>NC_079291.1:56503079-57703079 GCF_023638135.1 Falco biarmicus | reverse complement strand
GGAGATCAGCTATTTAGTCCATCTTGAACTTGAGAGACCTTCTTAGCTGTAAAAAACCCCTACTTTCTCAAAACAAGTATTTTCATTAATATTTCCAAGTCTTGTCAAAATTTTGGAATTTTAGACAGGAAAGAAAGGTTAAAGGACAATTCTATCTATAAATATGACAATAGTTTTAAAATACCTTTTCATAGGATTTAGCATAATATTTTAATTATGATTATGCAGAGTCCAAAACATTGGAAACATGAGTGAGAGAAACCTCAAAGCCTCTAGGTTGCTGATTATTGTTCAAGACACAGTCTGTAAACTGTTAATTACACATTGCCAATAGAAAGAGTTTGGGAGTAACTATTCTCTGTTATTCTTTTTACTATAGGGGCTGCATGTCCTAAAATCAAGGAATGAAAAAATAATTTATGCTGGAAGGGACTGCTAGAGGTCTCTTATCCAGTCTCCTTCCCAAAGCAGGGCTAATTCCACAACCAGATAATGTTGCTCGGGGCCTCACCCAGTTCAGTTGTGAAAATTTGCAAAGATGGAAATTTCACAACATCCCTAAACCTCTTTTCGAATGCTCAGTTGTTGTCATGGTACATAGTTTTTTCTTCATGTTCTGTGAGATTTTCCCATGCTGCACCTTGTGAATGAGGCCTACTGCTTGTCTTTGCTTTCCCCTCCAGGTAGTGAAAGACTGTTGTTAGACCTTCTCTTGCTCCAGTCCTGGAGTTTAATTTCACCGTGATATGTGCTTTTCAAATACAAACAGTGGGCTCCAGCCCAAGACTTAGAAGTCTAAGGAAGAAGAAATGGATGGAGAGAGAGAGAACTAAAAATGAGCCAGTAAGGTGACAGTGGTCATCAGCAATGAACTGTCATGAAGTCTTGGGTCAAAGGAACATTTTATGGAGGATATAGAGGTGTCATTGTTGACATTCCATGGACAGTGAGAGCAGATATCACTAGCCAATTAAAGTCTTGATCCAGAAAGGGAGATGGGTTTTTACCTTCTTTTAGGTGGGAACATGCTGACAGACTTGAAAAACAAATATTAGGAGCTCACATTTGATGAGCTAGAATTGGGAGAGCCTATGAAGGGAGACCTTAAAGTGTAGTGTCAGTGTGATAACAATGGGTGAATGATCTTTGCAGAGACTATTCAGGCAGGTAGGAGTTTTCCTGGGAGAAGTAGCTGAGATACTGGCTTTTGTTTGGGTAAATGTGGCTTTTAAACCTGAGCTACTCTGGCTTCCCTGTGTGTTTTTTCTCCAAGCAAGTCATCTCATCCTAAAGTACATGTTTGAAGCAGGAAGTGATGGATTGTTCTTTGATAGTGTTTCCTTCTTCCACTATTAGGGAGCCTAAAGCAATGCCTTCTGAAATAGGTGGGTGAGGTGAATCACATTGGAGTTGCTGAGGGGGCTGAGGGTATGTGAATTGTGTATAAAGAGTGAGGAAGAATTAGTCATGAGTTTGGTGTGAAGACCTAGGAAAAGGGCAGACATGCAGGCAGGAGTGCTGCGAAGGGCTTGCTCCCTTTCCAGATTCTGAATATGATATCCACATATATGAGGAATGAAGAACAAAACTATTCAAGGATGTGAAATTGAAGTATTTCCATTGAACAATTTTATATGAAGACAGTTGCAGCCTGTGTTTCAAATGCTATTTTGCTCCTTTTTAATGTCTCATGTTGCTTTGAAAGGGCATGAAGACTTGATTGGACAATTCCAGCTCACGGGTGGCCTTAAGCAGTTTTGCTTTGTATGCTGTGACTCAGAAAAGCACTTAGCACATGCATGGTTTTCAGTGGATGAAGAACCTCTCCTATATACCCTTATTCAGCAGAGCACGTAGGCAGATGCTTGATGAAGGCAGATCTCCAAGTTTCAAAGACAACAGTGAAGTTCACTCGTGGGCTCAGTGTAGCAGATGCTTGAGGTTTGGGTTTTTTTTTTTATTATTTCTGAATAAAGACTAATTTAATTTCATACTTAAAACAGAGCATGTGTATAGTTGAATTTTTGAACTGAGGTTCTACTTACCATTCCACGCAGACTTATATCCTCTTTCTCCAGACTTCCTGGAAGAGCTGCAGAGAACATGCTGGCCTCAAAGATCATAGAGCAATATCTCCTGGATCATTTGGGGTTCACTAGTTAGTAGCACTATTTTATCTAGCTACTTGGATTAATTTAGAGACAAGTAATGACAGGGAGTTGAAAGAGCTGAAGGATGACTCGAAAAAGAGACTAGTTTTCTTGAACTGTGCTAGCAGTCTTTCCTTTTACTGTAACTTTAGCTGGCTCAGGTTTCAGGTTGCAGATTCCTGTGAAAACTTGTATTTAGACCTTCTATCACAAATAGACATTATTTTGCTGGTGAAGCAGAGCCAAACGGTTGTATACTGCCAAATGCCAGTGCACTAGCAAAATTAAGTTACTGAGATGAGAAAGGCCAAAGATACCTTGAAGCAGAGGACTGAGGTTTTTTGTTCTTCAACAAGCAAAGCAAAGTATTTCCACCATGCTGGCCCTCTTAGCACCGTCCTTTAATAAGTATCTCTTTTGCATACATCTTGTGTATGAAGTAACCACACAACAGTGACTATAAATCCACCTTGGCCACAGAAAAGACCTCTCCTCCTCTCCTAGGCTGTTCTCTGTTTTCCTCCTTAAGTAGCATTCTTCACGCTCCTGGTTGTGCATATTCCTTCAGGTGATTAGTAGTCAGCAAATATTCTGGCTCTCGTAATCCTCTCCCACATATTGCTATCTCTTATTAGAGAGAAAGAGTGGCTCAGATGAATGCTGGCATTTGTTATGAGTGCATTCCACGGAATACCTGGTGTTTTTTCCCAAAGCATCTGTTTTCACACCCAAGTACTGATGATGGCAGGAACCCCTGTAAAACTTGCTGGATGCCCACCTGCCCTGGAAACTCCCTAGCTGTATTCAAACAGAGTATGGGTTTTGTCAAGGAAGAGTGGGATTTGCTTTGGTTTTGCTGCATCAAGTTCTTTCACTAATTATATTTTCATGGTGATGTTACATGCATTTCCCTAAACTGAGCTTCTGTGGACACAAACTGACAGTTTTTGCATGTAATTGGACCACTGCTTTGAGAAAGCCCATCCCAAACGTTCAGGTGGACACTCAGTCTCATTGTAGAAATGGTGTGATTTGAGAGCTTAACTTAATAAGGTTACTTTTGAGCTAGAAGTATCTCTCAGATTAATTTATTTGCATTGTCTGCTTGAAGAACTAAAAATTAAATAAAGGTTTTCCTTTTTTCTTGCTTTTATTTGGGTTTGGTTTGGGGTTTTGGTTTCGTTTGGGGTTGGTTTTTTATTTTTGGGGGTTTTTTTTGGTTTGTGGGGTTTTTTTAGTTCAAGGGCAAAACTAATAAGTAGCAGCTTTCTGTGTGCTGAAGGCAGTTTCATTGCACCGCTGATGTTGAAACAACGTAGAATTTAAGGCCTCAGTGCTCCCAGATGTTTTACAGAAACCCCTGGGAGGAGGTGCAGTGTGAGTCTTAACAGCAGCGCTGCTTCACAGAAACGAAGAGTGGGAATAAGCATCCTAACACAATCCCTGCCATTACCATAGATGTCTGCTCAGGGGGAGAAGGTGCTTTGATTTTGTAAGGAGCAGAGGTGGCTGGTTTGGACTGAGACTTCATTTTTATGTGGCAATTGAGACATGAGATGGATCCTTCCCTTGTCAGCCGTAGACTGAGCACAGCTTTTGTGGATAATTACAAAATTGTTTGGTGTTGGAAGGTCACTTCATCTTGCTCAGTAAAAGAAAGAAAACAGTAGTATTCCAGATAATTGCTTATATTGACAGTTTTGGGTTCTGTTCACAGCTCTGGGGGCTTGTTTACATTACTGTAGCCGTTTCTTACATGTTTGAGAGAAGAAAATAAACCCTCCAATGCAGATGAATTGCAGTACCAGTGTTCATTTTATCTATCTATCTCACTACTTAGCAGAACACAATAATTATCTTTAAAACCAGGATACTATATTAATTCTTTTTAAAATTAAGTTACAAGTCCTCTCTAAACTACATGAAGTAATCACAAAGTCTGATAGGAACAGACAGGAGGCAACACTATGATCCGTAAGATGTTTGTTTATCCCCAGAGCTTTCCACATGGATCCATTGAAGTATGTTACATATATCATATAATGTTGCATATGTGTTTTTATGACTTCATGTTAGTAATTTATGAGAGTACTCATGTGACAAAGAACAGTTTCTGCACAAATAAATGTTTTTAGAGGCCTTCCATTTACAGAGGAGCAGACAGTGCTAGTGTCTTGCAACTTCTAACAATGTAACATAGCAATATGTTACTTCTCTTAGGTTGTTGCCTTTTTCATCTTCCCTTCCTACATCTAGAGGTGATCTTATGGTGAGTTCCTCTGTGTGTCATAGTTGCATGCCCTCTGACAGAGATGAAGACCTTTCATGGATTAATGAAGAGCTTTGACCATGGCCAAGGGGAAAGGTCTAACGAAATGACCAAGAGCAACACAAACAGTGACACACTAAAACAATTCATCCACTCCTTTCCTGAAAGTCCTCTCAGATGCAAACAGGAGTTGACCAAAGGCTGCATATTTTGTTCTGAAGAGTGAGAACTGGCCTGCAGACTATTAATTGGTGTTCCTGCTTTAGCAAGTAAAGGACTTCTTTTCACCTTACTCTCTGGCTGAGTACATTATTTTTGTTTGTTCATTAATGTCCACAGTAGCTCAGAGAAATTAAGATAGATATTTCTGTGCATGTTTCAGGTAAATGTGCAAGACAATATAGAACTGATTTCTTGGGAAGAAGTCATGGAATAGTAGCTGTCCTAAGAGAATTCAACTAATGCTTCAAAATATATACACAGTC
The DNA here is from genome assembly GCF_023638135.1 of Falco biarmicus. Taxonomy (NCBI): domain Eukaryota; kingdom Metazoa; phylum Chordata; class Aves; order Falconiformes; family Falconidae; genus Falco; species Falco biarmicus. The sequence continues at coordinate 57,698,175 of NC_079291.1, read as the reverse complement.
ATAGGCCTGATTATTTATCTTTAAGACACTACATTACTTAAATGTTTCTTTTTTTGCAGTTATTTTTAAGAGGGTTTTTTAGACTTTTTGGGTTTGTCTGCTTTAAATACAATTTTTTAAATTATCACACATCAGAAAGCTGTTCACTGTGGTTCATGGAGAGAAAATGAAAGCAAAAGTAACATAATATGTGGAAGGCGCTTTCCTCTCTAGCCAAACGAACCTAGGTTGACCCTAAACCAAATGTGACATTTAACCTTTCTTGTTCCTACACATGCTGTGCTAAGCTTGACCTCTGTCTGTTCTTTCCCATCACCTTATGAAGCAGACAGCTGAACATGCAGTGTATTTACAGTACATGGAGATGTCTCGAGTTACTTCTTTGAAGTGAGACAGTGCTTTGGCCTGTGAGGTAGCAGAGCAGCAGAGGGATCGAGGGGAAGAAATGCCATTTCTGTGTCAACTCACGTGATTGGGTCTGACATGAGACATGACCACTACAGAGTCTGCTCTCTGGCAGACTTGGCTGGACTTCTATACCTTGTAAGACGGCATCTGCCCTGGCTGCAGAACAGAGCCATTGCTTTTCTCTAGCTCCTTGACCTGACCACGCATGGTCAGTACCCTGGAAGGCTTTGCTATGGGAGGCAGGAGTTTGAGTCTCCCTGGAGGCAAAACAGCAGCTTCATGGTGTTTATTTGAAAATAATTAAGTCTGAGAAAGGCTCTTTCCTTGTATTACAAGACTTCCTATTTTGTAAAACAACAGCAAAGTGAGAAATAGAGAGAAATGGTATTGCACAAATAAGAGTTCATTGCTGATGAATTCTATTGTCATGATCATTTACTCCACTTCTTATTAAGCACAAGGAATTCAGTGACATAGAAAGAGTTCGTCAATCACTTAACAATCACTTAACACATCTTAAGCACTGAAATGTAACGTCAACAGTCAAGGAATATGGCTGCTTCTATGAGTAAAAGCTGCCTGTATTACCTTAGTCATTCTGGGTAAACAGAAAAGCAAAGGCATTTTGTGTTAGCATGGCTTTATATCCCCTCAGAAATAGAAAGATTTTATTTCATAGTTTGAAAATTGAGGTTTCTGTCATTGAGGTGTCACTCCTGAATTTTCTCCCCACATTTAGTTCTGCCTTTCATAAAAGGCTTTTCAAGAGCTTCTCTTGCTCCAAGCAGTATCCCAACTCAGCTGTACACCAAGTTGTACAGTTCTGTGGGCATCTCTCCTCTGTCTGCAGTTGGCACTTCAGTAATTTCATTTTTGAGTCTGAAAATGAAAACATATTCCTTGGATTCAACTCTAAATACACCTTTCCTAACATTTACTTGGGGGTGTACTACTGTCCTATGCTGAACCTGCAGATTTCTTGAAGTGCCCATGTTGATATTATTGCTCTCTTTCTCACTAGTATTTGCTCTCAGTGGAGAGCTTGGCACTCTTGAGTTCTGAGAATCAAAAACTCATGTCTTATTTACTGGCTAAAAGAGCCAAGGATCACCTTACAGGGATGCCTACTTTCCCTATACAGTCATTGGAAGCACTTTCCTCAAACTTTCTGAATTGCCTTTTGCCATTTGCTGTCTCTCGTGAATGTGTAAGGATCTTTAGCACTCCCATTAAAAAAAAAGTTAGTTGAAAAAATCTCACACATGAAGTTTAATGGGATGTGATTCATCTTTATTTTTGGCATCTACTTTTAGGTGAGATAAATTGTGTCCTGAGCTTTGTTAATGCTGTTGACTAGCTCCCACAAGAAGAGGTCCAGAATAGGAGTTTCATTTGTAGATGCCTACATTTCATTAGATGAATGCCACCTGATGTCATGGAGCTAAGCAAACATAACCGTAAATCTTCTCTGTCATGAGAAGACATCTGGACCTCAACCAATTATGAATGGGAACGGCTATGAAAGTGCTGGGGATTATTGTACTCATGAATGAGAAAATCTATTTTGTGCTGCTGCTTTACTGTTTGGTTTTTGTTTCTGTCTGTTCATCTAGATAGTTCTCCACTGTGATTCTTCTGTGAACCTGCCCTTGTCTGTTCTGCTGGAAAAATACTGTGAAGCTTTGTCAGCCCGCACCAATGTCACAGGTATTTATTTCTCTATTTCTTGTTTGCTTCTTGTTACTGTAGGATCTGTTTTCAAAGTGTCCTTATTCCAGAAGCACCTTTCCTGCTGAGATAAACATAGTGCCTCCAGTCTTGGGTTTTCATTGGTACAGTGGTGTGACATGGAAAGAAAATTTTGAATTTTGCACACCTGGAAAGAACTTCAGGTGAACTAATAATAAATGCCCTTTTTCATAATTTAATCTGTTAAATTTGCTATACTCGCTGACTGATATAGTAGTTGAAGGTTAGTACAGTTAAAGTGTCTGTATCCAGATTGGTCCAGACTGGTTGCCAAAGGCTGTCTGCATTTCTCCAAGTGCAGCATGAGACATCCAGACTGTGTAGGTGAAGACAGGTGGATGTGCTATTAAAATCCAGCCCTTGTGCTGTAATCACTGCAGAAACTGGAGTGTGCTGACCAGACTGAGAGCTCATATAAACTGGGGATGAACCTTGGATCATTTCAGCTGGATCACTGGAGTATTTGCTGTGAAAAACAGTAGTTCTTCAAATCAGAACACAGTGCATGCATTTAATCACAAAACTTTACCATTTCTGTTTCCTGGTCCCACCTGGTCCCTCCAAAACCTGACTAACTTTTCAGGCTAGGACAGAAGGCTTTTCTGACAGAGTTAGGGCAGGGGCACTGACACGGGAGTAAAGGAATATCACAGTCTTTCTGAAAGGCTAAGGGCAGACAGCAGGAAGGAGTGCAGGGAATGTGGCGCCTTTGCTTTCCTCACACCCATTTTTGAAAGCATGGCAAAGCACTCTTTTCCTTGAATCTTAGCTAAAATATGCCAGCACAAAAATGATACTGTAAGAGATGTTAGACTGGATCCAGCTTTGCTTCAGAAGTGGGAGAAGCACACTCAAGCCACCCCTCTGCAGCATGACTGGTGTGTGTATGCTGCAATAAGTGATGCTACTGGGGGAAAAAGTGAGTTTGTTTCTTTCCCCTTCACTTCTCTTTCCCCCTGGTAAATCTTCATGGAGGTAGGAGTTTAAAATGTCTTGTAATAACGTAAATGTTCTCATTCAGCCAGCTCTTCAGCCCTAAGAAATGGCAAAGGAAATGTGGCTCATGGAAGAAAAAAACACACCTTTCTGTATAATTTATCAGATCAGTTTTGTTTTACTCTGACTATCAATTCCTTAAGGACAGTAAGCTGATCTAGATAAGCTGATCAGACTGAAGTCTGAAAGCTGTGTTGCGCTAACTGCCTCAATTTGCATATAAATGGGTGTGTTGACCTGTGTCATGAATCTAGCCTGAGCTCTGCAACTTGCACCATTTTGTTCCAGGAAGCCTCACTGTCTCGTGGCATATCTTGTATAAATTTCAATGGCCATCTATTCCATTCTGTAGCTGGAAACAAAGGAAAGATAGATGAAGCTCTGTGAAAGCTTCCATAATTTTGAATCTTTCTTTCAGTTGTTCTTTGCCTGTTGAATATTTTTGTAAAGTATTATTGTAAAAATTGCCATTAATTCATCATTTATTTTTCCTTGTCCAGAGTTTCTATTGCAAAAAACCTTAATTTCACACCAGGCTGTCTTAGAATTTGGCAATTTACTTCTCAAGTGTTGACAAAAAAATAATTTTCTGGGCTATTTACATGATGCATGAACATAGGGCATGTTCTTAGGCTGAGTGCAACTGCTGTAATAGCATTTTAATGTGAAGAGGGAAGAGAGAAGTCACAGAAGCCTCTCTCCTATTGCACTGTCATTGTGAGGTGTCACGGATCGAAAAGGTAAAGCACTGCTCTGAAATTAATGAAACTTGATTGTTATATAGAGACAATCCTACATGCACCTTTTCTAGAATATACCTTCCCATGGTGCTTGTGACTACAGCCCTTTCTGCAGCATGCTTCAGAATGCTATGGACCTGCACTCTGCTTTGAGCATGGGCTTATATATGCAGTAAAACCCAGAGCTGCTTCATGTTCAGACCAGCTGACATAAGTCCAGTCTCAGGCATAAGCATGAAGTGAACTTTGAGACATACTAGGGACAAAAATTCACTTTTTTGCTTAGCTTGGGCTGATAGACTTTTCTCAATATCAGCTTGGTGCTTCTAAGCATTACATGTTCTTTTTTCTCCTGTGACAATTTCAGGATCTGCAAAACAGTCTGGACTATTAAGCTATGAGTCTTCTTATTAAAAATGAGGGTCTGCAATATAGCCGTCTCCCCTTCATAGTCAGTAAATTTCTGTTGGTACAGTTAAAGTTCAAAGCATGATTTCATCCTAAACAGGGATCTAAAATGGAGCAGAAAGTGTTTTTTCTTAAAAGGAATCCAAGAAAGCTCCTGCGACTAAGTCTACTCTAGTTTTTTGATGTCTAAAATCATGTGAGCTGTGTGCATCCTTCATTTTGAACCCTCATAGCAATAAGGATGTATGACATTGAAACATTGGTGTGGTCCATTCAGCAGCATGGATGTATAGAACCAGAACACAACAGAGTCTGCAATGTCTGAGTCCTTTCTCTGGCTCACGTTCTTTGACACAGTCTAGGTATCATATTTTAGAAGGGGAAAAAAAGCCACAAAAAAAACCCCAAGGGGAGACATATTGAACAATCTTTATTTATAGCTGGGAGAACAGTAAACATTAAAGTTCTGTAATTGGTTATCTTCCCCGTCTCTTTTCCAGAAGATGCTGTTAATTAGTCCAATATGTTAATTTCCTCCCCCTATAATTACTAAATTCACCCCTCAAATATGTTCATACTAAGTATCCCAAACAGATGGCATAAAATGCTTTTGAGAATTTCATGTATGTATAATTTCACTGAATTGCTGAGTGAATGACATTGTAAATTCAGTCTGAAGTGATATCAACCAAGCAATACTTTTTCAGAGTTGGAAGGCAATATAACTCTCTCTCTTTTCGGCATTGTTTCCTTGAAAAATCTCTGGTTGACAGCTTCGTGATTGCTTGGGTGCAGCTTTTGACCTTGATGGGAATGCATGTTTGTATTTGTGGACTGGAAGAAGAAATTCATTTAATTATTACTTCGCTTTCATATGTAAGAGGAATTGGTTGAAATGGCAGGATTTTTCTACAGTGACTCAGCTGAAGATGTTTCTGATGTAATCTCCTGATATGGTTTGGCTAGAATTACAGTAATATCCAGGCTGACCAGATGACTGTAATCCCATATATCCGTATGATACATGCACTGAATTATAGCTTGAATTTTTATAGGAACTTAGTGGAAATGGGTCCTCAGTTCACACCAATACATGGGTTTTCTCATGCTTCTCTTCACATCCTTTGACTTTCCTATCTTATATGTTTCCACTAGAGACTACAAGTCTTGGCTTACATCTGATCCTACTCAGTTTTAATCTCCATGAAAATCTTTTGATCCCACTTTTTGGTCCGTTGACATGTTTGGCCACACAGTCTTTAAGGACTTGTCAAAAGGTGATTAACCTCAAAACTGGAATTTTGTCCAAAAAATAAACCAGAAGGTTGATGGCCAGTGCTACCGTGCTGATTGTATCTGCATAAGAATTACATTCTCTGTTTTCCTTCTCTTTCTTACCCTTCAGTCACTTTGAAGGTTGTGATTTGCATTTATGATGTTTAAGGCTATTCAGACGACCCAATAAAGGAGAGATAGGTAGATTAGATGTCATGCATTTTATTTTATGAAATCCTGAGATACATTGAAAGGAAAAATTATTTCTTCTCCCTGGTGACTGGACCCTCCTGAGGTGGGAGTTGGTTCCTTGCCTTCATTCTGGTCACTGTGTAGCACAGTGAAAGACTGTTGTCTCACAGAAATGGTGTAAACCTTCTGATTCTGAGTGGTGCAGGATTTCACCTCTACATTCTGACTTATACTACACTGATGTTATTTTCTCAAGTCTCTGGGGAGGTTCTGGTTCAAGGAATATGGTTGGTGTGAGAGGAATGTATCCGGGGTGGATTTCAATGCACAACTCCTCAAAGATGCTCATCAAGTCTCCAACTAACCTGACATAATTTGGTGATTGCCCTAGTTTCCCCTGTTGCTGAGACGGTGTTTTATACTAAAAGCTTCTCCAGCACTTACAATAGCACAAAACTGGGAAGGTATGAAAAGTAGTCTTCTTATTCTTCGTTGAACCTCGTTGTTGTGGTATAACCCCGGTAGGCAGCTAAGCACCACACAGCAACTCACTCAATCCCCCCCAGTAGGATGGGGGAAAGAATCAGAAGGCTAGAAGTAAAAAAACTTGTGAGTTGAGATGAAAACAGTTCAATAGGTAAAGCAAAAGCTGCATGCACAAACAAAGCAAAATAAGGGATTAATTCACCACTGCCCATCTCTAGGAAAGCAGGGCCCCATCACACATAACGGTTACTCAGCAGGATAAGCGCCATGTTTGGAGTGTCCAAACATCCCCTGCTTCCTCCTTCTTCCCCAGCTTTATATGCTGAGTATGATGTCGTACGGTATGGCATATCCCTTTGGTCAGTGGGGGCCAGCTGTCCCAGACGTGTCCCCTCCCAGCTCCTTGTGCACCCCAGCCCACGTGCTGGTGGGGTGGGGTGAGGAGCAGAAAAGCCCTCGGCTCTGTGTGAGGCTGCTGGGCAATAACCAAAACATCCCTGAATTATCAACACTGTTTTCATCACAAATCCAAGACATAGCGCCATACTAGCTACTATGAAGAAACGTAACTCTACCCCTGTCAAGATCTCGTAGGCCCCATGCCAAATCTTATCCACCTTATCTGACATAAATTTGCGCTGTTTCTCCTAGACAGGCATTGGTTGGTGTCAGAGTCCAATACCTTCTGACCAGGTTCTTTTAGATGTTCCATGTGTGGAGGGTATGGTGTTTAATGACAAATTTACTTATGTGAAGATATTTGATGTTCTGGTTCAGAAGAGTGGTACAAAATATGCTGAAAAGACAACACAAATGTAAGTTACACTTAGGAAAACATAGGAATTGCAATACACAGTTCAATCACAATATCAGTATGATACTCATTACTGGTCTCTGTAATATGCTCACCATCATGACACTGGGTATCCCCAGTCACTGGGGACGAACATGTAGGTTGAAGCCAGTTCAAGCCCTTGACGTTCTTCAAAATTATTTTGGTAGTAGTTTTAGGTTTTATACTCTGTTTTGGGCTGAGCCATATATACACACACCCCAGCTGGTCTGGCTAACTAAGGGAGAGACTCACACTCTTTTGAAGAACTCAAGGAGGAATATTTACACCACCAGTTTATCCACTGAACTGTTGGTAGGTGTTTATATAAACCAAAATCCACCCTCTATCCCCTTTGCATTGAAATAAAGCCAGGTTCTTTGCAATAGCTGTGGTCAGTCACGCCCTGCATTATTCCCTGAGCTTTACAGGCCCACCAGCTCGAACTCCTCTGAGCTTTCTTCTATTGCAGGGGTTTATTGGTCAGTCACAACTGGGCAAAGCAAGGTTCATTCAAGAGAAGGATTTATGAAATCTCATGCCATTTTGAATCAAACTTCCTCTCTGGCCACTGTCACACTTCTGATAACTTCTTAATATGGCTATCAGTGTTGAGCTATTAAAGACATCTTGCCTAGAGGTCTCATGTAAGCCAGCTACAGAGCCTTATTCTCAGCTGCTGTGGAATAAGTTATTATCACTTTTCAGAAGAAACTGTTCACAAGTGTGCTAGATAACCATAAAAGGAATGTAGGAGAGGGAGGGAGAGCATGTGTACTCACATGTCTTTGCAGGTTAGTTTTTAATTGTATATTGAAAGATAGTAGCTGATAGCTGTGTGTTTACTGCATATTTGTCATTCAAGCCTAAATTAATGAGATTAAGATGCAAAAGTTTTCCCTCCATGACAAAAAAAAAATAAACAAAATGTATGCAAGGGTTATTTCAGACCTCTGAACACTGCTTCAGTATTATGGATCTGGTTCTCTTTCCAGCTATGAAAAGTACATATGTACAAAGCAAATATGTGCGTGTGCTGGTGTCTTGGGGCAGCTATATGGATGTGTTTGTGTTTTTGTATAGTGGTGACAAAACAATGTAAATTGGGGAAAACTAGCATCCTAAACTGTGGATTTCTTGTTGAAGTGAAAATTTGAAACATTTCTTTGGAGAACCACTGAAATGCTTTTATCACTTTTTTATAGATTACATTTATCTTAACTTTAATTTGTAATACTCATACATACACACACACAAAAGAACGTAAACCTTCCTTTCAAATATTAAAAACTTAAGTTAATTTTTCAGAAAATTACACACCATCATTTTGACAAGAAAGACTTTGAAGGCTTGGTGCTATGTTTGTGCAGTGTTTCTGTCACCTTGAAGCTGACCATTCATTACAATCCTTTTAATTTCCATAAATTTTTTTTTATGTTGTCCCCGTACAGATCCACCTGTGTGTATGTGGTGCAAGAGCAAATGTCTCTAAACAGGGTTTTTTGGCTATTGTGAGATAATGGGCCTTGCAGATTCTTTGAACAATTTAATTTTTAAATGATTCCTGGCTTCTTGGAGCTTTAAACAAACAAAATCTGACCTTTCTAGGTTTGATTATGGAGGATTTATCTGTGCTACTTTACTGGAAGGGGTTTTCCTATCTGTGGCTAGAAGACTTTCTTTTTCATCCAGATTACTTGCACTGTGTTCATTTCTAACTTAGAAGCAATACAGGCCTTTTCTCAAGGCAATCTCCATGCCTGTTGTAAGGGCAGTGATCCTGTGTATGGCCTGTTTATCTGTGGGAAAGGTATTCCTTGTTAAGTTGTTCAGTTCAAGACTTAGTAAACAGGAGTTAACTTGACTACCGGGTTAGATTTTTCCCTTGGTTCACTCTTAATATCTGATTGGGACTTCTACTGATAATGAATCTCTGCAGATCAGACAGGTGTGACCATCTTGCAGTTGCAGGTGTTGCAGTATGGCTTTGTGTGCTGGTCATAATACTACCGTCCTGATTTGCTATTAATACATGCTTCATTGATTGGGTCATTTCTGCTTATGCATGTATGGAGGTCATCTCTGTGAACCAGGCAGGTGGGACTGAACCTGGGGTTTCAGAGCAAAAGCTAATAGCTGAAATTAGAAGTCATTCTAATTGCTCTTAAGAGCCATTGCACTGTTACTTTCATGGCCTCATGGATTCACAGGGTGAGATTCATCTCACAGATTACACATGTGAGTATTTGTGTTTACATGTAAGTCTGAGCTCCAATTATTGTCAGTGGAACAGGTTTTAGTTGCCCTCACATCAGTGCCCAGTGCCCTTTAAGATGCTTTAAGGTAACCAAGATGTGCAGGGCTGACGGATATGACACATAATCTACAAGAATCTTGTGCCCTCTAGAATAGCTGATGCTGGCTAGAGGGATATCTTAGGGCACTAGTGGCACTTGGTGCCTATGTGTGGCCATCTGAAACCTTCCTTAGATCTTCAATGACTGCACTAGATGAACTAGATAAGTTAAACTAGATGTTCAGCTCAATCTAGACATCACTATATAGGCACTTCCACCCAGGTGTTTCATAGATACCTGCAAATTGAACACCATATAGCATGTAGTCTGCAAGATGGGAGTTAAATTCACATTTATAGCTGAAATGCATATACAAAATCTCTGACAAGGTGATTTAATCACAGATGCTTCGGCCACTAAAACAAAGTCTAGACTTTAGCTTGCTCCCCATGCTGCTGAGTGAACACAGGCTGCAGATTTTGTTTGACTGACTGTTGTTAATTTTTAGTGGTCAATTTCAATCAATCGTTCATTTAGTAAATGAAAGTTTCCTATCAGACAAGCATATCTGATAACTTGCTTTCTATCCAGAACTGCAAAGATGAGGCACTAACTGCTCCAGGCATTATTTATTTCTGTACATTGCACTATTCTGTTTCTTGGAAACAGAAGATTTAGCCTCATTGCATCTCTGAATATCCCTCCACAGTAATGGCATGGCAGCAATTCTCACTGTATCCCTTCTGATTTTCCCAGCAGGTCACATCAATGAACACTTCCATTTATAATGATACTTGGATGAGCTATTCATTTTAACATATGCCTTGCACTCTTTTGGCGTCAGCCTGCTGGCTGAAGCTACGTATGCTGCTCCTACAGCTGCTTGTGGGGCACTTAGGAATTTACTTTCATCACATCCATACAATCCAGTTACTGCTCACAGGCATAAAGTTAACTTTGAGCATCAGCATTTGCATGATCGAAGCTTGAGCTAGACACAAGCAATCTTCCTAGTGCTTCCTATTTTCAGATGTTGCAATAACGCTATTTAAATAGAGGTGATGATGTTGGTTTACTTGCCCGCTGCCTCAAATGACATACCAGGCAGTGTAGCACTGCTTACTTGTACTTCCCGAAATAAAGCTAGCCGTGTTGTATGTTGTTAAACAATTTGTATTACTGCCGCTGGTCCTTATAAATTAAAAAGTTGCATTTCAGAAGTCTGCAGCAGTTCCAAGCTGAGGATATAGAAGGACTCTTCATATATAAAGAAACTATGTAGACAGTCCAACAAGTTCTGAGGTCCACTAGAGAGGATTATTTAGAATAATAAAGTCATTTAGGTTGGAAAAGACCGTTAAGAACATTGAGTCCAATATTAATGTAATACTGCCAAGTCCACCACTACACCGTGTCCCTAAGCATCACATGTACTTCATATGTCTCCTGAGCAAAGAAAATATTTATGATAATTTTTTTTTTTTGGGGGGGGGGGGGGGTGATTTGCGAATTTTGGGGGTTTTGTTTGTTTGTTTGTTTGTTTTTATGTAAATTGTTTATAGCTGAGATATATAAATCTATCTACAAGTCCCACATTTACCCTAGGTGTCCAGAGGCTGACAAGTTCTTCCAAAATTTACAGCAAAAAATCTCTAAGCTGTGTAAACAAGGTTGTGGAGTGCTCAGCTATTATAGTGATGACAGCCACCCAGAGAGTTTTGGGGATTTTGAGGGGAGTGATGATTTGGTTTTTTGGGTTTTTTTCCCCCGCATGATTAGCTATTGTTTCTGGTCTGCCTATGTGTTGTGAATCTGCATGCGAAACATATTTCAGTAAGAAGTTGCTCTGCTGCCCTGTTTCCATGAACAGGTAATTTTGCAGAACCTCAGAAAACTACCAAATAAAGTAATCTTGGCTTAGAAGAGGGATCAACTACACCGTAAGTGGTGCTAATGATTTAGGATGAAATATCAACTTCCCTGACATCAGTAATCACTTTCCTTGGACTTTACATTATTAGGAAGGTAACAATCTTCATCAAAACAGTTTTTTCAATGGCATCGGCTCTGAACTAACTGAAGATCTGTAGTGTGTCTGTCTGTAGTCACTAAAATGTTGAGTATGTGGGTCTGAGAGAGGACTGGACAACAGGGTTGCTGATGGTATGAGGTCAGGGCAGATTCCATGATCTTGTTACATACTAGAAGCATTTGCAGCGATCAACCTGATGGCATTGCCATGGTGGTTCATGCTCCCAGCCTGGAATGCTGCAAAGAATAAGGAAAGGGAAAACTGAACAGTGTAAAATTTTATAGGAATGCAAATAAGACAGGCATAGCTCATAAAAAGAAACATGTTGCAGTGGGAACATGCCATTGAGTTTTGTTTCATATTTCAGAAGAGTGGCACACCTCAGTCCTGGATCTCTCACATCTGCATGATGGGTTCTTAGCAGACTATATGTAATGAGTGTTACAACGCCACACTTCATAAAATATACTTAAATCTTTGAATTTGTACAGTTGGTACAATAAATACCATTTGCTGAATGTAGTTTCTAAATTAGCTACCATTTTTTGTACACTTAGCAGATAAAAATATACTCTGTAGAACCTCTCATTTTGTCAAGTTCTACTAAACAGATGGAGTGCCTTTTCTGTTCACATGAAATCACGTCAGTGAATCTGGTCTTAAATGAAAACACCTCCTGTCCTTTAAATCAACATTTTTCTCTAGGTTTGTGGGTTGATGAGCCCTTCAAGCAGTGAAATAACACTGTGGCCAATCTGGAGAGTAAATAAATCCACATAACAATAGTGATATTACAAACTGCACTATTTGGAACGATGGCTGGTTCAAGAGGATGTCTAAAACATGTATTGCTGGAGGATAACTATCATTAGGAAAAGGGAGGGATGGGCTAGAATAGGAAATATTTCTTTTTGTGGTTTCTGATATCAGTAAAATGCTCAAGATGTTATGACCCCGTGACTGAGTTGGCTCTCCTGTTTAGGAATGAGCCTCTAGATGTGCCCATTGACATGCAGTAGTTGTCTTGCCTTTGTCTCCCTGCTTTTGACAAAATGGGTGTCTCCATGCTTCTTTTGGAGGACTGTCCCCGAGCCATGCTGAGAGCCAGATTCACCATATAGACAAAGGTTTGACTGGGCTCCATCCATTCCTTTGTGAAGGTATAATCATAAACTCTGTGTGACTTAGACCCCTGTGAATAAAATCACACCTGCCAGCACTGCCTTACTTCACTAGCATGTACTGAAATAAAGAGTGTGAAATTCTACCATCTGTTATTAGTACGTTTGTTGCAAGATGTGCTCAAAGATGTTTGAGAATCCAGTGGATGGTCTGAGGAGAAGGTGGTAGGATGCTTCATAATTACAGATGGTGTCATGGCCTACTGTGGGTTAGAATGTGAACACAGACAATGGGCTGGAGGTTCGACTTGCATAAATCACCTGCTGTAGAATTGCAGCTGCCAACTCATCCCTCCTTGTTTAGCTCTCAACTGCATCACTTGGTTGACCTTTTCTGAATAAACTCTGTTATGCATTAAATTGATTTTCCCTGGCCTCCAATCCTGAGGTGGGAACATCTTATTGTATAATCACAGAATCATAGAATTGCTTAGGTTGGAAAAGACCTTTAAGATCATCGAGTCCAACTGTCGTCCCAGCACTGCCAAGTCCATCACTAGACCACATCCCTAAGTGCCACATCTACACATCTTTTAAATACCTCCAGGGATGGTGACTCAACCACTTCCCTGGGCAGCCTGTTCCAAAGCTTCACCGCACTTTCAGTGAAGAAATTTTTCCTTATGTCGAATCTAAACCTTCCCTGGGGCAACTCGAGACCATTTCCTCTTGTCCTATCACTTGCTACTTGGGAGAAGGGACTGATTGCCACCTCACTACACCCTCCTTTCAGGCAGCTGTAGAGAGCTATAGGGTCTCCCTGGAGCCTCCTTTGCTCCAGGCTAAACCACCCCAGTTCCCTCAGTGGTTCGTCATCAGCCTTGTGCTCCAGCCCCTTCCCCAGCTCTGTTGCCCTTCTCTGGACACGCTCCGGCACCTCAGTCTCTTGTAGTGAGGGGCCCAAAACTGAACACAGGGTTTGAGGTGCAACCTCACCAGTACCGATTACAAGGGGATGATCACTTCCCTGGTCCTGCTGGCCACACCATTTCTGATGCAGGCCAGGATGCTATCGGCCTTCTTGGCCGCCTGGGCACACTGCTGGCTCATGTTCAGCTGGGTGCTGACCAGCACCCCCAGGTCCTTTTCTGCCAGGCAGCTTTCCGGCCACTCTTCCCCATGCCTGTTGCATTGTGTGGGGTTGTTGTCCCATACATGAAAAAATACTTAAACAGTAAAGTCAAAATGCAAAGCTGACCTGTAAAGCTCCAGGTCTATATTCTTCAGCTTTCTTATTCCATTACAAAATAAGAACTATGTGATTGTTTTTTTTCATCCAGGCATTCATCTTACTCGTTAAACTGTCAAATGGTGGAAGCTGGCTGCATAAGAAAAAGAAAATGGAAGATGTTAACACAGTTCATGTAAGCCACTAGGACCTGAACTGTTCAATTACTTCCCGCTGTGTATATCTTTACTTGTATGAGAAGACTCATTCACTACCGTGATACACTCCACTGAGTAATGTTCCTCATGTGTGTAAACATGTTGGGCAAAAAGATTGTTTATGGATGCAAATATTTCAGTGCACATACCCATAGCTAAGAGAAAGAGACAAATGAGAAACAGAGTCCTAAAGGTGTAAATGCCATGTGATATCTCAACTCCATTAATGTACTACAGGAATTGGATTTTATGACTCTAAATAGCACTGCTAGCCTAGCTCTGGATTTGTTTGTCCTCCCTAAAACCCTCTAAAGAACACCGTAGGGAACTGTAATATTGCATGGCGCTGTCTTCACCCTCCTGAAACTCCGTCTTGGTCTTGTGCATATGTCCCTAGTACATACCTCCAAGAATTTAGAAGCTGATCCCTTGACTGCTAACACTGTTAAATGCACAGAGGTTTACCACAGCAAAGAAACCTTGTCTTGTTCAGGAAATCCTCTGAGATGAATATGGAGGCTGGGAGAGTGCTTATGTGTCTCCTCTTCCTGTGTTCTTCCCTAAGCATCCACTTATGGCTACTGTTGGAGACAGGAAGATGTAGCAGGTACACCTGTAGTCAGAAGCAATAGGGATAATCTGGTATTTTTAAATACACCTATTTTTTGGGTATAGAGGCAGCCTAAGGTCCACTGAGCTGCAGATGTCTGGTTTGCAATATCAAGAGTTACAGGAAATTAATCATGCTCCTAAGAACCTTCTCTTTCTTTGGAAATATCCCTGAGGTAATTTAGCAGTATGTGGCAGACTATTACTTTCTCCCTTCTGTGTAAATAAAGGGGAAAGAGTTAATATCAGAAGGGAGATATAGTTGCAATTTCATTATTAATCTGCTCAAGAAGACTGCTTATGAGTTCATCACTGAACATGGGTATGAAATCTTTAGATGAATCCTCAATGTGTAGCTACACTTCAGTGGGCATCAGGTCTTTGAAGTTTGTATTAGCAAGCTAACCCCAAGGTTTCTGGCTAAAATGGGTGGCTTCTTATCTAAGCAACTTTTTGTGGGTTTTTAATATACATATACGTACATATATAAAATATATACATATATATGTACAAATATATATGAATATCTGATTATTTTAAGAATGAAGTGTCATTATGCTGAAATTTTACTTCTTCCAGTAGCCATTGGGTGAACTCTGAAACCTTTGAGTTCTAGGATTTTGGAGTAAGATGGTTGTTTTTTGCTGTCATCTCCAAAGAAAAATATATCCTGTTCTCTTGTCTGAGTTAATTTAAAACTGCACAAATCTCCATTTTCTTCATGGATAAATAAACTTAATGATTCATGCAGGATTTATGCTCACCAATTTCCCCCAACCCCCACCCCCCTCTTTCTCCTAGAAGTTTTCAAAGTCTTGAGTTTCAGAGGGGGGAAATGCTTGTTCCCACCTAAAGTGCCTGTCATTTCTGCTTGGGAGAGACTCCCCAGTTCACTCAGACCAGGCTGGTGTTCTGTCATGTCATTCTGGTTGATTACTATTCTTCTTTTACTTAATTTCTTATGAAGTCTTCTCAGATCCAAATGTAAAACTCTTATTAGCAGAAAAGATACAGTTTTCTGGGCTGCTATAAAATAGCTTCTTATGCTAGTTAGGATACAGATCTCTGAGATGTGATACAGAAATTCACCCTCTATAAGTACTTTTTAAAAAATCAATTATTTTTTAATCAGATTACAATCAAAATTAATACAGCTATATATGTTATTAAACTTTTGGCTAATGTTTCCGTAACCTGAATAAGACAATTTTCCACAGGGAGACAGAGAGCTCAGGGGCATCAGTGGAAACACACAGTAGAAATGTAATGCCTTCTATTTTGTATCATAATTATTAGAATTTAATCAACATCCACAAGAAAATGAAATAAATGTGTCGATTTTATTTGAGGAAACAGTTGGAAAATGTATGTAGCATTACACACTATCTATTGCTTAGTTTTTCTGCAGTCCCATCATCCACAGATGAAACAAGGAAAGAATACTTGATTTTTGATCTGCATTGCAGATTTTGGAGCACTTTTTAACTCTTTATGTCATTTCAGGAGGCCTGGCTATTATAGGTTATTGTAAATCAACCATTTCCGGTTACTTCTTGTTTCCAGTGTCACAAGAAATAGGAATATTTTGTTCTGGTTAGCTTTCTATAGTTTAAAATTTAAAAAATTAATAGAAAAGACATTCTTACAGAATCTATGGAAATTGGGGATTGGATATTTTTATCTCTGTTTTATATACAGTGAAAAGTTAATGATTTGCCAAGAATTCAAAGTCACTGGAGGAATATTAGAACTTGAAACATTCTCGCTCTGCAGCCTGACTGGTACTTTTTGGTACTAAAAACATAGCAATTAGAAGTAAGCATCTGACATTTTTGCACTGAAAAGGTTTTAAATATTCCATGGTAGTCTTGCAAGCCCACATGCAACATGGAAACTTTCTAATTGATTGATGTAATCACTTTTGCTTTTAGCTGGGGCTTTTATGTGTTGATATTTTAACTTTATCTTCTTCAGAAATCTTGGAAGCCCAAAGGTGAAATTCCATGGAAAAATAAGGGATTAAATATGGATTTTGGTGGCTGGTGTGAAGTTCCAGGGAACAGAAGTAATGATTTGGCGAAGGGAGGGCTGAGGTGTTCACAATGCCTGTTAGAAGCACAAGTAGGGACAAGGAAGGTAAGTTGCCCAAGACCACAGCATTAGCTAGAAGTAGATTTGAAATTCCTGTCTCTCTGCCCCATGCTCTAATCACTACTCTCTTCCTTTATGAAATGGGGCACTTGCATATTTTGATGTAGAGAAAGCAGGTATATACATGTTAGCATGACAACGACAGTGGCTGGCATGTTATATGCTGTAGAAACACCTTTATGCCATACTAGCCTGCAAAATACCTGATGGTATCTAAAAGGTTTATATTTGTATATAGCAAGGGTAATGTGATCAGCACAATAAAAATGCCTATCCTCTTTACCTGTTCCATGTGTCTAGCTCGTGACTGATACATAAATGCTTCTAATGGATGCTCTGAATTGTCATGGCTGTTGGTGTGTTTACTGGATAAATATATTAGCTAAAATAAGTAATGTCAATGTAGTCAGGATTGTCATGGCTGTTGGTGTGTTTACTGGATAAATATATTAGCTTAAATAAGTAATGTCAATGTAGTCAGGACTGTCATGGAGGAGAATAATGATGTGGACAAGCCAACAACTACAGAAGCGACCATGTCCAGCCTTCATCTGATCTACAAATTGGCTTTGAACAGTAGCTGGAAATACTCAAACACATGAAAAACCCCTGAGAGGAATAAACTGAAACACAGGCCAAGTGACCTGGGTTAAAGAAAGCTGTTGAGCCACTCTGGTCCTGAAGGACCCCAGCGGACTGTTTCATGATACTCTGGCTGAAGCCTAAGAGGCAGTCAGCTATAGGATTTACCTCAGAGAGATACGTAGTCAAACACCTCAGCACATGCAATTACAGAGTTTAAGATCAGACAAAAATGCTGCTAGCCTTGTTACCATGGCAGCCTTTGGTATATAGAGCACTTTTCTTCCTGGAATCTCTCAGTGTCTGTTAATAAGAATCATAAGTGCTACGTTCCTAATCTTTTATATATGTATTTTTTTTTTCTCCATGTCAATACAGTCTGAATCAGTGGTTTCCTTCACCTTTAACACTCTGTTCTTGGTAGCTCATTTCTTGTTGGGCCAAGTGCTCTGTGCAAACAGGGACTCAATTCTGCTCTCTCATAGGTAACCGTGTGGGCCACTCTCTTCTCGTTAGTGTTTCTTGTACACCTGTGGCTGCCAGCAGACTCCACTCGGAGTGCCATCATCTCTGGCTTCAGGTAGTGGAATAACCCTCCACATGCTTTTTTTCTCCTGTGCTTGCTTTACTATTTTCAAGGCCAAATGTAAAACATTTCTTGATTTCTGTTGTTATATTTTTGACATTTGGCCCATGATGGCATTACACCTTGCAAATAATAGTTCTGTTTTGTAATTCTCCAGCTGAGTTACCAGGGGGTGGAGGAGACGTGGCCCCATTAGCTAAGTGCTTGCAAAGACTTTGTGTAGGGAAGCAATGTTTTCCTTTCCCAGGCTGTATTATCATGTTGGGTAATTTCAAGTCAGTGTTTTCACTTTTCACTTCCTTCTTCTCAGTGCTTTCCTCTTTATTTATTTTTCAAAGTCACGAGTAGTTGTGAGACAGTGTCTACTTGCAGGTAGAAGTCCTTGTCCCTCACAACTTTTCAGCTGCTTCATGTGTTGTATAGCTGTACTTTATTTTATTACTCTAGATTGTGTGATTGTGATTGCCTGTTGTGAAATAAATTTGCAGCTCCTTGCAAATGAAGAGATTCAGCTGAGCTGGTTCCTGGTAGAGAGGGTAAAGAGTCAGTGCTAATTTGGATATTTCACTGCATAGGAAGGGGCTGCAAAGTTGGGGAACAGATGGATTGCATATCTTTCCCCTCTTCTCTAGGCTTTTCCTCTACTCACTCTCCTTCTTCCTGCTCCTTCACAGACTCCTAAGATATAGGACATCCTATCTCGCACTCCGTCCTCCCTTTGGACCCACAGATACTTCTTCCTTGTTGCAGGTGTCTAGAAGTCACCACCAGTCCTTATTCATCTTACTAAGCCTGTTATGAAGATGGGGGAGATGGAGGTGAGAGAGAGCAGGATCTGGAGCTGGGCTTTGCTCTTAAGATCAGGACTGGGGTGGATACTGGGAAGATGTTAAGGTTTTCTTCTGCTGCCATTTCTGCACAAGATCATTGGTTTAAGACTTAGTGAAGAAACAACTGTCATGGGATATTCCAACTAAGATTTTTTTTTAAAGTGCTTTTAAAACTTATATTTGTGTTTATTGGATGCCATGTCAAGGTCACAGTTGAAATCTGAAATGTTTTGGTACATCTAGAAAAGCAATATTTCCAGTAATTGTTAGTGTGGCAGGGTATTTAATGACAGACACTCTTCAAAAGTGTCAGCAAGCACTTAAACATGATCTTGTTAGTAAATTAATTTCTAAATATGACCTCAATTAAAAAGAACGTGGTAGCACAAAAGCAACATAAAGCTAGCAATGTGAATAGACACCTAGATTCAGTGCCTTTTCTTTCAGTTCCCCTAGCATACTGAGGGGTTCCCAAACTCTAAATATAATTACAGAGTATTTGCCGTCCCTGTCTGTTTAGGAATTTCCAACACAAATTCTTAAAGCAATGATAATATAAATTTTCCCATAGCCAAAAGGAAACTTAAAAAAACCCACAACAGTTAAAATCCTAATACTTCTGATTGCTAGTAGATGTCTATGTGAGAATAAAACAAATTTTACCTTTAGGAAGATTTTTACATTGTAAGATTTTGAAAATATTTTGGAAACTACTTTCAAGTGTATTAAAACCTTCAGGAAAGATAAAACACATCTCACTTTACTGGCTAATATTTTTAGTTATAAAAAATAAAAAAGAACATTAGCCTGGAGGAAAAGCAGCAGGATGCTTTACTTAGAGTACTGTCAGATAAGTACTTGTTATCACAGCCCATTTTTAAGAAGGCATTTCTTCCCTCTCCTCCTTTCTTACATGCTGAAACTGATTTAAGAAAAGACAGTTTGCTTTTCATTCTAGCTGATGGTCCTTTGTCTCAGAAGAGATGGAGATTTCTCAGTCTGTGCTAATCTTATCATGATTGACCACATATATTTTTCAGTAGTTGACTCATCTGTTGACAGCTGAGTCCAGTGAGAGTATAAAATATATGGAGTGAAGATAAATAACCTTCAGCTGCGAGTCTGATGGGCTCTTCATCTACAGGCATCCATTGGGCATTGGTGGTAGTGGTACTCCCTCTGGAGCTCACCGGTTCTGTTCTAGACACATCCCAGAGGAGAAACCAGCTGACTCCTGATGCCATTTAGAAAAGGGTGAATGTTTTCCTTCAATATTCCTTTTAACTCCAAATCATACAGATTTGGAGTTTAGGAATGTGTCTAATTTTCAGCAACTACTGCCAGAAAATTTTTCCAAAACTTTTGGAAAATACATGTATTAAAAAAAATCCATATTAAATCCATAATGAAACAAATCTCCTTCAAATAAATTTCTTTTAAGTTGTGCCTGATCAGAAAATAAAGGGAGAGGCTTGTCTGAGTAAATTCAGACATTCACACAGTAAAATAAGTAGGATAAAACTCACCTTCACTGTGGACGCCTGAAATTAGGTGAAATTAATTCTACCCCACTTGTTTGAACAATCAAGCATTTTCTCTGCTTACACTGATTCTAGTGTTATTAGGGTATCATAAACATTTTCTTTTTGTAGCCTTTGGCCTGCATATTTTTGTGCTTCTCTCATAAGCTGAATAGTAATTATCCAAGGAAAATGCTGTTCTGAAGAACTATGGGGTTCAGTTAGGGAAAGCAGCAAATGCATTTCTAAGAATGATCATAGAATCATCAGATCATTTACATTGGAAAAGACCATTAAGATCATCGAGCCCGACTGTTAACCCAGGACTGTCAAGTCCACCACAAAACCAGGTCCCTAAGTGCTACATTTACAGGTCTTTCACATACCTCCAGGGGTGGTGACTCCACCACTTCACTGGGCAGCCTCTTTCAACGCTTACCAACCTTTCTGGTGAAGAAATTTTTCCTAATATCCAAACTAAACTTCCCTGGCACAACTTGAGGCTATTTCCTCTCATCCTATCACTTGCTACTTTGTATGTGACATTTTTTTTTTCCATCACTCTGGGTATCTATCCACAATTTCTATACCACTGAAGATCATTTTCAGTGATTCATAATGACGGAATCTAATGCTGAAAAGATACCAATTTTTTATCATCAGTGCACTGTAGTGTCAATTATGTAGTTCAGAAACATTTACTTCCTCCTGGGGTCACGAAGTTAGGGGATATTCATACTTTTGGCTTCTGAGAATTGAAATGGTTGTTAAAGTGCAGGTAGGCTTCTTTGAAAACATTACAAAATCACTCTTTTATCAGTAGTGAAAAGGACAATTTGAGTCACATAAACACAAGGACGACTGGTTATGTTGCTGCAGCTGGGAGAGGAGGACATGTGATATCTGAAGGCATGTAAGTGAACAAGGACAGGAAAGATGCAGGGTCTATTTCTGGCTGGTTGGAGTCTTGCTGAAAACATGTAGGTACAGTTCACCCAAGTGTCTGTCTACCTCTGAACTAGTCACTAGTCTTCACTGACCAGTGGTACAGTGAGTAGGTGTTCAGAAACGGGCACTTCCAGAGGGATACTTGCCATTATGAGCATATCACAGGACAAAATTAATTGATCCGTGGAGGCATTTGTATTCCTCTGCTGGGCATAAATGGAAGGGTACCAGCTCTGTCTTGGAAACCTTAATTTTCTACACCTTGCTCTGTACAAATCCGTGTACATTCTGTGGATGTAGATTCCCAGCTGCATTCTAGAATAATAGCTTTTCCTTTATTTTTACTGTTTAAGTCCATTAATGGAAGCTTTTAGGACACCAATGAATTCTCATTTGCTGGGTCTCTTCTAATCTCAGAAATGAGAACTCAAAGCCTGTCTTGTGGTTATAAATCATATTGTTATTGTTATTATTCATTTTCTTATTATGATAGTATCTAGAAGCTAAATCAGATCAGCATGTCTCTTGGGATAAACACTGTGCAGATCTGAACATGCTCAGAAAGGAAGAGTTTTTATCCTTTAAACAGCAAGAATTTATAGTTGCTTGTTTGCCTCCTTCCCGCCCTTTGTATTTATTTTGGAAAGCATGGGCTTCAATGAGATTTTCTACTCTTAACTAATGCTCTTAAAATTACATCGGTCCCAAACTGATGGGGTGTATTAACAGTAGAAGTGTAAACTCTGAAAAATGAAAATCTGTTTTCTATGCAAGTGAAATCTATTCGGCAAAAATTCCCCAAGCTCAGCAATTTGCAGCAGCTGAATATTTTTTGAGTGCCTTGTACAAATCTGGCGTTTTCTCCAGCAGTGCTGAGTTCTTAGTCCTGAGCAGTTTGACTCCTACTGGGTCCAGAAAATGGGGTAAAATGGATTGGTTTAGTGCTGTTGTTTAGCTGGTCAGTTTGTTAGGGCCACCTACATGCTGGATCACTGACCACCAATTTGCGAAGTCAGCAAGTGCGGTTACGGCCATTTAGCTCACAGCACAGAAACATTCAGTATAGGTCCAGCTGCCTCAGGTTTACCCCTGTATGGAGAAGAAACTATTGCTTCAGCTTTCCCATGGTGTGTTTTACTGGGCTGTCTTGCAGCATGAGACAGCTTTGTTTCCACATTCAATTAATCTTAGGCTTAAAGGAAATCACAGAAAGTCTCAGATGAAAGGTGTAGAGCCTTTAACTCGGTGCTACAGGTACTAGGCATGTTACAGGTCCACTCAAGACACCTTTTCATTCTGCCAGTGCCCAGACATGGCAATGAGCAGTTGTCAGCTGGGTTAAGTTATTTTAGTTTGGTATCTGCAAATTCCTGTGAAGAACACTGACTTTTTTGCAATATAGATAATTATCTGCATAAAGACTTCCTACTTCAAAGACCCTGGTAGTTATTTTAGGGAGCAGGATACAGTTACATGTACCAATAAAATGAAAAACTGCACTTGATCTCTCGGAATGATGCTGGTTCTGTTGTCTGGTTTGCCAAGGTCTGTCCATCAGGAAGCACCAAATTTAATGATGGCTAGTTTTAGACATCAAAAATCCAAAGTCATGCTGTTTGAATTAGGTCTAAGTGAAACTGTAGGAATTATTTCCAATTCATTGTTCACTTTTCTCTTAGTTGGTGCTATTGGTTGGTGAACCTTACTTATTCATTAAATACACTGTGATTAGAAATGGAATTCCTATGTAGCCATAATAAAGAGCAAAATGGAAAATCATGCAAAAATGAAAGCAAAAGCAAAGCCCCAGTGGAAGCATTCAGCTTTCCATAAATTGAGACTACTTTTACAGGAAAGTTTCTCTACACCTGATTTTCCTTTTATATTCCCTACAGATGGGATTTCTTCCCTAAGCTTAGACATTTGTAGTACAGACACGTCCCTGTGAGCAGGTCAGCCCAGGTTGCCTTTATCTTTACTGGTAAGAAAGAGAGACTTTTAGAAGACAATTTATCTGACCCAATTTAAGTATCTTCTTTATGGTGAAAGAAATCATCTCGTAGAGTCTACTGACTGCACTGACTAGATCCCTGTTGACTTTTAGGGGAGCCTAGACATTTCTCTGCCACTGACAGCTACTCCATAGACTGTTAAACTGAGACAAATGATCCCATCCAAATCACCTACAACTCACAGGGGAACTGGCCTGAGAAATGTCCATCTATCAATTCTTTTATGGACTATTTGGTTTATATTTTCTACAGATTTTGCCTCCAGCAAAGATTTTTGTGAAACATAATCCATAAAAAACTATTATAATTCTTCTGAAGAGTGGTGTTTTCTTCTAAAAAATACAAATGCTTCTTATTCTCAGAAGTTTCTCATAAGGAGGTTATTAGTTTTTATCTGAAGAGGTTAAAATGGGCCCTTCTTTCATTTCCATAAAATAATCAGTTATTTCAAATGAAGCCATGGCTTTCTTGGTGTGAAGGAACACTCAGCTATTGATTTCAGTGGAGACTGGAATTTTAATGTTAAAATCACAGGACTGTATATTGCTCATAATCAGAGGTGGGAAAAGAATTCAGCTCATCTAACATTAGATATACATAGTGTAGACAACTGTAATTAAGTCAGACGCCTCAGGCTCCTCTTATAGGCAATTGCTAGTGCTGTAGCATTTATACATTCATCTGATTTAAATGTACACTTTGTAATAAGGTGTGTCTGTTTCTTCCATGGGCTCTTAAGGGACTCCAGGTGGTTTGCTTGCAGGCGGAGACTACTGCACATCAACACGGTCAGTGTTCTCACCCAGAGCTTCCAGTCTGTGTTTGTGGATGACCTACAGCAGGTCCAAGCACAGAACTATTATTACTAACTGTAATACAGCGATGGTATCATAAAGGCCTTTAGGACAAGCTAATCAACATCTAAAATTTAAGGATCCCAACCATTTATAGTATTCAGTAAACTGTAGATTTCAAAGAAGTCTAGGAAACTGATGTAAAATCCTGGTCCAGATTTTACACCTTTGTTCTTCTGTCTACATTTTCTGTCACTTGGCAAACGAAAACTCCCATGCAATTCAGACTAAATAATTAAAGTGTAATTTAAATGATCCCTAGGATGTTCCAGCCCAACTCAAACTAATCTCATATTCAAAGACAGAAGCAGAATCACAGAGGCTAAGAAAATCGATTTGTCCATGATTGTAGGTAGGTTTTCTATCAGTGTTGGAGTATCTCAAAGGATCTAGGATAAAATGGTCACAGTCAGGACTGTTTATTCAAAGCTACTTCTCTGTGGAAAAGAAAATATTTTCTGCCATGTGTGATAGGCTGGCTGGCTTGTATCACACCTGCAGTTAAATACATTGAAACTAACTCAGAGAAGCAATACCAGGATAATGGCAAAATCCACATCCTTCCCCAGCTGGTGGTGTCAAAACTGTAGGAGGTGGATGAAGGGTGTTTGATCCTTTTTTGAACTCTCAGGGCCTACAGCAGACTCCAGTCTTTCTAAATTTGGTCTTTTTTACTTAAGCCACATACGGTGTATTTGGGTGAATAGTGGGTAGTCCTGCGGCTATGAAATTCAGCTGAGAGATTATATTTTTTCATCTGTCTCATCTGAGCAGATTCATCTCCCACTCCTCAGAAAGGTGAGGACTCACCAAACTGGTGTCCTTCTGGAGGCAGACATCTTCCCGTGAGACCTGTGAAAGCTGCTGTGCTCTCTGCATGTAAATAAAGTTGACTTTAGTGGGATCGGGGCAAAGAGATTTTGATTCAGGAGTTTGGTTGAGCCATGAGTGAAAAAGATATGTGGCAAAACTGAGTGAAACAGGGCTCTGTAGCTGGTTTTCCTTCATTGCAAGCGAAAGTTCATCCCAAATGTTTATTCTGGGATGGTCAAAGCTATTTGTCTCTTATTTTGGCACTGGAAATGCTGCCCTAAGAAAAGGAATAACAAACTGTTGTGTTTCCACAAGGCAATTTAAACTGAAGAAGGTAGATTTGGACTGGATATAAGGAAGAAATTCTTTACTGTAAGTGCGGCACAGGCTGCCCAGAGCAGCTGTGGGTGCCCCAGCCCTGGCAGTGCCCAAGGCCAGGCTGGACGGGGCTTTGGACAACCTGGTGTAGTGGAAGGTGTCCCTGCCTGTGCCAGGGGGGTTGGAACTAGATGATCTCTAAGGTTCCTTCCCACCCAAACCATTCCAAGAGTTTATTATTCTATGATTCTATAATTCTATGGTTCTGTGATTTAGCTGTAACTCAGTCCTTTTGATTAAAAAAAAACACACCAAACAACAAAATAAAAAACAAAACAGGAAAAAAAACCACTGTCAGAAATTCTCAGTTGGCAATACTCACAGCAGTGTGGACATAGCGTGCCCCTTCCCACAGGGAAACGGAAAATCTTACATTATTTCCTCTTTCTGAAAAGGATGATTGATCCATCAGTGTTTCCATGAAGAGCAAATTGAACCAGCCAGGGAAATTGGTCTCAAGGTGTGGAAGTAAGTTGGAAATCAGATGACAGAGGTCTGAAAGCACTTATTTGGACAATGGATTGAGTTGTGCAGTGATTTCAGAGTGAAACCATGTGGTACAGGGAGCAATGGGTGATGAGGACAGACTTTGCTGTCCATCTCAAACCCGCAATCTCTTGTGCAGTTGATAATCTTGTGTGTAAAAGGAAATTTTCTGTTCAGTGAGATTAATCTCTTATTGTAGTGACATTTTTGCTGTTAAAGAAGGAGCAGTAAAATGCACTTTGCGCACAGGCAGATCTTTGTATGAACTAGTGAACTCTCTTGTTTGGGGTTGTTGTTTTTTTTTTTTTGTTATTGGTTTTGTATTCAGGTAATTATAAACAGGTTTTCTTTTGTAATGTTTTTAAACTCAATCAAATGCTTCTTTTGCAGTAATAGAGAATTAGGAGAGCCCTCCAGTGGCCAAGCAAAAGGAATCAGCATTGCTCTGGCAGTGAGCCAAACAAGTCTAGAAATGAGGGGGGGAAATCTGTGCTGCATATTTCAGAGGTAGTAACTTCCAGTCCTGTTAGGGATGAGTTATGCACTGCTTACATTGGTCTTTAGATCCAGAAGAATTCCATAGCAGATGACAAACTCCCTGTCTATCCCTGAACAAAATTGTATGTATTTAGTATATATTCATTTCTCAGTTCTGTCCAGGAAGGGCTATTTCCATGAAGGGGAAAATACTTTGGGGATAAACTAATAGGTTTTGTAGTTAATAACTTTACGGGAAATGAAAATGAAGAGAACTTGCTCCTCACTGAAGTAATTTTTAGTATTCAGACTGCAATAACTGCAGAAGAATCTATTAAAAAAAAAAGAATTGTTTCTTCATTAAATAGCCCCCAAAGGCAACGTTGTGATGACCAGGTGCTTGTTGCATGCAATATTGCTCTAAATGATGATCCTGATGATTTTATTAGCTGGGGAAGGGAAGAAGTGCTGAAAAAGAATATTTTTTTCCCAGCATCTGCAGAGTTTGACATCTACTTATGATAACTGCCGGTTAGCAACACCATGAATGGCTACTCTGTTTGGAGGTGGGAGATTTTCAAAGGTTAATGAGGAGATTTGGTTTGTCTGTAAGAGAAGCAGCACTTGCTTAGCAATAAGTTATCTTCTGTTTGCAGCTGACTGGAGAGCATATGAATGACAAAGTGTTTAATCAGAATGTTACATGTTTTCACAAAACTCCTTCTTTAATGTTCATTGGGGTTAGATGTGCAGTTTACCAAATACAAAACAGATTAACACATCACAGGAAAGGAACCCAGCTGTGCTGTCAAGCAGATTGGAAGTGCCAGACTTCCCAGGATTAATTTTTACTACACCTGTTATTAAGATATCTATCATAATATCAGCTATTTTATTTTATTTGATGACAGTTACATGCACTCTACATCTATGCTGAAATAAATATTTTAATTTTGGTGTGTAATTCAGTCTTTCTATTGTATTGAATTCTTGAGGACTGATCCTTGGCTTTTATAAAAATCCATTGTAACCAGTGCTGATGGAACCAGTTATAGATTGAGCTCTCCCTATCTAAACACTCGATAAGAACAGAAAAACATTGGTTTTAAGGCTTTAAACTGTTTTCCAAGGTTTATTCTTACTGTCAAAGTTCTCTGCCGTAAAATGGATGCAGTCAGTTTACAGGTGGCTCACAATGTATGTTTCAGAACAAGATTCTGTAAGCTTTATAGAAGACCAATAAAATCCAAGGGAAAACATAATATTTGAACAAATGTGTGCATTTCAACCAAAGCAGCATTTAAGTCCTAGTTCCACAAATTACCTCTATTTATCAAGTCACTCAAACTCCTCAATTTCTGAAGTCAGTGAAAGTTAAGTGTGGGTTTAAAATTAACAAAGTTTAAGCACCAGAACCCATCAATGAAACTGACTTTGAATAAGGATACAGCCTTGACCAAAGAGTGTAAGTCCCAGAGGTGGACAGGCTTAGAAAAAAACCCAACAACACTAATGATAAGCCTAATGCATGTTTTCCAGTATTTTATAGTTTACCACTATAATGTCAGCTTATATGTGATTTTAAGCTGTGTGACCTGAATGAACTTAAAACCTTTTCCTGTTACATAGTGAGTGCAAAAAGTAAGTATGATCACACTGACTACTTCTTTCAGAAACTGCTGTGTGTGAGCATGAGTGTGTGTGTGTGTGTGTGTGTGTACAGTAGAGTTCCCCAACATAATTCATGGTGCACAAGGCTCAATGAAATGGAGGTGTTTCTCTACCTTCAGCAGAATTCTTCCCCATCAATCTACCTCTATGAACAGTAGTTATTATAATATATCTTGCAAAGATTGCTTAATGTAGGCATTTTTGTTTCTGCTTTGAAACTGGGCTGCACTGCATGATTTGTCCTCTTCAGTTTATACCTAACATATACCTACAGCTCCAATATTCACCTCAGATATGTGATGTGTCTGCAGAAGACAGATCTATCTAAAATACAAATGTATCTAACCATGTCTTGGACTGAATTGCATCCTACTAAGCAGAATATCTAAGTTAGGAATTTGAAGAAGGTATTTGTCTCCAAATTAAATGAATCATCTTTCTCTGAAAAATGCCCACTTCCCTGGAGACTGTTAGAAAGCCTGGATATATGGCTTAGTCTAGACACCTAAATTTTAGATGGTTGTAATTAGGTCAGATGAATCTCTTTGCTGCTATGGACCTCTCAAATATCCAGCCTATACCTATGCAAGACCTGATGTACCTGATGGTACAGAATCAGAAATATTGGTCCTGGTAATATAAAGGTCAAAGGGTAGTGAGTCAAGCTAGGGAAGAGATCTGAAGGGAGGTAGATGGATTTGTTATCCTAGGAGGTATCCAAAATTACATAGATAGCAAGGGTTACTGACTCCAAACACAGGCACAAACTAATGCTAGTGAGGTACTGTCCTTCCATCCATTCTGTTCTTCTGGGCTTGCAATCTCAGATGGTAACAGTTCAAAAACGCTTTGCAAATCACAAATCTGGGGATCGTTAGATTATTTTTCCTCAGTTATCATGGCCCTACTAATATTATGATAATCCATTTTCATGCCTAATCATTCCAGTTTCTGTCTAGTGTGACTGGACACTACTTCACTGTCTGTAACAGAGTGATGCTCTTGGGAACTACCATCTCACTTCTTGAAGTTGGCACAACTACTCATGATTTCTTCCATTTAATTTCCAGGCTTTTTCTCTGGTGATTACTGACTGTTCTGGAGTCCTTATAATAATCACCTGGCTAGCAGAGAGGAGCAAATCTATTATACAGTGTTTGTATTGTATTGGCTTCCTTTTGCAAATAATGACATTAAATTTAGGACATGGAATCTCTAAACATAATTCTTTGTTGCTAGGATTGTGATAGTCCTATCATAACAGGACATTTTTATTCTTATCTTTATTCTTGATGTGTTTAATTTAAAATATAATTGTTTGATCTCTCATGAAATAATAGGCCCAAATTAATGAGATTACGGTTGCCAAACACTCTAGGGAGACAAGGTGCTGCAAGCCAGTAGGGGAGAGCTCAGTAAACAATTCTGTCCTTTTTCTAGGCATCTGGAATGGGATTCACTTGACTAAATGCAGACATTTACATGAGTCTAAGTTGTTATATGTTCCTCTTTCAGAGAGCAGAGATCTACTAAGGGTATTGGATGGAGCTGAGGGCAAAATCAATCTCATCCTAACATAGGTGATTACGATGGTGAACTGCATTACAAAAGTTCCTATTTCTTTCCATTGGGTGCAGAGAAAACCTAGGTTGATTAGTACCTCTGGAGATACCCGCAATGGAGATGCTGTAAGAGGTGTGATATGTCCAGAATTTGTTTCCTTTCTGAGAGAATGTTATAAGCATGACAGTTCATCCAAGAGAAAAATATGTCAGGAAAACTTCATTTGCTTTACAAAGCTACTACTTGTGTTACTCTTTCTTTGTGTTTTAGGAGGTTTCCCACATTTAGAAAGATTCAAGTTAGGTAACGCAAGGAATAAAAGCCTATTACATAGATAAAGCCTAAGTAGTAATAGTGGAAGACTCTCCCTAGTGACATGTTGATGGTGGGCTTCTTCCCTTTTGTGAACAGTCCAGTTTTTGATCAGTCTGATATCCAGTACCCTGAGTGGAGATACATACTAGAAGACCAAGCTTATAAGAAATTTTGCTATTGTTGCTTCTTGTTGAGTTTGATAATGGTGAGGCACTTGTGGGGATTTAGAAAGCAGCATGCACTGATATGGTCCTGCTAACTGGAATTCAGGTTAAGTCTTCAAGATTATGTGCCCATACATATCTTCAAGTGAGATCTGATCGGCTCTTATAATCAATGGATGTCTGAGGCTCTGTTTGGTTTCTTAGATACAGGTGTCCTGGAATATCTGGGATGCTTGAGGACAAAATGTCTGTCCTTCAGCTGCTGCTTCAGAAGGGATGGGTCTTCCCTAGGTCCTATTTTTATCTGCCAGCCTCATGTGGCTATCTCATATATGCTAGAGTACCGCAGATGGTGCTGGACATGTGCTTTAGGGCAGTTAAATAAAAATATAGATCCTTCTTGGCTATAATGGTGGCTTAGATACCTCATGAAAAGCAGAGAGTCAAAGCGAACTGAATCTAAGTGCTGGCGACTCTGCAGTATTTACATCTGTTACAAGTCCCAGATTTTACATCTGGGTTGGGCAGAGATGCCCAAAGGAGTACATAAGCCACTAGCTCAGGGTCTCAAAGGCAGACTGCTGATGCCTCTCAAAAAACCAAGCAGCTATGAGTTGAATGGTTTAAAACTATGCTACAGTACTGTAGCTACAAAGCTGTATGATGAGCAATGAAAGCAAGACCCATAACACAAAGAATAATTCTCTTACTGCATCCTTAGAATGCCCTAGTAATTAGCTCATGGCAATTTGGAGCAGGGTGGTTTTGTTGTTGGGGTAAGTAATTTTCTGAAGCATCTGATTTTGGTCATTGTCAGAGATGGGATACTGGGCATCGTGATCCTACATTATATCTATCTTCTCTGCTTTCCGAGCTATATGATGTTTCAAAGTCACTTATTATGCAGAGCATTTGCGTGTTTTCAAAGGGAATGAGGATTGACTTCTCAACATTTTGTTACCCTCTACATTTTCTTTCTGTGCTTCCTCCCAGCTTAAAACCACATGGGATGACTACTCTTCCCAGCATACACTGAAAGCCAGCACAGCAAAGCAGAGTGAGAGGCAGGGAAAGCAAAAGCTTGACTGACATGTTCTGAATTAAGCCACAAGAAATATTGTTGCCTAATGTGTTGTAAGGAGGAGAGCAGGGCAAGACACCTGATTCTATACATCTTATTTGGCAATGGTTCCTTTGTATGTAACAGAAAGAAAGTGGGACTGAGACACATCGTCATGGTCATAATTTGTTCAGTTGTGACCTACCCCCATTTTTTTATTTTATTTGTGCTGTAAACACAGGGCCAGGCAATTGCCAGGCATAAAAAAATATGTATAAAAATTAGGTCCTTTGTGGTGTTCTATGCCTGTAAACCACTGACCCTGAGTTTGACCACGTGTAAAATCAGTTATTATGGAATGAATGTTTCAGTGCTGTCTCTCATATGTTAGATGGTGTTCTGCACATTCATCCAAAACACCTCACTCAAAAAAAATTAACATTGGCAGTTTATGAGTTTGTCAGGGTTCGTTCTTCTCTGTGTTCTTATGATCTCCCTGCAATGTCTCATAATTTGTTTCATGTAACATGATTCACTTGTACAAATTTTATAGCTGTAGAGAATGACAAGTGTATTAATGTGCTGAAAGAAATATATTAATGTGTAGCTACAAGCCATTTATTATTTATGCTGTTAAATCTTTTTACACCCACAGTAAATATTTTCTAACATCAATGAAGCTGCAAAGTTTCATCACCACAGACCTGCATTTTTGAATTTTGTCTTTGCACACTACAGTCATACTTCATTTATAGAGATAAAGGATGTCTCCTGTTTCTAACAAATTATTCAATCAACTGAAACAAAGATCTGTATTTATCTATGCCTGATACTCCTCTCCACATACAACAGTTTGCAGCTCTGCACATTCTGTGTAAATATCAAGTACATGCAGTAAGGACCAGATTTTGATTAGAACTGTAGTACTCAGTTTGAGAAGTGTTTTTATCTAACAGTCTACTCATGTAGCAGAGTGTAATTCATTGTGACAAGCTGTAGTGCGTTATGGCAGAGAAGACAGCCATATATGACATTCCTATGGTAGTTCTAGAGATGTACTGTCTTGTGAAGATCTTTAAGCTCTTGTCAGTCTCTTGCTGCTTGTATTGTCTTGCTCCATATGGTGTGGGGCTGTCCCATTCCCACCCTGAAAACTGCATTTACATTCATAGCCGGCATACCTGGCATGAGAAGAAAAGCCAAATATTTAACCAGGTAATGGTCATGTTGTCACAGTGTCTGAAAGTGCAGTTAGATCCGTTTCGCAGTGCATGTTGTGAAGGAAGGCTTTCAGGTTTATGGTTCAGAAGTCATTCTGGTAAATCAGTATCATTCTTAAAGTGTACGGTCTTGCATTCCTTACCTAGGTGAACAGTCCCGCTAACTTTGTAAACAGGTGCTGAAAGGTCATTGCGATAATTAGGGATTACTGGGAGGCATTTTTCAAACAGGAAAAGGAGATGAGAAATAACTTATTGTACCATTTGAAACCTTCCTGTCTCATATTTAAAGCTAACAAAAATTTAGAGGTAGACAAATGCAGAGGTAGACACTAAATTCCAAACTAAAGCAGCTGGGCTGTATGAGCAATTAGTTGATGACCACATATTACTGCCATCAAGCTTAATTCTGCCTCTTGATTGTCCTCTAGGAATTTAAAGACTTCATTTCTGCAAATAAGAAAGATCTTTCTTTAGCCTGCTTCTCCTTCTCTTTCACCTTTGTCTGCCATTCAAAACCAGGGTAGGAAATCCTTTCTTTGAGATTTACCAGAATCTTAACCTCACTGAGGATGTGATGAACACGACAAAGTGTTCATGGCATTTCACATGAACCTGAATTAACTCCATAAGGGCCAGACAGAAGTGAGATTCAAGCAGATGGCATTGTACTTGGCCTGCAGACCATAGCGCCCTTCTGAATCAGTTATTTGGGTATGTAGCTGTCTTGTTTATCTCACACTGCAAACACAGATCCATGACTGAGTTGACAGATAATATTAGACGATGACTCTGAACGTGCATTTACTTGGGTTAAAAGGGACCTAAAGAGCCAGGACTCAGACCATGACTCCAAGTGATACTTCCATATTGGTGAGGTGAATTTCTGGAAGCCAATGGAACTGAAGTAAGAAGGGTATTGGTGTAACCAGGTGGTTTGATTAATGATGTGCATTTCTTGTCCTAAACATTGTGTTCTATACCAGAAGAGATGAGTGACTGTTGTTCCTGGAAAGCATGAGCTCTTCACATCAATGGATAGGGAGCCTGGGTGATAAGACTGTCACTGTAGTGGGAAAAGAAGGCTAGATGAGATACAGTGGGCTTTTCCTTCTCTGAGGAATGGAAATGAGGAGACAACTGGTGCTTGGTTTTCTTTTTTTCCTTTTACTTCCCCCCACCACCACCCCCAATAACCATCTTGGGTATTGAAATATATAGTGGTCTCTTGTTTTTTTGGAGGTTGAGTGTCTGAGCAGAAGAGGTACTTCTAGCAGACGTGATCAAGGGGCAGTCAGCTGGTTCTGAAGGTACTGCCACCCTACACAAACACGTATGTTGGCTCCCTGAGTCTGCACAGAGCTGAGCTTTGGTGTTGCTGGTTAAACAGCACAATGTCATCCTTGTTAGTCACTGTTAGTGGGGCAAAGTAAAAGCTATCCTCTGGCTAATTCTGCCAACTGTGGGTTGGGTTGGGGATTGAGAAACCAGCTGTGTAACAGTGGTGCAAGATTTCCATTACCAGGGAATACTCTATCTTATTTATGAGCAGGGCTCATCCCTTTACTAGAAGACCTGTAGGTCACTTTCCGATATATCTTCAGTAAAAGAGGTTTACTGAGCTGTGTATGTGTTTTCATGTTTATTTCTGTCTTGTGCACTTCCATAACTTTGCATATTCAGATGTTCTTATACAGATTGGTTGTGCATATGTCTTGCATATGTCCCCACACAAATCAGTGAATACCAACACATAGGAACAAGCCTACTTTTAAGTTGACAAAGTTTTTTCTGCCTGCCAAATGCAATTGCTAGCTTTCTTGGGTTGCTCAGTGATTTTTAAGGCAAACCTCTGCTACTGATAGGCTTGCAAGATCTGGTAGCCATTTGTATCAAATGCATCATGGAGGGGTACTGCATCAGCAGCTACAATATTTCTGTCAATCTTTCATTTACTTGCATTTGCTTCTTTTATAAAGAGCAACGTTGTCACATCAAATGAATCAAAGTGACATGGTCAGGATGTGACTGGATCCAGCCAGAATCAAACTTTCACTAAGTAGTTAATTGTACCAGAGAGACTTGCAAAAGTAGTTTTTCGTCAAGAATCTACAGGAGAATTGGGAAGGGATTATTAAAGAATGGTGCTACTTTGTGGACTGAAGAACAACAAATCATTCTTTTCTTCATTCAGATTTATTCCTAGCCAAATTTGTTCGTCACCTCTGATTTTTTGGAGTGGTTTGGTTTTTTTCCCGGTTGTTAAATATATGGGATATAATAGCATTTTCTGTGCGGTATGTACTGCTTCTGGTTTTCTGAAGTTAGCTGAACTAAAAAGATGGAGGGATGTATCAGTTTAAATTGAAGATGTTCTAGCTTTTCTCACGTAAATGAAAAAATCATTCTTTTAATCCTGAAAAAATATTTAGTTTAATTCTGGGCTGTTGTTTTGGGTGTTAACCACAATAAAGAAGAGTTTTGAAATGAAATCCAGCTTAGTGCTTGACTCTGTAATATTTGAACCATTTGAAAAATCTTCAAGTGTTTATGCTGGACAATACAGGGCAGCATTTAGGAATGTGAAACGTTTACTGAATTTGAAAGTAATTAATTTTTTGAAACTGTTTTTGTTTTGTTTTGTTTTTTACCTTATTAAGTGATTCATACCTCTGAAAATTCAGGAAACTCTAGTGCCCAAAGCCTCCAGCAAAGTTTTTGATTCCAGTTTGGTAGGTGTTGCAGAAATAGTGTGAGAAAACACAAGGCAGACAGTAGGTGAGAAATAAAGACTTTTGGCCAGGCTGTATGATTTTTACCCTTCAGAGAGGCAGCAGAAACAGAAAAAAAAATATCTTCTAGGCATCCTGGACAAGTGCCCTAGTCACCGATCAGTTCTTCCTCGATTGAAATGGCCACGGGGCTCAGTGATGCTGTTCTGCACTTACAAATGCTGTCTTCTGAGAAGATCTCATAGACAGCACTGAAAGGCTGTACTTGAAGAACAAAAATAAGTTTTCTGAACTCAACTGCACTGTCAGGAAAAGGTGAAGAAACTTAAACTGTAGAGCTGAAGATACTTTGAGGGTTAGATGTCTGTGAATTGCTTAGAGATTTAGAGGACCCTGTATCCCCCTCACTTGAAAGTTCAAGTAATTAGGTTTTCTCCTCAAAGCCTTGTTTAAAGACAACCAGCGTGATAGTGTGGTCATGTTGTGTGAATAATGCTAAAGAAGTTTTCTCTTCTGTATTTTGGCATTAGAGATGCATGAGAAAAAGAGATATGGTGGTGTTTACAATGGTCAATTTGTTGAAATGCAGATTTCTCAAGAAGGGTTGCAATTTTGGGAACATTCACTTGGAAAGGAGATCATGGTTCCAGAGAGAGAAACAGAGTTTCTTGCCTCAGAATATCATGCTGCTGTTAGGACACTTGTTATTTTTGTGGAGTGGTACATATTTAAAACAAAAACATTCATCCCAAAACCACAACGGCACTCCTCCCCTCTCTCCCTTGCAATCTGAAATGTTAAAAAATCTCCAGATTCCCAGATGGCAAAAGAGCATCTAGTTCTTTCATCAGTACATGTTGTTAATTTATTTGCTGTTTTAACCAGTGATTTTTTTTTTCTTTTTCCTTTCTTTGGATAACACAATTATTTTGGTCCTTGGAGAGTAAAGAATAAAGCCCTTCATTCTTAAATATGAGTAAAGGGAAAATCCAGGTCATTGCAGGATGGGAGATAGATGCCATAGGAAGTCCTATACCACTGCTTTGAACTCGGTGTAAGCATCGTGTCCAATCTAAACCTGTGAACAGAGACTGTAAATAGCAGTTCATTTCTGGATCCCTTTCTTTCTGTCAAAACTTCTTTACTGTCCTTACCTTCTGTTTCTGCATTCATCTCTACTACTAGCATATACACTTATCTTGCTTTTCTCCCTGACAAGTCAATTTTCTATTTGCTTCCTATGATCTTTCTGAGTCCTTGATCCTAGGTGACCCTCCTTAACAAGTTTTTGACACTTTTTTGTGAAGAATTCCTTATATCCTGATGTAGCAAGTCAGAAGGGCTGCTCTCCAGCATGTCGCAGAGTGCAGAACTTCACCCAGTTCCCATTGTAATGAGCTTTGATTTCCCAGAAGTTGACCAACCATCTGGGCAGCTCCCTCCAAACTTCTTCTCATCTTTCCCCTTCCCCAGAGCCTTCTTATCCTGTTCCATAATGACCTCAGCTTGTCAAGCCCTTTACTCTTCCCTCTCTCCCCACATCCTGGTCTCCTTGCTTAGAGCCTCTTCCTCTTGCTTCCTGGATCAGTGTGGGTGCTTATCCTTTCTGAAATGCTTGCTCCCTCCTACCATTGGAAGATGAGAGAGTGGCTTTTCTTTTATTCCTTGTCCCCTGAATGGTCCATCCTTGGCTCAAAAGCTCTCCTCTGCTCTCTGTGCCTTGCTCTACTCTACTGTCCACCCCATCCCATCCGCATGAGTGGCTGAAAGATGTGTTGCCTCTGTGCCTTGCTTCTCCCAGGCTAGGCTCCCAACCCTTCTCTCACTCTCCCCACTTTGCCTTTCCTGGGGATCATGACTCCATATTCCTTTGTTCTGATGCCTCCCTTCTATCAGACCACCTCCCTCATCCCAGCTTTTATTATTTCTCTTCTTTGTCAAGGCATGCCTAGGATCCAGTACTGCAGCTACTGAACTGGGTCCCTTCTTTTCTCTCCCTGTCCAAGCATCTGTGCTCATCCTCACTTCCACCCAGTAAAGGCAGGAATGGCTTTGCTTCACAAAAAGCTGGAGGAGTTACATTCATCTGGCGGCTTTTCTTTTTCTCCCTGGCTCTAATTTGCAGTGACTATTTTCGCAAAAGTGCTCATCCCCGAAGCCAACAATAAACCCGTCTCGGTGTGTGTCGGTGAGCGTGTGCGCGTGTGAGAGAGAGAGAGAGAGGGAGAGAGTGAGAAGAGGGATGGAGAGAGAGCAGCGCACCAGCCTGGCAGCGTGAGGCGGCACGGAGCGCCGCTAGCCCGGGGGAGCTGGCTGGGAGACGCGAGCCCCTTCCCCCGCGCTCAGCGCGATCCCATTGGTCCCTCAGCGGCTGTCTTACAGCGGAGAGGAGCTCGCAGGATTGAACCGCGCAGCCAGACGCAGACTCTCAGCCAAGTTGTCAGCAGGCTGGGCGGAGGAGAGGCTCACACACACACACACACACACACGAGATTGCAGGGTGTCCGCAGCTTGATGTGCGTTGGTTTCCAGAAGGGAAGAAAGGAGAGGGGACAAAAAAACCACCCCAAAACCAGAAAAGGGGGAAGGAGCCTCATCCAGTCCAGCAGTCCCGGGGGGAATAATGGATGTGACCATATCTCAGTTCATCTTAGAAGAATTTGATGTCAACTGCAGCCTCCTGGATCGTTTACAAGAGGCTTTTTTAGAGAGTTCCTCTATCCCTTTCCTGGGCTTTGATGGTAGGAGACATTACTTAGCACAAGGCTGGCAAAAGCTTTATAAGTGCTAAGATTCCGTTTACTTTGTGATGCAGTGTGTCACTTTTGTGCTTTCTCAGCTGCTTCTTTTTCCCTTTCTGTCTCCTTTTTTAATGCAAAAGGTCCGTACTGCAATGCCACCACTGATCAGATCGGGACCTGCTGGCCCAGAACCTCTGCAGGGGAACTAGTAGAGAGACCCTGCCCGGAGTTCTTCAATGGGATCAAATACAACACCACAAGTAAGTACAAACTCCTTTCCCTCTCCCACGGATCTGGTGTTGAGAAGGCGCCTGGGGAGACCCAGAATATATTTTCCATTTAAAAAAAAGTAAAAAAGTGTTTCCCTGGGAATCAACATTTCCTCCACATTCCAGCCTGTATTCAAAATTCCTGTCTGGAATGATGCAGATTTCTCAAAAGCACAGACTTTTGGACACCGATTCCTCTTTACTTAAGTGTATTAGGTATATCTGGGCAAAAATTTCCTCTGCCATCTAAGGCTGGTATACCATGCTTTGTGTGTTTGTTCATGTGTAGATATGTATAGCAGTGCTTCAGCCAGGAGAATTAAAGAACCTTTGGCTTGTGAAGTATTTAGTCTTAATGCCCAAGAACTGTATTTTGAAAGGACACTCCCTTTCAGAAGCTGTCTGTGTGAACAGGGGGACAAACTGGGTTGGAAGTTGTATCTAGCAAACAGAAGGCTGTGGTCTGGAATCTGTTTAGTAACTTCAGCGGCTGGCTTATGAGGCTGGAGTGGCTGCATCATTACTGCAAGGGAAACAGTAGAGGATATTATGAGGCAAATAATATTCAAAACGAGGGAGCATGGGGGCTCCTTAGAAATCTCTTGAAACTGATGCTTTAGTCTTAGAAGTAAACAATCATGATGACTCACTAAAAATTTATTACTCAAGCTGTCGGACCGAGGCACTCATTTCCTTTTCCTTATCTGTTAATATTGTTCGGACCTTTCGTTAAGAAGTTTTAACTTATTAGTTCCAAATATGTGTACCCACTTGTTTGTCACTCATTTTTTTCAGACTGCTCAGTGTGCTTTTGACCATGGTGACATTTAATTCCGCGTTTCACTCTGAATTGTCACTCAGGTGTTAGTAATCTAATTTTCAGGTAGTGCTAATTTTGTGGGACTAGCATTCTCAGTAAGTCCTGTAAAAGAATGACCCTGTCATCTTAGGCCTTATTTTTTAACTTGTTGAAAGTGAGTTTATTCTTTCCCCAGCTCTAGGTGTCAAGGGTCAGATAACTAGACAAAAGTTCTGTGGGTTTGCTATGCAAAACAAAGCCCTCTTCCAGATTTGTTCTTAGGGACCAGCTTCTGTCATCCTTGACTTTGAGCAGAGTAAGGAGGTTACCTCAGACAACTGCAAGATCATCCTCAAACCCTATATTCTCTGACCTGTGCTCTCTGCAATGAAATAGGCAGGAACATGCAGAGGGCTGGGTTGTGCTGTCTTTGATTATTGCAGGTAGTCCACTACCTTTACAGTCTCATTTGAGGTTAGAAGAAAATTTCTGGGAATTAAGGACAGCTCAGACAAGAGCAAGTGTATCAGAATGGACCCTTAAGGAACAGCCATGGAAAAGATACCTTAAAGCAGTATGGCTTCTTTTTCCCCTGTTTCCTTTTTTCGGTGAGGGATGTCAGTATTTCCATTGCCTCATTTTTGTTTCTCTAAAAGGATAGAGGGAAGGAAAAAAATAAAAAGAAAGAAAGAAATGCATTATGAATGATTCCATATTTATATCGTAAACACATTTGAGAGAATTTAAATGTGTTTCCTGTATATAGAAGAAATAAAACCTTGAATGCCCCATTTTATTTTTATAAACTCTGTTTGTGCTTTCAGTAGTTCATCAATGACCTGATTTAAAGTTCTTCCCTGCTTCTCTCCTTCTCAATGGTGGCTACTGCTTGTATTACAGTGCTAATAAATTTTCTTAACATTCATTGCTCTTAAAACAATGGCATGCTAACTAAAGACTGATGAAAATAGATTCCTGGAATGCTGAAGCATTATTTTGTCATAGTCTAGGGAAATGAACATTTTTCTCCTTTCAACATAAAGCGTGAGTAGACACATTAAGAAAACATATGTCTGCAGGACTGATTGGTAGTGCATACTGGTACCCAGATGTGGTAGCATATGTAGCTTGCAATAGAGAACCAAAGTACACTGAAGCCACTGTAGGTGGCTTTCAGTTGATCTTATATGCCTCCATGTGTGTAGCTCTTCCAAGTTGTGGTGCAGAAAAGGACTGGAAAGAATATACCAAGATTTGAGTCAACTTGTAAAATCAGTAGCTTCTTGGGAGATAGTAGTTGGTGATCAAGGCTTGGGAAAATGGTAGGACAGCAGGGTAAGATGTAAATACCAAGGTGCGATCTCTTTTGTGATTTGAAAGATGTGGAAATTAGTACACACAGAACATGTTCGAAGTTGGGGAAGGCCAAATACTGCTGCGGTCTGACTACTTTTCCTTGCATTTCACCAAGTTCATTTGTGGGCTGACAGGAGGACCATTTGTAATAAGACTCAATGTGCTTAAAACCTAGGCTGTGTACCTCATGCAGATAATAAAATAAGTACAGACAACTGATAAAAAATGGGAAATAGATCTTGCAAATTTCAGAAGTGAATAATACAGCTGCAAAGTGAAGTTTTGATCAGGAGATGACTTAGATCAACGTAAGATTTCTGCCTAGGACATGTCGTGTAGTTTTGTCCTGTTTTGTTGTGCATTTTGATGAGGCAAAGTGAGAAATGATGGCGTGTAACATTGTACTGAATTGGTTTAGAGAGTGAAAACAGACAAGTTTAGAAAAAGTACTGTGCAATGTCCTTCTCCCATAAGGGCTTATCCAGTTCTAGGTCGTAACTCAGCTATTTATTATACTGTCATGCTTCCTGTGTTTGCAAGCTGCCATGTTTTAGGAACTATAGCATATCTTTAGTTTGGTTTTGTATGGCTGTGGTTATATTTCCCATTCTAATGTGTATAGAAATTTTGCATTGATTTCAGTTGGGGGTTTTTGTGTGTTTTGTTTTTAGAAATGAAGCTCTCAAAGATTCCAAGTTCCTACCAGTTTCATAAAAGTAATTCATCAGCTGGAGGGAATGAACCCAGTAGCATTTCCCAGAAATGAAAACTTTTACATTGCAGATACTAGAAAATCCAGGTCGGGAAGTGCCTGAACTGTATGAAAAACTTAAACCAGACTCAGTCAAGACACTGATCCATGGCAAACCAGACTGCCCAAGTTCTGGTAGTCATGGGGCTATTTCTGCGCCTTATTATAGTCTCTGTGCATGTATTGTATGGAATTCAAGACAAAATGCGATATATAGATTGCTCCACAGATCAGCTCATCAAATGCTTTGGATGGAACTGCCTGGCTTGGTATCCATCTTGTCAACGATCATTTTTTGATGTTCGTTCTAACTCAGAATCCCTGAGTGCTCAGATGGGGAATGCTATCAAACCCTGCAATATGCCAGCAAAATTTAATGAAAGAGTATTTGAGTCAAAAAACTCAGGAACTACTGCATAAAAATTCCCCCTCCTGTTTGCTGCTATAGAATAAACTGTTTGCATAAAATATTTCCATTCTAGCTGCAAAAAATTCCCATGGTGATTTTGTGCGTGTGTTCCTGTGTGTCTCTTGGGAACTGCTGAGTGACTCAGATAAGTTTCAGCTGGATTTGTAAAACGAAGTTTGTCAGTCTGTGAGTATTTTTCATCTGTAACACTTGGTTATTTTGGTGATTTTTTTCCCTCCCTTTTTATTTGGGAAATAAAGTCACACTGACAAATCAAGATCTGGTTACCTTGCCGTATGGTTTGTGAATATAAGCAAAATGTTTTTTGACCAAGGATCTCAAAATGATGCCATACACTTATAGCTTTGCAATTTTGCAGCAAAACTATATGTATTATTCTTAAGTGGTGGGGGTGTGTGGGGTGGTGGCGTGGGGGTGGGAGCGGAATGTATGTGTTGGTGCAGTGTGTGGCTGTGCACTTGTCTCTGCTCAGGTTCTATATTTAGCTAAAAATGACAATATCATTGCTGCCCTCTAGATGTGTTTATGCTTTGACAGTGTGAAGCTTTTATCCTTGTTTAAAAAACAGAGTAAGTCACTTATTAGGATATCCTGAAGCTTGATTAATTCAGCAAATGGGAAGTAATGAGACTTCTTTTCCTGATTGTAAAAAACATGGTTGTACATGCGAATGCTTACAGCATGTTACAGGCTAAAGTATATCTACTTTAGCTCTTTCCTTTGCCTACAAACTGCGCTGTGCAATGGGGATATCCAGAATTATATGTTCATCTGATGGACAGTAAGTGTTGACTCTTGGAGCCTTAGCTGTCTGATTTGAGTTTGTCTATACAGCTGGTGCAGCAGAGGGGTATTCCATGGTGAGACCTGTCCATCGGTCGCTGCTCTGCTTGGTTTGTGCTGGTTGCAGGCAGGAGGTGGAAGCATTTAAAGGCTTCCGTCTTTCAGATTAAGACACACAAATCTAGGTATTTCCAAGTAGGTATCAACAGCTAATTTAAGTATCTAAGCTGTAATACAAGTTAATGGAGCTCTAATTGATACAGGGGGTGAAGCCCAGAGAGTTACTCAGCTCAGCCTAAACGTGTAGATCAGTTCAGTAGCCCATGCAGAAATGTTAGTGCCATTTGGTATGTCCAGGGGTATTTTGTCTGGTGTCTAGTTCCTGTTTCAGAGGACCCAGGTCTTGTGTAGGTTTGTGGTTTATCCTCAAGGCTACATAGCTGTTGCAGATACTCTAAGCTGAATGATCTGATGCCTGTGTTTAAGCCCCTGAATTCATCCCTGGGTGTCTGTTGAGCTGAGCTGGACCCACCCCTGGGGACTGAGCTCAAACTGCTTTTGTGATTGACAGGAATAAAAGGTCTCTATAGCTCCAAGTCTCTCTCTGCAAACCCCCCTCTCTTTCTCTCTCAGTACAGGAAAGTTCTTTGACTAAGATAGGCACTTCATATGACTGTTTTGAGAATTGCAAAAAGCACCTTTGTCTTCTCCAGGGAGTATGCTGCTGAAAATGGGCAGACAGGCACTGCTAGTCTTGCACTGGTGGGGATTTGGTCCCTCCTTGCCTACTCCTTGTTCTGAGGGTGTGAACACCGTGTGTTCCTTGATGGCCCCTATAAGCAGCTGCCTTGTTGAGAATCA
Organism: Falco biarmicus; assembly: GCF_023638135.1. NCBI lineage: Eukaryota > Metazoa > Chordata > Aves > Falconiformes > Falconidae > Falco > Falco biarmicus. Next base: position 57,655,232 of record NC_079291.1, on the reverse strand, counting down.
TTTGGAAAGGGTTGGTGACTTAGCAGCTGGGCTGTTGTTCACACGGATGGACATGGAAGAAAGAGCCATTGGCACAAGTATCACACTTGTACCTATTGACATGGCTTACTCGGCAGTGAAAGAAAAATTCCTGCAGTTCTTTGTGGTCTCATCTTGAGCAGAGGCAAATAATCTTTTGTGTGCTGAAGGAAGGGTGAAGAAGTGAATTAATTGCTCTTCTGTTTTGCATCCCCCTTTTTTTGAAAGGGGTTAAAGAGATGATTTATTTTTTAAAAAAGCTAATTTTCATAGGTTAAACAGCCATTCTTTCATCAAGATCTAACCTCTGCTGCTTTTCTTTCTGATTAGTTATTGTTCAAAGTTCTTCTGGAGTGGTGGATTCAGCTTGCATATAAAACATGAGCCTTGCTTGGAAATCATTGGCCACAGAGTCGTGTTCATACTATATGGGTAAGACCTGTCCTGATAATTATGAGAATGTGCACTTGTGTAAGTGGCTAGCCTAGAGGATCAATTAACATTTTTGCTTGTGTATTTTAGTGTCTTGAGCACCTGTTGATCACATTCACATGATTTACTTTGTCAGTGGTTATTCTGGTTATTCTAAAGGGTGCATTTTTGAAAGCTAAATCCCTTTGTAAGAGACAGAGATCCTTTATGCTCTGTGGCCTTTCGTCTTTATTGGAGAGACAGAAATAAAATACCCATCAACACAGCCTTGTAAGCATGAGTGGAGGCACAGTTCGATGCAGGGAGGAGATGCAGCTGTGGTGTGGGCTGGGGAAAAGGACAAGGTGAGAGAAAGTATCCCAGCCTGAAAGGCAGCAGGTGCTAAGCAGTGCTGATGTGCTGCCATTTAGATTGAAGGTCTCTAGATATTTAAAAGACATTTCTGAAATAAGAGTTTCAAAGATCAAATATACAACCTTCTGTTTTCGGTAGGCAATGCATGAGCATTTTCAGACTCAGAAAAGTACTGTGAAGCCCTAAAACTACTCCCACCTCATACCTCTTGCTGCACTGTTTAATGACAGAAGGAAATCTGGGGTAAGAAGAAATGTTTTGTAGCCAACTTTAAGTATGAACTAGCTAGGAAAAGGCTGTAACAAAAAAAAAAAAAAGTTTGCAATCTCACAGAATTCATGTTTTAGCCATCCTGGGGTGACCAATATTGTATTTTCAGCTAAGGAGTCAGGAATACATGGAAGTTAAAGAAAGGAGAGAGATAAGGAACTAAACAAACATGGCAGAGGAAAAAGGCCAGAACTGGAATTCTGGGGGAGGAAATAAAAAATAATTTTTAAGCTTGTAAAGCTTCTCTCTGAGGAGACCAAATCTGCAGTTGATTAGGTCAGCCTGACTCCAATAGCACTGTATCCAGATTAAGATTTCAACCATCTTTGTTCATTCCCTGTCGTTGGTTTAGGCTGACTTCTTCCACAAATACAGCAGTGGGAGGCACTTGATTTGAGTGCATGCACAGATGGGAGAAGTTTTACTTTTTTCCCCCTCAAGTTTTCCTTCTTTTTTTCTTTCCATTGTGAAGCATAATTTGGAGTAAGAGATGGCTCTGATTTTGCAGTTGGAAGAAGATTGATGAAAACAATATTTAAAATGAGGAATGAAAAGAACGTGTCTTTTCTTGCTCCTGCTACTATTATCCTGTGAAACATGTGATTTCTTCATTGAGCACAGAATACAAGTTAATTGCATGTAGTAAAATAAGAAGATTGTTAATGTTACTTCAGTCATGGTCAGGGACCTTTTCTCCGGCAGTTAAACACTGATTAGTATTTTTGTTCTCCACTAGTAAGTTATGAAGTGGCTTTGCTATGATCTTATTTTATCTGATTGGGAGTCTCTTAAGTTTAGGCTTGACTTTTGAAGCAGAGTTTACACATTTCCCAGAGCCAGGAATAGCTGCTGCCTTTCTGCATCAAGCCCATCTGATCCTCTGCCGGAGTCAATCAGACCTGACAGCAGCAGCAAGAGGCCCAGTCTTTTGCTTTACCCTTCAGGTAAATCCCCAGGATTGCTGGAGAAAGTGGCTTGTCACAGAGGGAGAGCAGTGACAAGTCTCTGAAAGGGCTCTTAACTTTGTTGCTTTCAGGAGGGTCAGCAAACACAGCATTGCCCACATTATTCTTGGAAGCTTCTGTGACCCTCTCTCTAAGGAAGCTGCCCCATCCACCTCTGCAACTTGCATGAGATAGCGAGCTGTTGTCTAAGCTGACAGCAACTACCAGCTGGCAAACAGATGGACTGAGGTTCAGTTTCTTCTCACAAGTTAGGAATTAGACGATGCTTGCAAAATCGTGTGCTTCAGGGGCCAGGGGAGGAGTGGAAGAGTGAATAGCTCAGGAACATATGGGAACGGAAAAGCATTACATACATTACGAAGGGAGACAAAGCCGGTAATCCTCATCTCACAATGTCAAAATGAGAGGAAATCCCACCCAGCTACACCTAGTGTGGACACTTGTGGATGTGGAATTTCTTGTTTTGTTCTGCCTTATGGCCCATTTTCCATCCAGCCAAGCTGTGGGAGGACGAGGTCAAGGAAGGTGGAAGCAGGCTGTTCCCTCCAGTCACTGAACACCTGAGACTGCCAGCGACTCACTGGCTTTCAGCCTCTGTGTTTATTGTCAGAAAACCTTAGGGAGAGTGCCACTGAAGGAAGGGTCACCCGTAATTCCTCCTCTCAGCCACAGGGTGTCACTTAAAGTGCAGGTAAAGTGTCCACAGGCATCTGCACTGGGTCACTTGGGTGTGGAAATAATGGATGGGGTAAAGGAAAACTGATGTCAGTAGTTGTCCTGGCCTTTGTCCTGCTCTAAGTACCGACAGTGCTGCCTCTGCAGCTTCCCCATCCTGCTGGGTGGTAAAAGAGACTCAGTGAAATGAACTGGGGACAAGGACATAGAGGAAGAGGAGGTGGAGGATGTTCTGGAAGGAACCCTGCTGTCACTGCCTTTGTGGAGCATTTGATGAGAGCAGGTCACTGGCTGAAGGTAGGTGGTTGTTGGTGGTTTCACCAGCGCTGCTCTGGAAGGCTAAAGAAAGTGAAGTGCTAAGCTTTGTTCCCAGGCAGGTATGTGTTAAGTTAGAAGACGTGGAGCTATGCAAAACGTAATGTAGCCATTCAGGTGTGAAGCGAGTCTATCAAAGAAGCTTAAGCAGTCAACAAGAAACTGCATTCGGATGATGCAGGGATTCCTCCTTGCTGTACACACCATGATCATTGCTGTACTGCTTCCTATTGCGTCGACCTCATCTCTCCTGCCTGAGTGCTGTCCCCTATTAGATTCTCCCTGTTGACCCTCAGGTACTTGGCAGATGCTCAAGGTGCTCCCATTTAACGAAACTAACAAATAGGTATATTAACAGTGGGACGATACCCTTCTCAGCAGTGACTGCTGAACTTGCGTGTTGCTCATGGGAAGGGTGTTCTGCGGGTCAGTGAGTCTGTTGACTGGATTTAGATTCTTTCTATTTTCCTCTCTGTTCTTCAGTGACATGGAACCATCTTTGCAGTTCATGTAATGATGAATCTTTGCAATTTCTATGGCTTGGAAAAACAATGATGTGTTCTCGTCCAAGTAAAGTTCTCAGGCTCCGAAAGTCACACAAGTCTTTGCTCATGGTCTGCCATCCAGTGGAAGGGAATCTGTTACTCAGTTTTGGACCCCAGTATTGCTTATAACTTAACATCCTGATTAGAATAGGCATTCTTATTAGCTTGAGAAGCCAATGAAAAATATGGTTTCCCATGGAAATTGGAGTGGAATAGATTTTTAGTAGAAATTTTCCTTTTTCAGTGCAGTTTCATTCCCCTCAGATGTTATTCATAGTGTCTGTAATTGGTAGGTCTTGGGACAAATTCATAAAATCAGTAAAACTCAGATTGCTTTATGCTGGCTTCTTTGCAATTCTGGGAATAACAGAGGGCCAGATGCTGCTCTGTATGAGACTTGTGCAGTGAGAAGCAATACATTGAAGCAAATGATAGGAACAGAAACTCAGTTTTTAAAAACAAAAACAACAGAAAAAAACCCTCCAGACCGCATGAAGAGTTTTCCCTAGGAAAACAGAAGAAGAAAGACACCTTCCCAATGCAGTTGAATTATCCAAAACCCCTGGGGGTTGGAAAGCACCGACCATACAGTGACACAAGAATTAATGCAGTTCCTTACCATCTTGAGTCAGCCAGGGAGCCAATGGAGATTTGGAAAACAGAAAATGTGTTATTGAAATGAGACAGAGAAGGAAGTTAGGAAATTACTTTGCTAGTGCATCTTCACCTTTTTAACTAAACTTAGATGTGAATTCCTAGTGATTCTTTTATGCTAAGAATTTTAGCTTAATTATTGCTGAATTATGCCAGTAATCCCTGAAACATCAGCATTTATGTATTTCAAAGTACATGTTGAGTAGTCATTACTACTTCCAGAATCTCCAGGCTTGCCACGTTTGTTTGTTTGTTTGCTACAGAGATTGCTGTTTTTCAACTAGAGTAGCTAATGCAGACTTCGGAAGCAGAGGGTATTTTCAAGAATCTTAGTTTCTGTGCTGATCTTAATACACTTGACCAACTGAATCCTCTGAGCTCTGCTTGGAAACCAGTGCAAACAGTAGATGTTTGGTTGCTGGAAATGGTTTTCTAGGTATCATAAACTGGGGACGCCCTATTATTTCCAGGACAATAGAGTAAAAGGCAGGGAATGATGGGCTGATGCGAAGCAGGGAGCATTTCAGAGAGAGTGTTAGGCTTTCATAGAGAAAGCACCTGGCAGGTTGCTGCTGGGTAGGATGCTGGGTAAGAGTTTCTTCTGTCCCAGGAGCTGGGGGTGGGGTGGGGTGGTTGGAGAGAGACCCCTGATGTAAGAAGGCCTTTTCTTCAAGGGCTTATGTTCTGAGAGCTCCTTGCCTCAGGATGTGGATAGTGACATCTTGGGTGGGAAGCTGCAGGGATTTGCACAGTCGTATACTTGTCCTCTGAGTGGTGTGGGGCTGTGTTGAGCCAGCTACCGGTGCCACCAGCTCACAAGACCTCTGTAGAGTGAACTTCTTTCATTCTTCCTTGCCAATACTTTGTACTAAAGAAACCCAGGATCCCATAAATGCATTTTTGGTTCATTTTAGCCATCTAATCTGATCTTCTGAATTTCCCACTTCCCATAAACCTCATGTATAAACTCACTCACTTGTCCCATTACTGTGCCAATATTTAACAAATGTCTCCCTTTTGTTAGGCGTCTCTAAAAATGCACATTTCCACCTGTTGGCTGGCAGCACTGTGCCAAAGCTGACTAACAAATCTTTATAGCACTAAGATAAGAAGGCTTTTGGTTTGTTTTGTTTGAGAAATGAGAGGACAAAGTTCTATTTGGATCTGCTTTCTGTTTCAAAGCCTAAGTCCCAAAAAGGACAGGGATGCAGCTATGATGGTGCATTGCATTTCCCAGTCCCAGGGAGGGAGGCTGTAGTAGTATGAATACTGAGTTTTGCTTCTGTTCTTATTCTTTCTCAGGGGAGAGATAAAAGATCACCACAGAGGTCTTATCTTGTAGTTAAGTCATCCTTATCCACCGACAAACCCATTCTCAGCCTGGCCTTGTGTTTTTCATTCTAACCTGTTCTTAACCCCTTCATTTCTCTTATATTCACTGCACATTTCTCCTGTAAAATAAATTCCGGCAACAATAATAGCAGTTTTATTCACACACAAGCACTTTGTTTTATTCCTTCAGTGGATGCTGAGGGAAATAAAAGGGTCTCTGAGCTGAACGAGAGGCACAAGTGTGTTGGAAGAGCACTGGCATCATAGTAGTGTGTTTCAGTTTATAATGTCTTGGGAGTATGTAAAATGCTCTCCTGTAACTAGAAGTATGATAAATAATAGTTGGATTTTTCAGCAAATGGGTGTAAAGCATTTCCTAGAGATCCCTATCTTACTGATTCTCTGTTAGATCTCAGCTGTGGATCGATGACTGCATTACTATGATTACATCAGCACATGGACAAGGAGAGGTGGAACACCTCACCACGCTTGTTCCAGTTACGGGGCCTTGAGAGAATCTGTGTTGTTATTTTTTCATCACTTTTTCAACTGGTTAGATAACTTGTAAGCCTCCTGTTTGCCTTCAGTGCGTTACCTCTTCTAGGCTCTCTATCAAAACCCCAGTCCCATTTTCCCATTCCCCACAGTAACCTGACTAGGCATAGAAAGTACCATGAATAGCCACGCAGATTTCAAATGAATCCTTCAGTGGTCTCTATCATCAGGCTTTTGTTCTTCATGGACACCTGTGACATCACATTTAGTGGTGGTGTTTTTTCATTTCTAGTACACTTGAGCTATAAGGAGAATATGAAGATTTTGTATTACACGATGTGCAACAGAGTGAGAGTAGTCTTGGTCTCTTGTTTTGATTCCATATACTTATTCATGTGTAATTTTTGTGCACCATTTTACTTGTTTTAGTTCATCCTTCACTTGTCTTTAGGGGAATCGAGTGAAACTCACAGGGCACTGACCTTTGTCTAGTTGCCATGTTACCTTAATGAAAATCAGCTGGAAAAGGCAGGGCTAATTGCTTTGATTTAATCCTGAAACGTGGATGACTCATTGATGGCTCATTCAAAAAAGCTATGAGCTCAAGGTAGAAGAACCAGATAAAAATAGCTTCCTTGAGATGAAGTTAAGCAGTTTGAGTGCTGGAAGGTTCAAATATCTGGGTCTTGCATACTGCTTGCTGGAAACTTGAACTCTGACTTTGGTATCCACATTCTCCTCTACCTTGGGGTAAGAGGAATAAACCTTCTGTTCAACTGTCAGAAGAGAGCACCAGTGACTTTGTTTGGATGTCCCTCCAACGAGCCTGGAGCTTCATCCAAGTAATGAGGTAAATGTCTGATGCAGGAGCCCTGCCACATCTGAATGACACTTTTGGGAAATACACATAACAGTGCTCAGAGTTAAAAGATTTTTTCATCTCACTGGGAGTGACTGGCTTCCACTGCTAATTTATTTCTCCTCTGCAATTACAAAATGTTGCAGGAAGAATGGAAGTATGAGGGGGGAAAAAAAAGATAGAGGAAGAGCAGAGTGTCAACCAAGTACCTTGACTATGGAAAGAGAGGTTACTGGATGAGGTGACAGTGAGCACAGGGTCAGAGACCTTGTGTCTGGAGAAGAACTTGAGTTAAGAGTTGCTGTAGGAATGAGTGAGGTGGGAGTTCTGCAGAAGACTTTAGTTAAGTGATTTAAAATGTAGAAATGCCATTATGCAGGAGTAAGTGCTGGCAGTGTAACATGGCAGGTGTGCAGAGGTGAGAAGCAGCCACCAGCTTCTAGATAATTAAGGACAAAGTGTTGTGAGGTTAGATGGGAGGATGGCATGACAGAACACAGGTGAGGAATGGCTACATATTAGGGCTGTCAAAGAATGCCCTACATGAACCTTGACGGGTAGATGGGGCAAACGTTAGGAGACATGCAGAAAGCATTTGTGAGGAACTGGAGTGCCGTGCATGCTGGCTGCCAGCTGTGAGACAACAAACAAAACTCTTGAGATCTGATCTCGAAGAACAGCAGGTGAGAGAAGGGAATTGGTTAAATACCAAATATAAAGAACAGGTGATACATGCTGTACTGCATCCAAGGCAGGCAGCATAGAGTAACAGACACAATTACCAACAGCAGTGCCACCAGAGTCTCTGAGCAAATTAAAACTCAACAGAAGAAAATGTCAGAGCCAACGTATCTGTCTTGTAAATGAAAAAGTTATGTGCAGCTTGATTTTTAGTATTTAGCCTAAGTACTTTCCCTCTTTCCATGCTTCTGTGGGAGAAGATGTTCATAGACTAGTTCCCTTCCTGATCATTTCTTGCTCTTTTCCCTCCTGTGGCTGTCTTGTCCCCTGAGTTGGTGGGCAGGCATGTGACAGGACCACAACCTCACAATACAGAACCACTTTGGTTCTGACTATGCTGCCTTAAAGGAGCAGGTTTCAACATGAGTGCAAAGACTTACCTGACCACAGTTTGCATTGGTCCATCTGGGACGTCACTAACTGTGGGGTTGTTCTGGTACCCTTCTGCAGTCAAGAGACAGTGTTTGTGGTTGTACCAGTTTGAAAGGGGTAGGACTAGTGTAATGTCATGCTGAATGCAGCTTGTAACTGTCAGAACAGACAGTAAATGCCTATTTCATACCCTGCAATTGACCTCAGGCAAGCTGCTTCAGTCTCCTGTCCTTCAGCCTTGCCCTTTGTAAAGTAACTCAAATAAATCAGGAACTCTGAAGCCTTCCAACTCTGTAACTTCTCTCCTGTTTCTTTGGTTTAATGCAAGGAGTTCCCTGGTAATATGTCGCCTCTATTCCTCAGTATCATTGATTTCTTTGGGGTGGAGCAGAACAATTTTGAGGACAGAATCTGTGTTTTGCAGTCCTTTATAAGAGTTTTCATATGAAGACTTTCAGATGTACAAAGTGCTAAGCAGGCAGCTGGATTTCAATGTCTTAATACCGTTGTCTCCAGGACTCTCAGCAATAAAAATCTTCTATTTTCAACAAGAAGATATGAACTGAATGGAAAACATCCCTTTGTGTGTTCTGGGAAAACTGAACTTATTGTAATTAACATCTTCAGACTTGCAAAAAATCCATGAGCTTGGATATTTAATCTGTGTAATTAGTCACTACAGTTACCAATGTATTTCTGTGTTTAACCATATGTTTTCACAGCTCATCAGTATCTCTTTATTTTCATTCCTTATTGTCTTGGTGCAGGTCTCCTGGTCTGTAGCACCTGCAATTTTTCTGTGTGCCAAAGGAAATGCTTAGTTGTCAAAATCACATTTATTCAGCTATTTAGTACTCTTCTCTGCAATGCAGAGATGTTTCCTAGGCTACATTTGCCAGTACAATACATAACCTATTCTCACATATTGCATCCAGTTGATTTTGCCTCATTCCTCGATCCAGTGAAGATAAATTATTTAACTATCCTGTCCTGCTTTATCAGTGGAGATTGTCTTCATTTTCCATAAGCTGATTTTAAGTTTTTCAAAATTTATTTTTTGGGTTTTTTTGGTGGGGGGAATACACTTCAAATACATCATGCAACATTGTAGCACAAATGAAGAGGAATTCATACACTCGGGCTACAAAGTGAGAAAGACCATGTGTTGGGGGGGGGGGGGAAAGCCTTTGATCAGGCTCTGCAATGCCTTTTCATGCTAAATCTAAAGGAGCTGTGTGTTGATCCTCTGAAGGCTTAATTCCCGTTTGATATCAGCCCCTTGAATGCAGTTGCAACTTGTCTGTGAGTAGTGAAGGTGTGTGAGAGGGTCACTAGGGTCTGGGCAGCCCACAAGCATCTGAAATGAAGTGGTAGTGAAACAAGCAGCTTAAATCTAGGTTAAAGAAAGTGAAGAATCATACTGAGTAAGAACAAGAAACAAAGCTATTGTCAGGACAAGGGGGAAAAGAAGAGAAAAGTAAGGAAATCTAGGAATGGGGAAGGATTAGGTTTTTTACTGTGCATTGTGGGGCTTTAATGCGTCAGTGGGTCTGACATAGCATCCTCAACTTCTCTATTCTCAGTGTTAAGCTGTCTCTAACTGTTCATCCCATGCCCCAGCTCACAGGCACTGATCTGTTTACAGGTTGGCTTCTGGTCTGCTGCATTTTACAGCAGGTATTTACTATAAATCAGTGTCTTGGGTGCCTCTAGGTAATGGTCATCTCAGCCTTCTGTGCCCTGGGACAAGGCAGACAGTATAGCCAGTCTGGTTTACAGTTGGGATCCTTATGAATGGATGTCAACTTTCCCCTCTGTTCAACCTTCACAGATATTTGCATTGCCAGCAATAAATGAGATGAGCTAATTACACAGATTATGCAATTTTGCTGTACATAAAACGTATAATTTTGTAATGAAGGAGTAATGCTATGTAATAACAGTTCACATCAACCTGCCTTTGACTACAAGGGCCTGGCAGGAAGCTTTGCAAGAGAAACTTTGCATAAAAGAGTTAAATAAGAGTCATATCATTGAAAGGGAAAATTATCTCCATAAATTTCTATGTTCTTTTGGAAGTGCTAATATATCCCCCAAAATGTTTTTTAATAATTATGTTTCAACTCCGGTATTAGCAATGTCCTGAATGCTTGGACGAATCTCACAAATGTATGCAAATGTAAATTATACTTTGCAGTTTTAGAAGAATTTATTTCATTTTTTTTGCAAGGTCAGGCAAGAGATTTTGTTTGTTTGTTGTGATATTGTGGTTGTTGTTGTGGTGGTGCTTGTAGCAGTAGTTTCTTGTTTGCCTCTTCGTGTATGGACCAGATCATTGATGATTACTGATAGTAATAGTTATCTTCCTATTGCTTGCATTGTTGTGATGCCTAGGGACCAGATCTTTGTTTTTGGTTTTTTTGTTGGTAGGCTCTAAACAAACTCTGGAAAATAAGTGCTGCCCCAGGCAAGTACTAGGAGGCTCTAGAATGCCAGAAAGTGAGAGAGTGGAAAGAGAGGAGGTGTACTGGGTTTACATGGCAAGATTTTGATAGCAGAGTGGCTGCAGAAGTGGCTTGGGTGAGAAGAGGCCAGGGGCTGCCCCCATGTTGGATAGAGCCAGTTTCAGCTCTTTTTTTAATTAAACTGTCTTCATTTCAACCCAGAAGCTTTTCATCTTATTTTATCCTCATGTCCTGATGAGGAGAGGCAGAGCAAGAGGTCTGATGGACACCTGGCAGCCAACTAAGGTCAACCCGCCACAGGAGGATATAAAATAAATACAGCAAAATTAATTCTGATACATTTTATCAAAATTCTTAGAGCTTGGAAATACGGTTATGGGGACCGAATGCTACAGAGCACAGGCTGGTGTCCCAGGGAAAGGCTTCCAGAAAGCTAAACTGGAGTATTTGAATGGATTTTGCAGATTGAAATTTCTGTACAGTCTACCCAAGTTGACTTAATTTTTAGTGGTACATCCAACTTTGAATATGGAAGGAGATCAGTTATTTCTTTGAAGAAATTTTCCCTTGTGCAAAGGGAAAAGTCTACTCTGCTGTCAGAGGTGTGATTTAAGTTGTTGACTGTTACAGATGTGCCTAGTGTAGCTCAGTTTAGTACTAATGACATCAAAGGTGTAAGAGCAGAACCATCAGTTTCTGCTGCCCTACTCCAGCCAAGACTAAGAGGCAGAGATGTCAGTGCTTGGGTACCCTACTGCCATCCCACTGCCCGGTTCGCCTTGGTTATGTTCCCGTCCCTTCTCTGTAAATGTTCCCTACAGTCATGATTCTCAAATAGCTGTTTCAGTAGTGATCTCTGACTGTATTTTAAACCATGTGTAAATGTTTTTAAATCAACACGTGGTCCATAGCACAATACCCTAACTGGTTTTCAGTCTCAGAAAACAATCGGGGTTTGGTGTGCTGACTCAAAGACATTTTTATCTCTTAACAGCTTTGTGATGTCATATGGAGAAATTGTCTCTGCCTGCAAAACATATCCTTTCCCAAAATAGAGACACAAGTCTAAAATGACTTGGGTTTTTTACCTGAAATTCTGTCTTGGTTGTCTGTCTTCAAAAGATTTCAAAGTTGATCCTCCTTCATTGAAACAAGCTCACTGATCTGTAGTAATTATCTTCATTCCCCACAAATATTTTTAAACTTTCATGGAGTTTCTGATATCATGTGCTTTCTAACATGGTCGTTAAAGTTCCACAGTGCTGTGAAAACTTTATGTATGTTTCTACCTTCTCTGACTTAGCTCCAAAGATGAGGCTTTCAGTTTTCAGATAGTCTGGTTCCATCAGATGACTGGAGGTGTCATGGTACAGTCCCTTGACAAGCTTTCCTTCGCATACTGCTCTCCATTCAACAGATCTTGAGAAACTTCAGTCTTCAGTATTTCAGCAGCATTTTTGAAGATACTTCCCTCACAGTTATGACAAGGGAGGTTGTCTTTTTATGCTGCTGTTTCACAAGGTGTTGGTAAAGGGCAGGTGGTGAAGCCCTTGCTTGTTAGCATTTATTTCCCCTTTAACTAAGTAGGATTCTCCTAAAGGCACTCTGAATGTCACTGCAGGAACTACCACTGACATGTAACTGCATCAACTGCTCACTTCTGTTGATCCAGATGTTTCATCTGGTTAGAGAATGAAGAAATGTTTAGAAATCTGCAACAGTTAAGGATGTGTTAGTGTATTATGTGGCTCACACAGTCCTTCTACAAATGTATTATCTGTAAATCAGTGTTTAAATTCTGAGATCGTTTATTTTGACAGATCATGAACGACCGTATATTTCAGGATAGAAGAATCCTGTAAGTGTAAGTAAGTGGTAAAAAGGGAGAATGTAGAAAGATTTGAAGGAGGATTTGTAAACTGACCATGGTCACATACAATCAAGTAGCATTCTCTGCAGTCTGAGGCACCCTGTGAATAGTTTACATAAATTATTTTCAATACTAAGGTAACAGAGGCCCTTGAAGTAATTGGTATATGTGTACTGCACTGTAGATCTGTTTAAACAGAGATGATGAGCTATATTCTTCTCTTAGACTGAACTAAATCCTGAGTAATTCCCTGAAGCTAAACGTTTCTTCCTATCATATTATGGATGTACGATCATGTAACAGCTAATTATAACGATTAACTGAATTTCACAGATGATGACCAGAAGAAACTGTTACATGATGTATATTGTATCTCTTTCATGTTTCAAAAATAATGAGAACAAATTTTGGTTAACATTGCGCTCTCATTAGAAAGTCTGCTAACCTTCTATTGATTGATCCAAAGATAAATCAGTGTGCACAGGAAAGGAAAAGACATTTTACCCTAAACACTTCATATGTAATTACAAAAAGAGTCTTCTATTTATATAGATTTAGATTCTATTCTAAGAGGAGAAGAGTTAAAGGGTAGTGCATCGAATGATCTCATTTTACATGATATAATTAAGGCCACACAGTTGAGATGAAAAAAGTCCTTGGTAATGATTTCCTTTAAAAAAATCCTTAATGGGAACTATTCCAGGATGTTTTAACTGCGTGACAGTAAAGTTGTCTTTTCCTCACTTGTGTTTCATTTGAGAAGTGTTATGCAGCAAATCTCCCTTTCTAACTTACGGCAGGTGAAATGAGGGTTCAGCTGTGAAACTCCCTAATCTACATTTCTGTTATGAAAGGGTTAAGCCTGGCTTTTACATGAGCGTAAGGAGCGCTTATGCAAAAGCCATCCTTCCCTTGGTGTGCTTGCTGTGATCATCCTTCTTTGGGAATGCAGGTTTGCTCCATGCTGTGTGTGTTTGATGGAGGCTAACGGCAACTCAGTCCTGGAACCACTGTGTTTGTCATTAGTTGTGATCTGTGACTGTATCTTTTAATTATGCTTTTTGCAGTCTTCTCACTGTCTGGCTTGGACCCTGCACCCTACCTCCAGTTTCTTCTTATTATACTGTTTCTTCATAACCTTAGCTCATAGAAGCTTAGGAAATGTGTTTGTTTTCAATTTCTATCTAGTTCCTTGTAGTCATGGAACTGTGTGGTGAATTAATCAAAGGGAATAGTGTTCTTTGCCTTTGGTGTTACCAGTGTTGGACACAGAGTATTACCAACCTTCACTAGACACTTCAGTACCTGAAGGTGACTTACAACTGACTCTGGGAAGTTTGCATAGTGTTACCTATTACACGTTCTTTTCTGCTGGGTGATTGAGCTAATTCCAGTGGTGAGCAAGGACCCATATCAGTGCCTGTTTAGAGTGTCTTATCTTCCATCACAGGTTTGGGAGCACAATTTCCATTCTCACTGTATGCAAATTCATACCCCTGTTTACTACAAGTTCCCAAAACTTCCCTTGCCATGGAGTGTCTGTTGCCTTTTGGTACTAAAAGGCTGCCCAGATGCCTTTTTTTATTACCTTGACTGGTGCTGGGAGAGAAATATGAGGACATCTTCTCCACAGAGCAGCCATAGTCTTTCCCCGAGGCAGGCTTCCACCCCTAGGTAGTTTGCGTTCAGGGGATTGAATGCACTACACCGTTATAAGGATGGCTCTTGACCTGGTTTGAAATCCTGATCCTTTTAATGGTCGGGCTTTATGAAGTGTTACAGTTAAAAAGGTGTGTTGCCATACTGTGTCTGCCAGGCTACGGTGAACCCCAAACCACGCAGAATGGATCAGAGATGGCCTGCTGATCATTTCTAGTTGCAATGAGCTCAGACTCTGAAGACTTATCAGAGAGCTTAGCCAAGAAATGAAGCTGGTAAAATGCTTTTCTTAGACTGTCACAGCATGTGCTGACAGCACCCATTATGTGTTATAAAATTAGAAGAGATTTTAAAATCCCTTTTCTCCCTCCCATGCCATTTCAAACCCCCAAAGAGACAATAATTATCAGGTGATAAGAAAGCACCTTCCCACATAACAGCAGGTTTTCCAAATGAGCAATGTGTTGTATTAATAAGGTTATGTCAGGGGAACAGCCTCTTTTCCACCTGCCTGAGCTTCTGCTGGCTATTCATGGTCTTCCTGGCCAGTATGTGATCACTCAGCTCCTTGTGCACAGGGGGGTTTCTTGCGAGGAGAAAGGTCACTTCTGTGTGGGCTGGGAGATGTCTTAGGAAGCTGGACTGAAACAGAGACCAAGGAGCACTGCAGACAGTTCCATCTTGCTCTCAGAGTGCCAGATGCTATCTTTGATCTGCCTTTTCTGATTCATAAGGTGATGTGTGCATGAAAGCAACCGTTACAGAACAATACGGTCCTTCACAGTTCACTCTGAAAATTAATCTCATACTTTTTCACTTCCTTTTTGATATCACTTGCAAACCAAATTTCCTGGTATCTGTCCAATACTAGCATACATTAGATGAAATATTATTTCTCTCATGTTTCTGAACTCACTTTAGGTTTTGATACATGCTGTCCTGGAGGAAAGGATCGGTACATGTTTCACGCTACATTTTGTGAAAGCATGCAAATACAGCAGTGTTTACAGCAATGGAAGCAGTAACATAAAGTGTAGGAAGGGGAGCCCTGGGTGGTTCAAGCAGTTGGTGGACTTTGAGATTCAGGCTCTAACAAGTAGATACATTAGCAATGTAGCACATAGCATATCTACAAAGTTAGCTAATGCCTGCCGGCCTTCTCACCAGATAAACCATCTTTGGATACAGTGTCCATAGCAATGCTGTGCTCAGTCAATGTTATTTATTCAATAAAAAACTTTCAGCACTAGTTTCAAAGATAGAATGAGAAAAACTAATAGACAGGGAGGCAAGACTGGAGCTCAAGCCCAGTGCTCTTTAAGGTAATTTCTTTAATGGAAGTTTCCTCTTCCTCTTTGTGACCATTTAAGAAAGAAGATCTGAGCTGAGCGTTGCTTTTCTCCTGTCAAGTGTTTTCAGGCAGTTGTTTATAAACCTTATTCTGCTCCTCAGTTGGAAGAGGAGTGTGTTTAGAGAGAGAGAGGCAATCAACAGAAATGCTATTATTAGCTGTAATAGGACTTTAGGATTTAGAATTACAATTGTATTTCCCTGCGTCTGCAGGGACTTTTCTTTCTGATCTCCAACAAACCTAATCTGTGATGGCCTAAAGAAGCTATATATAACCTGTCACATCAGCAGTCATCTCCCCAATCAAAATTCAGGCTTTTGGTGTTGCTGAATATTTTGCTTATCCTACAAAGTAGTATGATTAGGGGTGAATTTGTATTAAGAAGAATCAAGTTGACTTCACAGAAATTGTGAGAACTTGCCCATTCTTCTCCCCTTTTTGAAGTTGTATTTTTAGAGGAATTGTGGCTCGGCAAAATGGGCTTTATATCTGCCAAGAAGCATCTGGAATTTTGATGCTCTTGCATCAGGTTTAGTTATGAAAGCTGGCAGGCATGACTTTGGCAATGGTCATTCTGTCTCATGCTTGCAGTCTTTTTTTTTTTTTTGTCTTGCAGACAGTCTGTTTCTTCTCTGCACTCCCCTGCTAGATATTTAGGCTTGAGGAAGACATGGTGCTTTCTGGCAACCAAACACAGCATAAGCTGACAGTAGTGTATGTTGTGGTTTTGTCCAGACTTCTTAAGGCATGCTAGTGTGACAGGGTTTGTCTGAATCATCCTGTAAGACTGTAATTTTCTAAAAGGCAGTGATTCTTATAAAATGCTGGATCTATGATCTGGACAAGAGTTTGACATGAAAAAAACAGCCAACAAAAAAACCCGCCTGTAAATCTGAACAACCATTTGGGTTCCTGATGGACATTACTGTGGTAGAAAAAAAACAACCCAACAACCTAGTGCTGACTGTAATAATCGGGTTTTGTAGATCCTCGTGATGTTTTAGCAAGACTCATTCATTCCCTGTCGTGTGTGTTATCTTTCCATGTGTACCTGGGTTGCTTTTATTTTCTGAAAGCCCTTGTCTCTCCTGTGTGCTGCTTTCCTCTTGCAGCCTCTGCTGTTGTACTGGAAGTTTCATCTGAATTCCATGTCAAAAGGTATTTGAACCTTACCAGACAAATACCACATGAACGGGCACATCTTGAAATCCAGTGCCATCTATAGCCACCACATCCTCTTTTTCTCAACCACCTTTCTCATTAGTTTTTTGCAGAGCTCTGAGACCAGGTCAGGATTCCCAAAGAATATTGACTCTATGCTCTATCATGAACCATTCATACAGCTGCTGTACTTTGCTTATGTGATTGCAACTCACATTTCATAAGGTCACCAATTTCCTGAATAAATTCCAGGCTCTGTGAGAAGAACATTGCTCCCCATGTTCCCACTTACCTCAGCAGAAATTAAACCAGAGGGAAGCTGCACACAGGGACTCGTTTACCTCAACAGGCTGTACAAATTGTCTTCTCCAGTCATCTGGCCTAGGAGAACTCGAGCCTCAGGCTCCTTCCCCCTCTCTCCCACTATTGTGTTAATCAGATCATAGTGCTTCTCAATTCCACAGTGCTTTCCTACAGGTAATAAAGTACAGTTACACCTCTCATTGTCATTGCCATCTCTCTGTGTGTTCAGTAATTATGGCAAGTGACTAATTGAATTCTGAATTTCAACTAAGAGGCAATTACTATAAAGATCAAACATCATTATCAGCCTGTGCCCTGACAGCCCTCCGGAAGGGGGTTAGGCAGGGAGTTTTATAGCTCTGTGCTCTCCTAGTTATCAGGCTGAGAAACAAATTGTGCTGCAGCCCTGGTTAATGACTTACCTCCTCCAATTTTAGTGCGTTGCAGAAACCCGCTACCACTTCAAAACAATGGGAAAATTAATGATCTGTAGGATTAACCACAAGTGAGACCCTTTCCTTAGGCTACACCTTTCTCACTCATGTGTTTCTTAGGTACCTATGTAGGTGGAAGTTCCCACATGTTCTGGGCCATAGTAATTATATAAAATAACTAATTCCTATATTATATATAAAATAATAAAAAATCCTAGTAATTTGTTCATGATCCATACAAACACCAGTTGGATGATTGCCTATGTTTCTTAAAACAATTGCATCGTACAGACTCAAGTGAGTGAAGTCTTTAAAACTACGTAGGAGTAATTGTTCCACATCAAATTACAGGCCCATCTAGGCCAATATTTTGTTTAGCCCAGACACCTAAATTTAGTTGTCTGTATGAAGGTGCTTTTATGTGGTTTAGGTGATTAAGTTCACTCCTATTGTCAATGGAATTATAGAATCCTAGAATTGCTTAGATTGGAAAAGACCTTTAAGATCATAAGAGTCCAACCATTAATCTAACACTGCTAAGGCCACCACTAAAAACTGTCCTTAAGCCACATCTAGGTGTCATTTAAATACCCCCAGGGATGGTGACTCAACCACTTCCCTGAGTAGCCTGTTCCAAAGCTTCACCGCACTTTCAGTGAAGAAATTTTCCTTATATCAAAACTAAACCTTCCCTGGGGCAACTTGAGACCATTTCCTCTTGTCCTATCACTTGCTACTTGGGAGAAGGGACTGATTGCCACCTCACTACAACCTCCTTTCAGGCAGCTGTAGAGAGCTATAGGGTCTCCCTGGAGCCTCCTTTGCTCCAGGCTAAACCACTCCAGTTCCCTCAGTGGCTCCTCATCAGCCTTGTGCTCCAGCCCCTTCCCCAGCTCTGTTGCCCTTCTCTGGACACGCTCCGGCACCTCAGTCTCTTGTAGTGAGGGGCCCAAAACTGAACACAGGGTTTGAGGTGCAACCTCACCAGTACCGATTACAAGGGGATGATCACTTCCCTGGTCCTGCTGGCCACACCATTTCTGATACAGGCCAGGATGCTATCGGCCTTCTTGGCCGCCTGGGCACACTGCTGGCTCATGTTCAGCTGGGTGCTGACCAGCACCCCCAGGTCCTTTTCTGCCAGGCAGCTTTCCGGCCACTCTTCCCCATGCCTGTTGCATTGTGTGGGGTTATTGTGACCCAGGTGCAGGACCCAGCACTGAGACTTGTTGAAACTCATACAATTGGCCTTGGCCCATCAGCCCAGCCTGCCCAGATCCCTCTGCAGAGCCTTCCTACTCTCAAGCAAATCAACACTCCCACCCAACTTTGTGTCATCTGCAAACTTACTGAGGGTGTACTCGATCCCCTTGTCCACATCATTGACAAAGGTATTAAACAGGACTGGCCCCAGCACTAAGCCCTGGGGAACACCACTTGTGACTGACCAATAGACGTGTAGTCAATGGAAGAGCAGCTCAGCTCCATAAAGTGAATGGCCACTGATCAGCTGAATCTGTCTAGACTGTGCTAGCTGCTATAGCTAGCGGTCAATTCACTTGCTTAAACTTGAGAACCTGGCACTATTTGGGTGGCCTGGACTGAGTGGATGCCATGGACACCATGGGCCATCTCCAATAGTACTAGCTGTCTGTCTAGCAGCATGTACATTACAACCTTCAGTTACATATGAGCATTGTTAAAGGAAAAAATCACGCAGCTGTGGGTACCACTAGGGTTGCTGTAATCACAACTCAGAGTTGGGCCCCCACCTCAGTGAGTAGCAGAGAACAAAGGGTTGTAGAGCACAGTTTACATACACTTATCAAATCATTAGTCAATGTCTGAAGTTTTTAGAAGTTTTGTTTGGTCTTGTCAGTTCTGCAAATCCATGACCTGACTTCCAGCTGATTCATCTTTTCAGTTCCAGTCTCTGCCTCTGTTCCAAGCTCCTCCTTGGATCATGATCTTCTTCGTACCTGCTTTAACACACACCATCCTTCAAGCACACTTAGTCTTTGAACAAGCAATTCCTATTCACATATACTATTTTTTTCTAAAAACACGTGTGTTTCTGAGAGCACTTGTGTATACAATTGATCATCTATTGTTTTTCTATTCTCCTACTGATTAACTTGTCTAAGCGTTAAACCAGTCTTGGATTAGGGCTATACAAGGGACGAGGCCTGGTTCTGCCACTTAGCAGCTTCAGCACTTTAAATTTCTTAATTCAAAATACATTTTCTTTAACAAGCATCTGTATCATGACATCAGAATTTCTATATCTTAAGCTCAGTTTCATCTGTAGAGAGGGACATAAGAGTAAGACAAGCATGACCAAAGACTGCTCTCGTGTGCTGCTTTAGTTTCCAGCAATCCAAGTTTCTGGGGCTTGCTGAACTAGAAGCAATCTCTGCTCATGTGAAATGACTGACAAATGTTTGATCTTTCTTGTGTGTGATACGTGGCCGTTCAGCAAGTATTAGTTTGAATAGGTGTGTATGGAAATGTTAAGCACAGCATGAATTCAGACATGTTTTCCAACAGATTTTTGGGTGTCAAATTCTGTTTTCTGTTCAGCTAGAATGAAGAGGTTTGTGGGTTTTTTGCTCCCCTCCCCCTTTTTTTTTAATGTCCTGAAAACCAGGTGAAGGGAAAAGGTGATAACCTGAGGAATAGTTCAATACCAATTGCTTCATAATGTCCCTCTTTTTTCTTTCTGCTTAAAAATAAATTCAGGTCTGAGTTGAAAACCATTGGATTCTATGTACATTCACATTTGTGTATGTGCTGTCTTAGGGAATTAGCTGCAAAGTGCAAATAACCTTGGGAGGTTGCAGACTCGTCTTGCGTCTTCATCTCAAGTTCAGCACAGTAACACAATACAGAGGAAAGTAACCTCCATTTGTTTCAGAATTATTAACTTTGCAAGCTATTACAGGGTATACTTCTAATTTTAGAAGCTGCAGCACTTTTTGACAGACACTGAAAAGAAGGGATTATTTCCCTTTTTACCTTTCTTTGGTGCTTCTGACACATGGGCCAAACTCTGTCATGTCAATCGGTATGAGGGAAAAACTGTGCACTTGCATGTTTATGAAAGTGGGATTAACTGACCATTTGTCAAATGTTCGTGATCCAGTCCAGTTGTCTTTCTCTCTCCATGTTTCTTGGTGTTCCCTGAGCTGTTTCTGTATCAGCACTGTCCTGACATTTCAGAACAAGACTTTTCTTAATCACAGGCCATGAAATAATTTCCTAAGGAAATTAATAGTAAATAGAGATAATAATTACAGAAATTAATAGTAACATTGCTTTGCTGAATGATTAATAGAAGGGTTATAACTGGAGCTGTAAGGACATGTGAAAGCAGCTTCCAGGATAATTCCCCAATCATCCTTCTGAAGAGCAATTGTTTTGGGAAAGGGCAGCCATCTGGGGATTTCCTGCTACTGACTACACCTCAATCCTGAAACAATTCAAAACAAAGCTGTGAAGAAATAGAATATTCACTCTAAAAGAGATGTATGTTATGGAATAGTTTTTGATAACCCTGGAAGAATTAAAAGAGTGAAAAATCTTGCAAGAATTTGTGGTTTTATTTCCTGAGGTAAACTGTGTGGGGTTGACATGAAAGGGATTAGAAAGTCAAACAGAATATATAGTTTTGTGTATAGTTTTATATTAGCAAATAATTCATTGAAAGTTAAAAAGAGCCATTTTTCTGACAGTTTTGAACAAATGAGTCTGGGATCTTTCTTAAGGTGCTGAATTGGCAATGCTGGATGCCAGGCAGCCCCTGCCTAGGGCAAGGGTGACCTGCTGAGCACAGTGGAGATACATCAGAAGCAGAAACTGTGGATTGGGACCTACTTAAGTCAGTCATAGGAGTGTGGAGAAAGGTAGGGGCAAAGAGGCCAGGCTGTGGGTCCTGGAATCAGCTGTTGTTAAGAAGGTGAAAGCATAGCCCAAAATCTAGCCACAGCTCAGCAGTGAGGTCCATCTCAGAAATGAGAAGCAAGAGAACAGCTGGCTGGTCCAGGAAGGAGATGCATATGGGATCCAGGTTTCAGCAGTATTTGCAGTGAGCCAGGCATAACACCAAGTAGGTTCCTAGCTGATCTGTCTAGGAGGAAGCCAGAGGCTGCCTGGAAAAGATTTAATAAAATTAATTCTTGGACTTCAGCACTTAGGTGAAAGATAAGAGATGGAGAAAGAGGTACAGACAAACAGAACTGTATACCTCAGATGTCCTTTTATACTCCTGTAGTGTATAGCTTCAGCTTGTCTAAGGAAAGTTACATTCAGAAGTGCTGTGTACATAAATTAGATGGTCTGTGTAAGACTGGACACAGAGCTGTGGGCAAGACTATAATCTTTATCAATATGCTTAATGGAGTATGCCTTGGGCTAGAAATCCAGAGAAATGTTTTTCTAAACTGAAGAAGTCCGGAGGACTTCTAAACTTCTGAAAGGTTATGTTCCTGCCTTTCCTTTTGACATGTTATATGACCTGAGTGATTCACTTGAGCTTTTTAGCAGATAGGAAATCGATACAGAAAATGAGTGTAATTGGACTGCTTGAGCTTCTCATAAAGTGTTTTAGGACTCCTTGGCCAAGGAAAACAGTAGAAAGCTGAGCAAAATTTGTTACATGCTTGAAAGCCTGAAGAAACATCAGATTGGTGAGCTAGACAGAGCTGAGGTAAGGAATATTTTTCTAAAGGAACATTTCTTGCCTAAAGTATTATTTGTCTGCCTTCCAGGACTCTCCTATAAGTGCATTATAACCCTACATGAATGTCACAAAAACCCCAACCAAACCATGAGCTCTAAGAATCTATCTTTGCACAAAGCTTGGCTTTCAGGATGATGTTGGCTGATATACAAAGTAATAAGCATTGTTGGATAACTGTTCTTTCCTCTCCTTATTTTTGTCTGAATATCCCTCATTCACAAATAAAGTATGTGAAGAGAGATTTTTTCTTTTCAATTGCATGGACGCCTGACTGCTGTTACAATTATACCACTGTCACTTAACAATTTCTAGAAATACAAGCAGTGTACTGGTGCATTGTGAATCCTACCTGGCTGTAGCTTGTCGCTGCAACATTCTGGAGACCCACCAAATGGGAAGGATGGCACATGAATAAATAATTTATAGCTGCATGATTCAGCCCCTATTTTTAGAGGCTTGCTCTTTTTCTGAGACTTTGAAAAAGGGCTAAGAATCGTATACATATGAAGTGATGTATTCTTTATGAAGGTTTTTTTTCTGTCTCATTTGATATGAATCCTGTGAAATCTAAGCAGCCAATCTAAGGAATTTATATCATGCAATTCCTGTTGGATTTACTGGGGATCATGGTGGATAAGTACCCAAGAGAAAAATTTTTGCTTAATACCAAGGAAAATGTCTTATTTTGAACATTAAATGCCTAAAAGTTATTTGGAGAAAACACTGGGAAAATCTTGCAATATCCCAGTGATTAGGACATTCTGAAAGAAAGGAATCAATTGAACTGGGTTCAAGTTGCTCTTGAAGTCCAGCAGTGGAAGGACCAGAGTTGAAGTACTCCATGTTGTGAGTAACTTATGAGCTATAATGTTAAACACTGGAATATTGTATTTTGTTTTGTTTTACTCCTGTGTTGTTTGAATTTTTCTTTTTTTTTTTTTTTTTTTTCTTTTGGGGTGGTAAAATCTGAACCAGTTTTACCAAACTTAACAAGTTATTCTTGATGCCTCAAAAATGTGTGTTTCAAAAATTATTTATTCAGTTCAGAAAATGTCATCCAGCTTTAAGCCTGTGACTGAGGCAAGACAGGTTTTCTCCACTGTCTCTTCTGATTTTAAAGGCCAGCATCTCACAGAACCTACTTTAATATTGCACACCTAAGGAAAAAAACCTCACTTATTTGTGCTTGCTTTCCATTAACAAAATTAGCAAAATGGTGCTGGGGGGACCATTGCCTGGCTGTGCTGTGTCCTGAAGCCGTTGTAGGAAGGGACTGGTACGATGTGCAGAACAAGGCTCATTGCATGTTGATATTCTAAAATTACAAGACTGAACTCTGCCTGTGGTAAATATGCAGACCTAACCTGCCCTGAAAAGGAAGGCAAGTTACTCAACTTGGTCAGAGGGCGAAGAGGCAAAAAGAGTTTAATAGTTGTCTTAAAAAGGATGGAGGGAGGGGATGATTTAGGATATCAGCAAAAAAATTCCCGGTGGAGAGATTTAAGAGACTGTCTGAAATAGATTTACAAAGCAATTACTGGAAGTTCTTGCGGCTTACACTTTTTAAGCTGAACGGAACAAATCCTGTTGGTAGGGAGATGGACATGACCCACTGTGCTCTTTCAGTTGTTTGGTGCATCTGTGATTCTCCAAGATTGCCACAGTCACTGCTAACTCCACTTTCCAATTCTTTGTACTTTCCAGGGAGTTTGTTCAGTGGGGGATCTTGGTTTTCTGGTTGATGGACCCTTCATTTCAGCCTGGCTGACAGCTACCAGGTCAGCAAGCTGTCAAAGCAGTCAGATACCCTTAGCTGTGCAGAGCTCAGAACTTACACAGACTGTGTTTTATTTATTCATTTGCCTATTTATTCCCTTCATTCCAGTACCAGATGAATTTGTCTCAAGATTATAGGGCCACTATGTGTGCGTGGGATCCAGGACAAAAGGCATAAATAGTTTGAGACGGCAGATTTCCATTTTAATGATGACCAAAAATGTAAACCTTGTTGCAAAGTCATCTACATGAGGCACAGCAAAATGATTAAAATATGTTTCAAAACCAGCTTAGTTCCAGTTGTCAAGGACAAGATCCATTAGAGTAGTGCTTGCACACAGCATCTGGAATTGTCTTTCACCCAGTAATGACTGGAAGGATGTGGTTAACTTCCTGCTGGGAATTACATCCACTTACATTTACCCTGTGCTTCTGTCTCTTGTTTGCTTTGTGCTTTTAATGGACTTCTACTGACTAAATGCAAGCCTGCCACCAGGCTAATCTATACAGATTGCGTTACCGCTACCTAAAAGGCTATATGTTCTTTAACAGGGTCAATAAAATAAAATAAATAAATAGAAAAGTCACTCATCAAATGCTCCTCTTTGCATATTCCATTTGGAAATGCAACATCATCTGCTGTTAGAAATGAAATTACGGTCAACGTTTTACCTCTCAAACTGATGTAAAACATGACACTTAAGCTGTTTTTAAAGTTGTTCCAGGGGATAATAGTGTTCTGTTAATCACAGAATCACAAGATGATTATGGTTGGAAGGGACCTCTGGAGACCGTCTGGTCCAACCCCCCTGCTCAAGCAAGGCCAGCTAGAGCTGACTGCACAGGACCATGTCCAGACAGCTTTTAAACATCTCCAAAGAGGGAGACACCACAACTTCCCCGGGCAACCTGTGCCAGTGCTCAGTCACCCCCACAATAGAAAAGTGCTCCCTGATATTCAGATCCGGACACAGTACTCCAGAGGTGGCTTCATCGGCACTGAGTAGAGGAGAAGGATCACGTCCCTTGACCTGCTGGCAATGCTTTACCTAATGCAGACCTGGATACCTTCTGCCTTCTTTCCAGCTGGGTGGCCCCACCGTATACCAGTGCATGGTGTTGTTCTTTCTCATGTGCAGGACTTTGAAATTCCTCTTGCTGAACTTCATGAGGTTCTTATCAGTCCATTTCTTCAGCCTGTCAAGGTCCCTCTGGATGGCAGCATGACCCTCTGGCATTATCAGCTGCTCTGCCCAGTTCAGTATTGTTTGCAGACTTCCTTGAAAGTACACACTTCCCCATCATCCAAATTGTTAATAAAGGTGTTAAGCAGGACCAGATCCAGTATTGATCTTTGGGATGCACTGCTAGTCACTGGTCTCCAACTAGACTTTGCGCCACTGACCACCACCCTCTGGGCCTGGCCATTCAGAAGTTTTCAATCCACCTATTATTCAGCTTTTTTTACAAAAGTGCAGTTTTTGTAGCTACTTTGCATTTGTTTATACCTCTGTCATCTAGTGTTATTGGTTGGCAGTATTTTGAATATAATCTTCATGTAAGCACTTGCAGTTTTGAAGCAGTCGGTTACACTGAATGCTAAGACTTATCACAGTCATCCAAATTCATTGGTTTCTAAGTAGCAGAAAAATCACAGCTGGGATGACAAATATTGACTGTTGCTGCTCCATTTGCTGTTTAGACACAGCACTGAGGTCTTTTTAGATGAAGCAGTAACAGTGTTGTTAATAAAGTGTAACATATTGAGAAGGAATTAGTTTTGCATGAGTTTAGATGGCTAAAAGTCACACTGCTGTTCTGGGATAAAGGTCCCTGAGCTTTTGTGAAAAACTGCTGCATCCCATGCAAGTTTTCCCAGAACCAGTCTTGTGATCCCAGTACTGAGTAGTAGGGATGTTGAAGAGGGTTATGGGCAAAGTCGTAAACAGAGTTTGGATGTGTGCCCCCTTATGAAACACCAGCTACCTGAGTGTGAGGAGTCCTTCAAAATGAACAAATAACTCTGTAAGCTTCTCTTGTGTCCTTCCATGTCAGGTCAGTATCTTTATCCATTATTTTTGGTGTATGGGCTGTTTGGAGATAGATTGCTGAAATCTGGGTTGACCAGCTTCTCTTTATTTAAATAACAGATATGCTGGGGCTCCTTAAAAATCTTTTTAGCCCCAAAACCAGAGTTGTGATTATCATGCTCAGTTTTTGGTTAGATGCCAGGTTTTGGATAAATGCAACACTATTTTTCTTCTCTCTCCAAGGAGCTTTTGCTCTCCATCTGGAATGTCTCACTTGCTCTTAAATGATTATACTCAGCTAAGAAAAGATCAAGTTCTAGATAGTAATATGTGTGTGTATGTATATACAAACATACACGAGTGAGGCATTCCTTTAGTTATTTGGTTGTTCCCTGACTTTATTCAGAGAAGTACCATAAAAAAATACACTGAGCTGGGCTTACCTTTCCCAAAAGCTGGAGTCGGGGAGATTTGGCACCATATGGCTAGCTGCAGTATCCTCACCACACTGCTTGTTCTGGGATGCTTCCCACAGCAGGTCGCTTCTGAGGACCCTGTGAAATCCGCAGTGATAGTTCCCTGCTCACTGAAGAGACTCCTTAGGCCTATTTAAGCTAAGAGTGAACAGTGAGACATTGCTAACAAAGACTGTATGAAGTGGGCTGGAACAGTTTTGTCCAGTAGGACACTTCGGCAGGCATTGCTTTTACAATAGCTTCAAAGAGTCCCTGGTCATGCTGTGGGTGGCTGGTTGTAAGGAACAGGGAGGGTTTCACTGTTCTATTCCTGACAATGCTTTGTTATAGTCATGCTCAGATCTTTTACCTACCTTTTTATGACGTGATACAAAGTTTTTCATAAGTGGAGATCCATTTTACATCACCTTAGAGCCCATGAGAACTGCAGATGTTGGTACTTTTACTGTCCCTGTGTATGGAGCTGAAATGTTGGCTGGTGTGTAGAATCAAGGTTTGGCATTAGGCTGTCAAAACAGCAGCCACCACTACAGAGCAGGAGCAGCAGTGGAAGGTATTGCAGTCTGCTGTCTGAGGGGCTCTAACTGCTGCATTCGACTCCGGGAATACAGCCATTTCTGTCATCGGCTTTATTGATACAATATGATATGACCAGCATGACTGAATCAGCCCTTAGAGGAAATATGAAAATGCATATGTTATGCTGGCTGGCCTGGAGGGGTTGAAATACATTTTCTGGAAGCTAGTGACCTGAGGGACAGTCTCAGCCCTGCCGGATATTTCTTTCTGTTCAGGGAGTTCCCTTTTACCTCCTTGCCTATCCCCTGGACTGATGGTTAAGCAGAAGCAATCAGGTGCCACAAATGTTGCTAAAAATCTACAACAACAGGAAACCAACATTTTAAAGTCAAAGAAGAGGCCATAGTCTGAAGCGTAGAAATGAAGCAGCTGCTTGCTGCTATGAAGAAGACTACGGTGATTATTTGAAGTTGTGATTATTTTATCCAGGGCCTTCTGTGCAGAGATATACAAGTGCATGCTGGAAGTTCAGCGCATGGCAGATGTGACTGGCTGTGGACGGAGTGAGCTTCTGTCCAGGGCATATGCAATTCATCCGATGTCCTCAAGAAATGCTAGGCTCACTATGTGCCAGGGGGTTCATCAGTGCATGAACAAGAGCTGCTTCTTCCAGGTGCCTGCAGTGAGGCTCTTACTTTCTTGTATTACCTCCCTTGCTAAATCAGGTATTTCTCCTTTAAAGCACCAGGTAAAAGACCTGTATTATATTACTAAAATAGATACATGAAAATACATTCAGGATGATGGGAACTTGTTTCCACGTGGCTATTAGAACTAATGCTGTAAAGCATTTGGAAGAAAGAAAAAAGACGTTTGCTTTGGGATATAAATTACTTATGACTGCTAAGAGTTTAGAATGAGACATTCCCAGAAGTCAGATCTACTTGCTGCTTTTGTTTCCGAGAAGTGGCTGATACTGGAGGAGATTCTGGACTAGAGAAATTCAGAGTTTGATTTTATTCTCCTCTTGTTCAGATACTCACCATGTAAGAGAACTGAGGTGACAGCTCATAAACCCAGATCACTGTTTCTCAGAGAACTGCTTTGATGTGGGTGATTTACAGGATTCCTGAATTTGCACTGAAAGATTGCTCAGAGGCACATTTCATGGCTCCTCATATTCTAAGTGTAGCAGTTACATATCAAAATCGGGGTGGAACCAAATGGCATTCGGTACGCTGGACCTTGCTTTGCTGGCCATGATCTGTTCTCTAATATTTCATTTGGACAATAAACATGAGGCACACATTCTTCTGAAAAGATTATTATAATGAGCAAGGAAGATGTAGTGCAGGGGACAGAGGCATTGTGGCCTGATAAAGTAGAAGAAGTGGTTTGTGATTGTTCACAGCCCTGCTGCAGTCCTGCCAGGTCATTTTCAGGAAGTCATGTACACACGTTTTACTTCTGTTTCTGTAGTAAATGGAAATAGCAATGAGAAGAGTAGAGGAAGAAATTAGCATGGATGGGGGAGCACTCCTAATACTAGCTTTCTTTTTCAGCTAAGAGAAATCTTTGAAGGGAGTTTTGGGGTGAAATGGGTCTTCTTTCCCTAGTTTTGATACTTTCCCTCTCTTTCACCCAACTTCAAGCTATTTTTGTTTTCTGTCAATTTCTCATCTGGAGAGAAATCAGAAGAGGAAGAGTCTTTTTTCCTTTTGCATGGATAAATACCTACTTAATTCAAATGCACCTTTCCCTCTCAGGTACTTCTGCAGCCCCAGTTGTACATTCTAAGAGTCTCACTGTGTTGATTGTGTCTGTGCTCTCCACGCCTGAGCTGGAAATACACAGCGAGGGAAAGGATGAGCCAGAATGACTAAAACAAGGGTTTCATATGAGCTATCCTTGAAGTGGGATTCAACATCTGAGTAAGCACCAGTTTCCCACTCAGTGTCTGGAGACTCAGATGTTTGCTACAGAGACTCAAAATCAGCAACCGTTCTGCACAGAGAGCCTCAGCGCTGGCTGAAGAGGGGGGCAAACACAAGGGCTTTTAGGGATGTAACTGTGATCCAACCACCTGAATTCCACTCAGACCTGGTCTCAGAGGAAGGGGGTAATAGATGACCCAAGAGACATTTAGCTTGAGATATTGAATAATAATAAACAGAACAGTGATGAAAGAAGTCTTATCACCTGCTTGCCCTTCAAGGGAAAATTGCACAAAAACAGTGCACAGAAATTGGCAGTCTATACTTGATTTTCCAGTAAGAAAGAGGGGGAAATGTGCAAATTTGCCTGTAACCTAGTGACAGAAATGGAAACTGAGGTCCTTAATCCTTAGCACAAGTTTCTGTAGTTGATCCAAATGTTACCAGTTGTTTTATTTTATTTTGTTTGGCCCTGTCACTCCAAAACAGAACAGTGAAAAAGTGCCAATAGACAGTAGTAAGATGAAATTCAGTGATCTGTATGGTTATGGTATAATCTGGAGCATCTAGGTGAACTGTTACTTGTTGCTTTCTATGTGGATTTTCCTCCTCTGTAACAACAAACACCTTTTGAAGTCTTTTTACCTTTTTCAAAGGCCATTGTCAACAGTACTTTTAGAAATATTGAACATGATGCTTTTGTGTGACATATTTTCATGACGGTTGGATGCTGAACTAGCACTAAATGACCATGGCAAAGGCCCAAGAAGAAATTGGGTAAAAGGCAGCAAGAACATTGTGATGAGTTCATTAGGAAGTTGTCTGTATGTGTACTTTGGGCATCTTTCTGAATTTCCTGTTTTATTTTAATTCTGTTGTTTCTAAGACACAGTTCAAAATAAGCATAGAAAAAACTCTGTTGCTTGGGATTGGATGTACTTTTGACGAGTGGAGGAAGGTAGTTTGTACAGCACAACTGCATCATTTTCTCTCTGAGTTCTTGGGATGAAGAGGAGTGCTTGCCAGAAACTGGACTCCCCTCCTCACCCCCAATGTTACTAACACAGTCTGCAGAGCTCCTAAGGGTGACATTGCAATTGGACATGAAATCTCTCTGCTTCTATAAAGTAATCTATGATTTTCACTTAATGTTCTGGGAGAGCTGGCACCTTGGAAAAACATCAGAAGTGGTTTCTTTTTTACAGACAGTGGGTGAACACATCATAACCTGGGTTTCTGAAATCTTTTTTCAGAGACGTTCTTGTGTGCCCTCCCCAGCCTGCCTGCCCCAGGGTTGGGAGATGTGGTTATCTTGTTCCTTCAGGTTCTTGAAAAAGTTTTACCAATAAAGTTGTTGCATAGGTAGACTAGAAAATCAGTATCTCTGGGAATGTTTCCCCTAGTTTACAGTGGAATGAATGGGAGGGAAGTAGAGCAATAAGTTTACCATACACATACTGTTCTCCTAGATGGAGCACGAAAGACCTAAACCTTTCTGCCCGCTTTTTAATACATCATTTAACATCTTTTTAGATGGCTATACTAATATTAAGCTTTCTCTTGCAACATTGTTCTCATACCTTTGCCGTCCTCTGAACCAATATGCTGTAAGAAAACATTATCAATCGTATCTTTAAATACTTTAGATGTGTTTATGTGCTTTATTTCTTCTCTTCTCTCCTCAACAGGCTGTTCTAGTCATCACAGAGGTGGGATAAGTTGATTTGCCTTGTGAAGAATCTGTTCTTTTAACCTTTTCTGAAACCTGTGAAATTGCTAGTATGTTTAAAGTCCAGCATAGAGTGTTCATCTGTCTTTTCTTTTGGTCCATGCCAGGAAATGCCTACAGAGAATGCCTGGGCAATGGGACATGGGCTTCCAAGATAAACTACTCCCAGTGTGAGCCTATTCTGGATGACAAGGTTTGTATTTTTCCCTGCATTCTTCTCAATGACATTTCTCAGCGTACATGAATGCAAAGTGAAGTTTAAGGTTAACATACTAATTTGGGACTTCTGAGACAGGTTCCATTTCTGTCTCTGGAACAAATGGTCCTTGTGAATTCAGGCAAATCACTTACCTTCTCTCCATATCCCCTAATCATATGTTTTTTTAAAAAGGATGCTTTATTGCACTCCGTTGCTGATGATGTATGCTTATGCAGATCCTTCCTAGCTTTGTTCAGAGCCTACAGATGCTACATTAAATGTTAGTAATAATAACAATAAGACCAAAAGCTTCTTTGGCACTGAAAAATAAGCTTTCACCAGCTGATTCTACCCTGTACCTATCAGTTCTGCGTTCTCATCAACAACTGGCTTTTCCAGATCCCAATGTCATTTCACCTTCAGTAAATATGTTAGAGGGCAGCAACAGAAAAATACATAAAAGCAGAGTCAGGTCCCAGCTGTCTTTAAAAGATTGAGCCAGTCTTGCATTATAGAGGAGTTTACATAATTAAATTAGCATAGAGGGTTAAGCTCCTTCAGAAAGGCTGCAAGTCGTTATGCAAAGTCCTTTTCTTGTCAAACTTTCCTTGGAGGCAATTGTAGACATTCACCCTCACACGGTTTAAACCCTTAAGCCTTTCATGCCATGTTCTCTTTCTCTTCCTCCTGTTCTGAGCGCTATGGTGGGACACAAGCACACACAGACTTTGTGCTGTCTCTCTGCTGGGGGGACTTTCCCCTCTAAGAACCAAGGTGGAGCCCAGCAGCTCAGGCCTGTTTAAGTTTTGGGGTTCATTCCACTCATTCTGTCACTGGAGTTGTGCCATGCCAGTTGCAAAGAGAGAGGAGGAAGACAAGCTCTCACCTGCTGAAGGCTGCTTGCAGAGCTCATCCAGATTTAGTACTCGGAAACTGTCTGGACTAGTGCTGTACCCAAAACAGTCATGATGTGCTTTGGCTGTGGCCCAGCATCCATCCTGTGAGATCCATGTAGCTGCTGAATGTGGGCTTTGACAAGTGAATCAGAGAACAGATAACTACACACCAGCTGCTGAGGAAGGCCTGCTCTTACTCACTGGCTAGAGCACTAGCCCACCTTCCCCCACCACACACACACACACCCCCCTACATTTTTTAGAGGCTTCTAGAAAGTAAGAAACAGGTGCACCATAACATGACTGCCATCCAGAGGGTCTGATACATGTTTGTTGTGGTCTAGCATAGTGGAGAGGCTCCCATGGCGATTTAAGCTGACCTAAGTTGGGACCACCCCGGTGCAGCCCCTCCTTACGTTTCTTTCCCACTTAAAATGAAAAACTAAATTTTTGCTGGGTCATTTTTCGGATGAATCAGTTCCCTAAACTATCTTGTTGCACTGTTGGAGGAGCGCTGGGGCCAGCGCAAGCAAAGGGGGTGAAAGTGTGGCTGCGGCTGAGGGAACAGCAGACCTTGGGAGCAGACCAGCTCCGACTGAAAGGGATTTGCACTTCTGTGAAGCCACCCTCTTAAAAATGAGCAAAAGATAGGGTGTATAGAAGCCAGTGCTGGTTTAGAGAATGGGGAACAGAACCAGGTGAAGACTCAAAATCTTTGGTGTGATTTAGCTGGCATGGGAAACTGGGGCTGATAGTAGCAGTTTGCTGTACCAGCTCAGGAAAATGCTGCTGCATTTTAATGCCACTACGTGTTTGTCTGCATGACTTGAACAGTTGCTGTCTCTGCACAAGCAAATACAGAGGAGTTTTATTTGAAGAGGCTGGAGAAGTGTTGTGACTAGAGGACAGGATTATTTCCTTTACTCTGTTTTTGCTTCTAAAAACTTTGCAGCTATGGCGATAGCTTAAAACCTCTTAAATAGCATGTTCCTTAAACAGATGAAAGTGCAGATGTTCCCCCACCCTTGTTTGCAGAAGCTTAAAAACTCATTTATTAGATCTTTAAAGATTTGTGACAAGCTTTGCAAATATTAATATTTGAGAATATTTTTGAAATCTCTAATAATGCTCAGTGTTACAGATGAATACTTGGGTTGCTTCATGATCTCAAAAAAAAAAAAAAAAAGAAAAGAAAAAAAGAATAATCCTCATGGATTTCCCTAATCCTCCATTTTGATTAAAGGTAAGATGCAAGCATACATGTGGGTCTATTGTTATTTAATGACTGATCCTAGCAGATGCTAAGCATCAGCCAGGAGGTATGCCCTGTGTCTTGTGTTTATTGTTAATACAGAAAACAACACTACTTTCCAGCTTGGCCACTCACAGCCAGAGTGCTAAAGAATTACATGGTTTGACTTCAAATGCGGTGATTGATGCATGGGACAGGAACAAGACTTTTCAAGATCAACCCCAGTGCTACATGCTTTATAAGAGTGTCAGTAACGTCGCAAGGGAAATTTTAGGGTTTTTCAGATGTGGGTCAGCCTTAGAGGGCATAAACTCCTGTAACACACATTCACTGGACTATCATTGCTTTACTTGTGGTCAAGACCTGTGGCTGTAGTTGGTAAAACTGCTCTGGGACTACTTTTCTCCTAGATTCCTGCTTTGGCTGGGATCTAGTTGCCTGCATGTAGTTACACAGTGTAGTTTAAAATGTCCCAGTGTATGTCTGTGCATCTGGCAGGTGTGACACAGGCCTTCTGCAATACCTGTGTCCTTTAGCACAGCAACGGGAAGCCAGTCACCAGGACCAACTAGGAAGCACAGAGTCTCCCGAGTGGATCTCAAGGGGCACTAGTTGCCTCTGTGTAACTGGTTGGAGCCCTTGCTTCAGATTCTGGTTCAGATGTTAGGTAGAAACCCAGATGTAGGTGTCCTAACGTCAGATTGCGTCCCATCCTCTGAGCAACTGGTTAGCTCCTTCTCCAGGCACAGGAATCGGGTACAGAAATAATTTTGATCCAACTGGCTGTTTGATGGCATAACGTGCAACCAATGGGAAGCTTCTACTCAGCCTACAAGCTCCTGTGTCAAAGGGACCTTTGCTGCACCTGTCACAAATCTGTGCTGTTACAAAACGAATGAGAGTCTCAGGCAGCAAAAAAAAAAATAAATCTCAACCTCCAAGAAGAGCTATAAATTAGGAACATTGGTCTTCTCTATGTGGCCTATGGCAGCTGGATATACATTTGGTTCTGCTAATGTTTTGAGGTGGCTTCAAGCTGTGTAGCTGAGTTAGCACCATGCTGGGCTTAAGTTAGTGTATCCTGCTTAGAAGCACAGCCACGTTAGCCACAGCTACCCAGCTCCCAGCTGTCCCCGGTGACGCAGTGAACTCAGAGGCATCTTGGATGACAAAGATACTTCCCAGTTGCTTCTGAAAGTCTTTGGAGAGGAGATATGGTGTCTTTCAACTGTACTGGTGATGAGGTCATCCTGGCAACAGGGAGAAATCTAGAGTGGCTGAACTGGGAATGGAGTGTAGAGCCCCACAGGGCGATCTGAGCTGTGAGCACTGTAGGTCCTGTTAGAAGTTCTGTTAGAGGGAGAAAGATCCTTGTCATCTGGAGAGCTAAGAGAGCTGTCATTAGGTAGTTATTAGTTCAAATCATTAGCTGGTTTGGTTTGGACAGGTTAGCAGTCATGTCCTAGCTAAAGGAAAGGAAAAAGTCCTCGGGAGAGAATGACTCTGTGATTAGCCTGACATCTGGTTGCAGGGATCCCAGTGTGCCTTAGATTTGTAAAGCTGGTGCAGGTAAAGACATAAGCTGTGCTTCCTCAGCTTCCCTGGTAGAAGCTTGTTGGAAGACAACTCTGCACTGTCTGATGTAACATGATTGTCATGCATAAGGTACGGCATGCAAGAGGTGATGTGACCTGCTGTGGTCTGGAAAGCAAGGCTAATAGTGTCCAGACCATCTTCTTTTCTGTCTCCTTTGTAATATAATGATCCTTCTCCTAAGCCTAAATAGGATTTAAATCTGCATTTTAGCAAAGTGAAACATCATCCTGGAAGCAGAGTAATATTGAATAACAGTGGAAGGTTGTTACCATTTTAAATGTATGTCTTCAAGAGGGTGAGACAAAAAAGGGTTATGCAAGCATTTTACATGAACTGAGCTTTGGCCAACACATGACTGATTCTGGGCACGTGTTTTTCAGCCCCGAAGGTGTTGTCTCCAATTCTACCAGGGATGCAGATTGCATGTAGGCTGGTGGAAAGTGATCTTGCCACCCTGTCAGCTTATTTTTTCATAGGCAACGAGGCAGTTCTTGTTTCTATGATATATGAATTTGCCTTCAGGAAACCTTGCTAGTGTCAGCAACAGGAAAAATAGAAGTTGTGACTGTTTTTTCTTCAGCATCAGTGTGTCAAAGAGGAGCTTAATTATATTTTTTCCCTCTGAATTTTCTCATGTTTTGAACCATGCCTTCTTAAATCTTGAGTGAAGTTGGAACAGTGATTAGGATCCAAAGGAGGGAGCTGAAGGGCCAGATTAAAAAAGCAAGATCCTTGGCCTAGGAGAAGCACTGTCATCTTCCAGATTTCTACCATTACATGAGCAATTCTGGATGACGTTCATAGTCATATGGTTTAGCTTTAGGCTGTCCTGTGAGACGTAGGGACTTGGACTTGATGGTCCTTATAGGTCCCTTCCAATTTGAGATATTCTGTGATTCTGTGAATTAAGCAGGGAACATAAATAAGCAAGGCAGTTTGCCAGTGCACTAGCTGAACAGTACAATGCATTTCAGGTAGGTACATCAGGTCAGGTGTGTTTTCTTCCCCTTTAGGTGTCTTTGTGACAACAGTAAATAAACTTCACTGTGGAATTCAGATTTTGTAGGTTTGTTTGTTGGTTTTTTTTTTTCTCTCCTCAAGGCTGTTCAGAAAATGGGCTTGCACATGGGGAAGTTTATTTCAGGGGATTTTATAATAGACTTAAAAATACCTTACATGGTTGAGTTCTTTCCAGAAACAGCACATTACTCCGTGTGCTGAAGATATAGGCAGGTTTCATCACAAAACTGATTCCAAGAGGGCTTGCTTGCTTTCTGGCAAAGTGCTGGAAGATGCTATCTCCACAGAACAATGGAACAGATTGACTACAGCTGCTGATTATAGCTCCATCCAAACATTCATTCACTGACAAATTCCTTT
Source organism: Falco biarmicus (assembly GCF_023638135.1). NCBI lineage: Eukaryota > Metazoa > Chordata > Aves > Falconiformes > Falconidae > Falco > Falco biarmicus. The sequence goes on along the minus strand of NC_079291.1, from coordinate 57,619,437 downwards.
GACTGGAATACAATGTTAAGGGAAATTGTTAGAAAAAAATAAAAGAAAGGAAGTTCAACCAAATTTAGAAAACTGATGGCATTTGTAGGATTTTACTTTTATATTTTTATCACAAAGGAGGAAATTTAGGTGGTCAGTTTTCAAAGGTCTTGTTCTTCTGAAGGAGGACAACATCCCAAAGTGGGGAAAGATCTGCTTAACCTGAAAAGAAACAAATGCCAAAACAAATAAATAAATATCTTTTTTTCAGGGTGGGTGGGGTGGGTGAGTATTCTTTAAGAAACAAACATCTGTTGATTTTTAACCAGCCTGAGTATTTATCTGAATAGTATTCTATAATAGTAATTATGAATAGATTCTTCCTATCCATCAGGCAAAATGAGGAGATGCTTCTCTTTTCTCTGAAGCCAGCAGCAGCCCACCAATAAAGAATGTTTCAGTTACTTCAAGGTCAAATTTTGGTCACATCACTAAATTCACTGATTTATGTGGGAGCACTTTTGCACTTAATTTTTTGTTTATAGGATCAAGAACCTACCATAATCTCCCCAGCATCCTAGGAAATAGATATGAATACATTAAGTTTCACCACATACTTGGATTGCTGCTAAAAACAATAGGATCTCTGGTTTGTCACACTCTCAAAACTGAAAGAACACCACCCGATTCCAGGTCTTCCAATCTGCACTGGTTCTGCCCTCAATTTGAAAGATAAGGATCATAGCTTGTAAGGAATGTACCTCAGAGAAAAATCTACCTGTCTGGAAAGGGCTTATTATTCTGACTGACAGCTGGTTCATTTTTGTATGAAAGCCAAACCATTTGAGTAGGAAAGTAGAATAACCTGGTTCATTAAGACCATGCAGTTTCCTAATAAGTAATGTTTTATAACTTTTGAAACTGTGAAATGATGTGGATTTGATAGCTTTCTCACCATAAAATGACAAAGTTTTAAAATAGCATAATAATGGAAATAAGAAATCCCAAGGAAATTGCAGGGAAAAAGGGGGAGGGGAAAAATAACTTTTTTGCTAAAATTTGTAAGAAACTGTGGACAAATCCCAAGTGAAGTGAAAACTTCTGTGCTTGGGCAGCATGTTTGGTTTATACATAAGCATCAGCCCTGGGGCTACTGCATCATTTTAAGTCAAGAAAAGTAATTACTGTTTCCTAAACTGATTAACTGTTCTTTAATGTCAGTGCTTAGAGAGTCATGCTGATTTAATCATGTTATCTCTTTACCTCCAGAGGAAGTATGCGCTCCATTACAAGATTGCTCTCATCATAAACTACCTGGGGCACTGTATATCAGTAGGGGCCCTTATAGTTGCCTTTATGCTTTTCTTGTGCTTGAGGTGAGTAATCTGTTTGCATGCTTCTAACTTGGTTGGGGGTGTGACACTTACCGTTTACTCAAGCCCTCTAATAACACTGTCCAGGTTGTGTACAGTCTTGAAAAATGGTCATGGCTTTTACACTCTCAAGCATATATGTGGTTTCATTGACTCATGCATTGGATGAGCTGTCTGGTGGCTTCTGTCCATAGGAACAAAAGCCTATTTGTATTCAGGAAGAGGATTGTACGTGATTTATTGATGCAGCAAAAAATTCAGTGAGCACAGAATGCTTCATTAAGGGAAACCAGGATCTGAGTGTTTCAGGTTGCAGGTTCTGGGGGCAAGTTTTCCCTTTTTGTAAGGCAGTGCATGATAACATAAGGCATATTGCATTCCCTGACAGGTAATGCCCTGATCTGGACCCAAGGAGACAGAATGAAATTTTCCCATTTTGCTTTGGGTCAATGCCAATTTTTCTTCATTGAAGAGCTTGGAAGATTTCTTAGATAACAAGAGAAGCATCTTTAGAGGTGCTTTACCTTCACCAGTGCCCATGAAATGATGAATGCAAATCAATGAAACTGCATAGAAACACTTCCCTGGTTCAGTGCTACAGAAGGGAGTTTGTCAGGTCAAATGGATATGTCAGTGAAAGAAAGTCTGTGAAGAAGAATTCGGGCTACAGGGAGAAGAGAAAGCACAGCAGGGAAGGAAACTTAGTGGAAAGTAATGGGTGGATGTGCATCAATCATCATATGTATTGTATGTAAACAGCCTGAGTTCCAGGAATATAGTTTAATAGGAGTGGCCTGGTTGGATATATCTGTATTATTTGTTGGATTACCTGAGTAGTATTTCTGTACTATTTGTGCTGTCTTTCCTAGGAGTGTTCCACCTGAACTTAGAATGAACTGCACTAAGTGCTGTGCAATGATAATCCTTGAGAAAAATCTTACAATAGTAGGAGAGGAGAAACAGGTAGAGGACCCCCTCCCGGGATTGCAAAGTGATGATTAACAGTGCCCTGAGTGAAAGAATTATTGCTTTCCTAGAGTGGACCATCCCTACAAAGTTTTATGCTAAGTCTTCCTCTTGAGCATTCCTAAGAGGGTCTTTCTTATTAACGACAGGAATCTTCTTTCGTCCCAGCATCTATAAACAGAAGAATCTATGCTAATGGGAAGGAAAAAAAGCTTAAAACATTCAATGGGAACATTTATGGTGCATCAGTTTAAACTTCCATTTCAATATTTTTACAGTGCATATAATGCCAATTCCCTAGTGCTTAGAGACCTGAAATAATTTACATGGAATAAAGAATGCAAATTATTCACTGTAACTATATTCCCTGCTTTGACGCTGAATCTTTTATAAATCCTTAAGTAAATAATGCAAAAATAATTAGATAATATGGTATAAATGTATCCAGCTTCATCCACAGAGATGGCCTAGCTGATCTCTTTTAAATTGTGCTTCTGGTATCCAAACTTTGACTTTAAGATTTTAATTTTGCAGTCAGCTTCAGCATTAAAAATGACTGCAGCAGTTAAGTACTTGCCTGTACATGCTGTGAATTAAGATAGCATCTTTTCAAATTCCCACTGTACCATGCAAAAAATATCTAGTGTCCAGCCAGCATTAAACAGCATGAGCTACCTCAGTGTCTGTAGAGTTACTTCACTTTTCCAAAATTCTAAAGATGCTCCAGGAAGGCAGTCCAGATTCATGGTGCATTACAGATTTCCCCTATACAAATTCTGGGTTATGCACATCTTTTTCACACTTACCTCTTCAAAGTGTCCCAAGAACAAATCAGTTTTGATAATTGAGTCCTATTATCTGGCGCTTTTTTTCATGTTTTAGTCTGGATGGAATAAAGCATCTACTAATTGGGAGAAAGGAGAGAATTTACATAATTCCTGCCTTAAAAAACCAATAGAAGACCCTGAAGGCTAGATCTGATAGTCCCACATCTTGGCCCAAAGTAGAAATCTATCAGTTCCTTATTCTTGCCCCACTCCACCCATATACCTCACTCCATGAGTATCCACTGAGGGTGAGAATAGAGGAGACCTCTATGAAGGCTCAAGTTCTACAACTGCTCCATATTTTTATGCTCTCACCCTTCACCTGCTTAATTTTCCTTTACTCTGTCAGTGCAGATGGAGTCCCAAAGGCAGTCTTAGCTGAAGGAAGAGACTGGAGCACACCAGCTATGTTGGAACATAAAGCCTAGGAAGTCTGTGGGATGTCTCACACTGGAGGTTTTGAGAGCAGGTTAAATATCTGGTTGGCATGGCAAAGAGTATTGCTTTGGTGATCAACTAGTGAGATGGGTGTTCGGCTTTTGAAGATGAGCTTCACCATTTCCATTGCTGCCCCAGCCCAGGTAGCCTGCTGCATTGATGGGAAGCTTAGTCCTCAGCTGTGTGGAATTGGGAAGGGGAAAGAACCGGATCTAGTACCTTTTCATCCAAATCTGTCCTATGTCATCTTGTCCCCAGTTCCTGTCTTCCTCGTTTCCTTATGCAGCCCTGTGTCCTTTGTTCACAGCCCACCCTCCACACCAGTAAAAATGTTCTACTGTCCTAAACTCTAAGGAACCAAAAGACATTTTGAGGGTCAGAAATCTCAGATGTAGCAGCAACCAGTGAAATCATCTGCCATCTGTCTTTGTGCTGCCAGAAGACCCCAATACAATGGCAAAGGGAGGAGAACTTAGCCACGGACTCCCTTTTACTGTGAAGACCTATTCTAGCCTTGTTTTCTCCAGTTCTGTCACATACCAACCAATCCTTTCTTGGGTATGCAATGACAAATAAGCCAGTAAACATTTCATTTAGCACCTAAATAATAAAAAGCGAAGCCCAGCTTATGGGAGAGGGCTTGATTTTTGTTGTCATGCTGACTGAACAGCCATGAGTTATTTGAGATAGCTCCTAAAGATCTAAGTCAAGGATAGTTCCTCAAGGTCTGAATGTAGATGGTCTTAGAAGTATGACAGTTGTGCTGCCTTTACAATGCAAAACAAAACAAGCACACTAACACTAACAAAAAGAATTATGCTAAGAAGGAAAAATGAGGAATTTGTACATAAAACAAAAGTGCTGTAGATCTGTATTAATCTCCAGTGCCGGATCTGGAGAGATTTGCTCAGGGCACATCACAGGGCATTCGTTGTTAAATATATCTGCACTACTGTGAATCTCACAGTCTGTATGTTCTCATTAATAGTGAAGGTTTGATTCATCCCTCAGGTGCACACAGGCAGTTCCCGCTGACATGCCTCTCATCATCCCACATAATCACACTCTCACACTAGTAAAGCAGAAATTTTCCATAGGAGGAATCCTGCTATCAGCAATACCATTCAACCTGAAGGGAAAGAAAAGAAGAAAAAAGGCAGAAGGATTAAAACACTTCTTTTTTTCTTTTGAATTATATTTTTCCTTTACTGTTGCTGATAAAGCAGAAACTCAAATTGCTTTGTCCTGGCTTTTTCCTTGTTAGTGTGCTGTTATATCAGCTTCTGATGTGGAATAAGAGTCCCTTGTGACACTCCTGACTTTTTATGTGCTGGCATATGCCAGCACATAAACAATGTGCTGGCAACAGCCAGCATTGGCCTGACTAGATTCAATCAGGAGATGTTTTATTTGAGCAGTAGTGACCAAAGAAGAAATATGGGAAGACAGGTATTTTTTCTGGGAAACATCTAAGTCCCTGTTGAGGTTTTAGTCCAATAAAGGATGGTGCTGAAAGGGAGATAGACTGAAGACTAAAAATGACATGTCCTTCTGCACAGGTCGCTCGGTAAAGGCAGCTCTAAAAAAACCAAACCCACAAGCATTGGCATAATATCTTCTGTCACTTAGTGTGGTGGCAATGAAAGCAAATCAAGGTTTTGAGGGAAACTTCGCTTTCCTGTTGCCTCCAAATTTACCTCTTTCTATTTCCCCTTTAAAACATCTGGTTTTTTTTCTCATAGGCCTGAGGCAGTGCCTCCTTTCATTCTCGTGATTACAGCCAGATTACCTAGATCTCACGTTTCTTTTCCCCCAGAAGACTGAAACATTTTTTTCTTGAAACAACATAGTCACTTTTTTTTTTCTTCTGTTTTCCTTTTTTTTTTTTTCCTTTAGCCATCTTGCAGGGTTCAGGAGAGAAAGATCTACTTTCCTTTATCCTCCCCTGTTCCAAGCTCCTTTGAACTGCCTGTCCATCTGCAGTCTGGCACACTGTTGGTGAGACTGCTGCTGCAGGTCTCTGTTAGTCATAATGGAAGAGTTTGATTAAACCATTTGTAGAAACTTGTCAGAAGAAATATAGAGCATCCATACAGAGAGGTTTCATAGAGCAAAGTGACCTGACACCTATCAGAGCCTAGATACTGAGGATATATCAAGTAGTTAGGTGATCTGGGCAATTAGTAGTGGTTTGCACTTAAAAGTCATGTGGTATCTAACGTGACTAGAGAAAAGCAGACTCCACGTGTAAGGCACAGTCCTCCCATTCATGCCTTTCTGTCGTCAGGGGAAAAGAACCAGTTCCCGGACAGGGCACCAGCTAACTGAACTCATGAGTTTATGTCAGTGCCCCATTTTCCCCTTCATCTCCTGTCTTTCCACCTAGCCTAGTTAAGTCTATTCCATCTGTCATTTAGAACAGCAGAGCCTTAAATAATGATTCAGACACATGGCATTTTTTAAACTTCATTGTAAATCATAAAAAATTGCAGAGCATGTGTTCAGTGGAGACAATGGCTGTAGGTTTGGAGACAGCACTCTGTCCCACCCTGTAACAGTTCATAGTAAAGTTCTCAAAGCAAGGCAGGAAGGAAAGTGATGTAGCTCTGTAAATAAGCACACATGCAATGAGGTGGTATTCTCTGAATATAAAACATTTGAAGTGCCTGTACTGCCTGAAACCGTGTGAAGTGTCTCCTCTTGCAAACTCAGGTAAAGGACAGAAACACATCTCCTACTGATTATCCTTAGGCTGGTGTCTTTGCTTCCCACTGCCTTTACTCACCCATCTCACATCTATGACTTGTTCTTTAGGCTCTTTGTATAGACCCTACCTAGTGCTAAAACCACAGAGGAAAGCAGAGTCCTCATGAAGTCCTGGAATAATATCAGCAATTAAGAGTGTGCCCACAGGCTATATTCTTAAAATGTGGAAGTTTTCAGAAGGTGTGTCTGAAATAGTGATATTGTAGCCTAGAAATATGAAGGCTGGCAAGGAGTTATTATTGCTGCCTATAAATACATGACTGTTGGATAAACATTAGAAACTGAAGAGCTTCTTACAATCAAGGGCAATGTCAGTGCAAGAAGAGATGGGTATAGATACTCTACAGATAGATTTCTACATGGATATTAGAGGATGATTTCCAACCCACAGAGCAGTGGGTCCAGGAGCAATGTAATAGAGGAAAAACTTAACCTGGAGTTAAACTAGAGTTTCGGGAATATATGAAAGATTTCTGCTCAATTGCTTTCTTGACCTGAGGTTTGGAGGATCAGGAGGCCACTTCATATCCTGTGCTTGAAGTATGTTCCTAGTGGTATATTTCTGTCATTGCCAAGATCTTAGCCATGAGATAGTATTTTTGGAGATGGATGCTAACTTGCTTTGTGCCATATTAGATGTATATTGAGTGATTAGCGAAAACACGTCTGTGCTCTGTTCTCCTTTTGATGACAGAATGGTTTTGGGAACAGTGGAGCAAGACTTGCAACTTTTCCAAGATTTCAGAGGAAAGAAGAAAGCAAAGTTTGGGCTTTACATTTTAGATATGAATCATGCTCAGGAGTCTTGAGTCATCTCTGGGAAGGAGTATCAGAGAAGATGTTTTCAAGCCTAAATGTTTAGAGTTACGCACTATAAATGGTTTTCATCCAAGGAATCTACATCCCTCGCTAACTCCACTGTAGTTGGTCAGCACCCAGCCACCTTCTCTTCTGTCTAATTGAAAAGATGAATACTGCTGCTTCACATTATTCTGTCAAGTAAAACACAAGAGAGATGGAAAATCCTTGATTTGTGTCACCCCTAAATGGAGCTTGTACACTCCTGCTAGCATGTGGACTGCCTCTGCGTGTTATGGAAACGGCAGCTTCCTTGGGGACATGCCCAGGTTGAACTGGAAACATTTCTGCATGCACAGTGAGCATGATAAGGCTAACAAATTTGGACCAAGCACAGGAATGAATATTTGGAAGAAGCAGGCTGTGAATGATCCTATATGGTCTTTCCTGAATTCCTGGCCAAATACTCAAAAATAATGAAATATTTTACACCATGTTTGGTGGAAATGAGGCCAAGGAGAGCATGAACAGCACCTTCAGTGCCTCAAACTTTGCTCTTTAGTTTATCTACACAGTATCTGCAAAGTTAGATAATTTAGTAAACATTGCTAATTGTATAATTGTATTAAGAGCAAAAAAACATAACCCGTGAATTCCCCAGCTGGTCATTTAAATTAATTTTCTTTCAGGGTTGGATTGGGGTTTTTTTTTTGGGGGGGGGGGGGGGTTGGTTTGGGTTGTTTTTTTTTTTATAATCCCACTAGGGGATTATGAATGAGGACAAAACGTGCACTCTTGTATTTCCCGAGCAGTAGCTGTAAGCCAGATCAACCACTACCAGCTCCCAGTGTCTGGTTTCTGAAGTCCTGCCTCTTGATTTGTGCAGTCCAGCTGCAATGGTCACTCCGCTGGAAACATTCACTGTTCCACACTCTGGACAGATAACTGCAACCTGCATCAACAGGGCAACGTCTTAGATAAACCCCAGAGGGCTGTAGCGCCTGTACTGTGTCCCTGCTATTCTAAAGCTAGCTTGTTATGGGGTACTAAAGTACTAAAACCTGAGCTGCAAGGTAGCTTCTGCTAAAAGATACTTTATAGCCCCAGTTCCTGTTTGGTTCAAAAATGACTGACATCTGACCTCCATTTAGCAAAGCAAATTAGAGCAGATTTCCAAGTCTTTTTTCAACCAGCTAAACCATGATCACATGCTGTACTAAATGAAGTCATCTGTATCTGACTTTGTTATTCCTGTGAAAGTAACTGAGAAATTTTCTCACGTGGAAGACCTGATTGCACAGCCGGGATAGGAGCCACATTCTTAGACTGGAGTATCCAGTGACTGGGTTTCAATTAGCCTGTATTTAACCACAAGTTCTCTTGTAGGACAATATTTCTCTTTGTACATTGACTAGGACAGGCTGATGTAGTGTCCTATAGTCATCCATCCACATACAAATATATATCAATTGTTAGTGTGCTCATGGGTAGTTTGCAGAGGGCCGTTTTTGAGCCCTGTTCACCATGCTACACAGCCGGACAGTGCTGGGCAGAAACACAGACAGTGAGCACAGTGGTCCTGCTCTGGGGCTGTCCTGCCTGTGGTCCTCTTCTGTGTTGTGTTGGCTGCACCCTTCCAACCCTAGGAACATCAGTGCTTTAAGCCTTTATGTCTAAAGCAGGCAGTGCCCTGCATACTGTGCTTAAAAATTGGCTTGAAGGCAGGAGAAAGAAGCTTTGGAAAACGCTTAATGAAGCACAGATGGTTCTACAATGGGTTTATTTTTAGGGTCTATACACATCCTAAACACTAATGGAAGCTGCTGCTTCTCATCTTCACCTGAGCATTTCACCCCTGTCCTCGTAATAAAACTGTTATTTTCTTCCAGACTTTTGTTCTTCCCGTGCAACTGCCCCTTGCATTTCCTGTGGGAATATTTATATTCCCCCAGGCAACTGCCCCCAAGAAGCTCATTTTCCCTGCCAACCTCTCCAGCTGCTTTTCCCATCTGTAAGCATGAGCAGTACCAGAATATATGCACTGATTGAACATGAGCACACAGGGGAAGACATAAGGACCTCAGGGGACACCTCCATATGGATAAGAGCAAGTAAACCATGATAGGCACGGAGCCTGGGAAATAACTTGCTGTTAGGTATTCTTCCCACTCCATGCCATTTATGGCTTGTCCGTGGGCTTTGCCTGTCCTGGAAAAGACTAAAGGGGGAAAAATATTTTTTTAAGTGTTGTCCATGATTCTCCTCCCTGCTTGTTTAGCAGTCATGGAATGGGAAGGGCTCCAGCAAAGTGAGCTCAGATTTCTCCTGCCAACTGTTTTCAGACAGGCTTTGGGACAGCAGTCCTAATTGAACATCATTATTAATGGAATACTACATGAATTAATAGAAGGTTCCCAAGCTTCTTTAATAAACTTATCATTTGCAATTATTTCCATGCAGATGATTTAACTAGTTTAGCTAGCTTTCAACCATGCTGGCACATTATTATGATTGTTAATGTTAATTGTTTGTCTCATGCTTTGAATCAGAAGATAGTAGCTCTGCACATCCCAGGGGAAAAATACTGCTGTATGGATAGAGCGAGAATAAAAAATGTAAATTGACAGAAAGGCTACTTTGAGTTTTACCAGTGCTATTTTAGAAACCCTTTTATAGAGCTCCATTTCTGACTCAGTGAGGCCACCTGTACAGAAACAGTTGATAAGATTTTTCTGCCTTTTCAGATCTCAGCATTTCTCAAATCGTAAGAATGGCTTTTCAGATTCTCTGCTTTCTGTATTCAGCCATACAGTTAAGGTCATCTGATGGAAATAATTAGCAGAGTGTCATTTCTTTACAAACAATCAGAAACTCTTTCTGCCCCTCTCGGACACAAGCTGCAGTCAACAGCTGAGGAATTTTGCTTTTTATTTATTTTTCATTGGCTGCTGTTGTTCCAACTGTGGAAGTCCAGTTATGACACCCTGTACACCAAGCAGTTCAGGATGCTGTCAGGGAATGACATTTGGGCTTGAAACATGGTCTGTTCTCAAATCAGATAAAGAGGTCATTATGTGTAATTTCCCACCATACACCTGGCTTTTGATTTACTCATTAGGAAGGCCAAAGAGAGGTATGCTTGCTGTCACCTTAATTGCTTCTTTGTGTCTAACCCCCTGCTGCAGAGCTGGAGCTAATGCTTTTATGGGGGTCTCTGTGTGTGCAGTGAGTGGGAGGCATAAACTCCCAGATCATCTTACCTGGTTTTGGCCAGCACAACCAGCGACATACTCCAAGACTCTCAACTCACTGGAATACATATTTTCCTGTACCATTGCCCCTAGATTCCTGTAAATATAGAATCAGACAAACAGAGAATGGTTTGGGTTGGAAGGGACCTTTAAAGGCTGTCTAGTCCAACCCCCCAGCAATGAGCAGGAGCATCTTCAACTAGACCAGGTTGCTCAGAGCCCCGTCCAACCTCGCCTTGAATGTTTCCAGGGATGGGGCATCTACCACCTCTCTGGGCAACCTCTGCCAGTGTCTCACCACCTTCATTGTAAAATATTTCTTCCTTATATCTGGTCTGAATCTACTCTCCTTTAGTTTAAAACCGTTACCCCTTGTCCTGTCACAATGGTTCTGCTCAAAAGTCTGTCCCCATCTTTAAACCCCCTTTAAGTATTGAAAGGCTGCAATAAGATCTTCCTGAGCCTTGTCTTCTCCAGGCTGAACAGCCCCAGCTCTCCCAGCCTGCCTGCGCAACAGAGGGGCTCCAGCCCGCTGATCACCTTCTAGCACTCCTCTGGACTCACTCCAACAGGTCCATGTCCTTCTTTCTTATGCTGGGGGCTCCAGAGCTGGACACAGCACTGCAGGTGGGGTCTAACGAGAATGACGTAGAGGGGGAGAATCCCCTCCCTCAACCTGCTGGCCACACTTCTTGTGATGCAGCTGAGAATATGGTTGGCTTTCTGGGCTGCAAGCGCACATTGCCAGCTCATGTCCAGCTTTTCATCCACCAGTACCCCCAAGCCCTATAATAAATAATTAGATATTTAAATATATAAATGAATATATAGCAAGGTACTTCATAACTCAATATCCTGTGAAAATACGCTGTTGCTTTCTACACTCTTCTATCCAAAGCCTCACATCATTAGCCTTGAGACAAGCGGCTGTATTCTGAACAATGACTCCTGGCAAAAGGTCCTGCCTGCCTGCCATGAGGACACCCCTGCCCAAATCAGCAGCAGGAGTGGCACAGCAGCAGGACTTCTGTGCAACAGCCCCTCCATATCCCCTCAACAAAACTCCTGCCTTGTCAGAAGCGGTTGTCTGGAGATCACTCAACAGCAAACAAATCACTCTGATTAAGAAATCATAAGGAGCCAAAAAACCCTTTCACTTGCAGAACCAAGGTGCTTCCAGTGGCAGTATCTTTTCTCCCTCCAAGTCAGAAACTGTAAGTCCTTCTTTTCTCTCCTTTTCAAGGAAATCGTTTTCCTTCTGCCAGCTCCTTCGCTCAATGTGACAAACACCACTTGCATGTGCCTGTCTGACACTACTTGCTGTATTTCCAGGGAATATTTCATGCCTGAAATCTGCTGTCAGGCACAGCCAGAAGTAAAATTGCTGCATCAACTGTGCTACTCGGAAGCACGTGTTGGAGATGCGCTACCAACCGCACCTGCCAGCTTGCTCCCGCAGCCCACCGGACTAGCAGCTACCTGCTGTCCAGTTCCAGGCTCTTTCTATCCCTCCTCCCTGCAACTCCCAAAGGACAGAGGAGAATGCAGTTGTGAGGAAATGCCTCTTCATCCAGCCCTTAGGAGGGGACAGGCAAGCAGAGAAGAGAAACCAAGACAGACAAATGTATTTTACCATGAATAACAGCTTATGAGCTCTTCATTTCTTTATGTTAGTAGAATAAGCCGTGGCCTGACCCCACTGAACATAAACCACAAAAGAATTTCAGTGACTCCTGTGAGGAGCTGGGGCCACCAACAGGGTGATTCAATGTGATTAAATGTGGTTTCTGAATCAGGAATATCTTAAAACTTCTGACTGCCAGCAGCAAGGAGGTAAGAGCAAAGAACAACAGCCTGCCTCCCCTTTTTCCCATACCATTTGCCAAACTGTCTTTTAATGATCACCACTGGGAACTAAGTCACAGCCTGACTCGTTGGTCTGACTAAATCTGCAAGTTCTTATGTCTTTATGTTGTGGAATCAATCTTTTAAGTCTGTTCTGAATAAATTACTACAACCTCTTTACTTATTCCTTACATTCTTGGACCCGTGCACCAGGGAAGAGTTAGTAGAAGAGTCCAGTCAAGGCCTTGACCAACACTTTTTGTCTGAAAAGGATCGGAGCAGGAAGCAAATACTGGAAAAAGCTCTTTAATGGAAGCCCATAGCCTCAGCCCTTGGTGTCTTGTGAGGTACCAGCCTTCAGGCTCTCTGGGATGGTGACTTGTGCTGCTGTTCCTGGAAACTGGACTACACTTGCACCCTTCAATCCACATCAAGGGTTGTAAAACAAGTAGAAATGGCATAAACACTGTTACCTGACACAAAGATGAATATGAAACCTTCTGTCATCTGATCTTTTAGTCTAGGGGACTTCAAATGGCTCTGTAACTCACAGTTTTTTCCTAGCAATGCTGTAATTGTGTCTGAAGCAGCAGATCAGCACACAGACCCCTCACCTCCCATTTCTCCCCTCTTGTGTGACTCTGCCTTCTTGAGAAAGTAGCTCTCTGTTGTCTGTGCACTCATCTCCCTAGTGTCACTGCTACGCTCTCCAAACTGTGAGAGCTCCCTACTGAGGTAAGAACAACCCCAAATTTCTTAGTTTCTGAGTTGTGAGTGAATACACTCATGCCGATCACTGTGACTCTAGGAAAGCTCAATTAACTCAGAATACAGCTCACTGTGTTTCATTGTCTACCTCCTGCGATTTACCATGTGATGTGAATTCCTTCTCAGTGCTGCCTGTGAGGGCAGTTGCTGCTGTTTCTGGAGAGCAGGCTTGCTCACTTTTTCACTCCACAGAGCAAAGGCAATAATTAATAAAGGAGAAAGGAAACTGTGAATTTCATTGCTGTAGAAGACTGCTATGGCTGTTTAACAAGTGTTCAAAAAGGGACAGGTCATTTTCATGAATAACAGGCATATTTAAATTTAAATTAAGGCTTATAAATTTAAGCTAGCTTCCATCTACCAAGAGCCAGTAAAAGATCTGTGCAGGACAAATTACCCCTATGGGAATTATGAGTTTCTTCCTCAGGCTTTCAGATGAGTGAGTATAACAAGGTTGGCTTTGTCCTTTCCCCAAACATTAGCTGCACTGCAGGTGTCCTATTAGCTGCTAGCTTTGCCCAGTTTGGGACATGTCCTTCGTTCACTGTCCACCTCAGTGGACTCCAATCTGGCTACACAGGCAAACCTTACGCACAGGGTAAGCTCCTGGGCCCAGCAGAACAGTCTCATGTGAATAGTGCCTGAAATGAGGGGACCCTCATTTCAGTCAGTATCCCTCTAGATGCTTTACCCATACTAAATTACAATAATAACATTCACCAGCAGTGCCTGTAAATGAGAGCGGCTTTCTCAGGTGGCTGGCAAGAAATCTTTCCCTTGTTACATCGATTGACTTAGCTGCAGCCCTCCACTGCTGTGCCCTGCAGCCTCCACACGCTACATCAACCCTGCTGTTTCCCCCTCCCTGCTATGAACCTGACACAGTTATTTCTCAAGCTTTTCCTGCCCTTGGCTATGAATTGCATTACTGCCACTGTGATTTCTGTGCTAGTAGTAGTTAGGAGATAGAAACAAACAGAAACCGTGTGCTCTGGGCTCTCTCAAACAAAAACAAACTTTGAGTCTCCAGGTGGGACTCCTACTAAAATAAAAGGGGAAAAAAAAGGGGAAAGGTTAAAACCATTCTGTGCCTGGGGTCACATCACTGCCTGAGCCATTGAGAAACTCGGTGGCACTTTCAGACACGTGTTTCTCAGTCTGAATATACTGGTGTTGCCATTAAAACCCTAACTGCTATTAGCACCAGCGGAGCAGTGGCCCAGACATCACGAAAGCAAATCCTGCCCCTCGCCTGTTTGTGCTGCTGTGCCAAGGCAGCAATGCGGTGGGGAATGTGACGGGGGAGAGACTGCAACTGTAAAAGCAAATTCTTCATTGCTCTGTTAGCCCCAAAGACGTAAAGCCTTTTTAGTAGGTGAAAGCGTCTACTTACCATCCATGCCACACAGAGAGTGTCCCAGACATGGAATGAGGCCATGGTACCAGGCTGCTCATACCCAAAGTATGGCTTTTGCTAAAGGTAGTGGGACATGGGAGCCAACTGTCCCTGGTTCATGTCCAAAGCATTATTTGACAAGGCTTCAGGCATCATTTTGGTAAATTCCAGCTGCTGGCCACATTTATACTTAATTTTACACCACAAACACATCTTCCCTCAGCACATGTGGCTTTTTGAAAACTAGGAGAGTTTTGATCATAATTATCTGTAGAGCCTGGGAGTTCCCAACAGAGGCCAGACCCTCTTGCTCTGAGTCCTGAACAGACAGCACTAAAAGTTTACCTCTGTCCTAAGCATCCTTCAATCCAAACAAAAGCCAATGGCTAGGTTCAGACTGACGGGCAGAGAAGACAAAACAGTATGAACCAAGAAGCAGTGAAGAGGGCAAAGATCATACAGCCACTAGATGCCGAGTTTGTCTTTATATTCCAAGACACAGAAGAGAATGTGCGTTTGATGACTAGGATCCTACTGAGGGGAAAAGCTGTTTTTATGAACTGAACCAAACAATCTACAACTATTTGTTTGATCCTATTTGCCTCTGCACCCACTGCAACATCCTGCTGTAAATCTTGTGGGAATAAGGTTTCCTCTAGCCAGATTTAGCTGGTGTTCTAGCATACAGGATGATTAAACTACATTTAAATGGAGGCATGCAGCAAGGATTTTTTTCCCTCACTCGTTTATCTTCTCTTTGTCAAGGAATACATTCAGGTGGCAAGTGTGCTGGATCTGTTTTGTTGCTAGAGCTCTCAAAGGCAATTAATTTCATGTCAGTAACTCTACAGTTTGAAAAGATCATGTAATTGAAGGCCCTGTAACTGCAAAACTGTAACTTGGCACTTGCCTTCCTTTACTGTTTCACAAAGAATGGGAAGACAAATGATCTTGTCTTAAATGACTGAATCTGTGACGAGTAACTTTTTTTTTGGCTTCAGTGATACTTTGGTTGCTGGCATCAGCATTGTGCACTGGCTGCCTCCTGAAGCCATTTTCAGCAGCAAGCAGCATTTAAGATGTCCCCTTATTTGTTTTATGGCACTGTGTCCCAAGTTATTATAGCTCATATTTTACACTGTGCTCATATTTTATATTGCATCTGAATGGGGGCTGGGGAAGGACTAAAACCAGACAGAAATATTTTCTGGTGAAGGAGGACATGCAGCTCTGCATTGTTTAAGAAAGCTTGGTACAGACCAGGACTGAAAATCAGGCAATCCATACTCTCCTATTGTATTAATGGGTTGGAAAACTTTGAACTTCACATAGGTGAGCCTGTTCAAGAGACTAACCAAATATAAACTATTCCAGTTTTGCAACTCCAGTGCAAATATTTGTCACCAAATCTCCTTCTGTGAACAATGCAACAAACTCCAGTGCAGCCTGGTTGTTTAGGGGCTTACCAGTTCTAGTTGTTGTAAGGATGGGATGAAGGGGACCAAAAATGATAACCAAGGATGAAATGACCATTTGAGTATTTGAATCTTTCCAGGAGATCCTGTTTCACTTGCTTGAATTCAGTCTTGTCAAAGGGAGCTCCTCATGGTATCAAGACAAATTGTTGTACATGGCTCTGCAAAAGTTAGGCTGTGGTTTCTGGAAGAAAGGTCTATAGGAAGGAAAAGCAGCACAGATTTTGCTGTCCTCCTGTTGCTGTTTTGTATTTATGTCATTTATTTGTGTAGTTGTGACTACACTGCAAAATCCAAGTTTTGGCTGTGCAATTTACCCTGAGAGCCAGAGAACGAGACCAGACCAAGATATGCTTGCTGGTAAATACAAGCTACAGATAGCCTCATAGACTGTTATTGCTGACCCTTTGGACAGGCAAATCTCCTGTTTCAGAGTGTAAGAGAGGTAATGGAGGAGTTTTGCAAGTGAACAGAATTAGCTTGTTTATTTTATATAGTCATTAATGTGTATATGTTCACTATATATGATGATTTGAATGTATTTCCTTGTTTAGGAGTATCAGATGCCTGCGGAATATTATCCACTGGAACCTGATCACCACATTCATCCTGAGGAATGTGATGTGGTTTCTGCTTCAAATGATAGATCACAACATACATGAAAGCAATGAGGTAAGTGCTTGGAGGTAGCATGTTTCTGCCATGTAATCTGGGAGCAGTCAGGGATGCTGAATTGGTTCAACAGATAGAAATAATACAAAGGACACCTATCCACATCCTCAGAGTGACTTTCATGTAATTTCAAAAAGATGAAGCAAACAAGCTTAATTTGCTAAATTTTCATTGATTTCCTCATTATTGAATATCGCAAGGGTTTTTTTACAGTAAAAATCCCGCCCCAAAGCTTCTATCTTCATTGGCCATAGATACTTTCCAAATTTGTAAACTGTCAGACACAGGATTGTGCAAAACACTAAATTTGGTGGTTCTAGAACGTTTTTGTCAGAGCATCTTGCAGTGATGTGCACCTGTGTCGAGAAAGCATTCTTCCAGAGGGCAACATCTCCATGACAGGGTACAGAAATAATTGGTTTGTCTGTTGAAGCTCTGAGTCAGCTACTTTGGCTGATGACAGTGAGCATCTTGCTGCCTATAGTCAGTGGGACTCCCAAGAAAATAAGAAATAGGGCCTGAAACAGCACAATTTTTGTTTGTTGATATCTTTGTGGGTTTTTCTACAAAATTCCATTTTTCTACTAACCTCTTCTTTGCTGTGCTGGCCTTGAGGATGAATTTCTGCAATATGGGCTGCATCCAGCAGTGACTCCCTGTCACCTGAAAGGGATGGCTCTTTCCTGCAGGGAACCAAATGCTTCATTCCAGCTCCTTCTCTTCTTGGTCCCTTGGGGAGGACCGAAACCTTGGAGACTGAACTCACTAAACTGGTGGAGGGATAACTTAGCCAACAAAAAAACAAGGTGGAGTTTCCTGCTGGCTTAGCTATCTAAAGTCAGCTTTCTGATGGGTGATCGAGAGTCAGAGACAGTTCAGGGGACCAGACAGATCCAGACAATAAAAAATGGGATGACTGAAGGGGGCGAGAAGCATCTTCTTGCATGGCATTGAGCACTCTTGAGAAATACAGCATGTCACCATGCTCCCGTTTGTCTTACGCTCCGTGTTATTTCTTGCTCACTCAAGTAAGTCCCAACTGTAAATACTTGTCTGAGTGAGGATGTTGAATCAGTCCCTATGTAAGTGCTCTAGTGCCTCCCCCTGTTTAGTCACCCAGCAGCCCCAGTAATATGAGGATTTCAGAGTGAATTGAAAGCATTCACTCCAAAAGAAAAAGCATTTTTCTCTATTTTCTTGGGGAATTATTCTACATTTCCTTTCTGGGTAGTCCTTTTTGATAGTCCCTTGGCACTTTTTTTACTGTTTTCTTTCCCTTGTAATATTCTTATAGTGGAGTATTCTCCTTTTAGGGATGTCCCCTGACATTTACCTCCATAATCAAGAAAATGTGTGCCAAACCATGGATGCAAATGGATGTGCTCACACCCATCCTTCGTACTCTCTCTCTTTGGAAAGTAGGTGGACTAAAGTGTTTACAGATTATGAGCTGGATCCATAGCTGGCGTCAGTCAATGTGGCTCCACTCATGTAGGAACTGGTCCTGCAGAAACTGAAAACCACCCCAGGAGCCTGGATATCCACTCATTTTGATGTTAGCTGGGCACTCATTATCCTTGGTTAACTTTTCAAATGTAAGGTTTGACATCTGAACTTTAATCCCATACTTTGGGAAAACAGAAAAGTCATTAGTACCTAGAGAAAGAAGGACTCTGTGCATAACTCTTTATTATTATTATTCAATCAGGTGCTCCTTTGAGAAGATGTAGCTTCTATTAATTCATTGTTTGCTTTGTCTGTGTTTCTGACATTTTCAGAGTACAGAAGATGGTGGTATAAGAGCTTTATTGTTGACAGTTTTATGCTTTGTGATTTACTTTCATGAGTAAATATAAATAAATACACTACAAATCATAATACAGATTTTTACAGTTATTTAGGAAAAAATCAGTTAGAGTCTGGCACTCAAATGCCTCTTAAAGTGTGACTACAAAGTGCTAAGGAAAATATTAACCTGCAGATATAAGGACAGATCCTCACATGCCTCAGTTTTCATTAACACGTCTTTTCTCTGCAGAACACTGCAGTCTTTTTGGAAGGTGCTTTATACAAGCTCAGTGATAACTGTTGTTCTTATTGTGGTATAAGGCAGAGTCAAAATAACACCACCAAAAGCAACGGGAGCAACATCACTCGTGCTAGCTAACAATGGGATCTCTTCTGTGCGGATCAGTGAAGATTAAATAATGCAGTTACAGAAGCATCAAGGACTCAATGTGGAAATATTTTGCATGAAGTTATAGTGCTTATGTTAATAAATAAAGAAAGGGAATTGCTGGTTATCTGGAGCCTATTGGTGGATACGTGTGGGGGGATCAAGAATCCTTGGTCAT
The DNA here is from genome assembly GCF_023638135.1 of Falco biarmicus. Classification (NCBI taxonomy): domain Eukaryota; kingdom Metazoa; phylum Chordata; class Aves; order Falconiformes; family Falconidae; genus Falco; species Falco biarmicus. The sequence continues at coordinate 57,600,529 of NC_079291.1, read as the reverse complement.
ATAAATGAAAATATATGAATTAATAAGTTCTGCTAATTGGCTTTATTAACCAATAATAATAAATCCATAATTCCAAAATAAATTGCTCAAAATTCATTTTATTCTGGTTTCCTGTGGAAATGATGCAGAGGGGGATCTCACCACTACTATGTGTATTTGTCTGTATCTGTCCCAGTATCTACCCAATCCACTGGCAAATTCCACTCAGTTCTGACACAGGAACAACAGGCTCAGATATAATTACGTTTTACAGTCCTTCTGAAAATGGGCAGCTGGGGAGAGGACAAAAACTGTGTAAGTGTTGCAGCTGTGGGAGAAAGGGGAACAAGAATCCGGATGTTATATCAGAGAATTTACATGAGACTGAGGCCACAGGGAAAGATTGAATTCATGCTCCTACCTTTGAAAAATCAAGTGTGAGATTTACAGTCTTTGGAAACCTAGTCTTACTACTAACTGCCTTGTCCAATAAATTCTTGGTCCACAGAATTTTGCTGAGTTTGATAGTGTATCTGCTGCTGTGTTGACTGCCTAGAGATCATCAATACCTCATGCATATGAAGTCTGAAATAAAAGTGACTGAGGGTCAAAAGTTTCAAATACTTTAGTAGAGTTAATTAAAAGGCTAGAGAATGCCAAGACCAAAATGACATCAAGGGTACCAGCTAACAGAGGTAATTAATGCCATGCTTCAGGGAATATGCTGAATACCTGGTTTGGTCAGAAAGAATTATTCCCCAATTTCTGTGTGTAGCACTGTGGAAATTACAATCAGCAGTTACTTGTGATTTATTGATGTGATGTTACCATCTGCCTCTCTATGACTAATTTCGTGTTCCACAGCTGTGCACTCACTGCACAGCCATTAGGAGAAGATGTCTTTACTGATACATTGAGCCTGACCAAAAATTCCTGTTGAAGTTACAGCAAAATTCAGAGGTGATGTGTGTAGTGACATGACTTACAAACTGAAACACTCATGGCAGGAATAAAAAGGATGAAGTAGCTGATAAAAGCATATCTTGAAAGTAAAATATATATTTTCTAAATGTCAGGTTAGGAAGGGTGCTCCTTCCCTTCAGAGGAAATGAAGCAAGACTGTGTGACATTACCTTCTATCTTATATTTTCTTTGAATGGCTCAGCAGGTTGGTTGTACTGCCTAAGATATGCTTAGGCTCTTACATCATCTTTGGATACGATCCTAGGCTATGGCTGTACCTCTCTGAAGGACCGTCTGTAATCAGATGGCCTGCCTCCTCTTGTCTGCTTTCCACACGGCGATTTCTTAATCTGCTTGCAGACTGCTGGTGTGGGTGTGCCTTATGGCATATGAACTTTCCAGGCATGCTTAGGTACGGGAGATCTTGCATGGTGTGGTCAAAGCCAAGCCTCAGCAGAATGTCACAGATACAGCTGTGAGTTCCCAACAGCACCTAAGGTACTGTGATTCCAAGGCACAGGTCTGCACCCCATGAATAAATTCTATCATTGATTTTTAAGGGAATAACAACATACAGACTCTTGTAAATGTTCTCACCATGATTTTAAAATATTATTTTATGTTTGCTTTCCAGCCTTGGTGTCGATGTATTACCACCGTCTACAATTACTTTGTGGTGACCAACTTCTTCTGGATGTTTGTGGAAGGCTGCTACTTACACACCGCCATAGTGATGACTTATTCCACAGATAAGCTGCGGAAATGGGTCTTTCTCTTCATAGGATGGTGTAAGTGACTTGTATGTTTAAAATGGTGTTACACAGTAGTATGTGGCATTGAAGTTATAAAGGCAAGAGAAGCAAGAATAAATTTGTAAAAATCCCACTGTGGTGAAATCTGTCATTCAAGCCTAAATTTGCCAGAACAACGTGAGATCAGGCTTAGTTCTCCACTGTGGTGATGACATAAAGCTAACAGGTTATTGCTGGATTTATCTTCTTCATTTAGAACCTCAGGCACGTGGTGCTAAGGAAAGAAAGAGAATTCCTAGGTTCAGCATTTTGGGAATGCAGCAGTTCATACCACATCCCTTTCACTTTGATCAGCAAGGCTGTGATCACACCCCTTATACACTGCTGCTCAGCATGGCATGAAACAGCAAAGGCACTGTCCGTGCCCTGTGAGCCACTCGGTCTGAAGAGACACTTCTAAGCGAAAAGCTGACTAGAAGAGAAGCCCAGTTATCTGCTTTACAGCTGTCTTTTGGATGGCTGAGTGATATGCTTCTAGAAAAAAGCCTTTAACAAAGAGTCACTTGTCATCTTTGTACTGTTCTTGTGGCTACTCAGAGACAGAAAAATAGTTCACTGTATGCCCTGTTACCTCACTTCTGTGTCAGCCTGGGCCAGAGCAAAGGCTGCTCCTTTCCTGTAGCTGCATCAACATAAGCTGGCCCACCAGTACAGGTTGGGAACCATCTGTCAGAGTGGCCGTCCTGCTGAGAAGGATGTAGGGCTTGCCGTGGATGCAGACTTGACTGTAAGCCATCAGTGCCTTCTCCTCATGAATAAGGTAAAAGACACTGGGCTGCACTAGGAATGTGGCCAGAAGATTGAGGGAAGTTTATAATACTTTCTACTCAGCTTTGGTAAGGCTGCCTTTGGAATATTGTGGTCAGTTTGAGGTCTCTTAACTCAAAAGGGATGTGCAAAAAACAGGTATTATCCAGTGAAGAGCTGTCAATATGATCAGGGATCTAGAGGACAGTACCTGTGAAGTGAGGCTGAAGGAGCTAAACGTGTTTTAATCTGGCAAAGAGGAAGCTAAGGAGAGATCTGTTAGGTACCAAGGGTCTATTTGAAAGATAATTACAAAGATGATGGAGCCAAATTCTTCTTGGCAATAGCCAATGTTATAAGAAGGGACAGTGGCCACAAATTGCAGACTGAGAGGTTCCAGTTGGTCATTAAGAAAACAGAAAATTTGCCAAAAGGAAGCACAATACAGGAACAGATAACTTAGAAGCTGTGGCATCTCTGACCTTGGAGGTATTGAAAATTCAGGAAGGCTAAGCCCTGCCTGAGGTAGGCTAGTGTTGATAGTTCTGCTTTGAGCAGGAGATTGGAATGGATACCTTCAGAGGTCCTTTCCAACCAACGTATGCATTTTTTGAATGTGGCCAGGAGAAGTTTGGCAAGACAAGCCCCATGCGGGCAGTTTCTTCACTTGAATGTAAAATCTGAGGTCAAACAGAACTAGAGAATTTGGCCGTTCCTTTTTGTTTAAAGAAGAAAGGTGGGAAAAAGTCGCAAATATTTTCTTTTCTGAAAGTACAATGACATTTTGTTCTGAAATGCCTCTCCCTCTCAGAATTCAGCAGAAGTAATTGAATTGCAGTTCTGAAGGCAGAAACAGCTTTGAAAACAAAATATGTCATTCAATTCAAAATCAAATGGGAGGAAAGAGGAGTTGTAGTAGAAATAAAATGTTTATGTGGGGAATTGATTCAAATAGTTTTTTTCATTTTTCAATTCTCTCACAAAACTGGGAAATCAGTGGCTCACTCAGCTCTCACAGACCCCCTGACTCATTTGGTCCCTAGTATTTTCCCTTCCTACCTCTCTCGGAGCCCTCTGGGTCTCTCATTACTAATGTAAGGGTGGTGTGAACTGAATATACCTTTCCTGTCACCTTTCTGTGTGCTTTCTGGCCCTGCTTTGCTTTCCTGTACACAGTCTTTTACCAGACTCATTCTTAAATCCCTGTCCAGAAGGAAAAATAAAATGTTTTCCTCCTGGAGAAAGGACATGGCTACATTTTGTCTGTTGATGCCTAGCAAGAACATGAGGGAAACAAACGCACCAAACCCCATGAGTCGATGGTGAACAAAGTGGAAGACAAGACAAGCACTTGCAGGGCACAAAAGCCACCAGAGGTGGTGCAGAAGGAGATCAGAGCTATGCTATACTTCTTGATGAGGTTAAAGATGACCACTTAGCAATTCAGTTCCATTCCTACTGTGTTGTGATCCTCTTTCTATGCTGCTTCATCTCTTTAAAGCCTCCATTTCCCACAGAAGAAGCAACAAATGAGAGGTTAAAAGGCAGCGTTAGATACAAGACCATGCTAACTCCTACGTCAGGGTTTAAGTCATGTTGCTTCCAGTGGGAAAGAAGCAGATACTAGTGCAGGTCACTAAATCTGGGCCTTTGGGCATGCATTCAGCTTTGAATAGCAGTGATTTCAGAGGGATGTGAACCCGGAGGTTGGAATGAAGTATGGAGCTGGAGAGGCTTGTTCTGTGCTTTGGTTTTGCCTCAGGTGACAGATTAAAAGTAAAGTGGAACTGGAGAGGGGAAACTCTCCTCCTCCAGTTTTGACATCCATCCAGTCTTTGCATGGGGAATGCCTGGGTGAAAAAATTCCTGTTTTCCCCTGGAGGTCTGCATCAAAAGGCCAGCTCCACTCACCCTTCCTCACTTCCAGTTTCCTTCTCCAGCAAATCTTCAAACCAGCTAGACTCTGAAGGGCTAACACAAAACAAGCATGAGGGCAAGGCTCTGGCCATGAGCCTGGTATAACAATGGAATTGGAAGGCAGAGGATATGGCACTGCTGGGACAGTAAGTGTACAAAGACACCTCATCTACTGCACTGAAGCTGCACCCACAAGGAACACTACTGTAGCACCTCCTGGCTACAACAGAGAAAGCAAGCCCTGTGAAGCAAATGCACGGCGTTGATGAGAACTCATGTGCACACATGGAGGGCACTGCACAGCGCAGGTCGTAGAGTGATATATATAAAATTAAGAGGAGCGGGATCTTTTAGAAAGGGCAAAAAGTGAATGAATTCTAGTATTGTGAGATATCAAGAGATTCTGTCTCATAATCCTATTTCATAGGGAAGACTCAACTAAAAAAGCTGTTGAAAAGTCTTAAAATGTACTTCATGCTAAGATCCCAATAAGTGTAAAAGCTTCTTGCAGCCTAAGAAATGAAAAACTGAACACCTACCTCCAAATACTGTCTTTAAGATTTTGCCATATCAGCTGCAGGAAAATGAAAAGGGACCAAAATTGCCTTTAAGTCAGCCAAAATTGTTCTGATTACTTATATAGAAATATAGGTATATATGTGTGTTTTTTAATATTTTTAGTGACTTTTCTGACTGGTTCTAGTGTTTTCTCTTGTTGAGATGATCTTTTTTATGTATACATAAGGAGGTGTTAGCAGTTGTTGTGTTTCAAGGATACCAAGACAGGACCGCTTGTATTTAAAGTCTTCCAGTTAACTAATGAAGACTCTCCTTACACAAGTCTGAATCTGCTTTGGTATCATCCATGCATCCATCCATACATCCATACATGCATACAAGATTAACTCCTGATTTTTTGCTCCTGCAGGTATTCCTTGCCCAATCATCATTGCCTGGGCCATTGGCAAGCTATATTATGAAAATGAACAGTAAGTGACATTAACATTTGTGTTTATGTGGCTCTGTAAATAAATTAAGAAATGCCTACAGGCTGAACTGGTAATTTAGAAATGAGGCTGATTGATAGGAAAGAGGAAAGTTCAAATCACCTCCATCCAAATTCAGACCATCTGAGATTTCAGAACACTACTTGGGTCAACTGCTGAAAATACCTTTCCCAAACATCCTTGTCCAAGTCCTGAAGCTCTCATTTGATAGCTTTGTACATGATTTAGTCAAGGTAATCTCCTTCAATGGGAGTTTTGCTTCAGTAAGACTTTGGTAAAAGCTACATTTGAGTGCTTAAGGATTTAGCCTTCTGGGTGTGCAGAATTCAGTTGACAGTCTGCCAAGAATAATCTTGTGGCTGGAAATTTTGTATTTCTGTTTCTGGCTTTTCCAGTTGGAAACAGTTAGTGGATGAAATTGAAAAATATGGGAGATAAAGAGGCATCTGTGCTTTGGGACTTTTCCCCCCAAACATCAATGCTGATCAGATATAGCTCAGCTTGTAGTTTTCAACCAGTGTTTGGATCAATGTCTATTGTCTGTTACAGCTCCCTTCCCTAGCCTTAAAAAAAAATACTTTCTCCATGAATCTGTTTTTCATATGACCATGGTGTTTGTCTGTCTATAGCACATCTGATTAAATTGTCTGCCTTGTAGGTGTATGTGTTTGCACCAATATGTGGTCTTTTATGATCAGCGGTGATTAGTCAAAACAGTAGCTGGGTGCATTTCGTCGCATCTGGAAGGATGTCCAAAGTAGGTTGGATGAATTAGACTTAAATAAATTAGGCATGGGAAGAATTCCATTATGCACTACTGAGTTCCCCTTTACTCCACACAAACTTTTGAACCCTTGACCAATCTGTCTTCTGTAGCTTTAACAATTTTGTGGTTTAACTTCAGCTGGCAACTAAGTACCACGCAGTCACTCACTCACTTTCCCCTCCCTGCAGTGGGATGGGAAGGAAAAAATGGGAAAAAGGTAAAATTTGAGAGTTGAGAGAAGAACAATTTAATAATTGAAACATAATAATAACAATAGTAATAATAACAGTAATAATATTAATATGATAATTACAATAACAACTATAACAATTGTAATGAAAAGGGGAGAAAAGGGGAGAGGTATAAAATCCAAAAGGAAGGGAAAAAATCCCAAATGATGCACAATACAATTGCTCACCACCTGCTGACCAATACCCAGCCAGTCCCAAGGCAGCGATCTCCCCCCTGGCCAACTCCCTCGAGTTTATATACTGGCCATGATCCTCTATGGTATGGAATATCCCTCTGGCCACTTCAGGTCAGCTCTCCTGGCTCTGCTCCTTCCCATCTCCTTGTGCCCCTGCTCACTGGCAGAGCACGGAACACTGAAAAGCCCTTGATTTAGAGTAAGCACAACTCAGCAGCAACTAAAATATCAATGTGTTATCAACATTATTCTCATACTAAATCCAAAACCCACTGTACCAGCTACTAGGCAGAAAATTAACTCTATCTCACCTGAAACCAGGGCAAATGGTGGCTTTGAAGATGATAATCTAACTCCCAGGATTACACATACTGGCAATCAGACAGACACCCCTTCACTGAGGGAAAAGTTTTGTGCGATTCCATCCCTGCTTACAGTAATCGTACAGGAGAACTCATACTGCAGCCTCAAAATGGCCAGAAAAACTTCAGTTGGAACCTGCTCCTTGAGTGTCCAAGTCAGTCTGGCCTGGCAGATAGCCTCATATCACCAGATTTCCCTAATTTCTGTGATCACAGACCTTCTTGTTTCTGGATGGGTAAAGGGTCAGAACGCTCTGGGTCTGCTTCATGGTCAGGTTCCTTGAATTTTTTACCTTTCACAAGCTATGGCAGCATAGCAGCTGTCTCATTGTGCTGAAGCAGGACTTTCAGCACTAGAACTAGAGCCAAAGGAACTAGTCTGCTTAAACAGCACAAAACAAAATAACCAAAAAAACCTTCAGCCTTGAAATCTGGAGAGGCAAAACCATGTGCTTTAATAATGACGATGCACATTAAACATTCCTGTTGTGAGTGAGTTCAACACCAAGGTTTGAACACGTAATTTTGGAAGACGGCACATCACTCCCAAAAGTAATAATAGAAAGTAGGACCCCTGACAGAAACATGCCACAACATCTGTGATCACACTGCACACAAGATGTCTGGATGGAGAAATCTGTGCCAGTGCCTTCTTTCGCCGTCATTGTATACCTGCGAAGGGAACGTGAAGGAATCTCACTTTGATGTATCACAGATATGAAAAAAGACATGATATGTTTGTCTAGGTATGTGTGCTACCTTTCACCAGCAAAGTTGTAACTGGCCCAGATCCTGCACAACAAATGAAAGGAGGATACAAAATACAGTCAGCAGGGCAAGAAAGACAAAATTATCTTATATTGGTATGCAGAATATCCAGGGTGTTCCTGTTGAGTTTCTAGGCTCAAGCTTCCTGCCTTGGGTGGATTTTCAAATGGAGCTTGTGCTTTTAAACCCATGTCGTGGACAAACCCATATGCTCTAACTCATGTACATCATTTGCCTCGCATGCTTACTGATGAGAGAGGTGCCAGGTTACTCTTGGCAGACCCAGACAATTAAACCTAATATCTCGGGATGTTTTCACCTTCCTGTCTTTAATGCTGGTGTTTGTCTTGGAGTGAAACCTTTGCACACATCTTCACTGCATATCATAGCTGCTCCCAAGGTATCGTGCATTGAGAAAGTCCTTTTGGCTTCTGCGCACCATAAGGTGAGGAGTAATGGCCTGGAGCCTCAGTGTTGTGCTTGCTTATTGTCAGCAGTGGGGCTGAGGTTTGTGTACTTTACTCTGAGAAATCAAGACTGGATGCTTCAGTAGTGCCATTTCTTTCATTTAGCATGTGCATCCAGGCAGATGGGCAGAGCACTCGTAAATGAAGAGCTAATAAGGGCATTAAGCTGTAAGGCAAAGGCTATTAAATGAAATCTGCTTTTCACATTTGTAGTAATGTCATAGGCAGGGAAGACTCAGTAAAGTAAATGAACCAAAGCAAAACAAGAGATTAATAACTTGTTGAGGGCCTGTCAATTGTCATAAATATTCAGTCATTTTCTCAAGCATTAAAGCACGTGATACCTCAGATCGCCCCTGCTCACTGCCTCATGGGTCGAGGAAAGGAGCAGATTCTGCTAAATGGTTGAACTGAAGCACATGTGGGAATGCACCTCTGGTACACGTGTGTGAGGTGTGCACGTGTGTGTATTTAACTCATCATCTCTTCTCTCCAGTCCATCAGTCATTGGGACAGTTTAAACTTAGTGGCATTTCAAAATCCTTTCTCTGTGCTAGGATGATATAGAAACCATGCTTTTAATTTGAATTCTGTGTGTGCAATTATAGACAAAAGAGAAAAAACTAAGCCCTGGCTTTGATAAATAATTGCAGTCAGGATACTGGAGCATCTCTCATATGAGGAGAACCTGATAGGGTTAGGAGCGTTTAGCCTGGAGAGAAGGGTCAGGGGGATCTTATCAATGTTTATAAACATCTTATAGGAGAATATGAAGAAGGTAGAGCCAGATACTTCTCAGTGGTGCCCAGTGACAGGACAAGAGGCAGTGGCACAGTTCCATCTGAACATCAGAAAATGCCTTTTTGTTGTGAGTGTGGTAGAACACTGGAAGAGGTTGCCCAAGGAAGTTGTGAAGTCTTTTATCTTTGGAGCTACTCAAAAGCCAGCTGAGCACAGCTCTGAGCAACCTGCTTCTGCTGACTCTGCTTTGAGCATGGGAGTGGACTAGACAATCTCCAGAGGTTCCTGCCAACCTCAGCTACTCTGTGAAAACAGGCTGCTCTCCCCAGTCAGCAAAGCTCTGTGTATCTTGACCACTGACAAAATCATGTGCTATTCCCCCATGAGGTCAGACCTAGTAAACAGGTCGCATGCAGAAGACATGCAGCTCTCCTGCAGCTTCCAAGAGTGTTTGCATATCCCAGTGAACAAGCCAAAATTCCCAACAAAATAGCAGACTTCTTCATCCAAGTATGCATTTCAATTGTTACTTAAGTTGTTTGAAGGTTGAACTGGTGTTCAAGTTTTGTAGCTCATAACACTTTGAAAGCTCAGAATAACACACAGGAAGAATGTTAAGAAAATGCTTCAATCAACTTCTTAACTTTTTTCATATTTGTACTTACTAGAGACCATGTTCTGCAGAGTAAGGCAAATATAATTGGTACTGTGGCAAATACCCTGTCTGGGGTTTAGCAGTTCTTTAGCAACATCTGACAACTCTGAAAAAATGTGCTGTTAAGTCTCAATAAAAAACCCCACACAAATGATTATGAATTATTGTAGTAATTTTATTGATGGACAGTTGGTAATGGGAATAACATTAGTAAGGTCTAATTAACAATAACTATAAAACCAACGGTGGATTTTGTTATATAAAGAACTATCAGAGGACTATGAAGAATATTAATGTGCTTTTCAATAGAAGGGAGTTTACATATCTGAATATAATCAGAACTGTCTTCCTAATTTGTCCTCTTCAATATTCAGGGGGTATTTGTTTATTTTTTCAGAGGTAAAAAAAAAAAGAGAAAATAAATAGAAAATGGCTTTTGTTTCATACAGATGGAATTAAAATTCTGATGCACCAAGTAATTTTCAGTGGTTTAGGTTTCTCTTTTTGGTTTTAAAAAAAAATGTCCATTGCTGATTTTATTGCAGAAATAATGGCTTATGTTGGATTTAAAGTAAGAGTTAAGATGACAGGCAGAAACGTTGCAATATTTCTGCTATGGACCCAGTTTGAACAGTTAGACTGTAAATATGAAATACAGCTAGAGAAATGCAGACTTATGTAATGTCACTAGCAAATACTTGGCCTCTCACCGGTACTCATCTGATTTAATGGGTGTATTAGAAATGTTTAAATTACTATGAAACAGGCGTGTTTCATAGCCTAATGAGATGAACACCATCCCAGAAAAGCTGCTTGCTTTTTCTCCACTAACTACAGAAGGAATCTGGAGCACCAAGCTCCTCTGTAGGTGCCTGTGTTGTAGAAGTCTACCTTTGGCCACAACCATGGTTCCTCAAATTGTGTGAAAGGGTGTATATACACATGATGCTTCACTCAATGCAACCTTGGTCTAATACGGGGCTTCAGTTAATAAATATTAGCATTTTGCTCTTCAGTATGGTCTTACAGTTAATCAATATTTAAATACCAAAGAGCAATGAGCAGCCTTTGCCCTGTCACGTCTTCTGTGGTTTACCAGCTCTGTTCCAAATTCTTTTCTGACTTTTTCTAACCCACTGAGTTCTGCCACATGCCTCAGTCTGCTTCTTATTAGTCCCTTTGCTAGATTCCTCTGCTAGAACAGCCAGCTTCCCAGAAACTCCTCTTCTAATACCTCTTGATTCTCTGAGTTTCAGGCAACAGATAACAATTCTCCTAAAATGCCCTTCAAAAACCTCTCGAAAGTAGGTTTTGCAAGTTCTAGAGAGTTGTGTTTCCTGCCTTGACATATCTTGTAATTCATTTTTCTTCATATCTTTCAATATCCCTAACAAAAAAGAATAATATCAGTTTAATGCATTTAAGGCTGCCCTGGGGATTCTTCTTGGATGATAACTTAGCTGGAGGAAGTACCTTATTCCAAGTCTTGCTATCATCACCAGATTTTGGAAGATCAGTTGCAAAATTATCTATTTACAGTAATCTGCAGTCAGTGCACCAGGGAATAACAGACATGTTTTATATTTATAAAATATTCAGAGCTCTCTCATTCATTTGGAACTTAAAAGATGTAGAAATCGAGTCAAGAAAAGGCAAATGATTGTGTGATACTGTATCCTAGATACTTGCTGCGTATCTCAGCATTTCTGAACAGTCAGTTCAGTAAGAGCATTTTGCAGTGGAGAAACAGCTCCTTCTGTTTTAGCAAACAACACATCTTGGAGAAAGGCTTTGGGGGCATTATATGATTCAAAACAATTCCATCCAAACCATAGCTTTCCTTATCTCAGTTTATTTGCCTTGAACTTCTGCAGTTGTTTCTTACAGACTGCAACCCCTTTAAGGCAACAAGTGTTAATTCTTGCATGCTTGTAAAATTGCAAATCTGCACCTGACTCCATGTCTCCAGTGGCACTAGGATTATCTTTTGCGCAATTTTTGCTGTGTAGACTTGTTATACGGTATCAACAAAAAGGAAGAAAACTCTCAGACCCTTGAACTCCAAAACCTACTTCCTAAGGGAACTGGAGCTCCAGTGAACTAAACCTTTAGGCATTATGATCGCAAAGTTGTCTCCACTTGGCGGAACCAGGATCCAGACCATGTGGCTGTATCTGTAATATTAAATTTCCTGGGCCTGGAATCGTTCCTGGGACTGGTTCCAAATAGCATGGAGTAGTTCACATCCATATTATTAAACCCTCTTGGCCTCAAAATCAAGGTAGCTGCAGTTTGTAGACTATTGGGAATGTCCTCTGGCTCATGCTAGCTCCAGTTTTATTCCCCAGGAATAGTTTTGGAGTTGGCTATTGTTTGTCCTGGGCCAAAACTGCACCGAGGAAAACGTAATGGTATAAATTATTGAGTCCAGACTTAAGCCCAGTTTATGATTCACTTACTGACATAAATATAACTGATTTATTACTCTCAGTTAAGAGAATGAAATGAACATCAATATGGGTTTCTGTGAAATCACAGGTTTAGTCTATTGTATAACACAACAGGGAGAAAATACTTGTAATTAGCAGAAGTGAAAGTCAAGCCAGCACTCAGTGACACATGACACATCCAGGCTCCCTGCTAGTTTGAGGCCCTTCAGTTTACCTGTCGTTTCACTTAACCTGAGTTGTTTTCCCTTTGGTGATGTTTGATCAGGTATTTGCTAGCTTCAAGTGATGTCTGTACTGTATGCTGGATTTGGTGGTCACCAGCGTGGTTCAAAGCCAATGAGGTGAACTCCTTATTCATCCAGTGCCGTATTTAGACACCATTTCCATGCAACTTGAGACGTATTTGCTGTAACAGCCTTTACTTTATGGAGTTTAAGTGTCTTCAGGCTCTGCAATAGATAACAGATTTTTTTTCCTTACATCGAATATTTCTTTCATCTGTTTTTCAGATGCAGCAGGATGCATTTTTGCATCCTCCTTATAGTAGATTCTCACATTTCTTGGAAATATTTACATGGGCAATAGCCAAAAAGTAGTGGAAATATGAATGGTCTAATGGGAGGGCAAAATGGAGCTCAGATCTGTGTCCAAAGAAAAGGTGGCTTTGCAGCAGAAAACTCAATCACTTACTGATTACATGTATGATTAACCGACTCACAGAATAAGGGAACATCTCTCTATGGTGTCCTTGATATTATAATCTAAAAGTATATTCCCCATTATAAGTGATTTTCTTACTTGTTTTGTTTCTTACAGATGCTGGTTTGGAAAAGAGCCAGGAAAATATATCGACTACATATATCAAGGGCCAGTGATTCTTGTTCTTCTGGTAAGCGTGTATGTGGGTGGAAGGACACTGCCATCTCCCACTGAGGGATAATTTGATAGGCATCTGTGATGTTCCACATCTACTTTTATGTAAAATAAGACACAAACAAGGTCAAACATCTTCACCTGTTCTCTGAAGTTGCCACAGTAGCTAATACTGCAAGTCAGAAGTGCAGTGATCTGGTTTTGGCTGTTTCCTTGACCTTAGCCCATTCTTTCATCTTCCCTCTGTAACACAGTTTGCCTGCCCTTTTGTACAATGTTTTGAGATATGGGAAGAAAAAATGTTTAAAAACGGGAGGTACCTTACCATATCTGATCATCCACTTGAGGCTCTTGAGAACTAGGGCGATTCAATCATGCACATTGATTAGAAAAATGAAGTAATTATGGTAGGGAATTGCCTCTGCTTGTAGGGTCATCTACATCTTCTACACTCCTACTATTGCTGTGCGTTTGCCAGCTTTCCTGTTGTTTCCTTTTCAGTGCCGCCTACAGTCACAGGCTGTTTATCTGTTTACCCAACACAGTCTCCTGTGCCAATGAACAGTAGGCAGAGGAAGAAGGAAGCTCATTCATAAACAATTTCAAACCTTCAACTAAAGCGCAGTGATCTTTTCCCAGAAAATATTGGGTATGGATAGAAAAGATCAGTGCTATTAGAAAGGACAACACTGAAAAACCTGATTCTTTTGTTCCATTCCTTTGTGGTAAAAGCCACCTAGGAGGAAGGCAGATGTCCAAACAGAGAATCTACAGGGCTCAGTGGAGTCCCCTCTCTTAGGGAACCAAGACTTAATATATCTGTCCCTTATGCCTCTCCAGGACCCATGAAGAAATGTGTAAGTGCTCCAGAATAGGAAGCCACTGCCAGCTTTTTCAAAGCTAAAAAGTCTTGTGGTCTCACCTTGTCAGCGCTGTGCCTTTCATGTGATTCAGCATTAAAAAAAGCTTCTCCGTTGCATAGGAAGCCAGCTACTCATCTGAATGTTTCCTAAGCTGAAGTCAGGAGAGTTAATTTCTGGGTTAATTGTTAAGATGCAGCAACCAAATTGTATTGTGCGTAGCTGAAAAGAGAAAAACATAGTAGGAGTATGTTTAAATGTAAAAAAAATCTTTTATTTATGTTCTAAGGCAAGAAATACAAGTGGTATGATACCCACAATATAACTGCGTGTCAGCAGGGGAGCCATCCCAAAACCACAAAGAGCCTCATAGTAAATTGGCTCATGGACACAGAGACTTAACTCACAAACAAATCCTATACAGACAACACAAGGTAGCAGGTTTCCAATTCTCAGAGCATTTACTTTTCACATCGTTGCCCAGAAGGCTGTGAATCCATAACACCTTTAATCAACAAGATGTGGAGAATCCTTGCGTAGCATCTCTGGCAGATACCATAGGTGGCTTAGAGTCATGAAAACAGCTTTGTTCTCCCCAGAACAGCACTTTCTATTTAAAGACCCCAAAGAGGCACAGAGAATGGGGGTGCAGTTGGAGGCTGGCTCTTTATATACACGTCATTATATCTACCTCTAATTTAGAGCAGCCTTGAGACCCCTCTAAACTGAGCCAATAACTATACTGCCCTGAACTGACACTGTGTGTTAAACCTTTCTACGTTAGCCTGAACTTGAGCTCTAATTAAAACTCTAATGAGATAACAACAGTAATTGCACTGTGGGGTGGAAAGCAGCTGATATGATTTAGAGGAATAACATAAGGGCAAGCCCTTACTTCTCCTTGGGGTTACTCCCATCAGAAAGCGCTGCTGGGTGAGGAAAAGAGCTCTCTGGAAATATAATCTAAAAGGCAAACCTGAAAAGTCCTGTTAAGTACACTCCTGATAGCTAAAATGTGTTGCCCCCCACCCCCCACCCTGCCTCACCCTTTTTTTCTTTTAAACTGACAGTTGAGTCTTGTGTTTCTAATTAAGATACACAACTCTGCAGTGTGTTAAAGCAAGCTGTCAGCCTCATTTTTTGATCTTTATGTGAAAATCAAATCGTATGTAATGACTCAAGCATCACTTATTATTATTATAGTCGCTGACCCTTTCGAGGGCGATGTGAGGAAATGCTGGGTAAAGAGCACTGAAGTGTGGCGTCTGCCAAGTACCCAGGGGGATGCAGTCAAAAGTTACACACACACCCCAGCACATCAGTATGCCTCTGCCTTAACACAGGTGGGGACAAAGTACTGCTCTTCCCTCCAGTGAACAATGGTCGCCAGAAATGGAAGATACAAAGATTTAAAAAAACATACAAACCTGTGACCTCCTTCAGTCACAGCTAATGAGTTGGATTTCAACTAACAAAGAATTGAAATGTTCAGCTGAAGTTCATGTTTTATGAAATCACATTCAGGACAATTCTGCGAGAGAACTGTCCCTGTGTACTGCTGGAAAGTTAGAGACATGAATGTTACTAGGAGAAATTAATGTTATTTCCAAAAGAGAGTTCACACTAAAAACTAAAAGTCCAAAAATTCCATCAAATGTCAACATGTGAGCACTCAGGCTGTGGCAGTTAAAGTTGGTGTCACCCACTTTAGTTAAGAGCCAAGTGCCCAGTGTAAAGTTTTGGTTACCTGTTAGACACAGGCAGCATCATTACGTATTCAAGAAGCATCATTATACCAGCAAGTGGTGATATGATTAGAGTGCTTTTGTTGGTAAATATTCTTAGTTCCAGAGGGATCAAACATGCTTCTAAAGATGTTGAGTCTTTTTAAAAGAGAGGAGAATTTCATCTGTCAAAAATTCTTTCCGCCGGGTTTTTTTGTCGCATTTTCTTGCCTCCATGCATTTAACTGCTGCAGCCCAAGGTAGTATAACACCAAGAAACACGTCATGCAGGAATTCTAATCCTCACTAAGAAATAAAGATTGGCCAGAAATAAAGTCCATTTGTCACAGTAGCAATACTCAAGTCCATCTTTAAACCATATTATTCTCTGTTATATCTCAGGGTACAAAAACCTTGAACAGTGCAATAGATTTGTTTGATTGCTTTCCTACTTCCCAAGAAACTTGAACATTGTCTTGGGCTGAAAATGGGGAAACAATTTCAGAGACAATTTCAGATGCAATTTCAGAGGCAAAGGAAACCGGGTATAAATGCTGATCCTGAATATTGAGTGAGAAACCTGTACTTTTATTGACAAAAATGTGAGGGAGAAAATGTAGGTAATCATCCTTTGTTTCATTCCTGAATGGATTTTGACTTCAACATATCCCAGGAGAGATCTAACCATTCAGTATATTGGATGCTTTGAAATTCAGTTTCTGATAGCACTAGAAAAACACACTGTGTTAAGTATTTTCACTAAGTATATTTACTAATAAGTATATTCACAACATTTCACTAATTTTTCAAATTAGTGTTTTTTAAAATTCTGGTATCTTTCCTCAGACTGGCATAACCAAGTTTTGATCATACATCCCTCTCTGAAGGTAAATAAAGGACAAAGAGTTGGAAATACATGCCAGGGAACTGAATTTCAGCCCGATTTTATTAAGAAAAATACCTTTCTTATGTGCAATTTTAAATGTAATCTCTGTCAAAGAACCGGTGAACCATGAAAACACAGCAAGATCAGAGAATGAACCTCAGCAGATAGGCACTGGAGGCAGTTAACTGGGCTGCTTTTTTTGTCAATAAATACTGTTGTGAATTGACCCCAGATATGAACTGCTCTGCAATATTTGTCAGAGCTAAAATGTATTACATTTTCAGTTTTTTGAACAGGCAGATCAAATATTTAGGTTTTCTCAAACCTTACATTCAGCTTTAATAGATTTTTTTTTCTCTTGTGCTTGAAAACTGAACAGTTTTCTAACCTCTGCTTTTTTGGTCTCTGAAAATAATTCACCACATTCAATTAACTGCTGGTATAAGTGGGTATATGAGCTGATAGGAAGAGGTGGAGTTCATTTCTGTCTCTGCCTTCATCAGCTATTCACTTTTCAACAAGTTAGATTGCTGCTTTGGGTCTCAGTTTCCCCAACTATAAAGCAGGCTTAATGATACTTACCTTCCTTTGTAAAATGCTTTGAGATTCCTGGATGACAAGTGCTGTAGAAGAGTTAAGTGTCCTTAAGAAGATGGGCTTGTCCTTATTGCATTGTAGAATTTTGTTCAGGAGACAGCTGCCACATGTACTGAAGTGGTCTTTGTGATGTGCTAATCATTAATGACAGCATTTTTGTGATGGCAAGATCAAAGCTTGCCCCAGTACTCAAGGTGTGACAACACAAATGGATTTTTGTAGCAGCATCCTGTGGTCTGTTTTATTTTCTTTTTCTTTGGTAATTCCAAACATTTTTTGTTTCCTTTCTTGAGTACTGCTGGGAACTGAGGTGAAGTTTTCAGGGAGCCAGGTGTAATTCCAACATTTCTTTTGTAAATGAAAATACCCAGAGCTCATAACTCTTCATGCAAAGATCGCTTTACTTCCACATTGTGTTACCTTTATATCATGTGATTTCATGTGCCATTTTATTGCCTGGTCACTTAGTTTTGTGAGTCCCTGTACAGCAATTTGCAATCAGCCTTTATTTATGCTATCCTGAATAGCTAAGTGTAACTAAAAACCTTGTAGCCTGCCCTTCATTCCCTTTTATAGATCACTCAGGTCTCTGTAAAACAGCACAGATCTATCAGTAGCCTCTCTCCATCGAGAAAACAGACTATATAAATCTATATTGCTACCCTTTCTTTCTTGTGTTTCTATCATAATGCTCTTCCCTCCAAACTTCTAACAACCACATTTCTATAGGAGCCTTTAGAGAAACGAATTTTAATTGCTTTGAGAAACCTGAGTGGACTGCTGGATCTCTCTTGTCCCCATGCTGACTTTCAGAGGACTTCACAAACCATGTAATTCTTCCTCCTTACACCTTATTTCTATAAATTATTTTCTTTAGAGTGCTTGCAAAGAATTTGTCCAGCTCCAACTCAGCTTCAGGTTATGGGATAGAGCAATATCTTGTATGTAGCAGTCACTGGCTGATGTTCTGGAAGACCATGTCATAAAAAGAGTTTCAGTAAATATTTGAGTTTGTTTAGTTTTTCAAAGCCAATACTGTGGAAAGATATGGTGTTTTTTATATCACAGAGGAGAGTGGAGGTACTTAAGCTTATTAGTATTATTGACAAAAAGGAAATTGTCATAAATGACATAAGCTAACAAGACTTCTAGCACTCACCGAAGTATGCTTCATTAACTATTTTCCAATAAAAGTGAGGGCATAGTAAAAATTTATGTGATATTGCCCACTTGTGCAAAGGATGTTTCAATCCAACTATTTACAATAGTTATAGGAGTTGACTCAGTAATTCTTCCCATCTCATGTCCTAGTTTATCAGTGTAACAATACTGTAGTGTTCACACATATATTTTTTTCTTGAAATGTGCTGCTGCCTGCTTTTCCATGATTATCCTAACACCACAAAGGCATTTACACTTCTGAAGAGCAGAGCCATCTTTCTGCTATCCTGTTACAGACATCTTTTTCCAATATACCTTTAGGAGTATTGCAGGTAGAGGAAATAGGTTTATTAAGCAACTTAATATTTATAGAATCCGTCCTTTTCTGATATATTCCAATAGATAAAATTTGTAGTGCATCTTAATCTTGATCTTCGCTTCCTTTTGCTTGATGCTTTGGCTCCCCTGGATCAGTTGTCCTGACTCTGCTCCCTCCCAGCTTCTTGTGTACCTCCTCACTGGCAGAGCACGGGAAACTGAAAAGCCCTTGACTTAGAGTATGTGCTGCTTAGTGACAACTGAAACATCAGCGTGTTATCAACTTTATTCTCCTACTAAGTCCAAACCCAAAGCACTGTACCAGCAACTAGGAAGAAAATTAACTCTATCTCAGTCAAAACCAGGACACTTGACAGTAATGCTCCACTCAAAATATTGCAATCCACATTGCTAAAGTTCCTTCCTTTTGATCTTTTAAAAAAGTCATAAAGGTTTTTTCACTTGCCATTTTATATTTGGAAGCATTGTACCTAGGTATAAATCTGTATGCATTTCCTTTTTATTTTTTTCTGAAAAACATTCCCTAGTTCTGTGCAACCATCTTCCTTGCTGATATAACTGCTTCTCTGCGTATTTTGTTAGTCTGTGCTCTCTTCACACTTATGCTTCCACTTCTGCATTGTTCTGTTCAGAGACTGAGAACTAGTAGTAGTAGTAGTAGTAGTAGTATTGGTGGTGGTTGTTGTTGTTATTATTATTAATATATCTTTTTCCTTTTCCCTTCTCCTTCCTATATGACTGGCTTTTTTTTTTTTTCCTGGGCCACAGGATAGCCGATAGTTTTCCTATTGTGCTGTTTCAATCTAATTCTCTCTGCAGATTCCCAGTTCTTCCACTGCTACCAAGGTTGTAGCTCATGACCTGCAAACTGTTTACATCCCTTAGTATTTCTTACAAAACATTTATCATAATTTCCACTGGTTTGCAAGCATGCTGTCATAGCTACACATAGGATAAAGATAATATGCTAATTTGATTACGGTCCATCCAGAATTTATCTCCAATTCTGCCATCATTGCTATTATTATCTTTTTGTTTACATTTTATAGCTGTGGATTCAGTAGTGTCAAACAAGGTGTTCAATACCGTGTACACTCCTACAATGTCTCTTTCTTTCTATCATTTCTAATTCAGTTTGTGAGATATTCCACGGAGATATTCCAATAAGAAACTCATGTGACCAGCAGCGGTTGCCCAGAAAACTTTGTCCAAAATTCATTCTGTCAAGTCATATTCAGAGTACTTTCCAGATAGGAAATCACATTTCATCAGTGAGTTGCTGGATGGTTCCTCTTTGGAGGAAGAATCTCTCTTGAGTCTTCTCTTATGATTTGTACTGTCAACACAAGGCAACTTAAACCTGCCCAGCCTGGATTGCTGCCAGGTGGACTAGTCACGGTAGTATGCCCATGGTTTAGGCTGTCGTGTCATCTCGGTGATTTTCAGTGTGCTGGTGTGATTAGTTCATTGTCAAGGGGCTATCACTCAGCTCAGGCAGGAACTCCCTGCATGCCGTTGTTATTTTTGCAAGGGTATGTGTTTACTGGTGTTGCAACATTCAGTGTGTTCCTGGCTTGTCAAGTGAGATAGTTGGAGAAGAGCTCTGTGGGGTCACATGTGACTGGAGACCCCATGGTAGCTGACTTGGCTGGGCAGTGACCTGCAGTTTTTTAACAAAGCTTTTTCAATACAAGGTGATTCAGGAGAGACAGAAGGACCAGCAAAGTGTTAAGAGGATCACAGATGGGCTTATAAGATTGGAAAAGAGGCTGTGAACATGTTCATGCGTGATGCAGGGCTCTAGTGAGGAAATGGCATGATCCCAGCTAGGACTGGAGTTGCGTTTGAACTTCGGTTTAGGTGACAGTGTGGGCAAAGGCAAGGGTCTGTGTGCTGATGTGTAACACAGACACCAGTTAAGGAAGCTGTCTGCTCATTTACCACTCTCTCCCTTCCCCACCAAAACATGACTCCATCCTGTATAATCTTCAGGATGTGTATAGTCCTGCTCTGCTTGCTGGGAGGGTTGGTCTTTCACTGCTGCTCTAGGAAGTCTCTTACACAGTTTCGCTGATCATGACCATCCACCACATTATGCCTTGCTCTTCTTAATCACATCTCATTATTCCTGATTTTCCAGCACTTCCCTGTATGCCAAAGGGAGTCATTGTCATGCCTGTGACTTTTGAAAGGGAAACTTGTGTAATAAAATTCCCTGACTGAGTATCATGTCAGGACAGTAGGATAGCACAATTAAAACAAGGCACTAATAAACTGGCAGACTATTCAGTTGAGGTCAGGATGACCGTATATAATGCTCCAGCAAAAATGACTGCTCTGATGCCAATTTGAGTTATTTAATCTTGGGATTGTTTATACCAAACTGCATAAAAATGCAAAGTCTAAATAGAATAATATTTATGTTTCCTGGTAGTGAAGAGAAGCAAACATTCTAGGAATCACAGAATTACAAGCTTTCTGTGAAGCATAAAATAGAAAGCCCAACAGGAATGAGCAAAATAAATGCTAGTTGCCCATTAAACTCTCAAAAGAGAAGGGTAAGAGCTTAATGACTTCCCATTTAAACTCCTGAACTCAAGGAAAACTGCAAAGAAACTTTCACTTCTTTGTCAGCATTCCCTCTTTTGTGCATCTGGGAATATTCTGGCTATTTCATCTCACTGAGGGAGATAAATTTCCTCTCAAATGGAGTTTGGGTTTTATGACAGAAAGTTCTTGTGACCAAAATCTTTCACTGAAAGGTTAATTTTGGTTCAAAAGAGCTTCTGGGTTTGTATGTTCAGATTATAACTGATCAGTGCCAAAACAGATGGTCCAAATGCTTTTAAATCACTGGCTTATAACTCCATTTTGGGGCTCTGAATTTTCATCTCAATTTAGAGATGGAAACACTAAACTTCCAAAGCCCTGGCAAGATACGAAAGCTACTTCTTTCCCATCTGCAGTTGGAAAGGGTCTTATTCCAGCAATGATATTCTCAGCACTCTCATCATATATAAAAGACTAACAAGTAAGCTGTTTTATTCTGTCTTCAAGACCTCACCTTTAGATTAATTTTCTCGATCAACATGTATCAAGGGAAAAATCCTTAGTTCTATTTTCCATTATGAAGCAGAAAAAAATCTATAAACAGAAATTATTAAAAGTATCAAGTGAGATTAAAGATAAATAAAAAGGATGCACTGCCTGTCATCTGTACTTCTCTTGAATGTCCATTCATCAGTCTCCCTGTATGGAACTGATGTGTGCATTTTGTTAGAGCTGTCAAGTTCTGAGATAAATTGATTTGTTGACACAGAGCTCCAATAATGACGAGAAAGTCCTTAACAAATTATTGTGTACTGTGCTAGATACAGTACAGAGGCTATTTTCTAGGAAAACTCACTTTGCAGTAGTAAGAACTTTCTTCCATTGAAACGCTACTACATATATATAAGGAATAAACACCAGAGGCTTCATTTGCTTTGATTGTGAATCAGAAACAATCTGGTAGTCACTAGAACTGTTTGAATTCTCTCCAGATGAGAAAATAGCTCCATTTTCATTTCAAAAACTTCAGCTTTTGCAGGCTGTGTGCAGCAGCCTGTTCCCTCTTTGATTCCCAGGTTGTGCCTTCTGTCCTGAACAAACCCAGGCTATCATCCCTATGAGCTGTGGTATCAGGCCCAGTGTGGACAAATGGACAATAAAAATCTATCTCATTATGCAGTGAGAGCTGATCTTCAGCTTAGACCTCTTTGAGGGCTACTAAAAGGTTGTACTGAGCCAAATGTCTTTCTGAAGTGAAGGAGTGTTCTTTTAAAAGAATGCGTTAAAACTGAACACACTGAAATTTGTTTCTAGTAGGCAAACCCAGAAATAGATATTATGATGTTACCGCATTTGCATCTTTTGCCTTGGAATTTTTTGCTTGCTAAGCATTGCCTTTGCAAAGTTTCCTGTTCAAGTCTTAAAGTTCTCCTAGAGAAACCTTGATAGAGACAAAAGGGAACCCTTGGTGTTGGTGCCCCAAAACGTGTTTTTTAAGCTTTCATACAATATAATGTCACAGATCCCTGGTAGATACAGCCACATTCATTCAGTTGAAGCTCAGGTGAGATACCCCTGGGTGATCTGAAAATCACTGGATGATTTGTGTGGGCAGTTGGTTTAAGTCCAAGCACTATTTATCCTGAAACTCATTTCAAATATGTCAAATGAACCAATGTTGAAAAGTCCTTGTTTCTCTCCACTGAATATAAATAGAGCCTGGGATAACCAGCTGCCTGGAAGTAATCTAAAATGAAATTATGTCAATTCAACTCAGCTCCTTATGCTTTTATTCTTCTTATCCTCGTGTGATGGAATCGCTTTACAGGAAAGGCCAAGTCACTTCAGTTTTCTCACTTAGGTAACTAATCTAGAATGGGGAAGAATTAGTTACTCTTTTTCCTGGAGGGGCCTGTGGGATGACGCCAGTAACAGGAGCTTTGTATGCAACAAGCCAAAGGTTGTGCTCCGGTCTTGTCCTGGTGCAGCAACAGCTGTGGAAAGCAGCCCTGTGAGAAAGTGGAAAACCAAGCCTCCAAAGAGCTGCATACATTATTCATAGATTCGAAAGCCAGAAGGAGATATGAATGATTTTTCTGATCTTACTTTATGCATAAAAAGGCCATAGAATTCTCCTGACTTGCATCCCTACCGCCGCCTCTTGGGCTGATATCTATGACTTGTTTTTCCAGTACCTTCCAGCCAGCCCAAGATGCTCTGCTTCCCCCGTCCCATTTACCAGCCCTTTTGAAAAAGCAAGACTCTGGTTTGGAGGGAAAGACAGACCAAATTTGGATGTTACTTTTTTCTGCCCTCCTTCTCTTGGAGGTTTCTCCAAGAAACCTCCTTCCAACCTTCTCTTGGAACAGGTTTCTCTTTGCTTTTCAGGCAAATTTATTTTCTTTTCAAATTTTCCTCCCTCTCCTTCATGAACTGCTAAAGGGCAGTACTCACTGACACTGGGTGTTGTAAAGATGAAACCAATAGGAAGTTGAGTTAATGGATTAGACCCATTCAGGAAGGAAAAGCTCAGTGAGGCACAGAGATGAGTCTCTAATGCCTGTCTCAAAAAGTCCTCCATTGCCTGTTGCTGAAAGCTAGGATGCTGTACTTGGGCAGTGTCATTGGGTATTTGTCCTCACACTCTTTCTTTACACATCAGGGTACGCATGGAGACCGCATGGTGACTGGGTGTCAGGCTTTGCTTTTCTCCTTAGGTGACAAGCCCTTACCAGGGCTTTGATGGACACTTTAATTTATTAAATGCTAGCAAAGTGTAATTGTGTGCATAAGCGTCAGGTCTGCAGTTGGGCCAGTTTAAACTTGGGACCCTCCCTAAGAATCCAGAGAAATTTGGATCCATGTTTGCTATTTACAGAGCAGCCATTTATGAGGATCAGAATAGGAAATATAATTCCCAGGTATGAGTTTGTTTCTGCGGTTAGATAAAGTGGAATTTGGGATCAGTGTTTCTGGAGCCTTAGGTGAGCAGTGGGACAGATTTTCTGTAAATGACAGTTATTACTATAGCACCAAAGTGGCACATGGGTTAAGGCAGCCAACCATTAGCCATAGAAGTTCTGTTCCTTCATGCTTTTTGAAAAATCACTGTGACTTGGTATTCACAATTGTTTCATTAGGAAACGTTAACACTATCAAGATAGGGCTTATTTAATCTAACTCAGAGGAGGGATCTTTTTGCCTAAGCATAGGTGAATAGTACTTTTTCAGATGAAAGCCCCACATGAGTCTGTCAGAGATGATACAGATCCTCTAGAAAGCCCATGCTGTTCTGAAGCAGCAGTTTAAAGTCCAGCAGGATACACCATGGCATCAAAATGACTGTCATTGTTTAGGTGACTAAATGCAACCCTGTAATACAGCCTGATAATATAAGCCCTCCCAACAGGTCTGTCTATGCAAGTCACATAAAGAAGCACTTCAAAATGGGGAGTCATCTCATGCTGAAGTTAACGTCTCAAATAGACAGGAGGAACTATAATGTAAAAAAAAAAAAAAAAAGTAGCTGTTTTTCTCCAGTGATTATTAAAGGAGCTGGTGGTAACTAGCTCAAGGGTAGATACAGTTATCTATATTGGGGCTGTCTACAAGAGTATTCCATTTTATTGCAGGCATAAGACCTAAAGCCTCCTCTCCAGCATGTGAAGGATTGCACAGCAAATGAGAACTTTAGGAGAAAGATAGAAGGAAAACAGTATAGCAGTAAGAATTTTGCGAGACCCTCCACCTTGTTGACAAGTACATGACTACAAACATTAATGGAGAGGCAGGGTGACAGGCACTCTGAAATGCAGACTAGAGATTATCCAGTGCACCCTCAGGTGAATTTTAGTGTCTGTTGTCAGGCCCACAGGCTTGAACACTGCCCAAGTGACTAAGTGTAGAGGGATGAAGGCAGTGGGTTGATCAGCATTGATAACATGCAGCTGTGGCCTGGCCTCAGTGACAGTGGGTTGATTGACATGGATGATGTGCAGGTGTAGCTCCTTCCTGCTAAGTGGTTAAATAGTCCTGAGGATGGTGGGAGTGGGGGTTGGGTGGAGGAGGGGCAGTGTTGGGGTGACCTTTGGAGGAAGGAGATAACAGCACAGACAGTAGAATCTGACCAATGGTAAAGCCTTGTTGCAGTTTACTAGTTTGATTGTGCTGCAGCAATTGGTGCCCCACGTGAGGCTGAGTTGGACTCAGACTACAACAACAAAGGATACACAATGTATTCAATGCAAGAACCAGGAATAGGTCTCTGGGTGAGTGGCCAATGACCCTCTTCTGGCCTCAGTGTTCCTCTCTCCTAGAAAGTGTTATAGAAATAATGTCCCTAGCAGGCTTGCACATAACAACTGGGCAGCTTGTTACAAGTAAGCACTGGTGTATCTGCCTTCCTGTTGCTGCTGTAGGCAGCTGTGGTCCCTTACCAGCCCTGTGTCACATATACCAGTGCCACCCACAGCCCTTAGCTGTGCTGGTGTCTGTGCTTGGGTAGTTGAATTCTCTCCCTGAATGTGGCCACCTTTGGGATGCTCAGCTTTTGCTGGCACACAGTACGCAGTGAGCTTTGACTGAGTCAATATTACTGCTGCCAACCAGATGAGCAAAGCAGTTGTCACCAGGGATCAGTGCAAACATACAGGAAAATCTAGGTGGGAAGTATTGCTACATCCTTTTTGTATGTTATCATTGTTTTCTTTCTGCAGCCCTTGGGTAGCGAGAGCTTAGGGAAAAGACTGGGAGAATTAAAAAATGATTTATATAGGATAAGAGTATTTCTAGTGAAGTAACCCCAAACTTTTCAGCTAGCAATTCTCCTTCTGGACTGATGAATCACACTTTTGCAATTTAATTTCAGGGATCAAAATCCCTAATTTTTCTAATGCAGCCTGTGGCGACTTGAATTTCCAGTTCCCTGCTTTCACATCAGAGTAGGACTCATGAAACTTGAAATGCTTTCTTCATTCCAGTTCATCATGTTAATCTTATGTGATTAGTCCTACTTATATCTGGAACTTGCCATTGCCTAAGAGTCTGTAATTCCATCTGGCACCTTCCATGACGATTGCAGAAGTGGCAAGTTTTGGACTGGTGCCTTTTTTGCATCCTCAATAGAAGTAACCCAAAGCTGGCTCTGAGCTGATGAAGAACCTCAAGATTTGGTAGCAGAATTTCAGAGGCAAAACTTTTCTCCCTGTGGGTGAAGGACACCCTCACCCACCTCCCCCTCGCCAGAGACTGCCGGGACATTCCTCTTTCTGGTATTGAGGAATGGTGCAGTCACCACTGTGAGGAGTTTAAGATTTAAGTTGAACCAGTGATATGAAGCTGGTTTTGCCTCTGATAAATAAAGTGAGAACCAGTTGACTTCAACCTCTTAAATATGACAAAGACAACTCTAGCACAAACAAATATACAAACTGTGCTGTTTCATTTCTTATAGTCCCAAAGGCCCTGCTCTGCTAAGGAAACAATTTCAAAAAATGTCACTTGTTAACTCCTAGAGCAGCATTTTTATATCTCACGTAATAAGTGTTTAATGTACACAATTTCCAATGTTGCCAGTCTCCCAGTGTCTATTCAGGTGCTTATTGCACCATCTGTTATAAACAAAGTTACAGTAACCACAGGGAATGATATGATGGATGCCAAGATATTAGATCATTAAAATATACCACATTGCATGGAAAAGAAAGGAGCATATTTTGAGAACACGTTTAAATTTGCAGCTCTGCTACAGTGTTCATAAATTGCTGGAAGTCTATCACAAAATTGTTCCATTCATAGAATGCGAAATGCCAGGAGCCTTGGGACTCTGGAAACTCATGTGAGATAAATATTTCTCAGAAGCCTAGGCTGTGACCCCAGCACCCTGAGATAACAGTTCCGTAGTTGTGACAGTGTAGATCATCAACAATTTTGAGACAGAACAGTATGTTGTAAGCTACCCTACTTTATGTGTTGAAAACAACATAAAACTTGCTTCTAGGTGCCAAATCCTTCTGCTGATCACAGTCTACAAATCAGAATCTCCTTTTCAGTTGTTTGGGGTTGTTTTTCTTTCCTGTTTACACTTATATAAGAAACTCACTAGCAGATGCTACAACAGTAATTAGAGCAAATCTTAATTCTCAGTGGTGAGATTGTAGCAGAAATAATAATTACCTAGCTCAGCAGATTATAAAGGGAAGTGATAAATCCATCATCTCACCTTTAAAGACAGTGCAAAAAAAATATGTTTTTTTCAGGTATGATTCATCTGCTCTGTTTTAAATGCCTCTTGTGGACTGCAATGTGTAGCCTTCACCGAATACAAAGGGAGTCCCGTGTGACAAACTCACATTCAGATCTCTGCAGTGCAGCCTCATACTTTGGGTCTGGGGAGCCCTCCCCAACCATCACAGCCTGCTGTGGGATGGGAGGATGGTCCAAAACGCCTGCCCTAGCAAGGCAGCACGGTGCTGAGTGCTGCCACATGCTCTGTGCAGGGAGCCTAGGGTGAGCTCAGCCACTGACAGATTCAAACAGCCAAACAAATCCCACGCTTAGCTCCTTGTGGCACGCAGGCAAGGAGTAAAAGGGAATAAAAAGAAGTTCCTTGCTGGGACCATTAATTTTGTATTCCATTTTCACTGCTGTTTGAAAACATTTGAAAACTTTAATAGCAGTTGCATATTTGCTGTGTAATCTGGTATTTGTAGTAAACTTCTGAGTCTGTTGCAATCAATGGTAAAACCAAGAGGTTGTTTTCAATCAGGTTGGAACTGCAAAATGTGCCTTTTAAAACATACTACATCCTTTAAGCCATTATTCAACTCACTGGTCTTATTTTTTCCTCTCCCTTCTTTTCCAGATAAATTTTGTATTTCTATTTAACATAGTTAGGATTTTAATGACAAAACTGAGAGCTTCAACCACTTCAGAAACAATACAGTACAGGTAAGTCAGCTGGTGCTTCTTGCTGTTTTCTGGTGTTAACAAAGACCTGCCTTGCCTGCCCTGCCTTTGTCCCATCTTTGTCTTTCCAGATGCTACTGTTGATCTCTGAGAGTGTCTTCCTTGCCCCTTGAGTTCAGATGGTTATGTATACAGTATTTATTTTTGCAGGCTATCCATAAAAGTGTGCCTGCATTTTTTCTCTCCTCTCCATTTCAGCGTCCAAACAACCGACGCAGCCTAGGCTTACAGGCACAGACACGCACACTGCCATTGCCACCAGCCCCCTCACCTCCTTCAGGTTTGCGTATGCTCCAACACACATGAAATTTCCCCCTTCCAATGAAATCTGAAAGATTTGATTTCAAGCGAGGATAGGTATTTAATTAATTTCTATTCGTACACAACCATCTGTATTATATTAATATATCATAAATTATTTCAATGATGACTAGACCATTCATTCAGCTAATCTGGAGAATTAGTGAAAAACTGTTCAGTCCCTACTAGGTTGCTTCTCTGTTCCAGTCTTTAGCTTCACAGGTGCAGAACAATACAATATCAAGACTTCTCAGTAAATCATGTGCGTATGTATATTAAGATCCTTGTTCATATTAATATCCTAGCAGAGCCAGAAGTAAAAGAAGAACAGAGTCTGGGCCAAAACAATCATATCATATCTATAGTCAATATCAGTATCGTTACTGATTATTACTGTGTGCATACAGGTTTTTACGGTAAGGTTTAATATTTTTTTTTTTTTAAGTGTAGAATATGGGAATGAAGGGTGATTGTGCCCCTTAAGCTGGCACCAGCATCAGTGTAACCACTGAGTGGGTTGTGTCACAGAACTGATGCTCAGCTAATCATCATCTTTATATGGGGTGGGTTCTCAGGTAGATCAGATCCCCGGTTGTACAACCTCACAAGGACCAGCATGGCAGAAAGGAGAGGACAGGAACGTTTAGCACAGGGCAGCAGAAGGAAGGTGGCCTGGCCCCTTCTGGCAGCACTGTGGACTTAGAGCAACCTAAACAGCCTAAAAGCAAATTCTTAGAGATCAGGAGATGCTGAGTGCCCTTCCTCTCTTACCATTGACCAGTGTCATGCAAAATGGTTGGAGCATATGTGGACAGACAGGTCCTTACACTGGGAAATAATGCAGGTTTTGTGGAGTAAGATTGGTCACAATTCTCTAAATAATTTCTAGATAAAATAGCAGTGTATCAAGCTAAAGCTTGAATCTTGACATCCTCAAATCAACCTCCTCCTGACTCTGGAGTCAAGGCTGTTTCACAAAACAGTTTTGTTGCAGTAATATGGTTTTGTTGTTTTGCCTGATTCCTTCCTTTACTCCTGTCTGTGGTTTGGGGACAAATGTGAAGTTAATGCAGTAGTCTGATTTTCTTGTTCAGGTTCTTCTCTGCACATTTCCTGAGAAATGCATGGGGAAAATACCCCTCTTTCGTGCTCAAACTTCGTGCCATAAAACTATAAACTAGCATGAAAAGGTCTTGATTCAAATCTCAGTAGGTTTTTATACCTTCCACAGTTTGCAGGGAACATTAGGGATACTACTCTGAGGCAATGTAAAGTAACTGCCTCCATCCTTGAACAGAGGATGGTGATCTTATCCTCACTGCAGGCTCTGAAAAGGAACCCTCTTTTTCACAGCCTAAATAGGAAAGCTTGTAATTCCAGGAAAGCCTGGGGCAAGCCTCGCTGTTCTAAAGCTGAATAGTCCAAACTGAGTTAAGCAAGTGTTAAATGATGTGACAGCTACTTTGTTAAGACACTCATTTTACCCTGATGCTGGCAATGTTTTTGTGCTCCCCTGCCTGTGTACCTACCTGTCTTTATCTACCTGTTTTGGCATTACACAAAGGTTTAAACAGGCTTAACAAAATTAGTCTTCTGTGTTTGTACAGTATCTAGCACAATGAGGTGCTGTTCTGCAGCTGACATCCCAAGGCGTTATTATAGTACCAATAATAAAGATTAGCCCCTAATAGTTCTGTTAATAATCACTTACACTTTATTGTGCACCACCTGCTTGTTTATTTATAAGACAGCCCTAAGCAACTGAGTGTGCACTTTTTGCAGAGAGAAAGAAAGCATTTCCACTCCAGGCAGAATCAAAAGATGGGCATAGAGCAGGTCTCAGGGCACAGCAGTCCTGCCCTGGTCAGAAGCTAAACTGTGCACTTATCACATCACCCTGAGCTATTAAGAAATCACTCATCAAACCTGCAGAGAATCTCAAGACTTCAGCCTAATGCAAGCCTCATTGATAGGACAGAAACTGTCTGGAGGAATAAGAGAGAGAAAGGGAGTGGTATAAAAAAGGTTCCCATTTTTCCCCTGGAATTCAAAGTGGGGACAAAAAGCAGGATTCAAAGGCAAAGGCTTTCCCAGAACACATTTCTCCAAGTGGTCAGGTACTGAGTGTGAACTATCAAACTCACCTGTGGCTTCACAGCCCACCCCTGCAGCTGTCACTCTTTCTGTGCTCCTCTGCTAAATTCTACCCAGCCTTTCTGACATGGGTTCCCATGGGCTCCCTCCTAAATATCCTCTCCTCAGCACTAAGAAGCTTTTGTTCTTCATTGCATGAGGACACTAGGAGCCTCCATCCTGAGTTACACAATAAGCTGGCCACAAATCTTGGGACTGTTCCTGTACAGGCAGGCTGAGAAGTGTCTAAAACTTGGATGTCCTCCTGGGAAAAATCTCAAATTATTTGGCCATTGTGCAAATACAACCTCCCACTGCTACCCTCAAATGCTCTAGCAGCATGCCTCAAAAGATGGAAGTACCTGCAGGGAGTACTTGTGTTCCCTAACTCCATTCGCTATGTTAGACACTAGACAGATGTGAATTTCTTTCTTAAAATACTTCCTTCCTCCAGTTGACTGTACGTATTGGACAGCCCTGAGGAGACAAGTCTTAGGCCATCCTTTTGTTTTCTTCTCACCCTGTTTGACATGTGCAGGTGCTGAACTGTCTTAAGGAGGCATCTAAGTTCCCTCTCTAGCTGATGTAGGTACTTCACTTCCCTTTCAATTGCTCTGAGACTCATCCCTCTCTCCACTGACGAAGTGATTTATTTGGTTTGGGTCAACGTACAGTGGTTCAGATAACACAGTTGTTCTTTTGTGTGTTCACTTGTGTTTTCTGTTTCTTGTCCCCAGGAAGGCAGTCAAGGCAACGTTAGTTCTTCTGCCCTTGCTGGGCATCACCTACATGCTTTTCTTTGTCAACCCTGGTGAAGATGACATTTCCCAGATTGTTTTCATCTATTTCAATTCCTTCCTGCAGTCTTTTCAGGTAAGATAACAAGTTTACAGCTAGAATCAGCTACTGCTGAAAGGATCATCAGTGCTTTTCAGCCATGAAACTTATGGCAATGAAGTCAATGACAGAAATATTAGTTGAAAATAGCTCAGCTTTGTTCACGCGTGCATAATGGATATATAAGTATGTTATATGGAGTGGAGATCTCCTCTCAGACATGTAGTGGAGGGATTAATCTCCCTTAACATCAGTACTATGTTCAGTCTATAGCTACAGCTTCTCACCTGGGCTCCATCTAAAGTCTATGGAGAGAGATGATGTTTAATTCTGTCCTAAACTGCCTGAGAGAGGATGATGAATCACCCTCCCAAGGTACCTCTCTCTTCACAGAGCACACAGTGAGCCCTCCGAGACTTAGACTAGATGTTGCTAAAACAAAGGGAAACAACTCCTACCTATTGGACTTGCTTGATTGAGACATTAGCTGTATTGCCCAGCCTTTCACTCCTGCAATGGTGCATACACTCAGCCATGAGACCATACCAACTGAGAACTCATACCCTGTCTCCTCCCTCCCCTGAATTCAACAGGAGTTCTGCCAGGATGTAAAAGGCAGTGGAAAGTAAGTAATTGCCCCAGGTTTCTGGATTTGATACAAAACCAAAACTGGCTGAAGACCCTGAATGGTGTTTAGTCTGCTTAGGTGTGTCCTGCAGCTTTACCTCTGCTTAAAGACCTTCTTGAACTAGGGTGGAACTGGGTTTGACATTAATGTTTTCCCTCTGATATGTGGAGGAACAAGCACTCTGTTACCCAGGATACCAATACAAATATAGAGCACACATTCTGTCAAGCCAATTCTGTGCTTATGGATTACAAAAGTTTTGATCTTTTGATTACTGTTTTTACTGATTGCATGTTTAGCTTTGAAACACAGAGCATCCCACCAGAAACCACAACTGAATATCCAAAATGAAAAATTACCCTTTCAATCTATGAGAAAAAAGGAACTTTAGCCTTTATCAGTGAACTAATCCACACTTTTCACTCCCTAAGATTAATTGTATTTTATATCTGCTGATGCTCACTGTCTCAAAAAATGCTGCACTGGTTATTTTATCATGTTACGAAGACATAAGTAAGAAAGAAAGCACAGATATTCCCTTCTTTATGGTGACAATAATTACAGCCCATTGCTTAAAGTAAAATGGGTAGGATTCTGCTCACAGGTGTAGAGATGAAACTGTCATCATGTTGTCATCTGAGCTTCCAGTTTAGTCATTACAATCTTTGCAGTCATTACAGGAGTCTAGACACTGCTGTCCGCAGATTCCACACAGCAATTCAGATCAGAAGAATGCAAGCACCCTGATGATACACTTGCTCACACAAGACCATCTAAGGCCGTTTGACATCCCCTGTGTCTGAGACATCACGTAGAGCTGGCAGGCATGACATAGTGTCTGTGAGGGGTCTGTACCATTCTGGGGTGGCAGCTGGCAGCTGTAGATGCGCTTTAGCATAGCTGAAGTGGCAAACCCCTTTATCCGTGGACAGCTGTCTAGATCCTAGTTCTCATGTCTCACCTGTGAGCTGCAAGTCACTTAGTATTTTCTCATGAAGTTTTTGGGCAAAGATTTCATCTGACTAGAAGTGGATGATCTCAACAATATTATAGTTTTGCTTGGGATGATCCCAGGATAAAGCTCAGTCCCTGATTCTGCATCTTAAAATACATGTCTAATAATTAACTGCTTTCTATTCTTTCCAGGGTTTCTTTGTGTCAGTATTTTACTGCTTCTTGAATGGTGAGGTAAGTAGTGTCCCCTTCTGTCAGTGTAATTCATTCTTGGGAGGTGGAACTTACTTGAATGCCTGCTAAACATGAGGTTTTTTTACATGGGGTCATCGTCCCATCAGTCTGTTGCTCTTGGAGAAGTTTCAGGTAGCGTGCATCTGAATTTCCCAGCCCTTTTTGTCCATGTCCTTTATTCACAAAGCTTTATCAAATTCAGGTTCTTGCCTGGAAGGTCAGGGCAGAGGAAGAGTAGTCTTCTTAAATTATAAAATATTTGTTCTTCATATTAAGACTTCTTTGAAGTTTCTTATTCATTGCAAATATGATTTCTGTGCATACATGAGCATTACTTCTGAGCTGGGCTGTTGTTAAGGATATGCTGCAGGTGACCCATTTTTATAATTGCCATGCTGAGTTGAGCAAGTTGGTTTTTTTCTGTGTGGATATCTGAGTGATCAATGCCTGTTGCATTCAGAAGAGAGGGTTGGGGACAGGGTGGTGTTCTTCATAATTAATTTTAGGTACTGCTACTCAAGCAAGAAATGGTTCACTGATATCCTCGGTGTTTGACTTACACCCCACAGTGTGAGAGATTTATCTTTTTTCCCCTGTTTACACTGCCAGTGTCTCATTTACCTACATTTAAGTGTGTCGTATTTTTCCAGTAAAAATATTGTGTCTCTGCAAAAATTAATTCCATGTCTTAATTATTCCTGCTGTATTGGGATACATTTTGTTTGTGCTGCTTCTTAATTTCATTGTAGGCTATGAGAGAGAATGGGCATGTCTTCTTACTCAGCTGCTTTGCGATATTTTCTATACTTCGGCCAGTGAAGCACCAGTATTATTTTGTTTTGTTTTCTTCATTTCCCCTCTTCCTCAAGAATTCTGAGGTGATGTTAACAAGAAGCAACCCTGTTTTCTCAGATTAAGCACATGCCACTTTTATATACTGGCAGCAGAGTGTTCTCGGTTCTCTTTCCAACTTCAATAAATTCTGACTACTCCATTTGCCTCTTAGTAAACAGGGAGGTGAAACCTCCCCAAAAAAGTACAGGCAGTTTAACTGTGGGACTACAGTTACATCAAAACCTTGCCATATATCTGAGTCGCTCATGATCGCACTTTGTTTTTCTGAGCCACTGTGCTGCAAAATCTGATGAGGTTAAAGGTGCCAGAAGTCTGGCGTGTCCCACCAGTACTCCTTGTCATATTCAGCAGGTTTATACTGTTAATGCAGGAGAATCTCCCATGTAGACAGCAGGCTTTTTTTAGGGGGGGGGGGGGGGGTGTCCTTCTTTTTTTTTTTTTTTTTTTTTCCCCACTGGTGTCACAGTGAACATCACGGGCTAGAACACCAGCCACATGATTTCATAGTCAGTCAAGAGTTTGTATCACCCTAATGTGCTTCCATTTGTGCACGTAGGCTGGGACCAGCTGGCTGTTCACACCAGGCTTTCACTCTTTTGGCTGTTCTGGGATTCTTTCAGCTGTCTTGTAGTGGAAGAAATATCCCCTTCACTAACAGCAGTCTGAAGTTCTTTGTCCAAAGCCATGACCCAACTTCCCATACCCTGTAACTTCAATGAGTTCAGACATAATCAAGGTCAGTGAAAGGCAAGATGATTCACCTCATGTACTTCTATGCCTTGATAACAATCTACTAGCAGATCTGGAATGATTTCCATAACTGATTCTCCCAGCTATATCACACTAATATTACAGTTGGAATGGATGTTTCTGTGGGAGTCAGATCAAGATTAAGCCACCCAACTCAGGTGATGCAGGTGATCTTGATTCATTTCCCTAAACATAGATATTAGTGCCGCTTGATCAGCTACAGAGTATCTAAGGCATCCGCGTGGATCCACCATTGTTATACAAGACCTGTAGAAGATTCACACCCTCTGTCTGGAAAGTGAGAAGCCAAGTGGGATATGGTGGGGCTTCTCAAATGGCTCTCTATGCCATTAAGTCAAGCCAGTCAATACAATCTTCTTCTCATTAGCTTAGCCTACAATAGACATCTTTATTTGCTCACCTGAACAACTTTACTCTCCACTGACAGTGTGGACTAGCTCTCCACTATTATGCATGCCTAGACATTCTGTTCACATGTAGACACCTACAAATAGCTGAATTTATGAGCAAAATCTTCCCTGTAGCCATATATTTACAACTTCCACTTGGCTAGCTGAACCATGGCAATTCCCTAACTACTTCTTTAAGGTATAAAAGAAGTCTAAACCCCCCAAATATTGCAGCATTGTCTATTTCAAAACTGTGCAAGACTTTGGACTAATCTTAATGTACTGTGGGAATGTTTTTGAAGTATAACAGTTTTAAAGGGTGACATTTTCTGCTCTGTTCTAGTTCCAGCTTCACACAGCTTAGGAACAAGTAGCAAATTCAGTAAATTTTCAGAGCTTTCTGGGTTTGTAATCATATTGTCTGGAAAAAAAATTGCATCTTATAGTATACTATTGTAAAAGCTCTCCCTTGTGGTAATGCCTGTCTTCCCCAGATCTTCACATACTCATCAAGCATTCTAAAAAGAGTTTATGTTTCCCAGATCACATCCTGAAGGCTACGTCACATCACATTGCAACAGCTTGCAATAATGCTGTGTTTTGCCTGTCTGTGAAGTGAGAGACCTGTACAGGCCACGCTGCCATCTGAGGCATAGATGAAGGCCTTGGTTTTAAGCATAGCAAAAGTGTGTTTTCTTACTGTAACCCTCCATGTCAAAGCAGTGAAAGCCAGGCTGATTTTCTGCTCAGTTAGATTTTCAGTACATTGTTTTCACAGTTATTTGCTATGACAAAGCCTGTTTTTTTAGTGCATGCAAACAGCATCACCTCAGAAGTACAGTAGTGCTGAAATATCATTTGTATTCTCCTGACATCAGTTGCTCTCAGAGGGACATCCCTACTAGAAGTGGTGATGAAGGTAATGCCACTCAATCCACAGGAGGTACCACCAGTCTTAGTGAGATCCACAGCAGATTTTGCTCTAAAGGAGGAAAATAGCCTGTCAGTAGTAGCCTTTCAGTAGCTTGAAATCCTTATAAATAGCACTGAAACTCTGTTGAATTATCTCTTCAGTGAGTCTGATATTCCTGTCTCTGTGATAGAGTGATGACTTGCTATCTCAGAAGGTTTTAAGTAATCCAGGGTTTCCAGTTAGGACAGAGTTGGGTTCTTTAAATGCATGTAATAGGCTTTAGTAGGTTATTCATCCCACATAGTGCCGGGCCTGCACTGAATGAAGAGACAAGCAAAAAGGCTAAAAAAGCCATTAATTTAAAGCTTTAATGATGCTGTGATCTCAGCTGCATCTCTACCATTTCATATTTGGTACAGATGCCACTAGGTACTTACAAGCTTCCAGTAACTGTCTGTAGTAGAGCTCAAAAATACGGATAGCCTTCCAAAAAAACCATGGTCTTCACACGGTCTTCAACGAGTGCTTCATGTCTGGGAGAATGAAGTACTTCAGCTTTTCTTAAAGGCAGACTTGTCTCTTCACAATTTTTGTATTTCCATTTGTTATGGGACTATAGCTACTGCTGTTAGTGGAAGACAGAGAAAACACCTTTGTGGGTCCTTCAAGTGTGAAGAAATGGCTGTAGAGATGTTCTACTCACCATGCAGCCACATAAAAAATCCTAGCTAATCTAGTTAGACTACTGGTTTGGGTTTTTTCTAAGGCTTGGTGTGTCATTGTACTGAGTTTTCTTAGCAAGAAGCACTTGGCTGGCTCTGGCTTTTACAAGCCAGCCAGATACCACGTTTGGTTTTTGTGTCTAGAAACCATGGTGAATTGCTGGAAGTACTTTCGGAAAAGGAGAATAATAGGAAATAAAGGATCTCCTATAGGAACAGAGATGACATTGTTCTCATCAGCCATTGAGGGAGCCATGCAAAATTCCTTCCCTGTCAGGACTGGAATTAGATGCAGCCTTTGTGCTAGAATTTAATGTTCTCAGAATAAGAAGCTACAATTAATCCCAGTCATTTTTGAGGAAAGGGAGTTTTGCAGTGGATTTACTACCTGTGTTGTTGAAGTGCACTTACACATTGCAGTGAGATTTGATAATTGTTAAGAGAGTATTTCTCAATCTCTTTGATGTGAGAATTACTGTGTTTGGGTACAAGAGTAGCATTAATATCAGTTGCTGGAATTTGAGCAAATGGCAGAAAGTTTACTTAAGGCTGGGTTGTGACAGTCATGGGAAATGGAGCCATGTGTCACAACCAACCTGTGACCTGGAAATAAAGGGGAAAATTCAATGACTTCTGACAGCTATATATTGTACCAGTCGGTCCAGTTACTACAGTATCTGAACATCTGTGTAGCTTCAAAACTTCTGTACAACTACAATTGGGTTTAAAGATCAAAATCAGCTTCTTAAAAAACACTCAGAATGTGACAGTCTGTTCCTAAGGAGAGTTTGCCCCCATAAGGGAGCAGTGAGTTGGACTCAGTGATGCTTATGCGTCCCTACCAACTCCAGATATTCTATGATTCTACGATTTTATTCTATGATCATAGTTGAAAATTATCAGTTTCTGTCTTTTTGTCAGTGTTCTATCTGTGAAGTTTAGCAAATGAAACAGAACAGTTTTTTCTCTGTAACCTCTTATAGCCTCCCTTGATTTAAACAAACATGTCCTTATGACTTAGGGTTTTTCTTCCTATGAGGTCTTTTGCTCCAGATCAGAGTTGTTACACAGCTGTGCTGCTTGAATAGATCTGATGTTCTAGTGGAGAAGGCAGTGCCTCCAGCACTCTGATGATGGCACTTTGGTGATACAAGATACCGCCACAAAAAGGTCTTGGTCCTGATACCGCAGTGATTTGGTCTGACAGGGCAGCAGTGGGATCACTGAAGGGGAAAAGTGAAGCTATTAAATTACAGTCCATGGAAAGAATTTCAGATGGGAAGAGTTTATTTCTTTATGCTTTGGAGCAGATATTTAACCTGGGAACACAAACCTCTCCCTTTCCCTCATTTCCACAGCACACAGTGTTTCACACAGGTCTTGGATTATTGGATGCCGTGACAGTTTAGCTGATGGGCCAGGTCTTGAAAGAGTGTGTATCGTTTGTGCCCCTCTACTGAAGATATTTTCCTTCAGTTATTGAATATGAATGTCTTTCCAAGCCAACACATTATACACAGGTTATTCCAGTGAACCTAAGGAAAAGCAGCAGTTTAGATACAAAGTTGGCAGGTTGTTATGTTTTATTACTTCCAAAAAGCTCTGAAGCTGTTTTGAACAGACTGTGTACACCATGGATGGGCATAAGAGGCCATTGGCACTTGACATATTAATTTGTGTAGAGACTTTATGGAAAAAAAGTTGTATTTTTTTGGACACAGAAAATCTGTGCTAGCACTAGAAGGCAAAAATATGCACATTTAATTTAATCTGAGTAGTGAAGATCATCTCTGGACTTCCAAGAAAATTGAGGATGAGAGGTTTCTGACAATGTAAGTTGTTATGAAAAATGGCATAATAAAAAATACGTATGCATTTACATTAAAGCCACTTAAAAAGAATGAATGTAGGTTGTGAACTTCTTTTTCAATGACCGCAAAAATCAAGATGATCCTCAGATTTTTTTCTGTCAACTCACAGACCACAAGACTGAATTCAATTTCATATAACACTGGATTAAAAAAAAAAAAAAGACATTTCAGATGGAGGTTTTTTTGAATGAAGATAGATAAAATGGTTTGAAACTGTGCTGAAGAGAATGCATTTCCACAAAACTCCTGTTAGACAACTTGTATTGCAGCCCACTAAATAGTCTTTAGGGTTTTTTAGCTGATTAAATTTATTCTACCTAGATCAGTTTGCTTACAACAAGATAATAGTGTGTAATCAGGGATACGCTTTCATGGTACCTCATCCTTCCATAGAAACCACTAAATCATCTCTTCAGCCTCTGTAGTACAAGCTGATGAATTCAATCCAGTAACAGGCTTGATAGCATGTGTTTAATTAAAGCCTGTCTTTCAAAAGGGTATCTGGTGTGGGATTCATCTCATGTGGTACTTTGGATTTTTTTGACAATGATCTGAAGAACTGAATGTTGGATAAAAACATCACTATCCTATCCAGGTCACAGCCAGACCCGAAACTGAAAAAAGGCTCAGTGAAGTCTGTAGTCTTTAGGCATATGTAGAGTAGCCTTATAATTGTATATAAAATATGTATATATATATATATATATAAAAAAAAAATTTATAATTCCTTGAAACCCAGGAAAAATATTCATTAAACTTCCAGTACAAAAAGAGGCCCACTGTTATTAGGCCAATGAAGACAGTTGTCACATTTGGCTTTTCATAGGAGAGCATCAAGGGAAGACAACAGAAGGCAGCAGTGACACTCACTACACTATAAACACTCTTTGTTGATCTCTAGGCTCACAGCTCACTTACGCGTTCTTCATACTTTCGTCTCCAGGGTCATTTTTCGGTTCTTTAGTATGCACCTTCTGCTCACAGGCAGATGGGTACAGCACTCCCAGCACTTCTATTCTCTCTTTGACTCATTCCAGAAAGAAAACATCTTTAAAGGGAGATGGATCTTCCCTCCATTTCCCTTTGTAGTGTGGTATCTACCTTCTCAGTCAGACCTCCTTGCTGGTGGTGGTTTTCTCCTGAGAAAAAATAAAGTATTTCAGAGAGAGAAAGAAAGTGCATTTACAGTGTTTCATATTCCAGATATCCTTCTGTACACTTGTATTAGCTTTGGTTTTATGGCTGCTGCTTGTTGGAGTCTGGAGGGGGAGAGGTCAGATCTGAGATGCTGCAGCATCTCCTAGAAAAGGAAATAAAATATTTCCAGGAGCCGCTGGTAAACCTCCAGAGGAATGACAACCTGACTGATAGGGTTGCCTCCACTCCTGCTACCTCAACAAAGACATGATGGGAACAACAGGATAATGGAGGAAAGATCCCTGTCTCCAGAAAACACCTGTCCTTGTTATTGGGTGCTTCAGGTCATTTCTAATGACCACTGATGCTGATCCATCAGAGAGTTCTGTGATCCTTGAAAACCTTATCAACCCTAATGAGAGGTAATAACATAGCTGTACCGTAACAGGATGCTTCTGAATGAAGGTGATTGTGTGTGAGAATGACCTGATTTTATAAAGTGATGGTGCCTGATGAAGGGCTAGGCAGAGAAAAGCAGTCTCCACTATCAAACAGAATGAAGGAAAAAAGGGAAATCCAGATTAAACATGGAGAAAAAAAATCATAGTGAGGATTTTTAAGCACTAAAGGAGAGGCGCAGAGGTGTTTTGAGGTCTTTGCCATTGGATGTACTCAAAATGACTGGATAAGGCCCTGACATAATTTCAAAACTGGATAAAATTTCTATACTGGACTTGCTTTCATCATGGCATTGGACCAAAGGACTTCTAAGGTCCTTTCCAACCTTAATTATTCTATAATGCATTAATCCTATGTCCATAATAAGGTGGCTGTCCTTCATTTCTAACCATGTCCTAGAGGGGTACATAACTAGAAAGGCCTGTGTCTGAAACCATCCTGCAGAGCATGAATTCTTAGCTCAAGCAGGCCTCAGATTCTAGTATTATCTGGTGAATATCAATAATCACCTAGGAATTAACATTTAAAATGCAAAGCAATTAGCTGACTTAGAAAGAAACCATAACCAGAGAGGAATAGAACAGGTTACTTCATTAGACAGAACTGTAATTTATTCTCACAACAAGGTGCAAGGCAAGGATAAATATGTTTAATTTTTTTTGTGTTGACCCTTTATCCAGGCACCATCTGTCTCTCAAAATCTATTAAGCTCAAAGTGGCTTACTTTGATCTGATCATCTTGGGAGGGTATTCATTATAATTGCCAGCTATGAATCACCACCTAAATGGTTAGTCATCCACCTGCCCATCAATCCAAGCAGACTTCACATTAATCATTCTGAACCCAAAGGACATGCATTAAGCGTTCCTTCAAATCACTGAATAAATATGAATATGGGTGTGGACTAGAGGGCTAAAGTTTAATTCCACCGCCCACAATGATTGCTTTCTGCACTGTCGTGGTTTAACCCCAGCCAGCACCTAAGCCCCACGCAGCCACTTGCTCACTCCCCCACAGTGGGATGGGGGAGAGAACTGGAAGAGTAAAACTGAGAAAACTCGTGGGTTGAGATAAAAACCGTTTAATAAGTAAAGCAAAAGCCATGCAAGCAAAGCAAAACAAGGAATTAATTCATCACTTCCCATTGCAGGGAGGTGCGCAGGGCTGCAGCACCAGTAACAGGGACTGGGGAAGACAAACGCCATCACTGTGAATGTCCCCCTCTTCTTCTTCCCCAGCTTTATGTGCTGAGCATGACGTGGTACGGTATGGAATGTCCCCTGGGTCAGTGGGGGCCAGCTGTCCCGGCCATGTCCCCTCCCAGCTCCTTGTGCCCCCCAGCCAGCGCTGGTGGGGTGGGGGGAGGAGCAGAAAAGCCCTCGGCTCTGTGTGAGGCCTCAGCAATAACAAAAACATCCCTCAGTTATCAACATTGTTTCCAGCCCAAATCCAAAACATAGCACCACACCAGCTACTGTGAAGAAAATTAACTCTTATCCCAGCCAAAACCAGCACATGAGCAAAAATGCCCAACAGTGTATGAGCCACTCCTCAATGCCCCAGAGGATGCCTGGTCACTATAGTCTCAACTGAAGAGATCAAGCCTTCCCTTTGGGACCACCAGGCAGCAGTCCATTACAGGACTGCAATCTCCTCTCGGTATCCACCTCCCACACCCAGCTGCACTCTGGTAGAGTCACCTTCACTGCTGTGACTCCAGTAGGTGCTCTTCAGGCTGGGGTCCTGCCAGAGAGAGAAAAATGAGAAGTCCAGGCACAGGGAAAAGGTAGCCACTGCTCTGAAGGTCCTTCCCCATCCCATCTTCCTTTTCACTACACTGCTGTTGTAAGCGGGACTCCAGAGCAGTCCACAAAAAAATCACAGAAGCTTGAGGTGGGCTGATGGCATTCACGGCCCCCCTCTCTGGTGGTTAGTCCTGGTCCTTTGTGGCCCAGAAGAAAGAAGCAGCATTTACTTCCACCCCAAAATGTGTGGAAAATCTTTAAAATTAGTCAGAACTGGTCTAGCTTCTCAGTTACATACAATAACAAAATTGCGCTGTTGTGATCTTACAAATAAAACTTCAACATCCCAGTCTGGCAGGTGCTGCAAAACTATCCGTCTGTTACCAGGTTGTATGGAATTGCTGCCAAAGACTCCAGCTAGAAATGAATTGCAGATCAGTTAAGCAGGCTAATTATTTTAGGGAGAAAAATAAACTTAGCAATGTTACATAAAATACTGGTGTGATGTAGGCTATTTGGGGGGGAAAAAAAAGAGAAACAAAAAAGAGTTCCATCTGAGCTTTGTTTTGATTTCCTTTGAGCCTTGCAGATTGTTTTGAGTACATCCCTGCTTTAGGAGGATTAAACACTGATAATGGCCTCTTTATAGAGATGTTTGGTTCATTTTTTTCTCTAATGGTAACATGACTGTCTGTGGCCTAAGGGACCGGGAGCCTTTTAAAGCCATACGAACAGGGTAAGAGGTGGCTATAGGACATATATATAGTTGCTCAGTGATGTACATTATTTACAGTAAATAGATAAGGACTCACTCCGATCTCTCTGAGAGTGTTAGCGTTCCTCATCTGCAGATGCCTGGGTCTGTCAGGCCAGTGGTCTCTGTGCTTAGGCAGTTCTGTTTCTTTGCTTCCATTCAGGACTCCACTTAATCCTTCCAAGGATCTAGAGAGGCTTGACCCATAAGCTTCTTCACAGCATTTACTATTAAATCCAGCATTTACCATCCCTTCTCCCTTTGGGGACACCCTAACCCTTTTGAAAACTTTCAAGGTACCATGTAAGGCATCACCTTACAGTGGTTTAAGTTCTCTTATGTAATGGATGGTATTTATCTCTAATACATACACATATGCGGTTGAGCTGATCACCCTCAACTTCATTTATAAGCAGTGCTTCCCCCAAATGAGGGTAGATTCCAACTGACCTATTTTAGGTCACTCTTTTTGATGAACTGTTGCCAATACATTACGGCCTTTCCTATGTCTGCTGGATACAGAGAGAGGCCAGGGCTTCAGAAACTTCATGGAAGTGGAGTACACTGCAGAGTCAGACACAGTGAGACAACTATCTTGAAATTTAAAGTCTGCATAGCCAGTTCCCTTTTGCTGATCTGGGCATTGCTTGGAAGTTCCCCTTCCTCATCTGTAGCTTACAATAAGACTGAATAACTCTTTATCAACTTTTCCACAATTTGCACCTCCATTAATAACCAAAGATGTTTAAAATCCAAAGTTATTCTCCAGTTACCTCCAACTGCAGCACAAGGATCTGAAACATGGCACGAAGGTGCTTAAGTGTAGGCGGAACTTGATGAATTCGTCACTGAAACCTATTTTTGTAGATCAAAAATAGGTCTGTTACAAAGGCCACTGAGATCTATATAAACCTTTTTAATTTGCCTTTGGATTAGATTTTCTGGGAGTAAAAAGTTGCTTATTAGCAAAGCAAGAACTTAATTAGGGTTATGTAGTCACAGACTGCTGAACACCCTGACGATTCTATACTCAGTACCTGTTATCCCTCTGCCCCTCACTTGTTAACACTTTCACGCAAGAGTTTTTCTCTGGGACAGAGTATGGCGGCATCCCAATAATATTACTTCCAGCTTCCACTGCCATCACAGCTCATTTAATCCTACTCTTCTTATCAGACCCTTCTTTTTTAGCTACATTACTGCTATTATATTTTAGTATTACATCAAGAAGCCCCGGGTGAGTGGGCCCCTTTGTTCTAAGCACTGTGTAAATGCATTAAGCTTTCTTCCTTTGCTAATAAGACAATAACAATACAAAACTAGTGTCTGTTTTATCAAAAGCAAACCTTCTCTGCATGCTTTCATCCTTGTCTACATCTCTCATTTGTTTTGTTCAGAGGAGGGGGAGGAGGAGAGGTTTATAACAATTTTTATGATCAGATGTGATTTTCAGATGTGATCTGAAGGTTTGAGAACTCCTCCATCAGGTGATCCAATCAGGAAAGAAAAACTAATGCCCACTGACTTCTTTCCATCCCATCACCTGAATTCTTTCTCCTGACTGTTCTAAAGCAATCCAGCTGAGAGCAGTGCCCACACTCTCTAGGCACAAATCTGTTGGTAAATCTGATTTGACCACCTGTTCAGGAACTGTGATT
The DNA here is from genome assembly GCF_023638135.1 of Falco biarmicus. Lineage (NCBI taxonomy): Eukaryota > Metazoa > Chordata > Aves > Falconiformes > Falconidae > Falco > Falco biarmicus. Next base: position 57,556,151 of record NC_079291.1, on the reverse strand, counting down.
ATTCACAGCACGCAAAGTGCAAAGAGCTGAAAAGGGTAATTCTGAGTAACTGCAAGAGAAAGACAGACCAAGGGTCAGCACAGAGAACTGAGCCCTTCGCTCAGCAGCATGGATAAACTTTGTCATCTCCAGCAACTAAAGTTACAGAGAGGTATAGCTGATAATTTTGTTTTCCAAAGATTCTTTGTTAAGCTTTAACTGCTGATGACATCATTGGGCTGTTACAGGCAAGTGCTGTTAATTTCAGGTCATAGATGTGCAATACTGACTCTAGGACATGGTACTGACTCTACAAATGCTTAATGGATGGAGGTAGTTGCTCTCATGGTGACTAACAACCAGGTTAGAAGTTGCTGTTTTGCTTTATCTTTTTCTATTGCTCTTTGGCTGTGTAATAGCTTTTTGGGTGTCTTTTTTAACATGTTATTGTAGCAGTCACAACTGGTTTTCTTTTTTATTTGCTGACCTAAAGCTAAGCTAGCATTTTGTTTCTGAGTTTGATTTCAAGAGATAAATTTGAGTTTAACCTTTTCTTCTTGTTCTCTGGTTGCATCCTAATTGCAGTGAATTATTCTGTCATTAAGAAATGCTTTGCACTCACCTCTGTAAGTGCAGAATCTGCTTCCATGTGCCCAATCCATTAGGAATGGCTCCAGCTGTACAAGACAGCATTTTTGTTACTACTTTTTATTCTTTCTCAAAGCTTGTAAACCGTATCATAAAAGCCATTTTAACAACTGCTTGTTTAGACTCCCATCTTTATCTCCAGGTGACTCTTTTTGACTTGATTGGTTTGAAGCACAAATGATAAATCTTATCTGGCTTCACTGGCTGAGTAAGTATCTGTTCACACAAGTTGCTCAGTAACACAAAAAGCCCACCAGATGATTTCCCTTTTCAAATGCTGCTGCAGGTGCACCTGTGACACATAAACTCACAGGACTGCTAGGCTGCTATTAACGTCTGTGATAGACGTTATATAAATATATATATTTATATAAATAAAAAAGACTGTGCTTTACACAGAGATTTGCTCTCTGCTTTTGCACCAAAGATTAAGAAATTCACCTCTTTGAAGGACTTCAGTTGATTCCAGACTCCCTGCATAAGGGTGTATTTCACTCTGGAAGAAAGGAGAGAAATTTCTTCTAACAATATTTTAGCATTTGGTGACATCTGGGGAGAAATGAGCATTCCAGAAGCAACATCCTCCTGTAGGTCAAGTCCCATGTTCTTCATAGGACAATTTCCCATGACAGTGGTTAACCCTCTGGCACTTTACGTGTTACTTACACCATTTGCCTTAGGTGCCCAACATTCAGCTAAGCTGATTTTGTTGAGCAAGATGGAGCAAGAGCTATTCATTCCACATATCTAAGTCACTCCTTAGGGAGATTGTCTCTCTTTCTCTATTGTCTATATTGAAAGCATAAATAAGTGGCCAATACTAGGTGTCAAGCTGTCAGGTGATATGCATCCCCTCCTTGTATGTACTCTGAGACATGTATTTCCCTTTGGATGTATTTTATATCCTACTTACATCCAGAATCCGAAATAAGTATCCCTTTGCTGCTCCAAGTAGAACCGTGATAGATTTGCAAGTAGTGGGCATCCAGGAAAATACACCACCATGATGTGTCTTTCCACTGTTTCTGGTGTTGCAGCAGGAGGGTTCAGTGAGTCATTGAGGTCAGTTTGATAAGACAGTGAAAGTCAGCGGTCCAGGCTGGCTCCTACTGTAGTGTATGACTGAGTCAGCCCGTCCTAACTCTGGCTATCTCATATAACTCATTTTTTAAACTGACCAAATGCCATCTTGAAACTAGCAGAGGCAAGTTGTACCTACTACTTCATAATGAGAGGCTCTTCCAGAAATCCCCTGCACTGTTGTTTAATCATGTTATTCTCATTTTTGTCTCAAATTCATTCATGATGATCATGCTCCTCCTGGCAATGCTGTCTTTTAATTTTAATTCTTCTTTCATTGGATGTTCACTCTTCCCCTTCTCCATGCAAGCAGTCCTATTCCTTCACAGCCTTTATTTTTCTAGGGTCTGTCCCACCCCTATTGAGTGTAAAATCCATTTTTTTATATTGAAACAAATAATTGATCCAAAATCAAAAGAAAGAAATTGAGTGTGGCACTCACCTTACTATAAACATCTGCACCTACTTGTCTGGAATGGTGGATCAAGCAGCACAGATCCCACATAGTTGAGAACATAATGAAAGAAAGATCCTCGGGTCCGATTTGCCCAAGCTGTGCCTTCTAGGAGGGCTCTGACTGAAAAGCCACAGTCCCAGGTTCAGAATTCCCCTAACGAGGCACCAAAGAGGGAAACTGCAAAACTCTTCCAGGCTGATACAAACCTGAAATGGAGCGTAAAGCTGGGGTTGAGAGGCGATTGTTTGGTGCCAGACCACAGCACTACAGAGTTTCTATGCACAGCGCTACAGACTATGGATGTGTCTATGCCCCTGAAGGCCCACCAAGAAATAGGAGGATTGAAATCATCTGAGCGAAGGAGTGCAGATCCTCACTTCACATGTCCTTCTATGAACTCTCACCTCAGAGGAGGCAGCTGGCAGAGGAGCTTGCCAAGCCACTCTTCATCATTTATCAACAGTTCTGGCAAACTGGAAAGGTCTCAGAAGACTGGTGGTTAGCCAACGTGGCACCCATCTACAAGAAGGCCAGCAAGAAGGATCCAGGAAACTATAGACCTGTCTGCCTGACCTCGGTGCCAGAGAAGGTTATGGAGCAGATCATCCTGGCACCATCACGCAGCATGTGCAGGACAACTGGGGTTTCAGGACCAGCTAGAATGGGTTTATGAAAGGCAGGTCGTGCTTGACTAACCTGATCTCCATCTAGAACAAGATGGTGTGCCCAGTGGATGAGGGAAAGCTGTGGATGTTGTATACCTGGACCTTAGTAAAACCTTTAACACCATTTCCCACAGCATTCTCCTGGGGAAACTGGCCGGTCATTGCTTGGACAGGCTTATGCTTCACAGGGTAACAAACTGGCTGCACGGGCAGCCCCAAAGAGCGGTGGTGACTGGAGTGCCACCCAGCCGGCACCAGTCACGAGTGGTGTTCCCCAGCGCTCTGTGCTGGGGCCAGTCCCGTTAAATCTCTTTATCGATGACCTGGACAGGGGGATCGAGGGCACCCTCGGTCAGTTTGCAGATGGCACCGCGCTGGGTGGGAGCACTGCCCTGCTGGGGCGCAGGGGGCTCTGCAGGGTCTGGGCAGGCCGGCCGAGGGGCCGAGCGAGCTGTGTGAGGGTCACCCCGGCCCCGTGCCGGGCCCTGCCCGGGGGTCACACCAGCCCCAGGAGCTGCTGGCTGGGGGCAGGGGGCTGGGCACTGCCCAGCGGGGAAGGGGCTGGGGGAGCTGGCTGATGGCCAGCTGAACATGAGCCAGCAGTGTGCCCAGGTAGCCCAGAAGGCCAACAGCATCCTGACTTGTATCAGAAACAGTGTGGCCAGCAGGATGGGGACAGTAATTGTCCCCCTGTGCTCGGCACTGGTGAGGCCACACCTCAAATGCTGTGTTCAGTTTTGGACCCCTCACTGCAAGAAGGACATAGAGGGGCTGGAGTGTGTCCAGAGATGGGCAACAAGGTTGGTGAAAGGTCTGGATCACAAGTCTTATGAGGAGCGGCTGAGAGAACTGGGGGGATTGCTTAGCCTGGAGCAAAGGAGGCTCCAGGGGAACCTTATCGCTCTCTACAACTACCTGAAAGGAGGTTATATCAAGGTGGTGGGGGGGTTGGTCTCTTCTCCCAGATGACAAGCAATAGGACAAAAGGAAATGGTTTCAGGTTGCCCCAGAGGAGGTTTAGATTGCATATTAGGAAAAATTTCTTTACCAAAAGGGTTGTCAAGCATTGGAACAGGCTGCCCAGGAAGGTGGTGGAATCATCATCCCTGGAGGTATTTAAAAGGCCTGTAGATGCAGTGCTTAGCGACATGGTTTAGTGATGGACTTGTCAGTCGTGGGTTAACAGTTGGACTTGGTGATCTCAAAGGTCTTTTCCAACCTAAGCGATTCTATGATACTGTGTTTTAACTTATCAGGCCATCATTCCTGTTCATCTAGGACAGCTAATACTGACAGTGTGTGGTTTGGGTGGGAAATACCTCTGCTATTAGAGCTCACCAACCCTTCTGAGCATCCATCAGACAGCATGTTGGAACTGGTCTGAAGTGGGGTTGGGGAGTGTGTGTTCCTCATGTTTTGAGTAGACTTCACACTGCACCTGAAGGCAAGCCACAAGCTATAAAAGAAAAAGAAAAGCAGTAGCTGTGTAGCTTTGGACAATTTGTTTCATCACCATCTTCCCTGCAGTCCCAGTGGGGACTATAGGTACACCCAGGATGGCTTTGATCTACCTCACTCAGGTGCTGATAGCTGAGAAGCTGTGTCAGCATGGGTTTCACACGGGCTGTGCAAGCTCATCCCAGGCCTTGCACAGTTGCCATGGTAGCTGGCCCATGTTGAGGGCGACTCTGCAACAACATCGCTGCTATTAATACCCAAGCTTTAGCCTGCTGATAGCAAAATGAGGATAAAAGCACTCCCTTACTTTTGAGGGATGCAGTGAAGATAAGTACATGAAGACTGCAAAACATTCAGGGTTAAGATATCAATATCGTCTAAATTTAGCTAAATTTATAATCCAGACATCTAAAACAGAGCTGGTTGCCCAGACTCATTTCTAACTGATGAAAGGAATTAGGTATTTTTCATCTGACCACAGTATCTACCCTGCTTTGGACATCTGCTTTCGGAGGAGATGAATCATACCCTTTACCCATGCTACTGATTCTCTCTTGGTCAGGAAGAGAGCTATGGGTCAGTGGCTGAGATGTAGTGTCTACACTATATTATTTATAACCTCATCCTCTAAACAGTTGTGTTTCTGGTAAAGGATGCCCTGGCTTCATATAGAGGTTGTATGTAAAAATGCTCTTTTTACAAAGCTGGCTGAATTTTAGGTTGGCAGCAGAATATCAACAACTTTTCTGAGTGCCATGAGTACAATTACCCATTGGCTGTCCAAGAAGCTGGTCCCAGATTCACCTAATCTAATTTTGTAGGTTTACCTGGCCGCCTAGGTTAGGGATCTGAATGGCCCTCATCTCTATGGTAAGCAGAGATCAATAAGAGTATCCAAAAATTGGTCTTAATGTTTCATTCCAGGTTCTGACTTGGAGACTTCTCTGCCAGTGATTTGGCAGGAACTGGTTTCACTTTATGTTAGGAGTATCTCAGCCCTTCCCTCCCATTCTGTGTGAGGCTAGGATTCCTGTCACCTCTTTCTCTTGCTTATATGCACATATATCTGAGCTACAGTACCTGGGATCACTCTGTGATCCATGCAAAAAAATATGCACCTTAAGTTCAAAATTCATCTGACCTATTTGCAAGCGTCTGCTTAAGGATGACCTTCTGTTGACTGCAGAGCAACTCAACAGTGCCTGTGAAAGATGCTTCCAGGGATTAGGTCAGGTGTGTCTTTGTAGTAGACACCAATGTTTAGTTAGATGATCTGTGTTTCTCCATATACAAGGGAAGCAGGGGCAACTGTAGCTCCTGTGATAGGTCTAAGACCTCTGTCAGGTGCGCTCATCTTGAGGGCTTGACTCAGCTGCACAAGCCGAGGCATGCTTTTCCCAGAGTGCAGCACCCAAAACAATGTCAAGTGAACTAGATGCTCATGTTTAGGCAGCTGAATCAAGCCCTGTATGTTTCAGTGGCTTGACACATATCATCATTTGTCTGAGTGCTGTCTAGTGTCCCTCTACAGATACCCGAGTATTCTAAGTGTTCTTTTTTCTTTTCACCAGGTCCGTTCTGCTGCCAGGAAAAGATGGCATCGCTGGCAAGACCATCACTCCCTCCGAGTGCGTGTGGCACGTGCCATGTCTATCCCCACCTCTCCGACACGGATCAGCTTCCATAGCATCAAACAGACCGCAGCCGTGTGATATGCCCTGCAAAACACATGCACTACCTGGTGGCCTTCAGGGTTCTTCTTTCTTCACTCTCCCCAGGCCCCTTTCTTCAAACTTTGTTGCTTTATTCTGCACTGATCTCTTTCACAAAGAAGTACCATCATGTTTTTGTGGACTCTCATCTCCCATATTCATGATGCTGCTTAAAGGCAACCAGGCAAAAGCCTCTTGGAGTAGGCAGTGGCAAAACAGATTCAAAGAAGAAAGAGATTCAATGCTGACTGTGTCTTGTGGAAGTTCACTACAATACAAAGTCTAAAACAGCACACTGGCAGGAACAATTTTTTTCTCCTTTATTTTGTTTCGTTTTTCTGTTTTCCCCTTCTGTATTGTGGTGAACAAAGACTATTTTTAACATACTGCCCAACTCGCCTTGTATATTGATTCCCAATGATTTCAACAGTTTGGTGTGTAGATAGCCCACCTCTTTCTTGTTTCTTTGTAAAAATTTCTTCTCTGCAGAACTGTCATTTGAGAACACGTGGCAGCAAGAAAAAGAGCGTCTGAAGGGTGGTGTGAAAAATCCTGATTTATCTGTCCTTCCCCATTTCTCCCTTTGATAGACTGGGAGTTGGCTATGGCATCGCTGGACTGTTTAATGCAGGGCACATTGCCTTGCAAGAACCATGCCCTGGTCATACACAAATTTTTGGAAAGGACAACAATATCTCTAGATAGCTCTGTAAAGTATCCTTATTCCTCTTAGCCTCACACTTTCGACACAGTGTAAGTAGCTTTTGGAAAGTCTTTGGGGTTTTTTCAGCTAAGAGGATCGGGATGGCTAAGAACACAAAACATGTTTTCTGGGTTGAAAAAATATAAAAGGGAAGCACTGTAGAAATAATGATGAAAAGAGGTTGTTTGCATTATGAGGATAGTGCTACATGCTGCACAATTATCTATTGAGCATTTTGAACTAGAGCAGATGTATCTACTAGGCTTTTTATGTGATGTTCAAAAATACTGTATATTTTCAATAATAAACACTACTCTGGGTTGGTTTCAGTAAAACCAGGCATTGTTTTCTTTACTCTGGAAAGGAAGAAGACACCTATCTTGAGTGTTTTTATATCTAAGATCAGGGAAAGGAATCCTGATTGATAATGAGCCAATAAGAACAACGTCATGATAAAATCTGATCAAGAGGGCATCTAAATGCAAGATGAATTGTCTCCGTTCTGAACTCATGGTGTTACACTGGATCCTTATACTTCTGCACTCCCCTCTACTGGGCTTTGCAACAGCAGAAAGAAAAAAGCAAGTTGTGTAATATATTCTCCATCACCTGTATCTGACCAGTGCTGGAGTAATTTGCTCTTACCACTTTAGCATGTTTATTTTTCATTCACATGTTTTAGAGTACTTCCGAGCAGAAGCTGGATTTAAATCTCCAGATTTAAATAGGTCTTTCTCTAGTTTTCAGAACTACATAGGGCTGGAAAATATCTTGGAAGACACTGATGTTAATCCCCTGCTTTTGGAGGCATCCTGTCCTAACAGCTCGAGCATATTCAACTTTGAGCTGATTAGCAATGCATAGCAAATTAAATTAACAAATTAAAATTTTGTAATTTTTCCACCTCTTAACTCTCTTTTGGATTCATGTGCCTCAATAAGATAACGAAGGAAGGAGGGAGAAGGGAGATATCTATCTAGTTAGACCTATTGTGTCTGCCAAAGAGGAGGAGCAGGAAAGAGCCTTCACACATAGCCTTCCATGTGGCGTGCCAACTAGCATGATAGATCCCAGTGTGACAGAGATCCAAATACGACTGGAAACGTGCCTGCCTATGCCACTCACTGCTGTCAGTGCCCTGGGTTCTGCAAAGTGATACAAACAATCTTTGTGGTAGCTGGGAGACAAAAGCCTCTGATGGGAGAGGACTGCGCCAGTGCTTTTATCCATTGCGTCACAGTAGCAATGCGCAGTCTCCTGGAATTTTGTGTTTGAAGGGACAGGTATACCTACAGGTTGGAAATGTGTGGATTGAGTACCTCTGTGTTTGCTGTCTCTAGGCCAGTTTGGGATGAAAAAGGGGTTTGCAATGCATCAGGTACTGTCAGAAATTGCAGGTTGTTGCTACCAGGTGTGTATTTTCATTTCACAAAAAATAATATCCTTTTTCGGGTTAGTGTTTGTCCAAAGCAGATTTTCAGACCTTCCAGCGTTAGACCCTGTTTCAAGCTGCATGGTGGACATAGAGCATTAATGGGATATTGCTTATGTTAATGTTGAAGTGATTGCTATGCTAACACATGCAATACCTCTACTTGTTTTGCTGTGGAAGCTTTCTGAAGTCTGTCATTCCTGAGGTACTGACAGCCATGGCCCATTTTCTCTAAAGCCTTGTGATGAGAAACAAGCTTGAAATTCTACCGTGGGCCTTGTAAGAGCAGGATTTCAGACTTTCCCAGGAAGAGCAATAAAAAAATATTTTGAGGGTGACTTTTTTTTTTTTTGGTCTTCTCAGAGAGCACAGAGCAGGGGAGAGTGATGGAGATAGGTAGGTATGGAACTTTAAACACAGCGTATCTTGGGGATGGTGCATGGCATAAAGGCCAGGATTTGAGAGAAAAAGGCAGACTTTAGGTTATATCAGGCAAAGGCCTAGGGGGCGACTGCTTTGTGGCAGCTGGTGCAAGGAATGTCATTTACACCAGCTGAGAGTTTCCTATCTGAGATGGGATACATGGGGCTCAGTCTGAAGCTCTTCACATTATATATAGTGTGCTTTAGCTTTCCTGCACGTGGCTACCCTGTAGACAACCTATGACTGGTTTGTAGGCTGCCTAGCCTCTCAGTGAGCACCAAACCCTCCCAGTCAGCAACAAGAAGTGGAATATAGACAACTTGGATCTGACGTTCTGGTTCCTCTGGAGCCACAAGCTGAGGCACATGATATGTGGGCTGTCTGCATTTGCATGGTGGCTACCACCAATCTGTTTTTCAGGCTTACATTTCCAGTCTCTGGAGGTACTTTTACTGGTATCAGTGGAATTGGTGTCAGGCTCACTTTTGCCCTCTCAGTATCCCTTTTCAGTTCCCAATAAAGAGGCAATTCTTACCTTCGCTTTCTCTTCTCCACATCAAGGACTGGGCAGACCATAGGGCAATCAAGATCTTCTAATGAAAGCTGCCATAGAAACGGAGTGAAATGTAATCTCCATGGAAATAGTGCTTTGAAGGCTGTTTCTTCTTCCCCCAATCTGTCAGCTGATCAATACCAACTTACTGCTCCCTTAAGCTCACCTGTCTGCCTGTGTCCTTCATTTGGTTTTAGTAGGTGCAGTAAGATCCTGCTCAGTACCATAACTAGGAGTCAGTATAGCCCATGTTAGCTGTGAAACCAACCTGCCCTTCACCTTCTGGGGTTGAAGAGCTAGGACTCATCCTGAGTTTTTCTCACTGCTGTGGACGTACACCGAGCTCTGAAGTACAAGTGCAACGCACAACACAGTAACACTTTCACCGGACTGGCTTCTTTCCCCTGGAGTGGGATATATTCTTTTTCTTAATAGACACAAAATACAACTATGTGGGCATAGCTGCATCTGCCCTTGGAGTGCCTAGCCAGAGTGAGTCACTATGATCCTTGTGCTGTGAAGCCTGCCCTTTGCCAGACGAGGCTTCACTAGTATTGTAGCAAAGGGACCATCTTAGTCGTGTGTCTCCATGACATCTAGCACCATATAGTTCTCAGCCACAACTGGAGTCTCAGGGGCAATGTAAATAACTCTGGTGAGTGTCACTGGAAGCAGGGACTTGTCCTGTAAATGGAGCACAAGTACAATCCAGGCACAGGATACTATTCTTCCAAAGACCATTCTAGTGGAACTCACTTGACTTTATATAGCCCTTCACCAGTCTCAGCTGGAGCTAGTTCCTTCTGTAATCATTGGAGAACTGCTCAATGCACCAAGGTCCCTGGGGGCTGTGACGTTTTTATGCTGTCTTTTTTTAATGATTCAATGGTCTGATGATTATTCAGGATACCTGTGAGCAGAGCTACTGAGATGATCCATAGATGTCTTGGACAGCCAAGGGGAGTCCCTTAGCCACACATGCCCTCTCATGAAGGTGGAGACCAACTGGCTGAGGAGCAGCCGTGTGGAAAAGCACCCAGGGACCTTGGTGGATGCTGAAATGAACCCAAGCCAGCCATGTGGTCTGGCAGCAAGGATGGCTAACATCAGTCTGGGCTGTTTTGAGGGAAGTGATTATTCCCAACTACTTTGCTCTCATTAGACTGCGTCTGGATGCTGTGCCCACTCTGGGCAGCCCCAGTACAAGAAGACATTGATAAACTAGAGCAAAATCAGACACAGGCCAACAAGATGCTCAGATCTGGAGCAACTGCCATGTGCAGAGAGGCTAGAAGAGCTGCCTCAGCGTGGCGAAGAAGGAACTTTAGGTGGACTAACTAACAGCATGCCAGTACCTACAAGGGGGTTACTGTCATGACAGACCCAGGCCTTTCACAGTGATGCATGGCAGGAGGACAAGAAACAACAAAGAAAGGGCCAGATCAGCTATAAGGAGAAAGTTTTTCCTCAGGAGGACAGTCAAACAATGGGACAAGTGAGGGTGTGCAATCGCCAGCTCCTGAGATTTTTTCAAGACCCAACTGAATAAAGTCCTGAGCGACTTGGTCTGTGATCATAGCTGAGCCTGCTGTGAGTTTGGACCAGAGACCTCCTGAGGTCCCTTACAACCCGATTGATCCTATCATCCTAGTAGTAATACTGTCAGTCATTCCACTAACACTAGAAAAGAGTGAACATGAGCAAGTTTTGGCTGCTGTATTTTTTTCAGGTGTACCTCAGGGGTGTTGGAAATATGCTCATAACCCCTGTCCCCAAAAGAAGCTTCTTCCTTTGCCTTCTCCTGACAGGGCTGCAAAGATGAATAAAGTGACATCTCTTTAGAGAAAACTATCTCCCTTACTTTGTGATACCTATTAAAGCCCTATGTGCCTTTCATCAAAATAATCATTCACAGCACAGATCTGGGATGATTCACATGTAGCTTCTGGATCAGCAGGAAATGTCTCAGCTATGCCAGGAAAATGATCGTGGATATGGTGGATTGATGACCTCTGTGTGTGTGTATGTGTGTGTGTTTATGTACCAGTGTATGCACATGTACGTACATGCCTGATTGTGTGTGTATGTCTGAGAAGAAAACTGGTCAAGTTACTTTTGTTTTATAGCATAATATGTAGAAAGAAAACAAGGCTGCTTGTGTTCAGTGAATCATTATGGAAATGAACATCCATGAACACTTAAGTACTTGAAACAGAACTCATAAAAGCTCTTCCAGGAAAATGTTTGCAGTGCTGAGTGTTGCAGATAATGCATGTGCCAACTGGCAGCTGAGAGCAAGTGTAAGCTTATTTTGGATCTGGACTAATTGCTTACTTCTGACATTTTTGAAATCTTTTCACCCTCCTCCTTTGCAATAAGTCCCCAGTCCCAGATTGCTGTGGAGACAACACATTGCCTCCTCCTGACCATTCCCTGTGGCAGACAGCAACGCTGCACTGCAGTTCCTTGGTTGTGGGGATATCAGCTAAGGGACTGGGTTTGAGTGCCATCATGCAGCACGTAGAGGACAACCAGGTGATCAGGCCCAGGCAGCATGTGTTTCTGAAAGGCAGGTCCTGCTTGACTAGCCTGATCTCCTTCTACGCCAAGGGAACCCACTTAGTGGATGAGGGAAAGGCTGTGGATGTCGTCTACCTGGACCTTAGTAAAGCCTTGAACACCATTTCCCACAACATTCTCCTGGAGAAACTGGCTGCTCATGGATAGGACAGGCTTAGGCTTCACAGGGTAAAAACCTGGCTGGATGACTTAAATGATTCTTTGATTCTGTGATACTGAGAAATCACTATAGGGATTTGTATCAGGTGGCAAATTCCATTTTCAATGCATGTTTTCATAGCCGCCTCTGTCATCTTTTGCTTACAAGCAGAGCTCCAACCCCCAGGAGACACCAGTGCATCTGACACATTAAGTATCAGTATCAACTATTCCAGTTGTGCAGGTGGGGACAGTGCTGGCCACCAGACCACAGTAGCACAGTTTGCAAAGCTAAAATGGCAGAAGAAAAGGACACAGTGAAGATTTGCCATTCTTAACGGTCACCCGGCAAACCTGGCATCAGTCTGTTGGAGGGTAAGGAAAAGAGAGAGGCACAAGACCCAGAGCACCTGTACCGGGGAGGAAGGGAGGATGTGCCTCCAGGGCATAGAGGTCAGTATGGCTTAAGGACCAGAGAGAGAGAAGGGGAACCTGACTCCGTGGTTAGGTGGAGGTCCAATTTGAGGTGAGGGTCACAAGGATGAACACAGTAAATAGCCAGTGTCCACTGGAGAGCTCTTCTCAGTGTGGGAAAAAGCTCAGGGGAGTCCAAGGAGAGACTATGCCAAGGCTTGTCCTCAAAATAAAGTCACTTCCTTTTAACTTTTCAATGCAGCGTTCTGAGATGAGCAAGTATGAGAAACAAGATTTTGGACATCCTTTTAAAGCCTTACGCCTGAACAGAAGTTCAGCTCATTGAAGCTCCCACACCTCTCCATAAGATCTCCTTTTCTGCTGGAAGGAGGGGGTAGAAGCAAGTCCCTCTTAATCCCTTTTCTGCTACGAACATGTTAGCCCTGACTAACACCCAGCCTTGGGTGAATTTCTAAGTGTTTTCCATTTAATAGATAAAGAAATCTTGCAGCCGGTTCTTTTGGGGATGGGCCATCAGTTGGTTTTGATTGAGGCAAATGGTGCTGTTTCTCTCACTGCCTCTTGACATGAAAAAATATTTCCTTCCAGAGTGTTAAGACAACTTTGCCATCTCCAACACTGAGCATTTGGCTGCAGCATGCACAAAGACGGGTATGTTCATGGTACTTTGAAGGGCAGAGGAGTTTGCATGGCATGAGCTCTGAGCTGGCGGGGGGGCAGGAATGGCACATCCCTGAACCCATGGTATATAGTGCATAGGTACAACTTCCAGCCGTGCTCATCACCTTGGCTACATATCACACCGTTGGTAATGTGCTCTGCAATGGGATAAGGTGATGAGCTCAAGCACGTGGCTCTTGGGTAGATAATGTATTTTGATACTGGGGCTGAGTCACTCAGGACAGCGTGGAGCAGGAGGCTGGGCAGAGAGGAGCTGTGAAGGGCTGTAACCAGCTTCTGACCACCCTGGTCTTTGGGCAGCCTCACTGTTTCTGTGGTGGTACCTGCTTCTGCAGACAGCCACCACAAGGCTTTCCTTTTAGTCCGTAAAGAGAAACAAAGTACTTTTGGGGTTGCGGTTCTCTGAGTTTGCCACCCAAAACCTAGTATTTCCCTATGTGGAAGGGTTCATAAGTGTGACGGTTTCATGTAAATTCTTCACATTTTCATAGATTAATTCACTTTATTCCCTTTCTCATTTAATGCCATAGAGCTGGAAGATAACAAGCACCTCAGGAGAAACTTCTGGAAGAGAAATAGCATACCTATAAATTGTGGACTGATGGCAAAATACGTAGTTAAAACAAAACCATGTATTGTCTGGATGGTCCTGTTGGATTCTACACTGGTTTCTTAAGTTTCTCCACTTGCTAATTAGTGTAGCAGAAAGAAAATATTTTTTATTATTATCATTGCCATAGAGCACTGCTATAGTGACATTAAGCTATGAGAAGCCAAAGCTTTAAAAAAGAACTCATAAAAGTTTAATGAGTTTCCCAGATGCTAACGAGCAAGCCAGCTTCCATGAAGGCTATCTGTGTTCAGCAGTCTCCACAGGCTGTGAAACGAACCCTCCGACCCTTTTGACACGTCTTTCCTCTGTGCTTCCAGGCTGCAAGGGGTCGTGTCAAAGGCTGAACCAATTGATTGCACTCTGGGTATTGGCATATGTCAAAGTGATTCAGTCTTCTGAGGTAGAAAAATGACAAATTATAAAGCTGTTGGCAAGGTCAGAAGAAACAGGACCAGCACTCTTCAGGCATGTGTTCCTTGGGGTCCAGCAGTATCGTGTTGATCATTGGCCTGGTGGCTAATGAGCTGCCTCATCCAGGCTGCGCAGGGAATAGTGGTTAACTTGGGTCATCCCATACCGGCCAGCCACATCCAGCCTGAAAGCACATTTAGACAGTAGAAATTCTGAATGTCCTTCCGCTACCTTGCCTGTGATTTAGTAGCTGATTCATGTTGACCTTAGGGATGCTCACCGATTGCTGACTATACAGCTCAGCAGTTCAATCAGCTGCCGTGTCAGCTGGTGGGTCCTGACACATTAACTGATCACCTCTGACGTCTGAAACAGATTGCTTCTTCCTGGTGCAAGGGTGAGGCAACAGGTATGCTGACTCAGGAGCAGTATGCAACCAAAGTAATGCAGGCCACAGAGTCAGTCCAGCTGCTTGTTTGTGAGGTCTGGTGATTGCCATGGTTTCATCCATCTCAGGGATCCCTGCAAGTCTCTGTGCCCAGCAAACAGATGTGGATTGGCCTCAATTCTGTAAGTCATAGAATCATGGAATGGTTTATGTTGGAAGGGACCTTTAAAGGTCATCTAGTCCAACCACCCTGCAATGTGCAGGGACATCTTCAGCTAGATCAGGTTGCTCAGAGCCCCAAGCAGGTACCTGTGTGCAGGTATTTCAGATAACTCATCAAGTCTAGAGCATCCTTTCTTTTAAAAGGATTGTGTAACCTTTTTTGGGGAAAAAAAAAAGCCAACAAAAAAACCCCCAAACCAACAGAAATATAATTCTATGCTGGTTTGCCACAATAACAACACTCAAGTGGAGTTGGAGATCACTTTGAATATCTAGTGATGGCTTTTATTAGCCTTCAACTTGGTTGCCTGTATGTATATGAGTACTCATGGCTTCTTGATCCTTCTGCTTACTTAAGAAGATGTCTTATAGCTAAAGAGTGACTCACAGACCAAGAAACACTTGGCAATCAAATCAAATGCTGGATTGGGAACAGGACCGCTACACACTGTTCCCAGATCTCCTGTAGACTTCTCATGTCACTTCAAGGAAGTTTCTCTCCTTACCTGCTTGTATTAGTTTCTCCCTGCATTTGTCTAGTTTGAGCACTTAGACTGGAAGCCCTTTGGGGTAGAGAGTTATCGCAGTGGCTGTCCATATAGCATCTGGCAACTAACAGAGTGTGGGCTCTTTTGTCAATGTGTAAAACCAAAATACAAAAAAACCCAAAATTATCTGAAAAGTGTGTGTACAGTTCAATCCACATCTGAAACCTAGCGTACAATACTGGGTTGATACTGCCCATCTGTGATTTAGCACAGGCATCAGCGGTGTGAGTTGTATACACTGTGCTAACAACAAGCCCCTGTGAGAGGTGGCTGGCTAACAAACACACTGTCATCCAAAAATAATGTATGTTTTTCCATGCTGTTGGTCAAATGTGTATTGAGTTCTAAGCAATCACACAGGAAACTAATGGGATTTTCAACCATTCCCATATAGGCAGAGTACTTAATTCCCATCGATTTCTGGTGGAGCTGACTGCATACGCTTAGAGATGCTCATGTATTTTTCAGTGTATACATGTGTTTTTGAAACACGTCTGACAGGTCTTCTGCAAATATCCCTTGAACTGGATGGGAAGGTTCTCCTGGACCTCAGCAGGCTTTGGCTGGACACATCTGTGTCCCGGTGGACAAAACCAGCCATGACAGCCAGCAGTGCCCAGCTTCTGAGTGCTACCACTGGTGCCAAGTCCCCACACACGGAAGAAAACTCCATGGCTTCATTGATGCAAAAGACTTAATCACAGCCACCGACCGGTTACTTTTCTGTTTTGATAATCTAAATCTGACCCACTGAAGACACAGATCAAGTTTTTGAACCCAATATCATATACCTTGGGAAAAGAGCAAGTGGGAGGAACAGCATTGCTCTTTTTCCTGAAGCCATTTCGGATTTCTTTGATGGTGGTGTATATGAAAATACAAAGAGGAAAAAAAATCTGTTATTTTCCACTTACACTTTTTAATTTGAGTGGGTTTTTTTTTTTTTCTTTCTTCAGATAGACAGTTTCCATTTTGCAGGGGTGAATATGTGCAAGTGGTACCATTTATATATCCAATTCCATCACCAGATCAGTTTAGGTCGCTGAACAACATGACATTTTTCCAATAGTAGCAAATTCATGCCTCTATTCCAAAGGGATCCCCAGAAGGGAATTTCACAGGACCTGAAGCTATTTGCAAAACTGGGTTAAATGAGGCAATGATTTTGACTGAAGGAAAACATTGTTCGAAATGCTGTTACTGATGATCAAGGACTGTTTCACATTTTAAAAAATTAGCTTTTTCATTTTAAAATTGACATAATATTTTAAAATAAAAGGGATTTTAAAAATAACTCCTACGTCAGATCACAGAAAATTCTACCTGGAATTTCCTTCTGTTTTTTCCAATTTCTTTGGCATTTGTGAGTTAGCAGAGGAGGCTGAGATTACTTCTCTGAATGACCACAGACTCTAGTCCTACCACGAACACCTTGTAAAGATGGGCTTGTAAAAGTGGGAAATTCTTACTGGTTCTTCTTTTCTCCCTTAGACACCACAGATGAAAGCTGCTTAACACATGTCCTGGTCAATCTGACTGCCACACACTGCCAGTTCCCAACAGGACACTTCTCGATGGCTTTCCTTATGCAAGACTGGCAACCCATGAAGCAAATTCCCTATCACTTCAGTGACCATGGTTCCTATGTTTCCCCTCCAACTTGCCCAGCTGCAGAGGAATGAAGCTGGGTTAATTAGCATGGATAATATACAACTGTGGGTTGGCTTCAGGGGTGGTGGGTTGGCCGATGTTGATAAGGTGCAGCTGTGGCTGGTTCTGTTAAGGGGTTGGGCAGCAAATGAAGAGAGAGCAGCTGAGGAAGAAGAGAGAGATGAAGAAGCAAGAGAAGAGAGAGCACACGCTCTGGAGGAGGTGAGACTAGGAGAAGGCAGCAGAGGGACTGTATGAAGAGTATGCTGGTATAAGATAGTAAAAGACCTTGTTGTAGCTTGATAGTCTGGAGAGTGCCGTGACACCCAGCTAGCATGTAACAAAACACAGACTTATTTCAAACTCTTAAATCTGCATCAAATGTGGACATATTGGCATAAAGATGCTTTCCTGGCTTGTACAGCTTCCTACTAAGGACAGGATCTTTTATTAGATCCATTCATGCCACTAGAAAAGGTAAATGAGCTTTGGGCACGTGAGTCCCTCTTTGTCACATGCAATAAAGCAAAAATTAATTTGTCTTACAAGTAAATTTCTTTAGAAAAAATGTAATTTAGCTTTTTTAAAAACCTTTCTTCTCCTCCTCTGTCCTGCCAGGCTGTATGTAGCATGCTTTCCCTTTAAAACATTCAAGGTATTTTCTCCTGGGTTTTGCAGTCACCTGTTATCTGAAGAACTTCTCCCCTCAGAAAATGAGGAACTTGCTAAGAGCATGTCTTCCCCAGGCCACGTCACACTGGTGTTCACTGGAAGTCTGAAAGCAAATACGACTATCAAAGGCAAGGGAATGTCCAGAGAACTGGAAGGACTGGCTAAATGCAGTGTGTCCATTTAGCAGCTGCCCATTCCATTAACTGCTCTAAAACCTCTTTCTTCCAAAAACATCACTTAGAGGCCTCACAACCCTAATTCCCTTTGGTGCTTTAACCTGCAAGCTATTTCCATGTGTTTTGGTGGCTGATTTTCGCCTCAGTTTGACTTGAGATTATGGGTGAGTCCTTGGGAGAAACCTGCATAAATTTACTCTCCTGTATGTGTTAATAATACTGCCGTCAGTTCTGCCAGGAGTCTGAATTCCAGCCAGGTCAGCACCCACTCACTGTATCCTCCATTTCTATTTCTCCAGAAACTTTATGCTTAATTTGTTGATCCTTGCTTGGCATTGTACTCTTCATTTCTCATGTGTCTAGTTCCAGAACAGAGACAGCCAAGTCTACCGCAGCTCTGAGATGCCTCCTCCAGCTGGTCACAGGAATGAGCCCATCGCAAGGGCATGAACTTTTATCGGGAGTGCAAAGAATGTGAACCCAGCTGGGTATGATCCTGCCATCGGGATGTTCTTCAGGGATGTTGTGGTTTAACCCCAGCTGCCAACCAAGCACCATGCAGCTGCCTGCTTAGTCCCTGCCCAGAGGGGTGGGAGGAGAATTGGAGAGGAATGTAAAACTCAAGGGTTGAGATAAGAACAATTTAATAATTTAAACAGAATAGAAAGGTAAGAACAACAACAATAATAACAGCAATAACAATAGCAATAATAATAACAACAGTTACAATGGAAAGGTGGGGAAAAGTATAAAATCCAAAGGAAAAGGGAGAAAGGAAAACAGGTGATGCACAGTACAACTGCTCACCACCCGCTGACTGATGCCCAGCCAGTCCCCAAGCAACGACTCCCAGGTCCCAGCTAACCAGTGTATATACTAAGCATGAGGTCTTATGGTGTGGAATACCTCTTTGGCTGGTTCAGGTCAACCTGGCTGTGTCCCCTCCCAAATTCTTGTGCCCCTCCAGCCTTCATGGTGGCAAGGCCTGAGAAATCAAAA
Organism: Falco biarmicus; assembly: GCF_023638135.1. Lineage (NCBI taxonomy): Eukaryota > Metazoa > Chordata > Aves > Falconiformes > Falconidae > Falco > Falco biarmicus. Next base: position 57,537,528 of record NC_079291.1, on the reverse strand, counting down.
AGTTCTTGACTTAGTATAAACATTACCCAGCAACAACTGAAAACATCAATGTGTTATCAATGTTGTTCTCACATAAGAGCCAAAACACAGCGCTGTACTAGCTACTAAGAAGAAAATTAGCTCCATCCCAGCTGAAACCAGGACAAGAGATGTGAAGAAACTGAGTGCCAGAGAGAGGGATATGCAAAGAAATAGTGATTGAACTTGCAGAGTTCCCAAGGAGCAGTCAATTCACAGGCTGGAGCAGTAAGGACCAACCTACTGGGCAAGATGATTTGGTGAACAACCTGCCCAGAGGATGGGAGAGATCATTGAGCTGAGGAAAGGCTTGTTGAGACCAGAACAAGGCCTGGCTGTAGAAACAGTCTAGGTAGCATGCTGCAAAGACTAAATGGTTTGAAGGCATAGGAGTCTGCATGGAAAATAGTCAGTCCTGGGGTTGGAGCAGGGAAGTGATGTTCTTGCACTGGTCCTGAGCTCCGTCCTGTGCATGCAAAGTGCATTGCATGGGAGAAGTAGCACACAACAACAACACAAGCTTCCAATGCTGTAATCAAGTAGATTGCTTGAAGGTTTTGTTTCAGCTTTGCTGATTTGCATTTTCTCATTTTATTACTCACTCTGCACGTTTTACATGCTTACTGATAAAAATCCATGACTAGAAATGTGTCTCCACATTTGTGCTGTTCTCCAGGCTAACTTTTACCTTGTTTGCTCATCCTCATTGTTCTGCCCTACTTGATGTACACAGCTTTTCAAAGCATTTTTGCTTTGGTCAGCAGTGACAAATATTGAGAAGTTGCCTGCAAAGCAATAAAGAGAAAAAGTTGCATAAAAACCTTTTATCAAAGTTGCCAACATCATAAATCTTCTAGGAAGCACGTAGTTCCCTCTCCTGCTGAACTCATAAAGGCAGAGATGTAAAATGAAACAGATCCAATCTGCCACCCACTCCAACTTGCTGTGTTCCTAAGGATTGAAAGGAAAGCCTCAAGCCTGTGCAGACCTGAAACTCATCATATGACTTCTTCAATAAATCAGCCCTTCCCACATGTTCTGAAATGATATTAGCTTCTAGCCACAAGACATTTATGATTCATATGGGACAGGCTCCTTGCGAAATGATTACAAGTAGTCCCATCTGCAGCATAAAACCAAAGGACTGTGCAGTCAAAGTCAATTAAAAAACAAATACATTGGACCTCCTGGTCCCTGTTTCAGCAAGGAAGCATCACATCCTTTTCCCTATCAATTACTCATCAGCATCATTTTGAATGGTGTTATTTATTAGTTGTTCCTATCTGAATCAACAACCCAAATAATCAAACTGTCTCAACTCAGTTATTTTACTGTTTACAGATGATTTTGTTGGCATGACAGTGTCTGTATACCCCTCGAGTATGCTATACATATTCCATTTGTGCCCATATTGAAATGAGAATCTTTTGTTTACCAGGGCCAGATTAACATCTGTATCCTGAATCACATGAAAAACTCACTTTAAACTCTGCAGAGATCATGCCGAATGTGTGTAGATGTTATACAGAAGCCATTCGCTGCATGGGGTTCAAAATGGGCTTTCAAAAGGGTGGCAGTTGCCCAAGGATCTTTTTGTTGTATGACAGCACAGCAGCCTTCCTGGCTCACCTGTGCCCCAGCCTAAGGAGATATCTCAAATCCGTGGCAGGAGCAGTGCACCAAGCACCCTGGTTCCTGCCCCGCTCCAGGTCAGGTCAAGCTCACACCTCTCCATCAGGATGCACCTCGTTGAGAAGGACACCTAACTTGAGGTGTCAGTATGCAGGCGTGTCCAAGGAGCTGGTGTCTTTACGTCATGGTGGGCAGCGGAGGTCTCACCCATGCAGTGAATACAGCCCAGAGAGGTGTTTATCCTGTCCACACTCAGATGTCTGCCTTTGGGTGACCCCAGCAGCTCCCATGGGCTGTACTGTTTTCGTACTGGCTATGAGAGGAAGTTTGGAGGCTGTCTCAGACACCAGTGAGTTACAAAGAGGTATCTCCTGAGCTAAACCTCAGAACTTGGTTGACTGACTTGTCTAAATATACCTGCTAAGTGCCACCTGAGATGGCTTAAGGTGCTTGAGCCATCGGCGTGGTGTAGCAGGGTGAGAAACCAAACCAGGCAGGGCTCCAAAGGTGCTAGACACCCATCAGTCAATCACTTGTGTGGGGCTCTTCAGTGTCACAAGTACCACATTGCATCATCATTTTATATCAAGCCAAAGAAAACTACTTTGCATTCGCTTAACCTCTCCTATACCTCCTGCTCTTCATTTGCAGTCAAAATGCTCTGATTATCCTACATTAGTCTCCCATGGGTTGGGTTTTTTTTAATTTTGTTCTTTATCACTGGGCCAGTACTAGGAGTACTAGGAGAAGAGAGAAAGCCTGCGAGGTTACGTCTCTTTCTGCTGAGATGACTGAACGGGCACAGTGCAGCGAGCAGGGACCAGCACACTTGCAAAGCAAGACAGATGTAGGCTGGGTGCTCTAACAAGACAAGCTGGCTTGAGCTTCATCTCACAGGCTGGGGTGTGAGGAGAGGAGACAGCAGCGAAGAGCGATGAGTGCGAGGTAATGAAGGGGTGGGCAAAGAGGAGCTCGCTGTTACGGTTCCTGTGGTACAAGCAGGTGTCATGTGCTGGGATCCCAGCCCTAAGGCGTGATTGCAAGGGTAACAGAAAACCGTCTGGTGTTCACTGTCATCAAATTACTTCTCAGGAATGGAAAATAATGCATGTTTCTTTAGACAGAGGCAGAGGCTGCTGAGGACTTGAGCATGGGGATTTTTTGCTGTTTGCTTTCTATAAAATAAAAACTATAAAATGGTTATCACTCATACATAACACCAAGGAAAACATTCCACAGTTACATTGCAGGTTTCATTGTAAAACCACTGGCTTTGGCTGGAGAGCTGAAGGAAGAAAACTTCATCAAAAGCAACCCTGAGTCTTTTCTGACTCAGCTTTCAGGCCGGCATGTGTCATAACCTCTGGAGCAGATACATGCCTGGTTGGCAAGTTAGAAGGTGGTGTCTCCTGTGAAGATGGAGATAAGAGAAGCCAATGGTCTCATCTCCAGCTGTCATAGAATCATAGAATCCTAGAGTGGTTCATAGTGGAAGGACCTTAAAGATCACCTAGTTCCAGCCCCCCGCCATGGTCAGGGAAACCTGCCATGGCCAGGGACACCTGCCGCTACACCAGGTTGCTCCCAGCCCCGTCCAGCCTGGCCTTGGGCACTGCCAGGGATGGGGCACCCACAGCTGCTCTGGGCAGCCCGTGCCAGCACCTCACCACCCTCACAGTAGAGAATTTCTTCCTAATATCTCATCTAAACCTCCCCTCTTTCAGTGTAAAGCCATTCCCCCTTGTCCTATCACTACAGGTCCTTGTAAAAAGCCCCTCTCCAGCTTTCTTGTCAACCCCTTTAGGTACTGGGAGTTGCTCTAACATCTCCCTGGACCATCTCTTCTCCAAGCTGAACAGCCCCAGCTCTCCCAGCCTGTCTGCACAGCAGAGGGGCTCCAGCCCTCTGAGCACCTTTGTGGCCTCCTCTGGACCTGCTTCAACACATCTATGTCCTTCTTATGTTGGGGGCTCCAGAGGTGGACACAGCACTGCAGGTGGGGTCTCACGGAAGCAGAGCAGAGGGAGAGAATTCCCCCCCTTGACCTGCTGGCCACACTTCTTGTGATGCAGCCCAGGATGCCGTTGGCTTTCTGGGCTGCAAGCGCACATTGTCCTAGGCTACGTCACCCCATGGATTCAAGCAGCATGTAGGTGGGACATGGCTCTCATCTGCACAGCCTGGGACACTGGCAGAGCTTGCATAAAGCCTGATTTGGAGAAATCAGCAAAGGCATCACAGACATTTCTTCATGGGTGACCCTTTGTTCTAGATCCCACCATTCTCAGGGGGGGAAAGGAGTCTTATGTGTCTCACTGTGCAATTTATAATCCTAGATATATGCTTTGTGATATTTCCAATTCCCCTACAAATATACATTCCCTGGGTTTCCCATTCCCTACATGTAACCTGTTATTAGCCTGAAATCCACTCTCCAATGTGCAGGACAGTCTCAGGAGCCAGAAAGGAATATTTTATTAGTGGCATCATTACTATCCCTCATTTACAGTTCAGAGTGAAGAAAAAAGTGAACAGCAAGACACTGCCACTTGGAGGCAACGATCTTCCCATCAGACCTCTTGTCCATTGTCTCCCCTTCTCTAAATTAAAATTCCAGACCATGCTGCAAGCACTTTGAATATAATATAATACTTATTTACTTGCATAGAGGCTGTACACACATAATACCTTTTACATATGAATACTTGCCATTTTTCCATGTGTTGCAGAAAATAGGTTTTGCAGATTTGCTACCTTTCCACCTATGGTTTTGGATACTGCTAGAATCTTCCTTGTGCTCAGGTAATAGATTTCAACACTTAGCTCCTTTAATGAAAAAATAAAATTGCTCATCTCAGCTAAGTTACAGAAACCTCTAGTGCAGCAAGTCCCCCCCCCTAAATAAACTGGGGGACTTTCATGAATGTAAATGCTTGCAGCCTGGCTGCTGTATTTGAGCTAGCTAGGGCAGACTCTGGTCTGTACAGTCCGTGGGGTCCAGGCTGCAGAAATAAGTAACTAATAGGCCCTGCTTGTGCAGAAAATGTAGAAGTCAGGTCTCATCTGAAGACAGCAAGCTGCCCCTTGTCCATCCCTTCATTACTTTGCAATTATTCTGTTTTGCCGCTGCCGCCTCTCCTTACACTGCCAGCCTGTGAGGTGATGCTCAAGCCAGCTTGCCTCATTACAGCGCAGAACTCACAGCTGTCTCAAGACACTGGCCACAGCAATCTCCATCTGACTTGGGTTTTCAGTGAATTTCTCTGCCTCTTTCATCTACAAGAAGGTAATTAAAGCAGGGCTTCGCATTATGCCTAACATAGGACTTATCTGCAGTTTTCTCTTATGGGTTTATTAGCTAACTCAAACACAGCCTGGATCAAGAATCATTATGGGCTCATGTAATTCCAGCACAAACTCACTGTAAGTAAAGAAAAATTGGGTGAAAATTGAAAAGGAATTATTCAAGGTTTGAGGTGAATTAGTAAATGCACAGACAGTGGCATTTCAGAGTCAGACACAGAAAACTTAAAAAAACCTCTTCTGCCTTTTTCACATATGTGCCTTTCATCTGTAGCTTTTTGGAGAAATCGGTGGATTTAACTGACTCTTGGCCATACTATCTTGCTGGAAACTACTTGTCTAATTTCATAATAATGCAGTCAGGAGCTTTCAGCAAGTGCCTAGCTATCAGATGGAAAAGACCCAGGGGCCTCATGTCTCAGCACTACAGCTTTTTCCAGAATTTTTTTCCCCTTCTCTTCTGACCAGGAACATATTATATATCTATACATAATTGATTCACCACCAGGTTTTGTAGGTAGTGGCAGGTGGCAGTAAGTATACTTTTCCACCACTGTGTTTTTGTCTAGTCATGGTTTCAAGAACATTCTTCAGACTTAAAACATGTCTTTGTCTGCTTTGGTGAAGAGGATCAGAGCAAGGGATTGATACAGAGACTCCATGCCTCAGCTGTCCGTATTCTGGAAGGACAGCTCTCACAATGACACAGAAAGATTTCAATCTCTGAAATGAAAAAAAGAAAACTTTCATGAGATCGGACCTACAAATTCTGGCTTATTGGTATGGGAAATGCCCACCAACGTCCAAGGACAGAGTGACGTTTGCTTCGCATTCACTATTTCTTTTCAACTTCGTTCTTGACTATGACTATAACTAGTAATGAAACAGGCATTAATTGGACTAACATCTTTCACATCGATTTTCTTCTTGTTCTTCCTGGCAGAGCTGTCAAGTCTCAGTACTGAATATCAAACAAGATTTGGTGTAAGCTGCATCTTGAACAAGTAACAACTAGGAAATAACCCTTAGGAAAGTATTTACTGTTTTCAGTTACCAGATCATGAGCTTATTCCACTATTTTCCTAACCATAGTCTGTAGCAGCAGCAAGACAAACCAAGCCAGGGCAAATTTTACGTTTGATTTTAGGTTAAAGGCTGGCAAGCATCATGCCCTCGGTAGACAATCAATCTGACCCTTTCTGAGACTGAAGAGCCACAGGATATAATTTTATTTCATAATTCTCTGAGCTCTACAATAAAACCCCATGAAAACCCAGCCTAAGAGAAATATCTAACACAAAGGTGACATTGGCTATTTTCTGTTATGGCTCTTGGGAAGCCATAAGCCTTTACCAGGTTGATGGCACAATCATTCATGGTAGCACATAGGATAGATTTTCACTCCCAACCACTTCAGTAGGGAAAAAGGAGAAAATAAAATCCTTTCACTCCCCACGACTGCAGCACATCTATCAAGACTTCACAGGAAATCTTTCACTATTTTGTTATGCAAATGAACCTGACTGGGACCACCTCAAAGGGAGAAAAAAGTGGAAGAAAACATAGATTTTGCAAAATGCTCATGATCTTATTGGAAACAGAAATTTCATTTTGATGTTAGCCTTCTAAAACTATCATTTTTAATGAATATTAATTCAGACTTCTGAACTAAGAATGATTTTCAAGAGGAAAAAAAATCATGCAAAAATGGGCAATGTCAGGAATGTCATAACAAATTATCTTTTGCTATTAATAGCTTTTATCCCTTGAGAATCTTCAAAAATAATGACTTCCAACAATCAGCTCTTCTTTCAATCACTTGTTACTTTGTAGAAACCAGTAGTTTAATCAAAAAATTCAAGGTGTTCTTTTTAATCCATGGTTACTGTCTGATTTAGCCGTTTCTTAATTTAAGCTTTTGTCAGAAGAATCTGGTTAACATCAAAATAAAACCTTAAATATATTTATATTACTCACCCAACCCGAGACACATGGGTATTTGTTATGATCCTTAGGTAGTTGATAGCAAAGGTGGCTGTTTCAGGGGACAATCCGCAGCAGAAACACATCTTTGGTGCTCTCAGATTTTTTTGTGGGGAAGGCTTCAGGGAGCAGGAGGGGTCTGGGAAGCCAGAAGCAGGGATGTGACCACCGTACATTTGTACGTGCACACACTAAAATAATTTTCTAGTGTCACAGGACCCCATGGCTGTAAGTAAATAAAGGACAAGAAAATGTGAGTGCCATGTTGGGTCAAACAATGGTCCATCTGACCCAGGATGGTCTGTTTCCACCTATAGACACCACTGGATGCTTGAGCAATCTGCTCTGTCTCTACACAGAGGCATGGCACTGTCTCTCGGGTCTCTCAGAGCTGTATAGGGGTGAGCACGTGGCTCCTACAAATGCTCTCATCTGTGGTCCTAACCCTGTCTAGGGCAATATGTGCACCCATAACACTCCCCTCAATTCATTTTTTCCTGAGCCCTCAGTTCATCTTTCCTGAGCCCTTGATTCTTCTTGCCACCTTCCTTCTTTTTCCACAGACAGCAATAAGAAAGCAAGGATGGAGTGGAAGATGGCAACAAGTGCTTTCCTAAGGATGACCAAACATTCTTGGCCTTATGGGAACATCTTTCCCATTGCATATCAGATGCTTTAAATATTCATCTCTTAATATTGTTCTGGGATAAGAAATGGCAACTAATGCACACTAGTATTGGGGCTGAAATAATGTAAAAAACAGGCTTTCCCTAACCTCACTCAGTTCAGTCTCTATGTTCTGCTCTCACCAAGATGCTGGGCTCCTTAAGATTTAATGTCAACAATCCCACAACAGCTCGGGTTTTCTCGGTGTGGATGTGTGTCTTTTTTAAATTTAGTTGGTTGGTTGGTTGGTATTCAGTGGAATGACCTGTTCTGGGGTGTGCACGTTTAGGTGGCTATCCAAGCGGGGAGGAGTGCACCCGTACTTGTATCTCAGCTAAAGCAAAGGCTGTACAGTAAGTTCGCCTGCATTCAACCACCCTCAAATATTCCTCCAGCAAATGCTGCTGTCTCTCAAAATGCTTTCCTAAAGATTTGGCAGGCAGAAAATATCTTGTGCTTTCTGAGGATGAGTTGTGAGTTTCAAGGTGAATGGACAACACTTAAACAAAGCACGGTGACATCTTCTCCTAGCCCAGGAAGGCAGGGAGAAACCTGGAACTAATGCTGCAGATCTTGCAGTCTTCATGCAAAAAGTCTTAGTGCCCACCAAGGGCCCAGTGCCTTAGTGCCTTGATTTCCTTTTTTTTTTTTTTTTCTTTATAGATAGAATAAATTAAAATCAGTAACTTTTGCACAATTTTGTTTTAGGATGTGGTTGCATCCTGTGGATGACAAACTCGCAACAGTTACTGCAGGTATGATGAAGACACATATCCTACAGATACTGGAGGCAAAGGTGTTGGATAGAAGGATTCATCTTGGCTCATGCGGGATGTTTGCGCTGTAGAAATCTATCTTGGAGCTGATCGCTCAGTGCAGTGGGGAGGAGTGGGCACTCTGAGGCCATGACTTGCCCATCCTTTCACAGGCACCTTCCCTAGGCATAGCCGACTCCATTTACTATACCATCGACTTCTCTGTTTACTATAAAGGGAGTCTCAGTGACTAGTGAGATGAATCCACCCTTTATGGCTCAGTGCAGAAATGCCACATTCTGAACCTGCACAGGTCCCCTGGGATTGCTTCACTGGTGTATCACTTCGCTTTTACATTACTGTAATGTAATGATGAATCACAGCTATTGTTTTTTATGGAGCTCCTTTTGATCCAGAGTGGCATAAGTGGGAGGAGAAAACTACTGATGATATCATTAGCCTTCTAGAGGAAAACATCTCCTGAATCAGACTGTCACTACAAATTTATTTTGCAAAGTTGAACACTGAAATATTTATTTTATGCTACCAACTGTATTACTGAAATTTTACACAGATAAAGGTACACAGAAAACAAAACATTAAAAAAACTATCCTCAATGAAAGAGTAGGAGTAAAACAACATCTACCTGAAAAAATCCCTCAAAAATAAATCTGAGATACCCAAACCCATCATTATTTACTGTGGTTTTTTCACTCAATTTTTACAAAAGCTGACAGCAGGAGTGCTCTTTCCTAGAAATACACAGTTCCCTTTGTCTCTTCTTGCCAAAATATGGCTGTCTCCTGCCATAAGAGATACCTCAGAGCATCAGAGACATACTCCTGACGTGAGATTTTTATGTGGACTTTGAAGGGAAGCAGCCAGAGCCACAAGGAATACTTTAGGGGGTCTTAAATGGCAGGGGATGCCTACGTACTGGTCAGTGACCGAAGCCCGTCCGTTTCAGCTGGTTTTGGTACTATTCACAGTGACACAGATCTGTACAGATTATAATAGAAGCTGGAAGTTCCCGCTAGAGGCAAGTGTCAGTGTCATATTCCACTCTTCTTTTGTAGAGTTTCACTCCATTATAAAGTCAGCCAATCATCCTGCTCTGATTTATATCAGTGTACACTCAAAATATTACCTGAACACCCATAGAATTATTTCCAGATCATACTGGTGTGAATCATAGGTGAATTTAGTTGTGGAATTAGCCCTAATTTAAAGAAGATATGGGATTAGAATAAAATCTAACACAAATAATGTTTGATCTGCCCTTTTTCTGTATTTCAACCCCCTGCTTCCATAATACAAAACAATATTGTACTTTTTTGATGAGGTGCATCCTCCCTATCTACACGTCTACATATCCACCTACCTGAGGCACCAAAGAAACATAGCGCACATAGGCATCCTGTATAGGGGATGGACAGAGAGAGTTTACCATAAGAAAATGTAAATTTTCCTGGTGGCCTGACTAGCTGGCAACCTGTGCAAGCATACACTTGTGTATGGATATAGGGAAGCTATGGAGATGGTGGCACTAGCTTTGCCAGTGCAAAGCATGATCGCGATACACAAGTCACACACTACCCTCATGTAATCCTGCTCTGAACAGTGCAGCAATACTGTTGAAACTAAACACAAAATGGTCCCACTGCAGAAATTCCGCTCTGCACAATACCTTCTTCTGGACTTGAAGAGACAAAGCATAACACAAGTGAGCACCATAGCAACTCAAGCAGATTTTTTTTTCTTTTTCAAGAAAGAAGCAACAGCATGTGGAGTGAAGCCAAATTAAAGAAGAAAGGTTAATCAGAACAAAGAAGTGACCTTGTATTTCATCCCTGATTCATGCAGGTTATGTATTATCGAGTAAAACCACCAAAGACTGCTTTGTGTTTAAGGTATTATTTTGTCTATAAATAGGCAGTATTCAAGGCTCTTTAAAAAAAATGTTTTACAATGTAGAAATAAAATTTGCTGATAGTCATGTCTTGGACAGATTAATCTCAGAGTGACTTTCACTGGAATAGAGGTCATGGAAGAGAAAGTATATTGAGATTTTAGAGGTGTTTCCTACCCCATCCCAGGATACCAAGATCACTGCTGTTTCGCTGGAGGGAAGCAATCTCTGTGGTGAGATCTGAGAAGACATCCTTTTTGATGAATAAACTTGAAGTCCCACCAGCTACTTGGTAAAATACCCAGATCCAAGAAATCAGAGTGTAGGCTTGGTACCTGGATCCCAGCAGGACTAAGGTGCTTGTATGAATAACGTCTTTGTGAAGGAGTCTTCTGCAACGAGGGCTCACAGCAGCCGTTGTCCTGTGCACGGCAGAAGGGGTTACCTGCAAGTGCTCTGAGCAGAAATAGATGCTTATAGACACATGTGATCTGCCCTGGTTTAGACATCTGCTTTAGGATGAGTTGCAGCCTAGATCCTATCCTATTCATTGTCTCCATCTCCTCTGACTGTAAAAGATGCACAGAGACGTCTGTATTGTAGATTACTGTGTCTTATCCTGAGCTTAATTCATGTGCCTGGAACTGGGGACCCATTGCCTTTTGAAATACCCCAGAGTACCGGAGACCTCCACATGCAGCTAGGGGGTATGATAGATAACAGCCAGCTAAGATAACCCAGGGGGGACACCCTAGGGCATCTTCAATAGCAGGAGATGCTATGTCTGAATCAAGACTCCCGGGTCTGTGTAGTGTACTGCCTTCTTAGTCTCCTCCACATGGCATTTTTCTCTTTCTGTGAGCCCTGTAGAGCCAAGATCTGTTAGAGTCACAAATCAGCATCATCCGCAAGCACCTCACCACCTTTAACGTGTTTCTCCCAGGAAACAGAGTTGTGCTATTTGTTACGTGCTGTAGATGAAATGGAGAAACAGAAGGGTTCAGAGCATTTCAGGTACCTAATTATGCCTGGATTAGGCACCATAGTGCCTTTGAATATCACAGTCACTTACTGCAAACCATGCAAGAAGTCTGTGACAAGGAAACAAACTGAAGCCACATCTTCCAAATCCTGATCAGAGTTACCCCCTCCTTCGCTGGTTAGGCAATGGAGAACAGCGCTATGGCTCATGGCTTGACTTAGAACAGGAACACCTGCGTTAGGGTGAGTCCCTTTTCCCCTGCACAGGGACAGATGAGCAGCACCACAAGCCACGTGATGGAAGTTTCCCTCTTGTAACCTCAGGGAGTCTCTCAGCAGCATGAATGACCCAGGCCCACTTCAGATGACCTCCCTGCACCAAGGCAATGGAAGCCCCCTTCTCACACGTGGTTGTGAGACTGCCCTCACCATCGTGGCTTCATGGCAGAGAGGCTGGTCAGTGTACAAGCACTGTGCAGGCACCCTGCATGAGACGCCAGTCCTAGGAGACACTGTGCTGAGCTGGCCCTGCAGAAATGTGTGCAAGAGACCCTGCTCAAGATATTGTGCACAGCCACGGTAATACCCCTTTGAATCCCTTTGGGAGATGCCAGAGATCCAACCCAGGGTGCCAGAACTGCTCTGGCTATGACTGGATCCACCCCATCCTAGCTGAAAGGATTCTTCTCCAGTACCAGAGATATTGCATACATCATGAAGAGCATGACCATCCCAGTTAGGAAAGAACTGCATTCCATGAGGATGGAGGGCATTTGGTCTGGAAACACTGAAATACAAAATAGAGCAACGCTGATCTTCTGCATAGTCACTTTTCCCCACTTACGCTACTGTATTTTTGCCCAGGCAATTTAAAACTGGGTTAGCAACTTAGGAGTGTCTGCTACGCTGGAACTACTACGCTTACTGGTCGCTGCTTTCCATAAGAGAAATTATTTGTCTGTGTGAGAAGGATGTAGGAGAGGCAAGGTGACACTAAATTGCTCATTACCTGGAGAAAGCATGGAAGTCCTAACTGGTAGCAGCCCAGGCAGAGGGAGGAGGAAAAAAAAAAAAAAAAAAAGGAGGAAAAAAAAAAAACCAAAAAAATAACCAAAAAAAATAACCCAAAACCACTGAGATAAGAAAGTCCTGAGGACAAGACAGACCAAACCATGGTGAGCAGAGAATGGGATCACAGCTTTCGTACACTCTGGTCACTCACAAATCAGCAGACCTGTCACTGCTGGCCTCCCCTCTCTTTCCCATGAAGTGTTAGCCTGGTCAAACGAGGTTTTCACTTGCAGGTCAGGTGGGTTAAGAGTAAGAGCACACGGTTACCATCCACCAGCTGAACCCTGCTGCTGGATCACCACGCTCAGCCCTCTAACCACAGCCAGCAGCCAGTGGCGCTCTGCCTGCTCTGCAACCGCATGTGGAACAGCTATAGCTGACTGAAGCACCAGCAACAAGGCTTTTTTATCATCACATGTTGCCTGAATGGTTTAACTGGAAAGCCTGCTTCTGCCGAAAGTCAGTCATTTCTACCACTCTGGACACCAGTTACCTTTGGCAATGAAATACTGCCCGAGCATCCACAGGACCCAGCTCACGGCACTTACCTTAGGTAGAAGAGTCTCTTTTAGTTAATCACTTTATACTCCTTCTGTGGTAAACAGAGAGCTAGTTAACGTCATCAGGAGTCCAGAGCGTGACTTATCTCATCTTAAGAAAGGCATCTGAAAGAGATTTTTAGGCTCGGTAAGTGTTTGTTACTCTCCATTGGCACGAAAGGGAGCTAAGGGGGGCTGATCCAGCTTTAGCCATCTAACTGGGGCTGTCAGATAAATCATGCTGGATCTGTCTTTTTTATGTGGTTGTACACAGCTCGCATGAGACCTCCTCCACACACAGCTGAGGATCCAAGACACTTACTGAGAGCAAATCTGCGATGACAGCAGCAACCACCACCACAACACAGCCGTCATCTATAGCTGTATAGCTGTAACACACAAGCAGTGCATGCCAGGAAACTGTAAGTAGCAGCGATTTGCTTGTATTGGAATCCTTTGCTGACTTCAGGCTATAGTAAAGGGGGGTAAATAGTACTGAAGGCTTCTTTTTTGTCAGTTCAAGGTCTTGTTAAATATTTTCAGTTCAACAGGCTTCAATGCAGCCAGGAAACTGGTCCTGAAGACCCCTTTTTCCCTGGGGCATCAGCATACTATGGTCTAAAGAGAGAGAGCAATAGTTTTCAGCAAAAATCCCAACCTCTTTAGGTGTGACAGTATGTGCAATTTAAAATCCATTATCCACCAATACAGAAGCTGTGCTTCTTCCACCACTTTTTCCAACAAAAAGTATATATCAAAGGCTGGCAGCTGTCATAATGCTTTGATCCACGTTCAAATTGCCATTCTGAATTTAATATGAAATTGTTAGCTGAGTCAAAGTGAGAGAAATTTCCCTAACTCCAGTGTTTAACAACCTTTCTGTCTGCTAGCCATCTACAGATGGAAAAACAGGGGAATAGTCACGCGGGAGTCTATTCTTGGATCCATATTCCTGTGCTCTGTGATAGACACTGGCCTAATCTTTGTGTTTCAGACAAAAAAGTAAACCCAAAACATAAGACCACCTCCACCTCCATCCTCTAAGACTGTTCCCTGACTCACTCATTTTTTAAAAAAATAAGAAATAAACAGCTTTGACAATCCTATTCAACACAGTTGAAGGCACTGTTTCTCCGGTAGCTGATGAAGCAGAGCCAACATGTCTGAAATAAGCTATTTGCCATTAACCTCCAGTACCGGGAGATCTACAGCATAGTGGTAGCATTGCACCTTCTGACACCAGCAGCATCACAATGCTTGATGTTTGCGTTTTCCATGACTTTTTCCCTGTGGAGGAGGAATCAGGAGCCCAGAACTAGCTTTGTGCCTGAATGTAACTCAATGTACTTACACGCACATAAGTCCTGAGACCAAACAGCCCTACAGTTTGCAGGGCAAGCCCTTGGCAATCCCAGCAGAAACATTTTGGTTTCAACAAGACATTCTAACTGGACCTTGACAAAATCACAAAACTCACTCCCCACTCCCACTGGTCCATCACTGCCCAAGCTGTGAGTGCATTTTTGAAGTAAAGTAACATTTGAGTAGCTTGCAACTAGCTCCAACACAGCACGGAAAAAACCCCTGCTTATTCTAACACCTTGTTCTGATGTATAAATATACATTGTGTAACTCTTTGTTATCTTTCCGTGTGAATGGGAACAGTATAGGAAATAGAAACCACGCATGGCGGTTATGGAGGAATGACCATGATCCAGCCAGCAGTGTGTCCTCGTGGCCAAGGGGCCACTGGGATCCTGGGGGGCATTAGGAGGAGTGTGGCCAGCAGGTCGAGGGAGGGGATCCTCCTTCTCTGCTCTGCCTCTGGAGTGCTGTGTCCAGTGCTGGGTTCCCCAGTCCAAAGGAGACAGAGAACTACTGGGCAGGGTTCAGCGGAGGCTGCAAAGATGTTGAAGGGACTGGAGCATCTCCCTGATGAGGAAAGGCTGAGAGAGCTGGGCCTGTTCAGCCTGGAGAAGAGGAGACTAAGAGGGGATCTTATCAACATCTACAAGTATCTTACGGGTGAGTGCCCACTGCATGGGACCAGGCTCTTTTCAGTGGTGCCCAGTGACAGGACAAGGGGCAACAGGCACAACCTGCAACATGAGAAGTTCCATCTGAATATGAGGAAGAACTTCACTGTGAGGGTGATGGAGCCCTGGCACAAGCTTCCCAGAGAGGCTGTGGGGTCTCCTTCTCTGGAGACATTCAAAACCTGCCTGGACATGGCTCTGTGCAACCTACTCTGGAGAACCTGCTTGAGCAGGGCGTTGGACTAGATGATCTCCAGAGGTCCCTTCCAACCCCGACCATTCTGTGATTTTGTCATTTAGTCCTTTGAACAGCCTTGGTTGGGACACTAGATAGCCTGACTGTGAAACCACAGCAAGAACATGTATGGTTCCTGGAAACTACAAGGGAAGGATGAGATTCCCCTTGCAGGGATATTCACACATATTTACACTCGGCTTCCTCAGAGATGTCCAGGAGCTCACCCCAAGGAAAGCACATAGAAACCAGGGAAATTAAAAAGTCACCTATTAAGGCTAAAAACTACTGAATTTTTCTTGATGCTTAATTACTAAAAGGGAGCAGAAGTTTAAGAGGGAAAGGCTTACTGGCTCCTCTTCGATTTATACCGCTGACAAATGACACATCACCCATTTAGCTGTCTGGAGCAAGTACTAAAACATCAGAATGGAACATAAATTAGTCTGGTGAGTGTCTAAAAGAAATCAAGGTTAAAGGACAAAAATGATTGCATTGAACTGTTAAGCACCAATTGAAAACCGCAAAATGCAATGCACAAGTTGCAGACACCTACAGAAATCAGCCATTCCTCTACAGTCCTCCATCCCACTAGAAATGCCTCAGTGACTGTAGGACATTCTCTGTAAACATCCCTTTCTCAGGCTTGACTTGTCACACTCTTGACTCCTTGCCATCCAGGAGCTGTTTATTGTCAGTGTGAAGGCCCCAGAGCAAAGCAGGGCAATCACGGATTCCACGGTCAGCCTGGTTTCATTCCAGAATGTTAGTTTTGTCTCCTCCTGATCCTCCACGTCTGCCTTCTGGGAAACAGTAGCCTGCTATGAGAAGCTAGGAAATGCAAAGCTGAGAAAAGGTCTGTCCTACCTAAGGTAGGTTCACACCATGAAATCTTTGAGAAGCCACTCCCATTCTACCACTGAGTTTGAAATCCTTCCAGGATTTGCAGAACTTTACGAGCTGCAGGATCTGTGCTCAGCTGTCAGCTGCAGTGGACTGGTGGGGATTGGAGTCTTCTGTTCTCTCTGCATTTGCTTGCAGGCATGGAAGCTGAAGTTCTTCCAACAGGTTCAAATGGGCACTGGTCTTCCTGTTCCTGACTCATTTTACATATCCGCTTTTAGCCTGTCCAAAAGGACAGCTGCAAGGCCTCCTTAAGGATAACCTTAGTTGGCATCTTCTCAAAACACCTTGAAAAGCTCTTGAAGGGACCCAAGGATCCAGACCACTAAGAAAGCAACAAAGGAAAAAATTCACAGCTCCAAGGACAGTTCTCCTTTCAGCAAATAGCTGCATGAGCCATCTGCTGCACTCCCTCACTGAGGGAGTATCACTAACCATGCACCAGTGAGAAATTTGCTGTGTGCCTTAGAAACTGCTACTGCTGGCTATGGGGAGGGACAGCCTGCCTCTGCCCGAGCTCAATGTGTTATCCCTGATCCACTTCCAGTGTGTTTGCAATGTTGACTGCCCCTGCTCCAGGACCCCTGAACCCTGACATCTTCCACTGCATTTGCAATCCCTCCTCCTAACCTAGGAGCCCTCTGCAGGTCAAGCTGGCTCCAGCTTTTCCCCTTTCTAGTGAACTATTTCCTTCTTCACATCCTCTAAGGCCTCCTGAGGAGCTCTCCAAGGAGTCTGCAATGTCAAAACACACTTGTAAATCAGTTATCTGCAGCTTTCCCAAGAATGAGCACACAGGCGCCGCCGTGTCCCTCTGAGTAATTTCCCACCGTTCCGTTTAAGAGACACGAAGCTGCTCAGTGGATTGTCAGCCCCCAAAAAGTCCTTCAGCTCTTTCTCATTGCATTACAGAGTGTGCAAGTAGGTGTCTGCAAACAAGCCCAGTCAAACACTAAGCCCCATGCTCCCCCCATCCTGACTCAAAGCAGGCATCAACAGGGAATTTGACAAGCTGTGCAATGTATTATCTCATCCCTGCAGTAGCTTACACCCACATCTTGTCCGATCAGAAGCCAGTTTCCCCACTGAAATTGTCAAACCACCTCAGGAAAGGATGTTTAAAAATATCTCGTTGCTTTACAGAATCTTATGTTATTCGTAACTCTTTTCAGCATTATTTTTTTTTTTTAGGTTGTTTCAGCGTATTGACAGTTCAGCTTGCCTTACAAAACTAAATGATCAGTTGAGTAGTCAGCAGTAATGAAGCAACATTTCTAAGTTGTCTTCCCAGTCTCCAGGGTCTGATATCTGTTGGTAATAAAGTGATACCTCGTACCTACACAGCTGAGAGAATCTCCAGCTAGGCTATAGCTTTCTCACCCAGCACACTGTTCCAGCAGCAGTACTGCTGGGTAACCACAACAAAATAAATGCCACTGAGAACTGTATCTGTCCTTCTCTGGACTTTTCAGCACAGAGTGCCTTGAATAAAAAAGTGGCGTCAGGAGAGGAAGGGAGGCTGATAAGTCCATCTCTGACCAATTACTCATTGTAATTGCAACGAGTCTTTCGTAATATGCAGAGAAGCCTATCAACGCTGCAGAAGGCAAGGAGAAAGGGGGACCGTATGTCTCACCTCTGTAGCTGCCAGCACATTTCTGACTCGTTAGCAAACCTGGTTCCTATCCAAGATGCTCTGTGTTGTCACATTTCTGAACAAGACCTAGAGGGCACATCCTTGCACTGGCAGTCCTTGGTTGTGTGAGATCTGTGCTGACTCCACAGACAGCAATAAAATGTCCTCAAGAAGTGCAATCCAAGGAGATATGTGTGTTGGAGTTGCTCTGATAACAGAGTAACCTACTGAAAACCCAACATCCCGCAGCCTGGAGGTAGCACTCTCAAGTGTAATTCTCAGAAATCTCAGCAGTGTCTTTGTATTCATCCTTCCATTCTCTAAATATATCTCGAATTTTAGCACAACGCCAGCACAATAAGATGCTTAATGCAGAAGTCCATCTGTATTTTCATCCTGGAAAAACGTACTTAGGCTTGAGATGGGATGTTAGAAAATGACTGGTTTGTCACCCAGGTCCCCAGCCTCTCCCAAATGCCAAGTGTCCAGGGGAAAGGCAAAACCCCACTCACCTATAATGATAGAAGCTGTCCCCAGAATTCCCTGCTTGGTGTCTGGAAGAAACTCATGTCGTTCAGCTGTGCAGAAGAGACTCATAGCTTTCAGTGAGATAATCCCACCCCAAAATCCTTATGGTGAGGCAGAGGTTGGTGCATCTGAGATGGCTTCCCTGGAGAATGTCTCCATCATCATCTGTGCTGCCCATGCCCCAATCACTCAGGGCAGTAACTTTGCTTTCCCTTGCTTGAGCTGCACAGCTGGGTGTCACCATCTGCTCTATTGCCCCTCTGCCTCTGTTGTTCCTGCACAGTGTCCCTGCTTCTGAGCAGCCTCTTAGCATCCTATCTGCATTGCTGAGAAAACTGGAGTCTATAAGAAACCCCAAGGATTTTCCCTTTACCAGACCCCAAGTAAGTACCTTCCTGAAGCCATTGCCATCTTGCTACCATATCAGGTAATAAATCGTATAAAAGTCCTCCCTCTTCCACTCCCACATGCCTCTGCTTTTCCTTCCCCTGTATCCATTACATCACAGAAACATGCTCCAGCAACAGGTTCAGAGCTGGTTCTTGGGATCAAGGCACAAAGCCTAAGCAAAATCCATGAGGTGAAGCCAAACGTCTGTCCACACCGTATTTTTTTTGATCCCTAGTGCAAATGCAGGAACCACAGGTACTCTTTAGCCAGTGAGAATATAAAGGCACGAATCTCCCTGGCCAAAACCACTTTCCAACATGGGCTGAGCTAAAAAGTAAGTGACATTGCCTGGACTGCAAGCTGTGGCTTTGCATGTCTTATTAGTACAGGTAATAAACTTCCCACAGGCCCTAGATTGGCCTTAAGATACTGCAAGGGGGTCCCTGAACTAGGCTGAACCTCTGCTGGGACAGCTAGTACTTCATAGACAAACATTGTCTAATATTAGCACTGGGAACCACAGAAGGACTGTCATGAATAACATTCATAGGCCAGAGAAGAGATAGAAGTAGAAACAATATCTTTTATTAAACTAACTGGTGCATCTAGGGAAAGCAGAGAAGCTGTTGGGTACATAGGCTGCTTCTTCCTGAAGCAGATGCCTTCAACCTGCTGTTCAACCTCCAAAACGGAACATGATTTTGAGCAATCGCACAGATTGTAACCAATTGCTAAATCTGGCAGAAAAACAGAGCTTCCTTGTTTTCTACAAGTTCATGTGAAATTCAAGATGCTTGCCAGGGAAGGGAGTAAGTATGTCTGTGAGTGTGCTGGAGTGACAGGGAGAAAGCAAAAATGTTTCGTGTTTATTTTTATCTGGGGTCAGTGTTGACTCAGAAGGAAGTCAACAGAACCTTAGACAAACAAACAAAAGTAATTGGGGTTTCTGGTGGCCTGGAATTGCCCGTGTCTGTAGATGTTAGAGAAAGCTGGCATGCTTATTGGTCTCAGTCATCCAGAGGTTGTGAGGCCCCAAGGCCCTTGACCCCTTATCTGCAAACCAGCATGGGGCTGGAAAACTCACAGCTTCCAGCATCTAAGGCTTGAAGTTAAAACCCTAGGGAAAGTTCATTGA
Organism: Falco biarmicus; assembly: GCF_023638135.1. Taxonomy (NCBI): domain Eukaryota; kingdom Metazoa; phylum Chordata; class Aves; order Falconiformes; family Falconidae; genus Falco; species Falco biarmicus. Next base: position 57,517,807 of record NC_079291.1, on the reverse strand, counting down.
AACCTAGATTAAATACCGCAGGTTTAGACTGAAGACATTTTTAGACTGAACTTTTTGTTTCACTGTAAATTCTCCCACAGTCTCTTGGCTGGAATGGTTGCCTTAAAGGATCTTCCATGAGCTTTGAAGCCACCAAAGCAGAAAAGACAAAAAAAAAAATCCCTCCCTACAGGGTCTTTAAAGCAATGTCTATAGAGTTCTGCACCAGCACCAGGCTGAACTGCTTAAACATACCCAGAACAATGATGAAAAACCAAAAAAGCCTACAACTGGGCAGCTTATCCCAGGAAACATATCATAGAATCATAGAACACCAGGTTGGAAGGGACCTCAAGGATCATCTGGTTCAAATGCATCCAGTGTTGGGGAATCTACAACTTCCCTGGGAAGATTATTGCAATGGCTGATTGTTCTCATCGTGAAAAGTTTTCCTCTTGTGCCCAATCAGAATCTCCCCAGGAGTAACTTGTACCCATTTCCTCTCATCTTTTCAATGTGACGCCTTGTAAAAAGGGAGTCTCCATTTTTGTAGCCACCCTTTAAATACTGGAACACAGTGATAAGCTCTCCCCTAAGCCTTCTTTTCTTAAGGCTGAACAAGCCCGGTTCTATCAGCCCTTCCTCACATGGCAGGCTTCCCAACCCTTTGATCCTCTTTGTGGCCCTTCTCTGGACTTTTCCAGCCTGTCCACATCCTTTTTCTATAGCAGGAACCAAAACTGAACACAGTATTCCAAGTGTGGCCTGACAAGCACCAAGTAGAGTGGGATGATGACTTTTTCTGGTGATGCCCTTGGTGATGCAGCCCAGCATCCCGTTGGCTATTTTTGCCACAGCAGCACACTGTTCACTCATATTGAGCTTGTCCACCAGGACTCCCAGGTCCCTTTCCACAGAGCTGCTCCCCAGCCAGGTAGGTCCCAGTCTGTGCTGCACTGCTGGATTAGTTTTCCCAGATGCAAGACCTTACATTTGTCTTTGCTAAACTTCTTTAGGCTCTTGTTAGCTCGCTCTTCCAGCCTATCCAGGTCTTCCTGCAGAGTGGGCCTCACTTCTGAAGTTTCCTCTTCCCCAGGCAGTTTGGTATCATCAGCAAACTTCGACAGGGTACACTTGATCCCATCATCCAGATCACTTACAAAGATATTAAACAATGTTGGGCCCAATATTGATCCCTAGGGGACCCCGCTTAGAAACCTGAGAAGACTCTACATTCATTACTTTAAGATCCATGCAAATGGACACAACCCTTTGCTCCAAACCACCTGTGCCCCCAGCTTCAGACCCAGGCAGAAAGAACCATGAAGGAGGATAAATCAGCCTGGGAAGCGCTGAGTCCGTGTTGGCCCTGAGAGCCCAGCTTGCTCATTCAGACCTGGCTGGTCTCTCTTTTCTCCTCTGGAAAGACAAAGTTTTCAGGGCTGTTTTGCCATCTTCCAGACTGCAACAGATTTCCCCTCCCAGGAGGCCCCAGGGAAAAAGAAATCCATGTTTGCCTGCCTGCACAAGGCCTGGAGACATCTCCTTGGCAGGCAAGCAAATGTCCGAGGGTGAAATTTAATCCCTAATGTAATTCTTCAATTAATCACTTCATCTGCAATTAGGCTAAAGCAAGCTTATCAGCTATCTGGGTCAGACCTCCCAGTTCCACTTCCACCTACCAGGCTTCATCTTAATCAGATACAGAGAGTGATAAGGGTTAGTCTCCAGTGGATGGAACTCATTTCTATATGGTAATTAGCAATATCTGCATTAAAAATATATTTGTGCTTCCTCTCAGGCTTATTGCTTCAATTCCACTGAACCCAACACAACCCAATGTGTTCATTAGTTTGCCTGATGATTTTTCAGAGCTGTGACGGTGCATGAAGCTCGCCTATCTGCCCCTTTATGCTGCGCTTATCTCAGGTGTGAAAGCATGTGAGAACACCACATATAGCCACAGCATCGCAGGACGAGGGAGGGCTCCGAATGATGCCCCTCATTTGATTATTTCTGCTGCACCTTCAGAGGGTGCTGGGGTCAGAGCTGTGCTGTGCTAGCATCACGCAGTAGAGCAGAACAAGGAGAGCCCAGAGCAGAGCGATCACAAGGCAGGATCTGGTAAGGTGCAACAGGTGGGTAAGTGAGGTGGGATGGGAAAATTATAAAGACCCAAGGCTTGGGTATATAAAGCTTCTCCAGGGAAAAAAGAAAAGTTTTGGGTCAGGAGTGGAACCGCTGCCTCTCAGCAAAGAGAGAAATTATCAAAATATAGCAAAATTATCTCTGCCATCTCAGATAATCACACCATCAGGGTTTTGGGGCTGGGATCAGTACCTCTTAGGAAAGTTTCTGGTCGACTCCCTGCAGAGCTGACCTTTCCACATTTCCAGAACAGCTTTAGAGAACTGGAGAGAATTCCACCCTCTTCACAGGGAAACTTCTTGGCTCCTGTGGCAGGAGGTTTGCCTGGTATCCACCTCCTCGTATTGGGAGGACATGCCCAAAAGGAGAACACAGCAGGTGAGGGATGCACCTTGCACAAACTATTCACCTCTTGGGAGCACAGAGATCAGGGGACTGGAGCTGCTGGGAAGCCGCCTGGGCCAGAGCCTGACACCAAAGGGCAGGTGACTCAGAAGGCAGCAGATCCTGCACGCACTGTAGCGTATCTCATCCAAGAGGAGGGATATGATGGAATGTTCATCATTACTGGTTGCTTTATGGATTGGTCAGTGGCAGTTTGGCTTTCTAGCTTTTACGTGCCACATATGCATAGACATATGTTCTGAACATGCAATATTATATAATTTTTTATATTACATACACTCAGAACACCTAAATATCAGCACAGGCCAAAAATTCTAATCCAAGGACCCCTGGGTGCCACTACTGGCACTGGCAGAGGTGGCAGGCACCTTGCTTGGCAATTGCACTTTCCAGCTCTGTGCTAAGTCATTTACTCCTCTGAGTCATCTTGTACAATATTACTAGCACACATCTTACTCTTCAAAATGCTTTCCATAGGCTGTCCATGCCAAAACCAGGGTGAACCTTAACAATGCCACTATTTAGGATAAAATTGCCTGGGTCTGATGGGAAGAGAAGACATGCCAGCTCCAGGATTCCCTTCCTGCTATCACAATTAAATCTATGTTTTAAGGAAATTACAGGCTGAAGTAAAGTGCCAAGAGTGTGATAGTATAGATGGACATATTTCAGTAGAAATATTCTCTGTAAAAATAGCCAACCACATTTGGGTTAATCTCAGTCAGCTCTACCAAACCACAGATAACTCATGTGAGTCTTTGCTGAGAAGCAGCACCAGCTGGAAACATATCAGAGGAATGAAGTCTGGGTAAAACACCCCCAAACTTCAGCTTCTACCTCCCCAAACTTCACAGCAGGCATGGGTCAGGTCAGATTGCTCTTTCCCACCCTACTCCCAGACACCATTTGGAGGTTCACACAAGGTGGGACACATCCCCAGGAGGTAAGTTGGACACAGCCATCCTCTTCAGGAAAGGAAAAAAAAAAAGTTTAATGATACGTACAAGTATCGGAACATGCCAGAGGGTGCGTGCCAGAGCTACAAAGCAGCCACTAGCCCATGTTATTTGCTAGCCCAGCCTTGGGGGACACCAACCCTGCAGCGTTATTGTCCAGCTCCATGAGAAGGGGTAGCTCACCTCTCCCCAGGGCACAAGGCACTCTGCATTTGCCAGATTAGAGCAGATCAATGTCTTCCCACAAAGGGTAATTTTAAGAAGCTAGTGAGAAGGCTTTGGGAGTGGATGTAAGGAAACAGTGGACCCTGAATTGCTGGTTAGTTAAGGAACTAGAAAATTAAATAGCTAATGGGACAACTTTCTCAGCACTTAGTGGACTTTATTCTTTGACAATCCAGCTCCTGAGGACATTGTCAACAGGAACTTCAACCAAGAGTAAAGGTTTGCCATTAAGTATATGCAGTGCTACAGGGGACAGCAGCAGATGAAAAGCAATCCTTGTGTATTTCCAGCAGTGCTAAACCATGAGAAGTAATTCAAATGTTATATTTTCTTGAAAATGCCCTGCTATCACAGAAGTCCAAATTAGTGCTTGAGAAAGCAAACCTCTGGCTGGAAACCAACAGAACAAAAAATCCATCCACACCATGCATGTGAACAGTCTGCATCAAGAAGATAATGTTCATCCCTTTTATCAGAGACATGGAAGACCTTTGTTTCAGCAAAGAGTTAAGTTAGGAGCTTGACACCTTTTCAATTCATCTATATATTTTATATACAAAAAAAATTTCATCATAAAATAATACCTGCAATGAAATAGAACAATAGATGTTTTCCGCTAGTCAGGATTTGGCACAATAAGGCTTTTTGTGCAAAGGAAAATAATGATTCTTTGCTATGCCACCTGTGGAAAAAAAAAAGGAAAAAAATCCGTTTAGGCTTACATTGAGAAAGATTATTTTTAAAAATCTCTTTTTAAATGTAATCATATTACTCAGTTCATTTTAACTATTATGAAATGACATTAACAACCAAAAAGCACAGCTCCTTCCCACCACCACCCCTCTTTCTTCCTGAGCATTTATACTTTTGCCAAGGTCAAAGCAGTTAAGCTTCACTCCTCCAACATGACCAGCTGTTTGGAAGCCCAGGAGAGGAGCAGCCTGACAAGACAGTGTGATTCCAAAGGCAGGGTGCTGGGGAGAGAAAGAAGAAACACTCAGGTGCCATTTCTTCAGATGAAATGGTATGCTGGGGGGCATTCTGCCCTTGCTCGCTGCAGAAGAGTGTGAAACCTGGTGAATTTTGCCTTTAACGCTTACTTTTGGTGACTGCTATGTCAATCAGCACAGCAAAGACTGAACAGCAGACAGCCAGCACGCTGGAGCATTTATAATACCTTCTTCTGGAAGACCTAAGTTGACAACTGTGGCTGCCTACAGAGTAAAGTAACAGAGTGGCTGATAACCAGCACTGCCTTAGAAGGATGCATCTCACCTGAGTGCAGTGGACCGATCATCCATGGCTCACCTTCCTAGCCCATGGAGGCCTCAGGACCATCTCCCTAAACACAGGGTTTAGGTGTCATTTGAGTTGACTTAGAGCATCCTGCCTAGCTGCTGATCCAGGTCATAGATCTCCCAGGGGCAGGTGTCATCTCTGCCAGCCTCGTATGAAGGTTTCAGACAGCCTTCGCAATCTCCAGCAGCACCAAATTCCTTCATTAGGGTGACTGAAGCAAGCCCTTGGACTCCAGGGACAAACACAGGCACTTGGACACCTAATTCATTAATAAACTGCATTTTGCCTCTGAAATTTCTTCATCTTTCCCACAAGCTGCCATGTGTGGAGCCCAGACAGCTTCAGCTGAGTCAGACACCTCCAGGCCCCATTTGTAGCCATCAGAAAAAAACAGGTTCTTCTAGAACATTAATTATCTAGCCTGCTTTTGAGTGAGAGAGATCATCTTCTGAATGCCTAAGCCAGAAATTATAAACTTACAAGTGATTGTCTCTAGCTATGTGAAAACTGCATATTCTTTTCCCCTTCCTAGCCATTGTGAAGGACTTAGGCAAACCCTTCTGAGATTTCTCTTCCCAGTGGAGGGGTTCATTAATGTCTTTTATCCAGGACTCAGTATTTCTTGGCTCAGAAGACCCCTAAGTCACAGGCCAGGGTTTCTTCCAACCCATCCTGCTCCTGCAGGCAGGAGGTGCCTCATAGGTAAGCTGCACGTCAGCACCAGGTCCAGGTACTGGAAGAAGGTTTCAACAGGATGTTTTAGAAAGCACTTGGAGCTCCCCATCATCTCATGGAGGTGTGAGGGAAGAAGAGCACATCAGCCAGAGGCTAGAGGTCCCCCCCTGGCTCTTGCTGGCCTTCAACATTATGTTAGTGGGTCCTTGGCTGTTTGTTTGCTTCCCTCCCTTCCCAGGTGAGCTGTGCCACCTGGGAGGAGCGCAATGGTCTCTCGCTGAGGTCTGCATCCCCCACTGTGGTACTCCCAGCTCACAGCTGGAGTCTATAAATGTTATAACAAATAATAAAAACACAGAAAGGCACAGAAGTCTAACATGTCACCTGAGCAGACAGACTCCTCAAAAGATGATACAGAAACCTTCCCCAAGTAATCCCACTCCCTGTCCTCATCTCTATCACTTATTGGTATCTCCATTTTTCATCAAAACCTTCCATTTACCTAAAGCCACAGATCCCACATCTGGGTTAATTATACAGCAGTTGATCTCATTTGTATGTAAAAATGTATCACATGATGTACCAATGTTTTTAAAGAAGCTTCCTCTGTTTTCATCCTAACAATTTTTTCCTCCTACTGTCAGGCAGCTATTATTGTCACAGTTGTTTCATATAAGAATAAGTAGTAATGATAAATGCAAGAAAGCATGTGAAACAGCACCCTGCCAAAAAGAAAAACTCAGTGTTTTCCTCCCGTTAAATCCACCACAAACCCAATGGTTTCTCACACAGTGCCAAGCCCCTGCTCTACAGTGTTTGGTGGAACACCATAGCTACTCTCCCCTGGTGTGGGAGAGCAGCTGGCCAACACAGAAACAGGCTTTTTCAGAGTCAGACACCAAAAGAAAGTAAATTCATCTAATTTTGGATGTTTGTGGTATGTGTCTGAGCACGGAGTGACTTGTCTCGTCTCTCCTTTGCAGTACCACAGAGGTAAGTGGCCATTTGTATGGCATGTGGTCTTTTTCTGTCTACATTCAGGTGAAATGAACTGTGTCCTATAAACATCAGAGGGGAGGCACTGTAAGGGCATTCACACATGTGCTCTGTAAATATTTCATCCCCACCCCAACATCTCATTTAGGCACCTACCACAAGCAGCTCCATATCCCCCCTCCCCCCCAAGAGGTGCTGGCCTAGCCAGATAAGGTGGGCACACGCTGTGAGGTCCTTCTCCATTCGGAGAGGTCACTACCAACAAAAAGTGTTTCAGAGGCATAAATAAGGTCACTGCTCTCTGTGCAGAAAGCCTGAGCATCGCAGTGCTCAGTAATACCAAGGGAGCAAAGGAATAGAGGCCACGGATAAGGAAACACCAGGGACCACTGTGAGATGGAGAAGGGTGTCTCAAGACCCCTGTGCTGGTCCGGGAGTCACTGCTCACCAGGAATGACAGGCAAAGCGTGTCTGAAACACTGTCCCTTGCCTCTAAATTAAGCACCTAAGTCCTGCCAAAATTTCTTCTGTCATCCATCCCTTGAAATGTGAATGGTCTTTTAAAGGTAAAATATTAACCAGCTGCTTTCAGAGAAAATTTTAATGTTCTGCTGTCCTCCTAACTGAGTGTTATCTCAACTTTCCCTTTAAGAAGCTAGTTCTAAAACTATTCTTACTATGTCTTTTTTTCTCTGAATCAGAGAAAATTGTTTCCCAAATGAAATAGATCCCTAACAAATCACCACATTAAGTAACATCTTCTAATATTAATTATAAATTGGGCTGTTTGCTGAGGAGAATAGCACATATGCTTTTAACTGGAGAGTCTTACAACCTGCATACAATAGTAAATCTCCCCATAATTCAGATGCATTCACTCTTTCAACTCCTTCTGTACGTTTGTGAGCTGGAACGATTGACCCTCTGCAAACATCACTGCTGGGATAGACACAGCCTGGCCACCTACCCAACCTGTCCGTTGGCTCCTGTTGTCTTCGCTGTCTGGGGGTCTTGCAGACAAAACCCACCAAAATTAAGAGTTTTCAGTCTTATTATCATGCCAAAAATCCCACAAGGTTTTGAGAGAGCCAAGCGTACCCTTCCATGCTTCCCCCCCACTCCTGTATGACGTGGTATAACTACATATTTTGGGAACTCAGCTCCTCCTCTGGTAATTTTTGAACTTTGATAGTGATGAAAATCCAATAAATGGTGTATCACAGGCTACACATCTTGGCTGATGTCAAGGCCATGATGCTTAACTGCTTTTTCCAAAGGACAGTTGGAATGTGGATTTTTTTCAGGTGTTTGTGGAAGTCATACTGGTACTTCCTGATGTTAATTAGAAATGCATGTGTTAAATTTGCGGCTTAAATTGTTAAATTTGAGCATCGCTCTCAGGCATTCAAAAGGGACAATTCTAGAGCGGGATTTTGTTAAATCCTTACATAAAATCTTGAGTCTGAGCCCATGCAGTCCAATGGATGGCTAGGAGAAAAGGATGGATAATGCAGTGCCTGTGATTGTTTGGAGAGAGGGGTTGAAGGTTACATCTTTCTCGGGTTTATGCAACTGCCATGGGTGATGGTAAAGGCAGGCGGGATGACTAATTTCTCGAATGGATGGGTGTAAAACTTGCTAAAGAGCTAACTGATTAGAGGCACTTCTCAGCTAATGACTGTCAATTAACGCTAATCCCTAATGAGCGGCAAAGAAAATAATGGATTCCTGCTGGCTACACTGTGCTGTCTAGGCAGATAAAATTACTTTCTTCTCTGCAATCCTGAATAAAAGCAAAGAGCGCAGAGTACCAGAGCATAATTCAGAGCCAAGGCTGCTGAATCCAGAGCATCCCGTTTGTATTTACCATGAGACACTGTCTGTACCTGATCCCACTGCTTGCTCACCCTCCAGCAACTGGGACCCAGCACTTCAGTACTCCCACATCACTGGTGACCATGAAAAAAAAATACCTTGGCAATACCTTCTTCCCTGCAGCACGTAACAGAGCTGGCTATGACACTGTCATCTCCTGGGTTGCTGGACTTCTGATTACCCCTTGAACTAAGCTACTACTTTTCTTAGTACCTCTCAGATGCCCTTCAGACACTCACAGGACAACTAAATCCAAACACCTTCCAGGAGGCTGGCTCTGGCAGGGCAGAACAGTGCTTTAGTGGACCGAGGAACAGGGATTCAGCTGTTTCATGCTCCTCTTCACCCCTTCTGAAAGACAGACATAGTTTCAAGGAAGCAATGCCACCTGCCCTTGGGGCAGGCAACGGCAGGACCCTTCTGAGAAGGGGACCACACCACTGTTGCCTACTTGGCACCAGTCACGCAGGGCTGGCACTGCTGGGGTGCTTCAGAGGTGGTCCCAGAGACTCCCAACAGACCCTAAAGCTGGACACTGGCCGGAGACTCCAATATCTAGTCTCCCATACGCAGTGCAAGGGCAAAGACTGAGTCTTCCAGAAGCTTCCCTCCTCAACTGGAGTTCCTATGGGCAAAGCTTTCCATGAACAGGCATTAGCTCTCACACTGTCTGGCCTTTAAGATGGGAGGAGACAAGAGTCTGGCATGTTTTCCCTAAAAACTCCCCTCTCCACAGAAATGATGTCACTAGTGCTAAGAAATTTCCTTGGAGGTTTCTAGGGAAACCTCTGAAGATCTGTTGGCTGTGAGCTCAGGCAGCCTATAAACAAAACTGACTGCACTGTCAGCTCTGATTGCCCAGGCTTGGCTCACCAGGGCAGAGCATCATACAGCATCATCTTGCTCTGGCTGTGGCTCTGGGGGGGGCCAGCTGTGCCACCTGCCCAGCTGTGCCACCGTTTCAGGAGCCAGCTTGCTCCAGAATCGGTTATCAGATGTCTTATCAGCTTCTAGGGAAAATAAATTGCTGTTCCCAATAGGATCAGAGAAAATGTCAGTGTGCATGCTGTCTAGCACTAATGAGGAAGTAATTGTTCCTGATAGGTCATGTTATGTTGAGCATGTCAGCTATGATCATCACCTTTTTGGATCATGGATCATGAACCTCAAGGTTTAACAAACAGTCATTTCCCATGCAAACTGGCTGGCACGTGCCATTTGAAATGAGGACAGAGCTGCATGAGGATGTCTTTCAGAGAGCGCACCTTAGGTATATAAATGGGGCCAGGTGAAATGAAATAACACAGAAGAGTTGAGATGTCACATACTTGGGAGCTTCTTAATTTATTTTTTTAATACCATGGAAATGTGTTTCACAAGGCTTTCTGCTACTAAAATCTCCTTGTTGATCACACATCTTCCCAGCAGATGGGGAAAAAAAATAGGAAAAAGCTTCACATGTCTTGGTCATCACCAAACAACCACAGATAACCAGAATCGCTCCTCTGAAAAGATTAGCACTGCACACTCCTCCCTGTATTTTTACCCTACTAATTATCAGCATTTTTCTCCCTGTCAGCTTACAGCAACATTCCTTACCAGGGGACCTAGCTTTTGTTGCACAGTGTTAGCACGTGAAGGCAGCCCAAGGCAATGCAGGAGAAGTGGGGTTGGCAAGACCATGCTGCCCTCCCACACACCCGCAATAACTGTGGGTCAGATAAAGAAATAGGAGGCAATTTTTGCAAACATGGTTAAGTGCGACTTGCAAATGCAGAAACGAAGACTTGTGGGGCTTTTCTGCAAAATACCTAATGCACAGCGCTGGGGCAGCTGGAGGGAGGAATATTCAGTCAAAAGTAAAATATCTGGCAAGCAGCTGTCTCCACCCAAGTTAGTCACCTTCACACCTGAAGTCAGCAGAGATCTAGCCAATTGGGTCTGGGGGCCCTGAGGCACAGTTCAGACGTGAACCTTAATAAGCCAGATGAATCATGATGTAAAAATGACTATTTTCTCTTCTGACGCAAAGGAATCTACAGTGATTATATCATCTGTATGCTTTGTTAGGATGGACGGTTGCTTCCTATATATTGGCTTTATTTTACTAGTCTTGATTTTTCTCACTATCCTGACCACTTGATTCCTCTCTACAGCGTGACTAAACACTTCTGATGTTTCTGAGAACCTCAGTTATTCTGTTTCACCCACCGCTACACCACTCAAAATCATGCTATTATGGGGAATCTCAAGTTTCTTTGAAAGAAAAATATAAATAACAGATAACCTTTTAGTCTTTTTTTAACAGATTCCAATATTTTAGGAAGAGGTTTAACTCAAGCTTTTAAACTTCAGCTCATTCAACCAGCATCTCTAAGGATCAGCTGACGTGAGCTCAAGTCTGATGGATTTCACAGGTGCCATCTTTGCTTTGGGGGGCGGGGAGAAAACAAGTTCCCATGTACTGATAAAAATATACTGAGAAACTCTAAACCCTGACAAGTCTTTTCACTCCTGACTGATGTTTTTCTCAAAGAGAGGTCAAAGTCTACAAGTTACTAAAATAAACAACTTGTCAGAACCAACATCCTCACTTGGGCTCTCCAGTGGTTCCCCAGGAAGATGCTGTCTCCTGCACCTCCACCAGTGAGAAAAGAGGCCCCCTGGGTGCCCCTGTGAAAATAACCATCTGTGAGGGCACTTGGATTGTGCAGAATTGGCCTATTTTTGTATGTGCACACCAGATCAACACATACATTTTTACTCATATCAAAGAAGCTTCAAATTAGATGCCTAAATGTAGATGTCTATTGCTTTTTGTGCAACCTTGAGGTGTGCAGCCTTAAGGTGTTCAAGGTACCCACAGCAGGGAAAGGTATGAAACAGAGCCTTTAGAGACTTATGCTTCGCTGGAGCAAAAGTTGGAAGCTTCTAAGGCAGAGCATCTCAGAAGATGTTAGATTTTTACATTTAACCCACTGAGTCAAGACCACACCACATTTCCACACCAGCCACACAGACATCAACAAAACCATTTGCAGACCAAGGCTAGGACTTCACCTTACCTCCCTTCAGTGGTCTAGGTGTCTAAGCCAGGTGTCCAGGGTCCCTGTGTAGTCAAAGGAGAGAAGAAGGATGCTCTAGAAGACATCTCAGCCCACTTATCTTCAACACATTGTCTTGGGGTGGGGTAAGTCATTACACCATTTATGGGTAACAGAGGGATCCTAATGACTACTTAAAGCTGGACTGCCTCAAAAGCCTGAAGTTAGCTCAGATGGCCTGTATCCCAATGTGCTGCTCAGCATGAGCAAAGTTATCAGGATCTGCTGAGCAGTGAGATACAGCAGACCTGAAAGGAGGAGCTAAGGCAGCAAGGAGAAACATTGAGGCAAAACTTGGAAATAGTCTACAAGCACATGGCTGGGATTGTACCACTTCTGTGGATTGTTGTTAGATAAACAGCCCCATCTGTTTCAGGAACACCATGTTTTCACTTTGCAAAAGTATGCTAGAACACACTCTACTGAATAGACACAACCCAGCATCCCTCAAAAAGAGAAACTTTAGGAGCTTGTTACTGAGCAAAGCCTCCAGCACCTGATTGCCAGTCTGTTTGCTTTGCAATTAACTTTCATTGCCCAGCCCCTGAAACCCCTGCAGCCAGCTGGAAAGCATTGCTCACTGTCATTGCACCAGCCACTCACAAATAAAATCACACACTGGGAGATGCTGTAGAGACTGGTGAGGTTGTATTCATCAGGAGCAACAACAGAAAAAGGGCTATACTGCATGGCTAGCCACAGTGTAGGATCAGAAGGACAGTGTTGATTATGAAAGAAGCCTCTCCAGTGGACAGGCTGAGCTGTCATCAGGAAGAGTGTGACACATTCTGCTCTCTCCTGAAAGAAACACTGGGATTTATTGACTGGGGAGGCTGGAGCTTCTCCATCACTGGAGATTTTAAAGCAGATGTTAGACCAGAATAATGTGACCAATTAATTTCATGCAAGAAAGATTTAAAGATAAGCTCATCTGTTTAAAGCCATCTTCATGCAAAAATCTGGAGGCCAAAGAAATGAAGTGGCACTGTTTCTTGTGCAGGATCATGTCAAAGTAACACAAAAGAGAGGGGTGCTCCTAGCCAGGAGGAGTGACTGATTTCTAGTTAGCTTTTTCAGAAAGAACTGGTCACTAACAACAATATAATATATATATCATAAAATATAACAAGTGCATACATTTATATTAATGAATATATAATAAAATGTCTTTTAAAATCATTGTTAGAGTGGATTAAAACACTATAGCCTAGGTGTCCTGTCCTCCCTGCTACACACACCTAGGGAAGTGGATGGAAACTTTAAGTTTTAAGAAAATTTAAGAAATTTAAAGTGCAGTTTAATTTCCAGCAGTGCATTAGTGCTTTGTAACATGGAGAAAAAATTCTCTGAGCCTTGATTTCCCCACCGGTGAAACTGGAGATACTGGCACTGACCTTCACTTCCCAACCCTCTGCCAGGGAGCAGCAAGAGTGGGGCATCCCTGCAAGGGCTTCGAAGAGGATTCGATGCTGACTGAGGACTGTGGTGGTTTGCAGTAACACCACTACAGTACTGCCTATAGAGCTCCAAAGCAAGACTGAGAAGAGGGCAAGCATGCAGGGATGTTTTCCCAGGCTCCAGTGATCTGCAGCACTGGGATGCCCGAGGGTTCCTCCATTTGCAGCAGCAGGTTGGTATGACAGTGTGATCTTACCCTCCCGGGCTACCATCCTGTACAAGCAGATGAGATGGGGGTACTGAACCAACTTGAGTTGCAAAGGTGGCACAACAACAAGCAGGTTCAGCTTGTGCTGTACTGACTCCAGGGACTAGTCCGTGGTTGGGTAGGAAGAGAAACATCTGTATTTGTGGGTCTGGAGGCTGAGCAGACTCCTACCCAAGGAGGATGCCCCATAAACCTCTTCAGCATCTGGCACCATGCTGGGTGCAGGACTCAGCACGCGGTTGGCACTTTGCAGGGCAGGCACTGATGGAGGCTGCCTGAAGCACAGCACAGACACCCACACAAGTTACCATGACAGAAGAGCTCTGACCTAAGCAGACTGGGGGGACTGGAAGTTCATAGTCTGCCTTTTGGCTAGGTATATGCTTCCAGGTCTATGGAGAGAGCCTAGCTGCACTCCAGCAGGAGCCAGTATTAAAGTTCTCATTGACTTCAACAGCAGAACAACAAAGCTTTGGCACTTCAAAGGTTTCTTTCATGGTGCTTATCCAGTTAATAAGCACCATCCATTCCTTTCATCAGAAGAGCCATCCAGTGATTTGCTAACAGCACTTTGCTCTCCAGGGACATAGCCCATGTTTATACGATCATGGCAGTTCGCCTATACAGGCGGAGAGGGGACTGACAGCTTCCCACTGCACAGAAGGAGCCCTGGAGAAACAACAGGGGATTTAGCTTCCAACAAAGGCGTTGTGCTTGTGTTGAAAGCCCTCGTGTTTTCAGTTCTGCAGCACAAACCGGTAACTCATCCCAGTCCACAGAGCAGGAGGTGACTGCTTAGGTTCACATTAAATGAGACTTATTATCACACAATTAGCATTTGCATCAGTTAGGGGGAGGATTCCTCTGTAGAGCCCGGAACAGAGTGGCTGAAAAACATCCATTATCACCATTTTCAAAGCTCAGAGAACTCAGAGTTCAATAGCAATTTTTTTTTTACTTAAAATTGTGGAAATTGGAGGTATTCAAAAGTCGTCTGGACATGGTCATGGACCCGCTTGATGGGGGTGTGGACCAGATGACATCTAGAAGTCCCTTCCAACCCCAGCCATCCTGTGATTCTGTGAAATCCCTTTAAGTACCAGAATAAACTATCTGTTGAACTTCAGTCAGTTTTATTGCAGAACAAATTTGATATCACCATGGACACCCCAGGTTTTTATACATGTACACACACAAAGTAAATCTACAAATGACCTATTAAAGAAATAAAGGAAGAGGTAGAAAAACAACTCTTGCTCTGCATTCCCATCTCAGCCTAGAGCAATACCAGATTCCCAGGGATGCGACACAGCCAGGTACCAATGATGTGCTCAGATGCACCACTGCTTTAACAGGGCTTCTCTCCAGTGACGGGGAAGAAATATCCTTGGTACTTGCCATCATGCAGAGATGACCACACACCACTGCAGAATCACTCTTCTGTGTTAGCTAGGTCATAGGATCTCAGGTTCACAAGACAGTTCATGCTGAAAGGGATCTTAGGAGGTCTACAGCCCAGCCTCCTGCTCACAGCAGGCTCAGCTGTGAGGGCAGAGCAGGTTGCTCAGGGCTTTATCAAGCTGGGTCTTGGAAATCTGCAGGGATGGACACTGCACTACCTCACTGGGCAGCCTGCTCCTCTTAACTGAGCATCATGAGCATGCTGGACAGTATGGGACTTAGTGGTGACCCTTGGTGCACTCTGCTTATCACAAGCTGCTGGTTGGACATGGCTTCTGACGTATGGCCTCACGCTGCTGATGGGTACGAAAAGCCACATTTCTTTCTCTTGCTGTTGCTAGATGATAACAAGTCTCTTGCCCTACTCTAATGCTTGCAAACAAGCTGATTCCAAGAGCTTCAAATTAATTACATAGGGAAGGAAATCACACATTTAAAGAGCAAAAACAGACTCTGGTTGTTTTCCCATCCACTCTGCTCTTGCAAAGAATCTATGTTGAATGTCAGCATTTTGTTAGTTTTGAAATCCAGCGACTGCTCAAGGTTTTGCTTCAGTTAAGAGATTTGGCTTGCTCCAAAGAGAATGGGGAGAGCATGAGAGCTGAGTGAAGGTGTTTCTAATGCTACACAGAGCAAGAGCTGCCTGACAGCCTGTCATAGCCCACGCTGACTGAGAGGCTAACAAGGAAACAGGGCTTTTTTCATTCCCAGCCCTGTTTTCTGACCTTTAAAGCATCCTCTCCTTTGAAGTAGCATGTAGGATACAAGAACCAGGATGTCACTCATTTTCTTCACCTCTAAAAGAAGTGTAAGAAAACAAGACAACAAACCCTTAAATGTCAAAAATCTCTTCTCCTCCTAGCCGGCATCAAACAAATCCTTGTAACTACTTTAAGCTCACGCTGCAAGCTCTGGAAACATGGGCACTTTACCAGGGCTTCTTACTGGGCAAGATGCTAACTATTGATAAACAGCTGTCAAGAGCCTTCCTTACTGGGTCTCTCACAATGGCTAACCAGCAGTGACAACGGAGCACTGGGGACACAGAAGTACAAACAATGCTCTGGGTGTCTCACGGAGGTGGCATAAGCGTTGTTGGTGCTAAATGGCCTTGAGCAGGAGGGGTCTCAGACCTTTTTCTTACAGCATTGTCTTCCATGTCCTGCTGTAGCTCCACCAGACCCCATTTCTTGATCTGTGTGGTTTTTAAGGCTGCTTGGCTTGAATCCGAAGGGTTTTCTGGCTGTGTTGGCTAAAAGCACACCATAAGCATGAGAGCAGTTAGTCTCTGAAGGATGAAAATTAAGACTTTAACTCCACTGGCCTTCTGCACCATTTAAAAGAGATAAATTTGTGAAGTACTGTCTAGGCCTTTGAGGGAGTCACAAAAGATGGTGAATGGTCTTTCTTGGATTGTCCTCTTCACCAGCTAGTTGGTCCTCTGTAGGTAAAAACACTTTGAACCTGTGAGTATTTCTATCCTCTAAAAATGACTTTATTATCCTTATTAAGTATTGTAGACTTTATATATAGAAATGCTAACTATCCTTTCTCAAGTGAAGGAGAGTAAATGAGTCTGAGGAGGGTGGTAGAGGGGATCAGAGATATGCAATTAAAGTGCAGCTGGAAGAAGAAATAACTACCCCACGCCAAAGGAAGCCCACCCTCTAAGCATTGACTGAGCATTTCAGGATGGAATTACTATTTCCCTTGGTTCAGGGGACTGGTTGATGCTCCCCTCTTAGGATGTACCTAGGAAGCAACACAAGGAGAAAAGAAATAGGCTCTACTCTAGAAGGCAAACAAAAAGATCAGCGCAGCAGGGCAGCCTAGGGTATTTAGTCAGACATCTAGTAACAGCTTTCCCACAGCTGTTCACAGCTCTGGGGGCTGTATGCAGCAGGGTGCCTGGGAGTTCCCCCAAGCCCTACATCTTGTGACATGGGCAGATCAGAGGAGGCATAGCACCTCCTTGGCCTCCTGATGGGTGAATTCACACCTGCCTCTTTCCTTTAGTCTTCACTGACAAATCCCAGAGAGGCATGGAGTGGGCAAGAGTTGGGAGAAGAGAGGAGCCAGCACGCTGGGGTTCGGTTCCTCAGGCAGGCAGCTCACAGCAGGATTTACATGGCAGTATGTGCACATCTGTACCTGAGCCAGGCTTCTTAGGTAGCATGCAGAAACCAAGTCAGGGGGCTGGGATGGGATTCATCTCAGCCTAAGGCAGGTGTCTAGATTAGAGCAGATGAATCATGCCCTTGAAGTTCCTCCACTGAATATAAACTCTTCTGACTACCAGAGAGCCTAGCTGCTGCAAGTATTTGAAAGCAAAGGCTTTGCCTTCTCAGCAATGCCCAACAGCTGGGTTTGTCCACACTGCCCACCAGGCAGGGAAACTGAGGCACCAGCACAGGCCAGGCTTGTGTCCAGACTCCCCTTTTATCATTTGGACTTCCAAGACACCTACCAGTCCTAGGGATAAATGCTTGGTTCCCTCTCAGTGGCATGTGGGGAATAAAGAAAAATGAAATGAATTAGAGGGCACGTAGCACTCACTCTCAAGTAGCTACAACCTTATTGCACATGGTTATGGGCAGGGAGGACCTGTGGCGGTGCCTGTGGAAGAAGGACAAGGCCAGGAGAAGGGCATTGTGTAGAGCTGTTGTGTTAGAGAGGCACTGGGGAGGCTGCTCTGTTAAGCAGCAGAGCTGTGCTGCCTCGCAGCAGCTTCTGAGATGCTTCTCTGACCTGCTACCGATGTGCTGTTCAACCTTGGGCATATCACTTAGACCTTTACTAGGGTTTTTTTTGTTATCTTATGATGGGGTTGTCATTTTAAGAAAGACAGTTGCAACGAGGGGGAAGAGAGTGTGACTTAGGGCATGAAAGGGTGACTGGTGAGGGGCTAGGTCCCAAGGTCCTTGTAGCATCCCAGCTCCCTGCTCACCATGCAGAAGACCTGGAGATGTTTGATCCCTCCCACAATGCTGACAGCACTTGGGGCAGAGTGAGCAGGGCAAAGAGGGCTTTCTGTTTTGGCGGTGTTACAGCTGTAATCCTTCCTTTTCCATCCCAACAGAAGTCCTGCAGTCACCAGCCCTGACTGCAGCTCTCCCCAGGAAAACAAAACCAAACAACAACTGAGTCTTCATGTATGAGAAGCCCATTGCTTGTGGGGTAGAAAGGCAGATGGGTCACTCTGATCCAGCCAGGCTTGAAGTCAGTGTTGGGCCCATTTGTGCTTAAACCAGTTTTTCATTTAAAGCTCTTATCAGCTGAGTATGGTGGATTTGGAAGCAGCCACAGACACTGCAATTATTTTCATGGCAGCGGTACAAGACACCGTGGGCTTGGGCTGCACAATGAAGCTGTAGGAGATGTGGGCCGAAAAAGGAAAAGCTTTCCTTCCTAATCAGATGTCAAAAGCAATTAAAGAAAGCAAGGGGGGTGGAATAGCATAGAAAATTACTTGTCATTTAAACGCTCTATTCTTTTCATCACGATTTGCCTTACTGTAAGAGTTGTTTCCTGAATTAAAAAAAAATAATCTATAGTGTAGCAAGGAAGCTAGGAGCTCTCAGCCTCCACTGGCACCTATCGTGTTTGCAAATCTCAGGAATAATCACGGATTCACCTGAACAAATAACTGGGCTTCCTGCTCCCTTATCTCTCTGTGTTGCATTGTCCAGCTCTCCTGCATTGTGTGTACCGAGCACAACAGGCCACCACGCACCCTCAAGCCTCCTGATGTGATTAACTGTGACATTTTTAATAAAACCTGAGGCAGTATTTCCTTCCAAAGCAAAGTGAAGATTTCATTTACCCTTCTCCTTTATTTTGCCAAATTCCATTTTTATTTCGTTGTATAATTAATCAGGCACTGGAGCATATGACAGCTCGGCTTAAATTTTGTTCTCACTTCTTCTACGCAGCCTTGTCGGAAACAGTTGGCTGGTCAAACAAAAAAAGAGTTGGATTTGTCTGAAAAAGCAACACAGAAATCACCAATCTGGATCAAACCTTTACTCCATCCACTCTAACATCTTGTCTCCTATGGCAACCAGCATCAGGCACTTCAGAGACCGAGAGGTGCACCAGGCGCTGGAGGAGAGCACTGCACCGAAGCACAACTTGCCCAAAGGAGATGTTCCTAACCCTGGTGGTCCTCTGCCACGAGAGGGCTGCTGTGCCCAGGACATGAAGGATGGGTGGACGGACAGATGGACGGACACACACACACACCCCCCTCCTGCAGCCTGGGTAGCTGCTGAGCTTTGTGTTCACTCTGAGTGCCCGTGGGCTAGTTCAATCTACCTGGACCTTGACCAGCCAGGGGAAAAAAATGGTGTATGCAAAGCCTGGAGGCTGCTCAAAGGCTTAGACCTTGCAGAAACATCAGTGGGGAACACGGGCCAGATTATGTTCTGCACAGTGCAGAACTCCAGGCACTGAAAGATAAAATGTGAGATCATTTCAGTCCTCTACATCAGGGAAGTGCAGCATAGAGCTTGCTAGTGTACAGGATTGTGAGTTTTATTTATTTTTACCCTTTCCCCATGTAAGGTTTCTTTCCTGGCACTGCAGTGGCTACGAGTTTCATTCATTCCACCTTCCCGCAAAACACCAAACATATGCAAGCTGGTTACCAGCACTACTGCAGCACTAACTCAGTTCTACTCTGTAATCCCCTCCCCAGCTCCATGCAGGTCTGCTCCTCCAGGTTATAACTCCCGTGGCTGGATAAGCTGGACCTGTGTCGTGCCTCTTGGTGACCTTATATGAGGAATCAACTCCCAGAGCAGGACAGGGCTTGGACATGCCATGCCAGCACCTGTACGTTTCTTGGACCGACTGCCCATGTCAGGACACTAGGTCATGACAGTGGTTAGACAGTTTAGCAGGTGAAGGGTTTGGGGAGTTGGGGTGTTTGATGGGAAGGGGGATGACGAAAGGAGCTTGGAGTGATATCTTAGTCTGGGGAGACAGAGAGAGAGGATGCACAACACACATTCATACATATATTTATACATACTACTCAAATGCATGGGTGCCTTATTAGATCAAAAGTGAAGAATTACCTTTTAAAAAATACAATAAAACATATCAAAATGTCAAATGTGTGGGATTTTCTAGGTGAAAGCAGGCGGGAAAGAGCTTCCACTGGCATCTAGTGGTACGTTGCAGAGGCAGAGTCACTGCAGCTGATGGCACAGCTTCACTTCCAGAGTGGGTGTCCCCAGGATAGTGGAGACTCTGCTCAGACTAGGAGGTCACCACTTCCAAATTGTGCTTAGGAAGAGGCATTTTTGGACATAGCTTAACCCTGCCCTGAAAACTTTGTCAATGAATCCTTTTGGGGATGAGCACGAGGTGCTTTGAGTCTATTTTTGACCACATGAGCAAAACTTTAGGGTCATAGCAAGACGTACTTGATCTTGGACTCTGGGGCTTTGTATGAACCAGCAGGGACCGCAGGCAGATCTGCTTTGTTTGAAGGAGAAGATGAGCAATGGAAGGGACTCACCTGGGAACATGCAGACATCAATGGAGAGAAACAGGAGCTCTGAGGGCACAAGTCACCTGCCCTACTAGAGTCATCCACCTTAGAGTAAGGTAAATTGTGCCTGGGAGGGTGAAAGGACACTGGCACAGCCTAAACGGCACAGTCCTGGCCCCTTCCTCTGATCTGTCTGGCAGCAAAGGAGTCACACAAATGGTTCCCTCAGCTGCTCCCGGTGAGCCCCTCATCCATGTCATGTCTCAGCCTCTCTCCCTGCATGCTTCCACACACCAAGACAGAGCCGGATAATGGAGCTGCTGACTGGCACCATCCAAAGTGTTGTAGGTAGGATTTGTGGGAAGGTATTATGCAAATGGGAAGGATGAGAGAGGTGGGGCATGTTGCCTAAGGAGTTCTGCACATGGGGAATCTCACTTCAGCATACCTGGGTCTAATAGTGGCCTAACACCATGGTCTCTCCTGTCTGTCTGGGACCTGCTGTGGCATTTTCATTCATCAAAGCAGAAGACCTTCAGTAAGGCAAACTGAATGAGGCTCGTGTATCTTTAGCTGTGCATGTTCTGGTATAGAGATGGTTAGATTTGTATGATTTCTTCCTTCTCTGGATTGGGATACAAGCGGGAATGTAGACACAGCTTCATACTGGTGCTGCTGTCTCTTAGTACTGGTTTGTACTGAGGTAGGAAATACATCAGCAGACTTTATCCAAGGCACATGCAGTGTGTGTAGACTAGATCTGAACTCTAGGGAACCTGTAACCTTGAACTTCTTTGTACAATCTGAGCCAAGCACTTCACCGTCTCCTGCCTCAGTTTCCCTGAATGAAAGAGGAGGAGAATAGCATGTTTGCAGCCTTGTGTCATATTAAGGATAGGATTGCAAGTCCTGGTTTATGCAGGAATGAGTGCTATTGTCCAACCTCCAAGCAATCGGACAGCCCCTAATCACTGCCCCAGGGAAAAGTCATGCTGAAGCAGCTTTTCACCATGCACATGCTCCTAAAACCCTCCCGGCCCAGCATCCTGGGCTAGAGCTCCCTGCTGAGTCTTTAAGCCTCATTGTGCAGTGCAGATCCAGGAAGGTCTGGGCACTTTCTGTGAGGTCCTGCTGAGGCTCAGCCTCTCCCAGTTGGCGCTGATCACTCTGTTAAATCAAGTCCATATGCCTCAGCGTCCACCCTTGTCAAATCTGCATGTCCTTTCATGCTTTACCTGAGCATTAAAAGGGATCTTTTGCTGGTAACTAGGGACCAGTCTCAGTTCCCACCTCTCCCCAGGGGGATTGCAAGCTGTTATGGACACAGAAATACTCCCTGAGATGCATCTTTCCTCTCCTGACACTTCCCGGAGCAAGTCCCAGACAATCAGCCTGGGAGGGAAGAAGGATGCTTGCAGCACTGCGGGATGTTTTCTCTTCCCCCAACAAAAAAAGCAAGTGCTCTCAGCTGGGGCAGGAGAGGAATGGCCTCATCCTGACCCACCGGCTGCCAGCGCAGGGTGGGGGACCAGGGCTGCTGGGCAGAACTACAATTCCCAGAAGGCAGCGCGAGCTGGAGACCCTTCCAGCTTCCCACCAACGCAGCGATGCAGAAGAAAGGCACACCAGGGAGAAATCCCCTCCTCTCCCGCTGACACCTTGGCAGTGGCGTGAAAATCCCTCCCGGCGGGACGAATCAAGAGCATCTCCCCTGTCCTCCCTCTGCTCCTTCAACCTTCGCTCTTTGTCTTTGTTTCGCTTCACCCTTCCTCCGGTAGCTCTCACTGCACTGGCCGCAGACTTCCTTTAGGTCAGCCCAGCTGCGCCTGCAACACAACTTGCAGCCAAGTCGCACACGCTGTTGTGCCACTGAGGCTGCCCCGGAGGACAGAAATGCCAGCCAGAGGGTGATGGCCCGCTCAGGTAAGATGCTTTTGGCCAACCGCCCTTCATTTGTCCGGGTAGCCCCAATAAAAGACAAAGCAACTCCCTGGGATCAGGTTCTGCCCTTGATTCAAACCCTGAGCCTGGGGGATTGCGGAGCTGGAGGTAAAGGCAGGATTTGGATCTGTAGGATCTGGCTATTAAAAAAAAAAAGAAGAAGAAGAAAAAAAGTAAAAGGAAGAAAGTAGACAGGAATTTCTTCTTTTACCCTGATTTGAATTCAGGAATGTTTTGGGTTTTTGCCAAAATCCAGAGGCAATTGAAACACTGCTGCCGGTGAGATGTTTCCTCTAAGGGACCGGCGTGAGCATCCCCAGCGAGGAGCGAGGAGCGAGGCCGTGGTCCCCGCAGCGACCCCGCGCCCGCGGGCTTAGAGCATCCCCACGGCATCAGCCAGACCCGCCGCAGGGACCTTGGTGGCAAGAGGCTAAATCTGCTACCCGCTCGGGGGGTTAAAGACCTTCCTCCAAAAAAAAATACACCGTTGCATCCTCTTTCCAGCCTGGCTGCTGCTGAGGCTTTGTCTGCTGAATTAAAACCTGTCGTAGGTGTCGTCCAGCTGCTCCCCCACCTAGGGAGGAGCCCTGGTCTCCCTCCGAGTCTCCCCTCCACTAGCAAACACTAAACCCAGTTCCTGCTCCAAGCCGGTTTGTTTTGCTTCTCCTGGCTCAGTTTAACTTTGCGGGTTGTTTTTGGTTGGGTTTTTTTGAGGGTTTTTTTTTGTATTGTTGTTTTTGTTTTCCTGTGGTTCCTCTGTGCCAGCATGGAGAATTCAGCTTGGACAGGAGCACCATTGTGCTTCGGTGGTCACTCTTACCAGCATCAGTGGGGATCCAGATGGGTTCGCTGAAGGGGAAACGCCAGTGGTGTGACTAAATCTGAAGTAAATTTCCCTTTTATAACTGTCCTCTGAAATCTGAGACAGCCGCCCACTTTTTCTACCACTGTGACCTCCCTCCTCCAAGGGCGTGTAGCTGTGAACTCTGCATCGTAGCTGTGCTTGGATGGTTACACTTCACATGTCCCATTACTTGTCCCCTGATCCATGGTATCCCCCCTACCCCAGCCTCCTACACCTCAGTGGCAGCCTCCCCAGGGACTCATCTTCTCAGCCACAGCCTTCTTGGCAGTGCAGACCCCCAGGGACAAATTTCACTGATGGCAGGTGTCCTCGCTGGCAGCCTGCCTCATAACTGAGGATTCTGGCAGCCTCACCTTCAGCCATCAGCACCATCAGTAGAAGCCTGCCCAGCCACATATACTCTTGTTGACAGTCATCTCCAGCATCACTGTCCTCCTCCCCTCAGTCCTTCTGGCTCTTTGCCCTGCTGCAATTCACAGTCTTGATAGGTGTTGCTCACATCCCTGTTGGCCCTGATATTATTTTTTCTTTCTAATGGAAATACATAGGACCCAGAACCTGCTGCCAAGTGAACCCTCTCAAGGAGGACAAAGTTCCTTTAGCTGTGTCTCATTTCTCCAGCTGCCCACCGAGGACACCACTGACCTGCCTTCCCCTGTGCACGGAGCACTGTCAATACGAAGCAGAATGCTCCAGTTTTGCAAGTGGTGCCAAGTCTGGTTTTCTTCTAGGTTTGGGAGATTTTGTTTGCTACACAGTCACTTATAAAAAAATGGGTTTAATTACAACAATTACTGCAAAGTGCATTAGTTAATTAACTTATTTACTTATAAACCTTGTTGGTCAAAGGACAGAGGACTATTCTGAGGGTAAATCACTAGTGCAGCAATAGTAAGAGCCAAAACCTTTGTGTGATGACAGCAGCGAGAGCATCACAAATGTCCCCCATTGCTTGTCCCTGCTGTCCCTGTTGGAGTCCAGCTGAGCCTGTGGCTTCAAATGTCTCAGGCTCAGTCCCCCACGGAGCAGCCAAGGTGCCACCCGTTGCATTTACATAGCGAACACAGAAGGTGGAAAAGAAATAATGACCTAATAAATGTCCCTTTTTTTTTTTCAGCTGGCAATCCAAGCCTCCAGGAATGCCAGGAAAGCCTCTCCAGGGGATCAGAGATGGAGTTGCAAATTCTGTATCTGCAAACTAAGGTGGAAGGAGGTGGAGAAAAAGAGGAAGACCACACGTTCCTCATTGGCCCAGAGCTGGCGTACAGCAGCAGCACCCTTTTCCCTACTGGGAATAAAGTGCATCCATTAATATACACTTCGATGTATATGTCCTGATGGTTTTTGTATCCTCCCAGCTAGTCCATCCCCATAACACTGTGGCTTTTTTGTACCTGCCAGCTGCTTGGCAGCCCCACCAGACACCACTGGGTGCAGGGCACTGCTGCCATGAAGGACTTGGTTAAGCGCGTGGTGCTAAAGACCCACCCGTGTCAGGAATGTGGCAAATCCTTCAGCAAGAAGGGAAACCTGAAGAGACACCAGCGGATCCACACGGCGGAGGAGCTCTTCACTTGTGGGGAGTGTGGAAGGCGCTTCACCACCCGGGGCCACCTCACAACCCACCAGAGCATCCACACAGGAGAGAGGCCCTTCTGCTGTGGGGACTGTGGCCGTTGCTTCCGCCTGGAGATATGCCTGGCCGCCCACCAGAAGACACACACCAAGGGTGGTCCCTACCTCTGTGCTCGCTGCGGCAAGAGCCTGAGCACAAAAATCTACTTCAACATCCACATGCGTACCCACACAGAGAAGAGGCCATTTGCCTGCACCGAGTGTGGGAAGAGCTTTGTGAAGAAGGGGACCCTCACTGCCCACAAGGAGATCCACAAGCGAGAGAAGCCCTTCAAGTGCCCTGACTGCAGTAGATGCTTTGGGCAAAGTGCCACACTGCTGGCCCACCAGAAGATACACCTCCGCGGGGGGCCTTTCATTTGTACGGAGTGTGGGAAGAGCTTGAGCACCAAGCGGTATTTCAACGTGCACCAGAGGAACCACACTAAGCAAAAGCTGCTTGAGGGACACATAAATGGTGTGTCTCTCCAGGTCATCCAGATTAAAGAGGAGTCTGATTTTGCCTTCAGATCAGAGGAGAATTCGTGGGAGAATATATCCCATGAAGGATATGTAGCCCAGGAGTGTGGCATACCTAGAAACCTGTGTAACCCAAAAAGCCCTCCTTGGAAAATCCAGATGAAGGAGGAAGCAGACCCACCCACTGATGACACAGCAAACATTACTGCAATAGCCTGCCAGAAACTTTACATCAAGGAAGAGCCACCAGAAACCCCAGACTATGGAAACCTCTTTGATCCAAAGATCCCACTGATGGCTTTACAGGGGAGACAGCTTAAAAAGGAAGAGGATGCTGATGGGCAGCGTGAATGGGAAGTCCCCGTAGCCTGTACCCGGGTGCTCCATGTGAAGGAAGAACCACAGGAAAGCACTGAGTTTGGGATGTACTATGGGCAGAAACACAACCTCTGTGCTATCCAGAGGATCCAAATCAAAGAGGAACCTGGTGTAGAGGCCAGCCACCAGGAAAGCCAGAGCCTAAGGAGGAAGGAGAAGAAATGCTATCAGCCCACCAAAGAGGGAATGCTGGAGAACTGTGAGAAACCCATATCCAAGAAAGATCCCTCAGCAAAAGGAGCTCCCAAGGGTGAACAGATATTCCTCTGTCCCGAGTGCGGAAAGAGTTTCAATCAGAAATCAAACCTGACCAGGCACAAGAAGATTCACACAAGCGAGGGGCCGTACAAGTGCAGCGAGTGCGGGGAGAGCTTCCGCATGAACCGCAAGCTGATCCGCCACCAGCGAGTCCACATGAGCGAGCCCTTCAAATGCACTGAGTGTGGGAAGAGCTTCACCCAGCGATCAAATCTGGTTCGGCATCAGAGGATTCACACCAAGGAGGAGCCCTACCAGTGCCCGGAGTGCGAGAAGACCTTCAACCAGAAGGCCAACCTTTTC
This sequence comes from Falco biarmicus, assembly GCF_023638135.1. Taxonomy (NCBI): domain Eukaryota; kingdom Metazoa; phylum Chordata; class Aves; order Falconiformes; family Falconidae; genus Falco; species Falco biarmicus. Next base: position 57,491,682 of record NC_079291.1, on the reverse strand, counting down.
CGGCACCAAACAATCCACATCCGCATGGGACCTTGCAAGTGCACCAAGTGTGGGAAGTGCTTCCCTCAGAAGCGGCATCTTATTAAACACCAGCTGCTCCATTCCCGAGGTGGAGCCTATAAGTGTGGGGTCTGTGGGAAGCGCTACCGGCTGAAAAAGTATCTGAGGAGACACCAGAAAATCCATGCGCGGGAAGGAACTGCTCCCTGCATGAAACAGGGGGAGGCCACAAGGACTGGTGGTGGACACCACCACACTGAGCAGACATCTCCGGCCCCCACAAAGAGTGAAGAGGAGAGCTGAGCAGGCCTGGTGCCTGCTCCTGGGACAAAATCCTTAGGGAAAGGGGAGGGATGGGGAGAAACTACCAGCCTTATGTGTGCAGTATCTGGGGGTGGGGAGGTCAACCCGTGGGGACAGTGAGGTGGAGGGGGCAGAGCACTGCTGGAAACTGGTCCTCTGCTGCTGTTTTTGGAGTATTACACTCAGGGTGTCACCTGCTCACAGCTGTGAGATGGGGATGGAGAGCCAAGCCCCCTCAGAGCACGTGGAGATGGAGGGTAAGAGTTGGCATCCTTTGTAATGGTATGCTGGTGCCTCTACAGCCTGCCAAAGTTGAGGATGCCAAAATTGTCTTGTGTGGGCAATATATAGCCAGGAGGACCAGGCAGGATTTATTTTCATGACATTACTGTGTTTCTGAGAAAGCCGAAGGGAACCTCTCCCATCCAGGCAAGGGTTTAAAGCAAGGGCCAACTCTCTTCTTCTCCCTCATGTAGCTCTGATCCACACCTTGATCCTACTGGGCTAATAGACCCTAGCCAAGTGGATGGTACAGATTTGAGAGAATCTGCTGCCAGCCAGATGAGAGTTTCACACCTTGAATCCCTCAGACCAGGCTCACAGATAGGCTTAAGCCAGGTCCCTAAAAATAAGTCACGCAAAATCAGTGACTGCTTTTCCAAAAAAACTCAGAGGCCAGCAGATTGTATTCTGCTTTGTGCCCCCACAGCCCCACTGTGGGGATGTAAATGAGAATGGCTTTTCTTAGCACCGAGCTTTACACCTATAATGAGCAGGTGGTTTTGCCACCACAAGTCCCAGAGGCATCAGTGATTTCATCAGCTCAAGCGACATTGGTGCTGGTTCTCAGCCACCTGCTTCCCTACTTGTTACTGTGAAGCTTTTGCTAGGATGTTGACTTTATTGGGCATGATCTAGGGAATTCAAACCAAGCAGCAGGAATAGATGAAACAGTCTTCAGACTTTATGGACTAGAGAACTGGAAACTATTTCCCTGTTTGGATCTTTCCCCTTCTTCTCCCTGGTGTAAAGGAGATTGTGCAGCCACTCAAAAGCATGGATAATTCAGCAGTCTTTATTGCTCACTGCTGATGATTTTGTTTGAGTGTTCCCTATTCAGGTGGATCTTTGTGTCTTGAAAGTCCCTGGCGAAGCGGAGATGTGGAGGGAATCCACAGTCCCCTGAGCCACTCCCTGATATTTCTCCACAGCACTGCTACATGACCACCTGGGCACTGCAGAACAGATGCATATTAGAGTTCATTGTGTTGCTGTTTAGAGTCTAAGAGGCAAGTGGAAAAACATTCCATGGTGAACTAGTAGCTCTGCCTCTCTGGTTTTGTGCAGGAAAAGAAGCCCCCTCCCTGATGCTGCACTCTCCAAACTATCCAGCTGCAACAAGGTCTTTTACCATCACATACCAACACACTCTTCATGCCAGTCCCTCTGCTGCCTTCTCCTAGTCTTGCCTCATCCAGGGCCTGCTCTCTCTTCTCTTGCCTCTTCCTCGGCTGCTCTCTCTTCTTTGGCTCCCAACCACTTAACAGAACCAGCCACAGCTGCACCTTATCAACATCGGCCAACCCACCGCCCCTGAACCCAGCCCACAGTTGTATATTATCCATGCTAATTAACCCAGCTTCATTCCTCTATACCTCCCCACCCACAAGGCACACAGCAGTTCCTTCTCCCAGGATGTGTTGCAGGTGGCATCCTCTTGGAGGCATCTGAAAGTCACGCAGCATGACTTTGGGCAACTACCTGCTGCAACGCTGCTGGTTGTCTGCACTGCATACTCTGGAGCAGCTGCCTCTCTAGGCAGGGAAACTGAGGCATGGAGAGAAGGAAAGGAACAGGACAAACTGCTCTGGAGCTTTGTCTTTACCAGCTATGTGGACACCATTGTGTTGAGGTGCTTTGTTGTGGTGACTCAAGCACAACGCTGAGTGCAGCTGCCAAGCCCCAAAAGCACAGAGTAATTTTGGTGTTTAGATTCCCTCAGCCTTTGATATAGTCAGGCCCAGGACATGATTTCAAACAGCCAGGCAGGCTGTGACAACCTCTGAAGGAGCTTACCCCTTCCCCTCACCTGTAGACCACAGCCAGACTGGTTGGTATGAAGCTGTCCCTCAGATCCCTCTGACCTGGCAGAGGTTTGTTTCTGGGACAGAAAAGGCAGGCGCAGAGCTTGCGATGTTCCAGGGGCACCTAAGGGACATCTTTGTTAGAAAAATGGATCTGGGCCGTGTGGTGAGTAGATGCTTCACTGTAGGACTGGAAAACTATGTTCCTTGGGAAGAATATGGCTGAGCCAAGCTAGCAAAGCAAACCAGCCTCTGTTAGGCTTGCTGAGGGGCAGAGGTCCAGCAGAGCCCTCTCAGTGAGGAGAAAATAATCACCAGATGGCTGGCGTTTATTTCCTTTTCGTTAGCCTAGCATAAGGCCATAGAGATTTTTACCAGCAAGAGGATCTGGTGTGGGAGGGTTGCCAGTTGTGGTGTGTCCCTGCACACGCAGAGGGCAATGAGCCAATGTCAGGACCTTTCCCACATGTCACTGGATCTTCTACCACTGGCTATGGCCAGTGTGGTGTCCCAGCCTCTGGGGAAAGACATGGCTGATAGTTTGTGATATCTCCTCAATAAAGTAAATATTTAAAGAAAAAATGAAATTAAGTGAGCCTCTTTTCTGGGGTTTTTTTTTTTGTTTTTTTTTTTTTTCATAAGCTGTCACTGAGAGACCCGCAGTACATTCTGTCCATGATGCAGCAGGTGGGCAATGCCAGAGCAGGATTCATACCAGTGGTAACGAAAGGGACGTTGTTGGTGAAGAGCCTTCTTGACTGGCTCAAGAGTGCAGAGCTCCACATACTGACCTCAGAACTCCAGCCAGTGACCCACACATTGGCATCACATGAAATCCCCTAAGGTCTCTGCATAGGGCTAGAAGGACACAGACTTTTTGGGGTGCCTTGACCTTTCTAGATGAGCAACTGGAGGCCAGGAAGGGTGTCACAAATTACATCCAACACCATGGTGTGAGGAACTGAAGCAGTGCCCTAAATATGGGTGTTTTCATCCATAAGCTCAACTCTGCTCTCAGTGTCCCACTTTGAGAGCACAATACTTGAAGCGCAAAAGGAGTCTGCCTTGGGTACCACCAAGATCTGCCTGGGACATTACACTGTGACCATCTCCAGGACACCTCCAAAGAGATGCTTTGCAAATAGTTTGCGCTGCCAGCTATGGTGTCTGCTGCTGATGGTTGTGTTGGGCTTGGATCAGGACCATAGAATAATCCCAGTGCTGTGAGAAAAATATGGATTTATCTGGGGATTGAACAAAGCCAAACCCACACCCCTCAGCTGCAAAAAAGCCTTCATCCTTTTCTTCCTAAACCCATTAAAAGGGCTCCCAGATAATAATAAAATGCTTAAAATCCAAGTAATTGCCCCCTTCTCCACTGCATGAATTTTATGCAGAAAACCACGTCTGTGAGCATTCACTGAGCAGTCTCAGTTGCCAAGTGGGAAGGATGCCCACAAGGTCTGATTTTGCTTTCAGGTCTATACAGTAAATTCAGTGTGGTCATCCTGAAACTAGTGGAGTTAAATCAAAGTAAAAGTTATGTTAACGAAGAGAGATCCAAGCTCTGATGACTTAAAAAGAAGTCTTCTGGTCTTGCACAGTGGGTCAGGTGGGGCTCGTCTTGAGACAATTGCTGTCCCGTTTCCAGCTGCGCACATTGTGTCTGTGGCTTTCAGGAGAAATTCAGCTGTGGGACTTTTTTTGATCACCTCAATGACTCATTGACTATCTGTGTGTATCATCTCAGCATCAGTTCTCCCTCTAGCATTTGGCATGACTGTCTGGAGAGATGGAGACAGGCTGTGTTGGGGACCTCTTGCACGAGAGTGTGTATTATGTGTTTTGATGGGATGTGTGGAGCTGATTGGTGCTCAGTATGTCTTGGTATGGTGGGAATGAGAGGGTCTTTGGGGCCAGAGGAAATATCTGCTTGGACATAAGTACGCTGGGATGTTTACTTGCCTTTTGAGAACATGATGGTTCCCATGAGAACTTCTTTGAGAATCCTAGGCTGCAAGGAGCCTGGTGTCCCCACAGATGGGGAGTGAGGGGAGGAAAAAGACCAGGGTGAAAACTGAGTGAGCAACAGGACATTCAGTAGCACGTACTTCCACACACACTTTATCTGTTCACTTTCGACCAGCAGCCTTCATGGGGAATCAGTATTTACTCATCACCACAACCATAGCTGCCTCTCATCCCGTCCAGGGCCAAAGTGATGCAACCAGATAGCACCACATGGGACCAGGTCATCAAGCTGAACTGCCTGTAGCCGTGGCACACCTGGAGCCATTGCTTCCACCTGCTGACCCAGAGCACAGTCCCTGCCTTGAATGTGAGGAACAAAGCTCCAAGAAAGCAGGGTGAGAAATCTCCATCAAAGGACTGAAGCTTCTGACTAGTCCCCACCTGCAGATTTTCTGACCAAGGTCATAGAAAAAGCCGTGCTCTCCTTTTCCAGGGTCAGCATCAACCTGAAAACAAGAGCAGCCTCTGGGATGGGGTGGGCAGTGCTGTCCTGTGGCTCTCTGCTAATTGCACAGGGGGTGATTACAGCCCATTGCCATCCTTTATAAAAGGCCTGCTGTCCCACGGGGACAGTGCAGAGCCCCACTGCTCACTCTTTTTTCTCCCTGCTCCAAGCTGATTTCTCTCTCTTCTGCTTCTGTCTGGCCTCTTCCTTGGGGAGCTGCTGTTTCAAAGACACAGACCTCCTCCAGGTTGCTGCAACTGAAGGCAGGATAGGAAGCAGAGATCTGGAGATCCTTCCCTACCAAGTCACAAGATTTTTCTCCTTTTTCATCACCTGAAAAATGGGGATAAGATGCTTTGCAAGTGGAATAAGATACAGACTGTTCTCATTTCTTCATGTGTGTTGGCCTCTGAGGAGCAAAACAGACTGAACAGTGAGGGTCTGAACGCAGAGGACAGCTTCTGCCAGGAGAGTAACAGGGTTTTGAAGTCATGCAAGAACAAGCCATCATTGTACCCTGTGCTGAAGTTCACTCATCTGCAGAGCAGAAAGGCAGTCCCTGCAGGAAAGCTGGGAACAGCACCGATGTGAGCTCACTTTGGGGAGAAAGGACTTAAAAGGGGAAACTAAATGTAGAACTTGCAAATGGCAAGCTAAGCAGCTCCTGAAAACTAGTTACAGTCACTGCTCAAAGCATTGGCCTTTAGGTGTTAGATCCAGATCAAACTTTCCTTACAGCTTTGCCTGTTTGTATTAATTTTTTTATCAGTTACTTCAGGCTACATTACAGCCCCTCATTGGGGGATGCAGCTGATGACTCCATTTGCTGCATGCGGCAGAGTAAGGAAGGAATGAGTCTGTGGGTGTTTCTGCACCTTCCTGGGCTCTTGTTCCTCTCTTCAAAGCATCATCTGCCCTTGTTTTCCTGGGCTGAGCATCAGGGTCCTGAGGGTGCCTTGATGGCCCTGACCAGCCCCAGCTGGTGCCTGTCTGCTGTGTCCAGACCCTGCGAGACTGCAGCACAGGGTCCCCCATGGCCACTCACCCCTCGGGGAGCAGCCAGCTCTCACTGCCCCCAGACACAGGGTGCATGGGGCTGGCGGGGGGGGGGGGGGGGGGGGGGGCGGGGCAGCAGGAGGGGGAGAGGGGCTGTGTGGGCACACAGATACACTGTTCTCAGAAGCACCTGTAAGCCTCTGCCTGCATCTGTGTGCAAGGGCTGAATCTGCCTGTGTCACCTCGATTCCTTAGCTAAAAAAAACCAAAACAAAACCACCACCAAACGAAACAAAACTAAAAGAGAACTTGGAAATTTCCACTTTCTCCTGGGTTTTGTCCTTCTTTATTTTGTAACTGGGAAAAGAGAATCAAAGAGGATGTCAATGTCACTCCTTTCTGTGGTCATTTCACAAGCCACCTGTCAGCCAGGAGGGTGGCGAGGGGAGACCCAGGGAGTACAGTTTGCCACCCAAAAGATCAAGGAAAACTGCAGTTGTCGTTTTCCAAGGTTTCAAAACTGGGATATAACAACTTTTTTTTCCCTTGAGAATACTAAATTTCTGTAAAAGACAGAAACAGTAGTTACAGTATTTCAGCCCAATTTTAGAGATGAGGAAACTTTGAATCTCCACAAAAGCTCACAAGCAACCTACGTCAGATGCACATCCTCACCCTTCTTTTCTGTTCCCCCATGTCATGTTTTGAAACAGTTGGAAACTAATTTCATCTAAATAGTGACATCAGGAGACATTCGTTTAGATCCTAAGTAACTCCAGGGAGCACAAAATATGCAACGACCAACCCAGGCTGAACTCCTATTTAAAGTACAATTATTTTCATAATTTTTTATTTTTTTTTTTTTAAAGGCTAAGAGTGTGTCCTCCAAACACTTTAACCTGTACTACCCGAGCTGATGTCTGCAAAGGTGCTAGTGATAAATAGCTAGGCAAAGTGGCTGTGTTTGTATGAGTAATTAAGCTGAGCCAAGGACACTTCTCCAGCCCTGAGGGCATCCAGCTGGCTTGCATCCATACAACTAAACTCCATTCAGCCTGGCAACACTCAGCTTTCCCCTGGGGCTCATCCCTGGCTTCAGCTCTGACTCAGGCTAAAAGTTTCAGATAAAGACATGAGCGCTGAGAAAATTTTGCTCTGGTGCCCAGGAACATCACCATTTATTTCAGAGACATGGCTTGGGTTTTTCATCACCCTGAATTAGTACTTACTCAGCAGCCTCCAAATGCTGCAGGACCGGCTGTGTGACCCACACTAGCAGGACCATGGATTTACTGTGGATTTCTGTAAGCATCAGTGCTGCTGGTTATAGCCAGAGCTTCAACTAGGCAGCCTGCTAACTGCTACAGAGCACCCAGGAGCAGGCAATCCAGCCTCCCCTGGGAGCTGGAGACTCACAAGGAGCTTCACAGCCACGTGAAGGAAACAATTTTCTCAGACTCACTGTGTGGAGACCCCCTCTGCCACATCCAGTAGAGGATGCAGATGTGGGCGCTGCCACTGTCCCGCCAAATGTCCTCCTCCAAGTCACCTCATTGTATTTCCCATTTGCAAAGTGTTTTGAGGTCCCCAGAGATAAAGGTCTGTAGGACAGCTTTCCTTGCTTCCACAGCTCTGAGGGGGGTCAGCCACGGGAACAGAGACAGCTCGGAGGTATGTAATGGGGACTTGTAATGCAAAGCAATTCAGTTCAGCTGCCTGAAAAATAGCAATTAAAAAAGAGAGCTAATGTAAATCAAAAGTTATTTCCAGCCTGCTGCAGCCTGGGCACTCTTTCCCTAAGATGACCCCCAGCCACCAAACGCTGGATCCTCCAGAGCCAGCGGGTGAGCAGCATCCCCACTGAGGACTACAGCGCCCAGGAGCCTGCAGCCCAGGCAGCGCCTCTGCGGGACCAGGAGCTGGGCAGCCGGGGGGGCACCGGGGCGGCACTGGCTCGGGATCCCCCCACCCACGCCCAAGAGGTTTTAGGGCTGCTGTTTTCTATTACAAGCCCTTTCTCTGCCTGACCCAGCTCCTCTGTCTCTCCTCCCCCGGTAGTTTGTACATCACCCACGCAGACTTCCTGTGAGTCCACACCAGCAGGCATGAATGAAGTAGCTGGGAGGTGATGAAGAGCTCAAAGTGGGTAGAAATAAGAAAATCTGGCCAACGACACTTGGATGCTTCCAAACCTGCGTGCTGCTGAGGGAGATGGGAGACAGGTCAGTAAAGCCAGGATGGGATGCTGAGGGCTGACCCCCTCTGTAGTGCTGCACGAGTCCCGCAGCATCCCAGGGCAGCAGCAGGACATCTCTGGAACTTGGGGTCACCACTGCGAAGCCAGAGTGTTTGTCAAAGTTGGCTGTGGTGGAGCAAACTGCCCCGGCTGGGATAAATCCCCTTGCTTGTCTTTCTCAGGCTGGACCCTGCCTGAGAGATCTGGCTTGCTCCCCTGGCTGGGGGTGACCAATGGAGTCAGGGACACAGCTGGTCCTGCTCGGCGTGGGAAGCACGGGGCGCAGGGAGCAGGAACAGCAACACAATAACACGGGAAGGGGCATCCATCCTTTAAAATCTGCCTAACAGCAATGCTTCGGAGGCATCTGTGTGACAAGTGCTTTCAGGGGTGGGAACAAGTTAATAGATCCAGCCTCTGCCTCCCCAGGAGGAGCCGTGCCTGTGTGAGCTGGCTGCTCCCAGCCAAAGGAGCAGGAGCCACAGCTGGGGAGTTGCTGCTGTTCATGTGTTTCACAAGAGAAATTAAGGCAGCTGAGGTGACATGCAGCCACCTCTGGGAAAAACAGCACAGCCCACGGAACAGCCAGAGAGAAAAGTTTGCCTGGAGTCATCTTTGGGCTCAGAACAGTTGGTCGCCAAAACAGGAAGAGCAACCTTCATTCCTCAGCCTAACTGAAAGGTCCCCGGAGAACATCTCACCCAACACCCATCCTTTCTCTTGGTGAGAAAGGAGCAGAGATGCCGTAAATGTCCTGGATGCCTGCGGGGTTGGCTGGACCAGGGTCCCCTTTGCCTAGCTGAGAGGCTGGGCAGGGGCTTCTCAGGATGCCTCATCACTTTTGGGGCACTTGGGAGTCAAGGAACAGGGAAGGAGAGAGTTTTGGCTGGCTGAATCACCATCAGGGACCCCTCTCCAGGAGCTGACCTAGATAAATTCACAGGGCAGTTTGGTGCTGGTTCTCCCATGAAGAACGTCTATGGCAAATGGGCTGCTTCTTCAGCTTGGACATTCCATGGAGTTGGGTCGATGATGCTGGTGGGGTTGTGGCTGCACCCTTCACGGGTCAGGCGTGACAGCCTGCAAATTGAAGCTGACACCAAGGCAAAGCTGGACCATCAGCAGTCCACAGGGTGAGGGAACAAGGGAAGGTGTTGAGTCCTTGCTGTCATCCTAGACACCAGGAGGATCTCTGTGTCTGCTCAGATGTCTTCCTGGCCACCAGCCCCAGCAGCCTTGCACAGGCTCTGGTGCCTGCCCTGGTGCTGCATGGGGAACTGAGGACATCGGTGTGGGTTTCACTTCTGCCTCCAGCCTGTTGGGCTGCAGCTGTGACCCAGATGTCCCTGTCTTCTCACTGAGCTGGACAAGGCACAAAGCCTCTAGAGAAACAAAGGGGCACCGGCCAAGGGACGGGAGCCCCACAGGGTTCACACAGCCAGGTGAGCCTCAGGCAGTGCCTGGGAGGTTCTGTTTCACAGATGTGAGATTTTGGTACTGTCTGGAGTCCGGGGACCACAACATGATCTGTCCCAGAGACAAGCAGCTGCTTGCTCATCCTCAGCATTTCCCCTCATGGTCCCAGAAGGTCCCTCTCTGCCAGTGGTGCAGATGATCTCAGTGACCACTCTTCACATGGGATGTGTCTGGCCCTGGCCATGGCCCCAGCCCTGGGTCTGGTCATCCTAGCTCAGAGCAGGGATCACACCACCCCACAGATCCTTCAGAAACGGGTCTGGGTGCACACCTCACCAAAATGGGTTTGATTCTAGAGGTGCTGATGACCATGAGTTGGTCCTTGATGGTTATGACCACCAAACTTTACTACCTCTCTGAAGGAGAAGTAGTGTTGGTTTGTGCTCAGAGACAAGCACAGTAGGAAGAGCCCCCCTAAACCACCAGTTTCTTGTCATGAGTGCCTGGAGATGTGGAGAAACTCCAGCCTGTGCCAGGCATCTCCAGCAAACCCCTTCAATCCCTTCCTAGATTTTACAGTCTCTTGGCCTTTGGTCTTACTAGAATTAACTAAACTTAGCTGGGCTTTTATTTCTGATTTTGTTTTCCACATGACAGCTTACCACACTAAAAGTGATTTGTTTGTTGCTTTCTTTTTTTCCTGTTGGCCTTGGCAATAACACCTGCTTGGTTTCTTTTCAGGTTCAGCCCTCATGAAGGAAAACATAGGCTTTCATCTATAGAAGAGTAACTCAGACCAGTGCTGGCACTTTCCTATGGCTGCTACTTCTCAGCAGCCCTAGCAGGCAGGGAAAGCTGGTGGCAATGGCCAGGAGGACTCCCAGTGATGCCTTTCCTAGTGAACACCACCCAGGCCCCCACCTCTGAAGAACCAGGTGATGGAGCAGCCAGTCATGATGAAGCTGGAGCTCCTGGAGGTAGAGAATTTTCTCAGCCATTCTCAGGAGAAGTCATACACTTGCATGATTTGTGGGGACAGTTCTAAGCACAAGGGCATCCTGGTGACCCACCAGAAATCCCATAAGGAGGAGACAGAGGCTGAAGGCTGTGAGGAGGGTGATGCTGACCAGGCTGGAAAGCTACATGACCAAGAAGCCACCCAAGCTGGATGGGTGGTCAAGGAGGAAGGCCGTAGCAAGCACAGCACAGTGATGCTGAAAGAAGGAAGGAGCCCCATGCCTGCACCACGCATGGGAAGAGCTTCGAGATGAAGATGGACGTCACCAAGCACCTCTGGACTCACATGGGTGAGAGACCATTCCCCCGCCCTGACTGCAGCAAGAGGTTCATCACCAAATCACAACTCAAGGAGCACCAGAAGATCCACACAGGTGAGCAGCTGTACAAGTGCCTGGACCATGGGAAGAACTTCACCCAGAAGTTGCAGCTCATTGTGCACCGCCAGATCCACAAAGGTGACAAGCCTGTTTATCTGCTCCAACTGTGGGTGAAGTTACACCACCATTGGTCATTTGAAGAGGCACCAGAGGAACCGCCTCAAGAAGCAAAACCCTCCTGGTGAAGGAGAGGAGCCCTCTGAAGACCTGGTGACTGGTTGTGTGCCACCAGAGCCAGTGGGTGGCCACAGCAGCTCCATCATCGTGGTGAAGACAGAGGATGATGATGATGACTGTGAGGTCCTACGGTCCATGATGGCAAGGATCAAGCACTCAGGGAGGAAAGGGCTGATGCCTGCTCACTTTGGGATGGGGATGCTGTGTCCATCACCAAGGTCCACAGTCCCGTGGGAACTGGCCCTCTGGGAACATCTCACAGTATTTGGTGGGGGCCAGGAGTGGGAAACCTGGGAGGAACTGGACTTCAGTGCACAGCAAACCCTGAGTCAAACCTCAGTCAGAACTGGCTGACACAATGTGAAATCTGGGGGCGAGGGAGGGATATAAATACTTTTTTTTTTTTCTTATTTTTTTATATCTTATATAAGAGTCCTCATTTCAAAAGCGTTGGGTTTGGGGTTGTTGGGTTTTTTAGTTATTTTTTTTTGCTAACAGGAGGGCTAACAACCTTGGTTTTTTTAAAGCAAGTAAATGAAATCTGTGATTTTGGATATATTCACATGACTCCAAGAGCTGGAGCTTTAAGGACCAAAAATCTCACCAAACATTCTGAGGCTTGCCATCACCAAATTCCTGGCAGGAGTCAGAGCAGACCACTGTTGGTCACTAGCCTTCCAGCAGCTGACACCAGCACCAGCTGTCCCTGCAGACACGTGGAGCAGCATGGGGTCTGCTACTGTGCAAAAACTGCAGCCAGAAATAAGGGAGGATGTCATGGCCAAAGGACTTGGGGACGGGCACCTGGGGAGGGGCCACCAAGGTCAGCAATGCTCCTCGTGGAGGGCAAACACCCACCCACACGTCACAGGGTTGCAAAGCCAGACTAAGAGCCCTGGCTGGGAGCTAACACGGGGTTTACATGAAGATATCATTTCTCCTAGTTTAAAATACCATCATGCATGGGTTGATTGTGCAGGATAATCCCTGGGCAACGTTATTACGGAGCTGAGGGTTGCACAGCCACAGTTTCAGAGCAGCATTTCGGAGGCTGCCAGACCTGTCTCTTGCACCACATGCTCAGTTGCAATGCCAAGATGTGGTTCCCAAACCTGAAGCCCACCGGTCTGTGCCATGCTGAGGTACAGAGAAACCCTCTACAACTGTCCTCTGTGTCACACATCTGCAGTCGTGACCACAGTGTGGCACCAGGAAAAGGTGCGTTTAATTGCTTTGCCAAGAAAAGGAGGTGTTAGGTTGTTCCCAGAACCCCACCAACCTGGGCCGAGTGGAGGGTCAGCAGAGGCTGTTCCCACCACAGGTGGGGATGAGCATCCCCACATCTGGTATAGAGACTGTGGCTCTGTGAGCTGTGCTATCCCATAGGACCCCTCTGACACAGCTTAGTGACATGGAGGCCACCTCCAAGGCCACCTGGCCAAGCCAACTTGCTGTTCAGAGTGGTTTTGGGGGAGAAGAAGGAAAGGCTTTGCTGGGCAATCACTTAAAGTGCCACTTCTGACTTGACCAGGGGGTTCAGTTGCTTTTGCATCCCTCACTTCAGCGACAGGAAGAAGGGGGTTCACCACCCACTCCCCAGGGCCAGGTTCTCCCCATGCCCAGAGCAGCACCCTCCACCCTCCTGCTCCCTCTTTAGCCACCACATTTTGCCTTCGAGGTTGCACAAAGGTGGCAAGGCACAACACCATGTCCATACACTGCCAGCTTCCAGTACCTGCGCATGCCTTTGGAGCTCAAGCAGCCCCCCCACCATTAAAATTGCCTGGGATGAAGTGATCCCCTCTGTGCTCTCAGCAGCACTCCCCGTCGCTGGATTTGGTGTGCGCCCTGCGCTCCATCCCCCGGTGCAGCCCTGCTGCTCCATGTCCTCTGCATTAAATTAATATCCTGCCATTAACTACAGCAAAGAGCTGCGATGCTACAAAGCAATGGCAGGAGCCGAAGGAAGGATTGATACACCACTATCAGCTTGAAAAAGCTGGGCCAGCTTATCTTCAGACCCCGCATTGTCACCAGCCAAGCCAAATGGATAGTTACACAAAATTAAGGACTGTTTTCATTTTATTCTTTTTTTCCCCCCAGTAGATCTGTTTGATTTTGAAGATTCCCTCCAGCGTTTCTGTTCTTTTAATCGTGGGGTTTTTTTTCCCTTTATTTGTTTTGCTGGCAGTAAATTCATCAGCCCTAAATAGGTAGACTGCTAACAGACTGTGACTATAGCACACTAAACTATTACATGAAAAGCAGGGAACTAAATCATTCTCTGGAAAACAGGCCATGGTGGAAGACTGCTGCTTCCTGAAAGCTTTGTATTCTTTTTAGTTTGCTTTTTTGTGCAAGATGTTCTTGCTCCTGTAATCTTTGCACAGCTCTGCCCTATTTCTGCAAGCTAAAGACACAGCAAGCTGACGTGCAGGCTCAGCCCTTGCTGACTTGTTGCCCCCTCCTTGTCCCTTGTTTGGGCATCTTCTCTCAGGAATTAAATGACAGCAAGGAATAAATTATCCAGTCAGCCTTTTCTAACTCATCCTGATTTCTTTAACTCACATTATGTCTGGGTAATAACCCTGCTGCACAAACAAACTGGAGCTGGGGATGATCGGAAAGTGGCCACACACAGCATGTGGCAAAACTTCTGCCCTGATGAGGTGACTGCTTTCCCAGCCAGGGGGATTACGAGTGCTGAGTAACAAATCACATCGCTGGAGCATGGATACACGAAGAAAAAGCTTTGCCTAAGCATCTTGCAAACAAGACCCATGAGGACAGATAGCAGAGCACAAGCATGGCCCAGTTGGACCCTCCTTTGGGGAAGAGGAGCAGCTCTGTGTTTATGAGTTGTGGTTGGGCAGTTTTCCATCAGCTTTCTAGAAAAGTTTGACTACCATGGGGTGAATGAAGATGAATTTTCAGTCTAACAAAGTCTGCCACCTGCAGATCTTCCCAATGTCAAGTAGGAAAATAAAACTAATTAGGAATATATATAATTTTCCCTATCTCAGTGGTTGTGGGTCCACCATGCTCTCTGGGGCTGGCTTTATCTTACCTGAATCCATGTCTCTACAGCACAGATGTAAACATCTGAGCTGGTCATCCCCTGTTTAAAAGCAAAGGAAAGAGGAAGATGGAGAAAGTGATCTTTCTGCCCTGTTTAGATGTCCACCCTGGGGTGAGACGCTGGGACTTCTACTGGCTACATCTCCACAGGCTGCAATGGGGAGCTGGGCTCAGGGCAAGACATCCCCATCAGTTCATGGTGGTTTTAGCCCACAGCAGCCAGTCTATTTGGGAAAAGAGCAGAGGCCATAGGGACACAGGCTGCAATGGCCAGGAGTTATTAGACATAACTCCGTGTAGCACACGGAGTCAGCACTACAGATGCCTCTGATGCGAAAGCATCCCAGCCCTTAACGACGCGCTGTGCTGGTGGAGCTCCGCCTGCAAACAGTCCCGGCTGCGTGTGGCTTCCCGAGGGAGCGAGCTGGTACAAAGGGTGTGGAAAGGTTGGTATAATCCACAGAGGGAGATAATTATTTCCCAGGTATCTTTTTTCATAGAATCATTTAGGTTGGAGAAGACCTGTAAGATCATCGAGTCCAACCGTTAACCCAGCACTGCCATTTTTTATGACTTTCTTTTTATTTACTGGCTGTGCAGGAGGTGGAGGAACTAGCAGGAGTTGTGAACACCCACTGAAATATTAACATACAAACCAATGCTATGTGCTGGTCTTCCCTACGTTTCTTTTTACAAAGAAAAAAGTAAATACATTTTGCAATTGTCCTTCTTTCTAATAGTATCACGTCTGAGCACACTTTTACTGGATAGGAACCTCCAGCTATGAGATTCACCTCTTTCCCCTAGATTTTGTCTGTATTTCCTGATTTGCAGATAGTTTGCCTCTATTTTTCTAATAAAAAGCTGAAAATAATAATAATAATAAAAAAAAGGTTTGCTTCAGTGCCGTTGGCTTCAACTCATCCAAAGTGGGATGGAGGTGGGGGAATGGAGAGCTTGGGATGGAAGCATCCACCTGGCACCAGGACACCAGCACCCTCATCTCGATTCAAGCCCTCATCCCATGGCAGGTCTGAAGGGGGGATTGTGTGAGACTGAGGTTTTGCTATCGGAACCACTGAGAAGGAACTTATCTTTCCAAGTGTCTCTATAAACAGTTGGAAAATCACATGCACAGTCCTTACTCATTTTTGGTGTAAATCATTCCTCAAAAATCAGTCCTAAACACAGCAAAATAAGATGAAGACGGTGACAGATGAGACATTTTGTCTCCAAGGGTCTGCTGCGTCCTGGCTGTCTCCTGCTCACGTCATTGCCGTTTGCTGGTGATCACAGCTTTGCAAATGGGAGCTCCTCAGGGGGAACGAGCAGCAGGGCAGGACACGAGAACGAAACCTCTCTTGTTCGCGTTCACACCTGGCATCACAAGCACCCTAAAACCCTTCCTCATGCCAGCCCAGTGCCATGCTTCCTGGGACAGGAGAAAACCCATTTTTAAGAAGCGGGAAGTAGACAAGATACAAACCACTGTCATGTAACAAACCCCCGGCTGGGGTGCCCAGCTAAGGTGCTGCTCTGCAGGCACCCCCCTTCCTGGGTTTGCCCCAGACCCGAACTTTGCTTTGGGATTTGTGATGGCACCTGGGGACCTCTCTGAACCAAATGTGTCACAGGCCATTCAGTGACACAATGGGATATTTCTTTCCAGCGTCCCTTAGCTATTTTCCCAGTAACTCTCACCAACTGGGTGAATTGCTGCATCCTCCAGCCTCCATCAATCCCCATTTCTGTTTGTGCCAAACAGCCGATTGACAGAGCAGACTTGCTCCTTCCCTCCCACAGAGGGACATTTGTTATTCAGAACAAAATATTATGTTGCCATGTTATTTAATCAAGTCAAAATTCATAGGCAGCATCTGTGCAGAAGATAAAATGTTTCGGGACAGTTTAGTCCTTTTCTTATCTGAGTGATTACGGTTATGTAAAGACTTTTCTTTCAAACACAGAGATGGAGTTTCATAAGCAAGGGACCAAAATAGTGCCAAGTAGCCAACCACCTCCCCTTGATCACACCAGATTAGTACAATTAATCTGTAGGTATTAGTGACCAGCAGGGTTTTGCCTGGAGGATATAATATATATTTATTATTTCATATCTGATTTCCCCCAAGAGGCAGAAAATTCAATCGTGGGCTTTTCTTTTCATCATTATATTTTTGCAAATGGCGTCGTGGGATTTGGAAAATTACTGAAGGGCCCCTAATCAGAGAGGGAACAGTTAGCAAAGGGAGGAATGAGACCTCTGCTCATCTTTTATGTCTTCTGAGAACAATGCAATTGGGAACTGCCTGCTGGATGGGCACAGACTGGCACGGGATCTCAGCCAGGACGTGCTGGGGCTAGTGGGAGGGTGGCAAATACCCACCAGCATAACCAGCCCTAAAGGCGATTATAAAGGTGAGATTTCCACCACCTAACACTGGTGGAAACCAAAGCTCAGAAACATGGAATCATTTACCTGGGAGAGGGTTAGGAATTCTGATTCTCGGGCTCCTGTTCAGTTGCTGTAACAACACATCTCAATTACATACCCCTTCCACTAACGTGAAGCCTTTGAAGAAAGAGCAGAGCTTTGCTCTGACCGCAATGTGAAAACTGGAAAGGACAGTCGCTGACAAGCTTTCTTTCCTTTGTCTTTTTGGGAATAGGTGCTGTCTCTCACTTTTCTTGCTGCAAAGCAGCTGCATTTCACATCAATTTTTAAAGGAAGAGGCCGTGTCCTGCTCTCAAGCAGTGCCTGATTAACCCGATTACAGATCAATTGGCCCTTAGCACCGTACCAGCTAAGGGCTGGCAGAGATGGATTTAGCCTGTGGGGGCTGATTTGTGTGCTGCCCCTTGGGAAAACAACTGATTCCACTCTGGTTCTGCCCACACCTCCGAGCCTTCACAGACCAGCCAGCAGCCACCAGGCGATGTAAACCAAGGAGAGGAAGAACAGCACAAATACACGGTGACCTTTCCTCCAAGGACCTATTTCAAATTTTTGCTAATTTGCTAATTTTATTGCTTATTCACCACTTCTTGTATTAGAAGAGAAATGAACCTTTCTTCTTATACTTCCTAAAAGTGGGGGTGACCCTAAATACTGTCTGAATCCACAGCTAGAGCCCTGACGATGTGAGCTGAGGTATTACTTAGGAAAGACGGATGGGCTTTGCCAGTCCTTTTCATTTTTCGTAGCTTTATGAAATGAAGGAGCAATGTTCTCCCATCCTCTTGCAGGGGAGATAGCTGCATATTACAGCAGAAAGCGGAGCGTTACGTGATAGGAACTCAGATAGGAACATGGAAATGAGTGTGGCAGAGTGATGCAGAGTTAGATTGAGGTTCAGCAGCTCCCACTTATAAATACTAAACTCTGCCTATCCAGCACAGGAGGTGAATTGCAGGTCACGGCAAAGATAGGAATCAAGGTTTAAGCTGAATTTCCAAAGTACGTCTGTTGGAGCCATCTTTGTTAGGACAAGCCTGTCACCTTCAGCATTTTTTTTTTTTTAGCAGGGGGATTTTTGCAACACGTGGGCTAGGTGAGGGCCATACCACTGGCTGTGCTCCCCTCCCCCATGTCCCCCTCCATCCCTGGAGCAAAACCAGCAGTTTCACGATGCTTCTTCCCAATGCCCACTTAAGACTGAAAAAAATCAGGCCCCAGATTCTGCTGACAGCTGAGGCTGCCCCAGAGGCTACAGCCACCCACACAGTAAATAATTGCATTTAATCAGATGGATCCCCCCGCCACCCCCTCCCGCCCCAGCTCCATAAGCTCTTGGCAGGGGGATCCAAACTGCACTTAAGCTATGTGCTCCCCTGAAGAGGAACTGCTATGAACTACGCTTCTAAGACTTTCTACTGATTGTTGTCTCGCTTGCATTAAAATCCGGGCTGCAACAACATTTTCAGCCATTGAAGGAACAAAGAGCATCAGAGCAACACAGACCTGGAGGTCCAGGGCTGCAGCACAACCGACACACGAGGAAGAGTTAAAAATAAAGCCTACGGTGTCAACGTCTAAATTCCTTCCTTGCTATTCTCTGCCTGACAGCACCCTCTTCTGGGAAGCAGGAGCCGGTCGCTGAAGGGCGCATCCTGCTCAGCTCCTCGGTGCCTGAGCACCAGCAGCAAAGGGCAGAGCCCTCCCGGCGGCCAATTTAAGCAGAGTGGCATGAAACAGCCTCTTCTGAGCTACTTTTTGCAGCTCCCTTTGAAGGATTTTGAAGATCGCTACCTGATCGAGTGCCGGTCAAAGTCACAGCACCCAGTTTTTCAGTACCCACCAGCTGATGGGTGCAGCACCCAGGAGCCAGCGATCAGCACACCACTAAAGCCTGGCAAATTGCTGCTTTACACTGCTGGAGCAGCAGGTAACACCTGCACTGTCCTGCTGAGGACTGCCCTAAAATTGTTAATTATGTCCTCAGACATGTCCCCACCTTTTTATTTGTTTGCTAAATACACAGGTGAGCAAGCACCTTTTTGCAGACCATGTGCATATTAGTCAGGACAAGAACACACGTGTTCAGCCAGCCACGTTTCCCAGTGACACAGGCTGGGAGCTAAGAAGAGGATGAGCAGCTCAGCTTGCCCAGGCAGGGCTGGGCAGCCACCATCAGCACCCCGCTGGCAGGGCTCCAGATTCCACCTCCTCCAAAATCATCCCCATCCCTTGCCCTCTGCAATGGCAGGAGCACCTCGCTTGTGGCTAGCGTTGGTCGGTCTCTGCTTGAGGGTCTTTAACGCAGGGCAGCTGGTTCCGGGGCTTGTTTGTATTCTAAAATAACAAGGTTTTTAACTACAAACCACACGCGGGGCTTACCTGCATCCTGGGCTAACACTCCTCCTTGAAGGCCAAGCAGTGATGCCAAGACACAATTTGCTGTCTAATTAGTTCCCTGGTGGCTTGTCCACTCATAGCTGCAAACTTGTACCTGTTCTTAAATTAAGGATATAGTGCTGCTGCATTTGTTGGCAGCCTGGCGGTGCTTAATTACCTTTTTCAAGCACACCCAGCAGCAGGGGCTGAGGAGATGGATGAAGAGATGACCTGACTTTCCAGCCACTACTCAGAGGGCAACAATGGGCAGCGGGAGCAGCTGGAGTGACCGGGTCCGACGGGTCCGACACCTGCTGGGCTGCAGGAAGGTCCTTCGATCTAGCTCAAAACCCAAGTCATTGCAAGGTCCACTCGGATCCTTGGAAGTGGGGACACCCCAAAGCACCGATGGCTTTGGAAAGCCCTGCCTACCCACCTGTACTCCTCTCCCTGCCTGTGGGCACTGGCTGGGCTTGCGGAGCACCCGGCATGCAGGCATCTCGACTTTAGTCCGTGTTTCAAATTAATAACCAGGCTTAAGTTATTATATTAGCTCTGTGCATCTTGGATCATTTGCCAAAGACGATGACCCTCCCTCACCCCAGCACAGGGGAAACTGAGGCTAGGAAAGCCTCCTAGCAGGGTCCCACAGGCACACAGCTCCACAGCTCACCCGTTGCAGGTACTTGGAGCAGCCCCAGGCTAAAGAAACACCCCAGTGCATTTGCCTTACTCCAGGTCTTGTTCCTCTTTCAAGTGCAAGACAGATCCATAAAACCGCAGTTTCACTCAAGGATGCAGTCTGAAGAGGAAAAAGATGATCAAAAGTGGTGACTACATGTCTGCTGTCACCACCAGGACAAATTCATGCAGCCAAGCCCAGCAAAACAAAATGAAATCAGCAGCACAATGATTTATGGGCATGGTGAAACCCTCACCCTCCGTGCCTGCATCTCCAATGCCCCTGGGTCCATCTGCTTCTGCAGAAGTTAAGCTAAAACTAAAGGAAATTACTCAAAGTATTCACTAATTAGTTTGTCAGTCTGCAGAAACTATCAGCTGCTAGCACAGAGAAAGGAGCTTGCAGTCACACAAATCTATTGACGTTTTCAAGCATCCTCTTCTGCATCCCTGTTTTTTAAAGCCTTTTCTTGCTGAGCATCAGACCTGCTTATGCCAGGCTCTAACACAGCTAAAGCCTCCTGGAGCAGGTTTATGCACCTGCGGTGGACAGAGCCAGCGGCAGCAGATGCCTCATTTCCACCAGGGCTGAAGAAAGGTTGTGTCCACCCTCAGATTTAGTTATCAGGGACAGACGGGTAAGGGCAGGCAGGTAAATCGCAACCTCCAGCTGCACCGCTCAGGGTCTTCCCATTGAAACACCAGCTTTGCTTCTCCCCACTGGGAATTTGAGGAATTTTTTAGGGCATCAGATCAGAGCCTCCCTAGAACTTCCAATGTATTTCATATCTAAGGCTCTGTGGTTCAGAGGAATTTAGCATTAACTATAACTTTGGCTAAAGTCTCAGGTTATCATTTGATTTCACTGCACAGCATTGTCTGCGGTCACATTTAAAGAGAGCTCTTGCAAACTTGCAAAAGACCCAGCCACTGCAACAATTTCCAGCCTGGCTTCCCCTGCAGCCATGTGACAATGGCAGGAACAATAACAGAGCCCTGGAAGAGTCACACCGGGAAACCAGCCACCCGCACGCGGCAGGGAGAGCCCACAGCGCAAAGCCCTAACTGCTGCCAGGGCTCCTGGAAGCTGCCCAGCGCCTGCCCTCCCAGCCCAACACACCGCCTCTCCTCACAGATCTCCAGCCAGCTACACCCAGTACAGTGCCAGGGATCGCATTTTCTAACCTGTCTTTAAATGAGTGTTTTCAACCCCAAATAAAAGCTTGGAGGAGAACGCTTCCCTACCCTCTGAAGGAGAGGTTTCTAGCCCAGGGATAGAAATCCCTGTGACGGTGGTACCAGAGCCCCCCTCCAAGGGCTGGAGGACAGCTGAGAAATGCCATGGGAGGAGACAAAACAATTGCCCCTCTGCTTCCCAGTGGGACAACAGCCTGAAACACAAGGAGAGGTGAGGCCCCTCCAAACTGGTCCGGGTCAGACTGGGATTAGTGCTCCAGGAATGCCAAGGTGCCATTCCCACCTCCAGCTGCAGCAAGGCACTGACAGCACCTGGGGAAGTCAGAGGGTGCCTGGCTCTTTTCCCACCTGTTTAGGGCAGCCTCTGGTTGCTGTCCTTGCTGCCAGAAGACATTTAATGAAAGAGCATCCCTGCCAGTGCTCCTACTCTCCACGCTCCTAGCTGCTCGCTCCCTCAGCCACACAAACCAGCCATGCCCCACAAGAGCAGGAACTGGAACAGGATTTTCCATGCCCCCACTCTGTTCCCCTGCATGCAAATGGTCCCAGTTCCGCAGAAACTGGTATTAAACACCTGCAGCCAAACAAAATCACTGCACCTATCTCTTAAGGCAGCTGCTCACAGCACTGCAATGGTGAAAGGCAGACCGACACCTTGATCATCCCTCCATAAACACGAGGCCAAGCCACTCGTACTGTCTTGTACAAGAGTCCAAGGTGACCTGAATTCAGATGAAAGGGTGTATGGTCCCTGCCCTCTTTAGGGGCTGAAATAAACCTGTAAGCAGGAGTGGAAAAAAAGAAAGACATTTCTGAAGAAAGTACAAGGCTGCATGAACACAGAGCAGCAGGCATACATAATAGCGTTTTTATTCGTAACACCTTTAACTTGGACTGCAATTATTTCATTTTTTAAAGTTAAATTCAGGCAGCAATTGAGGAAAAAAACCCAAAAACAAATAGTCCCTGTGTGCACAAACAATGCAGCTTTGAATAATACTTGATAAGTTTATTTCATATTAACATGAACAGTAAAAAGTGGACATTTGACAGGATTTTACTTCAGGTCCTTTTCTTTATTCCTCTATTGTGTCCTTTTTGCCAGTCTCTTGTCCCTCAAATTGTGGATACTTAGCCTCAACGTCAGCCCAGGTTAGATAACCGTTTGCCAGGTCACGAAGGATAGCAGGAAGTTCAGAGATCTGCAGGCAAAGTCACAAAGACATATGAGAGATAAAGTCATCAGAACCAAGCTGCTCTGTTGGATACTTGGTCAATAGGGGTAATTTTTAGATCAGCAACAGAACAGATGCAAGATGCCTTCCTGCAAAATCATTTTTGGGGAGAAAAAAACATTAACTAGGAGGATATCTTATAACACAGTCTGTGGCATCTCAGCAAAGACTGCTCAGTTATTCAGGGTGACCCACGAGGAGAATGCAATTGTCACTGTGGTGGACCACAGCAAGGTTCATCGCTGGTAGTGTTACGCTACAGTTTTAGAAGGGAAACAAAACAACACACACATCCAAAAGATGCTGTAAGCCAGGCTTTAGCCAGGCTCTATTTACTGTAAGACCAGCCCAAAAGAAGCCGCCGGTTGCCTTTTCTTTGCTTCCCATAGCACACTGTTATGGTACAAAGGATCAGCCAGAGAAACTAGCCAATCTGCAGAAATTTAAGGATAACAAAGTCTCATCTCTGCTGCTCGGCAGCGAGAGGTCATCCAGGTGATACAGAGACAGATGGGTGCCCTGAGGAACTGGCACTACTTGTTACACTGCACCAAACCCACAGCCAGCTCGGCAGCCCCAAGCAGTACAGGTGCTTTTGTGCAGCGCAGAGCAGAGCTGTAACAGCTCAGCCTTGCAGATGAGCCCTAAGCCCTCCTCCTGCAGGAGCCAAACCGCGTTCCTGGTGGGGGCCAGGGAGGGAAGAGCGTGACAGAGGCGCCGAGACTGCACGTCCAGAGCTCTGAGCAGGTTTTGCTCGTAGGCAATGACACCACCATAGGGAGGTTTGCTATTCCAGACTCTATCGTGGCCATACTAGCAGAGCATGCTTAGGGCAGGCGTGGCTTTTGGGCAACACTTCACCAGCTTCTCCAGTGCTGTGTAAGCAACAGCGGCAGGAAGCAAGCTTTAAGGCGTTATGCCTGAGCTGTGCTCCATCAGCCAGTCTGTATCAGGCAAAGATCTTCTGCCTTTTGGTGCCTCTGGATTCAGAGAAGCCCTGCTTTTGAAAGCCAGACAACCCAGCAAATGCATTTACTCAGCAGCCTTCACTTGGAAAGAGGCACTCTAAAGAACAGTGCAATCAGTGCAAGGCATGGCTTTCAAGTAAGATCAACACCCTCTGCATCTAAGAAAAAAACCCAAAAAGTCTCATTTTAGCAGCAGGGCCAGCATCATCTGTTTAACCATTATCTCTTCCCTAGGGATTTCTCAGAATAGCTGAATTGCCTACAAGAGCCGGAGGCAGCTCCCGCACAGACCAGAGTCAGCAGCTAACACTCTCCCCCAGCCCCTAAGTCAGCAGCCGAATGCGTCTGCCTGCCCTTTACCTCGGCTCGGATCTGGCGCATCGAGTCACGGTCTCTTAGGGTGGCGGTGTGAGGTGTCCGGTTAACAGTGTCAAAGTCGATCGTGATCCCAAAGGCCACGCCAATCTCATCAGTCCTGGCATAGCGCCGGCCGATGGATCCAGAGGAATCGTCCACCTTGTGAGAGATGCCGTTCCTGGTGAGTGCTTCAGCTGCAAGAAGCAGAGAAGGGGGGATCACCAGGACTAGTTACATACTCAGCAGGCACCATGATCCTAGCAAAGGCCTCCCATATCCTCAGGCACCATGTGTCCTGCATCCTGGTTTCAAGCAGCATCACAGGCTGTCATTTTTATTTTGACAGAAGTTCCAATGTTCCAGTCCCTGCCAAGACTACAAGCTCAAACCCAAACCACAGGTACACTGCTACTCTCACAAGCCTCCACATCGCATCACTCAGCTCTCACCCACAAATCAAAGTCACCAACTTCTTCAACCTGTTATTACAGTCCCACAACTCTGCTTTAACTCAAAAACACACCAGCCTTACATGTGTGCAGGGGCATGTCCAGCACGGGGACCAAGGTCCTGAGCAGAACTGATGCTGACAGCAAAAGGCACTGTCTGACATGCAGGCTACATTCCTATCCTTCACGTATTCACTTTTAGATGGCACCAGTGCACATTTTGACAGAATGCCTGGAAGCTCAGCAGCTCTGGGACCGATTCAATAAATTAGCTAGCCAACAAGAGCGAAGAAAGAACATTCAGAAAAAAAAAAATAAATCAAAAAATGAAACAAAAAAAACCCCATACAAATAAAACCCAAAACCAAAACCCCACTGCTCCTGACAGCTTCTCTAAACAGTGGGAAAGACATTTTTTTGACACATAAAGAAAAAAAATGTTTTTTTACACAGGAAACCAACACAGGGAAGGGCAGGGAGGTGGTTTTTTGAGGTTAGACCAAAGACTTTGATGGATACCCAACACAGACTGATACCAGCCAACTCAGCTGTTTTAGTTCAATGGCTCTCCCTTTGCACATGCAAGCACCACACAATCCCAATGCTATTTTCTCCCTATAGCACGGAGGAAGAAACCTCTCTTCCCAGTGGACATCCCCATTGGACCCACAGTGTTCAATACACTTACATAATTCCTTGACAAAAGGCATGAATTCCTGATTCTGGCTTAGAGGAAGAACAGAGCACTTGAATGGTGCTACCACAGCTGGGAAGCTGAAGAACTAAGGAAAAAAGAAAAAACACAAATAAACACAAGCTTAATGGTTATGCCAGATTTTTAGGAGGTGAGAGTAAGTTCTGACTGAGGCTGGAGGCAGTGGAGTCACTGGCCTTCTGTAAGACATTAGCATTCAGGGCCCCAGCAGTAACATCTCACACCACTGAAGCAAAATTTTCTCCAGCTGTTGTCTGCTCCCCCTTCCCTCCCAACAGCTAAACATTACTTCCCACCAAAAGAGATCTACCAGAGCCCTCCCTTTAGAAAGTGAACCTCATTGGAATGACAGAAAAACGAAGGTTAGAGGGGACTTTCCAGGAGATTTAGTCTTATGCACAGTCTAAACCAAACTCCATTTGCTTCCCACAGAGACTGCACACGCACGGAGCATATGCAGCTCAAAGGTTTTCAGAACCCTCCACAGACCCTCAGCAAAATGTGCCAAAAGCGGGGGGGAGAAAAACCCAACACCACCTTTCCTGGCAATCAGCAAAGCCTGCAGGGGTACAGAAGTAATGTAGGTGAGATGTACCACAATACAGAGCAGCCCAGGCCAGAGAGAAAGTGAGTGGGTATGAGGAAGGTAAGTCCAATGTTTTAGACTTCACGAGCAGTTTGTGACTGAAAGCTGTGTCGTAACTCTGGGTTCCTGAACCCTGTCCCCCCACCCCCTCCCCATAACCGTACCATGTCCTGTGGCAACCAGAGACGCTAAGGAGTGCTGCTGTTTTACTTTTCTACAACCGCAGTCTAGCAGTCAGACACAACGAACAGGAACCAGCATCAAGTTTACAGCCAGCTTCCCATGGGCTACCAGCAATTGCGCAGAGCATCACGGTTTGGGCACTGGCTGGAACAGGCTGGTGCTCTGCATGTTACATGCACTTCCCTCAGAAACAGTAAAGTTTCAAGCCAAGATTTTAGGGGTGCCCAAAATCAGAGAAGGTTGAATTTCCTGAGAGACTGAGAAAACAGTCTATTGTCCATCTTGCTGCACAGACGTATGATTCCAGGAAAAGCAGCAGAGAGAAAGGAAATCATCACTGAAGAGATGCCATTCTCTGAGCAATGGGACATTGCCAAGCGTGAATCCAGAAGGAGGAATTTCTCACCCCCTTGCCAGGAATACAGTGAGCGCCTCACACACACACAGAGCCCAGAATGCTCTCAGTCTGCATGGATAAGTGACACGTACGCTGGCAAAACCAGCAATTCAACAGTCCACCGGGGTTTTCCCATCTCTACTCTGTATTGTGTAGTCGTCTTATTTTAGCCCTTTCCCTGGATGTCAGGGAAAGGCAAATGCTTGCAGCTGGTTTAAGCTGAGGCCCAGCCGCAGGAAAGCTCACCGTTCTCTGCTCGTCTCCTTCCCGGATGTGGAATGTGTGTTCAAACACTGTGTACATGATCCTCCCAATACCAAATGAGGGTTCAATTACATTTGGAATGATTTCTTCCACTGGAACACAAAAGAACCCACATCACCATTAAAAAAGAACCTATACACAACAAAAGATGTGTTTACTGAAGCTACATTTCTGCTCAGAAGTTCTGATTACTTGTAGCTGAGCACATGGAAATACAAGGTTAAACACTTCTGCTCTAAATACAAATACCTGAAGTAGAGATTTGGACTTAGTCCAGGTATAGGATGTATTTAAGTTATAAAAAACAAGTCGGGGCCCCTGCTCTGGCCCTGAGAGCCAATAGCACTGCACAACTTGCATCCATGCAGATAAACCCTCTTCCATTTAACAACAGCAAAGCCTCACCTGAACTGTTCACCAGGAACAGTACCAGTTCCACATCAAGCCACAAGCTATGTCCAGGCATTGTCTGGGAGAGTGCTATTTGGCACAGACCAAAACCATGCCAGGAAATATGCTAGCAATTAAACAGCCCGAATGATGGCAGGGTAATGATCAGTCCCTGTCCCACACTGGTTTAATCTACAGACCCAGCTTCAGTATCTAGCAGCCTGAGCAGAGAGCTTCAGATCCAACTCAAATTCAGCAAAGACTCCCCATGTATTCTTGAGTCATTCAGCTGCTTCAATGCCGCTACCCCCTCCCTATTCTCCATCCCACTGCAACATATTATGAGAGTAGGAAAGAATGAGGATCAACTAGCTAGTGTTCACAAAAATTCTCAGAGGACATGATGTGCTATGTTATTATATACTCGTCATTCTCTTCAATCCTTGCCACATGTCTGTCAAAGAGGCTTTTTCCTCCTTCTCCCCTCTGTGTATGAAAGGAGCTCAGTGGACAGCTGCCCTGCTCAGACAGTACAGCTTTTTAGAAAAAGCTCAGATTATCTACTGGAGAAGAAACACCACCAAACAGGCATCAGCTGCTTTTGAAAATCAAGGGTAGCATCCTGACTTGCCTCCTGCTCTATGTGCCTAGAGAGCCAATCCTCCTCAATTAAGCACCTAACCCAAGGTGGGACTTTACCTTCCAAAAGAATAATCCCAGTGACATAAAATGGTTTGGGTTGGAAGGGACCTTAAAAATCATCTAGTTTCAACCCCTCTGCCACAGGCAGGGCCCCCTTCCCCCAGCCCCATCCAGCCTGGCCTTGGGCACTGCCAGGGCTGGGGCACCCACAGCTGCTCTGGGCAGCCTGGGCCAGCGCCTTGCTGCCCTCACAGGGAAGGATTTCTTCCTAATATCTCATCTAAATCTCCCCTCTTTCAGTTTAAAGCCATTCCCCCTTGTCCTGTTGCTACATGCCCTTGTAAAAAGCCCCTCTCCAGCTTTCCTGTCAGCCCCTTTAGGTACTGGGAGGCTGCACTAAGGTCTCCCCAGAGCCTTCCCTTCTCCAGGCTGAACAGCCCCAGCTCTCCCAGCCTGTCTGCACAGCAGAGGGGCTCCAGCCCTCTGAGCATCTCCGTGGTCTCCTCTGGACTCGCTCCAACATGTCCATGTCCTCCTTATATTGGGGGCCCCAAAAGTTGAGCACAGTAAGAGGATGGTCTTGTTTTACTTGTGCATTGACAAACCAGTTTTCAAGACAAGACAGAGGGAAACCATAAACTTTGCCATCTGCTTGCAGACAGTAGCCAAACTGCCAAACATAGAAGTTTAAAGGAAAATCAGCAATTGGTGTTCTGCTTGCTGGCCCCCAGCAATAGTACAGTCTCTAACAGTTACCAACTCTGATTCGTTCTTTGAAGTTGTACCAAAGTAAAGCCTGGCACAGCAGCAGCACATGCTGGCTGAAAAGACACCTGGACATCTCAAAGGCTCAGCAGCTGCAGGAACCAGTATATTCTGCACCCGCTACAAGTTGCTCTACCCCTTCCCAGCAGCATTTATCACATCCTCAACCTAGGACAGGATGATCCACTAGTTACAGTATGAATTGGGGAAAAATCTGCCCCAGTCTCCAGCTCTGTCAAAGACTTCCCAAACGAAATTGGGTGAGGCACTTACAGAGCTGGCTGGAAAGACAAGACTTTGAGGAATTAATTCCATGCATTTTGGAAAGTTACCTTCTAGCCCCATCTTGCACATCAGGACAAAAGCTCTGTGGAGATGCAGTCCCTGATCAAAGCTGATGTGATTATCAACTACCAGAGGAACTGACTGGACTTGTCAGCTTACCGAGTCTGGTCAGGACAGCAGGCTGGCAAGCTGGCAGATGCTGGAAGACTTGGCTCCAGGCAGCGGAGTGACAACAGCAGCTCTGAGCACAGAGATCTGCCCATAGCCTTCTGAACACACTGCTGCAACCCACCTGCTGCACTGCAACGGACTTACAGATGAAAGCTCCCAAAGCTGGTGCACCTTCCCCAGCTCCTCTATCACTGAAGCAGATGGTTCTTAGCACCACATGGAACCTTACAAATCCTTGAATATGCAACTGAAGCAGCATGAACATAATATGCCAGCCAAAGTCTGTTAAACGGGTCACTGAATAGACCAGCCGAGAAGCAGGCAGACAGGCCTGCATCAATGGTCACTGAAATCCCACTGCTGTGTGAACACTTTCTCTTAAATTGCTGAATTTCAAGGAAATGAAATTTGCTATTTTTCCTGTGCTGTGGCACAATACTAACAGGACAATGCAATAAATAAAAGTTAATATTCAAAGTGTATCCTCATCTGCCTCTTAATTTTGAAGATCAAACAAGATACAAATTTACCATGTAATGTTTTCTGAAATCTCTTCACAGTAACCATGTCCTTTGTTAATTTAAAAGTTTTCCCTTCAGTTTCAACAGTAAATTCCCTGCAAAGGAAAAAGAAGTCACTTAAAAGCTCCAGCAATAAATAAACAAGTTATACTTGACTTTAAGAGTAGAATGATAGAAGCCAGTGCAAACCCCAGAGATCAAAGAAACATGTGGCATTCCCATTAAAAGGAATTTACATTAATAATAAAATTACTACATGTACATTAAAAACAACCCTTTTCATAATCACAGTGAACTTAGTTGTGGTTAACAGCCTGAAGCAAACTCAATTAGGAAATGGAAGAATCTCAGGATGAAGCATATACATCAAGAGAAAAAAAAAGGGAGGCACACAAAACAGGCACTTGCTGCAGACCGTACATCTCGTCAAGTACATGGACTTCTCATGGACACAGAGCTGTGTCAGAAGGTACCTTCATTTTCACAAATGCCAAAGGCAAGGACACAGCACAGTTATTTTGTTAGTTATTTCTAAAGCTTTTGATATTATGGCCTTCTAAATACTTTCTCTTGCTCCTTGCTAGCTTGCAACCAGCACACGCTCCTTGCTAACGAGAATTTAGGCTGTATTGACCCATCCCACTTACAGGAAGCAAACATCTGTTATTATGCATCCTAACAGAAAATTGCTGCTGCAAACCTGAGGGCTTCACACCATGGATTTATACAAACACGGTCACACAAAAGGTAGGTCTAGCACACCAATACTGTCAACACATGCAGTCAGCAATGGTACCCTTCTCACTGAAGCGTTCACATTAGTGTAACAAAAAACTTCTTAAAAAAGTCTGTGCTAATCACCTGCATTTTGACACAGTATCAAATGGGATGAAGTTTATAAAGATTTTGCTCTGAATGCAGCTAAAACTGGATGCTGAACTGAAACAACAGTCATGATTTTCAGTCTACTATCTAATTCAAGCCTGGGATGTTTATAACTCATCTATTCAATCATTTCAGTGGCATTCTGGATGAACTAACTTCACTCCCTTCTGGCTTTGACATGTGTACACATCACCGTATTCTGCAATAGCGTCTCTTCCCATTTTGAGTCCTACTGTTTTTTTCTACACTTGCACATTCGTAGAAATATAAATGAAATAAATTATAGCTCAGGGGAGAAAAAACCCACTACCGTTCTGGAATGTGTTCACTGACTTTACAACTTGCACCGTTTCAAGCAGGAAATTAAGTTTATTTTTTATTATTGCACCATTAGCCTTCTCATAATGCATACAGCTGTTGGCTTGGCCTACTTCAGCCAAATTTGACAGCTGTAGAGACCTCCTACATTTTCAGTTCCTGCATGTTAGGAACACAAGCCGACAGGTCGAGGAAAAACATACAAATTGCTGCCCCAATAAATCCAAGGCTGTAACAGGTCCTAAAGTACATCACTAGGCATCGGAGGATACTCACACAAGTTTTGGTTCTCATTAACTACTCTGTTCCATCACTCACAGAATTATTTGATTAATTTTAAAATTAAGTTCAAAACCATTTGCCAGTCCTGGCCAACTCTCAAAGCAGAGCAGGAAGCCAGTAAACACTGCCCATTTCACTGAAGTGTCTCTCTTACGGGATGATCCTACCAAAGCCAGAACCTCATTCCCACAAACATAAACACTTGAATACCGTGGTTACACATTTATGTGCATGCATCAAAAGATATGTTGATGGATGACCACAATGGGTGGGAGAGCACTAAAACATTTCAGATTATCTACTCAATCTACTCTCTCACAAGGAAGCTGGTTTCAGGTGGCTCAAATTAATCCAGCAGCACTTTGGGAACCTTCATCAGAGGTGTCAGAGAAGGCTACGATGCGCACACAGCCAGCTCACCCTTTTTCGTTGAGTAGCTGCTCCATCTCAGTGATGTAACACTCATCACACATGGAAAGGTATTCCATCACCACCTTTGCGTCCTTCTTATAAGCTTTGCCAATGGCTCCCTTATTTGCCTCAAACTGAACAATGTTAACTGTTCTGTACAAGGCAGTTAAGGAGTTTGAGACGACAGAAAGCAGGGCCTGGTTCTTTTGCTATGTCAAAGCTAACTGCTACTCAACACAAAGAAATCTCCTCCACTACTGGATTAAGGAACTCCTCTCCAAGAGAAGAAAGGAACAATAGAAAAATACTGAAAGGCAGAACATCACGAATTTTGAAAGAATACAAGAATACATTTTTTACAAGTACAGCTAGCAGCAGAACCATGGAATGTCATTGAGTAACCTGGGATAGTAACCCCACATTCATATTTAAACCATGCTTCACAGCCAAAACAGAGCCTAGCATTAAGTTAGAAAAAAACCAAGCAAAATAGTAAAGCCCCTTTGCCAACCAGGGTAAAGTCACCTACGTGCTCAGTTCTTTGCAGGTTACTTCCCAAAGTCATGCTGGTCTGTAGCTCCAGGTTTCCCTGTTAACTTTACAGATGTAATTTAAAATAGAGCTGCACAGCTCTCAAAGACATCTCACTGTCAGATCACTTTTCACTTCAAGAGAATCTGGTTTATTCTGAAAGGATATAGGTTCTTTGAGAGGCTTCTCAGCTATAAGAGGAACTTTGGTGGCACGGGCATGGCAGGAGAGGTCATAGCAGGAACGATCAGCACAGCCAACAATCTCAATCCAACCCTGAAAAAACAAAAGCAGAAGCTTTCACCAACTCACTTTTTTTGTCCACTTAAGCATCAAATATGTTTACTCACCCTTAAGCCCTCCCTGCTCCCATGACTGTTTTTTCTACATAATTAGCTCTGTTACAATAAGCAGCCCTCACTCACTAGTTGCTCCGTCATTTGAATGATTCCATTTGTTTTCAGAGGAAATGATCAGTTATCTAACCAGTGCCTGTGTTCAGGGCCAGGTTTTCCACATGGCTTGGCAGAACACAGCCCTGTGCCAATAGCTTAGGGTTGGGGCCAGAGCACACAGTCCTATCACCCACATGCTACAGGCACATGAGACATCATGCCTTCAGGGCTTCACTGCTCCGCAAGTATGGAACAGACAGCAGGCAACCAGCCCCATTAGAACGGTTGAAAGCCTGGCTTATGAGCTACCAAGACAGATCTCATGCAAGGAAAGCACTTCTTTCAACATTTCATTATGTACAGCAAGGAGGAATCTCAAAACATCATTCACGCACACGGAATAGATGAAGCCTCCTTACACTTGCAGCAAATACAACCACCATCTGGGTTTTCTAAAAGACAATCCTGTATAACAAAAGGCACATCAGCTGCTTTCCATTCACTGTCACATCAGCATGGACATATAGGCAGCCAGATGCTGTGTGGTTTTCCGGTTTGCAGTGATATAGCAGGGTGTCAGGAAAGGTATGTCAACAGAAGAAATTCCAGTGCTTGAAGAATCATGGTGTTCCAGAAAATCTTGGGGAATTTTTCACAAATTAAACCATTAGGGTACTACAGCTACTTCTCAGAAAACACAAAATACAGGTTTATGTAATGATTTTACAGGATGGATTTTAAGCTATTCAGAGCAGTTAACTGCTTACTACAGAGTGCTGCAAGTTGGTATAAACATTTTTGGTCAGAGTTAAGTGACAAACCAAAGTGTAAGCCTAGCTCACACGGTGGTTTTGTCATGCCCCTGGGATTGCTGTCCTCACTTCTGGGTTAGGCTGTTGGGACATACTGCTCTGAGTGTTGCCCCTATCCATGACAAGGCTTGCAAAGTTTATTAATCTTATTTACGTGGTATGGCACACGCATGTCCAGCCTGTTTTGGGCTGGCTGCAATGAGAGGCTCTGAACTTAGGGAAATCAGCTGTCTATATTCAAAGGAAGCCATCGGTTCAATCATTTCTACAGGTCTGTTCTATATGAAGACAAATCACACACCCAAGATGCAAAGAATTTTTTTGCTTAAGTTTGGCAGAACTTTACTGGCTTCTATTCCTCTAACTAGCTGTAATGGAACATCGCTCATGGTAAGTCTATCTCAGCTCCTTAAAATCAGAGAGAGAGAGAAACCCCAAGCAAGCAAACAAAAAAGCCAAAAAAACCACACAGAGAAAAACCACCAACCACACACAACCTCCTCACTCCTAGGTTGTACGAGGTTCTTCCTGCCCGTAAGTAAGGCTGTCCGCACCATCTGAAGCCTTGAACCATTCCATGTGCAGACACCTTTGGGCTGAGCATGCTACCAGTTTGGCTCTCAACCCAGTCAGGTCTGCAGATGGGGTCATCCATCAGATAAGGGTCACTGCAATGTCACAGGCTAGCCCACAGACCTCAGCAAAATCCCGTCACATCTTTTGATCCCTTATAGGAACTAGAATACACAGAGTTGTCTAGGTATTTTCAGAAATCTGCATATATCCTAGAATCCTTGGAAAGGCTAACCAGGCAGAAGAACATATGCTTCACTACATGAAGGAAAAATAATGAAATAACTTTTTTTCTTTTTTACTCAGATTCAACCCCCAAAAGTAGATTCTACACCCTTGAAGAGGGGAATGACTTCATAATCAATACAGTCTAGTTACTACGCCTTCTACGACATTTCTTTTGAAACTATAATTCCAGCTGATATACTTGGCTGAGACTTACTGAAGAGGCTGAAAGCCCTCCAAGAAAATCTAAAATGAGTCTAAGAGCTTTGCCCCTATTACTGCTGGTTTACCTGAAAGAAAAAAGCAACACATTTTTCAAAATCCAACCAACAATGCAAAAGAAAGACAAAGCACTCAACAAGGCCTGAACTGAAAAGCTCTTAATGGCTCAGCAGGAAGACAAAAAATCCTTGGGAAATTTTTCTCGCAGCACCAGCTGTCTGAACTGGCAGGAATTAACTCATTTCTCACAGCTTGGAAGTGGGAAAGGAAAAGCAAATATTCAAGCAGGATGGAGTATGCCCTGGAATAATGCCTCCAGCAAAACAAATCATTCCCCACTGCTGTTACAGGGGTTATAGCCTTTGGAAAGCACCAGGACTTGGTTCCCTTTAATTCTATATGAAATTCAACCAGAGAAAAGTCCCCAGGCAACTTCAGGCTCCAGCAAAGAAGAGCCTGAAGCATGGACCTACAAGGAAACATCAACAATTCATAAACTCTGTGCAAGCTCACTGCAGGGAGCTGACCTGTTCCCTTAATCCTGGATTCAGAATATTTTCACTGCAGTAAGTATGTTCATACCAACGTGGGACTGGACAGAAACATCAGACTCATAGCCCTCGTTTTAAAAAACAAGAAATAAACCAGAACCCCTTCCTGCACTACCAACAGATCTGACAGGGAGTGCCACTTGCTGTTTCACTTTGTCACTTACATACGATGTTTTGGACTCTGCATCCCAGCAGTCACAGGCATAATGAGCCATCTCATTCTCCATATGCTGTCGGAAGCGCAGCTTCTCTGGGGATACACCGACCTTTGTAAGGAAGAGGTAGATTCTGCCAATGAAGTAACCGAGAACGGAGTTATTGATCACACCCTGGAAAGGGAAAAAGCAGGAAGAAAAAAAACCAAACCACAGACATTAATTCCTAAGGAAGCAAAGTAATGATTTGCTGTACTTCTGCAGACAACCTGACATGTTAGAGATAGAACTTCTTGCAGCTGCCCATGATAAAGTACTGTTTCTCCTGAAACTATTAAATCTTTTCAAATTCACCCAGTGCCACTGGCAGTATCTCCATCTGAACAAAATAGTAAGTTATTATTACTCTAGAACTCATCACTAACTGTCTCTGAAGATCACCTAGTTGAAAATACCTCGCAGTATTTTCTGCAACAGTACAGGCACAGGTATGACGACTGCATGGGAACTGCAATTACGGCTCCAGACCCTGCAACAGCTGTACCCTACAGTTCGCAGTTGCAGTACAATGGCAGGGGGGCATTCTTGTGGTGGTGGTGGTTTGGTTTTGGGGTTTTTCCATTTAGGTTGGGGGGGGGTGGGGGGCGGCAGTATTTTGGTGGGTGGGCTGAAGGAGGCTGGTCAATCTACTCATTCATAATTTGCATGGATGGAGAATCAGGTAGTGAAACCCCAATGTGCCAGCCACGTACTGATGGGGGTCAGCAGCCAAGTATTAGATTCCTAGTCACTGCTGAGCTTTTGGCAGATCCTAGTATTCCTTACTGCTGCTCTCCCACCAGCCAAGTGTGAAGCTTAGCCTCCAACCACTATCCCAACACAACCTGCAGCCTTTCATTACTGATAACAAGGGCCAGGCTTGGATTTCAGCCACACTGATTCACTGAAGAGAACCGACTCTTAAATCTGGGAGCAAACCCCAGCTGGCATCAAAATAACAGTTTGTAATTTAGCCTTGAAGGAAATATTCAAAAGAGCAAGCTCCATGTGCCTGCTAGAGGAACATTACCTGCTGGACAGCATCTCCCAGCCGCATTACGTGGGCGGACTGCCCGCTGACCTGGGCCTTGGCAGAGTACAGGAGAATGTTGAGATCTGCCACATTCTGAAACTTGGGGTGATTTTTCTCACTGGGATCCACAAAGTGCTCAATTTCTGCCATGGTGAATTCCCTAACAGAAACACAACCAACCACGTGTATTAAATATTTCATCTGTTAGACACAGCCAATCTAATAAAAGTTTATGCTTTAGCCTCTCACAAGCAAGTCAGCAATTTAAAAACACATGTAAACCAAGAGCCGAGCCAATGTATAGACGACTGGAATATGAACCAGCCTCGACACTGGATTTAGTTTTATCTTTGAATTCCTAATAAAACTTTCCACAAATTCATCTATAGATCTCCAGGACATGGTTATCACCACTGTGATTCAGAGCAGAGATTAGCACCTTTAGAAATACTTTCAGAAGTTCTCTGGAGTTTTTCCAGACTGCTGCCCATATTAGAATTGTACATTTCCTACAGGGTCAATGAAGAATAAGCCACTGATTAATTCAGTAGCTTTAACTCACATGAGAGATACCTAAAATAACCAGGTGAGGTGACAATTTCTTGAAGATAACGATACCGCTACATTCAGCAACGGTGTACATTCTGTTTTAAGAGCTTATCTTTAACACATCTATACTCAGACTGATTCTTAACCTTCCTGCTTGAAATTGCTTTATATTGAATTAGCTTGCTATCAAGAACCTTTAAAAAGCTCTAGGTAATCATTAACTTTAAATCACAGGCATCAGGATATAATTTGCTATGATAGCATAACAGTCTCCAATAAATGTGTCACAAGCATATAATTTATATTTGACTGAAAATGCATTTCAATGAGAAAAGTTCTCATTCCCAGATGTGCAAGAGAGCATATGAGGACTAAGAAAATTCCAGAGTTCCCTTAGTGCTAACGATGCCACTGCCTCTCAGTGGCACCATTTACAGCACCATATTAATCAGTTCCCAAGTTTACGACACATTCTGCCTGTGTGCATGGCAGAACTACACTGACTGCGCATGGGAGCTCTTGTTCCAAATTAGACAGAAGAGACTTCTGTTCAAAATAGTTCGGTTAAAACACAGAGAGTATCCTTAAGGAAATACAATAATCACTTTCAACCTGAGACTCAGTAACTCTGAGCTTTCCTGATTGACTGCTCTTGGGACACAAACACATCTCCTGAGTCAGGTTATCTCACAACTTCCTTTCTGTATTAAGCTGCAGAACTGCAAAACCAAGGCAATAAAATACCGCTACAAGGTCAATCACGTTTCGATTCCAGATTTCAGTTTTAAAGTAAATCACATGAACATATATAAACAAGCAAAGCTGCATGTTCTGTAGAGAACACAGCTACTTTATGATTTGTTTAGATTATGATGGAAGCAAATTTTGTTAGTAAAACTGAGTTTAAAGTAGGTGTTTCTATTACAGCAGCTATTTCAGAGCTCCTACTTCTAACCAGCCAGGCTTAGATAGAACTCTGTAGTTAAAATCTTAATATAAGAGTTTGTCCATGAACACAGAGACTCACTAGGCACATAATCTGGAGGCCTCTGGAAGCAAGCATGAAAGTGACATAATCATGTACGAACACTGGAACAAAAAGGGAGGCGCTACCTGCTCCCAGGTACCCTCCTGCTAAAAGAGGAAATTTGCAGTACCTCACTCTGATGAGGCCGGAGCGGGGTGAGATTTCATTTCTGAAGGAATTTCCAATCTGAGCAGCAGCAAAAGGCAGTTTGCCTTGGTTAAACTCCAGAAGACGTTTGAAGTTGAGGAATATTCCCTGGGCAGTTTCTGGCCTCAGATAGCTGAAAGGAGATGGGGGGAGAGGAAAAAATCAGGAAGATAAAATGGAGGGGAAATCAGTGAGAAAAGAAAAACACAGTTACTACAAAACTTAAAGGTGGTACTTTTACTCCCGAGTCTTTTGAACTCTAGACACAAAATAATGAAGCAACAGACTGAGGGGAAAAGACTGAACAAACACCAGCCGCAGCCCAAACACAGCACTCCACAGTTACTCTCAAACGCAAACTGGATGATTTGGCTGCTTTTGAAATGCAAGCACAGAACGGAAAAAGGTGTTTGAATGAAGTACAGTGGCCAGTGACATCAAGGAGGTCACAAGGAATGCACCCCCCTTGCCTTTCCTATGTAGTCCTGAGCTGTTCCAGCCTGCTTACAAAGGTGAGTTTTGCAGGCGATACGTAACTGCAGCTCTGCTGTCACACAAACTGTGAAGCGGCTTTAGTGTAACGTCCCTACAACCCCTACAGTGATCTGAGATTTCCACAGAGAATACCACCTACATAGATTATTTCATGTACTATACTGGAGAAGACATATGACGTGTACCTCTGATCCCATCCCAGAGCATATGCAAGAATTATATCCTCCACTCGTCAACAGAGGTTTCTGTCTTAGTTTTGGAGACCCCAACTCAAGACAAGAAAGCTTCTACATTGTCACATACTAACTACAAACACCTAGCAACTGATGCTACGATCACCCTGCTAAATAACTTCATCCTGAAACAGGTTCTCTATAGCCAAGCAGTTGCTGACAATTGCGGATTCAGCATTAACTGGCTTTATGGAAACTACTCCAACAAGCAAGGGCATAGCTGTGATCCACATGGTCTATCTGCTTCAAGTATTTTCACGACTCTGCAACAGCTCCTTGATTATCCTGCCTTTCACCAAGATACAAGGAATGCTGACCTGCCAGAGCAGGCTGGGACTGAAAGGCAAGGGAAGGTTACTCAAGAAAAAATTGCGTATTTCAATCCTGTTGAGACTGCATTTTTACTCCAAGTGATCTATGAAGAAGGGACAGTGTGAGCAGAATGAGATTAGTACCTACCCAGGCATGTTTCCTCCAGGCCCAATGGAGGTCTTGAACATCAGATTGAAAGAAACAGGAGGGGACAGGTCATTCCCAGTGATTGGTGATTTCACATTGTAGTTCACAAAGAGATCTGCAAGTTCTTGCTGGCCATAATTGTCCAACTAATACCAAAACACAGGAGAATTATTTTAATTACTAGACAAGATAACAGGAATTAATTATGTCCGCTTCATCTTTTGCTGAGCATGATCTACAGCTCTGAAATCTTGACATTTTCACACAAGCTAGGTTTGAACCAGTAACAGAAGAATACACTGCACATCTGCAAACCCATTTTAGTAACATAAGTCCACGACTCAGTCATACCACAGAAAGTCTGAAGTCTAGATAGAAATGCAAGCACTGAGCATAACAGTGGGTGTAAAGCAGAAAAGTCATTGGGACTGCATCTCCACCCACCAGCAGCTTCTTTTGAACAGTTTCAGCTAAGGCATGGGAAGCACTGAGTTGGGAACAAAAAAAAGAAAAAATAAAGCAATGAGAGAGAAGAAAGCTAAAATTTCTGCAGGGCTTTGTCAGCATTCATTTCTTTTTCTTCTGGTGCATGAAACACAGCAGTCAAGCTGTGCATTAGATGCTCTCTTTTAGAGCTGTTCTACATTTTAGTTAAATAGAACAGATCTGCAGCACAGGGTTTCCTGGTGAAAGATTCTCCATTTGCTCTGAAAACAATTTGGCAATGACTGGACACTTTCACAAGTAGGATAATCTCAGCCCCTTCCAGGACCCTACCTTCCCCTTTCTCTGGAAGATGGGAATCAAGCAGCAGCAGAACTACAGATCTAACTGCAATCTAACTGCACAAGACCCACAATTTCTGCAACTGTCTTGTGCATTAACGTACTAGCTTTCTGCATATGTACATTTAAATGTAGTTACTAGACCCAAGTACCATAAAGGGTCTATACTGAACAGTACAGCAATGATTTAACACTCAAATTTAAAATCTAATGAGCTGCCTCTAGCACTAATTGTCATGATTCTTCATGTATAAGAGAAAGGACAGGAGATAAGAGTTCATTAATAGATAAATTCCCCTAAAGAATGGTCAAAGTTCAGCGTGGTAGTATGAAAAACCTAATGAGAGCTTCCCAGTGGTGCAATACACAGGATTAAAAAAAGTTGCTCTTTCTAGAAGGAAACATTCATTCTATGCATGGCTCTAGAAGTATTTATCCTAGAAGTCATAAGAACAAACATTAAAAACAAGGTAAGAAAACAAATAAAAAAAGGCAAACATCTGCACAGCTGCTCAGGAATGTCAGCCTGGAGCACCAGCTATTCTCATGGGAAACAGGAAAAATGTGTGCGGGGTGCTAGAGACAGAGGAATTAATCTCAAGTACTTCAAAGCCAAGACAACTTTAAAACATACCAATTCAGTGCTAAGCTGATTCAGAAAACTTCTCATCCGTCTCTGTTCCTTTGTATCACAATCCCAGTCAGGAATTTACAAAGGTACAGGGGGAGGACTCAGAAGAGACAGGCTTTTTGCCAGGGCGTGAAGCGGAACAGAGCACACCAGCTCCAAGAACATAGCTTCAGCCCCACCAATCCAACATTCAAGGGACAAATATAACAGCAGTTACTCTCCAAAACAGCAGAAGGAAGGAGATGCGATTAACCAGCAAGTTTACAGTATTTGTTAACAACTAAGTCTTCAGTATTTAGGAGCATGTACAGCCGGACATATATCTCTGATGCAAAGACTTCTGAGCATCTTCAGAGACACAGAAGGGGCACTGCCTCTGGACTCGGTGTATCGCACTTCCTCAGTTACACCCATATCCCTGCAGCATCCACCTCCCCAGGCAGGCACCCACCTGCGTTAGAACATTTTCCATTTCTGCCTTTTTCTCTGCTGTGCACTTCTTGTCAGACATAAGCTTTTGCAGGTGAGCTGTAAGCAAAAGAAGTACTTAGTGAGTTTGTACTGCAACACCATCACAGACCCCAACCTAACGCTTGAAAAAATCAGGAGGATCCTCCAGTATGACTGTTAGTGTATACCCACCCGTTGTCTTGCTAGTGTCTATCAGGGTAATTCCACTCCTGTCATCAGGGCAATGCTGATCTACAGTTTGTTGATGTGACGCACCACAGGGGAAACAACAGGTCCTTATCTAGTTTCTTTCCAATACTCGTTCCTCTAAACCCAAGCAATGGCTTTGTAGTCCCTTTCTCCTTATTTTCTTTCTATACGGACTGGAAATTAAAAGCAACATCTGATCCCAAGCCAGTATGGCTAATTTTATCCAAATGCACTCAGAGGCATGCACTGAGTTGGTACAGTAGGGTTAGACTGCATTCCACTTTAAAGCACAACATTCTCCATGAGATACAAAGGCAGACAGCGATGCCAACATTTCCCACTCATCTGAAAAAAGCAATCCAACTTTTTAGTGTCAGTAACAGCAGGTGGCTGTTAACCAGTGATGGGCTGCAGAAGAGACAGGGACACTCTTGTTTAAGATGCTGTTCAGTGTGCCAAGTGGGCAGAGCTCAGATGGGCTTCTTTTGTTTGTCTTTTTA
The DNA here is from genome assembly GCF_023638135.1 of Falco biarmicus. Taxonomy (NCBI): domain Eukaryota; kingdom Metazoa; phylum Chordata; class Aves; order Falconiformes; family Falconidae; genus Falco; species Falco biarmicus. Next base: position 57,450,961 of record NC_079291.1, on the reverse strand, counting down.
ATAAAACAAAAATTCTAACAAAATAGTATGAAAGCAGCTTTGATGCCAGTGCGCATTGTTCTATATACTTAACTTCCAAGGAAAACGCTAGAAAACTGGAGAGCACAAGCAACTTAAACCTAGAGCAGAACAGTCCTTCCTTTCATAATGGAGCTGTACATAAAAAAGTTTTCCTTTTTTTTTTGGTTTTTTAAACAAATTTTAATCAATAACCAGAAAGAAGAGTGAAGACTTTGCAAACCTAAGAAATGCATTAAGTCTGTTTAGCATTCCCAAAAGTCAGCTGAGTTCTAAGGTATACGAAAGTCAGCAGTCACCACGTAATTGAACTTTGCATAGGGAAAGCATGCTCTGTCCCCTTGTATCATCATTAAGTCATTTCTCAGTTCCAAACAAAAAGCAACTGAAACTCAAGAAAACAAAAACCAGAACATGGTAGAGGACAGGAATGTTGTTATATAGGGAGTCCTCAGCTTAGACAACACAGTGATCTTTTATGGCCTGATGACCCAGGATTTCATAAAAATGACCCAACCATGTAACACAGGACACTAACACAACATTTGGCTGAAACTGAGAACTTCGGGGATCTTTGGTATGGTAGGATTAACGAACTACAAACACAAGTACAAAAGACTGGCTACACCAATTGGCCTCCCCTGAGAAAGATAAGTCTTTTCCCACATTTGTACCACTGCAAGAAATCCCCAAGGCCACCTAGCCTTGGAATAAAAGCAAACCTTTTAAGAGATGATCAGCACGAAAACATTCCCCATTTTTCACATCTTTCACCATAAAGTCAGCAAACTTGTCTACGTGGCCAGAAGTCCTAGAAAAGATGATAGAAAAAAGAACATGAAAACTTCCACCAGACAGCCCTGGGTACTGTCGCAGTGGACAGACCATAACCAAAAAGAAATGCTTTAAACTATGCACCCAAACTGTAGGCTCACTCTTGCTTCAGGTTATAGATTGACATTAAGCAGTACCATCCCACAGAAAATCTGATCTGTGTCACTACATCTTAAAACGTGTCCCTTAAGATGACACTTAGCGCCTGTAGGAACTGCATCGTGATCAAAGCAAGACATAGACGCAGTTGTGAAGAGTAACCAGTAATTCAGGTGGACAGATTTCCACTATTTTGTACCAGTGATCCATGAAAGCTTCTGCCCGTTGTGCCATGACCCATACAAAGTAATGCAGTTCACTCCACTCAGGCTCTCAGTCCAAAAGCTCCTGACATATTTAGCAAACCTGTGGGTAGTCTTAGTGGAGACATGTGGAGGTGAAGTGTCCAGAATCTGAACTATGCCCTCACCCTGGAAGATGGTCCTTCTACCTGGCGTGTGGATAAAAAGAGGGTTTCAATCCCCAGGGCTACAGAGGCACCATTTGCTTTCAGAGCTCAATTAACACACTGCAGATTGCCACCCCTCCACAGAGAAGGAAAGGATGGTCGAGCAACCTGGCCACTGTCCTAAACTATGACTCAGGTGTTCCAGGTTTAGGCAAGTCACCTAATTCTTTTTCTTCTCTTCTTGATCTTTTAGAAAAAAAGGGATAATGGAAATTTATTTCTTAATGGGACTGCAAGGAGACATTAAGACATCAGACTCTCAGACGTAAGTCCCACTGCTCTCCCCGATTTATGGAACAGCTTCTCACGTTGACCTGTGCACTGCCATCTAATTATTTTGCACTGCAACAAGGTATGAAATTGGGTGACCCAGTCTCAAGATTCCTGTGGGTAATTTTACAGAAGACTGTAAAATGCAACTACAACCAGAAATTATATGCTGCAGGAAAGAAAAAAGACCTATATTTACTTCAGAACCGGCTCTGGCGTAAGCATGGTACAGTCAATCTCCAGGATCTGCTCTTCCTGAATAAAGTGCTGTCTCCATGCTTGGATGATGTTGTTCTTCAAAGCACACCCAACAGGCCCAAAGTCATACAGACCACTGACACCTGCAAAGAGAATAAGGTAAAAAAAAAAATAAAATGCAGTAGGTCCTACATTGTATGAACCTGCATTGTTATGAGGAAACATCCTCCCTTCCCAGTGTTTCCATCAGTTGGCTTGAAGTCATTTTCTGAGCATGAAGCACCAGCTTCCCTGGGCTAAACAGAATACGGAATGTGGCTCACCATAGAGAGGCTTTTTACATAAAGACCCATAACATAAAGGCTGAAAGTAAACTCTATGAAGGACCTAGACAGACACTGCCCTACACACTAACCAATACAGTTCAGTTGCGGAGCCCACTGGGCCCTCAGATAGCGGTAGAAGCTGAAACTGATAAATACCAACAACTGTGAAAGTCACACTTCCTCCACCGACGGATTACAGTTTGTGGAGAGTTTTGTGCAAGCAATTTAGCTGAAGGAAGAATCTGAATACAGAAGAGGTGATAATGTATGGGCCAAAGCAGTACGTTATTGTCAGTAATAACACATATCTGCTGATCCCTAGGTTAGGCACAACAATGAAAAAAAAGAAAAATCCAATAAAACAACCTAGAGTATTTATTTTAGTGTCTTAGGTGATAGAGCAGGAACAATACAGGCATCGTGCTGCCCCCCCCAAATGCTCAAATCAGCTCTCTGAAGAGGTTTAACAGCCACATTTGTTCACCTGCACCTGTTCATTGACAAAGTTCACTAAAGTAACAGGTTCTAAGGTTCATGTTAATTTTGCGCACTATCTAGCCAAGAAAAGCTCTGACAGAGACAAACAGTCACAAGGAAATAAGCTGATCACCCCCTCAAACACCAAAACACCCTACCCCTCTGCAAAGAAACAATCTTCTACAATGAACTGCTCAGAACACGCAGCCTAAGGTCCACTCATTTACATTCAGAAAACAAAAGACAAAATTTGAGCCCCCTCCCCACCCACAGACTTTAGGAAGGGGGAACTTTTGAAAGGCTTACAGACTCAAGAAGTAAAGTTTAAAGCCAACTTTAAAAATAATGCCTTTGTGTTGCATTAATGTAATGTTGCACGATGTCATTTCACACACCTAGAAAGACCACAACATTAGCCTAAATGGATTAAAATGTACATCTCTTCATATCCGTACCTCCATAAATAGAAAAGGCTTGATCGTAGAAAAACCTCCTTTTCAAAGTATCTTCCATTTTAACTCTGTCCACAACGTCATCTTTGGGCTGTAAGGCCAGCTCCTGTTAATTCAAGCAAACCAAAAACAGTTAATTGCTCCCATTTCTGGCAGGAGGAGAAATCCTCTCCATTCACCACTATGAGTCAAAAGTCTGTAAACCCCATTTTGAAGCAAAGGTATCCTGCCAACATACTCATTTTCCAAAGAGCAATGGTCACACTGAAATTCAAGTGCTCAATTACAAGCATGATTGTCCGAATGCAGCATTTTAGACACTTGAGGCAGACTCATCTGTCCCGACTTTCAGACAACTAAGTCTAAGCTAGTCATCCTCAGCTTTCTTTACAATCACTGGAAAATGTCAATTTCCAAAGCAATTCTTCTGACCTATTTCCCTCTCCTGACTATAAAAAGAGCTTGGAGTGACTAGCTTGAACTACAAATATCTAACTCTTGGCATAAATGAAGCTTTCAATAAAGTGTACCTCACATGAAAGAATTCTGACTATGACAATTACAAACATCATCATCATCCCTGTGCTCTGCCAAAGGTGTATGTCTGCTACTTGCACAAAGATCTACTTGCAAAATGTAGGCTTTCACAAATACGGCCTGCTGCACTCAGAAAATTTATTTAAGAGTGCCTAAATGCCCTGCCCAGATTCTGTGAAAATGTTTTACAGCAGGCTCACCATTTTACCTGAAAACCTACGATTTTTTGCAATCAACTCCCATTAGTGAAGTCAACAGACCTGAAAGATTTTCTTCAAGCATGATATTTTGATAATTAAAGCAGAGTGAAGCCAAGAAGCTCAATAAATTAATTCAGATCCTCCTCAGTGGCTAATGCTACCATTTTGAACAGCCTTTTGGTAACAGAAAGTACTGTACAACCAATAGTTTCAAACTTTTCTTCTTTTAGCATCTATAAAGACAAATAAACGTGGCCTAATTTTAAAAGCACTGTACATCTGCTGCTCCCATGAATTAGCATAAGCCAAGGAGTAATTGCATGAGAGATGGAAAGAGTCAAAGACAGAGAGAGCACACACATGACAGCAAGCACCAGAAAAGTACTTTTAAAGCATGGAAAGGGAATCCATTTGGCACTTTCTGCCTAAAATCATAGAATCACATTTCACAATGACCAGGGTTTCTTAAGAGAAAGGATGGCTTTTGCCCAGAGCTGGAAGAAGAAGAGCAAGTGACACAGCCCAATTCTGAGCTGGCAGGGAGAAACGGCTAGTAGAGGAACAACTGGAGTGGGCACAGAAAACTGTAGAGCCCTCTTCTATTACCTAAAGAGAATAGTTCATGAACTGCTGCAGAAGTCAAAGAAACAGTCTCTTCTATCTGGCATTCATAAACATAAATATATTCATAAATAGAAGGCAGAAAAGTACCTGTGTTAGTATTCAAGGGCAAGAAAGACTCCGTAGAGAAACAGAATCATCTCTGACTTATGATATAGTTTGAGGACATAAAGCCAAGGAATTTTAAACACTCAACTTCTCTGCCCTGTTCAAAGCCTCAAATTCAGAGCCACTCTGCTATCTTTAAGTAGGAGTCACAGGGCTTGAAAACTGTACCAGCAGAAAACTTACCAGCTGCTAAAGCTAACAAGCACTCACACTGCTGCCTTCTGCAAAAGGTGCAAGTGACTGATGCATTGCTGGAAACACCACCAAGAAGGACTGTATTGGAGTGCTGCACTCACAAGGGCAGATGCTGCATTTGCAAGGTCATTCTTGCACTGACAGGGATACCACCCACACAAATTGTGTAACTGGTAAGCACGCCTCTACACTGCATCCTACAGGCACTCTTCCAACGGAAGGTGGGGCTCAAATGCATACCATGACCCCTAACTTGCCTTGCTGTGTCACTCTACGCCAAGCTTCCGAGGGCTGGGAAACAGAATTGGGAAGATATTTAGAAACTAGTTACTCCAGGACAACACAGCTATCCATATGGGTTTCATGCAATGGTTTCAAGGCACAGTTCTATGCCAAATACTAAGTAAAAATGACATCTTTTTACTTGGGTTAAACGTATGCAAACAGGTAACCATCATGCCAGAGCCGGCAGGGAGCACTGACTGTTCACCTCATGTGACTATGCAGGATAAACAGAGTCGACTGGTTTAATTCCGCTACACTCACCTTCTCACAGTAAGTTAGTTGCAAGCAGTGGTGTATTTATTTATTAATTTATTTTTAAGACTACCACCAAAGCACAAAATCATTTTTATATGAAATACAAATCAGAAAGAACCTCACAGTTTTCCTGGCTGAATCTGCCTACCTGACTGTTTTTCCGTTCAGGAGTTTCTATTTATTGTTTCAGTTTGAGAAGGGGAGGGGAGCTTGCAGGATAAGGAAGCCTGTTTTTTCTTGTTTATGAATCTAGAGACAAAACAAACTTGAGTTTCCATCATTTCCATTTGCAGAAAGACTTTCCAGAGCACATTCGCATTTTCAAAAAGGGGGCGCAACTTCAATATACCCCTCTCTATAAGGCTGAGGGAAATCATAGGCTACTTGAAACATCTCCAAAAACTTTGTTTAAACAGTAGCAAAGAAAATGGTTTCTAAAGAAACACCTTCTATGCCAGTCTGGGAATTTAAATCCGCACAAAGAAGCTGAAAATGAAACTTGCTAGAGCAAGCAGCACATCCTCTCACTGCACACAAAAAAGATCTATACAGTCAACAAAGATTAGCAACATACACACTGAATTTCAGCTTTGACTTACAAACAACCTGAACACATATTTGTTTGCACACTATTATTTAATGCTAACAGGTATCAGCGTAACAGATAAAGAATGAAACTACCACTAGTTGGAAACTTGCAAACTATTTCAGAAGTCATTCAAACAGTCTAGCCCAAATCAATACTATAAAAAAGCATTAAGTAGAGATTTCGAGGCTTTTCAGACAAAACTGCGGAACTCAAATTTAATTTCCAGACTCACCTTTGCTTCTAGGACCCTCTTCCGAGCTTTGAGCTCTGCTACAGCTTTGTCTATATCCACCTGAGGAGCTTTCTCTTCCTTCAGTTTCCTTACCAGTTCTCCCTAGAAGAAGGAGACAAAACACAACACCGATTCTTTCTTTGAATGCCATAGAGAAAAGCTCTCCTTCTTTGAGCTCCCCTGTCACTCCAGAAGGAGGGCTTCATCCTGGCTCCCAGCTCTCCTCCACGCAGGTCTCAAGAGGCTGCTTAAATTGGTACAAGTGAGAAGGCATTTGAGAATTAGCAGAACTAGGCATTATTAGAAAAATTCAATGCCCCCCCCCGCTGTTAAATCCCAGACCTGTTATTAAACCTCAGTGTGCAACTATCTTCCTGTATGTACCTCTTCACAGCAGATTCCCACAAATCCTAGTTTTCTGTCTTTGAGGATGCACCAAGTGGATTCTCAGATGGTTAATAAAGGCTTTGTGCCCTCCTCCTCAGTAATAAGGCTTCTCTTCCTTCTACCCTTTCCCTTTTCTTCAAAATTTATGACCATTTCAGACCTCTTTTCCTCTGTCACATCTATTCAAAACTGGCCAGTAAGTACACAAATTTTTAGAAGAAGGTCTCACAGAAGACAGGCATTGTTAGCCTAATGTCTAAGCAAACAAGGTACTGCATTATCTCTAAAAACTGTTACTGTTTTTAAAATTTATCCAGCAACTTCGGGAAGGAATGGAGTTAAAAAAATGAAATAAACTAAACCTCGAAGTCTAAACGTTTCAGAGCACCAAAACCATGCAGTGGGCTTACACTGAGGTCTTGACCCGAGTCAAACCACCATCACTTTGTTATGATTCCACAAAGGCCTCTTCGTCCTGTGGGGAAAATTCTTCCCTTTAACCCTAGGGAAGCATTCAATCCCTAAGTATCCAACAGCATGCTTTTCTGAACATGATCCTCAGCAGTCACGCCCAGCTTGCTCTTGGAGATAAATTAATTAAAAGTCTTCCTTTGAGTCCACCCTTCTTCAGCCAAAACCAAGGTCAATCTTGAATTACTGAGAAGGACAAAGGAGCTGACCCAGAAGGAAAAAGCACAGAGATGTCAATGCCTTCTCATGTGGAATGTTCTAAGAATGGGATGCTCCAAGTTCAGCATTTTTCTTGCACCTTGCACTTCCCCATTAAACAAAAAGAAGGAGGAAAAAAGGAAAAAAACCCACTGCAAACAGAATACAACATTTCCATCACAACAGCTTTTTCATCAATTCCGAGCTTTTCTGACATTAATATTACAGGTGACTGAGAAATCAAAAAGAAGACAATACACAGATTGCCACTCAGTAATCACATTAGAAAAGCTAAAAGTGCTTCAGAGACTAAGGAGTTCAAAAGGCTAATTTTATTAATAAAGGAGGAAGCCTCAAAAGACTGCACTAAACCAAACACACAAAAAGAAAAGAGAAAAATAAGAATCCTGTCACACTCCCTAACCCCGATGGCTACAAGAACAGAACAAATCTGCACTCTCCTTCCTGTTAACTAGTTATACCAAAATATGAAAGTTTCACTCTAGGGCTGAGGATTTCAACTGCCATTCCTGGGTAACGTGGCAGAGGGAGGGATCTGATCTCTTGTATTTTTTTTCTTTTAAAGTAGTAAGTCCAAATTGCCTTTGTTGAGCTAGGGGGTCGGCAGTGGAAAAACGTCAAGGAAGCTGCAAAGCTGCTACTGCTGACTCAACAGAGCTACCACCCTGCTCATTGCTGAGCATCTAAAAGCAGCATACAGCAACTCTTTGTCCTGATCTATAAGAGTACTCAGACATACGCAAGGAGGGAAAAAAAAAACAACAACACACAACTGAAGCAAATAATTATGTTTGCTGACAGGACTCAACCTAATTAAAGCTACGATCTTGAGCCCAACCCAGAGGAGGAGTACACAGCAGCACTCGATGTGGCAAATTTTGCTGCAGCTTTGTCCCACAGACCAGTAAAGCAGAGAGGGATCCACCCCTGGATCACGGCAGCTTATTGCATCAGGCACTGCTGCAGGAAGATAGCTGCTCACTTTCCTCTCCATAGGTTAAGAGTCCCTTAGGTTTAATTAAACTGCTTCTCCACAAGCTGATAGACAGGGTCCTCTGCATCATAAGGTACCAACCCCAGTCATCGTTACTCCCTCCCTTTCCTCTTGTGCAATCATCTCAGGGAATTACTACTGTCAGCTGTACAACACAATATCTGTAATCCCAGCTACACAAATTTACCCACAAACCTTTCCCTGGCACCCCACACTCCTGTTTCAATCCCACAGGCGGCCAGAAAGAAGGGGTGCATTGATACTTTAAAGGCAAACGTCAGCACCCAAGACGCAGGATTTTAAAGTAAATAAATTGGCTAGCTCTAGAGATCATCGTTTTATTTACAAGAAGCTCTCCTGCCAAGGCATTATGCTGTACAATGATTCATAATAAAAACTCATTGAAGTGCTGGTATAATTAGAGGGTCATAAATCCAATTATTTAATGGGAAAACACATGCACAAATCTATGTGTAGATCTACACACACGTAGCTATGTGTGCAGCTAAGCAGAAGACTATGGATTCTGCCACTTAAAGGAGGCATATGGGGAACCCACACACATAGGTCTTGCTGCTGAAGGAAGGGGAACTCCCATGTGCTATAAACAAGCTCCACTGCCATTAACGTACACAGCAAGAGCACCAAGATCAAGATTCACTTAGGAAATAAGGCAAATAAATCACTCTCAGGTAACAAGGAAGATAAAGATAACAGCTCCACCTGTGAGGGAGATGAAAGAGAACATGATGCAGTCCCAGCTAATAGAAGACATCTATGTATCTAGACAACTAAGAATGATGAAATGGAAAATGTGCAAAGGAGGATGTGCCTTAGCACATCAGGCAAATATGCAATTCTAAAGAATATCGTTTACCTCCAAACCCCAGCACGAACTCTGCTCTTAAAGGGAAATCATCGTGTGACCCTATGGGATCAGGGAACCTATGCAGGCTGTTTTGGAAAGAAAACGCGAAGAGCCAGCTACGGGGCCCTAGCAGCATGACAAAGTCAGCCCCAGCTGGGGCAGAGGAGGCACGGAGCCCAGGAGAGGGACGCCAGGCAGCCTGACGAACTGATCCAGTTCTGCCAGACTCCAACGCACAGCACCGCTGCGGGGAGGGGAGCGGGCAGCCCCTGTCACCCACCCCCTGCCGGCCCCTGCTCCGGGGCAGCGCAACACCCACCCCAGGGGAGGCACCTGCAGCCCCCGCTCCCCCGGGGACCAAGGCCGGCTCCCGGACCCCCGCCTACGGGCTGCCCGGCCGGAGCCCGCCGGGGCTGCGCGGCGCCCCCGAGCAGGGAGCGGGGAGGTGGCGAGCAGGCCCTGCGGGGCTGTGGGGAGACACTGCGTTCACTCCGCGAGGGGGGCACCCACCCGGAGCACGGCCCGCGCCAGCCGGCAGGGCTCGGGGGGGGGGACACGGGGGGACACCTCCCCACAGACCCGAGCCGAGGCACCGGCCGGCCGCCGCGGGCCCGGAGCTCCGAGCGGGTCTGTCACGCACCCGTCCCCCTCAGAGAGATCCGCGCCCCGCAGGCGGGAGACCCCTCTTCAGGCGGGTCCTCCCCGGCGGGTGTCCCCCCTCAGCCGCCACCCGCCTCAGCGGGGACGCCCCTCATCCGGGCCGAGGCGGGTTACCTGGTGCCGCACCGCCTGCCTGAGGGGCGCAAGCAGCGCCTCGGCTTGCGGACCGTCCATGGGGGTCGCGGCCGGGGGGGGGCCGGGAGCGGAGCGGGGCGGCGGGCGGGCGGACGAGGCGGCGCAGGCGGTGCAGGAGGGCGGGCAGGGCGCTACGGGGCGGCAGCGGCATGGAGAGGCGCGGCGCGCCGCCCTACCCCCCCCCGCATGATGAAATCCCGCCTGGCGTAAAGCCGGCCCGCGCCCCGCCGCCGCACTTTCCGCACGGGCAGCGGCCGCCGCAGCGCCGCCGGCGCCCGCCCCGCCGCAGATTCGGCACGGCGCGGGGCGGGGCGGCACGGGGCGGCGGGCCGACAGGGGGCGCGCGGGAACGCCCCCGTCGCGCGCACATGGCCCCCGCTCCCACCCGGCCGCCGCGGCGCGAGGGGGGCGCTGCGCATGCGCGAGGTCAGGGCCCCGCCCCGCCCGTGGGGCGCGTGCGCGGGGTGGAGCACGGTATTGCGCACACCCACGCGCGCGCACGCGCACACGTACACAGGCACCCGGGGTGTCCGTGGGCCGTGCTTGGGTGTGCGTGGTGTGTGTGTGCCTCTGTGTGTGTCTCTGTGTGTGTGTGTGCGTGTGTGTGTGTGCCGGCTGCGCGTGGGTACTGGCTGTCCCACCGCACACGTGGGTAATACCTGCCGCCCCCCGGCTATGCGTGGGCAATTCCTGCACCCCCCCCCCCCGGCTGTGCGTGGGCAATTCCTGTGTCCCGGCCCGGCTGTGCGTGGGCAATTCCTGTGTGTGTCCCCCGGCTGTGCGTGGGCAGTGGCTATCCCACCCCAGGTGTCCGTGGGTAATACCTGCCGCCCCCCGGCTGTGCGTAGGCAGTGCCTGCCTACGTGGGTGTGTCCCCGGGTGTGCGTGGGCAGTGCCGGGCCCACGGGGCCACCTGCCCCCGCAGTGCAGCCGCCACCCCCGCCCGCTGTGCCCCGCCCCCGGGCCGTTCCCCTCCCCCACCCCACCCCCGCACCGGGGTCGGCGGTGTTTCCCGCCCCCCCCGGCGGGTGCCGTGCCGGGACAGGGGCACAGGGGGACTGGGGGAGTGGGGCAGCTGCTCGTCCTGAATGCTCTTGCTTGTTCCCAATGCTTCACTGTTATGTTTATTTGGCTGCAAATTGCTGTTTCTGTTTCGCTGCCGTACCTTACTGGAAAGGGCTCTAGTGTGCGGTTAAATGCTGAGCTTTTCTCTGTTCCAGATTATTTCTTTTTTAATTCATTCAGTGCTGGTAAGAGCGTAAGGACTCTGCAGCCCTCCTGTAGCTCGTCACGGTGATCGAAGGTGTAAGGATAGATCTATCAAAGGTGTGAGGATAGCGGAACCATCCCCAAAAGCAAATTTGCAAGGGAATGGGGAGCAGGCACACCGCGACGGTGGTGGGAAGGTGGCAGGACCCAGTGAAACGGGAAACCCCAGTGACCAGAAGCTCGGTTTGCCAGTGCTGAACCGGGAGGACCAGGTAGCAGCACTTTTCCAAAATGCCTTTTTTTTTTTTTCCCCTCTTCCCAGAAGATTTCCTCCTGTCCTCAGCAGCCAAGCATGCTTGGTCCCCTGCAGCCCTTCATCAGGAGGATGGAGATGGGCGGGGCTGGTGCCTCCAGCCTTTTTCCCTGGATGAAATCCCACCTCGTGCACGCTGCTGGCCCCAGCAACGTCTCTCCTTGCAAAGGAAACATGTCCAGCACCCGTTCCCAGCACCATGGCCTGGTGGTACAGGACAACCTCAACACAAGGACCCAAAAGACCACCTCCGTGCCCATTCCCATCAGGCTGGGGGTGCAGCTCTCCCCCCGAAGGGCTTTGAAAAGCACCTGGCTGAGAGCACAAGACCGAGCCATAAGACCCGTCCTTGTGAGTAAATCCATCATGACACGTTAGATTGCCCGTGTTCCGGGCTTGCACGAGGATTGGACTGTACAGTCAACTTGAACTTTGAAAGTCATGTCATTTTTTTAGGTAAGCAGCAAAGCACTAAAAGAAGAAAAAAGGGCAGAAAAAGGAGGGTGGACATGTTTCCTGAGCAAGGCTGGGGGGGGGGGCGCGGGTAGGGAGTGCACAAGGAAACCCTGACTGCCCCTTTTGCCATGGTACTGCTGAAGGCTGGCAGTGTGATTTAGGGGCCACTGACCCCAGGCCCGCTGCTGGGTCCTTGCTGGGTTGGGGCAGGAAGGGAGAAACATCAGGCAGCATTTTACACCAAACCATAGCTGCGAATGGGGGACTGCGGGCAAACTGGCCTCCCAGAACTGGGTCACACCCGGGGCTGGCTGGACCCCATCTGCAAGGCGATGTCATTGGGAAGAGCTGAGTATGTCTGGGAATCAACATGAAGCTAATACTGGAGCTAAAAATAAACCTTTATATCAGCATGGAGCTGCATGGAAAGGCTTCGGGCATCCACTGCTGATGGAGGGTCTGTGGGCTGGGGCACAGACACATAATGGGGTTCCCCATAATTTGGGGACAGACTTTTTAGCAGGGCCTGTAGCGATCGCACAAGGGGGAATGGCTTTACACTGAAAGAGGGGAGATTTAGGTTAGATATAAGGAAGGAATTCTTCCCTGTGAGGGCAGCGAGGCACCAGCACACGCTGCCCAGAGCAGCTGTGGGTGCCCCAGCCCTGGCAGTGCCCAAGGCCAGGCTGGACGGGGCTGGGAGCAGCCTGGGCTGGTGGAAGGTGCGCCTGTCTGTGGAAGGTGTCCCTGCCCGTGGCAGGGAGGGTGGAACTAGATGTTTAAGCTCGTTAAGGTCCCTTCCAACTCAAACTATTCTATGATAACATGCCCGTACCATCTCCGCTGTTCTCTTGGGTCCTGGGGTGCTGCAGAAGTGCTCAGCCCTCTACCAGCACAGAGGATTGCTGCTGAACCCCACACCTCGTGCCGGTTTGCAAGGCGAGCTCAGCGGTGGCTTTCCTTTTGGCATCCACGTGGGTGGGTGAACCACCAGGCACCCCGGGCACACCATCACTGCTGGCTGACATCTCAGGGCTGTCCAGAGCCCAGCTTTTCCCCTCCTTGTACATCCGATTCTAGCTCTGTGCCTCTTTGCATTTGCTAAGCACCTTGAGGGGGCTGTTTGAGGATGCCCATGTTGGGTCTCTTTTCTGCAGCCCCCCTAAAAGCACCCCACGGGGCTGTGGGGCAGGACAGGATCATAGGGAGCACATTGCTCCATCTCTTCTGGGGTGGCCTTTGAAGAGCCTTTCCTTCCCTGGGCATGAGGTTATGCCGTGGGGATGAAATGGGACATGTCACCCCCGTGGCACAGGACAGCCCCAGCACAATGTATGTGTGTGTGTGTGTGGAGATTTATTGCCTGAAGGAATTTGCAGGAAGAGGCAGAGGAAGAGGGGGCTCAGGCACACGCCCTCTTCAGCTTGCAGACCTTCGGGTGCAGAAACAGAGGGGTGTCAGCACCCCTGAAAGGTCCGAGGGGTGTTAAGGAGATACGAGGTCACCGAAGGAGAACATAAACGTGGCATTGTCCCCCCTGCTCCCCTGCTCTGAGTCCCCATCGGGGCCACAGCAGGGTGGGAGCTGTGAGGCCACAAAATGGGAGGCAGGGGGAAGGCTGGAGAAGATGGGAAGGGATGGAGAGGAGGGGAAAGCCCGGCTGTGGCCACAGGGGGTTTCTTTGGAGGGAGGGAAAGGAGGAAAAAATCCTCCACAGAGGTGTAAGGAGGGGGAAAGGAGGTGTAAGGATGGGGGGGGGGGGGGGAGGGGAGAAGGCATAAAAGGAGGGGAAAGGGGGTAGAAAAGAAGGGGGAAAGCAGGTATAAATGGAGGGGGGAAAGGGGTATAAGAGAAGGGGGAAAGGTGTAAGTGTGTGTGTGGGGGGGAGAGGAGGCATAAAAGGAGGGGGAAAGGAGGTGTAAGGAGGGGGCGTGAAGGAAATTACACACAGGCAGGAGTACATGGCTCCTTGCTTCAGCCTGGCTCGTCAGCTCGCAAATACATTTCTGCTCCACCGCACTTACGTCTCGGTGCATTTTCCTGGCAGAGGCACAAGACCCCGCTGGCAGAAACCCCTCCGACACCCCACCACCCCCCCCTCCAGAACAGAAACCGATCCCCCTGCGTGCACAGGGATGGAGGCGGGGGCGGGGGGTGTCGGCAGGGCCCGGGCTTTGCTTTGGGGTGTTTTTCCGCGCCGGGGCTGCGTGGGTGGCAGGCGGCGCGGCCGGTGCCGCTAGATGGCAGGCGGGCCCTCGCCCCGCCGCGCCGCCCGCCCCGCCGCGGGCCCCGCTCCCCCGGGCCGGCCCGCTGCCTCCCCCCGGCCGGCCCGCTGCCTCCCCCCGGCCGGCCCGCTGCCTCCCCCCGGCCGGCCCGCTGCGCGGGGGGCTGCGCTGGTGGCCGCGCCGGGGCGCCGTGCGCAGCCGAGGGGCGCCCAGCCCCAGCGAGAGGGGCCTTCGCCATGCGGCGCCACGGCGGGGACGGGCCTGACGCCTCTGGGCTGCCTTTCCTCGGGACAAAATCCTCCCTTTTCCTTCCCGCCCGCCCCCGCTTTTGGTTTCTTTCTGTTTTATTTTTTTTTCCTTTCTTTCTTCCCCTCTCCAAAAGGCCGCCTGCTTTTCCCCAGCTCCTTTCAAACATCCAGTTAGCAAAATCAGACGGATGCATCCCTCCCAACACAAGCTGAGCCGCAGCGATGTGCATACGCGGTTCAAGATGATTTCCCAGCACCCGGGGATTTTTTGGCTGGCAGTAAACTAAGCAGGGCCTAAGGCAGGCATGTAAATGACTTGACCTGGCTTTCCTCTGTAGGGCTGTGGGTTTTTAGCCTTTAAAACGGGGTGGCTGCATCCAGCCTGCTCCTAGGGTAGCAGCCCCCAGCTTCTGGTTACCCCCGAGCTGTGTTTGGGGGCTGTCTAGGGAGAGAAATAGCTGGCCGCATGCAAACCCATGGCACAGAGCATGCAAACAGCCATGGGATAAATCTGTCCCCAGGCCCTCTTTTCATCTCTGGGCATAAAGTTAGCTGCAACAACCATCTCTGCCCCTTTCAGTGCATCCCTCCACCTACGAACCAAAGTGTGATGCTGCTGCTCTGCGCCTGGACCCCAGGGTGCTGGCTGCAGGGAAGGATGCTCTGGGGGTGCATCTGCGTTGTGGAGCTTCCATGTGCTTTACCTTCATCACCCCTATCCTGGATACAAAGAATTGGACTGACTGGTGGGGGGGCAGACACACTAGATGTTACTGAAACTCACCCCCTCCTGGGACAGAGCTTTTTTTAGACTGAAATAGGAAGCGCAAACCTCACCCTGAACTTCCTCTAGGGTTTGGTTCTTCCTAGAGGTTTCTTCTTGCTGGAAATTTCTTTACTGTACCTCTGGCCCTGATCCAGCCACATGCTTAAGCACAGGCTTCACTTCAAACCCCCTAGCCCCCTGCACACTCCTACAAGTGCCTTCTCGGACAGGTCCCCTTGTCCCACCTTGCCTTGGGAAAGCTCGTGCCTCTCCGTGCTCCTGCTGTGAGGTGATGGCTCTCCTCCTCTCGCTGCCGGCAGCAGGAGACAGGAGCGCCAGCTTGCTTTGCTGTGCACTGGCCACAAAACTAGCCCCATACTGACACAGGGAGAGAGTTATCGAATCTATGGTGTATGCCATGAGGGCATGTGAATGCTGCACACGAAGGTCTGGGGTCCCCAAGCATGAGCACCTGCAGCCCTGAAAGCTAACGTCTACAGCTCAGTCCATCCTTATCCCCTCCGCTCTTCACACCAGGGGATGGTCAGTTAATGCTTAAATTGCCAAGAGTGCCTGTGAATATTTGGTACTGGTAGAGATGGCCAAGCAAAAATCTTGGTTGCTGCCACCGACAGGGACTCCAAAACTTGCCCCCATGTCAATGATGTGCCCCAACACCCATTCTCTGGGGACTGGGACCACCAGTTCATTGTGGCACAGGCCACCAAAAAGGTCTGATCCATTTGGTGACACCCACCTGATGACTTGGATCCAGGCTGTCTCCCAGGTTTGGCTGTGCAAGACCTCTTGATAGAAATTCAGGTTGGTTTCCCGACCCTTCCACGGCTGTGAATTTAAATTCTGCAAACCCTAATGCAAGGAATTGAAACGCATATTGATTAAGGGCCTTTTATAGATGCTTTACAGAGCATATTAAAAATTATTTAAAACTTGCATTCCAGTATTAATGACTCTTGTCTCTGGCACTTCGCAGTGATTCAGTTTTGACTTCTCCTTAATCATAGAATATCTCAAATTGGAAAGGACCCATAAGGATCATCAAGTGAAACGCTTTAGTTAGGACAAATTCCTTCAGGCAGAGAAGATGAAGTGCCCCTTCAGGTGTGTGCCATGGAGGGGCTTTTGACCTCTTCCCAAATTGCAAAGTGGCTGTGACACTCATGGAGAGAACTCTGTGCCCCTCAAGTAGGTGCATGTGGGTTGTCCTCCAAGGAGCCGTTTCTTTGGACTTACCCCTGGGTGCTGCTGATTTCAGTGCAGGGGGCTGCAGAACAAGGGGTTTGCTGCTCCAGCACTCAAGGCAATCACATGGGAAAGATTGATACCCTCCCTCAGCAAGGCAGTAACTGCACCTGTGTGTAGCACTCAGAAAGCAGTGACACCTCAGAGCTGGTGATGCCCCTACATCCCGCTTCTGACAGCACCTGTGCGTATACATGAGCCGAACAAATCTGAGCCAGTTATTACTGTCGCCAGGTTGAACACCTCATGCCTCAGTCATTTTCTCTTCTGCCTCTGATCCCAGGTGGCTTGTTCCTACCCTTGAAGCTCAGGTCTGAAAGGGCACCTCGACTTGAAAACATCCCCTGGAGAGGATGTGGCATTTTGTAGAAGGAGCAGCAAGAAATGGCACCTTGGGGCTGCCAGGATGAATATGGCTCAGCTCGGTGGAGACAGCAGCTTATTTAATTTTAGCTGGCTCCATGGTGGCTGACATAGGACACAGGGGTCTGCATTGTGGTTTGGTGTAGAAGACCAAGATTTTGCATGTTACAGATAATTATTTCAGTGTTCTTGTCCTGTGGCTGGAACCTTCACCGTGGCATGGCAGAGGGGTTGTCTTTGTATTCCCTTTGCCTCCAAGGAGAGACAAACCCACAATAAACGCATGGGTGGTGCGATGTCGGATCCAGAGCTCAGCCCACCTGGGGCTGATGCCTACATGGAAAGCTTGTCCTCGCTCCCACTGTTCTGTGAACAGAGAGACAACAGCATCTGTGAATCAGCCTCCTCTCCTGAGCTCTTAAAGGAAATCAATATTTTTCAGCCAGTCTCTGGTGGGACAGGCAATTAGTGCCTGCACCCCATACATGGGGCTGGAGCTGGGGGGATTTCAAGTCCACAGGGATCTCCAGGCCATATGGTGTCAGAGCAGTATAGGAGAGTCACAGGGGACCTCTGACCAAGAGAGCTAAAGATCAGTAACTGACACAACCCGTTATGGTTCTGGTTTGAAAAACCCTTACTCCATCTGCTGATTGCATGCTAAATGATAATTTGATTTTTTATATGTAAAACATGAACCAGCTGGGATCCAAAGTGCTTCTCTCCACCACAAGTGGCTTTCCTATAGGACTCACTAAAGCCACCAGTCACCAGACACTTCCCCAGGGACTGAGTTCTTCATCAGGCCATCACATGTGCAATACAGCACTGCTTCATGTGTACTCCCCGAGAGGAGCCACAACCACCAGCACAATTCGGGTGGTGAATGACCATTACACCATAGAAGGATGTAAAGAGAAAATATATTGCCAGATGCTTCTATTATTTTTTTTTTCTTAAATACTCATTTTGATCCTTCTCTGTTTTTAGCTTCCTGGTGACTTCTTTTCCTCACCCATCACAAAGAAAGCCCCTCATGTTGTCAACTAAAAATCAATTTCTTGACAATAGCTGGGATGAGCACCCACCTTAACTGTCTTGCTCCTTACAGGCACACTCCTGGGATGATGCAAACCCATTGCTCCCTAAATGGACCCAGCCTGATCTAACAGAGAAGCTCCTCACAGGGTAGCATGGAACCCCTGAATGTGAAGATAAGCTCTTTAGATTCTGCCAGAAATAAGCAGTGTTTTAGTTTCA
This sequence comes from Falco biarmicus, assembly GCF_023638135.1. Classification (NCBI taxonomy): domain Eukaryota; kingdom Metazoa; phylum Chordata; class Aves; order Falconiformes; family Falconidae; genus Falco; species Falco biarmicus. The sequence goes on along the minus strand of NC_079291.1, from coordinate 57,433,019 downwards.
CATCCAAAGAAGGTCCATGCCTCTGTTCCTTCCAAGTGGTAAAAAGACTGCTCCATATCTGATTGTGCCATTGTGGCATTTTACAGGGCAATTGAATCAGGCTGTGTTTCCAGTGCTTTTTGTTGTTGTTGATGATTTTACCTTGTGAGGTACACAGGAATGGGCTTGACTCTCTAGGTCAAATGCTTGGCTGGAAACTGTGGGGTTCATCAGACCGCAAAGCAAGTGTTTGCCCCTGCAATGTCAAGGAATTAAAAATCTTAAGTTAAAGCTCCAAAACTCAAGCTGAGGCATCCTCCAGACACAATGTCCACATATTGGCCCAATTCTCTCAGATTTTTAACCAACAGCAAGACCTATAAACTTCAAGGGTAGGCAAGAGTGCATTCACATATGTCTTGACTACTATGTTAAGGAGCAATGTGTGGTGATGTAGTTGGAGTGTATGAAAAGGACCTTGCCAAAGACTGCCCAGACTTTCCAAATTGCACTGCTTTGTGCACATGGGTAGATCTGAACATAGCCCTCATGAAAGAGCCCATCAAATAACTAAACACATCCTACGCTTTTCTCTCCCCAGGCTCCAGTGCTTACAGATGACAATGGCATTACTGCGGGGCTTCCAGCGGGTAGTAAGTTATGATTAAAAATTATGGTTATTTATAACAAATGGAGCATTCAAATGGAAAAGTCTGAGTTACTCCTCGAATCGTGCCCTAGGGTGGCTGTGTGCTTGGGGACACCCTCTCCTCACTGTTGTACCACAACAGTGCACATCTTCTTCCAAAGGGACTTCAAAATGCAGTGACTTCAGTTTGCTTTTGCTTGGAGTCAAAGAGTTTTGTTGTTCAAGGAGAAAGCAAGACTCTAGCCTCTTTCTTCCCACCCCTTTTTGTTTTTATGAAGTTAGTGTTCGGAGTTGCTTTTCTACACATAAAATGAGGATGCTCTGCAGAGATGGTAGATGTTATGTCCTGGCAGTCAGTGCCCTCATGCCTCTCCCATCTCAGAAACACATACCCACAGGCCAGGATGCTGCTTTCCTTATCCCTCAGGTGCTCGGCAGCAGAAGGCGGTAGGCAGGATGGAAATGACCTGCAGGTGAAGGACCAGCTGGAGAATGCCATGCCTAAAGGTGAAGAATGGCCACACAACACGTGACGGCTTCAGCCTAGTCATTCTGAGATACTTCTTTTCAAAGTCTGCTGAAAGTTTCCCAAGTGGAGATACAGCAGCATTGCTATACTACTAGGCTTCTTCAGAACTGAGACCTATGTGCAGATCCATGTTTGCTGAAGGATCTCACCTTCCCAACAACCCACGTGAAAGTACTCAACCCAGACACTCCTCAGCACTTAGGGCAATTCAGAAGCCAGAAGTGAAATGTTGTAGCTTGAACTCATCTTTAATTATCTGGAATTTGTTCACACTAAAATCAGAGTGAAATGTCCTACCAGCACAGCCCATAATTCACGACTGTTGATTTCTCTCCTAGGCTACAGTGACATCAGTATATAACAAAAGACTGGATCCTGTCAAAGAAATCAAGGAGGAGATATCAGAAGTATTGAGCAAATGCTCTCCAAGGGGCATGAAAACTATTCTAGCCTGCCATCACCCTGCAAGAAGAGTCAAAGCACATGAGATTTAACTCATCAAAAATGTGAGTTTAATGCAGATTTGTGTTCATATATTGTAGCATCTGCAGTTTCCAACGAGTGTGACCACATCCTCCATGAATTCAGCAAGCCCTTAAAAGTGAACCACAGAGGAAACACAGAAATTATTGATTTAGGCAGAAAGAAAAGCTTTTGTTTTCTGTTATTTTACAGAATGCCATTCTGACACAACCCTGCTTCTTCTGGGATCTGTGCTATGTAAGCAGATCCTTGTTGTCCCAAAGGATATATCCCAGTCTCCCATCTTTAAGACACGTTCCACTCTCCTGCCTTTAAGACAAGGTAACAATACTTTCCTGACCCACCAGAACAGAGAGGGAAAATTAATAAATGTCTGTGTTATTGCACTGCTAGAGCATCTGAATATTGTGGCAGAATAAGGAAACTGGATCTCACCTGTTTTTTTCTCTTCAAGCTAGTGACAGACCATGTCAGGGCATCTTCTTTGATTTTCCATCTCTCAGCCTCCAACAGCACCTGTCAGCAGCCCATCTGTTGGAGAGAAAACCCATTTGGCTCCACTCGGGAGTTATTTAAGGAAAGGGGCCATATATGCTTGCATCATTCAGGAGTCTGAGCCCCATGGGAAATCCTCCAGTTTTGTTTCTTAGCTCCCACCATAGAGAGGTAAATCACTGAGACCAAACTGGAGCATTACCTGGTGGTACAGAGCTGGTGGGATATAGATCTGTTCCCATGATCCCATGGCCATGCTTTTTCTGCCAAATTCAGAGCATGTCCTGCAGTGTTCATAGCCACCGGCAGCCTGTCCCTTCCGTCAGCCATGGCAGCCAGCAGGGCCACGTTCCCTGGCACACCAGGACATGCTGGAGAGGTTTGTGGAGGGCATAGCTTTGCATATAGGCTGATGTTCCTGAGTCACTACCTTAGCAAAAACCTACCTACCACAGAAAAAGCAACGAGACAGGATGCCATTGCATTGCCAGGGCATGGCACAGCGCTGTTTCCACAGCTCCACTTCCCAGATGCCATCTTCAGCAGTGCCATATGGGAACAGTGACCCCAGAAGTGACCTTTCCCCATGAGGCAGCGTGGTGGAGATAAACACCGCGTCTTTGTGCTGGGGCTGGCTATCATGAATGGCAGATGGTGCAAGAGGAAGCATAGCCGGCAGGATCAGCCAGCATTTTTCCTAGATGATGATGAATCAAAGCCAGCAAGCTGCTGGCTCCTGCCTTGCATGGTGTCCAGTCCAGGAGAATGGAGAGGACTGGTGGCAGAGGGTTGGGCCACGAATGTGGGAAGATCTCTGGAGGAGGGAGGGCGTTGAAAGCAGTAAAGTGAAGCCTGGGGAGACATGCTGAACTCACTCTGGACTGGGTGGGACAGAAAAGCAAAACATGAATCAGCTACTGAGCACTGAAACGAGGCGAATTTTGGTCATTTGGAGTGGGCTGCCACTGGCTCGCCTTGTTGCCAGTCAGTTCAACACAAGCTGGACAGGATATGCCTGGCAAAGAGCCTGCTGAAGTGGATTAAATCACCATGCTGTTGCTGCATGAAATCCTTTCTATACCCTTTTCTGAAGTAGCTTGTGCAGCGGTACAGTAGCACCCCTGAGCATCTCCCAGACATCTTCTCATTCCCCCGGGTAGCTGCAGGACAGCCATGGAGTGTGCGCTTGGTTAGCGTAAAGGGAGATGGCCCATGTGTGTTGCTCCTGTAGTGGGATCTTTTCTGTTTTGCCCTGCAGGATGTAAGAGCAAGAAGGACTGGAGGAATGAGCCATAGCCAAGGAGAACCAAAACCACTAAGGGCTTCTGTGGCTCTCACTGCTTCATGGGAACCAGGAAGGATAAATCATGAGGCGTGACAATCTACTTGCTCATGGAACTGTGGGATACATGATGCCCCTGAATAAAGCGCTGTTCCAGGGAATTCCTGGCCATACTCTGGAGAAACATACCTAGCTTAAGACAGTGCTCAAGAGACCTCTCTGTGGCAGGACAGGGCACCCAACTGGTGCCAGCACTCTCAGTGTCCTTGGCCTTCAGAGAGATCAACCATGACGTTGCTTCTCCAAGCCTCTAGGTCTACCCTGGAGGACATGGGTAGAGGTGGAGCAGCAGCCCCATGTTCCTAGCCTCTACCAGTGACCAGTGGAGAGGTGGCCAGGAGGGACATCTAGCTGAATCCACACAGGCCAGGTAGCTCTGCCTGTCTCCTAATGGGAACCTGGAGAACACCAAGGAACAGGATCTCCCAGCACATCCTGTCCTATTGTTCCACAGGGGCTGGCCTGTACCTCACTCAGACTTACCAGCTCTGCCTCATTTTTCTTTGTGTGGGTGAGTTGACTTGCTCAAGAGTCCAAGTGTGTGTGGGGTGTTCTTCCAGTGAGTTGCATAGGAAGGATTACAGGCAAGGGCAGTCCCGTCCTGAACACGAGCAGAGAGCTTTACCATGGCTGGTGGTTACAAAAAATGGGGGAAATATGGCAGTAGCTCAGGAAAGGTTGGGTGAGTATCCAGCAGAAAAGGGCAAAGCCAAGGCAGTTTGCAAAGAATGACGGAGTCATCCAGAGATTTGGAGTACAGAGAGCAGAAAGATAGGTGGAGGGCTTGGGGGAGATGAGTCTGGGCTATCTGCAGGATGTCCCAGCAGGGAGATCTTATGGCAGAAAATCTTTCAAACAATACAAAATTTTTAGAAACCGTAAAACAGAGTCGCTTTATACTGGGTTAAAGATCCATTTCTTGTGGCCCTAGTGTTTAGATCGGGCCCTAAAACTCAAACCTCTGCACTGTTTGATGAAGATGTCTTTGAGGATATCATGTATATTCTACAGCATAATTGTTCTAAAATATGTTTTCCTCGTCCTTCTGGTGCCAGCACCAGAGTCAGACCTCCTAGGTTTTGTAACTTGCTTGTTTACACTGCTCCAAGTGAGATCAGAGTCAGGCCCCTGGATATGGTGGTGCCTTTCACCACATTCTTCCTTTAGTCTTTTTTTCTGCCTTTTCCGTGCCATCCCTGACAGGGGAACCACTGTTCTTTCCGTGCTCCTTGTTTCTGTTTGAAGCAGTCATAGAAAAAGTGACAATTAGGAAATAAAGAACCTACAGTATCTGCTTTGGCAGGGACAGCACATCCCACTGCTGAGCAGTGCCGAGTCAAACCAGCAACTGCCTGCCTGGGTCAGATGGAAATATTACTGCCTGATATTCATGGATCTGCCCGAGAGAGCATGGTGCACGGCCACACTGCAGAACGAGGGATAGCACCGCGTTAAAGTCAAGCAATATGCATTTACAGTAGTCCTGTGAGGAGCAGGGAGTTGAACTCAGTGACCCTTATGTGTCCCTTCCAACTTGAGATATTCTATGATTCTGTGATTTCAGGACGCTCAATTGCAATTCGGAAAATAATGCTGATTAGAAGCAAATGGCAAGGACAGATAACTTATTACGTGGGAGATCAAGTAACCATTTGGGGCAGGGTAACAGATACAAACCCGCCTTCCCAGAGTTTTGTTCTCTGTCAAAATGATTAAAGGTTGCTAAGCAGTGTCAGTGTATTTCCTCCAAATTGAAGGAGCGTAACAAAAGCGAATGAGTTCACTGCAGTTGAACCGAACTTATATCAAGCCTACATATTTATAATCATCGCTAATGGTGATTTCTGTTCCATCAAGCATGCCAAACACCTGAAAGATACTAATAAAAGCCAAGATCCTTTCTTCCTGTCATTCATAGTGCAGAAGTCTTCTGGATCAGGCAAGATGGAACTGCAACCCCTTCTCCAGGTCATGTCTGGTCCTGGTTCAGTGTCCAGGGCTGTTGCTAAATGCTGCCTCAAGCCCTCTTTTCCTTCTCTTCCAAGTCCAGGGAAGATGAAACCCAGTCTCAAACTGGGTGATAGAAACCCCGCAGTGATAGAAAACTTCATCAAAGCACAACTTTATTAAGGGGAAGGCAGACAAAGAGAGCAGGGAGAAAGAGAAGATACCATCCCAAACCATGAAACAAGCCTTATTTTCCCAAGGAATCCATGCAATAGCCTTTCCCTCCTCATTATTACGAGGAAGCAACCAGCCCCTTCCTGTCAACACATCACCTTCACATTTTGTGGGACCTCCACCCTCTTGGCCAGGGCAGGGTGCTGGGTCTGAAGGTCCCCCCAGAGCTGCTGCTCTGTCCTCCTGTCCCTGCTGGTCACCTCTCTCACCTCCACAGGACACTCTCTGATGCCTCTGTAGGACCACAAGCCTAGAGAGGACCCCAAAACCAGAATTTGCCACAAAGGGGGAAATTTCCCAAAGAGGCTTTTGGGACTATGGCAAAGTGACCGGTGAAGTCTGGAACTGCACATGGAAGTGACACGACAAACAGGGGTAGTACGTGATGGAGGATAAGAGATGAGAACCTGAAATTGTCCCCTGTCATGCCTCAGAGGGACACAAAAAGAAGTCTGCAGTGCACAGCAGAAGCCTACCAGAAGCACAGGGATCACCAACACCGGCTGGAGGCTCACCAGTCCCCTCCAGGTGAGGACTAGCTGGCAGCGGAGATGCTGAGTAGCGTGGGGCTGGTGCGCGCTCCTCTGCTGCAGCCAGCTCCATGCAGTTCATCTCTCCAGATTTCCTAGTATTTGTTCTCATGTTCTGGGAAGAGGAGAGAGCTGCAAGAGGCCCATCTCACAGGGATGTTTAGAGAAAGGAAAGTCCATTGTGTGAAAGAATTTGGTATTTCAGGGTTTGTTTTCCTTCTGACAGAACAAAACACCACCATGTCAAAACCCTCCATAAGGCCAAACAGAACAAAAAAAACCCCACCCCCAAACGACAAACAGTGTCGTTCAGTTTGGACACGGTCTGCAGAAGTGTTTCTCTTTGCTTTTTGGCTTTTTGAGCTCAGGATACCTACTACTGCAACGAGTACAGGAAAAGAAAGAAAAAAAAAAAAAAAGAAAGAAAGAAAAAAGGAAAACAAAATCCATGCCAGAGCAGAGCCTTTCCCTGCGCCAGGATCTGACACTGCCTCGGTGGGTTTTCTGTGCCATGGCACCAGGATCAAAGTGGCTCCCCTTTTTCTGCCCTAGGTGGGAAGCAGAGCTGCAAAGGAGTCTTAAGTGGGAAAACCAGGGAGCAAGCACTGCAGCAGCCCTGCAAGACATCAGGAGAGTTCTTTTGCACCAGCTTCCCTCAAGCAGAAGGCCTCCTGCAAAGCAGTCAAGGAATTTTGGAAAGGTTGGACATAGGGGTTGGATCCCAGCAACAAAACTGGGGGGAAGTCACTGATCCAAGCAGTGTTTTGGGTCAGACCCTGCAAATGTCTTCCATATCAAGAGCCCCTAGCCCAGCTTTCCCAGCCTCCCTGATGGCCCTGGATGGGCTCGTGCCTCTCCTCACGCTTCCAGCCCCTGGGACAGTGACATTTTGTGGGTACGGGTGCTCGGATGAGTTTCTCCCGTGGGGCAATCCAGGGTGTCGATGCCTTCAGCAGCGGCAGAGAGCAGCTCACCACCACCTCTCTCCGCCAGCGTTTTCCGAGTGCTTGGCATGGCGCCCAGCCGCCTTTCACTGCTGCCTTTTCATTCGCGTTAATTCACTGCATTTCCTTTCTTACTCCTTGCGAGGAACAGAGGGAGAGCTTGTTCCAGCAGACGGGCCCCATCCGCTCCACCCGGCTCTGCTGGAGCAAGGGCTGGAAAAGAGGGATGGAGGCGAAGGGGTATCTCCCACCCCTCCAGGGCCCCGCGTGCCGCCTGCATGCTGCTTCCCAGCAAATACGGTAAGCGTTCAGCCTAAAAATGTAAGTCTGATCTCATGACACAGGGTGGCCCTGCATTCCTCACCTCTGACATAACCCACTGGGAGTGTGCTCCGCAGAAAAACACAAACAAGATGTACTCGCGGGCTGGCGGTGGGGGCCAGGCGGCTGGCAGATGTGCTGCAGAGCCCCTGCGCAGCCCCCCGGGTGCCACAGCCCTGCTCCAGCACAGCCTGTCCCCTCCCAGGGAGGGCAAAACCACAGCCCTTGCTGCGAGGACAGGGCCGCCCGTTGCCTCTTGCAGCGGATGATGCTCGCTGTGCGCCCCAGCCTCCCCCAGCCCCGCACCCCAGGGAAGAGGGCGGTGGGAAGGTAACTTGCTGTGGTTCGGTATCATCCAGGGAGGCAGCTGAGCTCCCCTGGGATTTTGCTGGGCGAATGCCTGAGGGCGTTTTTAAGGACTTTGCTTGTGCAGTCGATCGGTGGTTGTTATTTTTTGCCCTGTTTTTGTTTCTTTCTGCATCTGAGTCTCTGTGGGACAGGCTTTGCTCTGAGTCTGCCATGGCTGTGGCTGGTGCAACTGCTCCAGTACCAACCTTCCATCCCCATTAGCCTCCCACTCTTACCAGCAGCTCCATAGCAGTGCCAGTGGCCGCATTTGCTCTGGGTATATCATGCCCAGGTGCAAGCTGCTCCCCACTGAGCTTGGCACCCAAAGCCCTGGGCATCACGGGGCGGTGATTCCTCCCTGTACCCGGACAGGGCACTGGGATTAAATGGTTTGCCAGGGATGGGACCACATGGAGAATCAGGGCAGGGTAGTGATCTGAGTCCTGCTGCCATAAACATGGAGCTGACTTTCCTCCCAGCCAAACCTTCTTGTAAGTACAGCCTTGTTTTGAGCAGGGGGCAGATCCAGCTCAGCATGGCGCTGACCTCCCATCTCACCCAGCCAGGCAGCACCACTTGTTTACTTTCTTTCGCAAATGCCCTAAACCTTGACAGCGACCTATTTTCCCTTCTGTTGCGCAAAGCCTCTTTCCTAGAAAGAGGCTTTGTAACGGTCAGCCCAACCAGCCCAGTTCTTCTCAGTGTATGTAAAAGCAAACTTTAAATGGCCAGCAGGTTCAGCTTAGCTTAAACACACCCAAAACCCACATGCAGATGGGTTGGGAGACTCGGTCAGACGCCACCTGAAACCATCCTGCAAGACTGCCAGCATGGTTTGCGGAGGAATCAGATAAGCAGTAAGTCAGCCTTCAAGTCCACTCCTCAACCTTTTTCTTATTAATGTTTTTCATCCATCTATTCCTGCTCCAGCATTAAACAAAGCTAGGAGAAAGATTTTCTTGCCTCCAGACGTTTCTCCTCTGTTTCTGTCCTTACTTTTCCCTAGTGGTGAAAACATCTGAGTGGGTTTTTTTAATTATTATTATTATTATTTCACATTCTAAAAAAGGGAATAAAAAAAATATATTAATTCTCCTCCTTCCTCCACAATGCTTCCAAGTTTTCAGGATAACCACTTCTCTGGCAGAGGATGGTTTGCAAGAGAAAACAAGACAAACAATGGTAACAAGAAACAATAGTAATAAGAGAAGAAATGGTTGAAATTTGCTTCTTCAGAGCACACAACATTTGATCCCAGAGCAGAAGTGCACCTTTCTCCATGGGTCCAAGCCTCTTTTCAGCCACCACTTCACCTTGGGGTACTCCATCCTTTCCTTCTTCTCAGGGAGGTGCCCTAGCCATGCTTAGGCTGTTGTTGGCATGGGGTTGTCTCCTTCTCCCCACATTGGTAATCGTATACAGCTCCTTCTATGATTTCTTCTCCATCTCTCATCTACAGTCCAGCTTTTTAAGTTAACCCAAAGTCACTGCTGGTTTATTTTAATGTGCCAGGCTGTAACCTGAAGCTAGAGACATAAATTCAGCCTAACAAGTTTCCCTTGGCCAGCTGAGACCACAGGTTAGAGATTAGTCCAACAGCAGCAGATGGTCTGGGTTGAACGCCTGCTGCTTGTTCATGGCTGGTCTTTCCCATCCCCTCGGTACCTGCAGTAGGGCTTGACATCTAACCGTGCTCTCGCCTGGACAGATGAGCTGCTCTACATGAAAACAAATGCACAACTTTGAAGCCTGATGTGCTGGGGACAGGGCCAGGTTGTGAAGCAGCTTGTGAGCCCACCACCACCTACACGTGTGCACACACATATTTTCCAGCAGTTGTAGTCATCAGACTTCCAGTCACTGCCAGTGGCTCCTGATGTCTCGGTCATCTTGTCCATGCAGGACAAGGATGCTGGTGAGGACTTGGTTTAGCTAGAGAAACTCTTCTCCAGGTCTTATCCCCAGTTCAAACCAGCCTGAAATGATACAGTGAGTGGAGATACTGGGATAGTTAACAGACCCCCTTGCTCCTTGTGAAGCCACATGGCTGGTGTTTAGAGCAACAAGTGATCCGTAAGTGACCTGCTCTTCCCCAGATGTAAGAATTCAAATTAAACACCTAGATAGGTTCCTGTGCCCCCAAAATAATAAACCTCCCTTTCTCTCTCCCTCCCCTCTCTACCTGGCTGCCTGTTTGCACAAACCTTGTAGGCTTCAACTCTCCAGGACTGCAAAGGTATCATCAAGCAATCACCTGGTGAACAAGCGGTGAACATGCACCAGACAGAGAAATAGCCTGACCACATCTGCCTGATATCCTGCCAAATATGCCAGGGATTACTGGGATGGATTTTAAAAAGCCAGCACCCTCCCAAGGTGCTGATGAATACTTGGGGTATCTTACCTGTAGCAGTCCATGGCAAACTCCCAGATTTCCATGGTTCTACACCAACATGGGCAATGTGGAGGCAGCTAAAAACTCAACATGAAGCATAAATGACATTATTTTAATTTACCTAGAGAGGTATAAATTGGGTGAGGAGATGGTGGATGTTGCTTCCCGCTGTGGACCTGAAAGGCTAGTCTATGGGTCATATGGGAGCTATGAGGAAGGCTTTCCCTGGCATGAGGGCTGGGAATGAAATAGGGACATAATGAGGGGGATGCTGAGCTACAAGAGCGACAGAGATCAGAGAAGGTCCCAGGCACTCTTATTGGTCTTCCTATCCTGGCTTCTGGATCCATGTAAGAGAGATGCAAAGCTGGGCTGTGGCACCTTCCCCCAACATCAGCTGGAGACACTCAAGAGTAGCAGCCTGGAGGGCAGCCAGATGCCTGTCACGGAGGCCACTAAAAAGGCCACATGCAAGAAAGCCGGAAGTATTGCACTTAAACATATGTGTAAGTGCACTGAGGGGCTGTACAGGTCCCCTCTTCCATCTCTGCTGGAATTAAGGGGAGCAATAATTTCACTAGTAGTCCTGAAAAGCATCACCAGGGTTTTTTCCATTACTAAGGGCAAAACTTGGAGAGGGTCACCAAGGCATGATGACTCCTCCAATGCCTCCTGCGTGGCCGAGCAGTCTTGCTCCTCTCCTCCGATCTTCATCCTCCAGCCCCTGACCAAGGCAGGGGGTCTCACATGAGACTGGAGATTTAATGTGCTCAGAGGAGGGTGCAGCCTGCAAGATGGGTTTGTAAGAATTTTTTTACCTATTCTGGATGATTCCTTTGGGGTGAAATGAGCTGTGCCCTAAAAGGGCCATACCTGGCTGTAAGGGGAGCCCAGGGAGGCTAATCCAGGGACGGCAGCTGTGACCTGGTGGAGCATCAGCTAGCCCATGGCAGCACCCCTCAGCATCAGGCCACTTCTGCAGGCTTCTGAGAGCTGAGGGAGTCAGCTCCTGACTGTCCTTGTAATCAGATAAAATGCAACAGACTCCTGGTATTTTTGCATAGGGACCCAGATGTCCCACCCTGGTGCTACTGACAGGACACAGAAGTGCTTTCAGTATCTACTAGTTTTCTTCCCTGAAACTCTTTCCTGAAAAATAACATGATCCCTATGTCAACTGCATAAACCTTGCCTGGAAAAGCCAAGGAATAAAGGGCCCTTGACTGGACCTATTCTTTGAGCTTCAGCAGCCCTGCAAATAATTTTCCCAGGTTTCCAGGCAAGTTTTCAATGTGGCACTAGGCTGAGGTGATATGAAATACAAGTGGTCTTCAGGAGAGTGTTATCCAGTCATTTTATTTTTGCGTGCTTCTAAATGCACATCGAATGCAAACAAGTAAGGAGCTGGCTGGATGGCTGACATCTGTGCTGGCTCATACGGGGATTATTGGACACCTGGAATTTTCAGTGGCATGACACCGTTGGGAGTAACAGACACCGAGCATCTTTGGGGAACTTGGCTGTGAGCAGGATCAAGCGCCTGTGCCCCTGGCAGTGGACAGGGTCCTCATCGCATGCTGAAATAAACCATCTTGACAGCCAGCCAGCTGTACTGCAGCACTATCTGTGCGTTTGTAGCTGATGTGCTGTGTATGGTGGTGCTTTTGCCCATAATGATGAACAGTCAGTGCCAGCAGCCTGTCTGCAGAGACAGAATCTACAAGTTGGGTGCTATGAACAGAGCAGGGCTGAGATGTTGGCCGTGGAGATAGCACTAATGTATTTCTAGTTTCAGTAGCTTTCTCCATTTTAAAGCTGAAACCCTGGGCATCACCAAGTAGGGGAATGCTAATGTTAGAATGAAAAGAAAAGAAAAGAAAAGAAAAGAAAAGAAAAGAAAAGAAAAGAAAAGAAAAGAAAAGAAAAGAAAAGAAAAGAAAAGAAAAGAAAAGAAAAGAAAAGAAAAGAAAAGAAAAGAAAAGAAAAGAAAAGAAAAGAGAAAAGAAAAGAAAAAAGAAAAGAAAAGAAAAAAGAAAATAAGAACAGAAAAGAAAAAGCCTTCATTTGAGCACCCAAAAAGCACAGCAACCAGAGGGAAATAAACCACATCCCTGGGTCATTATCTTACTGTAACTCCGTGTACAGCTACAGGGTAAATAGCCTATTCCTGGAAGTGCTCTTTCAGTGGTTGCGTCTATGGGCTTAGATTTAAGGTCAGATTACCTGATTTAACAAATTGAGGAGTATCAGCTGATCCACAGTAACTAACCAGTTCATGCAGGACTAATGCCGTGCCTCCTGACCTTCTACCCTCCATTTCCAAAATCATCTCCCCTGAACCCGTAATTCTTAAACCCCAGTGCCTGGCCCAAGATTCAGCAGTACAAGGAGCATCCTAAAAGACAGCATCTAAAATATTCAGGCAAAAGCTAAAGGCTATCCTTGGTTTCCTTACAAAGCTTGAAATTTCCTTTCGCGTTCACCTCTAACTGAGTGTTGTGAGGGAGAAAACATAGCCTTGCCTACAGTCAGAAAAGTCTGACTTTTCAGGCAGGAAGGGCCTTCAGACTGATGCTGCAAGGTCACACATTTCATTGCTATCTTGTTTTCCATGAAACTGCAGCCTGCTGCTTCCCAAGGCTGAGGACTCAGCCCCTCTGGGCTCACTTAGGAGATGTCATGGACTTGTTGCCATCCACAGGTTTCTCTGATGAGGAGAAGTCAGCTGGCAAGCTGCTGGTTCTTGTACCACTTGTGCATTTGGAAATCTGTTCAGCTTGAGTAGAGGGCAGGAAACCAGCACAGCATCGCGAGCCCAGGAGGAAAACAGTGGCACTACAGATGTCTGCCATTTTAAAATTTTCGCTCTGATTCCCTCTTTCTAAACCCAAATGTGATGATTGAGGTTTTTTCTCCATGAGTTTTTCAGAGCCGTAGGCATGCAGCAGTACATATGGGAATCAATGAGGTTTGTGCTGTTAGTTGATGGAGGAAAGGACTGATGTGGACACCAAGGCAATTTTCAAGATCTGCAAGGAAAATTGCATGGCCAGTATCATTGTAATCAAATAGTAATCTGGTTTCTAAGCCTCTTACAGAGTACTAAAAACTACCCTGGCCATTAGAAGACCTGGGCTGTATGACATGGAGGAGGAGCCCTGGAGCCAGCAACCCTGACACCCTCAGCTTGGCTGTGCCAGATATGATGTAGGAGGCTGGAAAGCCTCAGGTAATTGCCTGGACCACATTCAAACCACTTCCTATGGAGTCTGATAAAGACTTACACATCAGCGGGGCTGGGGGGACGGGCCTGCAGTATCATCCAGAACAGTGACCTGCGTGCCCTGCAGCTGGCGGGGAGCTGCAGAAGTCTGGCCAAACAACCCTTACGTGGTGCTTTTATTTCTTCCCACTAATGGTGTACAGAACTAGGGGTCTGGCAGCCCTGGAAAGGCAAAGTCCTGAAGTAACTGTGGTTTTCGTGATAACGGTAGGTACCAAAGTCTGTAACAAGCTCCACAGCTGGCAGTCTGCAGAGAGCCCTTGGTTTTACAGTGCTCTGTCTGGTGGGTAGTTTTCTCCCAGCCCTACACAGCGACCAGGTCACCCTGATGTTTGCAGCTGGAGAAGTGCAAAGAAATAAAAGCCTCGTAGTGCAATATCCTAAGCCATTTGTTACAAAATAAGGCAATGAAGGACCGGAAACACTTCCAAACAAAGTGCTACAGAGACACGATGATGTTGTTCATTTTGTCTGGACCTGAGCCCAGGGCTTGTGACTAGACCTGTCGTATCCCCACACCTTCAAAGCCAAAGCCTGGGCTGTGTTTGTGTTCTCCTATCGCAGGGTGAGAACTTTCCTGAAGCTGCCGAAAGTGCCCGAACACTTTCTTCTGTAATCTGTCCTGACTGTCAGGATGCCAAGAGACATGCCAGACCTAGATCCTGGGCCAAAATAGCTATGTAGACATGCCCAGAAAGGAGAGCTGGCACAAGGTATTGCATAAAGTGAGATATGTGAAACTGCAGGCAAATAGTTTGGTAATCGCAAGGGTAGGTTAGGCTTGGCAGAGGGCAGAGCATGTCTGCTCATCAAGAAAGGAGGAGGCAAAACTTTATCAGCTGTGAAAAGGGTTGGAGCCTGTTTTGGTGGGAGCTTAGGAGAGCCTCAAGGGGTTAAACAAAAATAATTGTCCCAGAAAGATTGAGGTGAAGGGCTCAGTGATGTCCCAGTGAGGCCACAAACACCTTTTCAAAAGAGATTTTCCCCTCCAAAAAATCAGTCCCTATAATGAAACCTGTTTCTCCATAAGGTTCAGGAGTAATTGCAGGCAGCAGTGTGCACCTTGCTCGATGTTTGTGCAGGGGGGATCCTCCATGTGTCTTTGCACCTCACTGTTGACCTAGAAAGTTAAACCTCAAAGGATGGGAGAGTACAATGCAGTCCCCATAGCTGGGGATAACTATGGCACAGTGAGTCAGCAAGGCAGACCACGGCCACACTGCATAAAAGCATTGCACCTAATTAGCTTTGGCAAATTGGGGATATATTCCTGAAGAAGTTGTTACCAGTGCTCACGGCCATCCAGTCCCCTGCTGAATATTTTTGATCAAAGTCTTTCCAAGCTGATCTATTTTCAGCCCAACCCACTCAATACCTTGATTGCTACACAGCTCTTTTAGCTGCTCTTAGGTAAACATGCTGTCGCTCCTTGGCATTTTGCCTCACTAAGCCCAAAAATGCAAGTGGCACAGAAAATAAGAGAAGCTGTTCTCCTTCGCCAGGAAAAATGATGCTATTTCTGAAATAAACTGTTTTCAGTACACTTCACCAGCCATGCACATATACATGTATGTATAAATATACTTGGTCCGGAGGTTCAGCTGGTGGAATCTTGTATGCCTATATGGAGACAGGAGCAGAGAGAGGATTATGTACGTATAAATCCAGACACACCTTCAGTCCAGTCTGCCTCTGGATGCAGAGTCTTTGTTATGTGGAGGGGGTCTGGCTCCCAATAAAACAGGCTCACATGTCTTGGTCCAAGCTCAAACCAGTGGGTTATGGTCTGTTTTGGAGAGCTATTCCCACTGTGGCTGTCCTTAGCAAGGGCAACCACCATGATGCCGATACTGGGAACTGCTCTGTACCCCATGGTGGAGCAGGGAATAAAGAACAGATACTCCAGGGACCCCTCTGAGCTAAATAACTTCACTGCTGGTGGTTGTGCCCGCCACATCGGTGTGGTCCATTCCTCATCCATGTCTGCGGCTCACATCCTTGGTTCTCCACAGGCTGAGGTGGCCCCACATGAGATGAAGCACTGCACAGAAAGCATTTCATGGGTCATTCCTCAGTCAGAATCCCTGGGGCTGAACCAGAGCAGGTTTGAGCAGATCAAATCAGAGTTCAATCCACGGCAGAATTTAATTTTGAGGAATGACAGTGACACTGGCCAGATCTTGAAGTTACATTTTCAGTTTTCACTTCGTAAGTAAACACATAGAAGTCAACAACAGATGGAAGATCACATGGAGTTACACAGGTCAGCGCAGACTTCAGAGAACCCATGTGTCTGAAGAAGAAATAATTTGGAGGGGGAGCAGCTGGGAGATGATTCTGAAAGATTGAGAAAGCAAGCAAAAAATGCTGGTGTGAGCTGCCTCCTCTGCGATATGCAGCTGAAAGTTTTGGTTTTGTGGAAGAAGACAAAGATGGGCAGATAGCAAAGCAAGCCGACAGCTCCCAGGTGGGAAATTTTTTTGATTTTTTCTTTAGCTGAAGCGTAGAGAATGCAAGCAAAAAGGTGTCAAACTGATAATGAAATGGGCAGGGGTAAAGCAGGCAAATGCAAAACAAAACCAGATTCTGAGTAACAAGAGCAAATTGAAGCGATGTGACAGAGAAGGAGAGTTTTTTCAGTGGTTTATATAGTATTGCAGGGAGTCTGGGGTGACAAATGAGGGATTCAGGTGAGTGGAGTGGTGCAGTAATGGGCTGTTACATGTGGAGGAAGATGGAAGGGACAAAAGGGAGCAGAGGACACATTAATAAACCCCCCACATTCCATTTAAGATTTATTGATAGCTCAGAGCCAGGGAGTTTTTCATGCCTTTGCATCTTTGAGCTAACGTTACCCAAGAGTGAGTAGTGGTGGGGATCCGTTATGAGCCATTGAATGCAAGTGGAGAAGAGCTCCGGTCTTTGATATACAGAAATGAAAAGACTTCAGTTAATAGAGAATTCAGTCTGAGAAACCTGCGCTGTAATAGCAGAATAGCATTAGTCTTTCTAAAAACACAGCTGGTCATTTCACGAGCATGCAATATCATGTACTGAAAGTGCAATCACTCGGTTGAGGACCTCAGTATAGTGGCTATGGATTCATTTGATGCTGGACAAAAAATTAATGGTTGCCTTGGGACCAGTGTTTACTAGCAAGTGGCATTCAAAGAAAGAACAGTCCCATCTGGTCATGGAGAGAGCAGTGAGGATGCAAAAAGATAAAGTGGTCACAGGGGAGAAAGAGCAGGCCATGAACTCGCCCCAAAGCAGGGCCAGAAGGGACTGGTTTTGTCTTGGAGATGGAGGGCTGAGTCAGTGTGAGAGGGATGCAGAAGTAAGGTTGCTTCCACACAGGGTGTTAATGAAGCAGCCACTGCGAAACAATGCTGGGAAGCTGGGGATGTTGAGTCACCAAAATAATCTGAGAGCTGGAGGTAATTATCGCAGGGAGAGGGTTAACAAACACAAGCTAAAATTGGGACTGGACTTCATTACGGGTGAGGATTGCCTTCGGGGGGGAGAGGATACAGGGCTGCCTAAACTAGCTGAGAAAAATGTGACAATTGCAGAGAGCTGGAAAACTGAGGTCCAGGTGAATTTGCATTAGAAAGGAGGCAGGGTTTTTTAACAGTGATGCTGACAGATGATTAGGACACGCTCAAAGGGCAGCAGTGTACATTCCCCCCACCCCCCCAAACCTTGTGTGCAGCTAGCAGGCACGCTGGCAGGCCATGGAGGGAAAGAGGCACCTTGGAGGCACTGTAACTCATCTGGTCTAGTTTGGATTTCTGCTGGAAGCTGGGATGAGTGTCGTCCTGGCCTGCATCAACTGCTCCATCAGGATTTCAACAGATTTAGGTAGATCAATCCAGCACCTGATACTTTCAAATCAATGCTGCTCACATGGCAAATTGAGCTTTAAGCCAGAAGATGGGCTCCCCAGGGGGTAACTGGTCTCTTTAAGAGCCTCTGAATGGTCAGAGGTTGGGATTTTCCCATCTCCAGTCCGTGCATTCCCACTCACCCTGTGCGGGACATGCTGGGAGTAATGCCAGGCAACTTACCTATCCACAGCTTTTCATGCTGAGCAAATATTTGCCTTATCATGGTTTTAATGTGCCCATCTCAGTGATAGCTAAATGTCAACCACAAAATCAAGCAGTGCCACCTGGGAGGGACCCCGCAGTCTGCCACACGTTGCCTGTGTTGGTCGAGGTTTTATCAGTATGTCGGGTGCAAAGTCCAATGGTGAAGCAACATGAAGAAACCCTCTATTTCCAAAGATGGTGTCTGAGGGGAATTTGGGGCATTTTGGCCCATTGAGGCTGCTGTTGCAGTCCACAAAGTTTTAGTATTGTGTGTGCTAATTGATAATGATCGCTAAGACCAAGCCCGCGGCTTTGCACCCCCTCTGCCTCCTGTTCCCGGTGGTTCTGTTGTTTCTGACACCGATTTGCCCTCTGGTGCTTGAAGCCAAGATTCTCGTCAAGTGACAGTGTGTCCGGGGGTGTCCGGAAGGGGCTGCCGCAGGGAGCCGTGGCTCCGCAGGCTGCCGTGACATTTGGAGTGACCGAGAGGTCACTCCAGCGGAAGAAAACAAAGGCAGAGACCGTCCTGCAGTGCACGGCAGCCACAGAGCTGCCCCTGCAGAGGGGCAAGCATGAGCAGCACTTTTAAGACCTGCATTTTGCTTCATGCCACATTCCTTCTACTTTCTATAAAATATTTTAAATTACTGGCAAATCTTTCGTTTTCTCTTCTCTTCTCTTCTCTTCTCTTCTCTTCTCTTCCTCTTCTCTTCTCTTCTCTTCTCTTCTCTTCTCTTCTCTTCTCTTCTCTTCTCTTCTCTTCTCTTCTCTTCTCTTCTCTTCTCTTCTCTTCTCTTCTCTTCTCTCTCCTCCTTCTCCTTCTCCTTCTCCTCCTTCTCCTTCTCCTTCTCCTTCTCCTTCTCCTTCTCCTTCTCCTTCTCCTCCTTCTCCTTCTCCTTCTCCTTCTCCTTCTCCTTCTTCTTCTCCTTCTCCTTCTCCTTCTCCTTCCCTTACCCTTACCCTTTCTCCTCTCCTCTCCTCTCCTCTCCTCTCCTCTCCTCTCCTCTCCTCTCCTCTCCTCTCCTCTCCTCTCCTCTCCTCTCCTCTCCTCTCCTCTCCTCTCCTCTCCTCTCCTCTCCTCTCCTCTCCTCTCCTCCATCCCTTTTGTTCTCTCTTCTTTCCTCCTCCCCAGTTCCCTCCTTTCCCTTCTCTCTCTCCTAGGTGGACCAAAGGGCCATGAGGACGCGGTGGGCCTGGCTGTGTGCAGCAGATGGCAGATGACGGATGGTGGAACGGGGCAGCAATGGGGCGTGCTGGCCTTGCAGCGCAGGGGAAGTGGCTGCCAGCTCTGGTCTGATGGCACTCGGAGTTTGTGTTACAGCAGGGAGGCAGAGAGGCTGTTCTGGGAAAGGGCTGGGGATGGTGGCCAGTGGAGGAATACAAAATGGCAGAACTTGAGAGGGATGCAGCAGGGCTGAGATCTCTTGTGCACCTGCCTCTGTCTCAGCTGGGTGTAAAGTCCCCGTTTGTCAAGCAATGGTAACTCTCTGGGGAGAGGAGGGAAGGAGAATCTATGGAGATGATCCGAGACATCCCCAAACTGAAGCCAGATTCTGCTGGAAAGGTCTGTAAAACCCCAGTACTGTGAGGGGGACCAAGACCTGCTGTAGGGATCCTTGGGATTATGTGTATCTTGTACTGGAGTATGTCTGAAGGAGAGCAACAACGCTGGTGGAAAGTCCAGAGCACAAGTCCTGCGAGGAGCGGCTGAGGGCATGGCGGGGTGGGTGGAGGTCAGCCTGGAGAGAAGGGGGCTCAGAGGAGACCCTGTTGCTCTCTGCGGCTGCCTGACAGGGGCGTGTAGGCAGGTGGGGGTCAGTCTCTTCTCCCAAGTAACAAGCAATAGGACGAGAGGAAATGGCCTCAAGTTGCCCCAGGGGAGGTTTAGACTGGATATTAGGAAAAATTTCTTCACAAAAAGAGTTGTCAAGCACTGGAACGGGCTGCCCAGGGAGGTGGTTGAGTCACCATCCCTGGAGGTGTTTAGTGTAGATGTGGCACTTAGGAACATTGTTTAGTGGTAGACTTGGCAGTGTTAGGTTTATGGTTGGACTCAATTATTTTATGGGTCTTTTCCAGCCTAGATGGTTCCATGATTCCGTGATTCTATGATACTCCAAGTCTGCATAAAGATATTCACTGTGGACAGAATTCATTCTGATCTTCACTTGCTACACCCTCTTCATCATCCTTTACACAATATATATGAGGACCCTGGTGAGCACATTGACTTGTGCTCGTAGGATCAGAGAATAAATCAGTTGGAAGGGACCTGAGGAGGTCACTCAGCCAAATCTTCTGCGCAGAGCAGGAGAGCACTTGGGACTTGTTGTTGGGTAGGTTTCCCCCTCTCAGTAGGCAAGAGCTGCTGTATGAACATTGTTTTTATTAAGAGTTTCTGTCTGCTATTTCAGGCCATACCTAAAGCTGTACAGACAGCTGGCCCTGGCACCTTGCAAGCTGCTGTTTGCATTCTGCACATTTGGGTGACTTCAAGACAGGACTATATCACGACCTATTCTTGCATTAGCGACCTGCCATGTCCCACGCCAACCTGCTCAGTTTGGCGGCTTCCCCAGACTCACTGCCTCGGCTCCTGCCCCTTTCCATGCTGCCCTGAAGCTCCCTCTCAGGGCTGATGATCCTTCACTCTGCCTGGATTCCTAACTCAAACTCCATGTCATTCTCCTCCTGCCCTGGGCTACCTTCTCCTCAAGTTCTGCTTTGGTTTAAAACGGGTTTAAAAATATCTCCAAATATACTCAATGTGTTTGCAACATTCTTTGAGTCAGAACATTGTTGTTGCAGCCTCCGTCCACATGTTAACTTCCTTTGCCTCCTCTTCTGCTCTCTCCCTGTGACATACTTTACCATGGAAAGGGCTGCTCTTTGCAACTACCCAAAATACAGACTGGGGAAAAAGCTTTGGTAGCTTTTACTGTTGCTTTTTTCTCCAAATTATTTGGAAAGGTTTGTGGTGGTTGTTGCCTTTTAAAACTTTAATGGCAGATTTCAATACTGAAGATTTCCGTCCCAGTAATGGGGCTTTTACCAGAAAAAGAAGGGGAAGGGAAGCCTGAAGGAGCAGTTAAATTTTCTTTTCCAACTTCATTTCATAAAGAAACCCTGACAGCTTTTACCAACGTTTTCACTTGCAGAAAGGCAATTTGTTAGTGATTTGTGGGGTCTGGTTTTACTTTAGATGAAGACAAATAAAAGCAGTCTTTGCTACAACACAGTGTGCTTATCCTTTCTACTCCGGCCCAGGGGCCACGTGCAGGCCTGCTCCTTAGCCATGGAGCCAGGCGTTGCTCTAGCACCAACATCACTCTGAATTCAGGTGCAATACCCCACACCTTCCTTTGCTAAGTCTATCAAAAACTGCAGGCTGCCGGAAGGAAGCAGACCTGCAACAGCTGGGAGAATAAACAGAGTTCAGGGCTTCCAGCTCCAAACTCATCAACCCAGGACCTTGCCCCTGGTTCCTGGGCTTGGGGAAAGATGCTCTTCACAATGTCTGATCCATCCATGCTGTACGTCAAAAGACTTCCACCACTTTCAGCAGACTCTGCTTTAGCTCCATAGCACACCGCAAGAAATACCCAGGAGAGGTGTGCTGCAGCCAGCCCTGAAACCCTGCCAGGAGCAGCCGGATGATTGTGGACGTTGCCCTGAGGAACATGAAGTTCACCAGGGCTCCAGCTTTTGAAATCCTAACTGTACTCCTGCTGGGAGGTTCCCGAGGCTGTGGTTTCACAGGAATCTCAAGGAATCACAGAAAACAGGGTGCCTAAAGGGATACCAGATGTCTAAGAGATGTATCTGAACCCCACCTCTGGCTCAGGGTTGGTGAGGCACTGGAGTCACCACAGGGAAGATCATGGATCTCCATCACTGGTGGTTTCTAAGGATAAGGAGAAGAAACATCCATCAGGACTGGCACAGGGTGAGTCAGTCCTGCCCGAGAACAGGAACAGAGTCCTTCCCAGTCCTGCCCCTGCAGAGTCCAAGGGCTGTACGTGAGCTCAGGGTCTGCCTTCCCATGGTGGTCACTGGGCACCTTGGCAGGGTTCAGGGGCCCATGCATGGGCATTGAGGTCTGTTGGAGGTGACATCAGGGAACCTGCCATGACTCTAAACAGTACCCCTCTGTCCTCAGGGGACACTTCTCTCCAGCCTGACAGGGTGACTGTACCAGTCAGTACTTGTATCTCGGGAGCTGTGGAGGAGTTTCCTGACCTGTGGGTCTTAGAGAGATAATCTGGCCCAAATAACGCACACCAACAGCAACCCAACTGCTCCTGTCCAGGGGGAGGTGGGAAACAGGAGGTGGCATAGCCAGAACCCAGGAGAAAAGCCCACCCAAGAACCACAGGTGAGGGCACCCCTAATAAACAGGGGGGTAGCTGGAGAAGCAGCACCCTTGGGTATGTCAGTGCAGCTGTGTATAATTTCCAACAGCATTTTACAAGCCACGCATGGCCTGACCCAAAGCCCTTTGGAGCAAACAAGGCAGAGCCTTGCTTCCAGGAACAACCTGGGACGGGGTGCAATCAGGGACAAGGGCAAGAAGAGTTGTGCAACCATCTGCCAAGCATTTGTCTGGGAGAAAATAAATGCCAAATGGTGCTTGTTCCCTCCCCTGTTCCCACCCCCAAGAGATCTGCCCCAAAGGGAAAATCCGATAGTTTTGTACTGGGTCTTTTGGATGGAGACTGGACCTGGTGACAAGGCAGCCAGACCTCTGAGTGATGCCCACGCTGGGGCTTGCAGCACGGGGCTAGGTGCAATTAAAATGTTTCACAGCAATGAGACTGACGGGAATCACAGGCAGAAGAAGCAGGCTGACCTATTCGCAGACAAATTAGTCATATAAATAAAATGAATGTGTCCAGGACAAACAGTGAGCCTGTCAACCGAGCAAGCCACGCTGGAGCACTGGGAAATATGTTATTAGGAAATAAAGTCTTAAATGCCATTCTCCATGCATGGATGGGGGCTGTGTGGCTTTTCATCAGCGAGCCCCACTGCCCGCTCCTGCATATTGATTCATGGCTGAACAGGAACCTTCAATTCCCTTTGGTGGCTTTGGAGAGTATGATTGACACCCTGTGGGACAGACTCTGATTTCAGCTCCTCCGGTGCCCCGAAATGCAGAGAGCAGAGCTCAGGGCCATAGGGACATCACCGACAGGAGTCATGTCCTCACCAGGCCAGCATGCAAGAGCCCCAGTACTTCCCGCACCTCCTTCACACTATCTCCTCTCCACTGTTGCCATTAGCATGGAGTCAGAGGGGACAAACCCTTCCCAGACACATTTTTCCCAGCTCCCTCCTTGGCCAGAATCAGAAAGAAAAATTTTATAAAAAGCAGAATTCCCATCTTTTTCCCATCAAGTGGATTCATCCTGCAAAGGGCTCAGCCCCTCTCACCCTTCCTGAGGACGAGAGAACTGGAGGTGTTCAGCAGGGTCAGCCCCAACCTCTTGAACCCCAACAAAGACCAAGTGGGTGTAAAAGAAGCTCTGCTGATGCCTCCAACACCAGCAGACATTTAATGGCACTTGTACCAGTGCTAATTACATCTTAACATTTTCCCTCTGTATTTTGGTATTTATTTTGGAAAAGTTCCTCCCTGGAGTCATTTTCTTCCTCAGCTTTAAAACAACAACAATAACACCACCGCGCTTGCTTCTCCCTTGGCTCTTTCCCTCATTATTATAACTCTGCCATTCTGCTCCTGTACAGTCAGCAGAGGAGTTCAATCAGGCTGATGAGTAAAAGTGCATAATTTTATGGCTGCATATCAACTGCCTGTTATTAAACTAATCAATCAGCTTCAGTGCAGCTACCAGTACAGCACAGGAGAGGACAAGGCAGAGGAAATGCTATGCTGTTATTTTTCCAAAAGAAAAAAAAAAATAATCCAATCTGGCCAAACAAAATCTTCAGCTTGCCCTTCTTTGCAGAGAGAAATTATTTCAGTGAGTTATGAAGTAGGTGACCTGCAGCAAGGTGGTGAGGAGTCTGCAGCGGAGCTGACACTGCCCTCCTGCTCACCCACAGCGCTAAGCCGTGACGCTCGGCAGTTGCCATGCCCCAAAGCCCAGGAAAGTCCCCAAGTGCTCCCTTACCACCTCTTGCAGTGAGCCACTACAGATGCCTCTGACCTCCTCCAGCGAAGCATTTAGGCTTATGTTAAGTTAGTCCCACTGAAGCCAGTAAGACCATCACCTGCACCCGTTTGTGCTGCACAGAGCCCAGTTTTGGCCTCAGGGTCAGCAGTCATGGAAGAAGTGAGGGAGCTGATTTCCAGTGACTTTACTCCCAGTAGTCATCTCCCCTGATGGCCCTAGTGAGACTCATGGAAGGAAGGAAGACTTTCAGAAGGAAAAGATGCATGAACCTCCTTTCCAGAAAGAAACTAGACTCCTTCACGTATTCACTACCTGGAAATGCAGAACAGGCTTCTGAAAGGCTGCTGAGGGCACTAAGGGACAGTCTGTTCTCCATGTCCCTGAGGGACAGGACAAGCAGGGGACATTGCTACATTGCACCAAGGGAAATCTAGGGTACACATCATGCAAAGCTTCCTGCTGGAGAGGGGTGACCAGTCACCAGGACCCATTGCTAGGAGGTTGTGGAAGTCTCTCAGAGCAAGCACTAGATGTTGCTTCTTCTATAGCAACATCTGTTGGGGCTGGACCTGCTGTGGTTCTGCTTGAAGCCACATGTGGGCATGATGGCCTTGGAGGTCCCTGCAGCTCTGAGACCATGGGAAAGAGCAACCCATCTTTCCTTGCCTTCCAAAAGGAGGAGGAGACATGTAACAGGGTTTGGACTTCAGAGCGAGTCAGTGGGATCTTCTGTGATAATACACATGAGCAGTGGTAGGGAAGGAAGGGAGGAAGGGAGGAAAGAAGGAAGGAAGGAAGGAAGGAAGGAAGGAAGGAAGGGAGGGAGGGAGGGAGGAAGGGAGGAAGGGAGGGAGGAAGGGAGGGAGGAAGGGAGGGAGGAAGGAAGGAAGGAAGGAAGGAAGGAAGGAAGGGACGGAGGGAGGGAGGGAGAAAGGAAGGAAGGAAGGAAGGAAGGAAGGAAGGGAGGGAGGGAGGGAGGAAGAAAGGAAGGGAGAGAGGAAGGGAGGTAGGGAAGGAGGGAGGAAGGAAGGAGGGAAGGAAGGAGGGAAGGAAGGAAGCATACAAACAAGGTCAAGGACAAGCAGATCACTTGCCACTCTGCCCCTCTGCAGCTGGCACTCTTCCCTCTCCCAGCCACGTTCCCTTCACCTCCTACAGATTAAAAAGTCAAGTGGAGCAAAACCGAGCAGGCAAGGCTCTCTGTGCTGTATGCTCTAAATGTTGCAAGGCTTTAGCCTGGACGTGCTGTCTCAGGCCCACAGAGGAAAGGAAGGACGTCCTCAGCCAGCCTGAGCATCCTTCTCCAGTTAACTGCATTCACTTACACAGATTAAATTGCACTGGCTCCTTGGCTTATTATTAATCACTCGTTTTACTGTCGCATCCACAGGTGCAGACTGTTCTGTGCTGTGCACTGTGAAAGCATACAAATAAATATGATCCCTGCTCTGGAGCTCGCCGCACCAGTTGACCGAGAGTAACTCAAGTATGGACCCAGCCCAAAGGCCCTTCCCGGGCAGGGAAGGCAGCCCTGCAAGCCCCCACGCCGTCCCGCCGGCCAGGGCTTGGTGAGCGGGGGCTGCGGGCTGACAGCTGACGTCCTCCCCAGCCCATTTCCTCCAGCTGCTGCCAAGCCATTCGCAGAGCACTTCTCAAAAATGAATTTTCTGGAAAACAAATTAAAGGAGGGGTTACATCACGCAGCAGACAGCCCAACCGCCGCTCGGCTGCACTGACAAATCCTGCCTGTGTTTTGGACTGCGCCACACGCACCACATTGCTTGCAGCTGCTGCTGCGCTGGAATTTGCAGCTCGCCATCTAAATATACTGTAACAATAAACTGATCAAAGCAGCTAAATATTATTGTCTGCTCTCTGATGGGCGGCGCAGAGTATGGTCTCCCAGAAACCTCCGGTTACTTTGTTTTTCCCCTGTGCAAAACCACAGACAAACAAAATGGGGGGGGGGGGGGGGGGGGGGGGCAGGGAGGGGGAAGCAAAGGAGGCTTCAGTGGGTGTTGAGGCAGGACAGTTGGGGTCTTGGGAGTCAGGAAATTCCAGTCCCTGCAGCCTGCTGGTCGGAAGACAGCGGTGAGCAGGAGGGAACAGGACAGGCTGCCTGCTGGGAAAGGGTCCTGAGATAGGCTGGGACCTCCATGACCTGGGCTCCCTCCCCAGCACTGCCACATTCTCCTTGAGCAGCCTTGGGCAT
Organism: Falco biarmicus; assembly: GCF_023638135.1. Classification (NCBI taxonomy): domain Eukaryota; kingdom Metazoa; phylum Chordata; class Aves; order Falconiformes; family Falconidae; genus Falco; species Falco biarmicus. Next base: position 57,407,100 of record NC_079291.1, on the reverse strand, counting down.
ATGTCTTCGGGTGTTTTTTATAGGAATCATCACCCCCCAGGTGTGCCCATCCATCAAGAGCTTCCTTCGGAAACCCAGTTTGCCCACAAACCCTTCCCCTCTGCGGATACTAGTGGAAAGAATAACTCAGGGAGGAGTTCCCTGTGCCAGCCGGCACAGTGCAGCCAGGGCAGGGGCAGGACCGGCTCTGGGAGGGGGATGTGGTCCCAGGTCTAGTGGGGTGCAAGTGGCCAGTGCAAAGGGACCATGCTGGCCCACGCCTTTGCTTGTGCAAAACCTTCAGCCATCAGTTCTCCCCCATAAATTTTTATTCAGGTGAGCTCATCAGCGCTGTCATGGCAAACAAGCACTGCTGCAAATGAGTAGTCATGAATAATCATGCTGGCTATTTTGAAAAGCTTTTTATCCTTTACATAAGAGGTCCAAAGAAGTGCTGGTTTGAAACAGAAACGTTAGGTTCTCTCTCCAACCGAGAGGTCATCTATTGCGTCTCACCCTGGTGACAGTCGAGTCCCCTGTCATGCCCTGCTGCAGGGTCAGGCAGGGAAAGAGGGAGGGTGGTGTGGCACTTCCAGCACCAGCTTCTTCTGATCACCCATCCCTCGCTCCCGACAGCTGTCTGCATGGTGCTGGGCTTGACTTGCCCTGCCTCAGCTCTCCGAATGCAAAATGGGAAAAGGAGCAATGGGCACAGGCATTATGATTTTACTACGATTAAAAGATGATGAACTTCCCTGGCACCGTGGGGAAGAAGCTCTATAAATGGCTGAAGTGGAGGAACACAAATAGCTTTGTTAGAGGAAAACCCTAAACCCCAACCTCTGCCTGTGCATTTAACAAGGCTCTGGCATGAGGCTTCTTGTTGCCTGTTTCCATTCAAGCTGGGTACATACTGCCTGTTAGTTATAAAAAGAATTTCTGATTTCTTTCCCCCTAGTTGCTCCTTTCACTGGCAAATACACCCCAACCAGGAATTAAAGATACAATTGCAAAATCTTCACTTGTTCTTTAATTTCTTTCCTATGAGCACTCAGTCCAGCTCTCCAGCTTGCCCTGTCCCACCCAGGGAACCCCCCAAAAGAAGTCCTTCTAGCTGAGAAAAGGGGGAAAACGAGAATGGAGAAAGTGTTTGCCTTGCTGTAGTTAAGCTTGTAGCAAAATATTTCCTTTGCTACCTGTTTATTCTTTATTCTGGTACACCAGGGAAAGGGTTATCAAAACAGTTACCGGACCATGAGAAAACTATTTTTTGCTAAAAAGGGATTTTTGGAGAGCCACCTCTGGTAGCTTTAAGCACTTCTGTTTTGTGGAATATTTTCATACTCTCATTTTAATGCAGGATGAGCATCACATTGGGCCACACGGTGCATGTCTGGTCTACGCAGAGCAGAGACGTGCGGGGCATGTTCTCAGTGTGATCCTCTTTCATTACACCTCTCCCCAAACCCAAACATTTGCCATCAGGTCCAGTGATTTGAGCCAAAAGAGCCACCTTTAGAAAATAAAAACAGACCCGACAGATATTAGCGAAAAGGAGTAAAAGCACGGGCGGTGAAATGTAAGCTGAGAGAAAGTGGGAGGAAGAAAAATGCGAAGAGCAAATAGCTGTAGAATGATCCAATAACCACAAAGCAGCAGCCCCTTATTTGCAAATGGCAAAAAAAAAAAAAAAAAAAAGCAACCAAAAAACAGAGAGCTGGTAAAATTTGCAGACAGTATGAAAATGGGACTGGTGGTAAGTAGCAATGGGTGCGGGATGGTTGTGTGGGCAGGTGCTGATGAGTGAAGAGGGAATCACTGAACAACTTACTTCAGTGTGGCCACGGGAAAAGTCAGGTATTTTGGAGCAAAGGACGTGGGTCACACCTAGGAGATGAAGGGATACATCCTGGAAAGCGGTGACTCAGAACCAAATCAAACGGTGCTGGTAGACAGTTGCTTGTGTATGAGCTCCAAGCAATGCCTTAGCCAAGAAGGTTGGAGTAATCCTTGGCTGCACAGCCAGCAAATATGAAGTGGGAGTGGTGAAGTGATATTATCTCTGTAAACAGCATTAGTGAGACCATTTCTGAAAAGTTATGTCTAGTCCTGATCACATGTCCAAAAAAGATCTTAAGGAAACAGCAGAGATTTGGAGAAGTCCTGCCAGAGTGATTTTAGGCATTGAAAACCTGTTCTAGAATGAAAAAAACCCCACATATCCAAGAAAAAATGAGGAAGTGACTTTACTCCAGGTTACCAACATCTGCACAGGTGTAAATGCTGGAAATGACATTAGGAAAAGTTGTAACGAGATGGAGTCTGAGAAACTCAGATTAAATCCAGGTGAGAGATGTGAACCAGTCATGTTGAGGTCAAGTTTCCCCCACCAAGACCAGATGACCACCCATCATTCAAGATGGCTGAAGGTTGGCAGGTTGGTGCTGCCAACTGCTCATCAAGGTGGCTAAGGTCATGTTTGATTGCCTTTGACTTGGGAGTTTGCTGATCTCATGTTTACAGGCGCAAATAGGACTGGCAGCTGGTGCAAAAGCTTGAGGCTACGCTATCGGTGTGATCCAGAGATGTGGATGACCTACTGCTGATGCTGTAGGTCATTGGTTTTGGGAGATGTGGTGGGACCGAGTAAATCACAGCACAGAAGGTCACTTTGTGTGTTGAACAGAAGGCTGACTGAGGGAGGTTTTTCTTAGATTACTCAGCCAAAAAGGTAGCGACCAAGGTAATTGGGCACGAAAGCTCTTTTTTTGCTAACTGTTAAAAAACATGGAGTAAAACAGATGGATCAAAAGCTTGTTGACATTGATGGGGATCTTTCCAAGCAACTTCAGTGGGGTTTTGGCTTAGGTACATATGCTCTTGGATATCAGTAGGCTGATCTCAACAGCAAATGAAATGGCCCCTGGATGTCACTGCTGTGCTACAGTAGAGCAGCAGAAGAGTCTTATTCTATGGGATGTAAAGAAGATGGAGTTAAGACCCAGAGAAAAGGCTCGGATAATTCGAAGTGTTGGCTCAGGCCTTTGGTCTGCCTCCAGCACAGATTGCAAATGACTGCAAGTTATCATCTGACAGATGCTCCGTCATGGCTACAGTCCATTTCCTACTGCACAAGTCTATACATCACAACCCGCACTGCCGTCAAACCTGCATGGTCAAACTGGCCTTGGCTGCTGATTTTTTTGCAGTTTCTCCTCTTTCCTTTTTCAAACCTCTCACTTCTCTAGGAAAAAAAACAGCAATCCACCATGCACCATAAATTTAATTGATTTCAGTATAAACTCTCAGCCTTATGGTCGCATAGAAGATGTAGGAAACCATTGATGTCTCCATCAGTTTGCAAATTTCAGTGTGCATGATTGTTGCTATTCTTAGCAGGCTGATAACAGTGAAACCTAATGATGACATTTAAACATATTATTTCTATCAACAGTTTGCCTGGGGTTCAATTTGATGACATTTAAACATATCATTTCATCAACAATTTGCCTGGGGTTCAATTTGATGGAAAACCTTCAGATGAGATACTTGCTCCTGGGAAGGCACAGAACTTGATTGTTTGGGGTGGAGGAGAGATAAGAACCCAAATTCCTCCCATTACCCCCACAATAATTCTCATAAGGGAAATATGTGTAGTCAGCACAAGAACTTGTGGGAAGCGCAAACTGTTAGGGTGGAATACAATAGTTTGAATTTAATCTCAGAATAAGCAAGATGAAGAAGAGTGGGCCGATTGCATCACTCATTTTCCTGTTGGCTGCACTAAACCCCTTTAAATTAGCTCCAAAATTTCTGCGGAATGCTTGTCCACTGCACTAAAGTAAAACAGCCTTGCTTCAAAATTGACTTTGGCTTCGCAAACAAGTCTGCAGGAATTTCTACCCAGCTGACCGCTGTCATTTATTTAAGCAGCTCAGTACAGGATTAAGTAGCCCTGGAGCCTGGGACAGCCTTTTATCTTGAAAAGTGACTGTTCCAGGTAAGAAACAGAGATGAAGCAGTGGGAGATGTGGGATTTCTCTCACCTGACTTCATATATCCACAATGCAGACATTTCCAGCAGAGCCGGTCACTCCAGGCTCCCTTTGTAGTCAGCAGAAACAGGCACTTTTAGGGCATGATTCATCTGCCCTATTTTTAACATCTGTGCCGGGTTGTGATAAATTGCAACGAGGACTCCAGAGCCTACATAATTAAAGGCCTAATCCAACTGTTCCCAGATATACTGCATTTTGAGATGGCCCCCCATCCTTCAGCTTCTGCTCCCATATGGCTCTTCCCCAGACCCACCGTCGTACCTGCTGGGGGGACATCTCTGTTCCTTGAGTGGTCCAAGAAGGCACAAGATGCCGACGAGCCTGCATGGCTTCTCATTTTTGCCTTATTAAAGTTGTGACCCCTAAAATCTCTGAGCTTTATCACCTAGTACTGGTTATGAATTCTCCAAGGTAGTCAAGATTCAGCTCAGGACTGATAAAGGGACGTCTCTGGCGGCTTGTCCCCACTGTGTCTTAACCCTCTTTAGGTCAAGGGGAGCACCAAAGTGCCTTGGTGCTTTATTCTGTATTGAGACCCCTGGAAAAGTTTAGGAATATGTAGGACACTTTCAGGCTGGCACTCAAATCAGACGATTTGGCAGAAGGAGAGGAAGATGCATCACTTTGTGGAGAATGTATAACATGATTATTTGGCTCTAAATGGGCCACAGAGCCAAATTCACCTGTGGAAAGCTCTGTGGGAACTAATAATTACAAATCCACCCAGTCTGTTCTGTGGGTTTTGCTCAACCGGCATGTACCACCTTTTTTCAGGCTCAAGTACCTACTCCCTGATGAATCTGAAGGATGCCCTGGCCCATCTCTGATGGGTTTCCGGTCACCTCCACATACATATTCCCTGAGCAACCTGGTCTAGTGGCAGGTATCTCTGCCCATGGCAGGAGGGTTGGACTAGATGACCTTTAAAGCTTCCTTCCAGCCCAAACCATTCTATGACTCTCATATTACTGCCCTGTTTCTTTGGCTTTCCAGCCACACTGCAACTCAAACAAAAAAGTGAAACCCCACACAACCACACACACTGTTTCTGAGCCTTTCTGCCCTAAATGTGGACTGCCTGCCTCATGGCATTCCCTGGACCTTCACCACTGGCAGGAGCAGTTGGCATGTGGTCTGCCCTACACCGGGGCACCTTCATCTACTCCTTTTTCCCCCAGGAGAGGACCTTCCATGACTCAAGTCTTCTTCTCCAGCAGTGGGTTCATGGGTACTGCCACTGTCCTCTTGCACTGGTGAAGGCTCCTCGTACAGCTCAGGTGCTTCTGAAGCATCATGCATCCTGTACCCTGAGGTGGATTTGTCTGTTTGCTGCTGCCATGTTTCACTTTCCCCTGCTCCGCCGTCTGGGGATGGAGCATGCATGCCAGAGAAGACACAGAGGTGGGACAGGAGCTTTCTAAATGGCCAGCTTCATCAGTGACAGAGCTGTAATTAGAGTGTAGTTATATTGCAGTTGCTATGCAAACAGCAGCTTGCTTTGCTTTTCAATATGTAATTATCACTAAATCATCGAGGTGGAGGTTTAACTACCTAATTCATTTACTTTCTTTGCCCCTTGGCGCTCTCGCTACATCAGCTGTTGGGACCCGACCATCCGGAGGAGGCTGTATGCATGGTGCAACCGTCTGAGGAGTGCCCCAGGTCTGCAAATAACCAGGTGTCAAAGGAGATAACCACAGTCAAATGCCATTAATTGCACTAACTTAAAACTGCCCTGGCTGAATTAAAAATGCTCTTGCTCAAAACCCCTAGCCTATTGTTTCCTTTTATAAAAGCAACCGGTAACAGAGCTGGTACACACCCCGGCCCTCAGTCCTCCTGCTAACAAAGCATGAAGCAGCATTTCATCTTAAGAGGAGGCTAAGCAGCGGTCAATGATCCACAGCAGTCATTGGACGGGCAATGGAAGGTCGGGTTCCCCCAGGGCTGCATCAGCTGTAAGAAAATGTTTCTCCAGAGAAGACAGGCTCATCCATCACCTGCACATAGCTGCGCCCATCTGGGCTCTCCGTGGGGTCTGGACCTGCACACACACACACACACACACACACACACACACACCCCACCTCTGCTGTGCACATTAATTGCAATGTCCCCTAGCCTGGGGGTGAGAGAGAGGAGCTAAATAATTAACTTTTGCAGTCAGCTGGATGGTGGACAACAAAGATCACCTTAACCACGGCCTTTTAGCCTGCATCTTCTCACTCCAGGAAGGCTCCAGGTTTGCCTGCCTATAAACCATGAACAAGGGCGTTCAAGCAGCCGCAGCAGCGTTCCTCAGCTACACGGGGCTGAGAAACCACCACCTCGTGCCCTGCACGTGTCCTCTGGCAGTGCTTTAGCGTGGCATCTACCACGGTAATTATTTTTGTGACACAGACACATGTTGAGCTGGCACCAAACCACCAAGCCATTAACAACCTCTGGAGTCACGCAGCCTCCCTGCTGACTGCCTTTTATGATCCCTTAAATCACCAGCTAACAAGATGGTGGGGACAACGTGGGTTTAACGATGCTCTCATCATTAGCAAGACCCAATTAGCAGGGAAGCCTAATGAATCCTCAAATGCAAGCTCGCTAATTTAAATACAGATAATTCACTGCACCGGTTGAGTGCTTAAACAAAGATTTCAAAGGCCTTTCTCTGTGTCAATAGCATGGATGCAAGCCTGATCAATCTTCGTGGATGACAACGGATTGGACTCTTTGGCGTGTTTGTGACGAATTCAACACAAATTTGTCTGCAGCGGCAAATCCTTCAGGAAAGCTCTAGCTAAGAAACAGTCAAACTTTCACAGCCATTTATCAGATCATCATGCAAGAGGAAGGGGAAAAAAAACAGAGAGGGGGAGGGACCTCAGCACAGCTGTAAAATTTATTCTCTTTTACCCTGAAACAGTATTTCTTCTTCCTATCATGCATGTGACTAAGTTATTTTACCAAGCAATTGCTGTATCTCGGAGGCACTCGGTATCACAAGGCGATGAGACTCGGAGTCCAGGCTGTCAGCTGAACTGGGGAAGTTAATGGGCCAGGCGGCTTCCATGGACAGGAAACATTCCTGGAGAAAACATCTTGATAAAAGAAAAACAAAATCCAAAAAGTGACAAATGGCCATATGAGGCCGGAGAGGGAGCGAAAACAAGACAGTGGAAAGAAAATAGCACTGGGAGGAAAAGAAAGGCACATAAAAAATATATATTTATGTATACATATATATTTCTAATAGAAAGCCCTCAATAAAAACAGGCACTCAGGCATGAAGGATGCAGAAGCAGCTGTGGTTTTAGATTTATTGCAGAGTGGGGTTAGGCAGTCTGAAACTTGCAGGAGAAAAAAAGAGAGAAGAAGAAGTTGATTTGATGAAATAATTATGAGCGGGAAAATGTGATGAAGGGAAGAGGCGGCTTTACAGCTGGCAGACAAATGAAAAGGCTGAGTAGATACTCTTGAAAAGGATGAGGATTTTAGCTCCTTTTTTTCAGCTCTTCACATCTTTCTTATGGCCTGAGTGCTGCAAGGGGCTTTGCCCACACGGCTCTTTTTGCTCAGCTTGGCAGGCATGGCCAACATTCTCCAAACCTAGGGAGGTCAGCAGCTGTATCAGGCATGCATGTTGCAGATCCACTGGCTATTTTGGGTAACTCGGAGCTCTTTGGTCTCTGTGCTTAGCCCTATCTGCTTTCCAGCACTGTCCTGGATGCCATGCGCTCCCTCCCCCTCAAGCCACCCTGCTGCCACCTGGATGAGGTTGCACCAAGGACCTTCCCAAGCCCCCCCTGCAGAGCACAGGATGGTGAGGGTACAGCTCTTGAACTGTGGGATGACAGCACTTGGGATGAAATGCCTGTTGTCCATGGAAGAACAACATCATTTGGCTAGTGGAGCCCCAGCAAGGCTGCTGCTGAGCTTTTCATTTCCCTTCTCACATCTGACCATAGAGGAAAGCCAGGGATGTCCTTCATTGCTCACACCCAGGGAATTATTGATCAAGAAGGCAAGATCCAGAGATTCTTAGCTGTTCATACTCAGTCTTGAGAGGCTGGATGAGCACAAGGTACAGGATAGAGGATTGCTCCTATTAGCTGCAGGCAGCACATCAAGAACAGGATGACATTGACGTGGGGGTACAATTCAGTGCCTAAACAGAAGCAGCCAATGTCTTTGAGAAGTTCCAGAGCATTCAAGGCAGGGGGCTGACAAGTCTGGCATAAGACCTGCAGAAGACATAAGCCATTCTGGCCCAGCTGGAGGCCAGATGGGACTCCCTGGGCCACCTCAAATGGCACCAGACACACAGCTAGCTGACGAGTGAACCAGCTGAATGCCACCTCACATCTCCTGACTGCTAGAGCACTCCACAGGGAGGTTAAAAATTAACTCCCCTCAGCAGTTTTGCTGACCTTGAACAGAGAAAAATCAAGAGCCAGTCCTCAGTACTGCTCCAAGTCATTCTGTAAAAAAGGCTGAGATTTTAAAATTAGTAATTGCGACTTCTTCTTAACTTCTATGCTTGCATATCTGAAAGTCATGTTTAGAGCCTTCTAGCTGATTCTCACCTCCTGATAGGACTCTTATGACTGGAGATTCATAAAAACATAAAAGAAAAAAAGTGTGACCTTCACAAAATGAAAGGTAAATTTCCCATTGCCTTCTAGGGGACTAACGCTGACTTCCCACCACCACGGTAGCCTGAGACTCCAGACAACAGCATGCAAAATGGAAGAGCCAAATTGCAGCGTCTTACCTAGCCTTGCCCCAGAGCTGAGCAAAAAAAAGCTCTCCCTTTAGAAGCTTTAGAGACCAAGAAAATGCCTAATTTTCTCCTTCCAAAGAAAGCCAGTCACCCTTGCTTAATTTTCACTGACTTTGTTGATAATTTCTTGAACCTTTTGGCAGATCAAGCTTAGGGGTCCCTGGGTTGGATTTCTTTTGTGCAGTAGCACAGGTCTGTAAAAAGTGTTTTCAGAGTTTCAGGGGATCAGCTGAGTTGTTCCCAGAAGTGAAGGTCTCTGATTTTCTCTAGAGACGTGTATTCTTGCCCATTTGGAAAGCTTTTAGTTGGTCAGAGGAGCAGTAAATAAGGTTTTACCGACAACACCGGTCTTGTAAGCAATGATGGATTGTCACCACAAGAGCATAACTCCTCAGTGGAGTAAGCTACTATTTAGTCAAGAAACACTTCTAAGAGTGACCATCTGCAGCTGATCCCAAGCCACGGGCAATCGCTTTGAAAAGGCTCGTTAAATGACAGAGCCGAACAGCATATTAATTGCCAATATCTTTATATGTACCTAATTTTAAAAACACTTGATAAGATAATTAAAATTAAGCTTTCTGCTTTGGAGTAGTTGGACAGTCTTGTTGGTCTGGAACCAGAAAGCTGACGCTTAAATTTAGTATCCTGGCATGTGATTTATTGGTAGAGGTGCTCAAATATGGAAACTGTGGCTTTGATCTTTTCATAAGAAATAGATTTCCCATTTGTAATCCAGGGGCATTTCTCTCAGCTACTTTATAACTATGTAATAGCTGTAAAATATGAAATGAGTCTGAATAACTATTAAGGAGGTGGGATTTTCTTCTAATCAATTAACTTTTGAAAGCCCTCATCCTCCAGCAGCTCTTTTAGCACTAGTCCACAAATGGGATTGCTCATGCAAAAAAACGAACACACGTTTTTTTCCACAAGCCTTGATATCATGATGGATCTTCCTTTTCAATTATTTTTTTTAAAAAAACCCATGTATTTATGTGTATGTGTTTGGCATCACCAGGACTAATGACATTCTTTTATTTTTTTCCTCTTGTGAGCTATGTTAATAACATCAAGACAAATCTGCTCTTAGGGAAAATCACTTGACGCAAGTGAAAGCAAAACCTTTGATCCATGAACCTTCTGCCCCACAAGAATAGCTCCCCAACCTTGCTTAGTGTACTGAAATGGGAGCCGAGATGGGATACAGCTGCCCTCTGCACATCCATCTCAGGGGTAAACATAAAAGATCAAGCAGAGCAAAATTAAGGGCAAATGAACTGAAACTGAGTTAATGAAACCTAGGAGTTATGAGAAGGTTTCTGACTACTGGAGCAGTGATGTTACGGGACAGCCTCTCGGTAAAAGAGAAGGGGCCAAAAATCCTTTGCTGATTTAACACAGAGCCTGGATATCTCTGCAAGTCCCGTCCAGCTCCCCAACCGTTTGGTTTCCCCTTGCTGGCTCCTCCAGAGGTGGGTGAGTTAAGTGCAGCATTGCTGTGGCCCTGACCACCTTGTACCATTGCAGATGAGCCACCTCCTGTGGCTGGCACCTGGGAGCGGGTTCATTTCTGCAGGCGTCTGAGCACCAAGCGGCACGGGGAGCAGGAGCCAGGAGGATTTCTTGCCAACAGCTTATCTTGCCAGTTGGCCCTGTCTTCTCCTCTCCCATCCTGACTGCTTCCTGTACCGAGCCATGGCCTTGGCCACTGAATAATGGAAGAGGGAGGAAACCTCAGGGGATTTGAAGAGAGTAGACTGAGGAGATTAAAAAGGACAACACAAGTCAGTGAGAGCTTTAGCAGCCCCTGGGGAGGGGGTTTCTGCACGGTGCTGGGGGTTGCAAGGCTGGCTGGCTGGATAGATGGATGGGGAAGGGATTGCTGTCACAGCACAGCTGGACAGGGAAGAAGACAATTGGGTGCAGCACCCCAAAATACCATGACAGTCCCCCAGCATCAACAATGCAACAGCTGGCACCCCACAGCTATATGTTTGTCCCCTCCCAACAGCCTCAGCACTTCTTTCCCCAAGTCCGGCACAGCCCCTCCATTCGGAGAGTGGTCCCGCAGCTCTCGGAGCCAAAGCCCCTCACGTCAGCAGCATCGCCTTGAAAGCTGAACGTGCCTGTGAAAGCGATCAGAGATGCTCTTTGAAGAGTCGGCAGAATTTTTCATCACAGATTCCCAGCTGCATTTTCCTGCTAACCTTGCATTCCTGAGGATGCAAAATGAGACGGGTACGTATGTACGGAGAACATGTTACCCATCGCACTGGCTACTCCCACAGCCAGGAAAATATTTCCTGCAAGTTTCCTCCCTTAAGAAGGCCAAAAATCAAACCAGTTTTTCCCCCTGAATTTTCCACGCACTCTCTGGGCTGTTCCTGACTGTAGAAAGCTCATGCTTCATCCCACAGCTCACAAAGGGTCCAGCATGGACATATATCACCATAAGGTTGCCATCATAATCTCTGCTGCAGTTACCATTATTTAATTCTAATTTATAGGACTCAACTCAGACAAAAGCAGCTGGCTTTAAGTATATATATATAAGTATATATAATTAAGCAACTATAAATGACTGGTGATAACCAGCAAGTTAAAAGTCCCTGTCAAGGCCCCCCACCCCTGCACCTGGGGGGGAGAAACCAGCACCTTTTCCTGTGTCCTTGCAGTGCCTGACACGAGGTGCACAGCAATGGGTAAGGGTGGTTTTCCAGTTTTTGTTGTCAAGTTTCTCTAGACTCTGCTTGAGGGAGTACGGGAGAAAGCGTGTTTGGGCATGGGGAGGGAGGGGGCAAAGGGAGCCATCCCCCAGCAGCATAACAGGAGAAGGTGCAGGAGCTCTGGAAGACACCACCACACTGTTGCTCCTAAGCCATGATACCACCTCCTGCTCCCAACACGTGCTCTGCCTGACCCAGAAGCCCTCATAAGTCCACAATCCTTGAAGGTGATGCTAAAGTGAGGAAGGCAAAGAAAGGCTGGATGCAGTATCGGGAAGGTTTCCCTGGGAATGTGTGTCAACCCTCCTTGGGGACAGCCAGGACTGACTGGACCCTATGACATCTCACGTCAGCACTATTACTGCCTCTCAACATACAATCGCTATTTAATTTTTGTTCATTAGCAATAATATTATAATGACTACTATTGTATGGACACATCTCATTAGTTATTCACTTTATTAATTAAATGCTTAATGTTATGAATGCTTTAAATCAGGCCATTGATTCACAAGCACTTATAGCTAGTATGAAACTACAGCATGGAAAGCAATCCTCACCCCCACCAAGGCCTGTCCATTTGCTTCTGGCCTTGGTCCTGCTTCTTGACTTGTGCCAATCCAGGCATTTAAGTAGCCACCCCAGGAACAGAATCAGGGAAATTATTTGGGTTAAAAACAACGCGCTCAAGACTCTCCACAACGTCATCTACTGACCGAAGCCTCTGTCTTGGTGTGTGAAGTCATGCAAACTGGGAAAAAAAAAAAAAAAAAGAAAAAAGTGAGAATGACAAATGTGTAGTGGAACACATGTTCAGGGTGCACAGCCGGAGCTACTGCAGCATCCCCCCCAGCCTGTGCACATCCGATGGGGAGTGAGCATGCTCAGGCTCCTGCAGACAGTGATGCTTCCACAAGGTTATGGCTGACAGAGGTATTCATTCCATCGCCAAAATGACCAACTGGCCTGTAACATGCACATTTTTGCCTCACACCTGGCTAAGCCAGGACACACCACATTAATGTTAGGCAGCAGATCCAAAACAACCAGCAATCACTAGAGCAGCAAGAAGACCCAAATCCTGCTGACTGCATCTGCTGCTCCTGTGGTAACCCTCTCCCCAGATTTAGGGGCTTGATAAGGGTGCAGTTGAGATGCCAGCAGGGGTCTGCAACATCCACGTCAGTATGATGCAAGAGCTACAGGATATCTCCAGCATCCTGGAGTTGTGGTGGGAAGCCAGGGGAGATACTCCAGGGCATCACAGCAATAAGAGATGCAAGTGTGTTTGTGTGTATGGGCAGCTGTGTCCCATGCATGGCATGCAAACCTGGAGCTGAAACCTGACTTGAACATTGTGTAAGTAACATGCAAAAGAGACTAGAAGCAGGTGGGAATGTGTCCAGCCATTTCATCACTGTTTTTTTCCATCTCTCTGCACATTGCACAGGAACCTGGTTCACTCCAAAGTCTATCATCTGGCACCTGCTGAAGAGTGAAAGCTGACCCTGCGACCCATCTTTGTACCTCTTTGGCACTGGATCTCCACGCTGCCAGCATAAATCTGGGGATCACACCGTCTCTACTCCTGAGTGCTTGTGCTGTCTCCTGGGTCCCTGCCTTCCTGAGCCGTTCAGTGTTGGTTTCTGTACCGATTGATTTCTGTAGCAATTTCTGTTCAGTGTTTTACAAAACACCATGCCAAGCCATGGTGGCTGACAGGGCAGACGTGGCTGAAAACTGCAGGCTTTTTAAAGACAGCGGTATGAAAGGGAATGACCTGCTTGCTCCCCTGTGCTGACAGATTTAACTCTCCAGCCTACGCTGACCTCAGTGCAGGGCTGAGGCTCACGCATCTGCACATGCAATAAAATGCCTTAATATCTTTGCACCTGCAACTTGTACTGCCTCTGTCAGATGGCAGCGCTTTTTTATCACGGAGTGAAGGTAAAAAGTTTACATGGGTTGAAAACAATGCTCGGCTGATTCATGGGAGAGAAATTCCTGAAGGGCTATTAAATGCAGGAACAGCACTTTTAAGAGCCACAAAATAAAAGTAGTGAAACTAGGGACTAGTGTTCAAAATAATGCCACATATGCCTGCCCTGATGTCATACTTTCCTCTGCGCTCTTGATCCTTTGGTCCTGATCCCTTGATCTCTTGACTATTGATCCCTTGGTGGAGACAGAACCTGAGCTCAACGGGCCATGAGACCAACGTGTGTGGATGTTCTTCACTCTTCATTGACTTCAGTAGGTGTCCTTTTGTGAAGCATCTCAGCTTGCACCAAACCATCTGATTCCTTTGAAGTCAATGTGACTTCAGGGTGCAAGAAGTAGCCTCAAGGCACGACTGATCTCGTTTTTCATGTATCTGTGCTATCCGGATGGCACAAACCATGGCACGGTGGAGACTGGGAAATGCACCAAGACAGAAAGTGCTATTGTGTATGGGTTGGTGTCAATTAACTCTAGGAATGTTCTGAATAAATTAAATTATGCTGCAATCTGAAGCTAAACTGATTGTTAATTAAAAGATAACATATTTTTTAATCCTCAGATGACTTAAACAAAAGAATAATAAAGTATGGGAATCACAGCCACCCTCCTCAGTGGCTGAACAGTTTTGCAGTTAAGGCTGTGAGCAATGCAGTGTAACTTCAAAGTTGTCCACTGCTATAGCCCTGGTTTGGGCAGGGCGTCGGACAAGGTGACCTCCAGAGATCTCCTCTGACCCAAATCATTGCATGAGTTTGTGACACAGCTATATTACTCCTCATATTACGAACCCAGCTTTTGGATGCTGAAGGATCAGGATCTGGTTTGGAGACCTTGGTGACAAGGTGCAACAATCAAGTGTGAAGAAGCAAGGTGCAATGTATCAACAAAAAACCTTGAATATTTCCCGTTTCATTGCTAAGCTTCATTCTGCAAAACAGTAGTTGGCAAATGTTAGTACCTGGAGAGTGACCTCCATGTACAGAGGAGTCCTGGTTCGCAGGACAGGAGTTTCTGCTCCTGTTCCCAGCTGGACGTGAGGGCTTGGAAACCTGCATCTCACCAACCCTCCATAAATTCTGGGAAATAAGGAGAAATCCCTTATTCCAGTCACTACATACAAAAAACGGTTTCTACACCTCTTGAGATCCTGCTTTGTCTCATTGCTTACGAAGGGATGCATTCTGCCTGGAGATCATATAGCACAAGGGTACAACTTACGGCTAAATAATGCACTGCAAGTAAAGATAAATCGCTATGAAAAGCCAGGAAGGAAAGTCTCATACAGGCACAATCTAGCCCATGGGAAGCAGTGGTTTCTGAGACCGCGAGGAATGAAATCTCAGGCCTGATACTTTCTCACCATGATTTAGTCCCACCACCACCTCATTCACTTCACCTGAGCAGCTCCCCTTTTATGCCAGTTATGCGAGTGAAGAGTAAGGCTGAACAGAGTCATTTGCCCCTGACAGTCCAAATACAGCCTGTCTTTTTGTTGACTCAAACTCAGATCTTTTTTCCCCATTATTAAAATGATATTTTTCAGTCACCGCCTTTTATAGGCTGTTCTGCTGCAGTACAATAAAACACATATTTTAAAACATTCCCAAAAAGCCTAAAGCACCGCCACGGTCTGTGGCTGGGGCTGATCCTTTGCTTCTATGCACTGTGTGGAGGAAACCCAAACATGCTTGACATCACCAGAGCTGCTCCTGATTTACGCCGGTGCAAACAAGTAAAGAATCATCCCTTCTTGCTTTATGGATCATCATCTCGAGCGCCTGCAGGTTTTGTTGCTTCAGCAGGAGAATAAAGGCTTCTGTGGGATGTTGACTTGGACTCTTGCCTCAGCTAAGGTCCTAAAAAAGGCTATCTCCATAAATACGCTATAATAAACTGCCCCATCGTGTTTATTCCTCTTTGCTGGAAGTGGCCGCCTCTCTTCCCGCAATACTGTGCTGTATTTCACAGGACTCAGTTACTGGTCTCTGAAAACCTGGGGATAACAATTTTAAGACAAGTGCCCTTGTAAACAGCAAACTTTTATGTATTTCATAACAGCTGCCCTATTATATCCTAAACCCATAATTATTTTTCAGGGTTTTTTCCTCTCAAGTCCATAATCTACTGCGATAAACAAAATGCAGTGGTTAAAGAGGCTGTATTCTTTCCTTCACCGGGAATTTTTTCCAGCATTTTTATTTAAAGGTTTCTGTTTCCCCAACTCTAAGGATTTTATGGATGTTCTCAGAGAGACAATCAGGATAGATATTCAAAGTTAAAGCTTTATCAACTCACGTGGAAGTTTTTATTTTCAAATTTCTACTCTGGAAATTGAGTGTCATACCATCATCTCGCAGATATAGTTTAAAATTTCCTTTTCCTTTCAGTGTGTCAGAAATTCCAAAAAGGAAAATTACAAAGCTGGCCCCAAAAGTCATAAGGAACCTATTTTATATACAGCTCTCTTCCTGAGAATGCTGTAGATTTAGGGTAATTACTTGTTCTCACAGTTCTGTGGGTTAAAAAAAGCGATCACAGTAGTTTGTTTGCCTTATGGCCCAACATTAAGGTCTTTGCATATTTGATTTTAACTGGAGTTTAGCCTGAGAAAAGGCTGAAAGATTAAGAGTTTAACATTGTTTAATCTCTTCAAATTATTTTAACAGGAGACTGTGTGGCTTGCAGATGCTTTGCTTTTTTTTTTTTTTTTTTTTCCCTCGTTTCATGGTTTAAGCCTGGGGCTGGAAGCTGGAAGCTGGGAGCCCAAATCCTGATCTCGTATCACCACTTTTTTCCTGGGTGGTCTTGGAGAAAACCATCTTGAATCTCTTGTCTTGACAATCAGGTGGTGATGCTCCCCTCCCCTCGTGGACCTTCCCACCCCATGGGCACTGAGCAGAGCAGCTAGCATTGGTGCTGGGCACGAGCAGCCTGTGGGGCTCGGGAGGCTCTGTCGGGAGGCTCTGGCTCTCATGGCCAGGGCTGGAGCCACTATGGAATGACTCAGATGCACGGCATGGGTTGATGGGGAGGGTAAAGCTGGCCCCTCCAGCTCAGGAGGAGTTTATTACCAACTAACAATGGGTTGGAGGTTGCGAACAAAGACACCCTTTGAAGAAGTGGCAGGGTGGTTTCTTCATCACGGCTGTCTTTGGTGAGGCAGACCATACTGCACAGGGGGCTGGAGCTACGGTACATAGGAGCCTTGCAATGCACCTTAGCTGGCAAAGGCTTCAGGTTGGTCACCAAAGGGTGCTAACGACAGGATTCATTTCACCTCTTTTTAGCTGCCTAAAAACATCCTAGCAGGTCATTTAGGACACACTATATGAGTACTACATACGCTAAGTGCTATTTTCTGACCTTTTTTTTTTAGCTCTATGCCCAGAAATGGCTCTTGCCCTTACACCCAACCCAGCGGTTACTGACAGTCACTCATGTTGGGGATGTTCCTGGTCTGTGCTGGCCCCTAAGCCATGCCCAGGGGCTGTTTGGGAGGTGCCAGCGATGTAGACCAGAGGCACACCAGGACCATGACTATGGCTGATTGAATGTAACTCCCAGGAACATTTCCTGGCACTGCTCAATTACGAGTATGTCCATTGCCTCAGCATCTGCTTCGTGGAGGATGACTGACCTTAGAAGAGGTATTTAAAAGGCCACATGCATGATGAGGTTTTCCTCCTGCCTGGAAGAGTCAGCAAAGATCCTAAGGTAGGGGCACGCTGAGCTTTGTGCCACCCAGAGCCTCCCATCCAGGTGCTGCCTGGAGAAATGGCCTCACCCTAGTGCAATTACAACAAAACCAGTATTTTTCCTCTCTGGGAAAGCTTTAATGGACTGTGGAAAAGCTGAATGAGGAGGTGGTCCCTGCCACAGGGTAGAAGACGACTTGTATGACAATAGGCAGGTAGGACTAAACTTGACCTTAAATGGAGAAATGAAGGTAGGTTCCCCATTGCTGGACATCAAGGCAGCCTCATGAGAAGGCCAGGGGGCCAGCAGCACAGCTGCCACGTGCGTGGCCTGGCTGACACAGGAGGACAGCAGCTGCCAAACCCGTCCTCCCTGTCGCGTGGCAGCTGCGTCCTCCCTCCTCTGCTCGCAGCCACATGGCTGGCACTCATGCTTATTAATGCACCCTCATAATGAGCGATTCAGAAGTGTATGTGCATCTACAAAGCCCACCAAGCTGCCAAAGTGCTGACTTACTGCCATTCACTTTGACACTGGGCAACGTCTGCCCTTTGCTAGCTGTGGTGCAGCTGAAATGATGTCCATTTCTGACCAGCTGCTATTGCTTTTGAGGTGCAAAACCCCCTTTAAGCACAGTACACCCCACTTGGGTACACCCCCAGGGTGACCTTGCAGGTTGTTTGTAGCCATCCCACGTTAGGGAGGATGGTGTCCCCGGCAGTGACATCACTGTCCCTGGGGAACGCTGGGGCTATGGCTGCAGGAGGCAGGGGATCGGGGCAGCCTGGGAGAGCCTTGCAAGCTAATCATGATGCCTCCCCTTCCCCCTCGCCTCCCCAAGTATTTTATATCCCTCAAGCCCTTCCTTCTCAAACATAATTAAGGGCACAGGAGAAATTAAGCTAATTCTGTTGGGGCTGTTGCATCTCTTATCATCAGTTCTTGCTCCCCTCATTACTACACACGTGTAATTAAAGCATGCCTGCCTGCTGTAAGATGAAATGCCTTGCTCTTCACCACCAGTTTCGGTTACAGCGGTGCTTGGCCTGAGCTTTCAGTGCTTTCCACTTAGGGAAACGTCTCCGAACCGCAGCCAAAATGTTCGACTCCCTGCGGATGCAGGCAGATGTGAATCCCTCTCCCTGGTCACCCCCCATGATGTTCCTGCTGTAAAGGGCTGCCAACCCCTAACGGGTCACGCCGGGTCACCGACCGACCTGCCCTGCAATCCCTACCCAGCTGGCATTAAATAACAGCCTGTGCCATTTTTAAATGCTGCCATCTCAGTCACCGCGGCAACCTTAAAACAGAGCCTGGGTGCCAAGTCCCGTAGCTGCTACAGCCACACTGAGCCCTGGGGACAGATTTAGCAGAGGCATAAAGCAAAACAGCACCAAGGGGCACAAGGACAGCACAAGGCCTTTCCTTCCTCTGCAGGAGAGGGATGAGCTTCGTGAGACCCCCAGCATCTTTGTGCGAGAGCCTGATATTATAGGGAAAGGGGGGAGTGGGGAGGCTCTGTGCCTCCTCTGCCTGCAGGTAGCCTGAAAACAAGAGGCAGGTCTGGCAGGTGGCAGGGAAACGTGCTGGCTGCCACTGAACAGGCGATACTGCCAGTGCTCTGGGGAGCCAGAACATGGGGTCACCAGCTCGAAGACCAGGAGGGACCTCGTCTGGGTGAAGGCTTGCTGCAGGTCTTAGAATCGCTCTTGCAAACTCCTCCGCTGGACCCTGCCATCTGGAAGGGCATGGAGCATTGACGTACACCCCACAGGTGGCAGCAATCCATCCCAGAGCTGTGATTACCTGCTCCACACCTCCTTGCTTTTAAGACTCTGCTTTCTTGCTGGATTTACGAGACTCCAAACAGGCAGTGCTTTATCAAACCTGGGCTTGGATCAGTGCCACTCTCCCATTTCACCCTGCTGTGTCAAGTTCAAGGATACAAGCAGTGCAGTGTAAAGAGTTATGGAGCGCTAGCTGAGCCATGGCAATTCTCTATTTTAGTGCCAGGTGTT
This sequence comes from Falco biarmicus, assembly GCF_023638135.1. Lineage (NCBI taxonomy): Eukaryota > Metazoa > Chordata > Aves > Falconiformes > Falconidae > Falco > Falco biarmicus. The sequence goes on along the minus strand of NC_079291.1, from coordinate 57,387,842 downwards.
CCTCACAAACGCAAGGTAATGTAGTCACTTATTATTTTTTTTCCAAACAGCTACAGTTGCCCATGCTTTATGTCATTAAGGACCATATAAACCCGAGGATGAAGACCAAGGTTAAAGGCCACGTGAAAAGGGATCCTTCAGCATAAGGTGCAGTCAGGAGTGCCTGTAGAAATACAGGTTGCAGTGATGACATTGACACTGAAGCCCAAACCTGTGCTAAAACCAGGATCATCTGAGTGCCCCATAAGTCAGCAATTTGAGGAGGGGAAAAAAAAAATGTTCTCCTAAGTGTTTTTTTTTTTTATTACTTGAAAGTTCAGGTTCAGCAGGATTGTGTGCCTCTCCCAAAGAGACTGTGTCAGGTTAGGCCAGGTCTGAATTTGCTCCTGCAGCTGGCTTTTGTGACCGCACACCCATAAATATGAGATGAGCAACAATTGAAGGGAATATTGTGGTTGCCTCTGCAACTCTGTGGGGTTTTACTACAAGGTGGTTATTGATCTCAGTAGATAACAGCCTTACAAACATCCTTCAGAAACCAATAGTATCTCCCACAGCTGATAAGGCTGTAAGTGAATGGTGATTATTTTCATAACTTTGGAGTTGTTTCTAGTTTACTGGGGTTTTTTTTGTTGTTTTTGGGTTTTTTAGGGAGAGAAATAATCATGGCTTACTTCTATAAGATTTTTCTTAAGGCTTAGTGATGGGTGTGAATTTCAGGGCTCATTTAAATGAAACACGTCCTCAGTCTTTGCTGAATCAAAGCTTAGAGCTCTCCCTGCACAATGTGCTGGGCATTTTTTTGCCTTTTTTTTTTTTTTTTTTCCCTCTTCATTCAGCTTTTAGTTACAGGATCCTCAGGGCAGAGATTGCTTGATAGAGGAGTTTCAGCTGTGAGGCTGGGGGTGTTGTGATGCCAACAGGATACAGCCTTGTGATAAGGCACAGCTCTATGTGATGCGATATGTGCTACTGGTGTTTGATGCATTTGATCCTGAACCACGCAAAACAAGAAGAACATCACATTCCTTTACCTTTTATTCACGGATTTCACCACAAAGGCTGTTATGTGGCCATTCGGCAGTGGGTGTGAAAGATTAACATCTACAATAGCAGAGCCAAACCCTGACTAGAGATAATTAGGTAGAAGATATCTCATCCTCCCTGGGGTCACTCTTCTACCAAGTGCTTTTACTCAACCTGCCAGTTTTGGGGAAGGGGGAAATAAACTCGCTTGAACATGCCTCTGAGTTGCAAAGCTGTTAATGTTGAATAGAGCTGGCTGCTCGTTTCCTCTCCTACCTGCTCTCTTTTGTGCTTTTGACAAAGAGCAGAAATACATGCTTCATGCTTCTAAAACTGGAGCGAGGATGTTCCCATTGACTCATAACCTGAAAGCACCAAGGCAAAGAGAAGCACAGCCATTAAAGCAGTTTGGAAAGTGAAGAGATGCCAAATCCAGTCTCTGCTGTCTCCAGCATTTTTCAGTTGATTAGGAGATCAAGGGTGTAATGATAAAGCCTAATGGCTTCTTCTTTTGGCTTGCCCCCTTTATGCAGTCTATGGAAGGACCTAAAGTACATATTCAGATCCCTCCAGTAAAGGGGTGAGATTCATCTCACCTAATATTTTCACAGCAGTTACCTACAGCCATGGCCCAGGCTCCCTTCAGTCAGTGGTGAGAAAATGGCAGTCCCCAAGGGGGAATCATCTGACCCATTTTAAATGTCAGTTTTAGGATGAAATGAATCACGTTCCAGCAGTTCCTATTGCTCCCCACTGTTATAAGCAGAGTCTTCAGCATCCCAGAGACTGAAGCCCACCACCAGTGCCTGCTCTGGGTGGTGTGGTCCCCTCCCTCAGCGAGATGTAGGCTGTGTTGGGGTGTAGACTTCTGGCATGTGAGTGGCAAGAGGTGATGGAATCAGGTTGGGCAAAAGTAAGGCTACTTTCTTTTTCCCCTCACTGTTACAGGAGAACAAGGAAAGCAGGTAAAGATCATCTGTTCCCCTGAGAATCCTTGGCTTTGTTTTCTTTTAACTGCTTTGTTTATTAATTGATCAAATAGAGCAGAAAAGGTCTTGGGCTGGGTGGCTTTACTATCGCAGCTGGTGAGCTGGGCAGACCCAAAGCAGAGAACACATCCTTCTCCTGCAAAGGACCCCCTCAGACTGCCTAAAGCTTCATGGACCAACTGTTTTGTATGAAGGTGATCGGGCACAGTTTGCTCTGTAGCCTCTTTTACAGAGAAGAGCAGCCTTCCTCCAGAGTGTAGGCTGAAAAACATCTATATTTTCTAGAAGTGGGCAATAAAAAGAACATGGATATAGAAACCCAATCATTTTACTGTTTGGGTTTTTTTAAAAAAAAACAGATGAAAGACACATCATGCAACTTTTGGGCAGCTCACCCAAACCCTGACATGCTCTAGTCACCAGAGGTGAAAACAGAAATGTAGAAACCGTGGCATGAAATTGTAGGACCCTGTTTGCTCTGCAGCCCACGCCTGAAGTGTTTTGGGGTATATCTGAAGTGCCAACTTGGCATAGCATCCTAGGAGAGCACATTTCAGTGACTGCATTTCATTCATTTTTATGCCTTTCTAATGCAGATGCAGCTGAACTATACCATTGATTCATGTACACACCTCTTTTCCATATAGATTATGACTGCATCAAAGAAGCCAGCGCTCTGAAATAGCACACAGTGAAATACCACAGCAATTCTCATTTAAAGCCTATAGTGGGAGAGCAATTTCCAAAAATGAAGGGCAGAGTTCCTAATCCATAGCAGCTTTTTGCCAGAAAGATGTGGGAGAGAAGAAACAGGATGCATCCTGCATGAATCATCACAGTAACTACCCTGGATTTATTAACTGAAATTATGAGGAACACCAAAAATGATTAAAACCTCAAAATGTCTGGTGGAAGGCATCGCCTCAAGGACTGGCTATTGTGAGATAGTGCCACAACCTTCCTGTTGATTTTAAATAATTGGAGCCTAAAAGGGTCAAACTTTCAAGACAAAATGATTAATTTAAAAAACTTATGGGACAGCCATCATCACCACCCATCACAGAGAGAGGCAAAGACATCCTCAGGGCCTAGGAACCTCATCCCTGCCCAAAACAGAATGACTACAACTCCTCTTCCTTAACACTCATCCAGCTCGTTAGTATATCTATGTGACTGATGCCTCCTAGTCCTATGTCAGAGTCCCCAAATCCACCCCTCATTACCATTACCACCAATCCCTGTAGATTTGCCCTTTACCAAGGCGTTGAGCTACATCTTTTGTGTAACACAGAACGTCCAGGCTGGGGGGGCCAGCTTTTGGCCACAGCAGTGACAATGTCTCTTGAGGTTCTTCTAAAATCAGGGTTCTTCCTCCACATGTTGCTTTATGACTCCATCCCCACCTGCTTGGCCAGAGGGAGAGGGGCACAAGTATGGATGTATAGCCCTCGCCTCTGCTTGTGCTCACTTAACAGCTGGGTCTTTCCCCACACCATTTCTTGCCAGCTGTCCTCACTGATGGGCAAGCAAGGAGAGAAGCAGAAATGAAAGTGCTCCTCCCAGAGGGGGCTCTTTCTCCTTAGGCAGCCGTTGGTATCTGGAGATACGTTTCCTCTGCATTTTAGAGAGGCCAAGAGAGGCTCAGGCAGAGAAGTTCAGACTTAAGTTACCAGCCAGGCCATTTCCACTCCACACCACCGAGCTCAAGCAGAGGGAGGAGAAGGACCATTTGTTGGCTTTCTCTTCCCAGCTCAACAGGTACACCAATGTCACAGCACTAACAGAACTACCAGGCTACAACAAGGCTTTTACCACCCCATACCAGCCCTCCCATGCCTTGGCACCACCATCAGTCTCACACAAGGTTTCAAATGTTCATGTACTGTCCATGCTGTTTCTTCATCCTCTTCAGGCCAGTCCACACTGCTGCTTGCCTCTACTGCATCTGGGTTCTTCCTTCTCTAGGCTCCTCTTCCAGCTAGCCGCCGCCGCCGCCTCCTCCTCTCTCCTACATCCAGGACTCTCTTCTTCCCTCTGCTTCCTTCACCTCTCCTAGATCCCTCTCTCTTATCCTCCTCGGTACTATTTAACTACTCAGCAGGAACCAGCCACAGCTGCACATGATCCACGTCAGCCAACCCACGGCCCCTGAAGCCAGCCCACAGCTGTGTATTACCAATGTTAATTAACCCACCTTCATTCCTCTACAATTCCTCTACACACCGACACTGTAGCAGTCTGGAAAACATGTCAGATGGAGGTTGCTTTATCATGAAGCAGAACAGCCTCAGTTGTAGCACCGTTTAAAGATAAAGACCTCCTCTTGACACAGCAGTTTCTGTATAAGCCAGCCGAGGGTTGCAAAGTCTGGAAGTGATGGGCATGAACTTATCAGGGAGAAGGAAAAAGGGTGTGGAGGTCCTAGACACAAAGACTGGAGAGGATGTTGGGAGACCAGGATGTCTTTCCACCATCTGCGTGGTTTGGTTCTGGGCTCTGCTCTGCTGCAGGCTCTCCCCACGTTCGGGGGAGTGCATCTGGGGAGCCTGGATACCCACTCCTCGCTATTTTTAAAGATGCATGTTAATGTGTTTAATTGCCAGTGCTCTAGGAAGGGAGCCAAGACTAAAAAGTATCTACTAAGAAACTGCCAAGAAACACTGTTAAACAAGATCTAGGAAAAAAGCCAGACACAAAAATTTATGAACTTTATCTCTGCAATAATAATTTCACATTGGTCAACTGAGGAGCAGAACAAAGGTCATTGGTTTTGTATCAGCTGGAGTTTGTGAAATCCTTTGCTTCCTTTAGCATGAGCTTGCCCTGCAGAGGTCTCAGGCAGAAGACCCTACAAATGAATGCAAAACCCAGACTGACCCACTTGCCCCCATTCTTTCCTTAAGACCAAAGAACTGTGCAATTCCAAACCAGAAACCTCCCTGGCACTGGTTGAAGCCCAACCCAGATCCTCAGCCAGGGGAGAAGCATGTTTCACCTTGTTTATTAAACAAGTTATCCATAGGAATGGTCCAGTGACCTTCTGTGTTACTAAACCCACTTTGATTAACATCAACAGTCAGGACAGCTTATCTAGGAATTTTGCATTTGGAAAAGTGCAAAAGCCAACTTCATCTTAGGTTTCCTTCCTTCCAGCAGGACTGGGGACAAGCAAGGCATCCATGAAGACCTCTGAAAATAAATTAAAGGAGAAGAGGCTCTTTTTCTATTATTTCCTGGTCGTATAGTAGAAACAATTCTAAGCAAAATAAACACAGTTTGCTTCTTGACGCTACTGCCAAGATTCCCAACTTTACAGTGAGGATTAGATTTCAGAATACTTCCAAACCAGCCCCCACAAAATTAATTGACTATCCAAGAATCTTGGCTTTGGATGTTATTTATTTTTAAGGTAAAGTTCTGGTCCCAGTGACTGCAGAGAAAAATCTTGCAAACATGATCTCTGCAAGCTTTAATGACTCAGAGGGTGGGATTCAGTTGCCTACACACAGGAGCCTGGTGCCATCTGAGATGCCCCTGTACATCTGAGCCATCCCACAGTGTTGGCAGTGACACGGAGCTGAGGGAAGACGAGCAGTCCTCAGAAGCAAGAGATGGAGTCTGGGGCTGGCTACCCTATAGCATCTGACTTGGCTCTAGGAAACTATGTTTAGACAGCTGAATCAAGCCCTAACGCACACATGTAAAATATATATAATCAAATCAATCAGTCACTCAATCAATCACGGGAGATATTTCCAAATCTTCAGATTTCATGTCAGTTCTGGAGGCAATTTAAGCAGTATTTCAGCGCCCAGGACCGTGTTAGAAACACACTATTTGCTTCACTGACACTTCCAAGCACACTGAAGCATTCATCTGGCCCAGGTTCTCCGCTCCCCACCCTTTCTGCTGACGTTCTCTTCATCCTCTGTCCCTTCTGCAGCTCTACCACAGCCATGGGAGACGTAGTTCCTTGCCTGATCTCCAGGCTGCAAGTGAAACAGCGGTGGGTTGGGGTTTTTTTTCCCCAAAGGAGAGGTGTGTAAAATGCAGGAGGCAAAGAGTTTCCACCGGTGAAGGGGCAAGAGCTGTGACATGGTTTATGGAGCCCTGAGGGGTAGTAGAAAGGGCTGGCACATGAACCATCAGCAGCTCTGGGGCAGCATTACCTCAGAAAGTCAGCGCCTTCATGGAAAAGCAGGATATTTTTAGTTTACCCGGTGTATTTAAATCATCCTGGAGTACATTAAAATTATAGTAATTATCCCACCTTCTCATGTGGGATTCTGGGAGGTGATGGATTGGTGGATCGTGTGCTGGTGGAGTCATCTTCGGCGGGGTCCTTCTGCAAAACAGAATTATTTTGTTTCCACATTTTACAGCTGCAGCGTTCCTGGCCCGTTAATACTTGACATGTGAACACCGGGATCTGTTCACATCACACCCTTCCCTCTCCAGCCGCTGCCTCCCCCAGCACCCCAGAGCTGAGGCAACCACGGTGACACAACCTCCTTCAAAACAAAAACGCATTTACACACTCCTGGCATTGTGAGCTTACACACGCAGACCAGGCTGATGTTTTAACCTCTGAATCATTTCTGCTTCCCCCTGCACGGCTGCGCTGTGGGGCAATGCAGGGAAACACGGTGTCTCCCAGCCTCTGCTCTCATCTCGCCATCCCACCACTGCAGGCATGGGAAAGGGATTTATTTCACTGCAGCAGCACCGTTGAAAAAGAGCTGTTAAAAACCAACTTTTTCCACACAAAGAAAGGCACATTCTTTTACAGATCAGAAGCTTCATGTTTCTAATAGGAAAAAATAATATATATGTATGGGGGGCTGGAAGGAACAATCTTTCTTCTTGATGAAGAAACCATTTGCCTTACAAATTAAGTCATCATCAGATTCTGGGTTATCTCTGGTTTTAATGTTACTTTTGAAAGACGGTGCTTCTGATCTCAAGATAAGGTCTCTTCCCCTCTCTTTGTTTCTTTTCATCAAAATAAGAATTTTATCAACATCTGAAAAAATGGTTCCTGGTTCTTGTTGATGCATCAAAGGCAGGGAGAAGTCCCCAGCATCCCTGCTGGTGGAGTAACACTTATTTCTGCCAAGCCTTGAACTGTCCCCCACCCCAGAGTGACCTTGGAGGTCCCCCCATCCCTAGCCCAGCATGACCGTGGAGCTCCCCCCAGCCCAGTGTCATCTTGGATGTCCCAGACAGTGACAACAACAGGCTCTCTGAATCTCTGTGGGGTGTGATCCCTCCACAGGAAGCCCAGGCAAGCCAAACACTTGCAAGAAGTTAACAGGGATGCTTTGATGGAGGCAAGAGATTCCCATCCTGGCTGCTCACACTGGGAGCATCATAGCAAACCGCTGGGAGGGGATCTGGTCTATCGCCTTGTCCCAAGACGGGATCCACGTGCCGCCAGGCTGCAAATCCACCCCCTCCTCTCCTCCAGCTCAGATGCAGAAGTCCCCATCAAACTCCCCTGCATGTGGGAAACCTTGCCAGCGCCTGGCCATTCCCCTGCCTCACACCCATGTTCTCTGGCCCCTTCCCAGCTCTTCCAGCAGCATGTTCCTGATTATTTACTCTCTTTAAATGCTGCAGAATGCTGCAGGAGAAAGCTGCTTTTCCTGAATACTAAGCAAGGAAGAAAATAAAAAAAGCACATTCCCTTCCTGGACTGTGTTTGATCTCTGAAGATCGCTGTTATCACTGAAAGCTTTTTTGACCCTAGGACATATTTGATCCAAGTGACCTCTGATGTTTGGGACATTGATACAATCCCACACCAAGTTTTTTCTTGCATAGACCTTATATATCTATCCATCCATCTATCCATACATATAACTGTCTTCCTCTTCCTCTCTCTCATTCCAGTGCTATCTGATCAGTTCTTGGCTTTCCTTACACTTCTTTCATCAAATTAATAACTTTCCCTCGAGGATGTTCTCTCCCTCTCCCAGATTTTCTCTTTTTACATCCTGCCATTTCCCCCTCCATCTTACCTTCTCCAGACCCGCTCCCCTTCTCTCCATGCTGCCAATTCACAGTTGCGTTATGTATTCAGCATAACATATATATTTAAATGGGATGGTTTCCACTAACATAAACAGTCTGGCCCATTAATTTCAATAGTGGAGCTGACAGCTCGGGCCTGGAGTCTCATTGCCTGGTGACACATGAGTACAGCTGCTTGAACTTGACGGGTAACTGTTTCCAGCGCCTAGCTGCACATCTGCAGGAGGAAGGAAATACTTTCTGTAATGCTGGAAAAAATAAAGCCGCCTTGATTTCCCCCCCCCACCCCCAGATGATGATATTCATCATCCAAACGTTTCAGCTGAGTGGGTGTTTAATTCAGAGTTTGGAAGGGGACATTTATGGTGTGTTACTAGCTTTGCTGCTGATCCTTTGTTCCAGCTGCTGCGATGTTGCTTTTACCAAGGGCTTCTCTAAGCCACCCAGAGCACTGCCACATACCCAGCAACACTGGGTACCCTGGCATCTTCACAACCAGGTGATGAATTTAAAACTGAGAATGATGCCTCTCCTCAATGAGGTTGCTACATTGATAAATTACAGCGGAGGGGAATGAGCAGCGAGATTTCTTTGAGGTGGGTCTAACACAACCTTGGGCAGACCACGCTGCGTATGGGCCAGGTCCTGACCCGAGACACCAGGTCTCTGCTGACACCATCAACTTTGCTGATGGGACCCAGAAGACAAAGTTTGCAAAGCTTCACAAATTGGCTCAAACCTTTCAGGGTTTCACTTCCAAGTCGCTCCAGGAAAATGTGTGATTAACACCATAAACCCCTCCAGCTTTTCTTCCTCAAAGTAACTCAAGTTTTCTCACCCACCACATCATCAGCTACCCGGAAAGACAGAGATCCTGCAGGAAAACCTTTGTGCTGCAGTCTGTTGGCAAGCTGTGCTCCTGCGTGTCACCCTGCATGAGATCTTCGCTTGGTGGTTGGACAGAAGGAGGACATGGGCCTTAATTGTCACTTGTGGGACGCAGCCATGGGGGATAACTGCTAGGTCAAATCTGAGTGAGGGTGGAAGAAAAGGAAGTGTCACGGAATCAGGGCTGTTACTTTCAGTGGGGCAGCAAAAGAAACCAAGTCTGCTGGACTACATGCTGCTGTCCCGCTGAGTATAAGCCACAATTCACTATCTCTATTGGGTTTTTTCTATTTCTGGGGATATCGACCTGTTGCTACTCACACAATTCTTGTCACAGCATGCACCAGCTTTGCCTGGAAATGGAGAAAAAATACAGGCCTAAACATGTTGAAAAATATCAGAAAGTGTCCTCCTGCCTCCATGACAATGTCCCAGCAGCTCTGTCCTTTCAGCGTTGGAATATGTTCTTTGAAAACTTTTTCATCATCTTCGTGTAACACACTGGGTAGTGTGGTTGGTTTTTGTGTATTGACCCCTAGCCACTTAAGGAGAGATGCTGAAAGTTTTGGGCTTGTTTTGGAGGGTAACCAGCTACTTTACCATGAAGATATAGCTCCCACTGAAGTCTAAGTCATGGGACTGGACTGCAGACGATGCCTAGGGCACCAGTAAAGGAATCTGTAGGGAAAAGTCACCCAGTCTACTGTACTGCCAAGATCTCCCTAGCAAAGGTCTTGGAAAGCACCACTTTTACACAGTTCCTGCTAAAGGAGAGCAGACTCACCCACAGACTTTATTTCTGAACACAGGCTGAAGAAGTGTAAAGATATGAGCAACTGTTGAAGTTGGCCCTGCTTTGAGCAGGGGAGTGGATTGGATTATCTCCAGAGGTCCCTTCCAACCAATTTTTCTCTATGATTCTGTAGTTCTGTGATATCATTTGCTGTATCTAGGTGGAAGCTGAATTCTAGAGCTGCTTAAATGCCGTAGGCTACAGAGTTTTGACCTTTAGGTCAGAGTGAAATACCTCATCAATCCACTGTCCTGCCAAGCTCTAGTCCCCTCTCCTTGAAGGGCCTGACGAAGGCAGGAATCCATACAAAATAGGTTTGGCAGTGCCATGTACCATAGATGCTATGGGCTTTCTTTCCTAAAAAGAGACAAATCTGGTCTGGATTAAAAAAAAAAAAGACCTTTCTGAAGTCTGTTGAAAAGTCAACACCATTCTGTAACTGATTAACCAAACTCAAAGAGTCATTCAGCTGATCCAGAGTACATATTTGCATTCAATAATATGGTCATTTATTGCACCTTGTGACCTACTGAAACATGAACACGGCTTTTCCCTTCCCAGTATTTCACTGAGTTTCCTTTCAACACAATAGTTGTCTCCAGGCCCAGAAGTTTGTCCTGACGAGCCTGGATTTTCCAGAGGAAACTCCTACCTACTTCATGGCTTTCATTTTGTATCTTTTCTAAAGCACCAAATTTTCTAGTCCAGGTGGTACGTCAGAGGTGGGAGGGAAGGGGCGTTGTTTTCCTGGATGTAGTTAAGGAAAGCTTAGGTTTTGTGAACTCTGATGCTGGGGTGGTGGTGGACACCCTGGGGAGGTGGTGGGCAATTTTACGTGAATGTCAAGGCTGAGCCAAACTCTGCATAACAGCTTTAAGGGTGTATGTCCAAGCATCCCTTCCTTCTTGATTTGGTTCAGAGTAGGAAATTAGGCGTTTCTTGTATGTGATTGTGTCTCACAACTGGTTTGGGGCTGAAGCAATGCAACACCAGCTTGTAGTGGGGATGAGCTGAAGCCACATTGGGAACTCTGCTGACTGATGTAGATGGAGATCACAGCATGCAGCTGACTGAATCCCAGGCCTAGTCCCAGGAGGAGGAGACCAAGAGATCTAACAGAAGTTTGCTCAGCCATGTTTTCAGGTTGTGTATCCATTCCCACAATATTTAAAAACTTCTTTAAAGATTCTGTTTTTCCTGGTTGGCTTCTTGCACAAATCTAGCACCACCTGGGTGTGCTGAAATATAATGCCCTTAAATTTGCAGTCCTCAGGGGTCAAATTCTGTGATTTTGGAGCCACCCAATAACAAGCAGAAGCCTGTCCTCTCCTCTGAGCCTCTTGGTCTCAGCCCACAAGTGCTGCCAGTCCATCTCCCTGCTGCAGGCTTCTCCCAGAAAACAGAGGATGATCCTTATCTAACTCGTCTACAATAGTTCAGACAAGATCAGATGACTCATGCTGTAGAAATGACCCATCTTCTCCATAAAGGGAGCTTTCCTATGATCAGTCCTTTAGGAGACATCCATGATGTGGACATCTAAAGGCTGGTGAGATGAACCCAAGAAATGCAGACACTACTCCCAGGACCTAGGCAATGAGAATGGTCGCATTCTTTCCTATCCTCATTTCCAACTAATTTGACCTTGTTTTCTTTCTGTAAAGCGATAAAATAAATGTATAGCCTCTCCCTTGCCTGTCTCTGACTTCAAATAGGGCTCTGCAGACACAGCAGGAAAGGACTTGGGCTGCCTTAAAGCATGGACCACATGGTAAATTATTTATTTGCCTGTTTATATCCCATAATAAAAAATACACAAACAAAACCTTCCTTCTTCCCCTCTTAAAACTCTCAGTTTATGTGCATAGATAGTTTACAATCCCCAGTTCAGTTTGTAAGACCATACACAGTGTCTGAACAGTTTGCAAGCGCTGGGAAAGCTTCAGTGGCATGGACAAGTACTGGTGCCCCTGTTACTGTGGAGGGGAAACTGAGGCACATTTGGACCCAACCACTTGCCAAGGTCCCAGCCAGAGCAACATTTCAGGTTCAGAGGAACAAAGTTCAGAAGATCTTCAGAGGATTTGAACTTTGGAGAACCAAAGTCCAGGGGAATGAAAGTCCTGCCTTCCATGTTGCTTGTTCCTCTGTCTCATATACCCTCCTTTTGTCCAGACAGAGAGTTCCCTGGGTCAGGAGAAGTTTCTCCTTACAAATGTGCACCCAGCACAGGTTAATGGGCTCTTTGTCTTGAATAACAGTCATCTTTACAACTCCCTTCCTGACCTAAATGCCATATCTGAGGGGACAAAATGTAGCCATGTTTCCTGCACTTTGGCACCGATTGTGAATTGAGATGCCCCAGGATGCAACCAGTAAGTGACTCCAATTTTACAGTGCTGGGTAGGGTGAGATAAACTCCACCAGGCCAGAAAGAGTATTGAAAATGGGAATTGCCCATAAGTCTCCCAGGGTAGAGTTTGTCCCAGAAGGAATATAGCTTGCAGACACCACCTTGATCAAGAAAAGCAGGCTGGAAGATTTACTGGCCATCCTGGTCCTCCTGGCCAGCTGGCAGGTGGATCTGTGCACCAGGTGTTTCTGTGCCATGAAGAAATGTTGCAGCATAACTTCTCTCTTGGTCACCTAATATGAGCTATCGAGACATCCAGCTGTGACTGATAGCTGAGCTTCACGTGAGGAAGGGCTGGAATCAGCTCTCCAGTCTGAAAGGGTAAAACAGTGTTTTGGTGAGAGACCATATCAGAAAGCAGCTCAAAGAGGACAGTCAGCCTGTTGACAGTCAACCTACTCATCTTGCTCGGAGTGCTTTCCAGAGCACCTGACAGTATGTGATGTGTTTGCCCTCACAACTCATTATGGGGGTGTCACAGGCAAGGAGCCAAGGCACAGTGACTGTCTTCCTCAGGTCTGCCTTCACCCGTGTTTCCCCAGCTCAAACCTGACCTTTTCTTCCCCTTAATTCATCTGTCTCTATAGACCTGCTGAGTGATGTGGGGACAGGACACTGACCGGGGCAGTGCTGGTCCAGAATTACTCACTCCACCATTTAATATGATGATTCAAATCCCATGCACCCTCAAGAAAGCCAGGTGTTTACATTGACAAAACCTGATCTTTCTAAATCTTCAGTGTTGGCCCTTTTCTTCATTATAATAGAAGCTTGAAACATACTTTCCCCCCAAAAAAATGAAAACTGAAAGGGCCTGGTAATTGCCTGACTCCAGGTGAATGGAAGAAGAGCAACAAACCTCATGGCTCTACCAAGGAGAGCTGGGAGGTGTGTTTTCTTTCATCTCTTGTCAATGGTACCTAAAATGCCACCAGAGACATGCAACTCTTGATGAAATCTGAAGAAATGACCTGAAGATTGAATGTGCTGACCTTTACTTATTCTGTTTAACTGTACTTCTTCCCGAGTAAAAAGAACTTTCTGATGATTTTCAGCAATGCATTTCCTCTGCTTCCCATTTTCTTCTCATATAAAGGCTATTGTATGTTGACTTTAATCACTACAGATACAAGAAAATGAATACTAACTTGATATATCTGTACTGATGCTTTACAGCATTTCCAGGCAAGCCTCTGGAGAAATTGGAAAGGATTCCTCAAGCTTGTTTAAAAACCTTACTGAATATGGAAAGTACTCTTCGTTTCCAGTAAGACCAGAAAGCAAATAGTGTAGCCTCTGTTTACATATGACCCTCCAGTGCTGTTTTTGATAAACCAGCTAGCTGAAAAGAGCTAAGTGCTTTCCTCAAAAGGATGAGCTCTGGTTGACTGGAAGCTAAGGACCTCAAACTTCTACCAGCACCATCCTCAGAGTGAGTAACTTATTTCAATGAATGCCTATGAAGTTCAATCTGAACTTTAGGAGTCACTTCACTAAAGACTCAGACTTAAAAGTTACCCGGAAAGCTTCAGTCAGTATCTGTCTCCTCCATGCTGCAAAACTGTGCAACCGATGTTTCCAGTTATTCAGGCTGTTTGTGTCCTTGCTCTGCACTGAGCAGCACAACAGCATACAGCTCTTAGACAATGAGTCCTTTAAAATTACATTAACATTAAAAGTCATAGTAGTGCTAACATCTGCTGTTAGAACTCTGCCAAGCTACAAAACCAAGCATGACAACGATTTCAGGTCTGATGTGATTGAAAATTTCTCCAAGGCCACCACATCCCTGTCAGACGTTGCCACTTCTGTGGTTTGTTCCTCGACTGCCGTTCATCCGACATGTCGTGCCAGCAGGGAGATGTTAGTGGACAGACTAACAGGAAAGCACGAGTAACCAGCACAGCAGCACCAGGAGCAGAGTGCACGCCTTTGCCATGGGACAGCGCAGTCCTTGCAAAACACCGTCATCGGGCTGAGAGGAGCAACCCAGAGCAAGGCGGCGCTTTCCTTCTGAGGAGTGCGGGGGCTTTGCCTAAATGCTCACTGTAGTGATGATCCAGGCTGGAATTCAGCCTGTGGACTCACAGTGTCACAGGGGAGCAATTTGGTTGCCTAAATATAGATGGCTCATGCCATTTGAGATGTCCAGAGTATCCAAGTCATCCACATGCAGCTGGCAAACACCAGACCCAAGTGACACTGGGTTTACAGGTGACCCATGCCTTTCTGGTTCTGTAGCAAGAGGCCAAATGCGACATTATATGACATCAAAAATACCGTCGTCTTTTATGTTAGGCAACTGAATCATACTTCAATGGCCGGTCATCTGCATCACACCTAACTACTGCAAGCTATCAACTTCATCTCGATTGACTTTCATAGCTGCTGGGACATCTTGTTCACTGGGAGAAACCCACCCACAAGGACCTAAATTCAGGTGATTAATTTGGTCACTGCATTGCAGTCACGGGGCTCCACGTGCAATTATTTCTCAATCTGCAGAGGAGATGACTGTACTCAGGGAAGTGTGGGGCTTGTTATTAGTATTATTTGCGTGAATCTCTGCTGAGAAGAATAAAGTCCTCTGGTCCAAAGTAGATTTTGCCAGTCTCCAGTTACAGGAAACACTTTCATATACCTGTGCTAGGAAGCATCTCATTTAATTTATCTCCCTTGTAGATGTCTACCTGGACACGTCCTGTCAGCCTGGACTTTTTTTTTTTTTTTTTTTTTTACAATTCATATCTGTCTAAACAGTCTTGGCAATGGAAACTAGCACACAATTCACCCTGGAGTTGGCACCTCCAACAAAACAGATTAATCATGTCTTAAAAGTGCCTGTTTCAGTCCACTGACTGAAGGAGGAACTTGCAGCAACGAGTTCAGAGACAAACATTTGTGCTGGAGCCACCTAAAGCAAGGTAAGTGCGATGCCATCTCTGATTTTTGAACCATCCCCACCCTTACGCGTGCAAATGAATAAGGCAGCGCTGCAAGCACAGATCAGGAGGGATCTTCATGCTCACGCTGACGGGCACCAAGAGCCCAGAGGAGTGCCGTGGGTGGGAGCCAGCCCATCTGAACAGCTTGCTGCCACCTGGAAGCCAGGCTGAGAATAAGAACCAGATGGTAAGATGTGAGACCCTGATTAATAATAATATGAATTCCTACTCTGTACAGAAGGCTTCTCATCAGTAGATCTCGGCATGCCTCGTGGTCATCTGTGTCTGAGAATTTACCTGTGATCACTTTGCAGCTGAACAAGTCTCCGGAGTCCCAAACCCAAATTGGCACCACATGCGTCTCCTGAGTAGCCCTGCCTCCAACCAGCCTTCAGACGCATCGTTCTGGAGTCGGATCTGGAGGTTATCTGGGTGCAAATTCAAAGTCAGGTCTGGGATCAGACTGGGACATGACTGTTCACATAGGGATAGCCTGAAGCGCAAGAGGCACACCAAGGACAGCTTCACGCAGGGTTTCTCTCCCATGCCAAACTCCTGGCTGTTGCCCTGCCTCCAGCGGCAGGACCCGTCCTGCCATTTCTCTGCCTGTTCTCCACCCTCCTTTCACTGCAATGCTCATCGCATGACGGGGGACTCGGGCTGAACAGAACAGGCTCTTCTTGGGTTGGTCGGCTGTTTCTTCACCTTCTCACAGTGAGAGACATAAAATTTGAGCACATCAGACAAAAAGATACACTTCAAATCATTACAACCTGGGGGCCTCCACAATCCCGAAGCAGCTGTAGCCTGGGCTGCTTTGCCACACGTGTGTTTCCTCTGTAGCCCAGTGTTTCAGACATGTTTCCCACAAGCATGCAGCCGTGACTGCAGCACAGATCTGAAGCGCTTTGCACAATCGCTGCAGCTGCACAGGCTTTCCCAGCCAAGCGTGTGTGCAAAGGTCCTGTTGCACACCCAGCGTGCAGCCAGGGAAGGCACCCAGCGGCTCAGCTATGCATCCAAGCGAGCTGTCCAACCCTGCTGAAAACCTGGCACAGTGGATGCAATACGGCAAAATGCTTTTCTTCAGCTGCTTCTTCGTGCTTATCGATTGGAATATTAATAAAAACTTGTTCAAAGCTTCCTCGGCTTCCGAGATTACTTGGGAATAGTCCAACGCTTCAGCCCCAGCCATGCTTGTAATGAGGGGACTCGGGGATCAAAAGCATTTTAAAATGGCCTTGCTAATCAATCATCAATAATTGGGTAAATTAAGCCCTGCAGTCTTTCCTTTTGCAAGCAAGGGATCTGCTGGACGTGTCTTTAATGAGCAGATTCCTATCCCTTTAATATTCCTTAATACCTTTCTACAGGAAATGAACCACGGGGAGACTTTGCTGGTGGAATGAGAGGAATGCAGATAACTGCTGGCCTCTGCTTTCTCACATGTATGGCTGAGAAGCCCCGGCTGGACAAGGGATGCTGGGCACGTCAGGACGGTTTCCTTCCAAAGAGCCTGAGAACATTCCTGATAACTCCTTTGGCCAGTGCCATTGCCAAAAGCAGGTGTTTGCTCTTCTCTGCATTGATAAGCTGAGCCTTGTCCTTACTCAGCTCCTCCAAGGGTGATGTTCATCCATGCCTTTAAGGATCATGTCCATCTGTGGTGAAGTCTTGTTTCCTAAAGCCCATCAGAGAAAAGCTGCTCCCAAGGTAATGGCACCAGAAGCAGATTCCTACTAATGATTGACATGCAAGAGGCAATGCAAATATCACAGGAAGGCAAAGAAGCTTGGCTTATCCTGGGACTTTATGGGCACTGCTGGCATTTACCTTTTTCGATGGCTCATTTTCTAGGTCCCTTTAGGAAGCCTTTAATGAATCCCCTTGGGACCTGGGACACAGGAGATGCCTTCTGTGTGTCTTCATCTCTTCCTGTGGCATACCGTGCTTGTGGTCTTTCAGTGCAGGTCTTAAGTGTGTTAGGTCTTAGGAAGGGGTCTGGGGCCCATAGTAAGTCTTGGCTATGGGTTAAGGGGTTCTGCAGACCTTCTGTGCCCAGAGGCATCTGTCGTATGACTGTATCCCACCCTAAAAATCAACACCAGCACTTCTCGGCAGGTTTCAGGATATGGAGAACTTTTAAGCAAGGAAATTGTACCAGCCTACAAATGGCACCAATCCACAAAGGGACAGGGCTCACGAGGAGATGTGCACTGCAGCTCTGCTAAGTTCAGGTGGCTGCAGAAGTAAACAATTTGGATGCTTCGGGCACTCACTAGAAGATTGCTAAATTATGTGAAAGAAAATTATGTTGTTCCTACATATTAGGATTACACTGGTCTAAACACAGCGAGAAGAGGATCAGACCCGATGATACGTTATAGAGATGTTGTCCAGGTGGATGGTGCACACAGTGTAGGCGGGGGATTTCAAGGAGATTTAATTTCTCCAAAGGGAGCCCAGCTTGACAGTGTTTTACCTCTTAAGTGCGATGGCACAGCAATTAGCACATCCAGCATTTAGCACCCTGCTTTCCCCTTGGGAGCGGGGGCGGGAAGGAGGAGCAAATCCAAGTTGAAGAGCCCGGGCAGTGCCAGGATCACAACCGCACAGGGACCCGCTCCCCTCGCCTTTCCTGAATCCTCCATGGCACACATTCCTTCTGCACAGACACCTAAAATAAAAGGGAATTTATGAGATTTTGTCCACCGGCAGCAAAAGCCGCTATCGATTACTGCAAGGCTCTTAAATGAGAGTAATTCACAACCCTCTTCAGTTTTGAAGGCAAGCTCTAATTTAATATCATTGTGTCTTCATGCCCCCACACATTCTACTGTCTCATTCACTGAGCTTTTATTGGGCTCTGGATAATTTATGGCTAGATATACCGCCTTTTATCTGACCTATTTTTAGCTATTCTTGCTTTTTACCTATTTTTTTTCCTGCCATCACAACTGGCAATTAAAGTAAAAAGGTTTAAAAAAAAAAGAAGAAAAAAAAAAGATAAAGTCCCACCCAGCTTTAACCTTTATTTCTTCTCTTTTCTGTGCTGGAGGATGCATTTGTTATTGCCACAGCATTTTGAGGGCAGGAGCTAATGATAAAAACACTGCCCTCAGATTGTATTCCTTTCCTTTTTTCTTCATTTCAGCAGAGTCCAAAGTGTATGATTTTGCCCCAAAATCTCCACCGATGACCCTGACTGGGTTGCAGAGCTGCTGAGTGCTCCCAGGTTGATCCAGTTTCCCTCTGTAACTGGGGTCCAGAAACTTTTGGGTATTTTTCCTATAGGGATTCAAGTGTCCTCAGTCCTCAGCAGCTTCAAACAGATTGTTGATAGACACCCTCAGGTTTGGACCCCAAAGTTTTCACAGCTTTCTGGTGCAGAGAGAAAAACAGGCACAGCTTGTACCTGTCAGATATTTAATTATTTAATTTTTTAAAAAATAAAGAATGTTTGTTTTCTAATACTATAAAGATAAATAATATTTTGTTTTTATAATTTGATTATATAGTAATAGAATATATACCATACATAATTTTATTTATAACTGAAGTGTTACTGTTTAAATTTTGGATATTTTAATGTTTCAAACATTTGTATTATTTATCTGAAACAAATGGAAAAATTAAAAAAGGTTTCAGACCTGGAAGAGTGAAATGTCCTTGTGTCCCTGAACCTTTGTTCACTTTTTCCAGTAATAACAGTTGATCTGCCTTAAAAAAAAAAGAAATAAAACCACTCTAGATAGCTATTTTTCATGTTGTTTGGGTTAGAAGTAAAGCCATATAATGGTGTAGATCAGTTCCACTGACTTCAAAGCTATTATTCCCTAATTTTTTTCCACTAAACAATTTTCTCCATGAAATCTCTGGCAGGGGAAGGGTTTGGCCCTTTGCTCCCAGACTGTGGGGGTCCGGTGCTGCATCTCTACGGGTTCACCTCTGCTCTCCAGACACAAGCCAGGGTTTTCTTGGGCTGGGATGTCCAGCCGAAAGCTAGCAGGGGTGGTAAATGGAGGGGAACGTGGTGACATTGCTGTAGGATGGGGGGACAAGCCCCACTGCTGCCCTGGGGAGCTCAAGAGGATCACCCAAGGATGGGCATGCAGAGGACAGCAGTTTGCATCAGATAACGGTACCATCATCGCAGCAAGAGACTTACACACTGCGGCTAGAGATGGATGTTGTCCATGTTGTCTGGAAACACAAATTTTACCATCGGACTGGGAGATTTTGCTGGGATCCAAGTCATCTGCAAGGACTTGGCAAGTTTAGCAGAACTCATCCACGAGAAACTTTCCAGCATCTTGCCTGATTTCATTTGGTTCAGCAGTTTTAGATCGGTTCCTCACTGCTCCCTGCTTCAGCTTTTCTGTTCAATCCCCACCTCTGAAAACTGGGGCAAACCCCCAAATTCTGGAACGTCTCACTTCAGGCCTCCCATGTTAACTTGCAAAAAGTTTTGCTATTTTTAAGTCAGATGTCATTATGTTGATATTTCCTCCACACAACAATTCCAGTTTCTGGACATGTTTTTAGACATATTTTGTTCACAACTATTAGATCACTGTCATATTTTTTCCCGCCTTCTGCATTTCTGGTTAATATAAATTACCTTGGTTCTATTTATAAATGCATACATAGCATGGTGTAACACTAAATATTAGTTGTAATTAACTGTGATATTGATATAAATATCATAGGTGAATAGAAGAGTGTTAATTAGATGTACGGAACACATGCAACTTCCAAAGTGTCAAAAACCCATCGTTCAACTGGCCCCAAAGTTTCAGTGACCATAGCTTGAGCCTGCGGGGCTGCCCTGTGCCATGGCTTGATCCCCCTGGATGTGCCAAGTGTCCCGCGGGGATTCCTCACCCATCGCAGCCCTGCGGAGGGAGGCGATGGATGCTGCATTGGCGGTTTGTATTAAAGCCGCCCAGATTCACCAGCCGCGTTCCCACATGCAACAATCCCAGTGGTGCCACTAACGAGAACCAACGGTCACGAGGCAGCTTTCCCCTCTCCTCAGCCAACACGAAAAATCATGAGACTGGATCTGGAAAAAACCACAGGGTTTTAAAAATCATGCATGTTAGTTGTTTTCGCAGATGAGTTTCATTCAAGCAGCTTTCTCCAGTCACGAGGGAGAGAAACTTTTTTTTTTTTTTTTATTATTTTAAGAAGGAATAAAATTCTTAAACTGCTGAATAATCACCAGGCTCCAGGAGCTGGGGTTTTTGAGTAGATGCTACAAGAGGGCATGGGTAGAAGGTAAGTTATATAGGACGTATCATGGGATTAAGCAACACTGCAGGTCTCTAACCACTCTATACGTAGAAAGTAATAAAAAAAAAATCTCTAACGTAAGCACTCTAATCCCACAACACTAAAATATGAAGAGGAAAATATGTTGCAAGAGTTTACTCTTGTGTCTGCCTGCTTTTTCTGTCTGCCTGGTTGCGAGACACACTGCACAGGCTATTGTATTAGGCCTGCGCGCTTGACCCTCAGGCAAAATCTTGCCTAGCAAAACCACCGTAAATAAATAATGT
Source organism: Falco biarmicus (assembly GCF_023638135.1). Lineage (NCBI taxonomy): Eukaryota > Metazoa > Chordata > Aves > Falconiformes > Falconidae > Falco > Falco biarmicus. The sequence goes on along the minus strand of NC_079291.1, from coordinate 57,367,194 downwards.
GCTTTAAAAAAAACAACAAAACAACAACCAAAACAAAAAACTTAAACCATCTGATGCCATCTGATTAGAACAGCCAAATGCTGTATTTAAAGCAAAAGAAATTTTTTTTTTTTTTTAAAAAAAAGGCATTTTATTGCTGGAGGTATTGCTTTGGAGATCTTGTTAGGAGAGAGTTGCTTCCCAGCAGCGGTGGCGATCGCCGCAGTCTGCACTCTGCAGAGAACCCGGAGATGTATAAAAGGGAATGAAAAGGTGGGGGGCACCTCCTGTCGTCAGAAGGTCTCTCTTAGGTTATATGGTACTTGCCCACTAGACTATACAGGGTTTTTTAGGCTACAGGGGGCTTCCCTGCTAGGTTATACAGGCTCCTTTAGGCTAGACGGTGCATGCCCGCTAGGTTATATGGAGATGCTGGGGTGAGCAGAGCAGTTGCACTCCAGCCTCACCCGGTGATGGCAGTACCCAGGGTAGATGGCACACCAGGTCCATGCTTGTCACCTGCCCCAAAAGCATGGTTTTGGGTGCTGCAGTGAGCAGGGCAGGTGCTGGGGTGGGGAAAACAGGGTGGGTTAGGTGCACACCATGTGCCAGGGGCAGGCTCCCCCCTCGTGAGCCCATTTTTCCAGGTGATGTCAGCTAATGCCAGGGGCAGGAGGAAGGTTAGACCCTGCTCCCCGCTGTGATAACTCCCTCGATGTAGGGAGAGGAGAGCTCCCCCCTTGCACCCTGTGCCAGCCCCTCTCAGTGAGGTTCACTGCAGCCCATAAATTAACTGGATATTTTATCACTTTTTAATTAACAATGCACTTGTATACAATGTACTGGGATACCTATGAAACAGTATAAATAATAAATGCACACAGCTGCAATTTGTCAGTGCAGCAGGGTTTAACTGGATCAGTATTGATCCCTCTGTATACCTACATATACAAACATACAGGCAAAAGATAATATATTTCTTTCTCAGAGAGTGGTTAATTACTGCTTAAAATCAATCGATACTAACTGGCCAAGCAATACAATCCATTAGTTGTGTTTAAAATAAATTAATCGATGTGATTTTCTCAGAACTGATTTTAGGGGGTTATTTACATTTCTAGGTGTTAGTAATTTGCATCAAAGAAATCTTTGGCACTGATAACGAGTACTTCATTAACTAATTAAGCTTATAAAGCAGCTCAGTGACCGGTATAGTTCATTGAAAGTTCAGATTTAAGCTGACCAGAAATGCAATTCTTTTAAAATTCGAAGTGAACTAATCAATTAATGAGGAAAAAAACTTGCTGAAGAAAACATTTGTTTTAACTGGGAAATAAGGGTTGTTGGTTTTTTTTTACTGTGAGAGATTTTAAACACTTGTAAAAGATAAAATATAGGCAATGTTAAAAACAAGAAACTACTTGTAAGTGAACTATTTTTTCTTGATTTTATAATCCTGAAATGAAAACCTCAGGCTTTATGGAACATAATTCCTGCAGGCTTTTTTTTTTTATATTATTTTTTGGGCAATTCAACAAAAGCTGACCCAAATCTGCACAGAGTTTCTGGATAGCTGAATTCCCTTCCCCGCCCCCTGCCCCCCCCCCCCCCCCTTAAAAAAAGGTTTGGCTAAAAAAACTAGCACTGCAATTTAGATCTGTTTGAATGAGAGAGAGGAGAACCTCATGTTCCTTCCTCCTAAAGCCTCCCCGTGCTTTGTGCTGAGGATATTATTAGGACATCGCTGTCGTACAGGAAAAATCCCAAACTGAGCTCAGGGCCTTTCTGAGCCCTTTGCAAAGGATGACTTTCTTCAAAGCACCCGTAAAGCTCAGAAAAAGGAGTGAATTGAGGGGGAGGAGAGGACGAGACCCATGAGACCCAGCAGAGCCATGTGCCCCTGGCACAGCTGGGGTGCACCTCACCAACACCAGGTACCCACAAGCTGCTGTGTGTCTCTGACCTGTTCGCCCCAGGCTCCCTTTTCATCAGTGAAGAAAAATAGACACTTTCAGGATCATATTTTTCTGCCCTAAATTGGGTTATAGATTTCGGAGAAGAAACTCACCCTGGGATCATTGGCTGTGGGGGCAACCCAGGGTGGCCAGTTTTGGTGGAGACATCAGCCCTTGGCTGGGTGACCCCTGCTCATAATAACACTAATTTCTCTGGCCCTGTCCAAATTTGCTCCTGAATGGAAACGCTCGTGGCTAGCTTTACCGGTGTGACCACTTGAGCTGGGTTCAGTGGGGACTGCAACTGGGAATAACTCATCCAACTTGAGCTCTCCATGGAAGTGAGATATGGTGCTCATCACCTCCAGTGCCACCATTTCTGCGGGTCAGGTGGTGCAGGCAGGCAGCGCTCTGCTTGATCTTGCCAAGTTTCCTGGAAATTTATGTTCCTGCAATGTAGAAAGAGCCTGTTTCTGATGTCCCCTGAGGCACAAGGGATGACTCCATCAAGAAACCACAAACCGGGCCCTGCTCTTCCAGAAATATTGGGTTATGTCATATGGCAGCACCAGGGAAGAGTTTAGGGATGGAAGAAGAAACCCATAGCCAAACAGCAGGTGAGGTTGTGGTGGCTGGGCTGCTCTTCTCCGTGTTTGGGACCAGGAGCTGCTGTTTGCAGCCCACCTCTTCTGCCTGCTCAGGCCTTTTATCCGGGAATGCCTTCAGCAAGCTCGTAACCTCTGGATGAGTTACAGTCTATGGGTTAGAAAAACATCCGGGCGTGATTTAAGGGCTTCACACGCAGGTTGTAAGGAAGCACTTTCATCAGTTAATCACTCATGCTGTTAAAAATTGTGCCTTCCAATTTTTCTGGCACTAGCTCTCACCCTCAGGTCACTGCCCCAGCAAGGTTACCGAGCTACCTGTTCTCAAAAACCTGTTCCTTACACAGATACCGGCAGACACTAAATATTAAGATATGAAATGCCTTTTCATTTTCTGTTGGATAAGCCAAGTGGACCAAACAACTCAATTCTTCACTCCTATTATGGAGCAGACAGCTACTCACAAACAGTCTCAGAGGCTTTTTCTTGGTCCTCTCCCATGGGCTAGAGGCACATCTAGCACTCCTACGGGCTGCCCAAATGGCTGGAACCCTTGGGTCTTCTACATCAATAAAAATCTTGGAACCCAAATAGGATGAAGGACATAATGCCTTTGTTTTCACAGCCAAGGAGAAACTTGAGGTTTTGCATTTATAAGATTGGCAAAAGAAGCAGAAGATCCCAGGTTAGAAGCCATTTTCCAGCTTGTCCATCTCAACTGGAAGATCACAAGTACAGCAACCTTTGAGACCCACTGTGATTTATGTTGTTCCTCAGGTTTCACCGTGCAACCTCAGAACTAGACCATCCAGAAACATCTTCTGTGGCACCATGACAACCTGTTGCTCCAGCATTGCCTTGGTGGTGTGTGCTAGGAACCCCCAAAACGTGAGGCAGCCCTTTCCATGTGGATGTGAAAAGGAAATGTAAGATGGATGTTTTTCAACCACAAATGATGCTCATGATGTGATGTGAAATCAAGAGCTGACTTGTAAAAGCAGGCATGGAGTGAAACAGGTTGAAACCCCTGGCTTAGTCTAACTCACCATGGAGGCAGCTGCGTTTCTGTGCTACACCGCACCAAATTCTGCAGCAGATGGTCCAGAAGGTGCTGTCTGGCTGCCCTTAGTTTGAGCAACATCCCAAAGTGCTTTTCTCTGTAATTCCCTGAACGGCTGCACAATCAGTGCTGCCCTAGCAGGTGGTGGGCTGGTAAACAGAGCACTTGGACATTGCCTAGTGAGGCCCCAACACGTGCTCCAGTCCTGCTTTTTGTACAAATACCTTGTTTTTCTCAAGTTGCTGAAAAAAAAGATATATTTCAGCTTCTCTTTTGCAACAGTGGCCAAAAGGACACTCAAACCCTTCAGTCCATAGTTGCTTCTCTAGGTTTTGTGCCCCTGCACAGCCCCTGGTAGTGTCTAGACAAGAAATCGCAGTGCTTTAGTAAATTAATTCTTGAAGTACATGAGATAATGAGTGTCTTTGTGAATACAAATCCCAGACATTCCTCAAACATTTGTTCCAGGACACAAAGGTTGTGCTGCTTGGGGAAGGTTGAACTATCAGAGAAAATGCAAGTGGCCGTGTCTCTGTGTGCCTGCGCTAGGTGGGAACTACATCATGTCCTTTGGGAGCCCCCGAGGTCAATGTGGGAGCCCAGGTGGGAGGGAGTGTCCCCACTGCACCAGAGCCAGAGGAGGGAAACCAAGGGTCAAGGAAAGGGATATGATCGAAGCAGAGGCGAGGGTCCACCTGAGCATCCTCTCCTGCAGAGATGGTCCTAAGGAGCTGACCCCACATGGGGCAAAACAGCCTGGCTGCATTTGAGAAGCAACATCTCCGACCTGGCCAAAAAGGAACAAATGCATGAATAAAACACTAGCCCAGTTTGCATAGTCCTGGGACAGGCTCACATCCAAAGCTCGTTTCTTCCCAGACTGGGGTGCGGACTGAGATACAGCATTCTGGTTTGAGCTGCTCTCGAGCAGAGACGTCAGGCATGCTGGCTAAAGGCTTTCATTTTTTACTGCAATGCCACTGCCTGCCAAATCAGCTGAGCTGGGAAAACAATCTATAATTGACTACAGAGGCATGAGGTTATAATGATTTACCCTTTTTCTGAAGCATGCACGTAACCTCTGCCAATTAGCTGAAAGTTAGAAATATTTTTAATGACAATACATCCAGAGGGAGGAGGCACTTGGGTGGGGTGGGGGGGAGTTGTGACTGCAAATAACCATAGTCCGAGTTGCAAGCCATAGGAGCTCAAGGTCTAATGATGCAAAGAGAAGGGACAGTGAATAGATTTGCTCGCAGATGAACATGAAGCACGCAGCTTCCCAGCTGGAAATGGGAGGCAGCCTGGCACAGACTGGAGCTGGTAAGTGGGGTTTCGTTGCTTGGGTTGTAGGCATGGCGCTGTGCCCTCTTTCTTACTGTCACACAGCACCTGCACAGGACGCTGCGGTTCATGGCAAGCAGAAGCAGAGATAGTGATGGGCATCTGTCCTCTTCCCCAGGAAAGCCTGGGGCTGCTGGCTGAGGCTTGGGCCAGTGTCATGGCGAGCTCTGAGCTGGAGTGAGACCAGCTGGCCCCAGGGAGCAGCTCTGTCACAGCAGCAGCCAAATGGAGCTTCTTCTGCAAGGGACCAGTGAATAACTCTTCTCCACGCAACCTGAAGAGGTGAAGTAGCCAGGAACGACTATTCCTATGTTGAACACAGATGCAGGCCCAAGGAAATTAACATTTTCAAGTGCTAACCCACACGCTCCTCCTCCCATCCCTCCCGCTTCCCTGCCTCACTCCCAGCTCTGCTGTCCTACCTCCTCCCTCGTGGCTGTTGAACCCCACTGTGAGCGGCTTCAGAGAGAAAATGAACTTTGCCAGGAAAATACACAAGAATAATTTTTTCCAACATCATGAGTTGAACTGGCTCAGCCAAACCTTGAGGAGTGACCATGCCATAGAGGAAGGATCTGGGCTGCCTGGTGTGAACAGTGGCAGATGATCAGGTGCCCACAAAACCTCACGGAGGTTTGCTGCTAGCCTGATTTCAGGGCAGGGAGGGAAGGAGCCAGGTGTATGCCAGAGAGCACGTGTGTTCAGCTTCTCGGAGTCCTGCTTATAGTTCTTCCTTGGATGCTGTTCCTGAAGAAGGCTGCAAAAAAGCAGTTGGGGACCTCTGTTATGAAGATCTGAACAGATCTCCAAGTCACTTTGTGTAGTAAGTGTGAGAGAGATCCTGTCTACTCCAATGCCTTTCAGATCCCACAATGCTGAACAGCCATTTAAATCAATGGTCTTAGCTGGGTATTGATTTGGCCCAGTGGTTGTAAATCTGACCTTGACCCTCTTTAATCCTGATGCATTAGCTACGACTTCATCAGCACAGGGCAAAGACTCAGAGGGTGGACTTTGGGAGCCTGGGATTGACAGCCTGTGTAGCATTCTCCACTTCTCAGATCCAGCTGTACTGTAAACACAAATCACAGTTTTGCATTTGAGATGTTCACAGTCTGCACCTCTATATACGTCATAAGCAAACTATGTAACAAATATTGCAATATATTCAGACTGGGGTGCATAGAAAGGGAGTGATTCCAGCTTCTGGCCCTTCCTGACCACCACATTCAAAAAGCTGCAGAAGAAGGATAGGTTACACACAAATGCAGGATGCTGACAGCATGCAAAGCTGTGAGAGGAGTTTTGTGTGTTTGCTGGGTGCACCACACTCCCCACTTGGCCACGGCAGAGTTGACACAGTCTTACAGAGCAGATGACACACCGTGCGGACAAGGAAGGGGAAAACATCTGATGCCTTATTCCACTCATGAAGCCAGTCCAAGCTTAAAAAAAAAGAAACTGAGCCAGATACTCAGCTCAGGATAGGAAGCCACTCTTTCAGCTCTCTTGGCTCTGCATGTCTTTTTACTCCATCTTTCATGTTTACTATCATGTTGGGCACAAACATACTTGTTGCTAGGAGGAGTCCCAGGCAAGATTATCTATCTAGGGAGCCAGAGCAGAGCAGTCTGGATGCAGAGATCACTTTGACTAGAAATTTAGGGCTGATGGGAGTGAGGACTCAGTGCCAGATCCCCGTGGAGCAGTCAGGCTCTAAGCAGCAACACCAAAACCGCGGTGTCAGTGAAGTCTGCAGCCCACATTCCTGCAGTTCCCCTGCAACCCACGGCGAGACTTTGTCCCCTGACGCTAAGCCTTGCAGAAGTCAGGTAGGCAGCGAGAAGCCCTCTAAGTTAGCTATGAGGGAACGGCCGCACAACAGCCTGGGGAAACTTTCCGAGGTCTGTATCTACAGAGCAAGCACAGGAATGTCTAGTCTGTGTTGAACAACCTTGCTCTGTGGATGGCATCAGCAGCAGAGTAGTAAACTGCCTTGCCGCAGCTGGTATCCCTTGGGTCTCCATGCATCGAGCTAATTTCTGTCTGTTGGTTTTGCCCTCCGGGTTTGCTCAGGAATCATTGTATGGTGTGATGCCGTCAGTCCCGCCATGTGTCAGGCACATCTGGCAGCTCAGGCAGCCTGCCAGGGAATTAGGACTGCACAGCACTAGCTTTCATATGAACACGCAAGGTTGTGAATGCCCTGTTTCACGCAAACCTAGATGTGGCCTCTTTTACCACTGGGCAAATGCTTTGGAGGTGATGCTCTGTGTGATGATGGCCAGATCCTATCCGTGCTGATGTAGGATTTAGGACTCAGCTGGACAGAAATAATTCCCTTGACAGTAGGTTCAAGGAGAAAGCACTCTGAAGGGAAAGCAGGTAGCATGTTGCCTCTTCATCATCTCGTGAAATGAAATTTGTATCATGCCCCAGGGGTGGCTAAAGCCCTTCTGGAATGCATTTTCACAAGTCTGCATGGGCTTCTGGCTACCTATGGAGCAATCTGGGCTCACGGGGAATGTACCTCTGCTCTGCCACAGCAGCTTGGTCTTGGCTTTTATGTGTGCCCGGTGTAAGATGGTCCTCGCCTAGTGCCGTGCTCCCCAGCTGCAAAAACCTCCTCTGGATTCCACAGGCTACAGAAATTCCATTCTCTGTTCCAACTGTGTTTGTTTTCTTTGGGTCGCTTTCCCTAACTAATTAGCTGTTGTACTTATTGGAAATAAGAGACACATTCCTGACGAACGTGGAAGCGCTGTGTTTAATGGAGCCCTTCGAAGAGGTTAGAGTGGGAGCGTTCCTTGAACAAACAAGTCTCATACTGCACCATAATCTTCAAACTGAAATGAACCGCTGGCTCCTGATAGCGGCAGGGATTGTGACATGTGTAATTTGCATAAGACCTTCACTAAATAATCATTAGGAGGCCGATGAATATAAAAGAGGCTTGGCTCGTATCAGATTCGATCTCAGAAGTGCTCACAGGAAAAAAATTGTTAAGCATCTACATGAGCAAAACTCTTTGTCTTCTTCAGTTCAATTGCTACTTTCATTTGTCTTTAATAACACGGTATTTGCTCACCCTTAGACAGCCGTTCGCAGGGCTGCTCAGATCCAAGGCTAATTTGCTCAGACACTTGGCTCTCCCAAAGTGATCACTAAAACTCCCGGTACACAGAGTACTCTTCTTGAATGTTAAAGCATTTAAAGCTTTATGGTTTGGTTTTGGTTTTTTTTTTCTGGTCCATGCCTTGAGTAAGTATTTACACCTAGTCAGAGGCAGCGTAAAAACAAACTAATGTTTCAACTGGGGAATGTTTTACACCTTGTTACGCAGGTGGAAACGGCACGTGGGTAGAGCAGGGCCAGGCTATTTCCAGAAAGTCATTTTCTTGTTCCGGTCAGCCCTTAATTCAGGCCAGCCCTGCCCCGCAGAGGTATGTGCAACCACGCCGCTGGTTCTCACCCATTTCTGGGGGCTGCTTCTGAGTCTGCACCATACGAAGCCTGGAGCTATTTTCAATCCAGTTTTGGCCACAAAGCAAAGGCAAGGGCTTCCCATGCATGACCTCTTATGGGGGCACCGGCTTGGAAGTCCCACCAGAGGAAGGTCTCACAGGTGGGTCAAGGGCCTGTCTGAACTAAGACTGCCCATGATATGACCAAGGCTCACTTGATACTCGCTGTCTCTCAGCCCACAAAGGAGAAAACCACCCAGTGTCACGTCCCCCCACACCTGACTCCCTGGGCACCAATCCTTTGAACATCAGGGGATGGTCCACAGCCGCACCTTAGCCCTTAGGGTCTTTTGGCCAGAGAACATGAGGCTGCTTCTGAGTGGTAAATCTGTGTTTTGGGTTGTGGCTGCCTAACAGCAGGTCTCTTTCATCCTGCCTTGCTGTGAATTATGAGAAAGCCTCAAGCCAGAAGGGATGGTTGCATTTTATCCTTCAAGCTCCAGGATACAGTACACCACACTGGTTTGAGGTCCAGCACCCAGGAACTGATGGCATGATCAGAAAGTAACCTGCCTGTGTGTGGGGAGGTGGTGCGTGGTCCCCTCCTCAGAGCAGTTTATTACCTTCACAGTTGGGGGAAAACACAAATCCTTTTTCCTGGCTAAAGTTTGCCTGCCTTTGCCCTCCTGCACCAGTTCTCGCTGTGCCTTGCTCTGATAAAGACCTTTTAGTACCTGGTTTGTTCGGTGGTTGTTCGTTTTTTGGGTTTTTTTTGAGAGAGAAGGTTCTTATGTGCTATAATGTCCTCTCAATCTTCTTTCCAACAAGCTAAACAGCACAAGCTCTGTAAGTCTCCTGCAAGCCATTTCTTCCAGCCCTTGTATCATTTTTGTGGCTGTTTTTGGCATCTGCCTCAATTTTTCAACTTCCTTCTGAAAACGTGGGCATCAGAACAGTACTCGGTGTTCCAGCATCGGGCTCGTCGGCTCAGACGCTGTCTAATCAGCAGGACCATTTCCAGTGTCAGTGTCTCAGAGGAGGGAGAGGGGGAGGGAGGAGGAATCCCTGGCAGCAAGCTGTGCTTCATCGAGGGCCCTCTGCTTTGGGATTCACACTCTTTTCCCAGCTACAGAAACCAGCCTGTCAGAGCACATCTGCTTTCACAAGCTGTCTCCCAGAAGTGCAAGAAGACCTCGTCTTGTACCCCCCAGGACTCCTCTTTGGGCTGCCCTGGGCTTCAGCTGGTTTTATGTTTGCTCCTGCATCATGCAAATATGTATACAAGAAGGCCTGACAGCCACATTTCAGAAGCCTTAAAAAATCAACGGCCTGACCTAATCCAGCTCTCCTCTCCCTCCTGACTCTGTTGAGAGGTAAGCCTGAAAAACGGTGAGTCTCAGGACGCTGGCCCGAGGCAAATTTCTGCCCATCTGCGCGGGGGCTGCACAGCTTACAGCCGAACAAGGAGTTATTTATAGCAATTCCCATGTCCTCAGTAGCTCTTTCTTTTGAGGATGGTGTCACCATTGCTTTACTGCCCCTGTAACCACGCCAGGGCTGAGCTCCTACACCGGTTTGCAAGCCATCCAGGTGCAATCCAGGCAGCATGGGAACAGACGGCTCTTTGGTTGGTGGCATTCCCGTACCCAGCAGGGAGGCAGGGCATGCAAAGGTGCCATTGCAAGCCATCTGCAGCAATAGCCTCACCATTTCTTACTGCTCAGGCAGGACTTCTCGTTGCAGGTGGGCAAAATCGCAAGGTCCTGTGCATTGCTTTTGGCCCTGCTGCACTTCTTCCAAACTCACACATTCACACTCAGGAGCTATCCCCTCCTACAGGACTCCTGATAAAATAGATGCCATCGGTAAAGGCTCTTTTTATTCCCTGGACCTAAGACTTCCAGGCTACCATGCAGACAATCAGGCTGTCTGCAGTGCTGCATGTTTAATCAATGTGTGAAAAGACAAGTCCTCCAGAAGGGCAACCAGAGAGGTCCTCCCAACACCATGCTAGTGGTTGCATGCACAGGCAAAACCGTATGGCTTTGCAAAGCAATAGATTACACGAGCAAAGCAAGTGAAGTAATGCCTTATTACAAGAGCCAGGCTTTTCCAGTCCTTTCCTAGAATGGAAACCACTTTCACATTTAGTTTAATGAGCACCACCCTATTCCTTAGTAAAGTCATGGATCACCTTCTACTGCCCACCATCAGACAGACATGTTTCTGTAAAAGCTTCTTTTTTCACAATGGTCTTATTTTCTCAATGAAGAAATAAGGCCCAAAATAGCATGTTTTGGAACAAATCCTATTCCCAGTTACGTGAATGTAAACTTCAGTTTCTCCCCGTTGACACCTTCGCTATTGAGTCTGTGTTTCCAATGGAGCGACCCACCCAAGGGGGGGACTCTCAGCCCCAGGACTATGCGAAATGAAAGCTGTTGCTGAGATCTGTCAAGAGAGTCACACACTTCAGTGATTGCTAATCATGGAACAAATGAGTCAATACTCCAGATCCATCCATCTACTAGCATGGTCACCAAAGGAAACATCGAAGGAATAGAGCAAAAGTGGAAAAATCTTAGGGAATGAATCCAGATTTTAGTGCAGGTTTGATATACATAGTTTTGAGTGAAGGCTCTACCCATCAGAGCAAGATGAGATTTTTTTTTTCCCTCCCATTTTCTCCACCTTTATGGAGCTGAGAAAAGTGTCCCCGAGGCTTAGTACCTACAGGTGCTCTGGGAACAGGAGCCTGGGCTGAATTTGAGATATGCCCAGAAAAAACATTATTCATTGCTGCTAGATGTTTTTATGGACCTTCTCAATGTATCCCTCAAGTGGCTTACAAATATTAGCATAGGAATCCTCACGCTTCCTTCCTCTAAGAGCCTGTTATTGCCTAGACTTTAAAAGCAAGGAAGCTAAGGCCGAGAGGTGAATAGACTGGCCAAGATCACATAGGAAATGTGTGATCCTTGTGGTCTGGACACTCCTGACCAACAACACCTTAACCTGGCTTCTTGCCCACGGTGGATAAGAAAGCGGAAATGTTTGAGTCACGTTTTTAAGGGAGATTTTCCACCATGTCATGAACAAGCAGCTTTACTGGCCCATGCAGAGGGCAGCCCGGGGCTGGTGTGTCACCATCCCTCTAGAGGACACGGACACCATCCAGTGGGACATGGACCCCACGGGCACACAGCAGGATGACAGCTCTGCTTGTGCGGGCATCCCAAAGGATTATCTTAGGAGTCCAGTGGAGACTTCTGCACGTTTATTTTATTTTTAAAAGGACTATTATAAAGGCAGGTGCTTTTGTCCCTTCCTATCCAGCTGGATAAAATTCAAGGGCAACCTAATAAACCCCTCTGCATACTGTACAAAGGTTTTGCTTTGTTTAAAACTGGCAAGGGTTTAAAGTTCACTATCTCCAGCTTCTTCCCTGAGATGACAGTGAAAATGGCAGCACTTGGAGGAATTACTGGCTGGAGCACAAACTCGGACTGTATGATTTTCATTAGCACTAATAAGCGTCAAGCAGCTGACGTCCTGCTTAGGAAAATGACTGTATCTGTAAGTATTCATCCCAAAGCGATGTACTGGCAGAACCACGGGCTCTGCAGCCCCGGCTTTCAGCTCTGCAAAGGGATTTAACTCTCCTGGGGTTTTCCTTCTTTTGATGTGTTTTAGTGATGGTGACATTTGATAACAAGCGTGTGTACAATTTGGAGTCTGTTTTCCCAGCTCCCCCAGTCACATCAGAAATCCATTCGGGTTTTTATTTAAATAAGCCCATGGCTCCTGGAGCTGTAAACTGTATGCAAAATCTCTGTTTGGTTTTTGAGATGATTTTATGAGTCTCTCATCACTGCAAAGAACACTGAAAAAGTGAAAAGCACTACACAGTCCAACCCTACATAGTGCAACCAGACAGGAAAAGTACCCTGCATGTGTTGGTTTTTTTTAAAAAAAACCTTGATAGAGAAGTTTTCTCCCCCAATCTCCAGATCCTGTGGGGCTTGAGTTACAATTTTTGGGTGGTTCAAAGCGTCTGGGAGAAGGAAGCCAGCAAGAAACCTGTGAATTGGCTTCTAGTGAAGCTGGGGAGATGACAGAAGGATGCTTAAACACCAAGCAGCTCGGACAGGTCCCTGGTGCAGCAGCAGGAGCTGTTGCTCTGCCCTCCAGCCATGCCCATGCCTGCTCCTTCTGCCTGCAGAGGAAGAGCTGGGTGCCTGCCCTCACCCCACAGCTGAGACAAGGATGCTCTGCTCAGCCTGCAGCTCCCAGCCATCTGTCATCCTCCTCCCGCACTGAAAAGCCCGTCCCCGTCCCACCGGGGTGCCCCATGGAGCAAAGTCCTCAGGGTAGTCACTGCCTGCCCTGTTTCCCTTGTTGTAGGTGGAGGTACCAAGGACCCAGCTGGAACAATTGGGAGAGAAAAGGAGGTGGGCTCCTCTTCCCCTGTGGCCTCACTCTGACCACCATGCTTGGTCCACCAAGCTTGCACACTCTGCTGCACACGTTCAGGGGTCCCAAAAGAACTGAATTGGGAGAATTTATTACAGCACATGACTGAAAATCAAAGACATACTTAACAGAGAGCTGTGAGCTCTCACCCTCGCTTCGTGGTCAGCAGCTGTGGCAGAAGTTCCCTCTGGTGCTGCTGCCCACCCCATCATCACTATCAGCCCTTGCCTCACCCTCAGGGTGATGATTCATGGTCTCCTGCACGCTCCATCACTGCTAGATCTCCAGGGAAAACCTGCTGAGCTTTGCAGGTCTGGCGTGGTTCGTGTTCGCCGGCGGCCGCCGACGTTAGTTTTCACTGGCAGACTTAGCTCGTGCTGGAGACCGGATAAATGAGGCCATTGCACCTTTCAGAGAAGTGTGGTAACTGCGGGGAGGGTTTTATTCTCTCTGTAGCCAAGCAAGAAAGAGGCAATAAATAACGTCTCCATCCAGGGAAAAGGCAGACGTTATATGTAACAGGGGAATCCAGCCACGGTGGTGAGTAGAAGGGCTGGCTTCTGAGGAGAGACTGGAGAGATGAATAATAACACATATATCTTAGCTATAAATGGCAGCCGTGAGAGGCAGAACTTGAATCTCTATGTTTTTCAAGAGAGTATCCTGAGATGAAGAATATTTAGTGACAGGCCAAGGGGACAGCAGTCAAGAAACTGATGTTTTTTCAGTCTGTCTTAGTAAGAAAAATAAAGCCCATGTAGATATACTGGAAGTGATAAACGCCAAGAAAGGAAATGCCTGAAGAGTCTGAAAGCAGACAGAGCAGCCAGGGTGGAAACAGTAAGTTTGCCTTTGTGGTGAGGGGCAGGGAATGGCTTATCACAGGCCTTTAATTGTTAGTGTTAAAATAATACCCAAGAAACAATCACAGACCAGAGTACCAGGCTTCATACATCCTGCAGGATATTCCCTGCACTACACATTGGTAGCTTCAGGTATCGAATGAAAGGTGAGGGATGGAGACAGGCAGAGAGCAGGGTCTGACGAAGGAGGAGCAGGCAGGTCCTGCACTGCAGCAGACAGTGGGCTTTGCTGTCGAGCCCTGGGCAAGGAACTTACAGAGAGCAAAAATGATTTTGTTTGGGCAGATTTCCTTCCTCCTGATAGTGGGGGGGAGCAGGGAAGATATTTGTGTGATGATCTGAGAAGGGAGGGCCAGCATTGCCACCATGGCATACCTGCATCATACCATCCCCTTCCAGTGCCCTGCTCCTCTTGCAGAGCTCGGTGAATGACATGGGGTGAGCTGGAATCCATCCAGGTTGGAGGAGGGAGACCTACAGCCCTGGTCCTGAGGGCATCCAGGTGTAGCCCACTTCTCTAGACCCCTTCTTCCAGATTCAGAACAATCTTGGCAGCTTAGGATAGGTTGAGAAGCCACATTTGCAAGCAAGGAGTTGTTTTAAGCAAGAGTGAGGCAACCCAACCACATCGGATCAAAGTGCTGGTAGGAAACACACAGGGGAGAAGCCACTCAGGAGTTTGCAGCTCTCTTAAAGAGAGAGGAGGAGAAAAGCAAAGAGAGTATGGCACCAGCCATGAATGCGCAAGAGGCAGAGGCCTGAAGAAAGAGATGGCATCTCCTGCATTTGCAACGAGCAGCACACAGAGCAGGTGTCCTGGACGGGATGCAGAGCTAACATTTTTCCACAGCTCCTTTGCTCCCTCCTTGTCTCTTTCATCCACCCACGATCTGCTTCACCACAGGACTGGGAAAAAGATTAGCACAGAGTTGTGCTCTCTCCTGTCTGCTGGCAGGACCCATGATGCTGGACGACACAACCAGCACACCCTGCCGCCCCCCAAAACATTCTCCCCAGGGAGCTCCTCCTGAGCTGCTGTTCCCTTGGAGATGTCTGCGACCAACCTCAGCACCAGTAAATTGATCCTGCATGGATCTGCAGGTGACACAGACAAGGCAAAACATCCCCGGGGTTAAAACCCCAGGCGGTGTGAGGATGCTGACCTGCTCTGGGAAGCTGGTTGTGTCACCCCTTTGCATTATCTACCCTCTCCAGGAGAAGGAGAGGACATAGTCCTGCTGGGATGTTTCCAGAATGATCCCCTGATTCTGCCACCAGCTGCTCTCCACATCCCACAGGCTCTCCCAGGCTCTTTCTGAACCACACACTCATTTGACAAAAATCAAGTCAGACACTGCCATTTTAGTTAACGCACTAAGAGAATGGTTATATCCTTAGAAATAAATACCTGCATCCCAAGTTCAGTTGGTATTAGAGGGCACAGTCCAAGGAGCCAAAGTGAAAGCATCCCAGTTTCCGTCCCTGCTGCCAACTTATTACATGCCCTTGGTCTATTCACTCAAATTCTCCACCTCGTTTCCCCCATGTGTAATGGGGGTAAGGATGCCACTTCCCTTGAAGCTCTGCAGAAACAGGGTCTGTGCTGCGTAAAACACACACTACATGGAGCAGCGCAAGCAGAAATGCTCCTCTGTCCTCCATACACACTGAGGGCTCACTTGGAGAAGGCAAAATCATGAAGCAGCAAGTATGGAATAGAAAGAAATCTAATACAACACATTTTTTAAAGACAAGTATTTGAGTTCTAGAAGCTGTCGGAGGATGTTTAATGACAGACTGAACATGTCATCTGTCCCATGCTGATCAAAAACCTGAAACAGCTCTAATCAAATGCTGACGAGCTTTTTTTTTTTTTTCCTACTGTAAAAATGGAATTTAATTAAAAATGGAGAGACAGAGACTCAGCTGACTCAGTGGGACTTTGGCCCCTGCCTTGCAGAGCACTTGAGGACGTGTTTTCAGTCCCTGCTGACGGCTCTGGAGTATCAGCTACCGGCTGGCTCCAGAGTGGATTCCCCACCGTGTTTAAGAGCTGTGCTGTTGGGGGATGGATTTAAGCACATGCTTAATATTAAGTATGTGCCAAACCTCTCGCTAATTCAGGGCTTTTCTGAGAAGGTGCTGGTGTCATTGTTTCTCCTTGGAGCCTGTCCCTCTGCACATGTGAGCAGACCCATCACAACAGTCTGGAAGAGCAAAGCATTTTGCAATTTATTTGGTTTGAGATTCATTGGTTTGAATATTTTGGCACTTGCAAATGTAAAATTCTCCTGCTTCCATTCTCCTCTGCTTTCCACTTAGAACAATATCATTATCAAACTGCGCATGGACTGAGCTTTCCAATTTTTGGGAAAAGTAAATCTGCAAGTGGGCAAAGGTATTTATTTACAATAGCCCAGGGCAGAGCTGGTCCAGCACATCTGGACCCATCTGTAGTTGCAATGCTTCTGAAGCCAGGATGGGTCTAAATTGTTCCCAAGTATCCCAGCGCACCAGCCCTGGGGTAAGAGGGGCTGAGGGTAGAGGGTCCTGTGCTCATTCTGCTGCTGGAATACCTCTTCCCAGAGCTTTAATGCCTCATACCTGTCCGAGAGAACCTCCAGGTGCCAAGGAGGTGATAAATAGGATTATAATCTGGACTCAGCCTCACGGGCAAAGAACCAGCTGTGTGGTCACGCCAGAGAAGGCCACTGGGAGCCTTCAGCAGGACAGACTGAACCCATGGGACAGATGGCAAAAGCTGCAAACTGCCTGCAGAGATCACCCCAGGGTGATGGCACTGATGCCCAGAAAGATGTTTTAGTCCCCCCTCCTGTCCTGGGGTGATTTCAAGCCAGCCTTTGTCTGTGGGCAAATGTGCTTAAATCCCAGTCGAAGGAGCTAGAATAGCAGGTAGCCAGTGGCTCTGGGACCCAGGCTGGGATACCAGCCTGCATTTAAGGGGTCTAACTAGCAAATCAGACCACCTCTCCCATGCTTTCTGCCTACCCTGCCTGATACTGTTCCACTCATGACCTGTGCTGCTCCTGAGCACAGTGCTCAGACCCAAAACCTGTCACCATGGCCTGTTCCTTGAGGGACACTGGAACAACCTGCCTGATGGGGAATGTCATAATTAACACTGCCTGTACACTGCTGAAATGTTAACTCTTCTATTAACACACTTTATTGACTTGCTTTTAACACCACAGGTGGCTTTTCAAGAACTCAGGCTTGATTTAAATCACATCCACCGCTTATTGCTTTAATTATGGAAATAGCCAGAGCAAGGGAGCACATTTCTGGAGGCAGACTCTCATGAAAAGCAGGAGGGAGGCAAAGCTCTGCGCTTTTATTTTCTGAGTGGGTATATGAAGACCAGGAACAGGAATGGGTATGGATTGCCCCAACCTGGCTCAGACCTTCTGCAAAGATTTAACATGAGCATGAAGGGAATCCCCAGCTCGGCGCTTTTTAGCAGTGTTAAATTGTGTCTCTGGTGAAGCTGGGGTGAGAAACACAGGGACTTTAGCCTCATCCTTTAGCACAGAGTCAAGGGCTGTGACCCAGCTCTGGCCCCACTATTGCTGACAAAACCTGGATCCCATCAGGCTGGAAAGGCGATGAGGTGTAGGACCGCAGCTCCAGCCTCTGGACACGAGCAGGAGCCTCTTCCAGGTCCATCTGCAGGGAGATAACCGGTCCCAAGGCTTCACTGCTCTGCTCCCAACTTAAAACCCCAGCCAGGAGGAAACAAGTCCTCTGCCATGTCAACCCTCCCTCATGTTGCCTCTCCTCTAAATATAGCGCTGGATCCTGCAGGGAAGGCAGCTCAGTGCAGAGGAGCAGGCAGGAGTTCCTCCTCCCTGCTCCCCCCCCCCCCCTCCTCCACTAAAGGGCACGGGAAAGGGGCACATCTTCACTCGACACCTCAAAAATTGCTGTGATGACGGAAGCTGTAGGGGTGCCCCCTTGCCTTTCCGTGCACAGCATTCAGCTTCCCTGCAGGGTCTCTTCGCTTCCCAGGATCTGAGGCTGGAGCACGTAAGGCCAGTGCAAGCCCAAAGCAAAACCCTCACTGCGCAGGAAGGGAGCAGGACGCATGTGCACACTCACAAGATGTCCCAAGGTTCAGTCTCAGCAGCCAGGGTCTGCACAGAGAGGGCAGATGGGATACCCCTGGGTGACCATCACTGCCTCTGACCCCATCACCCTAGTGCAAAAGGTTGTGATTTTCCCACCCGTCAGTACCTGTGGGGTTACATCCAGCCCTTGATTTCCATCAGGCAGCCTCCGACATCACTTCTTCTGTGTATCTCCCACTGTCTGCTCCAAAGGCATTTCACAGCTTCTCCCGAGCCTCCCCCAAGCACATTCCCCCCCCATCCCTCCTCCCCTTCGCTCTTCCACCAGCACTTGGCCTTTGAAAGAAAGCCTCTCTCCCCTGTTTTTATCTGCATACCGTTCATTGCACTCAGCCCTTGTGCTGTCATGCAAAACTGTGAGGAATGAACCGAGTGATAAAGCAGCCGGAGCGAAAGCATGGAGGCTGCAAACCCCCTGGTTATATTTCAAAGGAATAAATTACACCCTTCAGCAATGGGTTAAGTAGATCATTAAAAAGTGAAAACACTGGAAAAATGTTCAAAAAGCAGCATCCCTTCCTCTCCCTCCTCCCTCGCTGCAAGGGACCTGAACCACAGCCACGTTACCTGGGTGCTGAGATGCGGTCATTTATGCCAAGTATTTTTGGCATTGCCTTGGCTATGGCTGTGAATCTTTATTCCTCTGGCTGAGCTGACACCCTGTCAGAGAAGTTCGTTATGGGATAAACAGAGTTACCCTGTTGTGGGGATGTGGCGGGGGTGGGGGGTGGCTGGTGCATAGCAGGGGGGATGGATGGCAGGTCCTCAGAGTTAACACAGGTAAAGACCAGAAAAGATTGGTCCACGGGTACAGCCTGGTACTTTCCAGTAAGTTAGAGTTTATAAATCATTTTGACAAAATAATTAAAGCATGTACGTGCTATGATTTATAATACTGCCTCTCGCCTGTGATACACTAGACCATAGTGTCTCTGGATACAGCGATGTATAAAACCAAGGGAAAACCAGTGTGGATATAGCTGGAAAGGCTATTGTTGCCCTTGCAATGTGAAACCCCAAATCCAGAATGATTCCAGATCAAAGGTGCTACTCTGACTCGACGTTGCTGTAGGTTGGGTGACTCCATAGCAGCTGAGATCTGCTGAGATCAGAGTCTCCATCACGAGTCAGAAAGTGGGGCCTGGCTGTCTGACTGCATCCTCCATGCTACTTGAGTGGGAATCGTGAGGAAGACAACATAAAAACTGAAGGCACCAATAGCCATCTTCGTAAAACCATACAGCAGCAAACTAGAGAGAAATCCTGTTGCAGAGGCAATGACACAAATGCACATATGGATTGAGGGCTTAGCCTGACCTACAGCTTTCGGTGATGGGCAGATGTTGTTATTAAAGTTCATCAGAGCAGACACCATGCTGTTGAGGCCAGCTGAAAACATCAGAAAAAGGTTTACTATTCAGCTTTGCTTGACACAGTCATAACAGGGAGAAATAAAGTAACTGAGCATCAAACTAGTCCTTTGGGTGGGAGATAAGCATTGGCCCCTGGGGGTAACAAGGTGATCTGGAGAGTTTGAACAGAAGGGAATGTCCCCTTGCTCTGTATGTGTAGTGATGAACCACACAGGTCTTCATGAGGTTCTATGTTTATTGTGGCCCCTCTGAGGGCTAGTCCAAAAATTAATAATCCAAAATAATCATGGGAGACTTTTTACTGGGGAAGAAAGAGGTATATGGAATTCAGACAAACTGTCAGATCTTGCTTAAGAGAAAAAAGATGCAATTTCTCAACAGCTTCACCTAGGCCACTCTTTGAGGACATACCAGATATACCTTGAGATCCTGGCCCTCTGAACAGCCAAGGCAAAGATGGGAGGATGCACTGGTGGTACCTCCTGGGCTGTGCCCATTGTTTTCCTTTCCAAGGAAGGCAGAAGGCAGCAGGAGAAAGGAAAGGGGGCTCAGCGGGCTGTCAACTCAGGGCACGGCCAGGAGACGACCACCACATACCAAATCAGCAATGCAAGCAGAACAGCTCAATAAATGAGGAACTATATAGGGAGGAAAATGAGACAATTTGTTGCTAAATTATTTGACTGACCCAAATAACAACAGAAAGACTAGGTTGGGAGCTTGCTTTTAAAAGTGTCCCCTTTTTTTGGTCTAGGCTTGATCAGTTCTGTAATATACGCATTCATCTCCCTCTCCTCTTCCAAATCTTCTGCCAGTGAGTGACATTTCAGTGGAGTGGCATCCTACTGGTATATAAATGAAGCTTTTATACATTCTTGGAAGAGGTACTCGTCTTCTGAGATTCTTGGAATTCAAGTCAAAGATGAAAAAAAAAAATATTTTTTTAAACCTGCAAAACTTTTTTTTTTCCCCTAACAGATGCTCTACGCAAATGCTGCAATAAGTGTATTAATATCAAGCTCAGCCATCTGTTTAAATAATTTCTCAGGAAAAAAAAAATGCAGCAAGGGTAACATGAAAAAATAAAGCTGGGTAGCAGGTTTCAACAGGGTATGTCCCATCAGACTACACGGACTAATGAATGAGGCAGCTAGTGCATGGAGCAGCCCCATGTTCAGCAGAACTGGGGTTTTCTAGCAACAGCCCCAAGCACTGCACCTTGCACCACTATTGCTGCAAGATCACCCTCTGTCACGTTAATTTTAATTCCTGCAAAGCCAGGATGCTGCTCAGTCTTCTCGGGTGTAA
Source organism: Falco biarmicus (assembly GCF_023638135.1). NCBI lineage: Eukaryota > Metazoa > Chordata > Aves > Falconiformes > Falconidae > Falco > Falco biarmicus. The sequence continues at coordinate 57,346,625 of NC_079291.1, read as the reverse complement.
AGGGCCTGACCCAGCATCCAAAGACAGTCAGCTCAGCTCTCCATCCCAGGCTCCCATTGGAGCTGATGGAGAGGTTTAGGCACTTACAGGATGTGAATCACCTGCTCTGCTTTGGGATGAGCTGAATCATGCCCTGGGCCCTTGGCGCAGGTGTGTGGGAAGGCTAGAGGGCAAGGCAGGAGCCTCCCAAATGTCCTAACCTTGCTGCTAGGTGGGAGGGAGGACGTCACAGCTGGGTGGGCATCACGCAGTGCCCTGGAAGCCCTGCAGATGTTGCGGAGGTCAAACCTTCTCCAAGAGCGAGGCTGGAGGGTATGCTGCCTTCCCCCGTTTCAGGGCCCTGCATTCCCACAGGGTTCCTCCATCCTCAAGTGGGGCATGGCACTGATCAATCCATAACCTACATATTTGCTCCCCAAACCTGCTGGGTTCCCCCCCACGAGCTCCCCATAGGTGCTGAGCACTGCCAGGGAGTGCAGGGTGGGCAAACCTGCCTGGCGGGAGGGCTCTACGGCACTGCCCACGCAATCAGCGTGAAACAAACCTCCAGCAAGGCGAAGGCTCATTAAAAATAATCAGCAGCCCTTTCAAGCTCCAGGAAGCGGTGCTGCTGAATGGAGCCTCGCTGAATGCGCACAGATGAGGGGAGCAGCTGTGCCGAGTCGGCGAGCGTGCAAGCACGCCAGGGCTGCACATCCCTGGTCCCACAGGGGACCTGCCTCCCATCCCTTGCTTCTCCCACTGGCTGTGCCTGGACCTCCACCTCCCTCTCTGTAAGGCAGAGGTGGATTTGAGCATGCTGATGTCTCCCAGTGGGAAAAGCTGCAGGACAGCGGCCGTTAACGTGGTGTTGCATGCTCCCAGCATGGTTTTCCTGTTCCCAGTGTGCCTCCCTCTGCATCCCAGGGTTTAGCATCAGGCCCAAGCACTCACCTGAACTCTTCCTTGATGGCAGTGAAGTGAGGACGGGGAGAAATATATCAGCCAAGGCAAGACAGGGAGCTGAACTGACTTCCATAAATCCTGTCTCTCCAAACATAGATGGAAGAAACAAACAAACAAGGGGACTCCCCTCCCCCTCCCCCCATCGTTTTCAAAAATTCTCTCTTAGAGAAAATTTTGGGGACTGGGTGGTGACCTGCAGCAGCATGTGGAGTGTCTCACACAGCTTCAGAGACTGGTCTTCACCCATGGGAGGGGATGGTGGGATGCACCCTTCACCCACAGTGCCCCAGCAGAGAGATGGCCACACTCTGCCCATCACTCCCACCTCATGGCACCAACCAAACCTGGACCTAATCAGCTTATTCCACTTCTGGATTGGGTTTTTATGACTTCCAAAAAAAACCCTGTCATTCACAAGGCGTGCGAGTGGAGCTCAGCACCAGTGAGGTAGGATGTGGGTGGTGAAGACAGGTCCCAATGCAAAGCCAGCCTCGGTGGCCAGGTCCCTGCCAGGAGTTTCATGGATGGTTCTTAGTCCAGAGGAAAAATGTCTGCATGTTTCTGGGCAGCTCGGACAACGCTTGGGAGGCTAATGAGGCATTGAGGAACTCTGCTGGGCTTGGCTCCCAGGCTGTTTTTCTAGCTAATTTTTTGCCTTGGCTCATAGTTCCCAAAACATCCATCTACCCTCAAAGCCCCAGGCAGGTCTGCAGGGGAACGATGCCCTTGGCTCACTTTGGGAAGGGCGTTATTTTCCCACGTAGAGGCGAGCCTGCATCCTACATCTATACTCATAAGACGGGTCAGGGCCGGCTTTCTGCACCACACAGCGCACATCCTCACCTTCTTGCTACCCCAAACAGGGCTGCAGTGTCCTGCCTGCATGTTAGGAAAGATCCTGAGTACCATCTGTGGGAGAATTAATTGGTCTGGGAGAGCACACATGCTGTGGACGATCACAGGAGTCCACATGCTGGCCCTGGTCTTGTTTAGGTTAACAGCCCAGGCATAGCTGATGTGCTTTCAAGACAGTGACAAAAGCCCTTAAAAGCCAACATAAAAAAAGCCCTTTCAGGACTCTCCTGCATATTATCATTTAAATTTAAGCCCTTGCTTTAGGCCAGCACAGTCTGCTACAGCACCATCCTCAGCAAAATTAAGCAGTAGCCGTTGACCTGTCCCTGCTCCACACTTCCCAGAGCTGAGGGGCAGAGCAGGGAGACGGACTTTGTCAAGGCAAGAAGTGGATTTGCACTCACACAGTCTAACTTCCAAGTGGACACCATGCAGGAGCTTCCGCCTGGTGCTTGTGGCTTGTTGGAGGTACAACAAGCTCTTTCAGGATAGTCTACCTTGATCAAAGGACCAGAGAAGCTGTATTATTTTTACCTTCTTTCTTCATAAATGTACAGTGAGGTTAAATCTGTAAGGTGCCGATGACCTGTGTTGGGGAAGACACATTTAAAGCTGCATGTGAAGGTAGATAAACACAGTATTTTAGTTTGCAAGAGTGGGGAACTGGCTCTTTTAGTTAACCGTCTTTAATTTACATGCTGGTTTCTCCGTTTGGAAAGCTGAAACATCTGCTTCATTTTTTGGACCGCTTGCCCTGTGGCACCAACCTGTGGCATCAGATATGAGTAAATGACCTTTGGTTCTGAGGAAACAGAGTCAGTGAGACCTCACATTGTGTCCAGAGCAGTGTGTCAGGAGAAATGAGGCTTGCAGCTGAGGAATTAAACTGACAATGCAAGCACGGGGCCATTTCACCCCGTGCTGTTGGAAGAAACTGGCCAGTGCCTCTATTTATGCATCATTCTGTTGTTGCAGATGCCTTGCAGGTGGAAAGGAGCGAGGGTACCTGCCACAGCCACCCCAGAGCTTCTCTTAGTGAATGGCCACCCGGTGCTAGATTCAGCATGATCCATATGTCCCAGCAGCATCTTATAGCTGTCTCTAAATCCAACCTCTAAAGCAGAGGTCCAGGTGGGACCTACCCTCAGGGTACCACCCCATGGTCAATCCAACCAAGACAGCAGCAAAGTCTGCCAGACATGGAGTAACCATGAGTAGAAGCCACTGATAGCCATGAGTGGAAATATTTTAATCTTCTCCACACCCTGCCTAGTTTGGCATGTGAATCTGTCAGCCCTAACCACGCTGCTCGAGCAAGGCCATGGCATCACCACGGAGGTCCCAAAGGAGGGAGGTGGGAGCAATGCAGCAGCATATCAGCCCCATGGGTAGCAGCGCCCCGTGTGATGCCATGTGGGTGGGATTTTCAGAAGAGTCCGAGCACCTTCCCAAGGAGAGACGATTTGCCAAGGGAGAGTTTGACCAAAGCTTTGGGGCCCAGAGGAGCCATGTCGTCCCCCCCCCCCCCCCCCCCCCCAAAAAAAAAAGTGTCTTCTGTTCTCTCTCTCTCAGGAAATAGCAATTAATTACCAAAATACCAAGCTGCAGTCCTACCACATCTGGGTGACAGTCACCTCAGGGAGCCCTGATCTCAGAGGGAGGTGCCAGTCCTTCTCTCCCAAAGAGAGAAAAAGCAGAGAGGGATGAGAGCCGTCACCCATGCCTCCGGCTGGGGGGAAGGGAGCCCAGCCCCTGCCATCCCACCCCACCACACCTGCTGTCACCCTGTGTCACACCTGCCCTGCAGAAAGCCCCATCCCATCTTCTTTGCTTTTAGCTGCAGAACACAGCTCAAACCTCTAGCATGAAGCCAGAGCTGAGAAACACCAGAGACCAGAGAGGCGAGAGAAGCAGCAGGGAACAGCTTTTATTTACTGCAAACACTGGGAATGGGAAAAGATGAAGCTTTCCTACCCAAGGAATTATTTTTTTTTTTCAGATGCAAGATGGGCAATTAAAGAATTTCCCACTCCACAAAGGAGATGAGCGTTTATGTCCCACCCTCTGGGCAAATCTCAGTGCAGGTGATTGCAGTTACCATTCAAAACCATTCCTGGGGGTTTCCTTGCACCCAGAGCCCCTCCCCTCATCCCAAACTTTTTCTCATTTACTCCAGCAGGAACGATAGCTCATGAGATAACAGCATAACCCGAGAGGCTCAGCGTCTGTCTGCAAACACATGTAAGAAATTTCCCCTGCGCACTACAGCTAAACCAGATCACTGTGGGCTGAGACAGAACCGGCTTTCATCAAATATTAAGTGAGAGAGTATTATTCTTTCCCCCCTCCGCCCCCTCATTTGGGGCTTTCTTGATCTCTGGCCATACAGGTCTGTTCCTCTTCCATCAAGATGAGGAAGATCCCTAAAATCTGTGCAAAAAAAGGCTCCATCCAGGGGAGAAGCCCTGGGAAGGATTACTTCAGTGCCAAAGCTGCCACACGGGCTGTCACCCTCATCCCTGCTCATCCCTGAGCTGCTGCTGCGGATCACAGCCCCAGATCCTGACCGTGAAGCCGTGGTGTTGCTCCATGGGTCACCAGAGCCTTTACCTCATCACTCCTGTGAGTCATCTTGACTCCTTTTTTATAAAGCAAAGGCAAGGACTGCCAGGCTGGCAGCAGGAGAGCACACACAGCAGTAACAGGGCCAAACCCCTCCTCTAACATTAACAGCAGGTGATAGGGTTTTGGTCACTGCTTTGTCTTCCCTTTCCCCGTCACCCCGTGCCAGCATGCCTCCAGTGCCCTGTGCTTTGCGTTTCATTCTGCGTGTATTTTTTTTAAAGGCAAAATAAAAAAGCACATTTTCCACTCTCCGCACATGCAAAAATAGCAAAGGGTGCCTTGAACAGAAGCCACATTATGTTTGGAGCAGGTTCCTCCTGCCAGGCATGATGTGATGTTCCTTTCCAAGTCTTGGCGTGTTTCAGAAGGGGTTCATCCTTCCTGCAGGCTCTCAGGACGGCCAGGGCCAGAAACCTGACAGCTCTGCTCGCGGCTGCGCACAGTCCCGTGCAAACCCTGCGGGCAGCCGGCCACAGCATGAATCACCAGCCCCGTTTGCTTTTGCAGATTCAGGCTTCTGGTGGGACTGAGGCTATTTTCGTCCCCTCTTGGCTAATCCAAGAGAGGTGGGTTGTCCTGCAGCCCCTGGTTTAGCCTCTTAAGGATAAATCCCTTTGTCCCAGGCTTCCCAAGCCTTTAGAGATGAAAATGGGTAGTTTTGTTGTCCCAGTAAAGGCTAGATAAAAGCAGGTACATTCAATTCCAGCCTCTCACGAAGAGGCACCCACAGAGACCAGAAGCAGCAGAAGATATTTACTACCTCGGGCTCACTGTCCCGAAAGCCCACAGGTCCTATGGCATGTGACGAGCTGTCTGGGTCTGACAGTGAGTGACACTTACTATTGAGCCACTGGTGCTCAGTGGACAAAACCAGGTGCCTCTGGAGGTGTGATTCATCTGGCACGTTTTGGACACCTACCTCTTGGCATTCACTACATTTCCATGGCCTGCAAAGGGAGACGACATGATGAAATCCAGTGTTGGTGCCTGCCCAGGGCATCCTGCCCTCTGTGCCTGGGAGAAGCAAATGGAGGAGATGAAGAGAGACCCCAACACCAGCTGGGGAGCTTGTTCCCAACCCCGTGCAGGAGACCAGACCAACCCAGTGACGGCATCTACACAGAGCCTGGTGCAAGGGGAAAGGAGACCCAGGCAGCAAAGTATCTTGGCAGAGCTCTGGACCTTTGAGCACACTAAGTATTAGGAAATTCCCAAGCATTTGGGTGCATAAATATTAAATAAGCTGCACTGAGGAGAGAAATGTCTGCGCCATTGACATCCGGGGCAGGGAGCAGGACCCGTGTGGTTGCATACATCCCGATACAGACTTGTGCCAGGCACAAAACGACCCACAGGCTTGGACAGCAGCACCGAGCATCCCTGGGGTGGGGGGGTGGGGGTGGGGGGTGGGGAGGGCTGGGGGGGGTGTGCTGCTTTCATACAGCAGCTCTTCAGCTGAGGCTGGCCCTGAGGTTTCCTGCTTGTTGTCTAGATCAACACACTTAGTGAATCCCATGTAGATAATTATGCTCCAGTCCAATGCCTCGTAGCCTCTGGTACTGTTTCTTACGTTAATTAGCAGTACCCAGCAGGGGAGGACACATCCCCACTGTGTCTTGCTTTCCCCTTGCCATGACTGAGAGACCGCTGATGGGAGCTCTCCTCCATGTCACACAGAGATGGGAGAGGGGGACACGCTCCAACACACAGCCAGATTTGCTGCAGTCATTTTTTTGTGGTACCAGAAACAACCCGGTCAGCGGGGTAGAAAATGTCCCTTGTCAGGACCTTGCGCACAGCAGGAAAACTCACGTGACAGGTTATGGTGTGGGTGGCTGGTTGCAGGAGGAACAGACATCCCTTCTCCTTGGGCCAAGTCTTCTGGCTGTGTTCCCTGTGGCATTACCACACTGCAGTGTTTCCCATGGGCTGAGCGGCTCATAGCACCTTTGGGGATCTGTCTGTGCATTAATTTAGTCCAGATCAATCTTCTCCTGGTCCTGTGGGGGCTGGCTCTGCTGGCACCATCTGAAGCCCCTTGATGGCACATGAAATTTAAGCAGCCCTGACGCAGGCACAGGTCAGGGACAAGCAGCCACCGAGTTTGCTGCAACACCATTACGTCTTGGCTTGGGAGGAGGAGACTGGAGGCAGATGATCTCCAGCTGGCGTGATTCCTGTGGTTCCTTGGCACTGAGCCGGTGGCATGGGGCACCAGGAGGGCTTGCATACAACCGCAGCTGTGAAACAGAGGTGCCTGAAACCCTGATGGGCTGAAGAGCCAGTGGAGTGAGTGTGGGCCTGAGCTGCTGCAAGCTCATCTGCAGAGATGTCTCCAGGATGGTCCAAAGGAGTTGGACACACCTCATGGGGCATCTGCAGCCAATCACATGAAGGACACGCCTCTTCTTTCAGCCAGGAGATGGTCAGGCACAAGGGCTCAGACCGAGATCATTCGGCTGGTGGTCCCTCGGGCTGGGTCTTCAGTTCCAAAGAGAGGATGCTGGAGGAAGGGTGCGGCAGCAGTGCTTAACTCCATAAAGGCACTAGAGGCCTGGGGGAGGCAGAGGGGATCTGCAGAACGGCAGACATGGGTGCAGTGTTTCAATGAAAGCTGGAGAGCAGCAGAGCAGGGAGCACTGGCCTGGACCCCTCCTCTCCTCAGCAGAAGAGCATCCCCAACTCATGACCACTGGTTCTCCAGAAACATCTCCCCTCGGCGAGCACCTGCAGCAATGGTGAGGCAGGGTCTTTCCCTCTAGAACCCTTCTCCCATGGGGGTCTGCAGGGACCTGATTATTTCTATACCAGTTAAAATCCAAACAGCTGTCAAGGTCCTGCATGGTGAAAAATCCCCAAACTCCAGCCAACAGCTAGTTAAAACCCACGAACACCCACAGGCGCCTGGAACATGGGGAAGTCCTGGGACACTCACTCACCAGCCAAGGTGCCGGGATCCTGCCATGGGTCCCTGGCCATCTGGCTCAGAAAGCTGCAGTTGTTGCCTCTCTCCACCCCACCCCAACAAATTTTTTCTTTTCTCCTTGGATTAAACAAACCCTGCGGTGTTTCCAGCGTGACTAATTCCATAACGACAGCAATATCCACTGCCTCCCGTGCAGCCCAGGAAGGTGCCAAGCGCCATTAATGTGCTGGTACACATTGCTATTGCATAATCAGCTGGATCTTCCAGGGGGAAAATGAGCTGAATTAGACAGTCTCCTTCACTGGAATAGCAGGGACCAATGGGGATTTCCACGAGAGAGATTGTTATAAAAGGAAAATCCATATGACGCCATCAGAAACAGCCTTGAAAAACTGCTGTTGTCTGACAAATGCCAAAAAGGAGTCTGTATCTCTAACACACACATTATGTGGCTGTGAAAGCAAAGGGGCTCTTTTCTTCAGTCCTCCCATGCTTCATACGCTGTTACTCTCACACTCTGTGTGGTTCTGTTCATTTCTTCACTCCAGAACTGAACCTACGGCAAAGGGTGAAGTAGGGTTTATTCAACACCACTTCAACTGAACTGAGTTGAAATGTGCCCCGTGTATCTGTTCCTCACCCTGGGCTGCTAAAGGAAAGCCTGGACAGCCCTGGGACCACACCTGGAGAGGCTGAGCACAGCCCCCAGATTCCTGGTGAGATCTCAGCACGATGCTTTGCCCCTCAGATACCCCGTCTCTGCAAGGAGGGGTGGTGACGTGATGTGGTGTGTGACATGTGGCAGTCATATACCAAAGAAAAGGACTGGCTTAGTCTCTGTCCCATAATCCAAGCAATTTTGGACAACTAACTAGGTAAAGAACTGAATTAATTATCCTGCTTTGGCAAGGAAGATGCTACGCATAGAGTCTCATTACTGATGCATTACCACGGAAATGTGTGGCAGGAGGGAGAAAATCTCACCTGCAGTACCTCTAACGTAATTCCCTTCCTTGTGCCCGAAACTGAAAGCCAACGACTGGAAACGTAGCTGAGAAAGGCTTTAACTTCCAACCATTAAGTGTTGAAAACTGACACACCTGATGATGGATAGCAAAGCATCTCTTTAATTTCATTACGGTTGCCAGCAATAACAGCCTTTGTTGGCTCTGGTTTCTGGGCCGGCTCTCCTGGAATCAGGGGCAGGCGATTCCCCACCCCCTTCTCCTGGGATTCACAGCTCTGGGTACAGCCTTACGCCGGCGTTCCCGCGTACCCCTGCAGTCCCTCTTTGCTCATCTGCTAAATTTCCCTGACTTGGAAGCACTAAGCCCTATGCGGGATGTATGAATGTTCCAGACGGCTCTGTTTATTATTAATAAGTTTCTATACGTGTGTGAAAGTCCCTGCAGCTCCCTGCAAAATGAACCTCCAGGCACAGATTTTGTATTGCTTCCCTTGGCCAGCTTTCCCCTCTCTGCAGAGCACGATGCAAATGGGTTTCTAGCAGCACATAGAGGCTTGTAACAAGAAAAGAGGGACCACATCAGCCTTTGGGATCCTTCTTTGCTTGTGACCAAAGCTGTTTTCTAAGCGATGGCTGATCTGTTAATTGGAAGTGTTACGTGGATTGTTTCCTGCCCACCACAGCTATCGTTTTATAGCCTGAAGAATGGTTTGCTCACATCAGGTTGGTTTGGGAGATGGATGTTGGTTAGGACGTCATCCAAGTGAATCCAACACGTTTAATAAGAGCAGTCAATGTCTGTCAAATGCTCGCTGAAGAACTTTGCAATGTTTCTTAGGTATGATTATCCCCAGCTCACAGAGAGGAGACAGTGAAAGGCAGACCACAAGCGCAGAGCTGGGACTGCTGCTGAAATCACGACTCCCAGCGCGGTGCCTTTCCCTGTTATTCATGTAGGAGACAGGAGGACAAGAAGGCTTTTAGGTGAATCTTTTTTTCTGGGGAAACAACAGCCTTCCCAGGTTACCACCAGGACTTCTATTTTTTTATTATTTTTCAGCTCAGCCAGGCTAGATAAATTGTCCTCCAGCGTAAGCACCAGAGCTGCCTCTGACGCTGTGCTTTCAGACAGCTTTAATCTACAGCACAGCAGTTGCCCGGGGCTTTGTGTTGGAGTAACTGAGCAGAGAGCTCTTAGTTTCCCCTCCCATAAAGAAGTTTTCCCCAGGCTTTGCCGTACACACATCCAGGCAGCCGTCACCATGCGGGACACACACATACAAGCTCTGCTCTGTGTTCCTGGCATCTGCTTCCACAGCTCCTGCACTCTGCCTGATTTGCATTGGGGATGTAAAATCCCTGTTGGGTGTCGAAGGACCCTGGGGATGTTTTACACTCTTACCTGCTGAAAGAGGTGGGGGGGACGGTTAATAGCATGGTTGCCTGGACAATGTCAGGTCGTTCACACACGTGCCCCTTTCTTCTCACAATGGCCTGTGGAAGGAAATCAGATTGACCTCTACTTTATTTATCTTCACCATCACTTGCTCTGCCTTGTCAGAAATTGATGACTGTTCTCGGTATTTGCCCCCCGCCCCCGACCTCAGTCAAGAAATACTACAAGGCCCTGCTCTCTTTTTGGAGAGATGCAATCACAGAGCTATAGGCAATCGGCCAGATTAATTCCTGATTACAGCGCAGAATATATGGCCAGTGATTTCTCACATCCCACAATCAGCTGTTTTAGGCAGCCATAAAATATAATACTGCTCATACAATGACTGAAATCCATCTAAAACAACAGAAGGATTTAGTCCCTTCTCCTGGGGATGACTCTCCATTCCTCTGACCTTCCTCACAGCTCTCGTCTGCCTCCTCCTTCAGGTTAAAATCCCCCTCCTTGTACCCAAGGGACCCGCATGCAGCGTTCAGGATGAAATCTTCCAAGCTCTCCGTAAGCATGCTAGAAACACTCCCCTGATTTTGAAAGGAAGGGTAACTCCGTCTTTTCCTGGCCCATTTTTCTGCTGTCTCTTGCTGACTTTGTCACACTTTGTGGGCATGTTTAGAGGAGGAATTAATTGGTTGATACAGGATTGCCTGAGAAAAGCCAAGTGAGAAATGCCTTTCGCAGAACATTCAGCTGGATTCAGTATACAAAATCACAGGGTAACTGCTGTCACAGGATGTACTTCCTCGGTAAGCCAAAGAAGAAAAAAGATAAGAAGGTGAACCCTTCAGTGGACTGGTTTATACTGGCCAGCTCTGATGGTAGGAGATCCCCATCAAAGCTCAACATATCACTGCTATGGCTACCTCTGCAATGTGCTCTGTGGTGCTGCACCCCTCAGGGTCCTGAGGGAGTTAGATGAAGCCCTAAAATCTCCCTCAGTGCCTTCTCCCAGGGGCTGCCTCTAGCAGGCAGACCTGCTCCTGAAGGATTATCTCCAGCATCTTCACCTCCTGCCCCAGGCAGCGCTCCTGACCCAGCAGCTTGACGGCACAGGAGCAGCCCACAGTCCCCTTGCAGGAGACACAGTCTCCCCCCAAACCATGGCCACCAGAAGCAGCTCCCCACGGCCTGGCGCACTGCCTGCTGCATACCCACATGCAGCATCTGGCAGGGTGGCACGCTGCCCGCCCGCAAGCATCTTGCCAGCATCCCCTGGCCCCGCTGCCAGCCCACTCGCCAGGGGCTCACCGCCGGAGGTCTCCTTGCCCGGTCACTGGCCCCTCTGGGGCATCTGCATTCCCATGTGAGACCCATGCAGGTGGCCAAGAGAGGTTTTCTGAGGTCTCTCGTTCCCTCTCAGCCCCTCTCCCAGCATGAGGGATGCTCACACGGAGGAGGAAGCATATGTGTGGGTTTGCTAGAGAAGCAGTGTGCCACGTGGCACCTCTTTTGGACATCTCCCTCACTGGAGACCTTTCTCATCCTTTTATTCCTGTACATGGTGGAGAGCTAAACCACTCTGCAAGCACGAGTTATTTTTAGAAGCCTGCACAGCCAGAGACACCCTCTCACTAGCCAAAGTAAGAGGACACCAAATGGTCCTGACCTTTCTCTCCAAGGCCCCATGTCGGGCCTGTCATTGAGCAGAGCAGAGGGTGGAAGGAGGGAAGGAATGAATTTGTGTGTACTTGCTTGGCCGACTGCCCTTGCCTGGGGCTTGAGTTTATATAAAGAAGGTGAGGACACCACACAGGGATGAAGGTTTTTTGGCCATCACAAGGTTCGGAAGCTCAAGTGACAAGGTCATTGGCTTGAAAATGCTTTCTGAAACCTCCACAACAGGTCTCTTGGAAATGTTTCAACTCATCCCACCCAGGTGTCAACCTGAACGTGCACAGTGACTTTATCTAGAGACTCTGTGATATTTGTTTTTCCTGTGTTCTTATGACACCCCAGTGCTGCGGCAGGAGCACCGGTGCAGTTCTGCATGCATCTAAGCCATCTTTAAAAAAAATAATAAAATACCAAAGAGCAAGGAGTTGATCTCTGCTTGCAGATAGGAGTCCTGAGATGCAGCTAAAAGGAGTCCCACCTTTGGTCTGCCTTGTGCAGAGCCTCAGTTGTCTTTCTCTTTACTTAAATCAGGTGCGGTGTTTATTTGCTCACTATTGGATGTTACCACTCCTGCAACTGCACACTGTTGTGACCAGCTCTGGCTGGAGAAGGTCTTGGCTGCTGTTTGCAGGGTGGTGTTTAGAGAGAGCCCAGCTCTGCCACACAGCCCACCTCCCTTCCCCTCCTACCCCTCGGAGGTGACTGCACACGGTTGGGTGCTGTAGCCGGCGTGGTAGATCCAGACTTGAGCTATCCAGGTCTGGTCCCTGCTTTTCCAATGGACTTTGGAAACAAATCGCTGCCATCCTCCCTCCCACAGCTTCACAGCTGTACAAAGGCACTGTTTCAGTTAAAATGATGTTCCCTGGCCATGGATTGGGGTCCTGCAGTGCTCGCTGCTAAACAAACATAAGAAAGGGAAACTCTGGCTCCAACAAACTTGCAAGATGATTTTAAGACGGGAGGGAGCACGCCAGTGCAGATGAACAGGGTAACAAGATACCTGGCTGTGCCTTTTCCCCTGGCTTTATAACCTCCTCACCCATCAACACACAGCAGTGAACACAACGGACTGCAGGCGCAGCAAAGGACTCAAGCACAATTTGGATAATTAATATCAACAGCCTCTCAATCAGCCCCAGCCCTTGCCTGGATGTGAAAGCCACGCCAAGGAAGCCTTTAACATGCCTGGAGCTGCTGCAGACAATGGGGAGGCTGGATCCCTGGGAGGGCAGCAGGAGGAGAGGAGGAGTCGTCGCTCCATGACCCGTCAGCTCTCCCGAGCATAAGGACGCCTTTGTTTGCTTCTCCTTCAGCCTCCCGTTACCCAGAGGGGGAGAGGCAAGCGATGGCAGAAACCTGGGATTTTCAAACATTCTCTGAGTCAGATGCAGTGGGAGAGGAGGAGGAAAGATTTCCTGCACCCAGCCAGGCTGAAATAAACAGGTTGGAGAGCATGAAGTCCTTGCCTTGGCCGAGAGCAGAAATTTCATCTCATAAACACAAGTGCCTGTGCAAACCCTTAGGGACTTGGGCGTTTGCTTGGTTATCATCTCCCTCAAATCCATCACGGGCAACACCTTGTCGGAAAGCAGCGTCACCCACAGGGTGATCCCATCAGGGGGGGTATCATGATGGGGGCTAGAAGCTTTCCTCCTCACAGCCAGGGGTGTGCAAACCAGTCGGCTTCCCGCTGGCCTGGACACAACCTGCCCCCGAGCCAACCTGAGCCAGGGATCCCCCCTCGTTGTGCCGCCTCCTCCCCACCTCCTGCCCGTGTCAGGGCTGGAGCAGACAGAAACGTTTTCTGGCCCCAGGGTCTGCTCTGAAATGGAGCCTCGCCAGTAGGTTTAGGTTTGTCAGTTTGGGGATTTCCCCTTCTCCCCCCCCAGTTATTTTGGACAGAAGTTTTAAATTACACCAAGTGTCTCCCCCCTCCCTCCTTTTCCTCCTGTGCAATTGTTGTATGAGACTGGAATTACCTGAATGCTGAGATTTCATCTGAATGTCAGGAGGAAGAAGGCAAAAATGCCATTAATTATCTCCAATTGCTTTTATTTACTAGGTATAAAAGAGCAACTGGAAGCTAAACAGGCATGTGGGCAAGTAGGTTCAAAGGGACTGCTGTCATTTAATGGACGCAATGATAAGGAGTTTTAGCATGAGGCTGAATTTAAGGTGATGCTGGCAGAGAGCTCCAGGGCTCTTTTTCCAGGTCAGAAGGAAAAGCTAAGGACAACCGTGCTGACTTTGGCTAAACTCAGTCAAATATTGCAATGGCCATTCTTAACTTGTAGTCAGCTCGAAGGCAGAAAAAACAGCTCCAAACCTGAAGAAAAAGATCGCATGCCTGAAATCTTGCCCGATTTTTTCCAACTGTATCATCTAGTCTAATAAAAGACAATAACTCCTCCTCCCAACCTTGCCTTGCTCACAGCCTGAAAACACCAGAGCTTCAACAATGCTACTATAACAAAGGGAATGAGTCACTCATCAAAGCAAGCATTTGTGCTTGAGACCTTCAGAAAAAAAAAATTATACATATTCATTTATTCTTCTATTTAGCTAAAAAGATCTATGTTACCTGTACCAAATGATATTAAAAAAACCCCACCAAACAAACAAGGAAAAAAACCCAAAAAAACCCACAAAACCCACCCACAGAAAAAAAACCCAACTGTGGCTTCTTGAAATTCAAAATCTGGGTGCAAATGGTTGAAAGATATATCTGGGCCTGAATAACCTAATGTTTCAGCCAGAAGCAGAACAGCAGGAACAAAGGACTTGCTGAAGGATTACATCTAAGCAAGCTCAGGGGAGATAATTTCAACAGATAGATGGCTGTAAGTACACCCAAATGTCAGGAAATGGCACCCGAAAACTGACAGTATCCAGATTCCCTGAGCACAGCGGGCAATGAGGAAGCTGCTGCAATTTTATACCACGAATACTGATCATCTGCACACAAAAAAAGAAAGCCACGTGGCTTGAGAGATTTTCTCGAGTGAGAGATGTGGTGACCACAAGGTGGGCAGGTTGTCAGCTGTAGAAGTTTAACAACACTCCAAAACCCCTTTCAAAAATGGATTAATACAGATGGCCTCTAGTCTTTAAGGCAAGCAGATGCTCTGGCTGCAAAGACAATGTTTTTAAGTGGCATCCACGCTAGTTTGTATCTCTAAACACTGGGGTATGCGCCCAGGACCAGCATCGCCTGGAATTGCAGCAATGCTGAGGCTGCTGCTGCCTGAACAAGGTGGCTTTGTCCCAGCACCTGAAGAAGTAGTGGGGTTTGGTAGCTTCAGTGAATCTTAATTGTACCCATCCAAAAGTAGTGACCTCAGCTCTGCTAACCATAAAACACTGCTCACTTCTTGGGCTTAATGGTGTGTGGCCTGCCAAGGAATCTTTTTTCTCGCTTTCAGAGGCAATCTGTGGGAATTTATTGGCTTTTTAAAGCTGTCTGATCTTTCAGTGAAGGAAACTAATGGAATATCAATGACACCAGGTATTTGTCACAAGTATCATTTATGCAGGAAATATGGGTCTGGCTCAGGAAAGCTCTCCTGCACATGGTTAACCGATTCCACGCGCAGGTCCAGGCAGCAGCTGGAATCAAACCCATGCTTCTCTGCGGCTGCAGGCTTATCAGTCACTACCAAACACAGAAAAGCAAAAAGCATTCCTAATTCAGTTAACTAATTCAATTTAAAACCCCGATGAGGACAAGGCAGCTTGAATTTTCATGGGAGGTTGAATTTAGGACGACACCTTCGCAGCTGGAAAGAATATTTGGTTGATTTTAAGCGCCTTTCCAAAACAAGTGAAAAAAATTTAAAGATGAAAACATTAATTTTCTTGTATTTTATCAGCATCTCCATTTTTTTTCAGCTCTAACTTCTCTACTGAACTACACCTACACCGTATTTGGTGAAAGGTCTGCTCTTTCTTCATCTCTTTTTCTGACAAGTGAAGAGTTATCTAAAAGAAAATGCTATCTAAGAAGTGCTGTGATAGATGTGCATCTTCAGATTTTAACAGAATAAAGCTTTACACACACACTACGTGCTTGTGGGGTCATCTACCTCATGGTAGAGGACTGGAGCCTGCTTTGCTGAGGTCTTACTCCACAGGGCATCATCACAGCCATGATCAGATCCCCAGTGCTGAGACGTGCAAACATCTCACACTCAAACTCTGGGCTTCGGGACACAGATCATCCTTCAGGTTTTCTCACCAGCATTAAATCCAGCCTGCTAAGGACCAAGTCCAGCAGTGAGCCTTCCTGCAACATGGTGGAGAAAACTGCTCGTAAAAGCATGAAATGTACCAGAAAGAAATAAGCAACATAGCTCATTCCTTAAATTTTTTGGGGACCAGTGTTTGAAAAACAGAGGGCAAAGGAAAAAAAGGCCACTTTTGTGCTCAAAGAGCGCAGAAATGTTTAAGTACCTGAAGCTTCATGTTAAATTAGTGCAAAACATGGTGATCTGCTGCAGGGTTTGGATTTCAGCTACTGCAGACCTCAGGGGAGAGGGGAAAGGGAAAGCTCAGGTCCCTGTTTGGACCTGAGTCTGAAAACAGTGAATAAATTAAGCCCAGGATCCGCTAACCCCAGGCGTGTGTCAGGAGAAGCCTCCATAGGAAGGCAGCAGGAATCTGCTGCAGAGTTTTGACAGTGCAATTAACAGCAGGGCTTGATCTGGCAGGGAACAAGAGCAGGAGCGAAAGTAGCCAGGGGAGGATTATTTGTTGGCTCACGTGCCGCTGGGCTGCAAAAACCTCTGGCACTTAGATTCTCTTAGAGCTCACTTAAACAATGATGCCCTGTTCCCTGAATTCAACCCCCAGCTCGGTGCGTCGCTGCCATCACTTGCATCCATCCACCAGCCCACAGGGGAGCAGCTCCTGTCTTGTTTTGCAAACTCCTTGCGCTTCCCTGCCTTCATGGGGAAATGGGGCTGGGATGGGTGCAGGGATAGTCCATCACCACCAATCCCTTTAATTCCTCTGTTCCTTCCAAAGTACACAGAAATCAGCCAGAAACCCAAATTATGGTGGAAAGAGGGTTCAAAATGTAATTTTTTTCTGGAGTCAAACGCTGTGAGTATGTGTTCTGCAGGTTTTATGGGCTGACCCTTAACTCAGAGTGTGGCAGTGCTGCAGGTTCACATCTGAGCTGTCTCTAGGAATATCTACATTAAATGCTGGCAATTCCTGAAGCGGGGAGGGGGGGGGAGGGGAGGAAGAGAGTGAGCGGGAGGGAAACGTGCTACAAAAGCTTGCACATTAGAACATCACATGAACATGTTTAGTATTTCTCCAGTATTATCAGGGGAAAATATCATCCAATTATATCTTAGGTTCCCCTTTTTTTACAGGGCTTTTTAAGCAGTTGTTTTGTTTCATTCTTCTCCTTTTTCTATTTTTGAATTACAGCATTTGCAGAAACAGGAGGAGAATGACAGTTAACACAAGAGAAAAGCCATGGGTGCTCAGAAGGGAGAGAGAGGGAGAGAGATGCTGCCGTTCCTCACCATTTTGGCAGAAAACAGCACGGTTCCAGCCATGCTGCTCAGGTTTGCCTGGCACCAAGTGTCTTTCACCTCTCTCCAGACCCTCTAGTCCCAGCTGAAGGTCCAAGACCCATGATGCAGTTACAGGCACCAGGTTCAGGCAACGGAGTTCCTCCTGTAGATGGAGGCTTAGGCACCTGGCTCACACTAAGATGTCTACACAAAAGCAGCTAAATTTAGGCATTATTCTGCAAGCTGATTCCCAGCCATGGTAATCTGCAATGGTATTCTTGATGATCTGTCAAAGGACAAGACCTTGGGAAGAGAGAACCTCTTGGGGTTCCTACTATCCCAACACGTCTCAAGCTCCAATTTCCCTGGGAAAATCCACAAGAAGTTGGTTAAAGCAGTTCAGAGCAGTTGGATATTTTGCAAACCTCCATCCTGACAGGTAAGACATTGACCCACGGTCACCATCGGTCAGCCAGGCCCAGAGGACTGCTCTCCATCTTCCCTACCATCATTCATCATCATTATATGCTGCTCCACTGGCTCAGTGCCACAGCTGGAAGGCAGCAGCCCTTCCAGTGATGCCAGGAGAGCCGGGAGCACAGCATGTTTCCACAAGTTAAAGTCCCCAAAGGCACTTAACATTGCATGCTCTCTCCTTCTAGGCTGTCACTACAGTACCAGGGGGCTTCCCAAAAATAATCAACAATATTGTTATGAGCCGCTCCCTTGTCGGCTTGTAATTAGCAGCTACTCAACATTTTGGCTGAAAAAGGGTACCAGTGGGCATTGACAGTTCATGTTTCAGAGGGGAGATTTACACGATGCACCTTGTCATTGGTCACCTGTGGGCATCTGCGGTGCGTGGAGGACAGATTCCTTCCCAACACCAGGATGCTTTCTGACCTGAAGCATGAGATCTGATTACAGCAGAGAACCATGAAAGCTATTATGGGTCATAAAGTCACTGAGGTATAAAACCCTCTATTTACTGTTTGAGATCCCAGCTGTAGTCATTGCCTCCTGTGGCACAGACACCCTTCAAGGAGGAATTTCTCACTGTTTATTCTGAAGGCATAGAAGGGGTGATGTTTTCAGCAGTGTTTTTATACCTTGTTCCACTGATGGGCTCTGGCAGTGTTAACCTCTTCAGTGAGGCTGTGTGCTCATCTACCAGTCTTAGAGGGATGTCATTGACCAAAATTAGCTTTGCACTTTAGGATTTGTCAAACTACAATTTTACTAAATGCTTTACCGGTTGCAAAGTGACAGTCCTGACAAAGATAATGCCATGACCCATTGGCTACAAACAAGTGTGAGCACACCCCCTGGCCCCTTCATCTCCTCAGGATTTGCATCTACTGAGATATATGTCACAATGTTTTTTTTATTTTGGTTTTTTTCTTTAACAGGATAGTTCTTTTTCATGTTTTCTGAGAATTTCAGAGCTGCACTTGGAAAATGTTTTCAAAATTTCTTCCATATTTACAAGGACTGGAAGCCCTTTTTAATGTCTGCACTTATTTACTTCACTGAGCATCAGAAGCAGCCCTGAGTTTGGGGGTGGGAACAAGGACCAGGTATTTCAGGTCTCATAGTAAAATCAGGTGAGACAGCAGCACAAATAAGCTGCAGGGCTGCGGCAAGGACAGGAAGGAAGGACTTCGCATGCCACTCTACAGAGGGGCAAGAGCCCAATGAGTGCAGTGGTTTAGGGCCCAGCCCTAGCTGGACTCAAGCTGAAAGAGTAAGGTGCCAGCTGGTCCAGAAAAGATTCAGTAGTATCAGATCTCCTAGTCCTTCCCATACAGACACCTTGTGCCATCACACAAGATGGTGCTCAGAATTTGGAGGAGCCAACAGAAGAAAACTGATTTTAGCTCATAAGGTGCTTAGTCCTATTCATAAATCCACGTGTCAGTGTTAGGCACTATAAGTTGCTAGAAAATTCCAGCCCAGATGCCCAGCAAAGAGACACTGTTTCCTTGCATGATGACAGCCATTCTCAAAGGGGCACCATTGGGACCTGACACCACTGAAGCACACCTGGCTGATGAGCATTTGTAATGAATTAAACTCCCACTGCCCTCCTGTTGTCTCTACAAATGTCCCATTAGGATATAAGCAACAATCAGAGTCGAGAATGCAAAGACAATTAAGCACTGGAATTTAAACAAACCATTAATTACCAAGATACTCTGGCAGATGATGGCACCAACGATGCTTATTACAAGAACCTTCATCAAGTTATCTGCTTTTTCATGTAAGCAGAGGTGATGCTCTTAACTGAGATGAGAAAAATAATTAAAAACCATATAACAAGATGTTTTATTAATGACACGCACATCTCCATCACTCTAAGAAAATTGGGCAATCTGTTCCTATACCACAGCTCTCCATCAAGGGTTTATATTTACCATCACTTTAATAATGACTTGTTAAAGTGCTATCTCATTCCCTTGGGTTGGCTTGAAGGAGGAGGGGACAAAGGAAGCATTTATTTATTAATGGCACCCATTGAGAAGCAGTTCTGTGGCAAAAAGTGCGGTAAAAGAGGAATAGAAAAAAGCATTACAAAGAGGATTCCTTCTTAGCTCATAGGTCTGTTTTTAAGGAAGGGTTTCAGCAATGTAATAACAAAATGCAAATTACTTTAAAAAAAATCTATAGGAAAAATAATTCCCTCCCCCCTCCCCCCCCCCCAAAAAAAAATACCCACCTCGGTTTCTCTTTACAAACCTAAGTCTTTTCTCAGTTGAGCTCGTGTCAAAGGTCTTCAGTGGGAGCAGGAGCAGACCCACCAGGGAATTTGCAAGGTTCGGTGAACCTGAGTTCAATGAGGGGACCACAGAGCACAGCTCTGGGACATGAAACTTATTTTCATTGTCCTTCATAGAAAGCATGAGGTTGGTGTGTCTGAAAACTGAGGTCCTCTCTTGAGCTTTGATCAAACCCTCAACCAAACAAGCTTTTCTAGACTGCTCTGTCAGCTCACCTTGGTGCTGCCTTGGAGGACTGCACACAGGAGCATCCACTTTTCCTGTCCTCAGGCTGGCACTGACAGTGGAACCACCAAGGAGATGACTCACCAAGGTGCTGAGCACTTTGAGTGCTGTTCCCACTGAACTCTAATTTACTTAATCACCACAGATTAAAGCATGTCGAACTAAGGACAGGCATTAGATTTGATGGGGACCCGGTTCTTGTTCTGTTCACACACTATCTAGCAGGGCAAGTCCATTGTCCCTCACCTAGTTTCAGGCTCTAAAACTGAAATGTTTTCTTCCTTTTCCAACAGCAGTTCAAAGTGTACATTTCACCTAAAAAATGAGGGTATAGAAGAACCCAGTTTTCAGATCAAAAGAAATATTTCAGAGGCAACTTTCTCTCTGTCCCACCTATTTACATTAATACACTGGGTCCCACAGGGATTCAATAGCTGTGCTTATGAGAGGGCTGAAAAAACAACAAAATATTATTATAAGTAATAGAGAGGGAAGGTCTCTCACCACAGGCTCACTGCCCAGCACAACCACAGCTCTGCAGAGAGACCAGGAGGGACTAGGACCCTTCTCTGCAAGGACTGCTTTACTCTCTGAAGCCTCCAGCAATGTGGCACTGAAAACGGTCCCACCTCTTGCACATGTAGCCTTGGGTGAGTCACTTTACCTCCCTCAGATACGCATTGTACGGCTAGGGAGGCATGGATACTCCATTTCTGTCATCATTTGGCTGATGGGATTGTAAGGTCTCTATGGTGGCATCCATCTGCTAATAGGTGTGGACACATTTCTGACATTGGAATAAATAATAACAGCGATATTTGGCTTCTCTAAGGCACTTACTGCAAGTGGTCTTGAAGTGCTTTCTAAAAGGTGTAAAATTTCATTATTCTTGATCAGCAAATGCAGCCTTACCCCTGGCAGGAGTGTCTACAGAGTACCACAGCGCCTTTCATCCACTGTTGTCTTTGAAATACAGTAAGCAACCAAATTGCCTCATAGGATCATCCAGGGCTGTGGGCCACGGGTGGTTTGTGACTCTCATTCATCAGAGCACTTCCACAGCCATGTCTCCCTGACCTCCAGGAGAGCCATGCGCCCGCTTAGTTTACAAACAAGTTTCAGAAGGCGTCTGCTGGGCTGGCACTCTGGAGAAGCTCAAGTTTCACTTCCCCAAATGATGAAGCACTTGTTTAGCACTCATTTGGTCAGAAGGTACAGTGCAGTTATTTAACCCTGCCAAGGTTTCACTATGAGAAAAGACAAAATAGTTGAGGTCTAGTGTTATTTGGGCTTTTTTTGGTATTTAAAAGAAAATAATTCCAACAGAAGAAGCAGTTGCCTAACACTGAGGCGAATCAGGGCGTGCACAGGATTGTGCAGCACCGTGGGCGTCTCAGCCGCCCACCCTGACACTGTCATCGTGTGGCCAACACAGCCTTCAAGACCTGCAAAGGGTCTCTCATAACAGGTCACAACACGGATGTGCCAAGGGCTTCCCAAGGGTCTCACAGCTCCCTTCCAGCAGGATGCAGAGGGACCAGCAGTGTCAGCTTCCTAGTTAGAGGAAGGGGCTGCTGCAAGGTCAGGCTGGGAAAGCAGGGTGCTGTGAGCACCATCTGTGTTGCAAACGCAGCAATGCCAAGGGAGTGAGAAGCGGTCTATCAGCCAGGAAGAATACAAGCCCAAGGCCAAAAGCAGGGATACCTGCCCAAGAAGAAGCAGGAAATCGAAATCTGTCCCCCATCAGATGCTGCATGCTCACAGCCTCTAACAGCTGGCAATTGGGGTGATGCAGACACCCAGTGCCCTGAGCTGTATGCAGGGAGCCATGCACAGGCGTGGCCACTGTGGCAACAGCGGCATTTGTACCCCCCCAAGGTCCACCAGCCCACGCATGCTATAGTGAGACCCCAGCTCTGCAGGCACCTCATTGGGATGCCAGGCGAAGCCAAACCCACATGCTTTCAGCGAAGAGAAGGAAACAGCAGGGAGTACACGTCTGCATGTGACCTGGGTGACACAAGCCTGCAGGCACAAATTACATACTTTACAAGTGACATTTGCTGCCATGGGGGAAGATTTGAGTAAGGCTATTAAAAATTCAGCTAAAATCTGCCTGGAAAGAGGACAGCATGTGGTCTTCTTTTATTTTGCACCCCCCAGGGTAACACTGTGATGCTTCTAGCAAGGAAATCCCTCTCCTGCTCCCAGATTTGGCAGTGGGTTTTGCCCCAGGGATGGATTCACATGTTGCATGTGAATCTCTGGCTGCTTTGCAAGCTCCAGGCCAGAATCCCCGCCAGTAAGCACCATGGGAATTGATTTACACCATCAGAGGGTCTGCGTTAGACCAGCTAGAGTTACACAGCTCAGGAGATCCTCAGCAGATTTGTCCTATCAGCCACACTGTGCAGATAGAGAAACTGAGGCACACTGACTCCATGTGCCTTTCCAGTGCAGGCAGTCATAATGAGAGGTCATAACACAGCTCTGCTCCCCTTGATCACATCATCTGGAACAGCATCCACCTCCTCTTTCACACTACCTGCAACGAGAGTGACAAAAGAAATGGCAGCCGTGCACAGAGGCTCCACCTGGGATCAGAGGCACTAGGTGACAGTGAGTAGGGGGTGCCTTAGCACTCTTCTGGGTTTTCATTCAAGGTTTTCTCTTGCTTGATGTGCAATACCCACATCAAGGGACTTCTCCCTCACTCAGCCTTGAATCCTACTAACTTCAGGTATCCTATATGCTTATCTTCTTAGCATCTCTCCCACGGGGTATGAGGCCAAGACCTGTGAAGTCATGGTGTCAGGACCCATTCTGAAGGAGATGAGATCACCTGCTAGCCGCACAATTACATTCAGCCTTCCCTCCACTGAACTTTCTCCATTGCTTCTTCTAAGCTGTGCAGTTTCAAAGGGGGAGACAGAGAAGACCCAACATACTGTTCCAAAATCTGGGATGAAAGAGGGTATTCTGAAAAAAGTAGTCATAATGCTTCAAGAAAGGCACCTGTTCTGGGTTGTGCTGAAGCAGTTGTCAAAATTCAGAGTTGCTTCCACCAGGAGAGATAATTGTAGGATCAAGATCTCCGCAATGCAGTCTTGTTCATCGAGTAAGTCCTTTTTTTTTATTTTTTCTCTCTAGAAATGGTGGAAAAGAAATGAAAGCTGTTTCTGAGTTCACAACTCCAATATATTTTCCAGGTAGGACATGAAAGTGAAATGTATTGTTGCTCTCCTCCTCTCCATTTTCTCAGCAAATGCTAATGGTATTCCTGTGACTACATCCATTGGATATTCTCTCTCCAGTTCTCTGGTCTTTCTCACTAACTTTGGATATACACACTTCAATCTAGTTAAACTCTTCAATTCATATGTGGCTTGCACATTACTTTGCTTTGTCATAGATGGCTACATCACCATGATGATGAGACAGTTATCTTCTTACATGGAATTACTTAATAACTTGCTCCATTTTTCCTCATTGACAGAAACAGTGTGTTCAACCATGTGTTATCTCGGTTCTTAAGAATTTTAAGCAATCTTGCAAGGCCTTGAACAGCTCCCACTCTTTATTTTATCAATGGGATGATCAGAATACATGACTCGCTGCAGTGCTAAAGGATCCTTCAATCTACTGAAGAGAAGCAGGACATAAACTGAAGCCAGAAGTTCAAACCAGGCAAATTCAGATGACACAATTCCCAGTCACAGGGAAAATCTATCAAAGGAAGAGCTGGACTGCCTATCTCCTGAAGACACAATTCTTCTGATTAAATGACTATCCACACGGAAAAGCCAACACTGACTCCTGTCTTGCTATATACCTTTTAGATCCTGTAGAGATCTAGTCCATGTGGTCAGGAGAACCAAAGGGTTATTCTTGTTTTCCTAGAGGACACATCTATAACTGGGCAGATAAATCATGCCTTTGGAGCGTGCCTTTGCTACTACTGATGGTGAAAGGAGCTGGGAGCAGCCACATTAGAGGTAACTATCTATATTGTGATCGTCTACTTCGGAGAGAAGAACTCAGTTTTGCTGCTCAGCTGCTGGCAGATATGATAAAAGACCTATGGAGATCTGCACCTGTCTGGAACTTGGTGTCATCCAGACCTGGGTCTCCTGTAAGTCCTTTATCACGTCTGTCACTGCAGATGCCCACAGATAGCCTGGGTATCAGCTGTCTGGGATAACCTGAAGCATTTCACATAGCAAAAGGTGCCAACGCTTAGAAAATGTATGCATTCAACAAAGCTGCTCATCTGACCAAATCAATCACTCTCTGGGATCTATTGACTGGATGGGCAAGATCTCCACTGACTGTAACTCAGACATTCAATGCTCACATGGACACCACTCTGCAGATGCTTGAATTCAGCTGTCTCTATCTGTGACTGAACCCTACCCTTCATATCATGCAGGGAGCTCAACTCTGTTGACAAGACATAGATCTCTCACACCTCTCAAAGGTCTTGGGGGTATCTTGCCCAACTTCCAGCAGCTGCTCCAAGACAGAGAGAGCCTGTAGACCTGCATCACCTCTTACTAGACTTGCATGGATGCCTCAGATTCCCACAGCATCTCAGAAAAACTCCATACACCCCCCTTTAGGCAACTGAACAGTGCCCTGTATGTTTTCCAGGAACAGACGCATTACTCAAGAATGCATTGCTGGACACAATGCAGAAATACGTGGGTGAATTTTTATGGCATGTGTATACAAGTGCTCAGACTCAAAGATCGACTGGTTTTTATGGCCATATAGTTTCTAAATGCTCCTTACCTATCTTACAGGATGTTTGCTTTGCTCAGATCATTGGTGTAGACAAGGTACTTTTACCGTGCTTTATCACAGGATCTCAAAGTATAAATGTTTTATATAAATCCTGATGTTTATTCTATCAATGGGAACACTCAGTGAAGTTAAGATATAGTCAAACAAGATGCACTAGGACAGAAAACCATGAGCTGCATTTCATACATGTCCATAAACAATCCCAGCTTATCAGAAAAAACAGGTCCAAATGTGTAGGGGGGGCAAAGTAAGCTCTTGGTTACACAACTTCGAGATCATAGCCAATGTGACTATTAGACGTTTTTCAGATGAGCAAGTTATTATCCATGTTGGCATGTGAGAAATAAGGAATTGGTGGCACTCATTAAGAAAGAAAAGAAATGGAAAAACACAAAAAGGAAAGTAGCTTCACTAGTGTTTCCAGTGCTGAACCATTGGCATTCAGGGCTGTGGCCAGGCTAGGGTGAGAAGGCATCTAATTTGGGTGCCCCACACTGACAAATCCTATGAGGGAAAAAAGCTAACCCTCTTCCTCTGGAAGCAGGGGGGGAAGGAGGGTTAGAGCTCAGCTGCTGCAAGGGTTTCCCTTCCTCCACCCTCCCCAGGAAAGCCATCCCCTTTCAAGCACCCCACTCCACCCTGGCCACATCCCAGCACTCGGCTCCCAGCCTCACTTATCCATAAAGGCTGCTCTTAAGATGTTCAACCCCCTCCTTTCCCAGCAGAGAAGGAAAATCCTGGCTGTTTAGAACTAATGGCAATATTCTCAGAATCTGCGGGAAAAGCAGAAGCATTTTCCCCATTTTCCTGTGTCCAAGCTCTTACTGGTGCAGACTGGGAGCAAGCTCTGGCCCCTCTTGCCAGCAGTGCTTTCCCTATAAAAATAGGAGTTTCCAGCAGAACAAGTTTCCCCTAATCATTCGTGGCAGGTGTTTCACCATCAGCCTCTCCATGGGCAAACCGGCTACCAGTCCCTCCACTAAAACCACAGCAAACAAGGTCTGGAGAACAAGACTTGAGATGACAGTCTTTAATAAAAAGGAAGGAAGGAAGAAACAAAACGCTGTGGCAGGCACATAATCGAGTGAACCAAAATGTTGCTACCAACAACCGGGTGACCAGCCTGCTTGGCCAGGGTGTGAGAGGCAGAGCAAATGGCTCAGCAAACCAGCCAGGGGCTGAAATTCAGCACCCGATGATGAGTTGCTGGGGCCAGGACTTGAATTTAGTGTGATTGGGAGTGGAGAAGACAACCTCGTGCTGCCTGCAGCGCCTGCGCTCTCCGGGGAGATGCCTGTCTCCTGCCTGGTCCAGCACTAGAGGGTAACAGTGAGTCAGGCTGCTGGTGGCACATGGCTGGGACAGGTCTTGCTGATGGAGGAGTTGGAAATGGTGATCCCAGAGAGGTAAGAGCAGGGAAGAGCAAATGAAGGGGCAGGTTTCACAGCCCTTGCCACCCTTGCTATGGAGTGCTTGTGGGGCCGGGCTGCACTGAGGAGACAGAGGCGGGTGTGCTGGGAGGGTGCCCTGGCACACTGGTGGGAGAAGAAATGAGGTGGCATTCAGAAATGGGTCACTGAGCTTTGTGTGAGCTCAGGGCCATGAGGTGGGACCCCAGGAAAGGGGATGAGGAGCCTGGTGGAAGGTGCCTTCTGGCCCACACAAGATGACTTTGGGAAAGAGGCAGCTTTACTGCTCGACTTCTGCAAGCAGAGCAGGAGGTGCACGCACTAAACTCCATATGTTATTCTCAAAGCCTGGGTTGCCTGTATTTAGCAGCTAAATGACATGCTCTTGAACACATAATGCAACAGAAGCCCAGTGTAAGCTGTAAACCCACAGCTTGCTGCTTCTGCAGTTCAGGACCTCATCTTCTGCACATGGACATACAAGGCACTGCCAGACACCTCAGCTGCCCGTGACGGCAGGAGCCAGACCTGCTGCCCGTGTCAACCGGCATCGAGCCTAAGACCTCATGCGTATGCAGAGCATACAGCAGATCAGCTCTTCTTAAATAGCGCTTGTATTCCCAGAGGGGCTGTGCCCGGTCATGCATTGCCTGGTAAAGTTGTAGTGAATTATTTTTTCCTTTAAAGCTCCAATATTTTTTGAATCTTTAATCAAAACTGTAAAGCCTAAGAACAGGTTCTCTAGCAATTGATGTTAGGTATCTAGTGGTTAGAAAGGACCAGCAGTCAGGACTCCTGGGTCCCATTTTCAAATTTCCCACTGACTCTTCGAGTGACCTTGAAGAAGTCAATTAATTTCTCCATCATTTTCCAGACAGGTAAAAATGAGGAGATAATTCTTCCCCAGCTCGCTGGGGGATTGTGAGACTTAATTGTTTGCAGGGCACTTTGCTATCCCCAGTTGAGAGGTAAAGGACTTTTACTACACCATAGCTGAAGGAAGGCTGAAGCTCAGCATGGAAAGCCATGAATACTTCAGGAGCGAGACTGCAATGCTCAGAGGGCACACCTGTCTTTGCTGCAAGGAGGCAGAACCGCTCAACTCTGGCTCCCGCGCCTTATACATATGGAAAGCAACTTCCTAGCAGAGAAGACCAGCGGTGCTTTGCACCTGGTGGTCCAGCTCTCCCCATCAGCTGCCCTGCCCCAGGATTTCATCAGCTCTGGAGGCTGATGTCACTTTGCAGTCACGTTACGGAGACAGAAGCAATAAGAAGGAACCAGCTGCCTCCACCCGGAGCCACTCGCAGACATCCATTGTGCACCCCCCCCAGGCTCTCAGCTTTGGCACGTTTGCCGATCCTCACCGATAACATGCTGATACCTCACCAAAAGGGATGCATCACCAGCTGGCAGCCTCTCAGCATCCAGCCACAGCTATGAAGTCCCATCTGGCCTATCAGCTGCTTTACAAAGCCTACCAAGAAATCCTTTAGGGCGTTAGCTTTGCTGGAAAATTGAATATTTTGACATATAGAATGGGGTGATCCTTTCACTGGGGTGCTCTGTTGAGGTCAGTGGAACTGTGTCAGGCCATGCCAGCTGTCTTGGGGTGTAAATGACTCCTGTAGGAAAGGATCTCTGAGTTTATAGATGTGTAAGTTTATTTTTGCCTTGAAGGGAAGCTTGTCACTGCCCTGTCTGCAGAGCTGATCACTGCACAGGTTTCCCTGGGCAAAAGAGAGCAAGAGGAGCTGCCACCTGGGAACTCCATCCAAATTCTCCTGCTTGCCAGGCAGCTCTCCTATCTGCGCTATGAGAGGGGCTGTTTGTTTGCTTTAGGCCATTTCTGTGCAAGGAATAACTAGAGATGAGCAAAATTCAGAGAATTTCTGCTCACATGGGAAATTTCAGCTTTTCAGAGGTTGGTTTGCATCCCAAATCGGGCCATTTCAGCAAAATGAAATTCTGGTCGAACTCACTTGAAACAGTTGGATTCCCCCTGGTGAAAACTGGAATCTGGGGAAAGAAAAGCAGGGAGAAATGGGGGAAGTTTTCTCTTACTTACAGGAAACTTCCCTTTTACAGAAATTGTATTTTTCACTTGTTCCAGTCCCAAACTGCTCCAGAACTTATGCCAGGAATTCCCTCATCTATTTATACTCAGTTTTGCTGTCTGGGTCTTATTGTACCTGGCATTTGCTGTGACATATGACCATGTTGCAAGATAATACCAGGAACATTTACCTTGTGGAAGTGTCGAGGAGGGAGGGATTCCAAGAGCCCTTTGTTAACCTGCTGTCACCAACATGCAAGGACCGTCCCAGGTCCCTCCCACCCTGCCAGCAAGGGTCCAAAGCCCTGTGGCTTTTTGAATACTGCAGCTGCAACAGCGTGGGTATATTTTTGGGGGCCTAAATGCTCTTTTCGGTGAAAAAAAAAAAGCAGCAATGCTGTGAATTTCTATCAGTTTTGCCAAATGAATTCATCTAGAATTAAAAAACATAAGTTGCTTGAGATGGATTTCACTATGAAATGTCTCTTTGTTCAGAGATTTCCTTTTACTCTGTTTTTCTTCTTAAAGTGAAAAATGCTTAAAAGCAAACTTAAATGTTTTCTCTGGGATTGAGTGAAACTTTTTATTAGATCAGGAACAATATAGATGTGTGCAATTATCTTTCAGCATTGCCAGCAAACCAAAACATCTCTTACTCACCTCATTGTAATTGAAAGCGTCGTGGGACACCCCGTTAAAATTGAATCTGCTTGCAATTGGCTTGAATCCAAACAAATAACTCGTAACTGAAACTCTTGTTTTTACACAAAGAGCCATGAAAACATTACTATAATGAGTATCTGTCAGAGCTTACTTTGGGGGACAACTGCCAAATGGTGGCTCTGAATCTGATCTCATCAACACTGCTGTAATTACAAGTAAAATCAGGTCCATGGATTGCTGTTTTCTTGGTACTAAACTGATGTCAGTGTGAGATAGACCAGATCCGGGATGAGGCTCATCTGATTTTATGTAAATGTCTGTATTTGAGTGCCCTTTGCAGCCTCGCACAGGTCCCATCTCCTATCTGCCAGCCTTATGCAGATGCCTCTGATAACATGGGGCATCTAAAGCAGCACATGATGACTGATTAACTCCCTGAAGTTGCATGAGATGAAAATCATTCCCAGAGTCCTCAGGACAGTGGGACTTGGAAATTATGATTTGAAAGTCCCCCTGATGGGACAGTATTTCCAAAGATGGATCATGTAATGGCAGCCTGCAGCATGGCAATCCTGCCCAGATTTTCCGGAGGTTACCCAGCTGAGTCAGGCCATCTCTCGTTATTTTACATAATACACATGGTGAGAGGAAGAACTGCCATGGAGACTGTATGGTACTTTCTTGGAAGGTCCGTGCATTAACTTCTTTTGTCACCTTCCATATAATCGCTTCCATGATTTTCCCGCTGACAAGTCACACCTCTTGCTTTGGGGTGGCGCAGCACCATGCCAAACCGCCCTCCCTCTTTGCAGCGGCAGAGCTTGCTTGCACCACTCTAGGAAGCAGGAGTTTTACACCAGCGGGATTGCATAATCGCTCCAGAAAAGAGGAATTTAACATGTCAGCACTGTCCATGTCTTTATCTCTGTAGGAAAGACATATAGGAACACGCAGACCTTTGTGAGTTGACAGAAAAGAATATCCTTCCCCTGCAGTCTGTCTGAACACAAGTGGCGTAGAGCAGATAGCACCATTTGACCAACAGCCCCAGTGCTGTTTATCTGCTATTAGACCAGAGCTGGCACTGCTTTAAATCACACGTTTCCCCTTTGCTGTCATTTATAACCAATAGAGATATTTTGCATTTATATATCTTCTTTCATCCTAAGGATCCCATGGTGTGTTGTAAGGTATGGTCCAGATGTGGCTCTCCTGTTCAGCAAGTACAGTGGCTCACGAGAACGTCGTGATGGGTTTTGTCCAGGGTGAACTTGCCTGGGCTTTCTGCCCTAGTTGCTTTTTTGCTCATGGGTTCTCTGGTCAGTGGTGGTTTCCCAACTAGTAAAGGAAAGAAGTACAACTGTCCCACTCACTCCCCTATTATGAAATACGTCCTAGAGGGTGGTTTGAAAGGGAGGCATGCCCCAGGGCAAGAAACTCATGAAAGCATGATTTCTGCAAAGGGTCACATGTGCAGATGTTTTAGGGACCAAATTCACATCGTATCTCAGAAAGAAGGCAAATCCATCTCCAGAGATGACTGACTGAAGTGAAAACAGACGGAACAGAGGTTTGATTTTAAAATCCTGAGATCCAGAGAAAACTAGACTGTGAATCTGAGGCTCTCTAATCAAATCTCCATAGCTCAGCTGTAGATGTCTATCTCTGAGCTTACTTGCTAGACCCCATTAGAGTCCATGAAGACAGCCAGGGTCTTTTAGGGCATAACTCAATAGGGCATGTCTTGCAAATGTCTCCTTTAGGATGAGGTAAATTGCTGGAATGCAAAGAGAGTCCAGGATGACTACTCAGAATTAAATGTCCCCATCTCTCTTAACTTCAAGAGAGATGAAAGTTACCGGACTGTACCTTGTAGTGGCACCTGTGAGCCCAAAACAGAACAAGGGATGGAAGTCCCGCTTTCATCTTGACCAACACCTTTGTGTTCTCTGCCCTGCACCTTTCAAAGCAATGGAGATCTGGCAAACAGCACTGGGCAACTTGTTACTTTGGATCCGTACGACAAGCCAGGGAAACAGGCCTTGCTGGACAAAGCCTCTAAAAGTAGTCAAACGATTGCTTAGTTTAATTACCCAGGCCAGAAGTTGGTATAGAAATCAGCAAGTGCAGAACTGCTGATTCACACATACCCAGAAATAACAATCGTAATATTTAGACCACTGAAATAAAAAGAGTGAGCTGGAGATGGGATGAGAAACAGTAACCTTTAAAACACAGCCCATTTTAATGTTTCTTTGGAGATTATAATGCGAATTGTGAAATTACAGGATAAGATGCAAGTTCCCTATTTAGCAAATTAAAGAGAGGTTTCTAGGCTTTCCAGACGCTTCAGCCAGCTTCAAAACAGAGTGGACCAAAACTAAACATCACCCAGACTAGTCACAATCCTGATCAGAAGAACAGATCTAAGAGTATTCTCTCTGAGCATCTGATTCACAATTGATGGGAGTCTTTCCACTGACTTCTCTGGGGTTTGGACTCATGCGGAGCTTTTTCCCCTTAGACGCAGATGATCTCAGACCCATGCCTACAGCTGCTAACAGGGGCAGTGTCTGCCTGTCTGCATTCCAGAGCTAATGCACATTTCAGCCCCTGCAGAGGACTTTGCCTCACCTCCAATGCACAAGGTCACCTCACCTTTGATCCTCTGCATTGGTGTGAGGCTATCTGAGGAGGGCTGTGTAACAACTCAGCAGCTCACTGCCTGCAATGTTTCTCTCTTTAACTGGATTTTTTGCTCCAGTGAAGCTGTTCTCAGAATGGCTGAAGTTCACATGCCCGATCTTAAAGCTAGCGAGAGCGTGATTATTCAGCAGGTGTAAACCAGCTAATGCCAGTACAGTGCAGCTCAGGCATGCATCAGGCAGGATGATGTGTCAAATGATTGTGGTTGTTGCCACGGGAATAACAACACAGGAGAACAGCATCACGTAACATCATGGCAAACTGTCAAATGTCAGCAGGCCATCCATCTTCACCTGCTTCACCTCAGCTGGAGAACGGCACCATGGTTTGGAGACCTGTGTACATTTGGGAGAAGTTTTCTTATCAACTCAATCAGTCCTATTTGTGCTGCTAAACCCCAGCAGTGACTGACAGTCCTGAGCTCATGAGACACATACCAGAATCTTAAGGTGGCCAAAAGCCACAAGACAAGTGACCAATGGAAAGACAGATTGAGGGGAGGGCTTAAGAAGGAGCACGTAGACCAGCTATGTCAACTGCTTCTTAGCTTCCTACTGTTCCTTGTGGGAAGGAGTCTGGCCATCTGCTCTAGTCCCAGGACGGACTCGTGATGTCAGCCTGAGCAACCTTGCCACCTCCACTCTTTCCTCAACTCAAACTCTAAATCACACAGCTGCTTCAACACCAGCAAAGACTGAAAGGTTTCTACATATCCTAGACCAGAATGGCAGATGCACGTGAGTTAACATGCAATTCAAGAGCCCTAGGTGGGCCACACTAGAGGCTTTAGGAGAAAACTTGCCTAGAGTCTTGCCTAGTTTTCCTTCACTCCATATCACTGGTACTCCTACAATCACTACTGCTAGTGAAGTCACATCAACTACTGGCCAACACATCACCACATCACACAGCTCTCTTCAAACATCTCTAGAAGGACACGGCTCTGAAGACACAAGTACCCCCAAGACACTGGCTGCATTAGTTCTCCCTGAATTTCAACCCTTACTAAAGTCCACTAATTAGTACTGTTGGGAACTCTTGAGAAAAGCACGGACAAATACTGAGAAACTACTCAGTGCCAAAAAGCCTAAAATATCATGGCTTTACCTAGTTTATAGTGTATCATAGAATCCAACTTAGAGCACAGGGCGCAAAAATAGCTTCCAATGATGTTATGATGGGCTAAATTCAGCCCTGAGGGGCCGTAGAAATTAATGGAGTTTGGCCCAACATGTGGTTAATGAGGATGGTCTATTTCAAGCCCATAAGGTACCACACTTCTGCCACTACAGATTGGCTGGGAATAATTCACCTCTTTAGAGGCAGTGTATTCACTTCCAGCCCTGGCTATGTTTGCTCTAAATAGAGGCAGCAAAAATAGACATCAAAACCAACAACATTTCTTTCAAACTCCAAATGCCTCTGGCTCCGATTTTGATCTCACATGCAGTAGAAGCTCAAGTGAGTGGAGAAGTTTATTTCTCATTTGTGCCAGTAAAAATGGAATCAGCCCACTATGTTTAACATCGCTTTACAATGCAGAACATTTCAGACAGTATTTAAACATGTAGAAAATGCTAACGCTGATTAAACAAGGCTAACCTTTACTTCTTCAGACCTCTTCCTATGGATAATCTCTTTGCATTTTTTGATTTCTGTAACCACTTAGTTTCTAACTTCCCTGCCCATACAGCTAAATCCACCTCCCCAGAAGTCCCTTGTCAGGAACTTCAGAATCAAACTCATCCAGCATCAGATTTCTAGTTCTGCACAACCCTGTCCTCATTTCTAGAAAACATGTAAGCCCATTCAGACCTATTCAGACCAATATATAAGTGTTTGCTTGTAAGAAGAAGTGCATAAGGATGCTTTCTTGGAGCCTGCATTGTTGCTCCTCCCTTTTGCATCTTAGTCTTAGCGCTCAATTTGAACTTGGCCTTTATGTCTTTGCTGCTGTTTGTTTGTTTTGAGTCAGGACACAGACGGAGAGGCTCCAAATATACCCTCAGTTCCAGTATCCAAATTCTCCATCATGCCCTCTACTTTCCACAAACACTGAAAACCTCCAAAAATGCAAAATGCTCCAGAAAGTACTAAACTGCAATTCAAGTAGTGTCAGATCTTCCAAACAGTCTTGTCATATTTAATGTGGATCATTTGTGCAAAAAATCTCATATATTCCCTCTTCCTCTTACAATTTATCTCAGCTATTCTTAGCTGAAGAGGTGAGGAAGGATTTCCCCTGAATGTCTGACTACAGCCTAAGAAGTTTCAGCTACACCTCTTCTAGTGGACTAAATTGTGCCAGGGAGTATTTTATGGTCCAGAGGCCAACTACCATAGACTGGCTGTGTCCATACTATCAGAGTCCTTCAGCTTCCAGAAAAGGGCAACCTCATCCAAACAGCCTATAGGGAAAGATTCTTTATCCATGTGAGCTTCCAAACAGTGATTGGAAACTGTTTGGGACAGCACTAGGTGGCCTGGGCCAAAAAATGTGCCACGGACCATTCTAACAATCAGAAAAATAATAGAAGGCAAATTCTATGGGATCAACACTATTTGTTTCACTATTGTAGAGGTATCCTCTAAAACCTTCCCATCATCACCAAAAAAAAACCAAACAAAAAACTGGGTAATTTTTTCTGGACTACTTGCTTTTAGCTTACAAGTTGTTCTCCTTTTCCCAGAAAGAAAAATATTCACTGCTGCTAACAGCTGTGTAAGTGGAGCACATGTACATCTTTCCTTTGGGATAAGCTTATGATTTCATTCCTCTGGCTCATAACCTTAGCTCCCCAAACCTGATGACTTTCAGCAAGATAGCCAAAGGTGGGACTTGGGACTGTAAGTATGGACTCATGTCACCTACAGCTATGTAGATTAGGACTTTCCAAGGAGGCTAAAGAACTAAGCGCCCAGCTCCCTTCAGACCCAAAGGTTCTACCTGGGCTTCACTGATACAGACAGTACCTCCCAAAGCACCACTCCGTGTTCCAGCAGAGATGATGAAGGGGAAGATAGTGAAGGGTTTATGTTTAGTCTTTTACCACCCCCAAGCATACTCCATTAATTACTTGGATCACAGTAAAATAAAGAGCTGATTTGAGATTCTCATCTACTTAGTCATTTGTTAACTTCTGATAAAACTGAGCTTTGTCTTCTTATCTCTCTTTGCCAAACAAAGAGGCCAAGGCCAGCAAGTGAACCTCATCTTTCACACTACTCACCTGATTCAACCAGTTACGTATTGTAGTTGATCATTACATTTTCTAGATAACGACTTGCCCTCTATTCTATGATGTAAAAACTGTTTGGTGTGCTAACCAGCACTTAATGGGAAGGAGGAGAAGAGACAAAGCTCCTCTGATATCATATCTTTGTTATCAGTTTCATTGGTGTAAAACTGGCAATAATTTAGCAATGTGTTTGGACCATAATCAGTGGGAATAACTCATCTCTCCAGAATGAAAACATAGTCTTTATCCTCAGTATAAAGCCATTACACCTTATTCTCCACAGACCCTCGTAACAGAAAAGTTTCCCAATGAACAAACTCGACCATCTTATTTTTTATCATTATGATTTCTGAATTCTCAAAATACGAATCTACTCTTCGTTCAGGGAGCTCTGACCCCACTTACTCCATTATACAATCCAGGTTGAAGGCCTAGCCCTTACTCATGGACGCTCTGTGTCTCTTGGGATCTACCTCTCAAATACAACCACCACCAGGCTTCACTTTTCTGGCTAACATATCTGCTCATATCTATCAGGCCTCTCGTCTGGAAGACACTGGGACTTTCTTGGGAACAGACTGACATCTCTAGCTTACAGTCTTTCAAGTCACAATTCCTAACTAGTCATCAAATCTGAGGGAAAATGGAAACTTTGAAAACTTTGAAAATTTACTTTAGAAACTTCACTATCCGTTCTGAAAATCTCAACTTTGGACTGATGCCCTCACAGTGGAAAGAGATCTGTTTTCATTTGGTAGTAGTGATAAAATTTTACTTTCATTTCTAACAGCGTAATTCTGGAAGCAGGTTTAGTTAGTCCCTACAACTATTTCTTTTGGCTAAGGGCAGATTTACACATATGTAACAGATTATATTACCTTTCTCCCACCTACTCTAAAGCTTTGGCACCATGTGTATTTATAGCATTATGCATACAGTAAACAATCACCCTGTAAAATAGGAAGGCAACTCCAGAGAGCAAGTCGTTGCCAATAGCAAAGAGCTGGTTACTTAAAAGGGTAGGTAATGTTCTGAAATACTGAGTGGTTAACAACACATCAAGCGGCTGCTGAGACAATGCTCATATTTACTCAGAGGTCAATTATTCACTCATAAATTTATTGGTTTAATTTCCTTGTAGTCTATTTCCTCTATTACATATTCATAATCACCATCTCTTAAGTTCTCCTCCTACAGCTACTAATTATTCTCTATGTTCACCACATACCCTTTTGTGCCATATAGATGGTGACTATTAATTTCTGTAGAGGAGAGGTTTTTTTAATTAAAACAATGTTCTTTAGAAATAAATGTAAGAACCATCAATTAAATTTAACAAATAAGGAAAATTCATTAAACAGGAATGCCAGTCAAGATGCCAAGCTGAAATTCAAACAACATCCATCACAATTCTATTGTTCCAAAAGGTTGATATAATCAATACAAAGTCCATAGGGTTTCAGTAAGGGAACCATTCATACACTTCTGTTTCTCTGGAAGATGTAGTTACCAGCTCTGTACCTGGGGCAATCAAACAGCATCTCAGCTACTCTGGAAAAGGTGTGCAAAAAGTGTGCTCCATGCAAAGTGCTTCTAAGAAATCAACAGAGAAGACATCTCAGACTTTGCATGGTGTCTTCACTTCTCCACATGAACAAGATCAGGTGCAACGAACTGAAGCATTTGAAATACATCACTGGAAATAGGGGGTCATATTCTCTGGGGACTCCAAACTATTTACTTCTTCAGGGGAGAATCAGGTGTCATTCCTTTTTCAATGAGGATCTTTAAAAAAAAAAAAAAAAAAAAAAAAAAGATGCACAAGCCTTTTAAGGTCTGCAAAGGGTCTTTTTTTGCATCAGCACTTCCCTATTCTGTTTAATTGAAATAGCTGAGAGGGAGAAACTAGAACTAGATTAAGAAAAGTAGTCTGGTGGGTCTCACAAAATGCAGCACTTTGGATCTTGGCTCCAAGCGAACAGGGTAAGAAATGCGCAACTCTGGAACTGGATATTGTCGAGCATTCATTTCATACAGCTACGTTACATAGGACTGAGCAGTTACACATGGTCATTCATACTGTAGTTATACATAATAAAAAAACCATACAATATCGTGCATCTTGCCAATTCTTTTGTAAATACCTATTTGGCCCTGAGCAAGAAAGAAATAGTAGCTTCTGCAGTAGAGCAGTCTCTTGGTCCAGAAGTTGGATTGTGTCCTAGAGCTACCTCATAGATCTGCTTTCCAGAATTGCAGCCAGACACACACAACTCCCATTAAAGTAATTGATTGTTCTGTGAGTTTAATACTTCAATATCCCAGAATCTATAGATTACAATACGCTATATCATAATATATAGCAAATAGCACCGAAGTCAGTTGGCACCAGCTAAATAAAGACCAAACAGAAGATGGATATTAGAGTCCAGAAAGAGGCACAAGGGATATGTTAGAAGCCAGTAGCCAGCTGTGCAGAGTTTAACCTGCCTATGATATTTCTGTGAGGGCTGCAAGCAGAAAATCCCATCCCATTATCTCCAGAGAAGGAAGAAGGATCGTGAAGAGAGAAGGGTGAATTATTAAAGGATAGGCCAAGTATGACTGAGAGCTTATTAAATAGGGAGGAGGATGGGTAAGCGGAGAAACAGCTTGCCAGGCTGGTTCTATTAAAATCTAAGGCCAGATCCTCCATGTAAATTAGCATAGCTCCATTGACTCATGTTGACTGGTTGACTTCTCTGGCTTTATGGCAGTTTACCAGCTGACATTTTAGCCCATTAACTTGAAGCATTGCATGTTTTCCTGTGAGCTTGGTCTTTGTTTATTCTGTCCCCTACTCTTTTTTTTTTTTTTTTTTTTTTTTTCCTGCCAGAACTGACAAAATTCTTCAGCTGAAACATCTGAGGAACGACATCTCATCAAAGATGGACGTTTCCATGGAAATATCTGTTTCAGATGAAATTTTTTGAGCCTTTCACAGATAAAATATAAATAACTGGTTGGACAAGTTTTCAATAAATCAAAATAGAAACTTTGCTGGAGAAGCTGAAATGTTGTTTGGGTTGCATTTTTCCACTCTTTTCTCTAATAAACAACATACAATGCCTGAAGAAACAACCAAAATGAAAATTTGCTGAAAACTCCCAAGAGGAACAAAACCATGTATCAGGTTATTCCCCCACAGATGCCCACATTTATAGCCCTGAGGGCAGAAAGAGATGATGAAGAGCTGGTGGCAGTGATTGCAAGGCAGAGGAGGGAGAGAGAAGCGCTCCTGGATTCTCTCTAGATGAGGGCCTTTTCTTTTTTCTCCCTCTTTTCCCTACTCCTCCCTTCCCACTCATTGCAGCTAGTGCCTCAGACCGTAATCTGCTGGAAAAAAACCCAGAGCAAGCTGTGCCTCCCCTGCACCAGCCGTTGCTGATCGAGAGATACTCTGACATGAATCTAGAAGGTTTTTTCTTCCTCATTTTGAGCACTGATTTAGCCATTCAAATGGACTGACATTTAATCATAGGGGAAATACATCCCAGGGGTGAAACTGCTGTCACAGTCACAGGACTGTTTCCCAAAATATGATCCAAGGAAGCAGAACTCATTATGGAAGATTATGCACTGAAAATTATTTTAAAAATGAGTTTGTAAAATAAAATGCAGAGTTCTGTTCAAACACATAGAGGAGTCTGACCACAATGGAAGCTGGTAACTAACATCCCTGAGAGTCCCGACTGGCAGTCTCGGCCCAAGAATACTAGAGGGAGTAGGAATGCACCCAGGATCCTGGACATATCCACATCTGTGAGCAGTCCCATGCCCTGAAATAATGCTGGCAAACCACTCTTGGAGGGCCTACCCACTTTGTGTAATGACAGCTTTACAATTGCTTTTCAATGCAAAGATAGTATTGAAGATAGAAGATTCAGCTGAGTATTTCCAGGGCTTTACCTTACCACCACTACCCCGAAAGCTCTCCATAAACAAAATGTTCCAACTTAATCCCTGCTTCTGGATATACAGTACTAGCTTCCTTGGCACAGTTCAGAAAAGCAAAAAATGTAAGAAGCCTCCTACGACTGGGGAAGACAGCTAGAGCTACCAGCTGCTTTGAACACTTGTAGAGGAGTACTTGGGGACTGGGTTGCAAATACACCAATACATTCCACTTTCCAGGAGTCTGAAGTATGTTTGGCAATACACAGGAGAGAACTGCTGTTGGTGTGAAACCTCGACTGGGAAGTTGATTAGAGCAGTGCATAATCCCACACATGGATGAATATGGTCATGCTATTTCATTGCCGTCCATAAGGGCCCATAAAAAATATGTCATTTGACTTACTTTTCCCACATAAAGAATAAGATATGTTTAAATTATTGCTAGCTTTAGGCAGTGCTTAGCTGCTGACCAGTGTGGATATCCCATCTGATGGAGCTAAGGAAGAGACATGCAGATTCATCATCACTGCCAAAGTGCTTTTGTACAGCATGTGCTAATGCAGAATGAGACAAGAACTATTTATTTTGGTGGAGGTAAACTCCAGCTTTTCCCGTCAGCTAGTTAGGTGAGGTCAGCCAATTCTTTTTTTTTTTTTTTTTTTAAAAGGTTTGTTAAACCATAAGTGCAATTAAAACCAAAGAGACTGCACTGGGGATAGGTGTTATTCAGTGTGTGTGTGAGAGGGTGCCAGAATCTGGCTCTGAATAGTTTTGATTAACAAACCTGAGTCCGAATTGTTAGAGAACTGTTCATTTCGTTAAGCCATTATTCATGGCCTGTGACTGGTCATAAGTAATGTTCTGCATCCTGATGAGAGGATTGAAGCTTACACTGGAATGATGAATGCCTGACAGCAGATAATGAATAGCGTACTTCCCTCACAATTCACAAATGCTCTAGGGTTTTTGAATTGTAAACTACCAGGCCAACTCACTGAACAAGTACATTGAAATAACATTCCCAAAAGCAGCAGGATTTCAGCTCTTTCTCTATGGGGTAGAGTTTAATTTCCCTAAATCAAAGCAGTACAGGTCAAGCAGGTGTCCTAGAGCTGCTTGTTGGTTTTGTCTCAGGCCCAGGCAGTCTGCAAATACAATCCAACCCCTCAGCCACAAAGTCCTCCTTAGGGAGAGAGCTGGGGGGGTTCCCTGTGAAGGCAAAATGCAACTCTCCCAAAAAGTGTTATCGCTCCATGATCCAGGTACTTCCACTTGTAGTTGGAGCTGCACAAATATCTGCAAATAATAACCCACACAGTCACATAAATAGCAACCAATGGAAGCCAAGTAATTCATTTATCAATATATTGGCCAGCAGACTGTCTTAATTATTTAACTATTCTGGTAAAAGCTAATGCATAAAGAACTTAAATGGTGCATGGATCTTGCACAGGGCCTTTAGCCAAGGGGAAATTTCACACAAAACACCAGGCAGCTCAAAGTCTTCTCTGCATGCAAATGGAACAGAGTACACTTGTGCTACACAGAGCTGCAGGGGCAAAGCATTGCAAATGATGCTTGGACCAACATATGGTGATACTATTTCCCAGTTTTATCACAGTCTCTAAAGGCCAGTTTGGCTTGTCCTCCATCATATGTATTTCCCCAAATGAACGTAATGCAAGTATGCAAGGAAAATGTTTCAATTACTGTCCCAAGGGATAGCCAAATGTAGAATACCAGTCAAGTGATGCTTGGAGAAAATCACCTGAGAACATCAAGATGCACCATGTTGCAGCTGACATTTGACAGACAACCACATGCAGAACACCTTACCCACTACAGAAAAGAAAAAAAAAATTGTTTGGCTGCAGATATCTGCACTTCTCAGGTTGACCTTTCAACCAAGCTGAGGAACCAATTAATTGGATTAACATGGTATATCAGTCTCCGGAGCACTCAACACTTTGCAACTGTG
This sequence comes from Falco biarmicus, assembly GCF_023638135.1. Lineage (NCBI taxonomy): Eukaryota > Metazoa > Chordata > Aves > Falconiformes > Falconidae > Falco > Falco biarmicus. The sequence continues at coordinate 57,305,920 of NC_079291.1, read as the reverse complement.
TGAAGTCTGTTGCTGTGGCAGGACTGCCTACACATCTTCAGCTAACAGCGCTACAATCTATTTGCTTCCATTTACAGCCACGTCTTTGCTAGCTGTAAATGACAGCGATGGCACTCATTAAGTTGGTGGCTTGGGACAGGCTTCAAGTTGGAAATGGCTTATGTGAGAATCTCTGTTCAGCAGTATCCTGCTGGGATGGTGGCTCCAAAAATAAACAAGCAGAGGCTTCCCACTGACCCACTGACACAGCATCAGTTACATTTTTATACTTGGCACCTTTTTAGCAAACGATTGCGCTGCGGTTGCATGAGGCAATAGTACACCCTCTGTGAGTCCTTTGTGTCTGTTTGCAGGACCGAGCTCCCGCATCCCCATGGGCTGCTCTGTGCTTCTGCTTCTGACAGGTGGGTGACAGCACCAGGAATTACGGACTTTGCCTATCTTCAAGGAGTAGTACACAACTTACCACACTATACTCTCTCCTGTGCCTTTACCGGGTTGATTTTAAAGACCTTAAATGATAGCTTCAGTCTCAGAGTGGAGAGGTAGCAGATCAGGTAGTCCCAACCCTGCCAGAAACTGTAATCTCAGTTGAAATACTCTTTCTATGCTTTGGCTTTCCACATGAAATTATATTTCTTTTTACACTTCAACTGTAAATCTTTAGGCTGTGGGTCACCTTCTACTACTCTTCATACAGAATCCAGCACAATGAGACTAATTTTGACAAGAGTATTGAGTTACCTTGATCTCACCATCAAATATTTTTATTAACATCAATTTCATCCTGATTGTCCTACATAATTGCATCTTCCTGATGCTTAGAACCTTCTGCTACTTGTAGATACTTATCAGAGAACCTGTTTTGTGTTCCTTTTACTGGACTACAAATTCTTCAGTGTAAAGTGTAGAATATTAATTACTCCAAACTTTTTGTGGATGGCCAGTGTCTCCCGCTTTGGGAGTCACCAGGAACCAGTCAAGCAGCAGCACCTCCACAGCTTTGTATATTCAGGAAAGCAAAGTCATCCGGAGGTCCTGGTGTCCACTGTACTCCTTTTCATCACACAGGTAGCAGAAGGAATATCTGGAGAACAGAACCATATTATTCCCAAGCACAGCCACAGAACTCCTTTAAATTATCTTTGCTCTTCCAATATCTAGAGCTTCTTTCCCCAACAAATGCTGCTAAGTTTCTTTGCAGCTCTCCAGCAACCAGGTGCTGAAGATCACCCCACATTTTAAATGCCCTGCTAGGAAATTCTCCAGGGGGAAGCCACTACAATTGAAATGCTGAGAGTTGTTACGAGCTTTAACAATTTCCTATTTCCTACCCTTTCTGTGGTTCATTTTTCCTTTCCTCTGCCTTACCACTTCCCCCATCAACCCTTCCCCCTCACAGCTTGTGTACAGAACTCACACATGCCTAAGGCTCCCTCTTGTTACATCTGCAGATACTCTCCCCTCTTTTCCACACTCAAGCCTACCCACTTTGACTCAGATTTCTCTACTTCCAGCCACACAGACCACCCCACCACATGCAAAATGCTCTTTCACATTCCAGACACTCTCCTGTTTCACTAGCAGCCGTGTGAACAAAATTTCAATCAAATGGTCAGAGCAGCAAGTAAGCATAGCTCCAAAGACTTCAAAGAGTCTGTGGGTTTCATGCTAGCAATTTTTTGTGGTAGTCATTCACTGCTAGTTAGGTCTAGTATCAGCCTTAACCAATCAAGCCATTTCACTTTCCAAAGCCAACCCATAATTAAAAAAGAAGGCCAAAAGACTCTCAATGATGATGCAATGATGTGTTCTCAGGTGCTGTTCTAGGCACGAGGCCAAAAGCAAAGTTACCATTTATGCAATTTGAAATGAATGGCATAAAATTAGGCACTGACTAGAATTTCTCATTGCAATTGTTAATCGTTTTGACTTTATCTTCCCAACAGTCAGCAGGTTTTCCTTCTGAGAAGTTCTTTCAAAAAAAAATTAGATGGCTACTTACCATGAATATCAGTTGACAGGACATTGCACTTACAAGACCTTTCACGTTCCTCACCCCTCCTTTTCTGTTTCTCAATTAGGCCAAATTCTACTGCCTTTATTCATACCATTGCTTTATTTCATAGCTCACACTGATGATTTCAGTAGTGACTCCTAGAATAAATTACCACTTCAGTGTGCCAAGATGACCTGAAGTCCTTGCTGAGGGCTGTTTCAGGCCTTTGTCATGCTTTTCTTATCCCATTTAATCATCCACAAAGCCAGGACTTTCTCACAGCTCATCAGCTGGTTCCCCCAGATTTGGTAGACAAATATTTTTCCATGTGTACTGTACTTAATGGGAAAGCATAACTGCATCACTAACATGGCATGCATCTACTGTTGCTGTTATTAATGTAGCATTCCCATCATGTAGCTATCAGTAAGAATGGTATTTGTTGCCCTGTTTCAAGGAGGCAAGTTTTAGATGTGATTTATAATGGTTGCATTAGTCAATGCCTCACTGAATCAGGTATTTCACGAATATTTCACATATTTGGGGTTTTTAAGAATAGGTACCAGTAATCAAGATGGGAATTCAGAACATTTAGAAGCATTTAAAAGTATAAACCTCTAAGAGTTATTGAAACACTGTGTACCTTTCTTATTTCCCTCCAGTAAAAGTCCAAACAACTCAGCAGATCGCTTTCAAGTGCTGTGAAGATACCCACCTGAGCTGGTGCACAAGGTAGAGCTTAGTTATGGAGCCTCTTCTTGGAAATCAGTTGGGACACTCGCAAGTATAAATCATGGAGCAAAACCCATTGCTTACCAATACCAGGAGCACAAAGTCAGATCTCCAAAAGATAGGGAAAGCCAGAGTTAAGATGAACATGACCTAGTCTGGAAAGGACAAGCTGCTACACTTGATGCTATGTAGCCTCAGGGGAACATGCAGTAACTGGTTACCCCAGTGCCCTATAAAATCTTCTCCCAGGCTTTCCATAGTTGCTATAAATAGGAGTTATAAACAGCCATGGAACCATAACACGAGATTAGCTATTACATCTGTTTCACAGATAAACTATCCGACAACCAGTAAAACTGAAATGGAAACCAAGTCTCTACAGCTGTATTGGTAGGAATCCTATAGGATGATACAGGGGAACAGAGTGCTCACAATGGGTACCCAGATAAGGGCAAAGCCAAGTTTGACCCTATTCCACTGCTGTGCTCAAGTGAAACAGAAGTACAATCAAAAGTGAAGTCGCGTCTTGACTGTGGTCCCTTGATGACACAGAGTTCCCACCTCTTATCTCTGACCAACAACATAATGTTATAGCCTGGATATCGTCTAAGGCTGCAGATAGACAAGCAACTGCACTACTTGAAGTTACTGTTGCCTCCTAAATGGTTGTTTCTGGCCCTGTGGTATTGCTTCCGTAGTTTCATTTAGGTTGGAAAAGACCTTTAAGATCATCAAGTCCAACCATTCACCTACCACTGCCAAGTCCATCGCTAAACCATGTTGGTAAGCACTGCATCTACTATATGTTTTTAAAATACCTCCAGGTATGGTGATTCCACCACCTCCCTGAGCAGCCCATTCCAATGCTTCACCAACCTTTCAGTGAAGAAATTTTTTCCGAATATCCAACCTAAACCTTCCCTGGCATAACTCGAGACCACTTCCTCCTGTCCTGTTGCTAGTTATCTGGGAGAAGAGACCTACCCCACCTGTCTACAAACCTTTCAGGTAGTTGTAGAGAGCAGTAAGAACACCCCTGAGTCTCCTCCAGACTAAACAAACCCAGATCCTTCAGCTGCTCCTAAGACTTGTGCTCCAGACCCTTCACCTTTGAAACATTCAGAGTAAGCCCTAATTTGGTTTAGGCCATATTATTCAGGCTAAAGAATTTACATAGCTGCCTTCAGTCAGCTGGTTTTAACTAAGTGGGAGCTTTCTTGCAAATGTCTCTGCTAGCTGAATTCTGGTGGCAGCTCATCCAGCTCCAAGATGCTGATGAGCATCTTAGGGCAGTAGGATACTGTTTAAACTTGACCATATGAAGCAGAAGATGCAACTAGCACACACAGTGAATGGGAGACTTTGCTAGTCTTTCAAAAGGCTGGAACATGATTCGGTTGCTTGCTAAAAGAAAAACCAAACAAAAACCAAACAAAAAAAAAAAAAAGAAAACAAACCATGCTCTCTTGCAAAAGTTTATCATTTGCAACTAGGGAGGACTGGATATGTCATTTGTAGTTCACCAGGTGATGAGTTCTACAGAGCCTTCCACCTGTTGGTCACCAGTTGAATTCAACTCATCACCAAAATTACAGCCAGGCATTTTAATTATATGTTTGCTTCATAGTGGGTTGAGCGCTTTTTAGGCATCATTTCTCAAGTGGGTGGCTAGCATCTGGCACAATCAGGCCACATCTGAGTTGGATTCCTTAAAGTTTCTGGATTAGGAGTCTATAGGAATGCAGGATTGAACATAAATTGTTAATGTTAGTAAAAAACCCATTCACCTTATCTTCGGCACTAACTTGACCCAAGCTAATGATGTACATTTTCTGCTACGATATGCACAGTGAAAAGTCAAGGAGAATAAAAAACAGGACCCAAAATTTGCAATGTTATCTTCCCCGCAGAAAAACTTTTATTTTTTTGTTTTACTGGGGAAGAAGAAGGGAGACAGTTTATGTTACAGCTCTTAAAAGTGGCTTTCATGAATCTTTCTCGCCTTGACAGTAATACTGATTCCTCCCAAACAACTCAGCCTGAAACAGAAAACTCAGAATGTTAAAGTTAGGTACAGTTACAGTTGACTGAAAAAGGGACTTAGAATGGAAATTGTTATGCAACTGCTACTTTATGAATTGCTGCCAGATCTGAAGATAATACTAAAGCAGCCTTTTCCTTCTGATTCATTTGGTACTCTTTTACCCTTCCCTGGGACAGCAATAATAACCTCTAATGATAAGTATAGGTTGGAGTTTTCTCATTTCTTTTTGCACAGACAAAAAGAAATAAATACATCGTATGCAAAGGCACAGAATTTTTGGATTTCACAGCATTTGGTGAAACAAAAAATGATCAAGTAAGTACTAGTTTAATAAAATCTCAGATATTCCAACAGGGAATATGCTATGTTTTACTTTGGTGAAAGCAGAGTCCCAGCGCTCTTAAATGCTCTACTGTTTTCTCATCAAAATCTCTCCTGCCATATCAAATAGGTCACTGCACTGAAATCACAGCTACATTTTACGCAGATTGCCTTAACTTTATGAATGCAATCATAAAAAGGGAACTCCATAACTTTGTATTGACGTGTTTTACTGCTGCAATTTACCATTGTAATGGCACTATTTAGGAAACAATGAATGAACTGCAACGAGATAATTAAGGAATAATCTCTGTTACTTCCAAGTACACAAAGCAATAAATGGCTGCCAAAACTGATTAATAGCTGAAGTGAAGTTAAGACATGTAATCAATCTAATAAACCATCTATTGCAAGAATATAGAGGCTTACACTAACTATGAGACATTTCTCTTACTGATACAAACTGCAGTATTTTCCTTTCTTTAGGACATAATATCATGAGACCTTGATTGTTCTTCCATCAAAGTCAAGGGTAAAACTCCCATTGTGGGCCCAGGGTCAAGCCTGCACTGAGCTGATATCAATGAAAATAAATGCTTCCTTTTCATGTAGAACAGTTCTGCTACAAAAAACATTTTTTCCCCCTGTTATAAAACATCCTATGGCATTGAAAGGGGGACACGTTTTAGTGGCAAGGACAAATATCAGAAGTCATGATGAAAATCTGGATGTCCTCCTAGCTTGTACTGCCATTTCCTGCAAAGTGTTGCTTCGCCTGTGCCTCCACCTCCTATCTGTAACATGGGGATGAAACTGTTCACTTGTTCCACCAGATTATTCAGGATTTAGTTCATGTAGCATGTAAAGAAACATAGATAGAAGACACTGTATACACTTCAGAGTGTCTCTAAAGTCAAAGCCGAAAGGAAACAACATGGCTTGCTCTTGATTCTGTTGCACCCATCTCATAACCTGCACAGGAATGGGAGTGAGAGGGCTGGGACAGGCTGAACCACATGCTTGGAGGAAGGGAACCATTTCCTACGTTACAACAGTGCTGCCAGTACCTGCACAGCTGAGCTTCCCAAACTTCCATTCTGCCTCCCACTGCCGTGCAAGAGCATGGACTTCCTACAGCTCCTAGTGTGTTATCAGGATTCTGCTTTTCTGCTCTCCACTTTGGACTGGAGGAGTGACGGAGTGCATGACAGTGGCAAAGGGACAAGTATAGGGTGAGATATCCCCTCCTGGCACGTACTCTCATGCTACTTCCACTTTATGTATCACCATAAATAGCAGTTCCCTCTCTAAACTGAAGTAAGTATCAAATTCCTTCATAAGATAAACAAACAGCTAGCTGTTCAACTGGAGTTTTACAACTTAAGTTGCAAAACCAATCCTACCATCATTTAAAACATACATAACACATGGGCCCAAGGTGAACAATGCATTTGTCAAGCCTTGCAAAACGTGCTTTTGAGCAGACAAGTTGTTTGTATCTCCTCATCCCTGCCTAGAAAAGAGGCACTAGAGCACGTGGTCTCCTAAACACACATTATAATTGCCCTTTCCCTGCAAAGAAGTGGAAGATGTTTTCAGCACTGGATGACTCTCAAACTTGCTCTGAAGCAAGCCCCTTTCGCTTAACACCAGTAGGAAGCTACTTTTGTTTTATCTGAATATAAATATTGATACAGAAACTCACACCAAATAATAATAAGAGGTATGAATTCATTGTTTCAGCAAAAGCTTCTATGCAAATTAACCCTCAGATAATTAAAAATGCCTCCAGTGCCTGGGCGGGTAAAAGATCAAGCACTTGCTAGATTACAACATAACTAGTGCTATGATAAAGCTTCATAATAGCTTAGGAGCAGGAGCTCTCCACCTTTACAGGTAGCAGGACTAATTCCATCAGCCAACACATACTAACTTCTATTCATCTGTGCCCGATCTAACCTGTAAGGGACTGTTTGCAACTGCAGGACTCTTGTCTTAAGAAGCCAAAGCTAAATCGCAGGTTGAAACCTGCACAATTGGATGCAATGCAAGCAGTGGCATTGCGCTCATTCCCTGTGCAAGTGTTTGTCGTAAGAGTAGGACGGGCAAACCTAAAATACAAGTCCCAGAAACCTGCAATACTGGTATCTCTGCATGTACTGCTGTTTAGGGAGTGTTAGCTTTGGGAGAGAAAACACAGCTAGATTTTGAACAACTTTTTCTACATTGAACAAATGCAGCAATTTGAAGACTCACAGCAAAACGTTTAAGCGTGTTGACTGTAGGAATGCACTCACTGAGAGCGAAACAAGGCCCCAGAGCTTTAAACAATTTTCCCCAGAAACTAGATGGGCACTACCACAGATCAGAAATTCCTCAGTGCTGGGCCCATAGCCTCCCTTCATGGTAAAGCTCTGCAACAAGAACAGCTGCTTGCTGTTGGTGGAATTAAACACAACAGTCATTTCTGCAACCTAGCTTGGCAGTTGAAACGCCATGTTTCTGCTACTGCTAGGTAAAACTGTTCAGAACTACATATATATTTTTATGTACATATTTTTAAAAAGCACACAGGCAGTGGCTTTCTCTTTTAGGGCAAAAAAAAGATAGTTGTAGCTACTGTTACTAAAATTCACATCACCTGGGTCTATGCCAGCTACAGAAGGATTTTCCCCCAGTTAATTAATGGAACTTAAATTTATATCTGTCCTTTTTGTAGCAAGGTTGCAACAGAGACTTGCACATGAAGTATTTTTTTCTAGGCAAGAAAAGAGGTTGCAGTTCCTTATTTAAATATGCCACCATGCTTTCTTAAAGGTTTTCTCTTGATTTTGCACTCTGACAATCCCATAAAAGAGCCATTTTTCCGGGTGGGCTCCCCCACCTACCTTCCCCAGCATCAGGGCCCAGCCCCTGGCCAGGGGCAGGGCCCTGAGGCAGGCAGGAGCAGGGCAGGCAGCTGCACCGCCTCCCGCCGCACACAGCAGCACTGGGAATTCCTGGAGAGTCAGACATGCCTTTTAAGATGCTCTAGGGGAAAAAAAACAAAAAAACCCCCAAAAAACTCAAAATCCGAAAATAATAGTGTTTTCTCCGAGAAGAGCTGCCAAAGCTGCCCTCTGTACTTTCTAGTTACACGCTCACCTCTGAAAAACACTTCACGGCCACCTGTAAAAATATTTCATTCCCCACCGGCCAAATCGCCTCCTCGGGCGAGTAACGCCCGTACCCGAAGTAAACCAGCCCCCGCGCAGCCCCGCACGGCCACGGGACAGCCCCTGAGGGGGGGAAATGGCGCTCAAACGCCTTCCCGCCTCCCGGGGCGGCCGCGGCCCCACCCCGCACCCCGCCCGCGACCGGCAGAAGAGCCCTTTGTACGCCACGACAATGGCCACCCCCCCCGCCGTCTCCGCAGGCCCGGTCCCGCCGCAGGCCCGGTCCCGCCGCGGCCCCGCCCCCCGCCGCGGCCCCGCCCTCGCCGTGGCCCCGCCCCGTTGTTTACCGCGCAGCGGGGCCCGGGCGCTGCCCGCTCCCCGCCTCCATGTTGGAGCGTCCCGCGGCGCGGGGGCGGAGCGGGGCGGGGCGCGGGCCGCGCCGGGCGGGCTGACAGGCTGCGAGCGCGGCGGCGGCGGCGACGGCGGGTTGTGGCGCAGCGCGGGGAGCGCGGCCCGGCTCGGCCCCTTTCCCCTCCCTTCCTCCCCTCGCACCGCGCTTCCCTCCTCGCCCGCGCACGGCGGCGGCCCGTGACCCGGGAAAGGGGGGAGGAGGAGGAGGAGGAGGAGGAGGCGGAGGAGGAGGGGGCGGCCCGGCGTCGCTCCGCCGAGCCCGCAGCGCTGCCCGCGGGAAGGGGGGTGGGGGGGAGGGAGGGCCGGGGCGGAGGTGTGAGGGGGGCCGGGGCGGGGGGGCGCGGGGATGAGATAGGCGCGGAGGAGGGCGGCGGCGGCGGCGGCGGGGTATGTAGGCGCGGGGGGCTGTGCCGGGGGACGCGCTCGGGGGAAGGCCCCGCGGGGCGGCTCAGGTGGATGCGGGGGGCGGCGTGAGGCGGGGGCTCGCCGCGGGGGGAGGCGGGCGCGGAGGGCCGGGGGCACTTCCCCCGCCTCGGGAGGCGGCGGCGGCTCCGGCGGGGGCTCGGGGGGAGCGCTGCGGAGGGCTTCCCGGCGGGGTGAATTGGATTAATTAATTTTGGTTTTAAGGGGGGGGTTAATTTGTCTCACCCCCCCCCCTTCCCCCTCCCCTTCCCCCCCCCCTTCCCCGTGAAGAATTGGCGCCTGGAGGAGGCGGCGGTGGCAGCGCTACCGGAGGGGCCCCTGTGCACGGTGCTCCCCCTCCTCCCCCCCTCCCCCCCCCCCAGCTTGGCATCGCTCCTGGAAGAGTTGGGTTTTTTGTTGTTGTTTTCTTTTTTAAATACAAATCTGCGTGTTGATTTTTAAACAACAAACAAATCCCACCACCACACACCCCCTCCCCGCACACAAGCCTGCCTCTGGGAGGGAAATAGCCAGGTGGAATCTCACTCTGTTTCCATGGACAACCCGTCCATTATCACCCAGGTGACTAACCCCAAAGAGGAGGAGATCCTGTCCTGCACTCAGGATAAAGGTGAGCTGCCTTCTTTCTTTCTTCATGTATTTTTTTTTTTGGTTTGTTCGGTTTCGGTTTTTTTTCCCTGGAAATCGGTGCTTAAAAATGCATGTAGTAACAACTTGCATTCTTCAGTGACCATATAATCCTCTCTGGCTGCTGGGAATAGAGGAGGGTTTGTTGGATTTGGTTGGGCTCTTTTTGTGGGATGAAGATATTTGCATGAAGGTCTCGGAAACTGCTTGCTGGATACAGCTGAGAACTTGTTACAGTGCTTTAACTATGGAGTTTAATCAGTAGCTATGTAAATAAAATACTCTTGTTCCTCGAGGGTCGGCGAGGTAACTTCGTGAGGTTGTCACTTTGCAGTTAGTGCCCTGTTTCAGGGAAAGGATACCTGTGCTGGATGTGTTGGAAAATTTTCCAATCTCAGCTGTAAAGATTTAATCCTTCCCCCCTCCCCCTTGCTTTTTGGAAAAAGGTTTCCTGATTACTCTCTACTTGCCTGCATTTCTCCATGCCTCACATTTAAGAATCTGTGTAGCTTTCAGGTTTGCTGTTGGAGGATACTTAGACGTCTCAGAAAGAAACATGGGCTGCTTTTAAAAGTGGGCTCTGTTTACTCTGTAGATAAACAGTTGTTGCTTGCGTAAGGCATCACATTTGGATTGCGTTTTACTCCAAAATAAGACGAATCCAGCTTGGCCGGAGGAGCTGCTGCTTCTCAAAAGTCTGCATATTGACGAAATCCCTTAACCTTATTTCCTTTTGGAAGCTTGGAGTGGTCCTGGGCTGCAAGTGGTTGTGCCCTTGCAGCTGGCAATGAGGAAGGCATGGGTAAGCAGCAGTGTTCAGGTTCTGGGGAGTTGTGTGTGATTGCTCACAGATCTTGGAAGTTGAGTGACAAGTTTGTGCTTTGTTACAGGCAGTGCTGGTAAAAAGGGGAGAAAGGACAGAAATGAGAAATAGTGTGGCGATATGCCCTAGTAGGTATGGTAATAGACCTCTGAGTGGTTTTCTAAAAATGGAGATTGATATATCTCCCCCTAAAATCAATGCTTTTAGTACCCAGAAAGCTTCCATTTTTATGTGACTCATCTTGTAAATACTGAGGGGTCCTGTATCGTTGGAGAAGTTGATCCCTGTTGCTTTCAAAAGGCTGTATGTGAATTCTCTTGTCTTCTCATCTCACCCGTGGTGATTGCAGGAGGAGTGTGGAGGTAGATTTAAAAAAATAAAAAGCCGTCAGGTTGGGAGGTGTCTAAACAAAAAAATATTTTTTTGTTCAGTATAGGAGTGCTGATGTAATTCTCTTTAATTCACATAGCTTGTGAAGTGATACTTCTGCCACAATGCCTTGTTTGTCTCAAGACGTGTTTACCTCTGTTTTGGCAATGTTGAACGTGGGGCATCTACAGTCAATAAGGTGCTGGTGCTCTGCCTACGATGTCTCCTAAGACCGGGTTTGGAGTAAACTTACGTGATTCTGTGCTCAGATGTTGTTATGACTTTAATGGCCTATATTGTATGTACTGGAAGAGCTTCGCTAATATTGTCAGCAGCTGGTTGAAATTTTAGTGTAAAAAAGCCAGCTGAGGCAAGCAGGAAAATTTGACAGCTTGAAAGAAGAGTAAGCATCCACATCAAACAAGTGTCTTCAGAGTCGTCGGTACAGTGAGCTACTCTGTGTAGCGAAAATATGCATATAACTTGCATAACTATGCAGTAACTTGCATAATATGCATTGTGTTCTTGCTATTGGTTTGTCTTTGGCTCGGAATCATGATGGTCTTAATTGCATAGCAAGGGCTTTTCAGGCTGCGCGTTAGCAGGGGAGGGCTGGCAAAGAGTGGAAGGAGAGTAGTTGGAGTTTGAGGCAAGAGGGGACCTCGGCATGATCTTAATACAAGAGGTGGATTAATGTTTTTTCTCTGTGTTTTTTTGGGGAGGGTTTTTTGTTGTTGTTTTTTTAAATGCTGTTGAAGTGCATGCTTTGGATTGACTCTCTGCTCTGTGGTGAGATTTTCCAATAGTGTCAGAACAACTTTTGCAGAAAAAGAATTGCAGGTCTGTCCATCCTGCGCTCTGGAAGGAGAGTGCTGCTTGCTGCTGCCTCTTCCACTACAGGTTTTCCCACTGCTCAAGGTACAGAGCTTGTGAGAACCCGTTGCACTACCTACTTTCCTTTCTGGTTGCATATCGCGTCACTCAATTTTCTGTTACATTTCTTAACAGTTTTAGCAAAGCCTTTGGGTTCGGTGAGCTCGCAGAGAGCCTGACCCTGAAACGGTGAACACGGACAGGATCTTAGACACTGATGTTTAAAGTGAATCTTCACTGCTAATTCAGATTGAATGGAGTATATTGGTACAAAATGGCAAACAAATACTTCAAAGCGCAATGAATTAACTCTTTATTTAACAAATACAAGAATCACCTGAACCTATCTTCTGAAATTTTGCGATACAGTGAATTACAACAGCACTGTACTGTGTGAGCAAAGGCTGTCCAGTTTAATGAAAACCTGCTTTTCCCTTAGAGTTTAGCGTTTGGCTGCAGAAATATGCTTCAGGGTATTAAGTGGCATGTAGTGGCTTCGGGAGTCAGGGTTTTTGTAGGATTTTTGGAACCTTCTGTTGCTGTTTCTTATGGAAAAAATTGGTATTTTTCTTTAAGCTGGAGAGAAGCAGTTTTACAGTAGCTGAGCAACTGCTAAATAATGCATGTGTATACCTTCCAGTGTTCAGTTTTTTTCCCTAAAATTTTCTGAAGCTTTTAATCAGCCATGAGTTCAGCATTTAGCTTGATTTGTTTTGTAAAAAATGCGGTTTATGTTTTTAATGCTTATGCCCAATTTCGCTTGTGCAAGCGAGCGTGATTGGCAAGAAACAGAGCTGTTCTCTGGTCCTGGGGCAGTTAAGGTTTTAGGTTAATACTGTGCTGTACAAATAAAAATGCCTGAATATTTTCTTGCTAATCCAGATGTATTAAAAATTAGCTTTTGAGCCAAGTGAAGCTGTGACAGCTCGTTAAAAAGGAGCTTTTTTAATACTAAGATGGGATTGTTAACATCTATTCTTAACAAATTGTAAAAAATTTCGAAAGTGGAAAAAAACAGATCTTGGTAGGTGAACCATTCCTGAGTATGTTGCCACATGGTGGTGCACTGTATTTAGTTGTCTGTCAAAATGAAAGCTGAGCATGGAAAGTTGCTACAATTATATTGTATTATTATTGTAACGTTTGTTCTGAAATGCCTGTGGTGGTCATGCCTCCGGAGGTTTTTCGTCCCTGTCTATGTTGTTAAATTAGTTCTGGCAAACAGAAACTTACTTTCTCCCTACTGGAAGTGATAGTAGGTGATTAAAGATATTTTGAGCACTAAATTCATTGAGAATTGAATTCCCTGTTTATTTTTTAAGTAATGAAAGTGGTAATTTTTGCAGAAGTATTTTATGTTGTGGTCATTTGGCACTTCTGGAAGTTGGAAGCATTAACAAGACTTGTAACTTGAAATTAAAATGGGGGCTTAAGTTTGTGAAAAGGGATTTATTGGATCGCCAATAAAGGAGAGCAGCTAAGAAAAACTATAGATGAAAACCACAAAGAAAAACTGAAAATCTGAATCCCTGCATAATCAGTTCTACAGATAAAATAAATTGTTTATTTTTATAAGGAAAGTATTAATTCTTATTAAGGAGTTGAACAGTGACCTCTAATGTAAAATCTATACAGTTAAATGTAGAAAACAGTGCAGTACTGACAAGTCTTTGCACTGAGTGTAATGTAGAGAGCGTGATCATTGGTGGGTAATAGGCATTCAGTCCAAAGAAATGAATTTCTTTATTTTACCTACATGCTTTAATTTGATCCTCATAAATGATGCAAGTTCTTTGACATTTACATGTGCCAAGTTAAGTAGTAGCGTAATAATAGTCCAGTCCTCCTTTAGGTATCACCCTCAGGCTGTGGTGTTGTATTTTCTCTCTTCAGATACATCTGTCCTGACTTCTATAAAATTTGTCTGTCAGCTGAGCATCTATTGTCAGTTATTTAGAGTAACTGAATGTTTTACTGTCCCTACAGAAGTGTATTTTATTCTGCAATAAATTATTCGAAAAAGGTTCACAGTGGAAACTAAATCATTACAATAACAGTTTTTAAGATCTCGCATTAAAAGCCAAAAGAAGTGTCCTTACTGTGTCTTCAGTAAAAATAATTTTGAAAACCTATGAAAATATCTTGAATACTCTTTTTTGCCATTACATCACCTGGATTTAGAATACTCAAACATGTGAACGTATGTTAATGTTCCTGAGACATTGTTTCAACAAATTTTTATATTAACTTCAGAATTTTAACTATAAACTAGTGTTAAAAAAAAAAAAAAAAGGTGTTTGAAGCCACTCCGGCGCTACATTGGAATGTGAATTGCTCACAGAGGATAAAATTTTAAATCATTAACTAATGACAAAGCTGTTATATGAAACCAGAGTAACCATACAGTAGGTTTTATGTACCAGGGAGACTGTAGTAACCCAGGATTTGATTTAGGGTAGCAGTTAACAAGCTGAAGTGTGCTGACAGTAACGTGGATGATAATTTGCATGAATATCTAGTATTCAGGCCATGTCTGTAAGCTGCAGCATTATCATTTCTTCATAGTGCATGTCATCTCAAATTCATATTTGTTTCAATGCAGTGATTTAACTAAAGTGTTTAGAAGTTTAACATGCCTTTAAAAAACCAAGGTTGACCTACATTTTGTCAATTCAGTATTCAGAAATGCAAATACCATTTCTGACATAATCACTGAAATGCAGTGTGATCGATGCTACACTTTCAGAATTTAAGCTGAATATTCCGAATAAGCCTTTGGATGATGGGTCTATGTTTGTTTCTTTAAAGTGATAATGAAACTAAAATGCTGAGAATGTGAAAGCTAAGAGAAATGGAACTCGCTTCCCTGGTCAGTGTCAGTGAAAGATGATATTTCCATTTGCCAGGTAGATGGGTTTAACTGTGGTAAGCTTATTTTTCCATCACAGAACACTTAATTTATGGGGTTTACTATCTTGTAAAAATCATCACCCAAATATAAAAATGGTTGCAAATTAGTTCTAGCCCACAATTTTTGTATATGTTGAATCTTAAATATTCACTCAGTAAGCAAGTGTGCCTTTGTTTTCTGCTAAATTTTGGGTTGGAAGAGCTGTTGGTAATGATCACTAGTTGCTCAGTATCACATTTTCTATTAAAAGTCTAGTTTCAGGCAATCCTGGATATGGAAATATTAACCCAGGGAGTGAACTGGTTCATTACTCGACCCTACCTGACGGAGGATTTTGCATGGATTTCTTTGAATTATATTTGAACTATTTCTTTCCACAAGATTTAACATTTTCCTTCCAAAATAAAAAAAAAAAAAGGAAAAGCAAAGCTTGATCTACAGCCTTCTTAGGTTTTTACCCACTGTGTGGATCAGTACTGGAAGATGTGGTTCATCCCTCTTCCTGCTCCTCCCCTTCCTCCTTCCTGCCTGAGGGATAGATCTTGCTGGGAGAGAAGATAGGCATGTACATAGGACGGGTATGAAGTCTTGGTTCTTGAGGGCTGCTGGGCCCCTATGGGGGCTGCTAATAGGACAGGGAATAGGTTTAGTGTCTGCTACAGGCTCTTGACCTGCTCTGACCCCATCCATCTTCGTACTACTCCTGGGTGGTGGGTACTCTCATGATGAAGTTGGTGGGTCTCTCCACCAGTTGGGTGGTTGTCTGTGTTCCCTTATCCCAGTTCATAAGTATTCCCAGAAAGGGGAAGGAATCTTCCAAGCTGCAATAAGAGAGTGGTTGATAGAGCTGAGCAAGCCTATTTAGATCTTTAAAGACCACATCTGGATAGTTAGTAAGGGTTGTATACCATTTGATTCCTCTTAGAAGTGGATACCTGGCTTGAAAATCATAGAATCATTTAGGTTGGAAAAGACCCTTAAGATTGTAAGAGTCTAGCTGTTAACCCAGCACTGCCAAGCCCACTGCTAAACCATGTCCTGAAGTGCCACATCTACACATCTTTTAAATACCTCTAGGGACGGTGACTCCACCACCTCCCTGGGCAGCCTGTTCCAGTGTTTGACAACCCTTTTGGTGGAGAAATTTTCCCAATACCTGAAAAAACTCGCAAAAATTTTCAGCAGCATCTCCGAAGTCTTCATGTGTCTATTCTGTTGAATGATGCTGATACAAGCTCATCTTCCTGGGCAGGAGGCTCAAACGGGATGACATTGTATCAATGGGTTTAACTGCTTTGCTCAACTTCAGATCTTTTTGTAAGGGGCTGTGGGCAGGCAGAGAAGAAAGATGCTTTTTGTGCTGTAATGTAGCCAGAGGCGTTTTTAAGAGTTTCATGTTGGAAATGTTAATATTCTATAAACTCTGCTTTTGCCAGAGTTTCACGGGAACTTGCTTTATTTTTACTTGGAGAGGTTAAGGTGTAAAATGGACATAGATGTGACAAATATGGAAGCGTAAGTAGCATTTAAATAGATCAGAGTAAAAATATGTTCCACACTGTCTACTGTGGTACAATTTTGGCTTCTTTTTGTATTTCTAGAATGTTTGCTATAAGAAAAAAATCCCAACAAAGTCAGTCCTATACGGTCCTTTCAGGATCAGCTACTACTGTGTAATATAGATACTAGTGGTAAAAATACCACCTTTAGACAGATGAGCAGAAAAAGTTCTGTGCATGGTGTTGGGCCTACATAAATTTTGTAGGCTTTAGTCAATGTGTTATCAAAATGAACACTCACAATAAAGTGCCAGATGTTGTTTTATTTGTACAAGATAATAAAGTATAATTTGGAAAAAAAAAAAAGACCCCATTATTAGAAGCGATTGGCTGTACTAGAAGCTAGAATTCTATTATCTAGAAAATCTGTTGAGTTAAATCTGAGTATATATATATGGTAGATGGGTTCTAAGGATGTTGCGATTTTTTTTAAAATGAGATCTTTTTCCTTATTCCTTTTTGCAAGGAAGAACTATTACTCTCTTCTGAGTGTTATAAGTAAATTTAAAGCCTGACAGGGTGAATAAAATGCCCCAGGACATATTTTGTACAGAGAGCTACCCCGAAAGAAGGATGCCTGGTTTGTCAAAACCTCTTTTGTATGTAAATTTAAAATTTTTTTATAAAATTCAGAACAGTTTTGTAGGAAACAAATATTTTATGAACATCAACCTGAAGTTACAGTTTGTATATTGATGATAGTGTTGAAACTCAGATCATCTCTGGTGAGTAACTGATTGGTCAGTTATGTCCGTTGTTTTCTGCTACTGTTGCAGGACCTTCTTATTTTCTTGGTAGGAAGTGATGTATTGATTTTCATTCACCACAGTGCTCTCCCCTACCCCTGCAGCTGTCATGCTTCCTGAGTTGTCTTCCAGGATTCCCAGCAGAATTAGCAAGTTAAACTCATTTTGCTGTTTCCTTGTCTGCTGTAATCAGCAGTAAGATTTTCAACTTTCTTGTTTATTTGATGATTTGCAAAGCTTGGTTATCTCCTTGGTGTATAGCACTGCTCTCCTGGCCTCTGGGAGTCGGAGGGAGGGATTTGTCTCCAGCACATGGAGATGAACTAGCCTCGGGGAACATTTTGGGGTAGATGGATTGGTTTTCATCTTCCTTGCTGTCAGAAAGAAATTCTTCCACAATGGGTGCTATTACAGTGGACATGCGTAGAAGAATCCAGGCATGTTTCTTTCAAGTGATGTTCATAAACAAATCTTTTTAAAGGTATGAATTTTGTACAAAGTTGTTCTCAGCGTGCATTTAACCATTTGGATGCAGTGCTGCTTTAGTTTTGTCCACAAAAGCTTTTTTGTATATACATACCTGAATACCTACGTACTTGCATGGGTTACCCATGAATGCAAGTACATGCGGTTACTGGGGATCTAATCGGAAAGCTTTAGTAAAGTTCAAAATGGTGGGCATAGGTTTTGAAGTTGTAAGGTTTACTCAAACTGTGAAGTCAGCAATTTTTCCTAGTGATAGTTCCAACAGAAGTATTCCATTCTGCAAAGGAGTGGTTCATAGTGACATTTTCCTAGAAGATACTTAATAATTTATACTTGCTTCAGCCAAGCACATTGAAAGATCTAATATTTACCACCTGGAAAGATTTTAAGATTATAAAGGATCTCACTAAACTTTAACAAAAGCCTTACCAATTTTTTTTTTAAAAAAGGACTTATGGGACTTCTTGTAAACAAAAATTGGTTAAAGACCTACATTAACCGTTTGCTGAATACACTGTAAAGCAAAGCACGTCAGAAAAAACATTTTAAGCATGTCTTTTGCAGGGATTTTTGGAGTGAAGCTTTGACCTTTGGTTGGTTTGTTTTTCTTTTTTTAATTCTTTCCCTGGCTGTATTTTGCTTTCTTGCCGCTTTCTCGTCATAAGGTTCTGGACTGCAACAGCTGCCTCTTCGTGCTCTGATGCTGAAGTTTAAGGGGCTCAGAGGTGTTTGGCTCTGGTGACTGTCTCCAGGGTTAATTCTAGTATGAGAAGCTGTAGTAGATGTTTGGGGGTGAGATAGCGGTAATGAGGAACCTCGAACCATATTGCACGGGCAGATTAGCCCCTGGCAGGTTGGCCAAAATGACATAGGAGCTAGCTTAGGAGGAGATACATTCTCTCTTTCTTAACTCCCTATTAAAATCTAGGAAGATAAGGGTCTTCCATCTTGAGTCAGATGCAGGATCACTGCCACTGTATAGCAGCTTTGGTAAAGCAAAGACACTCATTTCTTCTTTGTAACTACCAGTTAAAAACCTTGAGTGAATGTTGTGCTGTGTTTAAAGGGAGGAGATGCATGAAAAATAACCAGTATAATAGAGTAAGTATGCCAGGACTCTCCACAGTACAGCACAGCTTCAGAATTACAGAATATCCCATTTGGGTGAAAGTAAGCATTTGCTCACACATTGTACAGATGACCTGCATAATCCTTGAAGATACGGTTGCCAAAATAGTTTATCTGGGAATTCCTAAACAGAATTAAATGACAGCAATTTGCATTTATTATAATAGTAATCTTAGGAAGGTACTGAAAAATAACATTATAAAGGTACCGATCATGTTTCAGCATATGAATTGTGTGTCAGTAGGGGAAGGAAGGGGAAAATATCTTTACACAGTGACCAACTGAACATGTCAAGTATCTGCACTTGTATTTATCATGAACTTTCACCAACAATCTTCCTGCAATGGATTATGTGTGCTGGAAGGTGATTCGCTCCACCAAGCCATTTGTTGGCCAGCTGCCAATTCTCATGACTTCTTATATGAAGCTGATTTTGTTGAGAATCAGTAAGTTGAAAATTATTTGAGAGTTTTGGAAGTGTGGAGGGGGAAGGTTATGTTAAACTGAGAAAGTTTACAGATTATATAGATCTACACTGATGATTTAGATTAGATATGAGGGAGAAATTCTTCCCTGTGAGGGTGGTGAGATGCTGGCACAGAGCAGCTGTGGGTGCCCCAGCCCTGGCAGTGCCCAAGGCCAGGCTGGACGGGGCTGGGAGCCACCGGGGCTGGGGGCAGGTGTCCCTGCCCATGGCAGGGGGGTTGGAACTAGATGGTCTCTAGGGTCCCTTGCAACGCAAACCACTTTTTGATTCTACACGACTCTATGTTAGTTGGGGAATTAAGAAAAGAAAAGGAAAAGAGTACTGAATGCAATCTACAGTGCAATTCATTTGCTAATGAGACATTGACATAAATTGAAGAGTCCCAGAAGGAGTGGGTTTACAACATAACTGTAAAACAATTTGCATCTGTGTAGAGGTCTCTGCTTATCCACAAAGGAATGAGATTTTAAGTGGATTTGTTTAATCGGGTTTATCTGAGTACATAGTTGTGGGGCTCCTTTTTCCTCACATTTCAAAATCTTGTGTCTTTCTGGAAGATTCCCTCTTGTGTTGAGATTAAAGATGTCAAGGATATAAGTATGGTGAGGTTTAATGGAGAATGAAAGTGAAACCATAAAAAGAAACAGAGAAATGTCCCTCAGAGTGGATTGAATACTTGAATGTTTCTAGCTCCAGGCTATCGTGATAAAACTGACAATTTGATGCAGACTCTGACCTGAATGCTTTTTTTTCCTACCCCGTAAGAAATTTGAAACACTCCAGCAAATTCTTGATATCTGTATTGGAAAAGGATGCTTACAACTTAGACACGCTAACATTACTACAAAGAGCATTTACTGTTGATATTATGATTGTTTGAGGCAGGGGAGTAGTGGTATGTCTGTAAGTCTTTTGGTCTTGTTGGTACCCACCATGCTACCCTACAGTTGCTGCCACTTTTTTTTTTTTTTTTGTAAACATGTCATGGCAGGAAAAAGGATAAAAATTTGAACAAAACTGGAAATCAAACTTGGCAGTTTTGAAAGAGGAATCTCTTCAAGTCTCATTCCTGTATTTACTTGTACTATTATTGCTGAACTTTATTATATTACCTGTTTGGCATTGTTTGAGCAAGGAAGCAAGTTGTTAGAGCAGAGTGGTTTTAAAAATGTCACTACCTTAGTTGTTTCAGTAGTGATGGACTCTTCAATACCTTAAAAATACCTTTTAAATCCAACAGTTGTTAATCTTAAACATAGTAATGGGATACTTTTACTCTCTCATGTTATAAGACTGTAATATTAACAAAAGGAGAAAAATGTGCTTACAGACAACACCTGCCTCAGGCGTAAGAAACAATTTCAATAGATTCCTAAGGACCAGATGCCCCTAGATCCATCAGAAAGGTACTGTTTCCATGAGGTGCAGAATAGCACTTAGCAACTACCATACCACATCTCAAGAAACAATGAGATCAGGAGGAGGGTTTCACTTTATAATTTCTGTTCAAAGTGTTCTTTCAGGATATGTACTAAACAGAGAGAATGAAATTATGCCATTTCATTTGGCACTGTGCAATATGCTAGATTAAGCCCTGAAGTGCAAAACTTAGTCTTGAGCTGGCACCACTGTGGTTCTGTTCAAATACAGTTTCTGCAGTGGCAAATTCCTGTTGCACCAGAAATTTCTGGTTCTTCCCTCAACAACCCAAAAGTGTTTGTATCACCAAACTGTTCAAATAGCGCTTGCAGTCTTCCTAAATTGCGTATCTAAAAATATTTATTGGATCTTTGCAACCTAAAACATAATTCTTCTGTGCTCCTAAAACCAAAAAAACAATACATACACCCCCACACACCAAAAATAAAGCAAACAAACCAAAACCAAGCAAACAACAACAAAATCCCAGTAATATTAGCAGGGATGTAAGCTGTGAAAAGAAACTAATCACAAACGTCTCAGAAGGCAACCTTGTGACGATGACCAGAAAGGATTAGCAGTACGATTTGTACTCAGTCTGTACAAAACATACTCCAACCCCTTGAGAAGGTGTGATGTTAGTGTACAAGGTTGTGCATTTGTTTGAGTAGTGTTTGTACTAAAATGTAGAAGTAACACTGGTTTTGTTTTGGAAATAGGTTCAATGGGTACTAAGGAAAGATAAGAATAAAATAGGGCTGCGCTGACTCATCACAGAATATGCTGAGATAGTCCTAAATTCAACATCTTAAGGTTAATAATCTGTTTCGTTTAGGCTTTGTTTATCCTTTGTGCTGTGGATGGGGTGATGTTGCAATTCACTTTAAATCTGTAGAAGTACATAGGTAAAAATTCATTATTTTGTTTCAGCAAACAGTAATGTATCTCCTACTTACCAGAATGCTTGGTTGTTTGGGTTTTTTTCCTTTACTAATGGTGCAAGGTTGAAGAATGTTTCTTTTGGCCGATTTAAATTACCAGTTGGAGTCAAGGTGGGAAAACAAACCCAAAAATTGATGTGGTGTTTTTAAACTATTTTCAAGTAATTGTCAGCCCAATACATGCTGTTCTTAAAAAAAAAACAAAAAACAAAAAACCAAAAAAACCACCAAAAAAATACCAAAACAAACAAAAAACAAACCAAACAAAACAGCTCTGCAGTTTTTTATTGTGAAGATGATTTCTTAAGTCCCACTGTAGGTGGTCTTTGCATCAGAGCCTTCAAGTAACAAATTACTTTTATCTTCTCCTCTGCTAATAAGGTCAGTAAAGATTTCTTTTTGGATAATAGTGGCTCAGTTTTGAATGCATAATAGTTCTGACTGGGGAACAGGTTCACAGTTATCACCTTTTTAATAGCTGATTAGGTGATAGTCAGCTAGCTGGCTGTTACAAAGTATTTTACAGAAGTAAACATTTCTTGCTTTAAGACTGTATGTTTACAGCAGCTGTGATTGTTTGGGAGTCTGTAGCCTGTGTTTTTGGTTAAATAGCTGATATAGTGGTGCAGTTGTGAAAATGAAGTACCAAGTCCAGTAGGCAGATGTCCTTTGAAGGCAGTTTTAGTTTTGCTTTCTATTTCTTCTACAAAGCAACCAAACATTTATTGATGTTTGATGATCTTGTGCTGTAGCAAAATAAATACTGAATAATTTCCTAATGGGATAGGGTTACTGTTTAGACCCAGTATTCAGAAACACTTTTTTTTTTTTTAAATAAATCTCAATTTTACTAAGTGGCAATGCCTATAAATTCATGTGTTTTCTTTGCAAAGTCTGCATGGGTTAACTCCTCTGTAAACAATTGTTTTGCGTGTTAAATAATAGTAAAGATGTATTGAGCAAGAGAGTTGAATATGAACATGTTAAATTCTTGGTTTGTGTTCCAGTGAAAAGAAGCATCGAGAATATACTAGTGAAGTCACTTTTAAATTCTAGAAAAAATTAAAACATGTCAACTGAATGGCGTACTCGGATACTTAACCTGAAGATACTACTTTGGCAGTGTTTGGGTAGAACTGACCACCAACACCCTTCCCTCTGGAAAACATCACATCTATTCATAGCACTTCCCAGAGGTTAAATGAAGCCCTTGGAACAGTCACAGGAAATAATACCAATGTGCTCTTAAACCGTGACCTTTTGGTCAAAGTGGCCAAATATGCTACTTCTCTTGATTACTGGGAGGACGACATATAATTATTCTTGCCCTGTATGGAGCCGGGAGGTGCCAGGAGGTGTCCCAGGGCCCTTGTGCTCCTGCATGGCCATCACTGACTCCCCTCCCTGCTGGACAGGGTTTTTTGCTGTGTTTATTCACAAACACCACCTGTATATTGATTTCAGCATTTTGGTTCTTTTTGAGGAAAAGCTGAGCCAGATGTTCTGTTGTCCATCAGCTGAGGATGCGTAACTGAGAGAGATGGTGTGCTGCTCATCTTTGATGCTGTTCATTTGGCAGTATTTTCTTAGAAACAAGGCTTTCTGCTGTCATAGTATTTTAAGTACAGTCATTTGCCTCACTTGGAGGAGTTCTAAATAATGCAATACTTAAATATCTGGTAGATTTTTTTCAGTCAGGTACTCAAGCTGTTGGTAGCAATGCTAGAAGTGTTTTCATGTTTGAAAAATAGAGATGTTGCTGTGCCTTACCAGGTGGTCAGAAACAGGAGAATTTCCTTCCTTTGGTCGATAAAATTAGAAGTTGGGGCATCTTCCATTTTTGTCAATGTGTTTCAATGTTTTTCGATTTTGTTTTGTTTGGTTTTTATGAAGTCTGTGATACTCAATAAAAATTGTCATGTGTGCATGTAAGTAAGGTGAGTTTGTTTTAATAATTGGTGGAGGAAACACAGATGCTTGTATGATGCAGTTGATTGCACTGTTGTAGTTGTCTGCTTTAGGATGACATAAATTGTGTCCTGGAGACTCCATTAACAGTAAAGGAAGTGTGCACAGTTTTTCACTGACCTCCATGCTTGGCTGTGTGCAAAGATAGGTGGAATGGAGTTCAGAATCCTAATTTGACAATTTTGTCATCAGCTCTGCACACTGTACATGCCACAGTGGTGTTTGGCAGCACTGAAGTGTAACCAGGGATACAGACTTGCAGAGTCCCGCTGTTTATCTTTAGCTCCTCTTCAGAGGAGGAGGAGGAGAAGAGGGAGAACTTGGCAAAAAAATTTCAGCGGTTGGTGGTGGTGTTCTGCTTCTCTAAGTTTAGCAGCATTGGGGGTGGTTGTTAAAATGGGCTTTCAGATTTTGAAACCTTCTGTTCTGAGCAGCATTAAGTAACTTGGTGCTTCAGCACAGTGGTAGTCTTGATTATGGTGCAGCTTCCAAAGCCAAAATACCTGGCTGAATTTAATCAGTAGTTCAGTAAAAATGGAAGAGATTTAAAAGCCTTCCCTGTTGCAGACAAGAATTGCGTAGTTCGCTCACAGGCAACTTCAGGCAACATACTCAAATTGCAATTTGTGGAAATTTCATGTCACACAGAAGTCCTGTCGCTTTACTCCATAGAGGCAAACCTGAACTCAGCATCAGCAGTGGCTTGTTGTTTTGCCGCTGTAGAGAAACTTCTTGTCTGTTACACAGCCAGGAGAACAATATAGAGGGTTATGGAAAGGCTGCATTATTCCAGGGGCCTTTCTGACTGTTTTCACACTTCTATAGGATGTTAGCAGATCTCCCAATGCAAAAAGCTGCAACTGAATTTGATAAAGTACCACCTCTTCTAATTCCTTCTCTGATGGATTTTGGTAGCTGGCTTCCTGAGTGAGTATTACCAACATTTTTATGTGCTTACCCTTCAGCATTTCCACAAAATCTGCTATAATTGTCTGTTTCTGAATTTACTAAGTACACTTGCAAGACTGTGATCCTTTGCATAATTATTTTTTTAAAGTCTTTGTAAGAAACTTTTTAGTTCCCTGCTCTCCTGTAGTCTGCAGCATTGAAGGGGAATCAATACAGAGTTATGGAAAGGGGGGGGGATTCATCAGGGACAATCACTAACATTGGTTATAGAAGGAAATGGGATGCTGTTGCGGAAGGAAAGGGAGAGATCACACATACATAAGTGTCTCGAGTGGATTCTGTCTGGATTCATCTCTTTATGCTTGCTGATAGCCCAGGGTACTGCTAAGACTAAAAAAGAAGTCTGAAGTCTGCATTCCATTGCAAGAATTGCTATACTTCTTTTAACATATTCGGGAAGCATGAATTTTCTGCAATCATAGCAAAATCAAATTTTCATAGCTCCTTAGAACTAAGACTTTGTATTTTTTTATAAATTTCCTTTGACTTAGACTTCAGGTTGCTTGCATCAGTAGAGGGAAGTGGTATGAGAAGCCTTCACAGAGCTGCATGGCCAAGCCTGGGATGGGGTTCTGACCAATACTCTGCTCACAGGGCTTCCATCTTCCTAGTGCCCATTTTCCTCCTTTCGTGAACTTAAAGCTGTAATATATTGGAATCTTGTCTCATTGATGCCACAGGTGTGTGGGGTTTGGCACCTGTACAGAACCTCATTTGTGTGAGTTTAAGCTCTAGTTCAAGGGGAGGCATTTTAATGCAGGTACTTGCTATGTGGTTTGGGTTGGGGAGGGGGTTGAATTTACAGCCAACTTGAACCTTCTGTTCTGAAATTCTACTTCAGGACTGGATTAAGTCATTCCATAAGCTCAGTGGTATGATTTTAATGGAGCTGGTCTGTGATACTAAGGATAAAATTTAGCTCACTGCTGGGCTTTGTCACAGTAAGATGCATGATGAAAGTTTGCAGTTTGGTGAGTATTTACAAGGTGTTTAGCAATTGGTGAGATGCTAACAGTTTTCATCATTTTTTTTCCTGTGATGTGATTGGGAAGGTGGTATTTTTATTTCTACCGGCAAGCTATGGTACTGCTTGCTCTACCTTTACTATTAACATCCTGGGAAGTAACTTAAGGGAAAGAGAATGATGGTAAGGATCTGGAAAAGGAAGATAGGGTGATATTTCTGAGGTAAACAGAAAACTGAGAAAAAGGAGAGTAAGATAAACTGGTGGAAAGATGCATGAAAGCTTTTAAAGTATTCAGTGTGATGTAAATGTCAGTTTAAAAAAAAAAACACCTTTCAGATGGTACACAAGCCCTTTCTAGGTTTTCATATTTGTCAGTATAGTTTTTCAAGATAAAAATACTAAGCTTTAATTTTCTGCTACATAAAAGAATGTAAAAGAAAAGGCTTATTGTTACACAAGACTGGCAGACTAATATTAGAAAAGGATTTTTTTTTAAGTAGGAATTTTTTTTTAACCCATTAGTAGTATTTCAGCTGTTGTAAAGACTTCTATATATAACATATACAGGAGCGCAAACTATAGATGTTAATCATCTTTACGTAGCAGGGTTGGTTGTTGTGATAGGTGGTGTCCAGGCTCATGGCACCATACAGTAGTTTAGGTTGGAAGGGACATCTGCAGGTCCTTGCTCAGCGCAGGGCTGAGGATGCTCTTGAGTCTTGCCCAGTCAAGTGTTGATTATCTCCAAGGATGGAAGTTTCACAGCCTATCTGGGGCAACTTCTTTTAGTGTTTGACCGCTGCAGTTCTTAGTATTTAGGAGGAATTTATCCTGCTGCAGCTTGGCTTTGTTGCCTCTTCTACTGTTATTGTGTATGTCCAAGAGTTTCATTCCATCTTTAGGTTGCTGTATCTGCTTAAAATGTTAATCTAGACATACAAAAGAATAATTAAATACTTGCTTGTCTGATGTTTCCCTCTTCCTCAAGCAGTTCTCCACTCACTTAAATACAATTCATCTGCAAAGAGCTTTCTCTTCCATTATGTTTG
This sequence comes from Falco biarmicus, assembly GCF_023638135.1. NCBI lineage: Eukaryota > Metazoa > Chordata > Aves > Falconiformes > Falconidae > Falco > Falco biarmicus. Next base: position 57,279,513 of record NC_079291.1, on the reverse strand, counting down.
CAGTAATTTTCAGTTTAAAGTCAGTGCTTCTGTTCTCTCACTTGCCTTGGCTGTATTTTTTCCTAAAGATAGGAAGATGCTATAGCTATAGGTTCCTCACTTTACAAAATAATACAATTTTGTCATGCTCTCATATACTCATTTAAGCCATTCTTTGGTTTAGCATAATCACCTGTTAAAAGTATTTATCCTACTGTGCATACACAGTTCTTAAAATTTTCTAGAATAAACAAAATCCCACTTTAAACAGTCATGCTGTGTGTCAAAACTCCCTCAAAAATGTTAAGTCTCTTGGGAAAATGGAACCTGAGTACATTCAAAGGGGATGCTCTTCTTTTTCAGCACCCTCTTGTTGGAACTTACTGGTTCTTGAGACACTGTACCCAACTTACTAATTGTTTTAATAAATGCGTACTGTTAATCCATGAACTTTTCTTAATTGCCCAGTGACATATCCAGAAAAAATATTTTGATAAGGGTGAAGATGCACCTCTGCTTTTATGACCATGTGTTGTAAGTGTTGCATGTCTGAGCTGTAGTTAACACCCCCATGTACCCACCCACCCCCTTTTAATTGGGTTGATTCTCTCCCAGGGGAGAAGATGGGACTGTATGGTCAGTGGCAAAGAGTTCTGCCAGTTTTAGCAGACTCTGTAATTGTGGTTTTACATCTTCACAATGTTAGGATAGGGACTGTTGTGTGTTAGGGTGATAGCTACAGTGTTACAGTAAGTAGGAAGCACACTTCTACAGTGTTACAGTGCTTATATGTGTTCATTACCGTAAAAACCAAAACAAAAAGCATAGTCTCTCTGGAAAACGAGAAAAGGGTAAGCTTAAGAGATGCTGTTAATGAAAATATTGCATTGGTTCCTATTTCAAATAGAGCAACAGCATGTACTTTCTTCAAAAATAAAATTTCCCAAAAATGGAAGGTTCGATGGGAAACCCAAAACCTTTCATGGCTTTTTTTGTCCACTTTTTTGTGGATAAAAATTCTGTTTGAGGCCATCCTACAGAATGCCTAGAGATGCTTAGCTATGGTTGTATACAAACTATTTTTTCTGGTTATGTATTTATGTGAAGGTAATAATGGTTTCAGCTAAGCTTTTCAAAGATGGTAAGGGATAAAATGGTATGTTGTTATTAAATTACATGTGTTTTTCACTCCTTGATAAACATATTCCTGACTATGTAGTGGTCTCACTCCTGAGTAGTTTGCTGTTGTTACACAGTGTATACTCATTTGATCTTGAAATCAACTTCAGCTTGTCTGGTTTTAAAACATAGATGAGATCCTTTGCCTCTAAACTTAACTTTCTCTGCTTTAAAACTTGGTAGGTCGTAATATCCTGCAGCAATGTTGCATGGCAGTTTGATATATTTTCTGGCGACCACACAGAATCTGAGCCTATATAATCTCAGTGAGTAGCAGTTATGATAATGGCTCTTACATAGTACAGTATGAATGTGAGGAAAGTGGGTACTAGTCCCTCCAGAAATGACATGATGATCCATAAACAGCTCTGCGTTCCTGAATAAGAAGCTTAAATAGTGGGCTACTTTTGAATAAATTGCCACCTGACAACTTCTGACATTTTTTTTCTGTTAGATCCCCACCACCCCACCCCCACCCCCCCAACTGTATAATGATTTAAAATAGATTTTGGAATTATACTGTAAGGTGATATGTGAGGAAGTCATGTAGAGAAGATTCAGTTTTGAAAGAACAGCAACATAGAAGACCTTGGTGGTTTGGGGTACTTTTTCAACTCTTCTTTCATTCTGCCTGTTACTATTTTCTGTGCCAATTATGTCTTACGTCACCAGGAAGTTCTGCAGGTCGCACAAGAGATGGGAATGTCAGGCTGGAGTTGGTATCCTTCAAAACATTAATCTTTACTCCAATAAACTGTTGCTAGTATTTGCAGTTAACACAAGTCCTCTTTTCAGTGCTGTGCTTCCCAGATTTTCCTCTCTTGTAAAACTGAACCACTGACAGTCATATCTGCACAAAGGGGCAGGGAGAGCAGGGGTTAAAGATTGCAACAAGGGACAACTTAGCCCTTGCAAAATGTTCTTCTCGGGTTACAGAAAATTACTGTTAAGACTAAGTAGGGATTTTTTTGGTGGTATTAGTGCTGGAGGTGCTTTGTATTTTTTTTTTTTTTTTTAACTGTTGGGTAGAATAATCTCTGCTGCTTCACTTTAGCTTTCCCAGGACGTGTAGGATGACAGTGGTTTAGGTACCACTTTTTGACTTAACTTCTTATTTAGCACAGAACCTGCAGAGGTGATATAGCTTAGTTCTTCATACAACCTGCTGTTCACACAGCCTCAGGAACTATTATTGTTGTTATTATGTCACCTTAGCATTTCATCAGAATACCATGAACGTTAATTTTCAGCACAGAAAATTAAAAAAAAAAATGTCTGGTAGATACTGCTGTAGAAAATCTGTACCTCATTGTAAAATTTCCCCTGAATCCTGTCTTCAAAGAAAATAAAATACAAAATTCTTTCTGTGTCTCCCAATAAAATTCTGACGTATCCTTTCTTTAGGTTCAGCTTTACCTTTTGCAGTGTCTGTTGTTTTATTGCTGTAATACCAATTAGTCCCTAAGAAGCCAGCTCTTTCCCTTTAAACTGCATTGTGATAGTAGGTTGCTTATATTCTGTTAATTCTGTCAAATAAAACAATGTGTGTTAATTACTGGTTTTGTTTCTCACATAGTTGAGCATACAGCTCTATTACACTCAATAGCATGTTTTCTGATTGTTTGTTTTAGTGACAGTATTAGTATTTCACTTCAGTGTTTTAAGATTAACATAATCATTAAGCTGTGTAATAAGATACAGTCTTTATTCTCATGCAGTGAAATGGCAGGGGAAGGCAGGGCATAGTTTTGTGGTTTATTCAAGAAAAGTAAGAAAAAGCAGATTAGCCAATTACTTGGCGTTCTCTGTTATGGGATAGCAAGGCCAAAACTGAAGCATTTACAGTAAAACCCATGTTCGTGGGAGTGGATTATTTTTCCATTTTTTGCCAGATTTGCAAAACACTGAATGTTAGTACCAAAATAATCTTTGTAGCTAGTTTTTGCATATTTGGGGACACGTCTTCTATGATTTACCAGCAGTATTTGGTATACTTTTATAATATATTGTGCTGTTTGTCTCCAGTATGGTTAAACAGAGGTGACTCTGATAACTGCAATTTGGTAGATTTAAGAGTTGAGTGTCTTTGGTTTTGGAGGCAAGATATTAATCTTTGATAACATATTTTCGATGTGTTACTGAAATTCATTTTGTACACTAGCTCTGCTGCTTTTTTCAGTGTTTGTTGTGAGGCTCTTTTCAGCAAAACTTCTGTCAATGATAGCCCCGTGGAAGCGAAGTAGCAGCTAATCAATGTGTGTTTTATCTGTGGATTTAAGTGCTTAACTTAAATGGAAAATTGTTTTATAAAAATGAAAATCTTCCCAATGCAATGTGACAAGCTGCTGCAGCCTCATCTTCTCTGTTTCGTTGTGTGTGTTTGGCTCCCTTTCTGGGTGTAAGTTTAAACAGGAGTTGTCAGACAGAAGAAAGGAAGAAAGGTTGTGTCTTTTGGGTTTGTCTTTTTTTTTTTTTTTTTTTTTTTAATCATTATGCTTCACAGGGCTTTGCCTTTAAAATGTGGTTCCACGTGGAATACATCATGGCTGTTTCTCTTGTGGCCTGTCATCGATGGTGTATTCTCTTCAATTACTATCTTGACTAGTACCCGAAAAATGTAAGACATTAGGCTATCTGCTAGTAGTGTTCCACATTGTTTAGCATAAAAGTATTTGGAAATCCTGTACTCTGAAGTATTTCAGAAAGGTTGCCTTAAAAGTTCTTGAAATGTGTGTGGTCCCTCTTGGCACAGAGACCTGGGATGTGGTCCTCGTAGTTGTACATCCTGGTCTGCCACTGATAATTGCTTGGCTTCTTATTTCCTAAAACAAACAGTATGTTTGGAGTGTGGTTAATAATTATTTCTTAAACTGCTGTCCATGAAAAGCTGTTCTTAATGTGAACCTGCTTTTTAGTAAAAAAGGTTACAGCCCTATTCCTTTAAAAAAAAAAAAAAAGGGATAATCGCGTCACTTCCTGGAAGTATATAGAGTCTGACTCTTACAGTCATCTTCATAAATTACAATGGTTTTCCTTAGGATTCATCCTTTTCTTCCCACTCTCTTCTGGACTTCATGAGCTACCTATAGACACAAATGTGCCAAACATTGTTAATCATTGTGGTTGCTTTTACTGGAGTCTATAATAAGACATCTCATGGCTGAAAGGTGGTTGTACATGTTGAAAAGCTGATAGATGAACATGTCACCATTGACACGAAACATTACAAATGTGCCTGTAGTCATTTCATTCATCACTACAAATGCGATTCTCTTGATCTGCTTGGCATGCATATATATGCACAGTGGCTGAACGGATTTAAGCATGCCTGTGTGTCAAATGATAGTCTAGATGGAGCATGGTGGTAGAAACACTTCTTGTTACAAGAGACAGTTGTAAGTTCAGGGGCCTCTGTTAGCTCTGCTGCATGATGACAGTGGTTATTTGGTTATTGCTTGGAACATGATGGGAAACCATTGGTGTCCATCTGAGCTGTAAGCATCATTGGTCTTGAACATTTTGTTTCCTGTTATATTTGCATTCCTTGAGTTCTGCAGGTTTTGGTTGGTTTTTTTCATGTTTAAGCTTCCTGTTACTACGAACATTTGGACATACGTAATGCTGTTCAGAAGTAGTCCGTTTACAAAAACTATAAAAAAAAAATCAACCTGGGACAACCACAATAAAATTTTTATCAGTTCTTGTAAGGAGACATAATATTGGTTAAAGTGGTGGTTGATTGGTTTATATTATACTATGTAAATAAGGGAAACTTTAAGGAAATGCATAGGTGTTTCACTGACTGTGAAGCCTGTGGACCTGTGTTTTTTACTAATATGCCACGTTATCTTCAAAGGTTAATAAAGAAACAATACAAAATTGCGTGAAGTCTTTTTTTTTAATATATATATATACACACACATATATATCCTTTCTCCCAGGCATTTGAGTTCAGAATTAATTTAGAAAAAACCTTAAACAAAAAAAGCACTAACCCCCCACCCCAAACAAAAATATTTCAGTGTGGTTAGTCACAAAGTGGAAGCATTGATCTCTGTGACAGCTTTCTTAAAGGGAGCTGGGCACCTTTGCAACTCTGACAGAAAAGGCTATAGGCAGGTCCTCATTTGATCAAAAGGGGAAACGTGCCCTGTTGGAAGGTGCTTGTATGGGGATTTTGAGCAGAATTACAGATTGCTTTTGTGTGTTACTGCCTGTGGCACTTAATAAACCCTGAAAATACTAAAATTGCCTGCTTAAGAAAGTGAGAGTCATCTCTTAAGGATTAATATGCACTTCTCAAAATTACTTCCATATTTTATAGAGACATGAAGATTTGTTACAGCAATTATTTTTTAAAAAAGATCTGAGATGAATTGTGCATTTGTGGAAAAGGTTCGGTGCAATGCACATGTTGTGGCAGATGTGGTAAAAGCAGTGGTTATGATGAAAGGAGGTGATCTGCAAAGGCAGGAAAATGCAGGGTCTGTCACAGGAGAGAATCTCAGTTTGGGCAGAGTCCTTCAGCTGTGACAGATGACACCTCTTTAAGCCACATAAGAACTTGGGGGATGCAGGAAGAGACAGTCCATGGTCTACGTTCACACTGCACATGTATTATAGGGTGGAGTAAGATGTACTTTATATGAACAGGAGCAGTGAAGATATTACAGAGCACATAAATACTGTTTGCATTTGCTTTTTGAAGACTGCTGCCTTGCACTGTGGTACATCGTAACAACGGACTTTCAGTGCTGTCCTTGCTCAATAAATGTGTGTCAGCAGTGTCAGCTTCAGAGTGCTCTGTTATGTGGTGAAGCACCCAATGGCATTGTGATGGGTCTTTATGACATTGTAATAATCAAACTTCATTTATGGAGTTATCAAGAAAGATTAAGTGTTAGAAATAATAAAGTTTACTGTAGAGTGGTAGCACTGGAAAGTTTCTGCAGTAACCGAGTTGTATGAATCATAGGATGGGTTGGGTTGGAAGGGACCTTAGAGACCATCTAGTTCCAACCCCCGTGCCATGAGCAGGGCACCTTCCACCAGCCCAGGCTGCTCCCAGCCCTGTCCAGCCTGGCCTTGGGCACTGCCAGGGCTGGGGCACCCACAGCTGCTCTGGGCAACCTGTGCCAGTGTCTCACCACCCTCAAGTAAAGGATTTCTTCCTTATGTCTAATGTAAATCTCCCCTCTTTCAGTGTAAAGTCATTCTCCCTTGTGCTGTTGCTACATGCCCTTGTAAAAGCCCCTCTCCAGCTTTCCTGTCGGCCCCTTTAGGTACTGGGAGGCTGCTGTAAGGTTTCTTCTTCTGCTGTACACACTTCTGCTGCAAGCGCCTTCTCTTCCCCAGGCTGAACAGCCCCAGCTCTCCCAGCCTGTCTGCACAGCAGAGGGGCTCCAGCCCTCTGAGCACCTTTGTGGCCTCCTCTGGACTCACTCCAGCATGTCCGTGTCCTGATGTTGGGGGCCCCATGTGAAAACACATGTCTCTTAGCAGAATAGGGGGTAAAACTGAACGCTACTGATGATGTAAGTACAGCCACGTTGTGTAGATAGTTTTTCCTTGGATCCTTTATGTCTTTGCATCCTTACTGTGCTTTCATTCAGGTACCTGACAGTATCTTGTAATTAGCACATGCCCTATGCTGTATGAGTCCCAGAGTGATTCAAACGATGGTGAAGTGATTTTTGCAGCTAGGTGCTTGGTGAAGGAGTACAGCAGGGCAAGCTGTCCAACACGTCCTCCTAGCATTCAAATAGACTTTGATGTAGGAAGGGCAGCTGAGAGAGATCCTTAAATGCGTGACCCTGAAATCCTAGGGAAGGAGGCACCAGGAGCACAAAAGCGGAAGGTGACTTAGAAAGGGCGACAGTGAAATGGTGACATTCATCAGAGGATTCAAGGGGGAAGAGAGAGAAAGAGAGCGTAAACATTATGATCTGTGAACTACAAGTTGGCAAACCTCAGTAAACTCAGAAGCGGGAGACGTGGCTCAAGAGGGTTCTTTCAGATGCAAACCTGAAAGGAAAAGAGGAGACTTAAGGTGAGGTAGCAGTTTAACAAATTTTTTGTTATGGAGACAAGCACAGACTGTCCCAGTTCAAATGAAGGTAGAAAATACAGTAACATACTAACTTGATACGTTTTTCCAGCATGAGAGGGAAGTTAGGAAGGAAGCAAGCCTGTGGAAAGTCTGACCTAGTTTCCAATAGGGATAAGTATAAAAGAATGTTTGTGTTTCTCTGGTTATTTTTTTTGTTGTTTTTTTTGATGTTCTGTGACTTGTGCTTGCCAGAACATGCACCTCGTAGTGGCTGTGGGGAAAACAAAGAATCAGAGTATTGTAGTAATGAAAGGAAGACAAAGGACTTGGTCTGCTGCTCAGCAGGAAGAGGAAGTTACCAACTTCTGACACTAAAATATTTTATTAAAATGGGGGAAGGGAAGCTTGTATCAGTCTTTGGCTAAGACTTTAATTGAGAGCAGATGGCAAATTAAATCACTGGATGCTGAGTGGCTGGTGTGAAATTATACAACTTCAGAGCTGTGAGCTGTTACCTTTGACACCTTGGGAAGAGTAAATAAGCTTCTAAAAAATCCCAGAAGAATGAACATAACACTTAGGCTGCCTTATTCATAATTTTTAATTTCAGTTTTCAGAAAGGAACATGGAAACATAAGAACTGTTGCAAGAAACCAAGGAAACCAATAGTATCCAGCAAATTTTTCTTTTCAAAAATAAACCATGTCAAAGAAACTGAATGCATTTCTGTAACTTGTTAACAAGGAAAGGATTAGTACATTACCATGAACTGAAGTGAAGCTTTTAAGATGCTAAACTAGAAAACTGTGGTCTGCATATAAACTGCTATAAAATGGGTGGAGAAATCTTTTCCTAATGTATCAATAGTCCAGGGCCCTGAAAGGGATATGGCAGATGGGAGTGTGTAGCAGCCTGTTCTAGGTCTGGTGCTGGTCAGTCTTCAATGAAGTGGATGATGCAATGGAGAACATACTGAATCTGCAGGTACTGAAATAAAAGACACACACTGGATGTTTCCACTAAAAATAGAAAGGGACTGGATGAGCTAAATGTATAGTCTCTGTTTTTCATGTTATTTCATCAGACTATTTCAAGATTTTGTGGAATAAGCCACTGTGAAAACTGAGAAGGGACAACTAATTGTGTTGCTAGTCTGTAGAAAATCCTGAGATACTTGTAGGAGTCAAATTTGACATGCAGCAGTAAAAAAAAGATATATGCCTGTTTACGCATTCCAACATGACAGCTGATTTGTGAGAATGGTGAAGTCGTCCTGCTGTACCCTGTTTCAGAAAGACTTCTTCTGAAGTGCCGTGTAAAGCTTTGAGCACTGGATTTGGATCTGAGTTTTCCAAGGAGCTGGGAGAAAGAAATCAGACTAGAAAAGCAGACCTTCAGTGAAAGGCTGAACAAATTGAGAATTTTCTTTTTTTTTATCTCTGGGAGAGGAATTCCTGATTTTTATTTATTTATCTATGTATCTGTGTGTTGTTTCTGTGATTGATGTGACTGCAACATTTCAATAGTTTGTTTGCCAACAGAAATCACAATAGTACTGGTACTGGCTTACGTTTTTTTCTTTTTTAAATATAGAAGAGGTGTGTTGGTGTGGCTAATTCTGCATGTAGTTAATGTGTGTCTAGTAACTTAATTTTTCCCACCTCTTCTTGATACTACATTGCTGAACATTACATATAAATGGCTATGGGATCTCTGTAGTTGAACATGAAATAAAGGATGAGCGTTTAAAAGTGTCAGGTTCATTCATAACACTGGAAGCACCTTGAATCAGCAGGTCAAACAACCTAAAAGAAATCAAACCCAAATCAGTTTGGGTTGGAAGAGACCTTAAAGATCATCTAGTTTCAACCCCCCTGCCACGGGCAGGGACACCTTCCACCAGCCCAGGTTGCTCTGAGCCTCATCCAAATTGGCCTTGGACATTTCCAGGGCTGGGGCAGCCTGTGCCAGCGCCTCACCACCCTCAGAGTAAAGAATTCCTTCCTTGTATCTAATCTAGATCTCCCCTCTTTCAATTTGAAACTAAATCAGTTCAGCTGTCACTTAAAGCAGTAGCTCTTCTTCCTGCCCTTTTGAGAAAGTAACTTTTCCCTTTAGCCATAGTAAATGCTTTTTGCAGAATACCTCAAGGGACTGATGGTAGGGGGGTGGTCCAATACACCCTCATTTTGTGGTGCCCTTTGCATGTCCTGCAGTACTTTTGGTCGGTAGCTGGTGTTACTCAGCAGACCATAGGCATATAGAAGATACATCAGCTCCTTTTGATGAGGCTGTCAATACAACAGTCAGTGCTTAAGTTAACAGCTGCTGTGCAGTCTGCATCTTAAATGCTTTAAAATTATTGAGAGTAAATCCAGTAGAAACAGTAGTGGAGTGGCTGCTGATCTTACTCAGCAGCTGAAGGAATGGTGAGTCTGGGAATTGGGCAATTGTACCCTGAAGTGCCATGTATACAATTCAACAAATTGCCAGATGTCTTTATGTATAGTATAGTAGTTTACCTGGAGTCGGTAATTGAGGAAGTGCCAAAATAACTGGAAAGGATGACGGGGTTATTTTTACTCTTATTTTAGAGTAGGCCATGAGATTCAGGAAGAAGGAATTGAGGAAAGCTGTTGGGACACATACACAAATAACATTACAAAACACAACATTTCAAGATAAAGAAATCTGACGGTTGGTTGGTTGGTTGGTTGGGGTTTTTTCTTCCCCCTGGGTCATACTGGGGTGGTCTTGACAATGTTGTATTGGCCAAGGGAGGGAAGAAAAGGAGATATGCCGCCTTAAGCTGAGGAGGAAGGAAGCTGTTCTGAGGGTGGAAGGGGCTGATGGCAGAGCCTAGAGACTGGCATGGAGTAAGCAGGCGGAGCACTAGAAAGAGACATGCCTTAGTGCAGAGAAACTCAACTGCTTTGAGACTAAAAGATGATAAGTTGTAGACTCTTCCTTCCTCCCTTGACCACCTCAATCTGCTGCACTGTGTTCCGTGGTTGCCATAGCCAAGCTGTTCTGCTTGCAGTCATGTCTTTTCCATCTTCCTTCCTATCTTCCACAAGCCTGCTATTGCTGCCACTTTCCCAACCCCACAGAAAAAACAGTGGAAGTGCTCCAGTGCAGCTGCATCAGGCTCACATGAAGTGCCTGAAGCATAATGCTGAAAGGTGAATAAAGCTATGAGGACATTGGTGGTTATCTGCTTGTAGTGGCGTTGCAAGGTTTGTTTGTACATTTGTATTTGGATTATCTGCTCTCTTGGTGAATAAAGTTTAGTGTGTTTGTTCAGCTGCAGGAATTTGTTAATCTTTCTTTCCTTCACTTTCCTCCCAGAAATGAGAATAATCTCACCATGGAGAAGTTCAGCAAAGATTTGATCGCAAGAGCTTTCGCTGCTTGCGCTTTTCTTTCTTTTTTTTTTTTTTTCCTGTCGCTGGGAGAATACATTTGTAGTGGTAGCTGGAAGAGAAGAAAACTGAATGTGCAGGATTAAGCTTGAGGCCCCAGCTTCCTGTATAAGGGGAGAGGAGCTCACGAGCCCAAGCCGCCAGGCAAAAGGAAAAAGGGTAATGGACAAACATAGACTATGCCGTTTGCTGCGCTGCGTTCCAGCTGCTGCTGGGTGGACCTCCTGCTGTGGGACATGAGTGACATTTGGGGCAGTCACCGTCAATGCAAAGCTGCCCTTTCGCTGTGCTGAACACGGGAGCTAATGAGGGAAGGTTGGCAGTTTCTCATGGTTTTAACAGTTCAGAAAGCAATAGGGTTTTATTTCTGAGAGGGTTTAGGTAAAAGAGCACCTCATATGAATTTTATTATTCAAGGCTAAAGCAAATGTTGAGAAGTAGGAAAATAGAAGTTCTTGGAAAAAGAGCACATGGAATTCGCCACTCTTTAGTTGAAGAGCCGCAGGTTTGTAGGAGGCTGTCTCTTGAATGCCGCAAAGCCAAGCAGCTTGGGAGTGCCCTGTTCCAAAACCTGCCTGGACCTCTCTTCCCTTTGAAAACTCACTTAGAAATGTGGGTTTTGTAGAGTTTACAGCTCGTTTTCAGTCTCTGATGGGGAACAGATCATCGAACAATATTTGCTACCAAGTTCTCTGCAAACCAGGCATTAGGAAGTCTCCATTTTCCGTGTCTTGCACCTTAGATTTGTCTTTTTGTAGGGAACATGAAGAGCCACCTGAAAATCCAACCAGAGTGAAATCTTTGAATGACAGTAACTTAATGATAATTTTAAAAGGACTTGGTAGTAGATTAGGTTAAAAATAATACTTTCTGTTTTCTACTTTCTTGCTGCGATAATAAGCAGAGTATCCTAGCTCACATGCGTGATACCTTAAAGAAGAAAAATTAAAAGGTATCTTTAAAGGGTAATTGGGCTGATGGTTGGCTTAAACCTGTAGCTGCAGCCGTACAGTCCAGTACGTACCATTTCTTTCAATCACTTTAACAAAAATGACTTTTCTGCCCTTGATATCCTTCCCCTGTTCTACTTACCCTTCCAGCAGCGACAATGCGTAGAGATGAAGACAGAGTTTATGTTTGTTATGTTTGTCCTTCGTTCTGCAGATTGTACTTCTTGTGCTCCTTTCTCAAAGGACACCTTGTCCAGTTCCTTAAGCGACAGCTTGCTGGTGGCTTCCTGGAAAAGATACTTGAAGGCTCCAGGGAATTGAACTTGGCGATACTGCCTTCTAACACAGTCTTGCGAGTCACAAACACTTAAAAATACTTCTATGGTAGCAGTATAATTGGACTCTTGCTTTCTAATTTCTGAAACATCTGGGTTCATATTCCGCAGTTTGTTTATTTTTATCCAAGCCTAAGGATTAGGAAGCCTGAGGCCGTAGCGGAGCCATCAGTCTGCAGAATCAAGGCTTAAACAAGAAGGATGAGATCAATGTGGCCATCGTTCTTAGAAGGACTTCTCTCTTCCTAGAAGTTTTCATCCTTTATAACAGGCAGTTCTTTTTCTCCCTCTGCTTTCTTACATAACTTTTTCTGCTGTAAATGGTTTTGCTTGTGGGATTTGTTTTTATTTACATATGCTGTTAGTACTGTGGACTATAGATGCTTACTTGAAGCCAGGATTCTCTTTGTCTTCTTCATGTAAACAAATCAGTTTTCATGTATAGCTGAAAAAAATCTGTTCCACTTCAGATTATAACACAGTTATGGACCAGAATGTATTATACTCCTTATTGTGGATCCGGTAAGTGATTATCTTTTTTTGATGGCAGTTATAAAGCTATAAAGTATTGTTTTAAAATTGGACTGGTAAGTGGTAGAATATTTTGTTACAGCTTAATTATGGAAAACAGGAGCTTATGGTTTACCCTTACTTAAATGTGTACATGAATCTTTTTAAAGTAATAGGGCAAATATAGTACTGTTTCTGGAGGCTTAAAAAGAAGATTTGTCTCTAATATTAAATTTTTGATGTATTATTCATGAGGAGAGCAAAGCTGAAAGCTTTTTTCTCCTCTCAGTAGAAATGAACTTGGAGAATACATTATCTGTACAGAGAAAATAAAAAAATAAAAGTGACTAACGCTTTCTTATACTGGAATGGTGCGTGCAAGTACTATGAGAATTTCCTCAGGGAGAAGAAGCCAGAATTTTATTGAAAATAAGCTGATACAATCATTGCATAGTTAGTACAATATTACTGGAATTCAGTTCCTAAAAATAGTTAAAGTAATTCTAGTTAGAATGTGTTTTTTAGAATGCCAGAGTGACTGTTTATTGAAGTTGCTTTAAACTCCATGTTTAGGAATTACTACCTCTGGTTTGGATACAGGGCTGGGCTGCATATTTTTCTTAGTTATACCACTTTCAATCTAGCTGTTCAAGATGTATGCATATGCATGCTATGTATTCATGCATGTGTGTATGTACTGTTGTTCTAAGGCAGGCAAAATTTGTGTGAGCTTTTCTATTTATGGCATGTAAATGGCATTTGGAGAAACATTTAAACATATTTAGCATTATGTAATATAATAAATTCTTTCAATATGGAATATTTTAAACCTGGTGCAAACTTAGGTTTGTAATTGTATTTTCTGCTGTATATATATATATGCTATACTACTGTCTGCTATGGTAGTATCACAATAAACAGCAAGTATAAGCTAAGTGATGTCATTTTTAGCGTTCTTTTTCATTTGTACTTTCTCATTCCTAGATCATGCTTGGTTTAATTGCCTGAAATGACTCAAGAAAAAAACAAAACCAACCAAGCTGCATGTTTAGACAAGAGCTCTCAAGATTCGTTTTTCCATTGCTTTACTAGAATCTTAAGCAACAAATTAGTTTATTAATAGGAAAAATATCTGTAATTACTAATAGCCAAACACCACAATTATATTTTGTGGAAGGTGTACCTTAAATTGTTACTTACATGCTAAGGACCTCGTCTAGCAGTGTTTCCTAGATATGTTTACTGTCATTTCTAGATGTTGGATAAAACAGTGTGTGATACCACTGCAGGAATTTATGGTACCTATGATAAGGGAATAAAGTTAGGTTGTTAGAGAATAAAGTTAGGGTGTTACAAGCTAAGTACTTCTCTAGACCTTACTATTAAATTATATGAGTACCTCTCAAATTTTTATATATATTCAGCCCCAAGCTCCTAGTGGAAGGCTGTGTGTGTGCTTTACCTAAGAATAAAAATAAAGGAGGAAATGTTTTGTAGGTGTTTTTTACCCTGGGTTTAAAAAGTCGTTCTATAGGCAGGGAACCATAGCACAAAACATATAAAGCCACTTGACAAAAAAACATGGAAATTCAGAGTGGAGCAGAAAAGTGAATCTAGTTCTCTTTAGACTTTAACTGGTTGTCTTAATTGGTGGGGTTAACCTTTTTCCCTTTGCAGTACATACATCCTATTTAGAAGTAGAATAACAGTATTGTCTTTTGTCACTTCATCTAAATCAATCCTCAATTCCGTATGCCCAGTTGTTACTTGGAGCAGTTGGTACCTTCTGGCATTACTTGGATTTTTGTATTGTCTTTGCTTTTAACAGGAGTATCCAGAACATACAGTTGCAAAAGAATCTGCATATTTCTAGCTCTTTTTTTACATACTCACTTCCAGCCATATTCCTTAATATTTGCTGTGAAATTACAGTGACATAAAACACAAACTGATACAGATGTTTGTACCATAAGCAGAAGAGCAAGAGGAATGTTGCAGGTTAGTAGAACTTGGCATTTTTGAACATTATTCATGAAGATACACCTATCTTTGGGATTGAACAGAAGACTTAAGATAGGAGTGGGAAACTTAAAACCTGTGGCCAGAAAGCAGGCACAAACATTCGATGAGTGTTATAATTACCTTGCATTGTTATCGGATGGTGGTGAAGCATGTTTTAACGCGTGGCTTGTTGAAGGTATTTGGAAACAGTGCTCATCCTTCATTAAAGGGATGAAACAGCCTCTTCAGTGCTTGAGCTCATCTATAAATGTGCACTAGGTGATTAAATAAGATCTTTGAACAATTGCATTTTCTCAAATGAAGAAAAAAAAACCCCTGAGTTTTCTGGATAATGTGCTTGTTTAAGTACTGCACAACTCAGTGTCCAAGGTATTCTCTGTATGAAAAAACATTCCATTTTCACCTCTTGGCAAAAGGAGGGAGGGAGAGTGGAGAAAAAACTGCTGTGAAAGCCCACCCAGCAGGTTTGCCCTGTTTGTATAAGCTCTTTCCCTTGCAAATTGTGTTGTGGTCTTTGAGCTGGTACACATAATCTTTAGGGCAAATAATCTTCCATCAAATGTTCTTTCATCAGACTGTTCCGTACCATGGCATTTTTCACACAGCATATCATGGAGAACTTGCTGGAGTCCCCAGGAATCCTGAAAGCTGGGGTACATTTGGTGGGTGCAGGAGATCATGTTTGGTGTCCCTGTTCCTGATTCAGCCTTGCTGAGGAACCTCAGGTTAAGCCCTAGTCCCGTATTTTGTTTTTCTTGCGAGCAATCTTTTCTGTTTGTAATATGGATGTTCAGGTTTGTAGTTTCAAGTGGTTGGGAAGTAGTTGCATTGATATGGGTAGAGGAGTAGAAGGGTTCAATGAAGGGGTTATTTTGCAGAATTTTTAGGATAAGCAGGCTTGATGGATTGTTTCTGGTCTTAGCCAACTCCACTAACTTACAGGAAAGACTAAAGCAGTGATGTGGGGGATGGTGATCTTTCCCCTAACTGTAAATGTTTGCAATATGAACAGCTGAGCTATTCATCAGGGGCTCTCAGTGGAGAGAAGAAAAAAAATATTTGGTGTTTTTAGGGTGGGTTCTAGTGTAGACAAATGAAATGAATTACAACCTACAACTGCTTATCAGCTTGGCTTTGTGAACGCTGCCTGTGGTCAGCTGGACTGATGAGTGAGCTACCAGGAGGTTATGGAGGATATCCACATAAATTATTTTGGAGCTACAATGATGTAATTAAAACAAAAAATAATAATAATCATTCTGTTCAACATGGAGACCCATTACCACCCAGAAACTTCCCACCACCAGCCGTCTGGCCCTTGGCAGGAGATTTTTGGCAGTGTGAGTCTTAAACACAACGGACCTTACTTTGTTTATTTTGTAGGGCTGGAGTTCGTTGCTTGTGTTGGGACCATGGGAGGAGAGGACTTGTGCCTTCGTTCATGCACATGTGTTTCTGGAGTAGAGTTCTTCAGCAGAAAAGAGAATGTCTTCATAGCATTGCAAGAGTTAGCTCCAGATTTGTACTGTTGATCTTTGTTAAATTTTGGTCTGGGAAAATCCTGTTTGGTCATGTCTTTCTCTTGTCATGTTGTTCCCTGTGTCCCCAAGAAAAATAAGATTTTCCTAGGGAAGGCAGTAATGAAGCAGATATGCTGCTATTTGTCCTCCTCATTTTGGTTATGTAGGAGCAGGAGAGATGCCAGACAGCTTGTTTTGCAGCAGGCACACAATCACATACAATGCTTTTCTGCTTTAGCTTTGTGTAGCTTTGGGAGATTAATTCGAATGCAGAATTTTAGTAATTCATTGATTATGCTGGGGCTGGGCAGAAGGAGCTAAATGGGCAGGGAGAGGCTCTGCCCGAACTGATTAGCACTCAGCCAATAGCCAGAAGACAGCTTTTAAAACTGCTTGTGCCGTGTTATAGTGCAGCAAGTAATACTTATTATTTGGGCCGAAAGGGATTTTTAAAGCTGTTAGGATCAACAGCGCATACAGCTGTGGCAGGTGTGACCATCTTAGGCGATGCTTTTCTCAGTGCAAGTTTTGCTGCACGCAGCCGGGGATCCCGGAGGCACCCGTGCAGTTTTCGGTTAGAAATCGTTGTTGCTGCCCCCCTCTTCCGTCTCAGTGTAAGTTACAACCCACATCACCGGGGGTTGTTGTAGTGAACACCTGCTTGCAGAGCCGGTGCAGGCGTCTCAATGCCAACCGGCAAAGTCCGAGTCAGAGTTGTGCTGAGCGTGTGAGATGACTGAAGAGGAGTGATGCGGAGTGTTGGCTGCTGGCTGGAGCTCTGTAAGGTTAGAGCTTATTATTTTGGGGAGAGGAGAAGGGGCAAGTCTTAAAGATGGCCTTCTAAGTGCTTGAGTATATGCTGAGGTATAGATTTCATATGATTTAAGATTTATGGGTCTGTATGCCTGGGTTTTTCCATCTAAGCTAAGTGCAGTAGATGACTGGATCAGTCATCTGGTTTGGGCTCCTACATGAGATCATACATCAGCTGCTTTTGTCCCCTGAGCCTAGTTGGGACCTCTGCTATTAGAAGTGCTCTTAGTAAGACAAGGGTCCTGTCTCCCTAAGAGATGAAGAATAAGTGCTCTGAAAGACCTGGCTTTCCTTGGTGCCAAGAACAACAGGACAGTACGGTCTGTTTAATGCAAATGGTAAAAGTTCGGCTCCTTTATCCCAAGAAAGAAATGGATGCAAAGCGGTGGGGGATAGTATCGTGTTATGTGCGCACCCTCGCCCCTGCATCATTGATGAAGGGAAACAGCTCTTTATTTTTTTAAATTTTTTGCCAGATCGGGCAGAAACCAACTGATTGGAAATGTTCTGCATAAACGGCTTGGGCAAGAATCTACATTGAGAAACTAGGGCCTGGGCAAGCAGTAATATTAAGAGTAATTTCTGTTGCATCATGCCTTGGTTATCTCCTACAATTAGCACAAAGGCATGTCCTGAAGAAGTAAGCTAGGAAAGAGTGTTAATTTTGTTAATGGGTGCAGATGCTATTTTTACCTTCTTTTATTTTCCTTTGATAAGATCAATATATGACCTTTGTTTGGGGATAACAAGTGGGGTTTGTAGAATGTATCCACATAATTACAAATGTCATCATTTTTGCTTTGGTAAACAACAAAAAGTTACTGTACTGCTTCGGCTATTTTTGTGTTTAGTTTTTTTCTACCAGTTTTTTTTCCTGGTAGAATTAAGGAAACAGTTTATATTTAAACTTCTGCAAACTTGGTCGTCATGAAGACACTGGGTTTTTAACATCAGTTATACAGCAGTCAGTCATTTATGCTTTCTCATGACGTACATGTACAATAACAAGTGGGTAGCTTTCTGCTTTATGGGATTGTTAGAAGCTAAAGCATGGGTATTAAATTGTGTGCATTCCTTCTAGTACAAAGTTTAGGATATTTCAAATAGGTCAAAAGTACTTGATGTTCTGGGTATTTGGAGAAGCAATTAAACATGTCTGCAGCTGTTCCAACCTGCAGCTGAACTGTCAGCTTGGTAGAGTCATCCAAGTACTTGTTCAAGGCACCAAAATGCTTTTTAAAAAATGTCCTCCTATTAAGATTTATGGAATAAGAAAAATTAATATTATTTTTTTTTTAATTTTTATTATCTAAATTTCTAAACAGGCAGTAAACTATGGCTTTATTCTAGAAAGCAGCTGCTGGAAACTGGGCAAATTCTGTTACTTTTCTTGTCCAAACTGTAGTAAATTTATCATACAAAACTTGCAGTTTCCCAATATCTTTTGTTTCATTCTTAATCTAGCTTTCTGAATATCATACTTGCAGGTAGGAATTTGTTGCTTTTAACGGCCTGGGAATACAGGATGGATAAAATAATCTTGAGTTCAAAGTACAAGGTGAGAAGAGCTAGGAATTAATATTTTCCAATTTATTTCTTGGCATTAGTTAAAAATATACTTAATACTAAGCAGTACCTGCAGTCCATGCTGTTAAAGTGCTTGCTGGCATTGTTTGAAGTACTTTATAGACTGTTGATAGTTACCATTTCAGGCTTCTTAATTCTTAATGTGAAATACTGCATTTATCTCTTTTAATAAAATTACAGACTTGCTGAGTAAGGTAAGTTGAACGTTTTCTTTAAAGGTGGTTTTGATATTTAGTTAAGCTTTGTGTTTTGGTACAACTTACATACTCAGCCAGTGGGGAAATAAAAATCTTTGTATCAGACTCCTAAACATTTTTAAATGATGTAAGATGTATATTGGTTTTGGCTGTTCCTTCCTCTGTAGTCAGGGTTTGTTGTTGTTTGGGGTTTTTTTAGTTGATCAGGATTCAGATAGACATTTAGATGTTTTAAACTTAATAGGAGTGCGTTATGTTTGTGTCTCAAAAATGACAGCATGTGTCCTGCTGGCCTTTTTAAATACACCCCAGGGAAGACAAGTTTGAAAGCCAAGGAGGGAGGGTTTGTGCTTCACCAGGGCAATGCTAGGTTTTTTAGCAAATGATTAATAAGAATTCGCGGTACACTCATGTGGGGTTTTTGTGATGTACCTCTTTACTTAGGAGTGCAGATGCTTTGTTACACAAAGATGAAATGCAGCTTAAAATTTTCGTCAGAGATATCTGGCACTGCTGCTGTTCCACAAGTGACACGCTGAATTGAAAAACTGCAGTGATTGATGCTGTAATTACTTTAGATTTAATATAGTTACTGAATATGTGTAGGTCTTACAGAAAACCTAAATTCATCAAAATTCTTTCTAGTTTAACAGGTGAGGGCGGATGCAACAGTTTGAAGAAAAAAAGCAGCAAATACAATTGCAAACATTTTTCTCTCTGTAATATGCACTAGCATTACATGTCCATAAATATTGTATTTAAAAAAAAAGAGAGAATTTATGAAAGATAATCTTAAGGTTGAGTAAATCCTATTCCATGGAAGCTGAAGCTGGAGGAGAAATTACTTTGGCAACAATTCTTCTAAGTCAGGTTTTGTCCCAGCAGATGCACTCGAGTGTCTCACAGCCTGCTTCTTGAGAAATCCCTGTGACTAAAGATGCAACAATTAAGTTTATAATCAAAACCTGATGTTTTAATTTTGCTCCCAGAAGCACTGGATTCAGATAACCTGCTAAAGTGATACTAGCTGTATGCTGACTGTAACTTGGTTTCAGGAGTGTTTTTAGTTGTTAGAAACAGCTGTTACTTTTATATTAATGACCAAAGCACAGATGATGCAGTGATTTAGGGGAAGTTTCCTCTTCCAAATGAGTGGGGTTCCTCTTTCTTCCTTTGTATCTGGGTTTCCTAGTACAGAGAAATTTGGGGAGGAATGGGGGAAAACAGTAATTGGTCCAAATAACATCATCTCTATTAAAGGCGATGTCTTTTGAAGTTATGCAACATCTGGTTTTCTTCCAAAGAAGGTAAATATTTCAGAAGTAGTCATGTGTGTGCCCTTCTCCATTAAGACAGTCTTTTCCAGAAATTACATTATTTAAATGGCATTGGT
This sequence comes from Falco biarmicus, assembly GCF_023638135.1. Classification (NCBI taxonomy): domain Eukaryota; kingdom Metazoa; phylum Chordata; class Aves; order Falconiformes; family Falconidae; genus Falco; species Falco biarmicus. Next base: position 57,259,557 of record NC_079291.1, on the reverse strand, counting down.
TCTGTTAAACATGTTACCAGAAATGTTAGCATCATTTTAAATGTGTACTTTCTCGCAGAGTGGGTGATTTATGAGAACTGCACTCAATATCCACAAAATAGGAATGGGTTGGGAGAAATAAGTGGTAATTGGAAATAGAGATCAAAGGAACTAATTTAAAAAAAAAAAAAGTGTCCTAGTTTGATCCTAGTTTGATTTTTACTGTTAAGGATGTATCTTTTGGGGAGAAGACTTTGGATGAGCAATTTCCCTGGAAGGAATGAGAATGTCCCAGAATTATCCCCAGGAAGTGAATGAACAATTCATAAGGCAAAATGCAAAACCAAAACTTTTCCTTGCAAGGGAGCACCCTTTAACAGCATTTTGGTGAGATGCATCTGTTAGATAAGAGCTGTTCCTAGGAAAGAGATGAGAAAGCTTACAAAAATAGACTAATGCTTTAGATTTGATGTCTTACTGAAGTATTTTTTGCAAAAAGTACAGTTGGGAACATTGCTGTCTCTATGGGAACATCTTATGGCTGTATTTAGGAAAAGTAAATTAAGCTTACTGTCCTCAGATGAGCGAGTTTTTGATAAAGCTTTGGTTGGAGGTGTCCTAGTATTTCTGAGGGGAAAAAGAGTGGAAGCATTTTTTCTACATTTGGGTTTGATGAACCACTCATCTCATGCTTTCAAGGCAAAAAAAGTACCAAAACTATCCCCTGTCTTTGAGTCAACCTGCTTGCAGCAGGAGGCAGAAAGAAACTCAGCTCAATTTCACAACCTGAGGTTGTGAATCTGGTCATTGATGGGGAATGGGGGAACCCAAACATCTATTTATTAAACAACAAACTTGATAAGGAAGCAGGTTGATCGTAGGTATGGTGCCCAGCAACAGTCTTAAGGTTTGGATCGTGCTTTGACTTGAAAAATTAACAGATTGGGTAAAATAAGTGCAGCAGGTGGATAGCTTGGTGGTTTGCATGGAGCACAGAAAAAGGGGTTTTTACAGATCTTCAGTAACTGCATACTGATTTCATGGCATAACTTCTTAAAGAAAACATGGCCTGGGGTTGCAGAGGTGTATGTGTCTGTGCCGTAGGTGACTGTCCGTCTGTCTGTCCATTCATACCATGTGTAGTAAGAAAAACACACCCTTCAAAAGTGCTCTTCTTTAGCTTGTTTTTCACTCTGTCTTTATTTTTAAGGAACACCGGTTCGAAGACTCGTGTGTGTGTGTGTGTGCGTGTGTGTGTGTTTGTTTATCATACCAGCTTTGAATTAAATTAAAGTTTAGGGAAAACTGTTAACTGGTTTGGTTGGGTGGTGGCTTCAGATGCCTGCCCGTTGCTCGCTTGTATCTGCTTTTCCTGTGTTTTAGCTGCTCAGCATTTGGCGAATTGTTCTCTTCTGCCTTTCCCACCATGGTACATGTAAGCACAATCCAAGGCAGAGCAGATCAGATACTGTACATATTTTTGCTGTATAAACACATGCTTGTTTACATTTGCTTCGTTGCCATTTTGACTCTAATCCTCTTCCGATGCCAGAGGGTATCAGCCGTGACTAACAAACTCTGAGATACTGCCATTTTGACCCCGTGTGCTGCTCGTGTTTCCATTTGTTTGTTTCTCCTTTGCTTTCCCTCCCAAGTATTTAACAAATTATTATTAAATATCTTCCAGAATGTAAGAGGCCAACCTGGGAGCAATTCAAAAGAGTTGAGATACACAAACATATGTTCTGGTTACTAACCGTTTGTTACTTTACGATTGAAGGCAAACTTAAGTGCTGAGTCCTCGTTCATTAGTGCTGCACATAAAATGGAAATAAAACAATCTTTTTTGCAGATAGGTCTCTTTTGCTGTACAACATTCAGTTCTGAGTAACTGTTGCAGCTTGATTGTAAGCTGCTGCTAATATTTGGCAAAACCTTCTTAAAATAAACCCCCTGACATATGTGCAGTTACTGCTCACTTAACAGCACCCCACAGAAGCTCAGCTTTGCAGATTTTGCATCTTTAAACTTCCAGGTCTTTGCTGATCCAGCTTCACAACACCATGACGTTACACCAACATTGCAAATGCATCAAATTCTTTTTTATCAGCAGAAAAGGCCAGTTTAGATTCATAGGCCACATCTGCTGGTGAACTTTGTGCAGTCTGCCTTTTTTTTTTTCGGGGTTTTTTTTTTTCCTCTTTTACTAGAAGAAAGGTTTGTTTGTTGGCTGCCTGCTCGGGGTGGGACAGGAATGTAATGCATGCACAGACTGCGCAGTATTTCCTGTTCAACTGCTGCTCCAAGCTTCAGCACTGGGAAAATCTCCAGATGGAGCAGCTCAGGCCTCACTTAAACAACGACGAAATGCTACAGCTTCTGAAATGCTTTGGGTTTTTTAAAGAAAATACTTTTTTTTTGAAGTGAATTTTCAGGGTGTGCTGCTGCTTTAAATGCATCAGGTTCTGTGGCATTGCTTCTATAGATTACTGTGGCTGAGACAAAACATTAAGCTTACTGAAGCACTGTAGCACTTACTGAAGCACTCCATAATGTCACTGCAAAAAGTTATATTTATTTTGTAGCATAATACATCTCCATAACATTGCCTGCATATTCAATTAGCTTCTTTTCCATCCAGTTAAAAACAGTAGTAATCTTTTGGCACTGGAGCTACTTTTGCATTATTTGCTATATTTTATTTTGCCCTTAAACTATTTTGAAGTGTTGCTTTTGCAGCACATGAATTACTTTAGAAGTGAAATACTTTTGGTTTAGCAGAAGGAAAAAAAAAATTGGGTTTGATCACTTCTGCCAGTGAATACTAAACTCCAGTGCCGCAACCTTGCCTTGTGTGTAGCGTAAAAGTGAGGTGGGGTTGGGGGGGTGTTTCTTTTAATGTTTTATCTTTTTTCAAGTGGTTCTGGTCCTTTGTATGTGTGGGAGCTCTGTTACCATTTCAGACTACCAGCTGATGGAAGGGTGACTGTGGGGCGTGGCTAGTTATTTATTTTATTTACTAATTTTATTTATAATTTTAAGCAGATACATGATTTGAGAATTTCTATCCGTAGGCTCCTCTGGAATGTATGAAGATGGACTATCTCCTATCTCCCTTGTATTCTTACCCACCTTTTCTGTCCCTGGCTGTTGCAGTGGCAAGCAATACAGGCACACAAATGAAAGTGCTAAGCATTAATTAGTTCCTTCCTGGATCACAGGGAGACCTACTTTTCAGTCTTTTGGAGATACAGATGTACATGTGCTGCTTCTCTAAATTGGAAGTGGTCTCAGTGTGGCCCTGTTAGCTTGTCAAGCACTGGAGCAGGAAAGGAGGCAGCCAGAATCTGGTCTGTTTAATTTGAACTTGAAGGTATTTAACTCAGAACATAGTTCAGCAGGTTAATTAAGTTGTTAAAACAGTTTTTAACTTTTTGGCTTCATTATGAAATTTGGATGCCCCTGAAGCAGTAGATCTGCCTTCAGTCTTCCAGCTGAATAAATGCAAGACTTTGACAGATGCATTTCTTTTAACACAGTATTTCCTAGTAGCAGCTCTCCTAACTTTTGAATACTGCAACACTGCATGACAGCGCAGGTGTTTAAGTTATGGCTTATTTGAGAAGCTGACACACATGATGTGAAGGTTATACCATCATGTATGTGTGTCCAACCAAACCTCAGCCTGCAGACTGAAGTGTACCAGCTGCTTTAGGGTTTTGGAATTTGCCTTGAGATGCATCAGGTTTTTGTGCTGTTTTGAGCCTTTTCATGGTTTCTTGTCCCTCCTTGTCAATTGACTTCTGTGTACAGTTGCTGTTAATATTTACCAGCTGTATCTCATGATGCATCGCAGCCTTGTACAGAGAAAGCAGTGCCACCTTCTTAGTCCCGTATTAAAAAAGTTACTTTAGAATTTCACTACTTTTGATCCTTAGAAAATGAGCATCCAATAACCGACAGCAGATACTTAATCCACTAAGATTTGAGGACTGTAGTAAAGAATTTATGTAGGGCAAAAGAAGTTTTTTTGCTTTAAGCTGCCACAACAAAAATGTTTCCAGAGCTTGCTTTGGTTAGGTAGAGGTCTTATTTCTTTCTCATTCGTCCCAATGATTTTTTCTCCTTTTGTCCTAGGTATTATGTGAAAGTGTATTTTTGTAGGACTTCACAGGTATGGAAAGCAAATTGTAGTATTCTGATATCCACTAGATAACTTCTTTTTGAATGAGATAAACTGTTCTTGCATAACAATTTGATCTTAGTGTACAGGTGCAACTTCTGAGCTTGTTTTCCAAAACATCACGGAATGGGTTAATAAGATTAGTGTTCACTTCTTCCTAAAATTCCTAAAAGTTCATAAATCATAGTGACATTTTTTTTCAGGTGGAAGTGCAGTGACCTACTTTACGTAGATTAAAATGAGATAATGAGATTATCTCAAAAGTAGAAATAAGTTTCTTGGTTATTTTTCCCCTATGTCCCCACCTGTGTTACGTATTTAAGCTTTTATTTCTTGGCCCCTAGCTATGCAATCAGCTCCATATCCAGAGCAGACTAATGCAATGTGTAGGAAAAGGTTTGGTGGGGAGGGGAGAGTTAAATGTTTCAGAAAGATTGTTCTTTCACTAAACTGGTCTGGGATCACTCCCTTCAAAGACATAATTTCAGTGGAAAAACCAAAACTTTACGTTTACTTAATTATGGTTTTAGGGGGAGGAAGGTTGCCAGCTTCAATTGAAATGAAGATAATTCAGGGTTATATCATGCAGAATAATAAACAGAGCGATTTGCTTGGGTTATACATGTTTGAAAGTTAAACCAGTTGCGGGTGGTTGTTTCAGGTATGTGACAGTGCTGGTATTGCTGTATTTTCTGCAAAGCTTACATGGAAGATTAAACTTTTCAATTACAAACTGCAAATGGCATTTAAAACCAAAGCTATGTGGGCATTGCTTACAGATTCAGTGCCAAGTGTTGTAAAATACTTTCTATCCTGGACAATAAGTGACAAAACCAGGAGCTGTATAAGCAAAGTTAGTGGTTTTCTGCCACTTGACTGTTTCTAGCTTGAATCATGTAGGATATAAAATTCTATTTTTCTAATAAGATCAGATGCAGCCTCTTAAGATGGACAAATTATGCATCTCTAATCATGTATACATTGCAAAACGGCTTCCTTTTGAAGAAGGGCTTTGTTTAATACCACTTTATTCTGGCTTGTATCTTTCCATTTTGTATTATAAACAAACTTGTTAGCTGAGAGCTCACGATACACAGATGTTCTTTTTATTGCATTTAGCAAGTTCATCTGTAAGTGCATGGAAAGTCTCTTCATTACCCAGTTCATATTATTTGGGAGAACTGGCTATTGCATTCATTTAATTAGGAAAAAAAATTCAGTGGTAATTAGCTCAGTCATGCACTGCAGCGGGATGGGCTGGATTAGGAGCGCTTCTGTCAGCCCACTGGCTTCCTGCGGCAGCAAGGAGTTCATTGTACAAGGGCAGCATGACAGCCTTTTTTTTTTAATTTCACACAACTACAGCAAAACTTGATGGGAGAATACCTGAACTATACCTTTTAGAGGACAGTGCGAGAGAGAAGCTTTTTCTTCACTGTTTAACTTCAGCTTCTGTTGAAAGTGTCCTGGGTGGGAGAAAAGCAGTGCAACCCTCTGCCTCCAAAGGATGGTTTGGGAGGATGCTGTTAGATTACTTCTGTTAGCATGCTCTTGTATTAAATTCTATTATAATATTTTTCTGTAATACATGGAATTTGTTGTGTTGTCTTTTGCTTCCTCTTCTCTTTGTATAACACAACCACCCAGTATGGGTGCATATCTTCCCTTTAAGCTTATATGATTATAGTAATTTATTTTAAAACTTGCCTTTATCTTTCCTTGAAGCCCTCCCCAGGCTTAGTAGTGCCATGGGTTTGTTAAGACTTGCCAGAAGACCTCAGTAAGCACATTTCTGTGGACCGTCATTGGATTCCATAAACTTGTAGGCAATTCAAGAATTAACTTACCCGCAAGCAGCGGGTAGCACACAGGTTATGAGCAGTGAGGCTTGTTGTTAGAAATAGGATCTGGAAATTATAGGTGAGACCTTGCACTTTCAAATCAGGGAATATCTGTGCCAGAAGGACTTTGCTTCTAGACAGGAAGAGCTGTGCTCCTGTTTCTGACCCTGTCTGCAATAATCTACGAATCCAGCTAATTTGACAAAGTGCTTGGCTGAAGGCTCTTGCAAACCTCTGTGAGATTCCTGGGGAAGAAGTTACACAGAGATCTGAGCATTCTGCTCTTCAGTGTAGCATTAAACCATATGGAAAAGGGAATAAGGAAATAAAATGACAAAATTTGTAAGGGAAAGGAGTGTGTATTTGTTTGTGTGCAAATATGTATGCATATATGTGCATCTGTATATAGATTTAAAACTGAAGAGTTACAGGAAGGTGACATGATTTTGAATGACTGGCCTCTAAAATAGCAGATGAAATTAAGTGTAGATAGATGTGAAAATTTCTACATGGGAAGAGATAAAAACTCTTGACTTAAATTTGCAGTGATGCCTGAAATAACTACTAATAAAGATATCTTGGTGTTACAATAAGATCTTCTGAAAAATCACATTAGCGCAGTCCTCACTTGTAAAACTCAAGTAAGATATTAGGAATTACTAGAAAAGCAATAGAACAGAGAACAAAGCGTTGTGTGGGTGTATAAATTCATGGTGCTGTCCTTTCATTCCCGGATATTGTGTGTGGTTCTAGTCCCTCTCCTCTTGCTCAAAAATACGAATCGGTACAAAGATAAGAAACAAGGAGAGGTTTGGAATTATGAAACAGCTAAACTGTTGGCTGAGCTGTGGGCCTTCTTGTCACAGAGTGCTTTTGGCACTAAAAGTTGACGTAGGCTCAAAATGGGATGGGACAAAGTCATGAGAGAGGAATTTGTTGAGGGCTGTTCCATACACAGTTGATGCCTTTGGGTAAGTTGGTCCTTAAACTGTGGTTAGAGTGCACCTGGGGGGGTGGTAAGGGAAAGCATCTCCTCAGTCTTACGTTGTTCCTTTTCTTGAGCTCTTCTGTAGGTATCTGCAGGTTACAGTCTTCTCTGCTTTCAGGGATAACATGTTTTCGTATTGTGAAGTTGTTTTGCCTGGGCTTTTTTGGTATGTGGTGTTTTACATGTTTGGTATGCAGTGTTGAAGATGTAAAAGGTCAGTTAAAGTTGTCTTCGGCTTTCAGTGCTGATAGGGGTAGTGAGTGTAGTGCTTCTATGGATGTTACAGGAAATCAGTTCCAGAAAGAGAGGTTGTAACTCCTGGAAGATGGAGAGGAAAAAAAGAAAGTGCTCTAAAATTCCATAGGCCGGGTGCTGCTCAGGGTTGGAGTTGACATAATTCAGCTTACCATTCCAGTGTCATTACTACTGGGTTTACGGATAAGCTTTTAAGGAACACCAGCTTTTGTCCTCTGGAGTTGTTTTTTTTCTGTCTTTAAAAATTGCTGGCATCCAGAATACCTAAATTTATGGTAGTGGTTCAATATTAATGTTTCTTTGCACCTTCAGAGTTACAGTTGTTATATTTGTCACTGCTTCAAGAAAAGCAAATCTAGCAAACAGCAGCACCATATTGCATGTAGTCCAGCGTAACTAGGGAAGGAGAAAGTATTTTCTGTGATGCACAACACTGTCATAATTGCTAAAAATGAGACATGGTGCAGATCTTTTCTACATATGCAATACATGTGCCTGTTTATTAATTAAGCACGACATGTAAAACCGCTTGAAAACTTCTGTTCCTTACTGCATCCAAAATTGTAGTTCAATAGGTCACAGTAAAGCCTCTAGAATGTATTATTTTTAAAAATGGATCTCTTTAAAATAACATTCAAATTCATGAAAAGACCTATTTGAAACAGTGCTGTATTACGAATGGCAAAACTGCCAAGATGAAAACCAACATTATTTTTCCTCCAACAAATATTTCACGAAGTGAAAGTGAGTGGCCAGATTGCAGATGTATAATTTGATCAAGGAAAGCAAGCATTCTTAAAAGATTTGAACAAATCAGTAGCTTTTGTCTGAGATTTTTGAATGGTTATTTAGACTAGCCATAGAATTATTTAGTTCAGGAAAAATAAAAGCTTGTAATAAATGCTGTTTTAAGAGCATTGCTATTTTAAGCAGTCAAATGTGATTATTTGCTGTCATATTTTTAAGTAGAGGCTGAAGAAAAAAAATTATTAGGAAGGTTTCTGTGGCACTAGCTGTAGGGAACAGCACACACAGCATTGTGCTTCCCATTCTAATTTCAGCGTATTTCAGTGTCTAAGGTCAGAAAGGAGCTCTCCTTGCCTGGATGACATTGCAATAAACTTGCTTGTGCTTGCCATACCAGTTTTCTTGAGTGCTGTTTTGAGAAAGTCCTTCATAGCTGCGCAGGCATCCTGTGGGAATTTCTAAACACGTTTCTGCAGATCTGTTGCAAACAATGTGACATTTTGAGAGTGAGTCTTTTTTTACTGTGGCTTGGACCATCAATGGCCAGAGTTCTGCATATTTTCTGTTTAACTGGAGTATTGAAAAGCAACGTTTAGATTGGTTTCAGTTTGCAAGTGTCTTCAAAGAAATAAATCACTTCCTTAAACACACGACGCGCAAATCTGTTCACAGTTCCAACTTTATTCTGTTGTCTGAGCACTTTAAATGGTGAAAGTTTAAAAAAAACATTCAGTTTTTGATACCAGTACATTTGCCTCTTAGTAGCAATTAATAACTAAACCTAAGCGTTGCTTACTCCCTTAAGGCAGGAAAATATTGTGGGAAATATGTACTGTATAGAGAACAAAAAATTACTGTTAGACCCATTGGATACCTTGCAAGTGCTTTGAGAGGAGAAGGTGTAGATGTCTAGCTTATGCTGACTCTACAAAATCAGAAGATTTTGTTTGTACTTTCAGAGAGTGCTTGAAAGTTCACTCAAAATCTGCACCATGAGGCTTTCTTGTCAAAGCACATACATGTACCTGCACACCTTCTGACTTCAGAGCACAATGGTATCTCTTAAGGCTTCCAGGGGAGATTTGTTCCATTTCCTACACAACTCTTCTTTCACTGATATTTTCTTCATATAGTAATAATTGTATTATTTGTATTTCTCTTGCCAGTTGCCTTGATTGCACTTGATATATTTGTAGTATCAGGAGGAAGGTAGATACATGTGGCAGTTCCCTAACAATCTGAGAGAGGAGGAAAGAAGGGGAATTATATATTGATGTGTGTAATGGAATTTGCTAAGAATTTCACTTACCCTCTAACTTTGGGCTGGGGAGAATGTTTTGTTCCTTCTAATGCAGCAAGTAAATAAACTGTGTAGCGCACGAATGGCTATTAATCTGTTTGGTGCTACAACTTCCATAGCATCCTTTTTTTTTTTTTTTCCTCAGTGGAATCCACCTTTTAAAGTTTGCTACTTCAAGGTGTGTTGCTGCATAGCTGTGAAAAAAGAATAAAAAGTAACTTGTTCGGGCTTGTTTCCATGTATGTTAAATGAAATCATTTGTTGACTCTGAAAAGGAAGCCATTAATCTCTGTAGTCTAAGGTAGTACTCTGCTGAACGGAGGGGTGGGTTGGTGCTGGGTGAGGTAAGGCGGTACAGCTGAAGGGAGTGCCTGGCTCTGGCGGGGGTGCGTGGTGTTTCGGTTTGCACAGTATTCATGGTCATAGTTGCGGTAAAGTAGTTATTTACAAGATGCACATGCCCCGGCTGTGTCTCATTGTGTTACAACGTGATGATAACAAGTTAAGGATGGATAGCATACAGTTCTGTGTGTTGCAGTGGTGTAGATAAACATCAAAGAAAAAGGGCTGCATGAAAGGCGTAAGATGAAGAGGATGCACCTGCTGTCCCTGCCCTGGAAGGTGCTAAATCTGTCGGGTATTGCACTCTGACATAGGAAACAAATACTTATAGCTGACAATAGATCATTAAACTATTTGGTGATCAAATTGAGTATTACTTAAAATACTCTTAAAACTCTTTTCCAACTCTTTTTATTTGTATTTTAATTTTTTTATTCAATTATTTTATTTTCTATTTTATTTTAACGTGTGTTCAAGATCCTAACATTCAGGAGTTTGAATCTTAAAGAAATCACTAGATGTCTTATGTGCATTTCTCTTCTCCAAACTGTTGCTTCTATTTACAGGTTTTAGTCTTCAAAAAACCTATACTTGCTTTCATTGAACTGTATGTAATGTTTTACCAGTTTGGGTTTTTTTTTTAATCCTGATAGACCAATAAGCAAATTGAAAAGAAAGGCCAGGACTTCTGCTTATTGAGTAACACGCTCTCCAGATTTATTCTGCAGGCAGTGTTGCAGCTCACAGTGCTGCCTCTGTCATGTCTTTTGTCTTCCAGCAACGCTGCCAAACAGTAACAGATGAAACTCAGAAACATCTCAGATCTTTTTCTGACCCTAGCAGGAGTTTAAATGTTGCACATGTGATCGTTAATTTAGCTAGAAAATATGCCTGGGCCTCAGTAGGCATTCATTGCGTTTCTTCTGTTTGCTTACTCAGTCCTGTTTGCTTCCTCAGTCCAGAGACATATTCTAGCAGCAAGTTATTTCATGTAATTTACAGTAATTACTACTTTGGATATTTCTAGGAAAACTCTCAAATGTATTCTCTTAGTGTGGCAAGATCTTTGTTGTGCTGATATGTCGGTTGGCTATAATAGGTTAATGTCACCATGCGAGTTTGACAATGAAAAAATGTGTCGATACAGAAGGAAGGGGATCTCAGTGGGATGGAGAACCTCTTCAAGGTTATCCTAAGACTTGAGAAGGACTTCTGAGGTTATAACCATGCGTCTTAAATTCAGTCATTGTGGTCTGGAAAACTTGGTCTGTACTACATGAATTTATTTTTCTGTTTGGTTTTTTCCTCTCCTAGTGTCCCAATGTAATATCAGCTTGAAGAAGCAGAGGAGTCGAAGTATCTTTAGCACCTTATTCTGCTGCTTTCGTGACTACAATGTCGAACCACCATCTACCAATAGCACCAGTGCTCTTCCTCCTTTGGTGGAGGAGAATGGAGGACTTCAGAAGGTCAGATTTTTATCTTATTTTGCTGTCATATGGGTCTTCTGTAATGAAGGTTTAACTCTGCACTTCTGAAGGTTTGTCTTAATAGATTTCCCTCATGGGGAACACGTTATGAGTTAGAGAAAAAATTACTGTTTTGATGGTGAATGGCTAGTACTGCCTACTCAACTGCAATTCAAAACCAACTGGTCCGTGAAGGGTATTGGCACTATACATTTTAAAAGCAAATGACATCTAAAGTAAGAGTAAGACACTAAAAAAATGTGGACTTCTCATAAATCTTCAGATGCTTGCTGAGTTGTCTCTAGCTTTGGTCCCAGCTACAGGAAGGTTAAAATGTGTCCACTGGAGCATAGTGGAACCTCTTCAATGCCAGTTGAAAGAGTTTTCAGTGACGTAAAAACAGTTTGAAAATGGGGAGAACAGTAATTGTTTGGACCTTTTTTCTAACCAGTTCACCTATGTTTAATGCACACCAACTCCAGTGGTACTGGCTTTTGGCCATTTTTCCAAGCTATTAAGTTTTGTTTACCTAGTAAGTCAAATTGATAATACCTTTTAGCACTTCAAAGCATTGTACGCCAGAGCAGCATGTTACTTTCATGGAGTTCTAGTAATTATATTGCCTTGTCATATTCATAAAACCATGACTGTTCTTTTTAAATCTGATAAGACTGAGAGTTTGTGTTATCAACTGAAGAATTTCAGTTCAATACAGCAACCATTTTTCCATACCATGTTGTTTTTCAGCACTCTCAAAACTCCACTAGTGCTGTACTCTTAACTGAAACACCATTCCCCTAGCACTTACCCCAGACTTCAAGAGATTGCAGATATAGGTGTATCCATGATGGGGAGTAATAGCAGAAATTGAGATGTTTCTATCTTTTTACCCTTCTGCTCTTCACGCTAATTTTTCATATTTGGTGCAGCTGATTTCTTACCTGCCTTCTCCAGTCCATTTTATTTTGTTTTGAATTTTGCTGGTTATGTTTGAATTTTGAAAAGCTCAGGAGAAAGAGCAGAGGAACTGTTTGATGGGAGAGAGGAAAGGAAAGCAAATTTAAATGATGGATACTAAAAATACATGTAAAGGTGAAGGTTGAAGTGCAGCAGTTCATGCTGACACTGCTCACACAGAAGTGCACTGAATATTCCTCTGCCAAGGGAAGGAATTGTATGTGTATTTTTAGGCTTTTGCTAGCCAAGGTACATTTTCACTGAAATGAAAGAAATGTAGCCTGGATGTGCTGAAGGGAAAGCAGAATAGTGTGTAGCATGTGTGCGCACATTCACCTGAGAAACAAAAGGAATGGGAAACTAGTAAAATTTCCCTTTCCGCTATGCTAGGGAATAGGAATGAGGCAGAAGTGAGGCTACTAGCAAAACTACAACTGAGAGAAAAACATAAAGAAGACTTTTGGTTTTTTCTGTAGAAAAATGTGAGTTAAAATGATCTGGAGTCGGTAGTTTTCAGATTGCATTTTTAAAACACTTAATTACTTTCCAGATATATCTTATGCCTTGAGCAAGTGATAGCATGTGTGTTTACACAAGTTTCCATCCTCACTCTGTGCTGCCTTAGCGAGCAGTTTTAAAGTTGTTCAATAGTTGTACAGGAGCCCAAGACACAGATCACAGAATTCATAGGATTATCAGACTGCAGCTCAATAGAGTAAAGAAGTTCAAGGAATATGTTAAAAATAAATAATAAAGTTAAAATGATAAAAATAAAAAATAAATATTTTTTTCAAATAGAATGAAAGGCACTCAGATGCATACAGATCTTCATAGAAGAAATGAAGTATAGCTAAACTTTTGGGTAGTTCTTAAGCGAGTGCAAATAAGTCTGTGACATTTCTATTTTAAATGCAGTATTAAAGACTAATAAGCTTTGTATGTGGTTTTATATGCTGTTTTTATTTTGAGTGCTAACATGGTTAGTGTAAGTAGGAAATTCTTTTAAAGAAAGAAAAACAGCATTGAAGATTTAGATATATTTAAATACTGTTACACTGTCAAGCTAGTGCTTTTTACCAGGAGAGCTGTGGTTTAGAAAAATGCAGGCTGGTTGAATTTGATCGAGTTACACTGAGCATCTTGTCTAGATCAGAAGTGGTAAGTTCATTGGGGTGTGGAGTGGGCCTCTACATCAAAATTGTTGAAATTAAATGTCCAAGAATGAGAAAATTACCTGTTCAAGGAAAGAAGAGAAAGCCTGACAACATACTGCTTAAACTTCTCTGCTATTTAATTAAAGCTCTTTTTGCATTATTCTGCCTGCCAGGTTAGAATACTTTAAATTCTGTTGAGCTGCTGTTGAAATGGTCGCTTACTTATATCTGCTATCTCTTTTGTGTGTTTTATTAATTATTTATCACATCACAGGTGACCTCTGACTAAGACCCAATCAGGTCATGTATTGTGACTCCTCCCTTCAAAACTGGAAAAAGAAAAATTGTCCTATCATTTTAAATAGTTACCATTAGAAACTAGTATAAAATTGCTTGGATGTGCTTTCCTTCTGTCTTTACTGGTTAGTAGTGTTGTTACATGAAAACTGGTGATAAAGACTTCAGAGGAAGGAAAGGAACAGAGAAAGCTTCTGCTGGCTTCACAGGAATTCACTGTTTGTTTTATATTGCTTCTGGCATATTCTTTGAAGTTGGTGTGACAAGCTAACTTCCTTCTCATTAGGAATCTTGATTTTTTAAAATGCTAACCTGTTGAAAAGGAGTGAAAGCAGGGGAGAGTATTTTATAAAGTAATTGAACACAGTTCTGAAATTTTGTTCAGAGTAATTGCATTGTGTGATTTTCATTTATTATTATTATTATTATTATTATTTTTCTGTATTAGAAAAAATGAAATTAGTGCTTCATTTAAAATTTTACCAAACGATGTGACTTGGTTATGCTTGGCAAGTCAAGTGTCATGTCACCTCCTCATAGGATTGGAAGAAACACCAAACCAAGCATGATTTCGAATAAACAGGGTTTTTCAGCACTGACTTTTATTCTATTAGGAGGAAAAAAAGCCCAAAAACTTCTTTAAAGTATTGAGTTAATTTTAAAAACCTCTTACTCACAGAGCAGCTGCTTGTCCAAGTGTGACTCTAATACTGGTAATGAATGGTCTGTTCTGTCTCTAAAGTTTCAATACAACATTTTCCAATAATAACTTGTATTTACTGAAACTATTGTATATTTGGTTTTCTTAAAATGCAACAGCTTTTTAGTGCAGCATTAAGATGTATTCTAAGACATAATATCTATTACAGTGGGTATATCAGCCTCTCTGCAGCTTGGATGCCAAGCCAGATGTGTCATTGGGAGCACACAGTGTTCAGCCTCACGGAATCCTTGCTAATTTTTTCCTGCCTCCTCAGCAGCATGCAGCTCACCAACACCTTTCAGCCGGTTGCTTTTTTTAGGGGCTGGAGTGTTGGAAGAGGGAAGTGTCTTTTGTTTTCTTCTGAGTAAATTCAAATCTCCATTTCTGTTCTTCAATTAGCAACTTGACTCAAGTTGTCTATTTTCTGGGCATGCTTCTGGGTGTAAGGGGTGTGTTTTCTGGGTGAGTTTGCTACCTGAGTTTTGAACTGTTTGCGGATACAGATTTCATCTGCAGACTTCAAGGAGGGATCCAGATAGAGAAAGGTGAGAAAAGCTAGATGTATACTAGTTCTTTCTTCCTTTTGCTTTCAGTCATGGTGGGTGAGGGAGCTCTGACAAGTCTGCCGGCAGCTTGCCATTTCCCTTACAACCCACTTCCACTAGAGTCATCTTTACTTGTGTTTCACAGTTAGATCCAAATCGTGCAGATGGCTCATGTTCATTAAGACGAAGCATTCATGAGGAAAGGGGGTTTTATACTTGCTGGATTAGAGGAGAAAGTCTTGATCCACACTCAACAGGGAAGAAGACAGAATTAGAAGAAGGTTTATTCTGGGGGCAGCAGCTGCCCCTGCTGCTTTCCCTGTAACAAGAATGAAGCCAGAAAGGTCAAGTCCTTGAATTTCCACCTCACCCATCCTAACCACTCCAAAAGTTAGGTCTCCGTCTCCCCACTGCTTTTTGCAGCATAATGCTGTCATCTCCAAGGTGATGCTGGAAAGCTATTTCAATGACGTGTTGTGATGTCTCCAGCACTTATGCCTACTTCAGGGATCTCTGTTTATAACACAGTGCAGGAAAAAGCATCTTCTCTATACCATGTGAATGTGGCTTACCAAAGCGAGAAGAATGGCTTGTAGGGAGCACATTCTTGAGGTCAAAAGTTGTGTTGTCTTCATGCAGGAGACCTGTAGAAGCTGCCTGAGCGTGGACTCTTCGACGGGGAGGTTATTGGCTGTGGACTTTCTGAACAGATGTGGAAAGCAGTCTTACCCTGCAGTGTGGAGGAAGATAATTGAGATTAATGTCAATAATAGTACTCTTTTTCTTAGCTGATCAGAGCAAGAAAATTCCTAGTGTTTGGTTCTGTTGGTCACCATCAGTATGCAGTATGGCAGGTCTATTTAGAGATCAAAAAACCCCTCTGCACAGCTACGTTTGGCTCCTCTCTCTCTGCCAACTCATTCTGACCTCCTTTGCCTCCCAAAAACTCTTCTATATGAAGAGACAAAGCTTGGTATTCCAAGTCAACAAAAGAGTCAAATAGTAACTATATTATTGTTCCTAAAGAACTTACCGCAGTCTGAGATAACCTTTGTGTTAAAGAAATGAATGTGATAAATCTGTTCTTTTGATCAGCTTCTTCTCTAAGGGGGTTATTCTTTAAAATGAAACAGCTTCTGATCTTTGAATACAGACTGTTCTGAAAAAAGCAAAGTAGTGTAGCCTGTCGTTTGATGCTCATTGATACCGTACATGACTGTAGACAGCATTAATGAATGGACACAGTACTGAAAATGTTGTGTGTCTTGCACTAAAATTACATAGCTAAGGGAAAAGGCGGAATTTATTGTTTCATCTGTATATATTGTGCCATTAAAAAACCCCCTGATTTCAGTGGCTGGAGCAATCAGTTCCTGGGTTATATTAGTGACACAGTGGGGAAATTTTGGCATTCTAGGAACCGCTTTGTCCTGTTACCAGTATCAGGAGCTTATGGAAAAACTTCAACAAATGCAGTCATCTGTCATCTATTTCAAACGATACCATTATGACCTATTTCCCTTCCTGTTCCAAGGCATCAGGAAATGAGACAGAACACTTTTTAAAGTTTCCCATAGCACAGTTGTTTTTAAAAAGTATTTGCCTGTTCATGAACACTACGCTTTACCAGCAGACTCTTGCATTTATCTTCCTGCTTGTTTTTACAGTTGTCATCATTACCATTTTGATTTTTGCAGAGGTACTTTTAGGGTTCCTTTTAGGAAATTAGCTTGTTTTCCTTGTTTTTTGATTTGAGAAATTCTGCAAGAAAAGTAAGGGAAGTAGTAATGCAAGTCCTTTAGCAACTTAGGTTCTGGATTCCCATGAAAGTCAAGTTTAACAGTAATACCATGGGGTGCAGCTCTCTCTCAAGGAGACTGCCAAAAGAGAAAGCAAGTTACACTGCAGTGAGTGCCTCTTGAAGCCTGTGGGAAAACCTGAAGTGATACAGCTGTATTTGTGTCCACAATTAAGATAATCTTGTACCGTAACTGTGGATATGCCTCTTCCTCTCATAGATTGTTTTCATCTGTTGACAGAAGAGAAGCTCCAGTTGAATTCTCTACCAGTCAATCCAAAAAATGCCTTTCAGAACTAAACAAAACATGGGTTCACAGTCTGTGTTCTGCCTGCGTAACCATATCCTTGATAACAGTTTGATCACAGGCCAGCTAATCCAGCTGGCACCTACTCAGATTCACTCCTTTCTGAAATGGCCTGTGAACTTCGGATGATGTTCCACTAATAGGACATTAACGTACTGAATTATATTTCTTTTCTTTTTGCCATTACCTTGAGGAAAATTTGGATTCTTACCAGGTCTGTGATGTCTTTCTTTTTATAGAAATCAGGTACTTTTTCCTAAAGCAAACTTCTTGATAGTTCATGCCAGTTGCTGCTCTCTAGCTGCTTCATCATCTTCTCTGGATTTTGGTCAAACTTCAGTAAAAAATTGTGCTGTTATAGCAATAAAAAAAAGAGGACTTTGAGAATAGTATCAAATGACTTTTGTTTGTCAGTGATGTGTCAACACCATGTTAGACTCCCAAACAAGTGAGCATTAGACTTTTTCAGCTGGAAGAGGATGTTTTGGTATTGAAAACAGCTCTTTCAGTAGATAGTCAATCTGCTGGTAAACAGAGCCTGTGTTGTCCAAGTCATCAAAGAATGAAATCATCTACCTAAGCATCATCTGTACGAGAAGGGACAGCTTCCTTTTTTTTTATGTGCTGTGCCCACAAGAAAACAAATACTTATTTTTGACAGATCGGAAGGTTTAGAAAATACGGTTCCTGCTTCCCAAAACCTCTTAAGTATTTGAACTGGTGACCCAGTGACCAGCCTTTCTCCTTTGGAAGCTGTCTTTGTCTCCCAGTGTCAGGGCCCAGGATCAGAAGGTCAAGTTGGCAGAGACTGTTTTGCCTTCTCCCGAGTACAATACAAAAGTGAGACCATGGGAAGAGCACTGATACTGTTGCCTCTTTCTGGGTGAAGAAAGTGGGGTTCCTTGGGTTAGTTTATCATCTTCATGTCCTCAGACTGTTTTGCTGTTGCCTGCATGGAAATGCCTTTTTTTCTGAGGCAGTTGTCTCAAGTGAACTTAACTTCGAGTGGGCTTCTGCCCTGCTACCGAGGTCTGGCTAAGCCTCTTGTTGCTGCAGTGAAAATAGACAAATATACCCATTTGTAGACCTTAAAGCTGAAAAAGTTACAGTAAATACAGGTACTTTCTTATTGTCATCTCTTATTAATCATAGCATGGGGTTTACCAGTCCAGTCTCCTAAAAATCATAAATGTTGATATACTAACAGATCATTTCAGTGACTAAAATGCAAGATCCTGTTTTTATTTATTTATTTTTTACCCCGGTTTCTTGAACACTTTGACCTTTTAGTTTAAAATGTTTGAGTGCTACATTTACTGCTTCAGACCTTTGTTCTACCCTTTAAAAGCCATTACCCTTACAGTGATTTTTTTTTTTTTCTTTTTCCCCAGGGTGACCAGATGCAGGTCATGCCTATACCAAGTGTATGTATTTTTATCCCTTTTTCTTTTAATAATTTTCATAACTTTTGCTTTGATTCATCTTATGTTGCAGTCTAACAGGTCTGTTTTGTGTTGCATGTTAACAAGAGGATTTTATGTTCTGTCTGTAACATTGTATACTCAGAGATGAATTGAACTGCAGGTGTTGTACAGGGACCAAAAGAAGAGTTTGGGTTTTACATGGTTTTCATCTTGCATCTCAGTTAAATTCATTTCTGAATTTTTATTGTTTTGAAAGTGCTTGAAGTAGTCTGAAAGTTGAAGTTACTTACTTTAATTGACACAAAAGGTGACCCATCATCACTATGTGAGAGACAGTTACAGAAACCATTTCCTCTAATTTTTCCCTGTATTCTGGTTGAAAAGAAGAGTTAGAAACCACGTAATTTTTTTGAAACAAACCACTCTAGGAACACAAAGAGTACACTGACCATAACTGCATTACTGCACTCGTTTGAGGTGATGCTCTCCCTGTCAGCTGCTGGTTTTATGGGCCTTAATGTTTCTACTTATCTTCCCTGGATATTCCCTTGGAATGCTGTTTGACATCTGAATTATTTTTCAAAACTAAATAATAGGGGGAAAAAAAATTATTCAAGCTGAAGAGTTTAGTCTTTCTTTTCATTGTTGTTGTTACACTTGGATTCTGTCTTAAAGGTCTTTTCCAACCCGAGTTATTCCATGATTTTTTTGGTTAAAAAGCTGCTCTTTTTTTTACTTATTTTTGTGTGTATGAGAACGTAGGCTTTTTAAAGCTGGAAATATTTTTTTTTCAGCTCCTGTGCTGTTTATAATACTTCTTTATTGCAGAATTTTCCAGGAAATAGCCATGCTGATGTGTGGAGTTACTGACACAGCCCTCTTTCTTGAGATATTTGGTAGCCCCTAAAGACCCAAATATTCCCCAAGATACCGTTTTTTTCATCTTTCCCTTCTCATGTAGCCCAGCACTGTAAGACCTCCTGTAAGAACCCTGGCTGTGCTGCGGGGCAGTAGTGTCAGGAGATTGCCCTAACTCTGCAGATCACTTCTCTCCTTCACCACGTTTTCCTGGATTTAAGAACTGCTAGAAATTACTCTTTATTGCTTACCTATTATTTCTAATATGAAGTTAATTCTAATGTGGCTCATGCATATGTTTGCGTGCATGTGATGTATATGTACACACATGTACATGCATGTAACTTGTTTATATGAAAGTCTGCAAATAGAAAACTTCGTATGTATGAAAATACTGATTTCTAAATTACTTCTCCTTTTACATACCTGCCAGATTCCATTTGGTAACTGTAGTTACTCTGCTAGTAGTTATTTGAATATGAAATATGTTCTGGCTGTGCTCTGAGCTGAAATAAAATTTTGACTAAAAGTGAGCATAGGTATTAATAAGAATTCAAACAAAACAAAATTTTGAAACAACAAATGAGTACAGTTTTGTCAGGTACAAACATGAAATTGAGATACTTTACTAGAACACTGTCTTTGCGATGTTAAAGCAGTGCACTGTTAGATTTGGGTAGTGGTAGGCAATTGAGTGATTCAAGAAGGGGGCTTTTTCCTTTTTCCCAGCTGTAATTGTGCTGACCTATATTCCCAGCACTTTAAGTCAGTAAAATTAGCATATCTTTGCAGTCATGACGTGCAGTTCACAGTGAGCAGGTGACTTTAAACACACTCATTCCTCTTCTCCGATGCCATCAGATGCCTTCTTCCAGCAGGACATGCAAGTGTTGTCAAGCGACCATCAACCGCAGGCAGTTGTGTCGCATTTACTATCGGAGTACGAGCACTTCTGGCTGTCAAACAGAAGCCAGCTAGCATTAGGACATAATAGTCTAAATAAAAGACAGAAGCAAGCCGCCTATGGAGAGAGTGGTAGGAACGAAGATACGTTATATTATAAAAAATCCTAAAATGGAAGCAGTCCTCTTTGTCAGTCTTGCAAGGGTTGTTTGTCCTCAGCACAGCACTGGAGCCCAGAGGTTCACTGCGAAACAGCATTTAACTGTGTGTTTAAGACCCGTTAAGGCAGAAATTCTTGATGCTCTGCTACATGGATGAGAAGTGGGCTGTTGGAACTGTACATATTGTACATACCAGGAAGAAAATCTTCTAAACAGCTCAATCACAATTAAGTTGGGCATTTACTTTTTATAGGGCTCATTGCAAATGGAATCAAGTGTTTAGAGAATTCCTTAGTGACTCTGAAAAGAGTGGTGCCCGCTTCCCACTCATTAAACATTAAAGCTGAAGCCTCCAGTCAAAATACAAGGTTTTCTGGGGCTTTATCATGCATGTATGAAATGTGTCAGTCAGCTGAAGTCACCTGTTTGAAAACTTCCATTGCTTTACGTACATATGTGCAAATCAGTGAAGTGTATCTTCTGTTCAGTCAGATTTTTCCTGTATTAATTGCACTTTATTTAAAAACTTGAAGTAATAGGTATTTTCTCTTGGCTATTGATAGAGATAACTACTAAGCAAGAAATATTCCAACTTCAGGTTAGGTTCTTTAGAAAACAGAAACACTGTGACTTTGGATTTTTTTAAAGATGAACTTTAACGATTCCCAGATAAAGCATAGATTAAACAGCAGCATAATTAATTTTTTCTGATGTTGCAAAATTACTTAGTTTTAGGGCTGAAATAAACACACACAAAATTAGGAAAAACAGATGACACATTATGATGGACCTGACAAAAACATATTAAGTGTAGCTCAGAATGCCTGTGATTTCATGGATTTTTCTCAGCTTTGTTTGGAGAGGAGTACGGTAGAGAAATCAAAGTAGACCCATAGCAACTTCAGCAGTTGTTCTTACTCTTTTGAATAAAAAGGTAGATGAAAATACAAAGCCATGTTAATGCACCTTCTTAAATGAGTTGGAACATTTCTTTTGTTCAGTTTAAAATCCTGGTGTTAAGGAGCAGTACCAAAATTAGTCCTCAGAGTCCCTGCAGAAGTTAAATCTTAGCACTGAGATACTGGTTTTTCGCTTATCCTCACATACTTTTAAACAATTTCTTGTTACAATTTTTTCTAGAAAAAATTCTGTGAACTGCCTGTTTCAGAACTGGAGCTAGCATCTTTTGGCAACTGTGTTTTAAGTGGGAATAATTTATCTTCTATAAGAGTATTTCTGTGTGTAACTGCTGGGAGAAGCTGTTAGCTACGTAGACTGCAACCAAACGTGAATTGAAGGGAACATGAACAGCAAATTAATGTGCTACGCTTAGGCTAGACAACATTTCAAGTATACGAAGAAAGGGCTTATTAATTCTGATACTTGACTCTGTGGGAAATATGGGCCTACAGGGAAGAAAAGTTATGATTGTTTTATGCAGTAATTTTCTGAAAGGTTTGTGTTGACCAGCTGTTTATGCTTCAACCAAAAGTCCTGTTTTCTTGCCACCACCACCCCCTTTTTTTTTTTTTTTTCTTAGGGAATATACTATTTCCACGGGACTGAAGCAGTGCAGCAGTCGTTTCACTACAAGGTCTGTTAAGCTGATCAGCCATGAGACCTGGCTGGAATGTATAAATTCCAAACAGTGACTAGTTTAAAAGCTTTAACTTGTATACAATTTATGTCTTGTTGGAATTGAAGACCAAGCTAGGACTTACAGTACTGAGATACCACATGTTATTTTTCTGCTGAGTTCTGTGGAAGTCTGCATTCTTTCAGAGAGTATTACATAGTAAATACGGGTTGCTGATAGTGACAATTAAATACTCTTAATCATCTTAGATATCTTTGAAGCTACTGTGTTTAAAAAAAGAAATTATCAAAGATCCATAACTATTTGCTATTAACCATGGTGGGAATCTGGTAATTAGAATTCTGCTTGGATATGTCTCCATTAGTGAGAAAATTAAAATACAATATTGAGTAATGCGTGTTTCTGCCTAAAAGCTTTGCTACTCTTGGCATGTGGAATTTGCTTTAGATCGAAAAGCTTGAACAGCGAAACAAATGGATTGACCCTATGTACAAATCCTTTAAGTTCCTAAAGCCTCAAAAATGTCATCCTTGCTCCAAAGCCCTACACAAGATGTTTAGCAGTCTTGCAACTTAGTAGTGCCTTCAGCTTCAGAGTACTTTCCTTATCCCTGTTAGATTATCAGGGGGCAAATGTGTTTTCAGAGTTGAGGCAACAGATACACGGGGTTTGAAATGGAAAATTTATTTATTCTTATCTTCACGTGTGCAAACTGTTGACTAGGTGTCTTTGAAAACAGGATCGGATTGAATTCAAGAAGCGAAAGCGTGTAGGAAGGTTGGTGTGCAGTAGTGGGAGAGTGTCGCCAGGAAAAACCTTTAGGTGTAGTCTTGGTAGATTGTTAGGTCAATAATTACACGTTGTCTCTTAAGGCAGTAGTGAAAAGGGAGAGAGACTAGCAGTAACCAGCATGTGTGTGCAGGTGCCGCAGGTAAGCCTGTTCTTCTCCCGGGTGCTGCTTTTGAGAAAGCAAACAAAGCTGCAGGTGGGTGAAGAAGATGGGCACAGGCAGTCTCTTGCCGTGCAGTCAAGGAATTCAGGTTCTCAGAGTTGAAGGTTCTCACATTTTGTAGCCCTTGGTGTATGTCCATCCTTTTCTTGGTGACAGGCATACTAGTTTCCAGATAAAAAACAAAGATATTTGTGATAAGACAGTGCTTGTATTTTTCATACTCATATTTGTATATGAATGAATATCTATTTCCATATATAAAGATACCCATAGATATTTTCAGTGTGAAAAAGAATTCACGTAGCAGAAGAAATTGCTGTCTTTGGACTGCTTTTTCAGATTAACTTGGTCAAAAATTTGAACTAAATACTAAGTCTAAGAGTACAAAAATTAACTGAACTTTTGTTTAAAACAAGAAGTACACTTACATTTTCTTGGGACATTCCTTCCTTTTTCTATTCTTCAAAGACAAATCAGTATCAGAACATGGGTTTTAAAGATGATTGTCTTAAATGGGTTTGGGGCTTTTTTCAATAACCTTTTAGTCTATTTAAGTTGCAATTCTGGATCCTTCTTACATGAAAAATTGAGATGGGGTGCCTAAATACCTTTTAGGTTTTGAAATAGAAGTGAGAAACCAAAATTCTGTAGATCTGATCTTAGTTGCAAAACAAGCAGTGGTGGAGCTCAAGCAGTTGTTGAAGTAATGTATACTTGGGACTGTCTGTAACCTTGAAAGGGTGTCCTATAAATTTCAGCCTAAGTTACTGTGACAGATGGATACTTTACAGGCATTAAGCAGAAGTTGTTGGGGTTTTTTTTGAAGGTCATTGTTAGATGTGTGCTGAGAGAAAATGCATAGAGGCAAGGGGGTTGTAAGCAAGGCAGCTTCCATTTTGCTAGCTGAAGAAACAAACTGTTGTTGATCTTACTTGTAAGAAAATAAATCAGTTTCAGTAAGCACTCCTAAAAATCCCCCAATAACTTACACCTCAGCTAAAGGCACTTTAAGTCCAGAATCTCATTTGTTAGTTACTTCATTTAAACAAGAACTTAGTAGGCATCATTGGCCAGTGTCTAACAACTTAAGATGACTGAAATCGATCAGTGGTTAATAAACTGTACTTGCTGCTAAAGCAAGTGTTCGGAGGGTGTCAAACTCATCTGTCACCCGCTGTCTGCAAAGGGGTGGCCTCAGATCTCTGCAGCCACCTCTACGAAAGGCTATTGAAAAGAACAAAACCATGATAGATGCATCCTTACCAGAGCAACATTGTCTGAACAGATAAAAAGACAGCAAAAAAAATGAAGTTAGCATTCTGTATCCAATTCTTAATTAATTTAATATCCTCTCAGTCTTGAGCTTCTCCCTATTGATACTTTTCTATAAAGCTGGTCCTTTTCCTTCATCAAAAAGAAAAACCTCTTTAAGTGAGTGTTTCAGCTCTAAGTGGAAGCATTCTCTCCCATTCCTGTTATTTCAGGAAGCATCCAGTACCAAAGTGTAAAATAACGTAACTGTATCGCAAACTGGTATGTTAAAGTGGGGAGTGAGCGATCTGAAGACTACATGACTGTCTGCATTGCTTTCAGAAAAATTGTCAATTCATGTAATTGGTACCGTTTTTTAGTAAGGGCAGCGTACTGTAGAAGAGCCTGGTTTAGGTTCTTTACCGCAGTTTTAATACCTTGATTGGGAATGTAACCATGTGAAAGCTCTTGGTCAGCACCCTCACAAGTGGTAAAACTGAGAGTAGAGACATGCCCTGGAAGATAAAACTACTAATGCTGTCCTACTCCAGGACGGATTTCTCCACTGTAGCGTCTCTCATGACAAACAGAAATCATTTATATAAATGTCCATCAGTGTGATATGGCCGGAAATGGCTTTGACTGTGAATAGCCTAACAAACAGGATAGCAGCTAAACCTCAGGTGTTAGGAAGAGGGCCACTGGAAAAAGATACCATTCTATCAAATGTCCTGTTTTTCTCGGTTTTTTAGTTAGTGATGGTGTTTTGCCATTTTCATTTCCAATGCTTTGGAGATCATTCTAAGTCAGTTTCTCATTTTAAAAAAAAAAAAAAAAAAAGGGAAAAAGTCTATATGGGTATTGCGTGAGCCATTGATTTCCATACATGTACTTGCAATGAGCCCAGAAAAACATTCAACTTCGAGTCATGTATTTCAGTTCCCAGTAATTAATAGAATAGTGATGTTGGCAGAAGAGTGCCTCTTCAATAGAGGTTTTACTTTTTTTTGTTGTCTTCCTCTTTTCTTTTTGTTTTTAGCCACCAGCTAAATACCTCCTGCCAGAACTGACAGCATCAGACTATGGGAAGAAGTGTGTGGTCATTGATTTAGATGAAACTTTAGTGCACAGTTCATTTAAGGTAAGTAAATTCAAAAGCAATTTCTTGCAACTTGAATCTGTCAGTGAATGTTGTAGGAACTGTTAAGTGTCTTAACACATTAACTGGTCTTACAGGCTCTCCCAGGAAGCCTGGTAGTTCCCATTGTTACCCCTATGATTATTCATCCGATTTTAGCTGTAAGGGGGGTAACACAGACATTGCTGGTTTTTTGATTCTGAGAAAGTCACACTGACTGCAACAAGGCCTGGAGTAGTTACTGACTTTATGGCTTCAAATGGCAACTATTCCAACAGAGACCTGTATTTTAACAGGTATAAAACCTGTTGCTCTGAAAATAAGTTTCGTTTTTGATGTTTACATGATGCCATAGTTAGTCCAGGAGAGTGGAAACACAGTACAGCTTTATGCTAGGTAGGCATACCTTAAACCAGTTGATTTGGGGCACCAGTGATTGTTGTGCTGTGTTGCTGGAGAAGATTGCTTTCTGTATCTAGCTGCCGTCCCAATTGCAGTAAGTGTTTTTAAGTAATTAGCTTTCACAACAGTAAAGCAAATAGTGTTAGCTATAGCTGATGAGTCAGTCATCTTCTAGAAGCAGCTTCTATAACCCCTCAAATTTCAGTGTGTGATGGAAGTAGTGGTATTTTTCTATTGTTTAAGTAGGGCTAAAATTACAATAGGAGAATTCAAAAATACCTAAATTGTCTCAGAGTACTGTTAGCATTTCTCATCAGTGTCAGTATATAGTTTTGTACTTCGACTGGAGAATTTATAAGAATTAATAGTATGTTTCCTTACTAGTAGCAAACTAGAATTACCAACTTCATAGTCTTCTAGTTTTGGTTGCGCTCCATTTTTCACTGCTAGCATAAACTCAGCATTTTAATCCTGCAATATTTAGTTGCCAGCATTTAAATATGCGAACCATAATTCATGTTGTGGTTAGATTTTGGCAACAGCCTGTCTTTGTTGACTTAAAGAAGACCTTATATGGAGATACTAGAACAAACATTCCTGTGCCTCAAACTGAAACAAAGAGATTACTCTCTTTATTGTGCCAAATGGTATGTAACAGTTTGTGGTGGCATGCAGGAACCTCTTAACCTCACTGCCAGATCCTTGTCTTCTGTACCCAGACTGAACTTGCAGTAGAGAATTTTCCACGGAGGTCAGAAACACAGCTGGGTTGGGAAGGGAGGGACCATGGCTCCCCAGTTATATGAGAGCCAAAAGCAGGAAGGGAAAGCTGAATATAAATGTCTGAATTTACATAAAAATAATGAAGTCTAGTGTTATCTGAAATGTAAAAATAAGTTTGCTTTCTGAGTGCTGTGGGTAACTGCTGTGATTTTTCTGGTTTTTGAAACAAAATGAGATTCAGTTTAGGTGGTTATTTTCTTTTAACCGTTTTTAAAAAAATACCTGTTTAATGGTTGATATAGTGTAAATCCTTTCTTTTAGGATTGAGGTTTGCCTTTATTGCAGAGTGCTTTTTTAGTGGGCTCATTTTAATCATCCCATTATTCAAATGATATTTAATGGGCATTTAAATGATGTTAAGTAGATACTTAAGAAAAATCAAAAGATTATTCTACTTAATCTTGAACACTTGAATAATGTTTTGTGTTAGGAAAAGAAAACCGGTCCTTTTCTGTGTGAAGTAAATTAGGCAAATGCTGGAGTTTCTGCAGTGTTATGGCTACATGGCTTTATCTTGATGTGAAGTCCTGTGGTGGGAGTCTGTAGGAGAAAAGCAAGTGTTGGAGGAAATGGCTTTAGCTGTTCAGTGGCAAGCACTGTCCAGTGGTGCTGTTTGGATTTTGTTTCATAAAGGGAAAAAAAATCAGCTTAAGTAAGACCATTTGTGGTCATCAGAAATAACAAAGGATTTCCAGAAGAGCAGTGGGTTTAACGCCTATATGCACACTGCTCTGCCTGAATAATCAGCTTACTTTTGCAGTTTCTTTCAGTTGGGGTTCCCCCCGCCACCCCCAACTAAAACGTGTCTGCTCAACCCAGGCAGGTCCTCACTTAAAAGCTGTAAAACCATACATGAATTTGTGATTTTTTAGTACAATAGGGTTTATTTAAAACACATGATATTTTAGAATTCATAATTCTGTTACGAAATAGGCTTCATATTTCAAATGCAGATAATTTTTTTTAACACAGCCAGAGAGGCAGAATATTTAAAGTGCTTTTTATGAAAGCAGCAACATCTGAAGGAGGGTAATTCTTGTCTTTTTATGCCCCTGCATATTTGTGAAGCTTCAAGGAGGTACTAGTCTTTCATGTTAAGTGCATATTAAAGGAATAAAGTTTGGGGTGCTTTGGCAAGAGTAAAAAAGGAATAGATAGACAGTATAGTTATCATTCCCATCATAAAACAATAATAGAAGAAAAATCGTAAATTACTAAATCAAGGAGATGCAAACATGGTTTTGTATAAAATGAATTAAACCACATGCAAGTCTGGAATGTAATCGTATTCAAAACTGGCTGTGAAACACTTTTACAACATTTAAAACACTGAAGCTTTTTATTAAATAGAAACAGTTCTAACTGAAGTAAAAATTTTCCATGGAAATACATTGTCTTTCACGCTCTGTCTCTGTGCTTCCCACTCAAGGCATGTACATGCTTCAGGTGTGCAACACCAGAAACCTTTATCCAGCAAATTCTTGCAGACTTTTCTCTCCTGTCTTCCCGTCAAGAGGAACACAGAACCCCAGTCCATGCTCCCTTCCTTACCACTTGTGCCAACAAGAAAGCTACATAGTACCTGAAGTAGAAGTGGGGGAAGCAAATAATGTAGTTAAGAGTAGTTTGGTTAGTGTTACAAAGTCTAAGGGTGAGTTTTATTTGTTAGCAAAAACTAAGTTGTCTAAACAGAATGTGGTTTTCTCTGACATCTGGTTGGTGTTGCTCCTGTTACAAAAGTTTAGTAATAGCTGTAGTTTTACCAGTGGGCTTCAAAACCTTAGCAACTTGCAGTGACCTATTATTTTTCTGCTGCTACAGAATATTTATCTTGCTTAAGGGAGTCATGCATATATAAATTCTTCAAGTGTGTGCAAGTCTCTTCAAAGTATGCACGGAGCTGGCACCCACTTGAAAACTGGTGGCTGGGTCTTATTGACAGTTCGTTTGGGTTTCTTAAGGTGAAGCTTTAGAACGTTTTTGTGTACCTGTTCTGTGGCTATTAAAGGTGCTGCAGAGTATCTCCTCTGTCTGAGGGGCTTCAAGCAGGTAATGAATGGGAGCCTCCCCTCCATCTTTTTCAGAAGCAGAAAGGGGAATATATCTTGGAAATTGCTTCATGTCAGCTAAACCCAAAAATAACTAGATTTTATCTGTGTGGGTATTTGAGGAATTCTTTAGATCATACTAGTGCAGCGGTCATCGACAAGATGGAGTTTTCCAACGTCAGCTGCTCTGGAGGTTTGGTTGCCTTTACTGGTTGGTCAGGATGAGTAGATTCAGTGTAGCTTCTCATTTGCCCTCTGACACAGCACTTGCAGATGTCAGATCAAACCATCTTGCTTATTACTTTGCTGCTGAGAGAGGGTGTTGCCCTTCTTATAAATTCTTACAGTCATTTTGCTCTCCTCCCAGGAGGCTCGTTTGACGCTGGAATTGGAATCTCATCTTTTCCAGGGAATGGGGTCAAAGTGGTGCTGTCAGTTTAATACTGCAAGATTCTTTTTTCCTACCATTTTTCATAGAGCATAGGCTCACCAGTTTGTGATCTCCTTCTCAAGGCTCCTTACGTTGGCTGTTTCTCTGCTTTCTCGGCACCCCCTTTCCCCCCACAATGGGTTTGAAGGCTGTTTCTAGTCTCACAGATTGTTCAGAGGCACCTCCTTAGTGTGATACTTGAGATCAGCCTGTTAGCTCATCCTGAAAACCAGGTGGGAAAGTCTGTACGAGTTTAATAGAGCTGAGTGCAGAGGTTTTCCAGCCTTAGCTTAGTAATGCCTTACCAGTTACCAGCCAGACTACTCCCAGCCTTCGTTTTAGGCTGTTACCGGTGAAGCGTATTGTCTGTCAATCAGTCACGTTAAAACTCTATTTGGCAGCTCTGAGTCTCAGCCATTTCCAAGCTGCAGACCGTGGAATGAGTTACAAACTACAGCCAGGGATGTTTACGTGATTTTTTTTTTTATCGTGGACATAACGTGTGAGCCATACTAGAGGGTTCTGCCAAATTTGATGTCCACTTGAACAGTCAGCAGTGTGTTCCCCCGCCACCGCTGCTGTGTAGCCAAGATTAGATTGCGTACTCTTAAAACTGTCGGCAAGGACACTTTTCTGTTGGTCAAGTAAAATTACTTTGGAAAGCAGATTTTCATGGTAAGTCTTAAGAAATAAGTTGTAATCAGCAGGCTAGAAAAATGGATTCAAGACCTTGCTCAGAGTGTGCCTGCACTTCCCTTTTGAATTAAGTTTTACATGATTAATTTGATACAGCATGTTATTGAAGCATCGCATCCTGAGAATCAAAATTTAACTATATGACTTCAGTCGTGTTGCAGCTTGTTGCAGTTCCCGATTCAAATATAACTGTTTGGTATTACTTTTACCACTATCTT
Organism: Falco biarmicus; assembly: GCF_023638135.1. Lineage (NCBI taxonomy): Eukaryota > Metazoa > Chordata > Aves > Falconiformes > Falconidae > Falco > Falco biarmicus. The sequence goes on along the minus strand of NC_079291.1, from coordinate 57,229,831 downwards.
TATTTTTAATTAATTACTGATTGATGACCCAGAGTAGAATACGCGAAGCACATAGCTGAATTTCTTTGTCATCCACACAGACTTGAGGAAAGAGTTATCAAAATAGATTTTTTTCCTGGCAAACACTGTCAGTGGTAGTGGGGGTTATTCAAGCAGTAATGGATATTACATTGTACAAACCTTAAAAATACAAGAGAAGAGGGAAGTGCAGTATCTGGTGAATACAGCTGTGTAAGGCTTCTGACTTACGTGTGTGTAAAGGGTGTGCACACAGAGTGGAGCTGTATAGTCAGTAATGCTTATTAACTTGTTCCTGAGAAGTAAGTGCTCGTCTCTTTTATGCCTCTGAATTCTCCCTTCTAATGATCTTATTTTTAATGTCGATTTATTTCCTTGTCACTCTTCCTAGCCAATTAGCAATGCTGATTTCATCGTTCCTGTTGAAATTGATGGAACAATACATCAGGTAAGTGCTGCTGTTCTAGTGGTGGAGCTGTCCCAGAGTGCTATCATTCTCCATTTGCTGCTTTACATTCAATAGCATGTCCTTTTACAAAATACAAAAGCTGTGTGTACTGGAGTGTATCATCCAGAGAGGTGTCCCTGTCTGATCAGATATGTAGTTTCTAACTACTAAGTCTCAGTTTTAACTTTTTCAGTTCTCCAGAATATGTCTCTCAGGACTTCAATACTTCACTCTCAATTTTAAAACATTTTCAAACGGGAAATACACTAGGGATGAGTTTTCAAACATTGCTAGGCCCAGAAAAAACTACTTGAATACTGCATTTCACATTCTGTCCACAGATAAACAGGACAGAAGTTGGTTTTAATGTCTGTTTGGTAGTTCATATGGACAAAGCTTTATTAAAATATTAAGGAAAAACAGACATTTCTTCAGCTTCTGTAGCAATCTATGTTTAAGTTCTGTCCCCATTTTTTTCTTTAAGTTATTTAAGTTCCTCTGATAAGACTTTTTATATACTTCAGCATCTTTAAAAGGTCCAGACAAAATTGGCGAGGAGACTAATTTTTATGTCTTATTCTGTAAGAACTTCACTTAAGACTCTGAAATGGTTTTCAGTAAATGCAAAATACCCATAATTTGAAAATCAATCCCCTTCATGTATCTTGGTGCCTTAGCTTTAGTGTCTTTAATCAGTAGTCATCTCAGAAAGCACTGAATGAGAGAAATTACAGCGCCATAAATTTTCCTCTTCAGGCAGACATTAAAGTTCTTGCTGGAGATGGGTTATACAGGCTAATGTGAAGTTGAGCCTTCCTGATACATGAATCTTGCAATTTGTTTGAAACGGCTTCTGTTGGTTGTTATCGGTTAAAGATAATGCAGTTACTGAGTTGCAGATCTTCCCTGGCTGTGATTTAATGGAGATTTTAAATACTTTAATTTCTGAAATGTTGTGTTTTGTGTGAATTATTTTCACTTGGACAAATAGGTTCGTATTTTGATCTTAGAACAATTGATAGGTCATAGTGTTAACTTCCTATTATGAAAACCGTCTGTGTAATTGTCACTCTTTAAATGATATACTAAATATCAGTCAGTGGATTGAAATGTGTTTTAAAGTGATAGTTGCTTTGACAGTTTTTCAGCTGTGCCTGTTTTGTGTAGAAAAATTCGATACCTAGGGTACTTAAACCTGTAATGTTCACCAGCACTGAATGCTTAAAACATGTAAGTGATGGTTTGGGAGGTTTATATTGTGGTATAGTTGGTCCTCATTTGACCTGGGCTTTAGTTGTGTTTGGTGCTGTAATGTGGACTTTTTCTCTCCTAAAACTTTCTAGATCGCTTTCAAGAGGGGACCTAACAGTTTTGAATTGTGTAGGATTGTGATCACTTAGCTTGTCAAGATGGTATATTTACATTTTGAAACAAAACCCAATAAAAGACTGGCTGGGCTTAACAGTCAAGCATTTCAAAAACATGTCGCTTTTCCACTCCCTGCTGCAAACTTTCAGGTTCTTCATCAAGCATAATGCAGTTAGGTACTTGAGATGACTGCATATGGGAGACAACAAAAGAAAACAAAACACCTGGTCAAAGGGAGTGGATCTGTGCATACCCTAAATGTGAACAGGAGGAAGGATGCTCTTAACAGAGAAGGTCAAGTGAAGTTAGTCTGACTGCTCTGCTGGAGACTTCCTTCGTCTTTCAAGGAAATTGCTTAATCTCTTTGTATTTCAAGTTCTTAATCTCTAAAATAGGTAAATATCTCAGTTGCATCAGGGCGGTAGAAGTAAAGTTAATTGTGAGGACTTTGCAATCCTTGAAATAAAGGTAATTTATATAGTATTTATGCAGAACAGGCAGTCTTGGGTTCCCATGTTTGTAATTCCTCTGCAGGCAAAGCAGTGTACTGCTAGCCAGCAGTCTTTTAAAAAAAACTGTAATAACCTAAAGGGCAAAAGTGGCTGTTCTGGCTTAGTCTCATGTGCATTAACACAGGCTGTAGAGCTTTGACAACCAGTTCCCGCTTCAAACCTGAATTTTTGTATTCACTTAGAGCATAAGCGAACAGCTATCAACAGGTTTTCTTGTCTGTCAGAATTTGTCATCTGTATAATGCTTGTCCATTTTCTTAAGCAGTTTATATACTAATCATTGGCATTGGGAAATACAGCCGCATTTTTAAAACGTCATGGGATATGTGAAAGCATATGTTGTGGAACCATATTGTCCGTGGTGCATATCCCTACCTGCTTTACCAGTAAGCCTAGCATCTTGGTAAGCAGGAGATTGTCTGAGAGAGTATTGTTGTACTTGAACTCTGCCTTAGACAGAACTCCATGGAAATCAAGTGGAAAACACCCATTTCAGAAGTGCCCATTCAGAAGGAAATCTGAAATTATACGATCTCGTATACCAAAAATACAAGTTGTGGCAAATTCAGTATGCTTGAAAGAGTTTTGAGACTGACTTACCGAGCAAGTTTTGTTCATGGTAAATGTAAATTTTTGTTGTGCAACAGAGGTATTCAAAGAAGATTGTCTTTGGTTCGGGTTTTTATTTTCACTTACAGAATTTATAATCCAAAGGCTAGAGAGATTCTTGTTCTTCTATAGGGAAGACAATTTAAATCATAATCTTGATGGGTGCCTGGGTAAACCAGCTTCCCTAGATTAAAAAATAGCTTTTCTGAACACCTCTTTTCCCTCTCCCGTCTTTCTTTCTCTAGCTTCATTTACCTTGTCTTTAGAAAGGGTTGGTCATTTTATTTTACAAGAAAATAACTCGTGTGTTGGAGGTCCCTCTCGTTCTGTTATGGGTCTTTAGATGCCTGCAGAGACTCAGCCCATCCACCCATTTACAGGGCAGATGAAGTTACAGGAGGTGAATCCCACACTTTGTGTTGGAAACAATGGCATAGATACAAAAGCACAGTTCTAATGCAAGCTGGTGGTTTTCTGGCCAATTCTCTCATTTCTCTTTAATTCTCTGAATAAAAGGAAGTCAGAGCTGGTCCCCTGCTCTACTGAATTATAGGTGAGAAACTTTGGGAAGTCCAGTTAAATGTGTTGCAACTGAGAGTGCCCTTTAGAGGAAGTTACTGAGGGTGAAAGTAGTGGCTGGAGAAAGATGTTCAACCTGTTTTGTACCCTTGACGTAACTTCTGCAAGAACATGTCCTCTCTTTTGGAGCATGCTTCCCATGTAACAAGTGCAGGGCAATCACAATCCCCAGATTAGAAACTGTGCATCAAGTATAGCTTTAATCGCCCATGAGTGAAGATCTGTAGGGTATGGTGCTCCTTCTTTTATCCAAATTGATTTGCAATGCCTTTGTGCCTTGCTGTCACTGTCAAAGAGTAAAGAGCCAGGTAGAGTTGGATTTGGTGTTGCTTGGAATTTCGTTCTTGAATGTAATTTATTAGGTGAGTAAAGCCAGTTTTTAAGTGTTTGGGTATGTTGTTCTAATTCAATTAGCAATTGCTTGGGTTCAATTGTTGAAAGCTAAAGAAATGTTTCCATGCATACCTTGAATGTAACGTACAAAATGTTTTTTATTGGTGAGGGGAAATGCTGTTTGAATAATAAACTTCCTTTCTGTGAAGTACAAAATGTATTGATTTTCTTACAGAAGGCTGTGGCCTGGTTCAAGTAATCCAGGATAGGCTGTATCCATTCTAGCTGGCCTATTCTTGGTTACTTGCACTGGGAGGCAACCACAACTGCGTGAACCAGAAAAACGAGCCTCAAGGACACACGGTAATTTCTGCTTGCTGTTAAGAAGATGCACCTAGTCCACAAAACAGGACGTTACAGGAGCTTGAATTTGTCACAGGCAGAATTCTTTGTCATTACTTGAAGATTTCATTATTGTAAAGCTGGTTTTGAAAGGCAGTTCTTTGTGACCTGTTCAATTGATTACAGTTGAGCTGGGTTTCTCTTTTGGTTTACAAATACTGAGTCTTTTTAAGACTGCTTTGAGGTATTGAAAATGTATGTGGAAATACCAAATGCTCGAAAACAATTAAAGATAATTGGTTGGGTTCTGCCATTAGCAGCTTAAGTACAGACTCCTGTGAAAACAGGCCTACTGCCTGATTTGTGCCTTAACATTTTAAGAGTAGGGTTCATTTTAAACTAAAAAAAAAAAAAGGGGGGAAAAAAAAGAAAAAAAGACTGTATTCCTCTGAATTCTTACTGATAAGGAAGAAATTAGTGAGCATACGATACAGGAAAACTGGAGGGGGTTTTTGTTCTTTAATGCCCTGAAGACTGTATATAAATCTCAGAAAAATGCCAGGAGCCAGTTAGTCTAGAGGCTTAAACTGAAGACATCAGGCAACAGAGGAGAAAGCCAAGCCACAAATAACCATGTGGCATTGAGATTCAAGTCCAGCCGCTAACAAAGTAAAGGGGAAAATTTTCCAAATGAGGAGGAAGAGGAGAAAAGAGCTGCACTGTCAGCTGAAGAAAGCTTTTTATGTGAAGTAAACCAAAGAGATTTTGTAGCCCAGGATACCAGTACACTTGAAATTTCTTCCAGAGTCTAAGTAGGACTTCTCAAAAAAAAAAAAACCCCACACAAAACTTCAAGGAGAATAACCATCCAGAGTATTAAGATATGTTGTTCTGCAGAAAAAACAGTGCTAAAAAAAATTAAAAAATTTAAAAAACACAGGTGAAGAAGTTGGGTCTTTATGGAGAGGGAGAGAATTAAGGGAAAAATTTGGTGAGACCTGATCCTAAGAGATCATATTTATTATTAATCAGGTATGAGAAGTGGGGCTGTTGGCCTGAGCCCAGTAGATAAGATTTAAGGCCAAACAGCAAGAGAAACTCAAGCAGAGGAGATTGACAGTGCTCTGTGGTGGATCAGGAGATCTAAACTGCAGAAGGGAGACAATATAGCTTAAAATGCTGTGTACTTACAGCTAATACTGACTAGATGCAGTATTAGGAGACCAACAAATTGCCAAAAGAGCATATGTTGCAAATCCTTGCTTTTATAGGGCCACTCCTGTCCGCAAGGCTGTGGTTAAGGAGCTCTCAGTCTGTAGCTACTGAGTTGATTTACTGCATGCTGTCTTTATGGAGGAGGTGGGTTATGTTGCAAGCAGTAAAGTCATATCCTTGGCTTGGAGTTCGTAATCACATTCCAAGTGGAAATACTTCAACACAGGCATAGATAGGGATGGAGAGTGAAGAGGAGGCTTCTTTTGCTGTGGCTGAAGCCACTAGGTTTTAAAAGGGAAATAAATACTAAATTCAGCAGTTACTATCCGAGCATGACTTTGAGACTCTGGAGTGTCCCTTTTGTGGCCTCAAAAATAAGTGTTGGAATATAATTTAAGGCTAAAGAATTAAGGACTTGATTATGAACTGTAGAGTCAAGGAGTAGTTTGCGTCCTGCTGTCTTTCCTCTTATAATTGGCAAGTCAGATAGTTTCTTTCTGGGTACCCAAATACGGAGGAACTGCAATTCTCTTTGTGTCTTTAAAAAATTTGAAGGTGTAATTTGGAAAGGAAATAGTACAGAACAACTTTCTTTAGTAAGATTGAAGTGAAAAATTAATTGCATTGTTATAGGAGAGGAAATTACTTGGTTTATGCCTAGTGAAATACAGGAAACCACTGTAATTATCTGGAAGGAGAATGGTGTTGAAGTGCATCTGTTAACTGTCTTTAATTCATAAAATGTCACATTTATTTGGTTAGGTGCTGCTGTGGTTTTGAAAAAAATACTACAAATTAAAAGTTACAAATTGTCATCTGTATCAAAGTTTGAATATATTGCTTGAATTGGAGGGGCCAGAAATAGTTTAGTTCAGCTGCATAAAAGTAACTTAAAGTGCAAGTCTTCGTGCTCTGCACTATATGCTACATAAAGTGGAAAAGTAATTAACATTTCTGCTTTAGTCACTGAGGTACAGCTGCATCATATATGTTTTTAATAAAACTTTGCTTTCAGATTTAGGTTTTCAGTTTCGGGTCCCTATTCCACAACTGTTTTTCTTTTTTTGCTAAGGACTTGGTTACACTTCAGTTCAAGCTGGCACTTCCATATTTTTCTCCTTCAGGCTTTTTCTCTGGCTGCCTTATGTTTTTTTCCTCTTTATGAATATGAATCTAGTAAAATACATACAATTAATCTTAGTTCTGCATATCAAAGAAAGAAATTACTGGAATTGCATCAGTCTTGCAATTCTTCCTGCATTCAGTTCTGTGCCAGACTTCTCCACTTGAAATGTCCAGTATTAAGGATTAGTTGCCAGAGAAAGATAAAATGCTGCCAGTGTTTTCTCTAAAACTTTTAATCTAACTGCAAACAAGATAAATAAGTATTTTTCAAGCAGACTCCCCTCTTCCCCGTACATTCTTCCCAGTATATTTTGAACTACTTCAGAGCTTTCTGAGCAGCAGTTATCTTATCTTGGTATTTTCTGTGACTGTAGATCATCTTGCTTGCTCTGGAAAGAGAGGCGAGGAGGCTCTGACACCTATTAATCAGGTTGTTGACAGTAGGCAGCCAAGCTGCCTGTATGGTTGTCAGTGCAGAAAGGCAATGTAGCATTGCTGAAACCAAGCTGCTCAAGAGGAGAGAGATCCTGAGTATTTACCATCTTTAAGGCAAGGTCCCAGTAGAAGGTGCTGTAGACTTCATCACTGAATTCTGAAAGCAGCATTTGCTAGACATTTGGCGTGGTGCTGTGAAGATTTTTGGTGAAAGCTTGTCTGCAGAGCCAGGTAACCAGTAACTATCCATAGTGGGAGACAGTGCTTACTGTCTGGATTTTAAAAAATGAAAGAATTAGCCACAGGAAGAAAACAGGTCCCTGTTGTGCTATTCCTGTTATTGCAGAGGTTTCATCAGATTTATTGCTTCTGTAAAGCTCTTCAGGACTGAAGACACCAGCACCAAAATAGTGTCAGTTAAGAGACCTGAATCCTTGCTTCTTGAGAAGCCCCACTTTCACTCTTTGCCTTTAATGAGATTTTTCAAGAAGCATCACTCCAGATGATGCACAGTATTTGCAATTGCATAATCAGCATGGGTCTTGGCAGCCCATGCATTCAAATTTCTCATTATTGGATGACTACTTTCATCTTGTATACTTTTTTTTTTCCTTTCAGCATTTCATTTGAACTGCTTCCACATTACCTTTTGTTTCAAGTGTTAGGATCACAGGAGTGTCTGGGGGTTGTTTTTGTCCTTTCCTTTTACCTTAAACATCATTTGACCTAAGTAGTCATTATCATTTCAGGTTTATGTATTGAAACGACCACATGTGGATGAGTTTCTTCAGAGGATGGGAGAGCTCTTTGAATGTGTACTCTTCACAGCCAGTCTAGCCAAGGTATGTTCCTCTCTCCATCTCATTAGCCCTTACGGCGCTGATCAGTGGACTTTTGGTCGGGTTTTCTATGGATAATTATTTCCACAGTTGGTACTATCTTAATTTTTTCCCCTTCTTTTCTGCTTCTTTGTCTGACAGTGTGTACTTTGTCTGCTAGTGTGTGGGTAAGTGTTTCCATGGTAACACCATCACATATGGGCTTGTCTCATAATGTAGCCTCCATGCATTGCTCATAATGCCAATATGAAAGGCTTACCAAGTTACCATGGTTATAGTGAGAAATTAGAACAAATAGCGTGCAAGTAAAGCAGTATATTAAAGTTGGGCATGAAATAAAATACACTGTATTTAATGCTATCTACATGATCAACCAGTGATTCAGAAATTTTACTGCGTCTGAAAATTGGGAACACGTTTTTGTTCTGTCAAGGTGCAATTACAATCTGAAGTTAGAAAATTGGACATTTTGTGATGCTTGAAACATCAACAGGAATATTTTGTGCCCTCTGGTCTCCAGTAGCAGTAGTACCTCGTAGGTAGTTTTGTGGTAGACATTACAGTAGTAGACACCTTAAGTTCTTCGCTTCTTTCAGTGTACTGTATTTGTGGTGGTTTTGTTTGTAAAATCATACTGATTATTTCCAGGTAATACTCTCCCCTAGTAAGCTTTTACTCCAACTTAGCGTAGAGATGGTGGAAGGGTGCAGGACCCTGTTTGATCTGCTATAGTGCCTTCTGACCAGGGGATTCCTCCCTGCTTCGTGTGTTCTGTTCAGCCACATTGTGAAAATCCTAAATAATGGAATAACTTCATACTGAAGTTAGATGTCTGACAGTTCTCATAGCTAAATTGTGATGGATTTCAACATCAGTTTTTGTTTCTTAGTTTAAAATATAGGAAAATGGTAACTCCTGTAAGTTTTAACTACCATTGTCAAGTACTTGGTTATTTCATGTTCTAGTTTATTTGGATACTTTTCCTTGGACAGTTTATATCAGTTGTTGGATTCTAAGCAGTGCCTCACTCAAAGTATCATCTTATATATAAAATGATAATTTCCCAGTATGGGCATTTTTTGTAATAACATCTTTGTCTGATCTTTTATTGCCCAATTATGCATTTTGGTAATCTGAAGATTCTTACTGACCCAGTCGCTCCAAGGGCATCATTTGAAAAACGACATCAAGCTCAGATTCATTCATTGCAGTTTGTCTTCAGAGGCACATGGAAATGAATGGGCTGTGGAAATAGCTTTATGCAGTTTTTCTGTTAGCATTGGCTGGTTTTATGGTAACGTTAGTTGTGAACTCTGGATCCATCAACTTCTAGGTAACTCTAAGTTGGCCCTAAGAATAAAACCTAATCAATAAATCACAGAAAACATTAGGGTGCAAGTTAGCCTTCCACAAAAAGATAACTGTCCTACTTTTTGTTATCTCCTTATTAATCACTGCAGGTTTGCAGGCATGTAAGTTAATTAACAAGGAACAGGGAAGAAAATTAAGAAAGGGCATTCTATCTGAAATTATTGTCTGTCCCTTCTTTGTATAGTTCTGTGAATTAGCCTTATCTGCAGATTGCTAACTTTGTGTTTCTAACTTCTATTTTTAAGTATGCAGACCCAGTAGCTGACTTACTGGATCGCTGGGGTGTGTTCAGGGCAAGGCTCTTTAGAGAATCCTGTGTTTTCCATCGAGGAAATTACGTGAAGGATCTGAGTCGACTGGGACGTGAGCTGAGTAAAGTTATTATAGTAGATAATTCTCCTGCATCTTACATCTTCCACCCTGAAAATGCAGTAAGTATTCTTAGTATTTTAAGTACTCAAGTGTAACTTTATCCTTCTGGTCCTTGCCCAGACTTTCTGATTCAGAAAATAGCTTTTCAGAACACTTAACTTGTACTAGTTTCTGTATGTTCTTAGACTGCAGGTAGGTTCTGGTATTCACTGCCAAATGGTGAAGGACTAGGGCGAACTGATGTTGACAGTGTGTCATAGTAGTGACTGTTCGTCTGCTTTCGGTTTTAGCTTTTGGCATGAACTCCATCAGTTTTGAGAAATACCAAGCGGTGTAGAACCTGAATAACTAACCTATCTCTAAAAAGCGAAGCTGCCCTCCGGCGTAGTTTTTGTTCTTTGGAGTGGTGATTATGAATGGTTTACTTGAACTGCTTTTAATACTCCCATCTTTTTTCATTGTGTGAATAAAAAAAATATTAGACAAGATAATTAATGCTTTACTGGTTACTATCTGAGTTCTGTATTCGTGGCTAAGGGGAGGAAAAAAAATCAAGATCCTGTTGTGTTGTTGTGCTTCTCCTTTAAGTGTTTTTGTGCTAACTCGCTTCATAATTAGAAATGTTAGTCAACAAGTTCTTCAGGTTTTAGGAATAATGATAAAAGGCAGGCAACAGTACTTCAAGGGAGAATAATTAGGAGCACTGTACATTTTCACTGTGTGTTTCATATCAACTCCAGAAGCTATGATGGAATGGTCTGGCACTTGCTCCATCCATTCCTGCAATCAGTACAGATGCTTACATCTGTTTTATAGCTGCCAGGACAGCAAGCTGGAAGTCCCCTTAGATATACTGACTTTTAAACAACCAGGCTTTGCAGGGTTTTCTTTGATGTTTTTAGACTGCCTTTCATGTGAACTGTTAAAATTAACGTAGGAAATTTTTAGCAAGAACCCTATTTTGCATGGTCCTGCCTCTCTGGATTTTTTTTTTTTTAATGGGAGCTATTTGTCTTGCAGCAGTCAGCTTTTAAGTTTGGATCCTAATACTCTGATGCCCAAAGTGATTGGGTGAAAATGTTTTTCTGGTTGGTGCCACACATGGTTTAAAGCTGCTGTTTATAATAACCAGGACACGTAACTCTAATTTATGTTCATGGTTAAAATTAAAAACCTGATCCAGATCATCATTTGGTATGTCGGAATTCAGTACCAAGAAAATAACAAGCTGTAGAAATTTGGGAGATGAAATTAAGGGCCTTGTCAGAGTGGTTTAATCACGTATGGAAAAGTGCTGCTAGCTAACTGATACTCGAGCCTGTGCAGAAACCAGAGCTTGTAACAAGATCCAAGATACTCTTTGGAAGACCTCAGTATACTTCCTTAGTGAAGACACACAGAGCTCCTTCCCCAAACCCAGCCCACGTATTTAAGGAGTGTTATTACATGCGTTACTTTCTGAACGTGTGCTCAAGGTCTTATGTTTTAATCAGAGAACTGCTCACTGTTTAAATATTTCCTCCACAACCTCATGCCAGAAGGGGTTGTTGCTGCATGCCTATGTTTAGTGACTCACACCGATAATACTTAGAGGGGGAGAAAAAAAAGTTGCCCGTAAATAAAGTGTCAGTACAACTTTATAACCGGTATCATCCTTCCAGTGTGTTCTGAGTGTCAAAGAGGCAGAGCAAATTGAGTTGTCCGGTGCTGGGTCGTGTAGGTTACCTGGACATGTAGGAGAGGGGCAGCTGCATGTCAGCTGGTTTACAGCTGGATTTGGGGGTCGATGTTGCATACTAGAAGACGTGGACTTGAACCTGGCGCTCTGCTTGAATGCTAATGACTAGCAGTTTGCCGTACTGTGATGGCGATGAGTAATCTGCCTAGGCAAAACTCACATGTTCTTCACGTCATGAAGTCATCTTAGTATTGTTGGTTGCTTTGTTTCAGGTGCCTGTGCAGTCCTGGTTTGATGACATGACAGACACAGAGCTGCTAGATCTTATTCCTTTCTTTGAAGGACTAAGCAAAGAGGAAGAAGTTTACAGTATGCTTCATAAACTCTGCAACAGGTAGCCCTTAACTTTGACTGACTTCTGCTACTAGATTGCAGTTGCTAGAGGCTGTCTCCATCTTTTTCAGCTCTTTCAAATGTAAGCTTTGGGGAAGTCGCCCCTGTCAGAAGTGCTACTCTTGATCTTCCTGTTACATTGGACACGAAGGACAATCATGAGTGATGCTATTAAGCCTTGAGAAGCCTGACTCCTAAGGTCATGTGTTCAGACTACTTTTTTAAAGGAAAACAAAAAACAAAAAAAAAGAAGCTATTTTAAATGGGACTCTTTTAATGAATTTCATAAATGGACATCTTTTACTGGATCAGCTTTTCTTAAAACATGCCAAAAAAAGAAGCTTGTATTTCAGCAGTTGAATTTCTCTCCCTTTCTTCCCCTCCCACTATGCAGACAATTTTACCCCCTGCTTAGAGCAGTTGACCTGACTCTGAATTTTTTCTTACAGAATGAAGTGCCTTTTTGAATGTTATTTTAAGATAAAAATTCATTTTTGTATAAGACGTATTTCCAGACATCTTTTAGTCTTGTATTGTCTAAATGCTTTAAAAGGAAAAAGGAAAAATTTTATAGAGCACTGTAATATATAACAAAGGAAAAAGTTGAAACAAAGATGCTGGGTTCCTGTCTCCACAATGACATTAAGTTGTATTACATTTTGTCATGCTCAGAAGGTTGAAGCGTTTGTGGGAGGGGTGATTTGGGTTAATTACATGGTTGTTTCACTGATATGATTTTGGGCACAGTTTTGAACGTATCTGCAGTTGTTTGAGTATTAGGGAATGATGGAATTGAGAAAATAAGGTGGCTAATAGATCTAAAGCACCTTTTAGTCTAGACAGATGAAGTTCTATTGTCTCTGCTTACGCACAACTGCCATGCCTCTCGTTTTTTGGAAAACCATTATCTTGGGAGAATGGGGAGGAGATCTATTTATTAGTTTAAGATTCTTTTCTTAAAAAAAAACCCATCTGGGTAAGCTGGATCTGTATTGAGCTGTTTGGAGTACTTTTTTCTTTTAATTGCTGCTACTGTATACTCACCAAATGGAGTTGACCATCGGCTGTTATACTGTTTTTGCCACTGTGCCTGTGCTATGAAACATTTTCTGTAAGCTGCAAACTTGGGCAATAAATAAAATGCAGGCTTCATAACCCACCCCTATGTATTAATCCTATGGTATCTGATATACCAGAGAACTCATTTAAAGGTGACCTGTAAAGGTTATTTAAAAAAAAAAAAATTCAATTGGGATGAAGCCCTCTCCTTTCTTTGTTATATAAAAATGCACAAAGTATTTTTCCCACATCTCTGGTTTGTATTTCTTTTTCCCCAGCGTGTAAGGTACAGATGGGGAGCTTTACTGAGTCTCACTAGAAGGGCAGATGTTACTAGCCTAGCCTAAAATTGGTCCTCTGGCTTTGGAGCTGAGTCATTCTCATCTCTAAATCTGAGAACCTGCTTAGCATCTTCTGTAGTGTCATAGGTACCCTTTCAAAAGGATTAACGTTTAAATAGATTAAGCCTTTGAAGAACAAGGCACACCTCTTTTTTTTTTTTTTCCCCCTTTCCAGTGTCACCTTTTAATTACCTGCACCAGAAATCTACAAACAGAAAAATTACAGCTATGTTAGCTGTCATCAGAGAAGACTAAATAGACTAGTTGGTGCTTCTAATTAGCCTAGCACTAAATTCTGAATGGTAGATCCCCTTGGCCTTTTTCATTTTTTTTCTCAAAAAGTCTTGATGACTTGGAAAAAAATTTTGGAATGGACTTGGATCGTCATCCTTGTCTAAAACATTGGTGAAGCAGCTTAACAAATTCCTTCATAGAAGGGCAGGCCAGCCTACGCAGGCAGTGAGTAGGTTGTCATAGGTGCAGTATAAAACTGAAAGATGACTTGTCCCCTCGCAGTGCAGCTGTGCGCCAGCTGCTGACTGTGCCGGGTAGCGAGGGATGTTGGAGGCAGTCCCGTGACACTCGTGAGTCTGTACGGCATCACCGTTTTGTTTTCTTACCAGTTGGCATTACCTTAGTACTGTATAATTCTGTGCCACAACAAAAGACAAAAACTGTCAAATTAAAAAAAATATTTAAAAAAAACTGTGTTGGTAAAAAAAAAAAAAAAAAAAAAGACGTATGGATTCTGGTTAGTCCATTAACGTTTACTTTCAGTTTAAGATTGTTTAATTTTGTATTTGACTTCAGAGTAATGAAACTGTAAGCTGCCAAAAAGTTGTTCTCTGAGCAGTATTTTCAACTGTGTTTGTAGCTTCTGGGCTTCAGATGCAGTTTGCAGGGAAGTATTCAGGTTGTAGTTAGTTGTGCAGGTATGATAGAAATGGCTGAAAAAATTCAAAGACTTTTTCGCTAGCATTAGACCAAACAATCTTCTAATTAGACAATAAATGACCCCACCGAGACATTACCATTTGATGGTTGTGACCTGTTGTACGAGATGAACCATGTCATTAGTTCGCATTTATAAAAGCAGCGATTTCATGAACCAGTTGCCTTAAGTCTGTGAATGAATGTTGATTATTAAAGTGTCTTGTATTGTTTTAAAATCCACATATAATGGACAACTGAACTTCTGCACCAGCTTCTGGAAGAACGGTTCTGATGATGTTCTGTGCAACCATTCTTGTTCTGTAGTGTTTATTTTGGCTCTTGAAATCCACGAGTTTAAAAATAAACAACCAACTTTATTTTAACATAGTACAGCGTTAAAATGATACTTGGTGACAATACAAAGGCAAAACACAACAGTTTTGATCTCTGCTAGTATCTTAAGAGTGTTTTCTATAACTTTTGATGGAAAAGTTATTTATTTATTTTTTAAACTCACTCCCATTGAAATAAAACTTGGAGTGCTCTGCAGTCAGGTTTGGACTTGCCTGGGTACTCAAATTTGGCCAAAGGGATCAAACTGTCGTACTTGTTTATTTTGATGCGCTATCATCGTACTTGAAATTTCAAGTGTTAAGTTTGCGTGAATATACATACGCTATATATTTAGAGTTTCTAGATTTTAACAAAGCAATATAGTTCTGTCCATAAAGTCAGATAATGAGTGGAATGTTTGTAAAATTTGTAATACGGGTATTTGATTGTATTTTAAATACAAGATTTTAAAAATCAAAATAGGAAAAAAATACTACTTTCGTACATCTCTTGCATATTTTGAAGTGCAGTTAATGCATGCAGGTCACCAGGGCGGTTGTTAAACCCTGGTTTTCAGTTCTGTTTCTGGATATTACAGAAGCATTAAATAGTCTTTTCCAGTTGGTCATTCTGTTCAGCTAAAGAAATGCTGCCTGGCCTGAAGTTCTGTTGTCCTTTTTATGTCGGGCTAAAAAAGGTTCTTTGCCTGTATAGGTATTTTTAAATTAAGCTGTAAGGCAGAATGCCTTAGATTCTTGAAATTCAACTGAAGTGTTACGATTAAATTGCCGTTTGTAAACTAGGGCTGTGCGCAGAATACTTGTTAACCACCAGGAAGCGTGGCAGGTTGTGAATGGAAGGTCGTAGCAAATGTACAATATTGCTGTGTTCATTTAGGTAGCTTTGGAAGAATAATCTGTCTATTTGTTTTGCCCTTTAATCTTTTTTAAACAGCAAAGTTGTACCTGGAAGAAACTCAGCACCTGAAGAGATTTGGTTATCAGTGTATGCAATCACTTTATCACAGCATGATTTGATTAGACTGGTTGGGGACAATAAAGTATCTAAATGACACTGGTGTGTACTGATGTTGCAGCTCTTGAAATTTCAGTGTAAAAAAAAAATCTGTAGCTCTCTAATTTACAAACACATAATCCTATGTTTTACAGATTCTTTTTAAACTAATAAAACACAGTACCGCACAGCCCTATTTGTAAAACAAAAACAAGTTTGTGCCTCTGATTTCCAAGGTGCTGTGATGTTATGCCTTTGTGGGGCGGGGAGGGCAGGTGAGACTTGCGTGGGGCAATTGCTTAAAAATCTCTGGGCTAACTATGCAAAACCAGCTGTCACTTTTCTGTTTCACATTATATTGTAAAAATCCAGCTGACTCTCTTTCTTTCTTGTTAAAGATCTATTGGGAGCTTCTTAACAGAGGAGTAAGCAATGGAAATGTTTCTTTTTTCTTTTTTTTTTTTTCCTAATAATGGAGCTGTTTACACTTTAATGCAATGAACAATCCAGCGATACTTGAGAAACACTACAGATACCATATGAGTGTTTTCAGGAGAGAGAAGTGTTGTCAATCAGGTATTGAATGGTTTCTTTACTGTCACAAATAAAAAAAATTTAACAATATAGTTACTTGTGCATGTAATACTTCTCTGGGAAAAATAACTTCTGCACTTCTTCAGTAATAGTCGCTGCCCTAGTTTGACAGGGACTTTATTCCTGCTATTGCATATCCGTGTTAGCTAGTAAAATCACCCATCTCTGTTCCACTCTCCTCCTCCTCTCCTCTTTTTAAGTCATGTATAGGACTCCTCATTGACTGCCCTGGCACCTGCTTGTGCAAACAGAGCTGATGAACTACTGATGAACTCTGCTAAATAAATTGGTGGTGACTCTTGCAGATGTTCCAGCTATTTAGATCTCTTGGATGAGATCATACAATAATTTGTTCAAGTCTCAAAGCTGTGTGACTTCTTTTGAAGGGCTTACTTCAGCTACTTGAATAGCTGTTCTTAAAATCACTGCCGTGTCCAAATGAATATCTGAATAAAACACTTTATTTGGTTGGAAACTATTTTGGGACTTTTTATCTGACACAGTAAGACTTGGGCAGAGCCGTCCTTTCTAGGAAAAGGCACATACTATTAATGCTTTATGAGCAGAAAACCTCAGGCCTGTTAGAATAA
Source organism: Falco biarmicus (assembly GCF_023638135.1). Classification (NCBI taxonomy): domain Eukaryota; kingdom Metazoa; phylum Chordata; class Aves; order Falconiformes; family Falconidae; genus Falco; species Falco biarmicus. The sequence goes on along the minus strand of NC_079291.1, from coordinate 57,213,330 downwards.
GCAGCTGGCTCAAGATAACACATTAGTTGCAATTAAAAATATTTTTTTAGTTATTCCTGTAATCAGTTGGAATTACCTGGACTGCCTGTACTTTGTACTGGTGGGTTGGGGGTTTTGATCTATTTTAATTTTTAGGTTGGTTTTTTTGTTTTGTTTTAGTTTTACGAGTCTCCCTAGCTGCTACTTAGCATAAAGATGCCTTTCTTTCACTCAGTAAAACAAGTATTTCGAAACTCATAAAACAGCTCTTTTATAGTGGTGAGAAAGGTACTGTTTTTCTATCCTGACTGATTGAAACTGTCTGCAAAACTGAATATATGATAGTCTATATACATATATGCCTTCCAATATTTTTTTCCCCTTTTTTATTGTGTTCTGACTCAGAAGGAAAGCCAACCTCTCTGAAATTCCCTGCAAGGTGGGATAGGGCTCTTCCAGGTGGGCTGCAGCTCCAGGGGACCCTGCAGTCTGCAGCAGTTTTCCTGGCAAGCGACCTTCGCCTTCCAGATTTCCCACCAACCCAGCTATGCTGGCAGGAGACCAGGTGAAGTTCTCCTGGACTCCTCTGTTGGTTCTGCTGCCACTACTGGAAAATAAATTATCTTTGGGTATAAAATATATTGGTTTGGACAGATTGGCAAGCTCTAAACTTGAAAAGCATCCATGTGTGTTTTGTTTCAAGCCTTCTCAAGCGCTGTTGGGAAGGGCACAGCGCTGAGGAGCGGGCTGTCCTCTAATTGCCTAATGCCGCCGTTAATCAGCATTTCTGAAGCACAGGACGTACACAAACATCTTAGTCTTAATGAGAGATCGATTCGACTCTGTGAAGTAGGTCCGCATCTGCAATTACACACCTTCCCAAAGAGCAATTTAACAAGGGTAGAGTTGGTCATCGCTGAAAGCAGCAGCAACCTGGATTTTGGAGGTGCTGGCTGTGTCTGTGTCGCTGTGCCCCCAGACCCTGGTGGAGCCCGTGCTGCAATCGTACCTCCCACCGCTCCTCTGTGCAACTGGCATCATTACATTTTGCAACCGCCTTTTAATTTTCGGGATGTAAACACGTTTGATCGGGATGTAAATTGCAGGAAAATGCTGGACAGAGAAACGCAGCTGGCACCCCTCAGCCTTGGCCACCGCCCCGGGCTGGACTGCAGCTAGGACAAGGCTGTTGCTACCTGAAGGCGAACAGAGGAGTCACCGTTAAGCCAGAAACATGTCACCCCCTCTGAGAGCCACTGTTCTTCCAGAGAATGAGGGTTGATCGTTTTGTTCATACAAACGCCATGTACACCACCCGTGAATTCCCAGCATTTCAATAAATGTTGCACTCAAAGAGTCTGAGGGTTGTTGGAGGAGTTACTGGCTTGAAAATGGGTTGTTTTCTTTGTCAGATTTTAATGAGCTTTTGTGGTGAAAACCAAATTTCTTTACAGTGTAACTTTGTGATGATTTTTTTCATGCTTTGATTCAGTTTGACAATAAACTATCTGTGTTATTTTTTTCATCCTCTTCATGTCTGATAATGCATATAGCTGAGGTCCGCTCCCAGAAACGCCCCTTTCCCAACACATGCCATTCTCCGGGGGAGGGAAGCAAGGACTGTGTAGCATCAAGTCAGAAAGTTCTCCTCATTCCATTCCTGTCCCAACTTTTTGGACTAGCTGGGATATAATAAGGATTAAAGCCTTGACCGCTAACCATCAAGGGCTTCTTCCTCTACCAGCGTATTTGGGTGGGTGGTTTCAGTTCCTGCTCGCTCTTGTTGACTTGCTGGGATTTGAGTAGCACGATCTTGCGTCTTCCAAAGCCACTGAAGCCCGTCTGTAAGCTGGCGGCGAGGAAGGGGCATGATCTTGGATCCTGGGTGGGGGTAGGGTGGTGGGAGACAACAGATGATAGGGTCTGGTGGGGTTTCCTCTGCAACCCTGGTGCAGGTCCTGCGTAGTCCCTCACGTGGCATTCAGGCACCTGCCAAAGCAGAAGGTCGCTTCCATACCCGGCCACCCTCGGTGCGCTGGGGTGGGCGGGGGCACGTGGAGCAGGAGACACGCTGGTCACGGTCGCCAGTCACCGCGTTTCCCTCCAGGCTGCGCTGGCATCTGCCTCTGTAGCTTGGCAGTCAGTGCCTGTCGTCAGAACATCCCTCGGCAGGTGACCTGATCCTGGCCTTGGGTTAACCAGTGACAACCAGTGTACAGTCAGACAATGCTTAGACCTGAAGCAAGCTGGAGGGAACTGGGGGAGCTGCCTGTGACTTGACTTGAGTCAGTTCAAGGTGACCTTGTGCAGCTGCTTTTCATCTGGCAGGTGTGTCCGAGTCGGGTCTCCAGACAGCAGCATCTAAGCGTTGTGCTGAAGAAGTTTGGTGTAAGCTAAGCACGTGCTAGCAGATTAACCCACAGAAATAGGAAATGTTTTTAATAGGAAAGTCATTTTATAACTGGTTTTAGAATTTTTTTTTTCTAATGTCTACCTAATCACCTGGTTACTACGTGCCATACCATGAGAGGCTGAGACCCGTAGATACATAGAAAAATTTATGTGTGTTTATGCACCTAAAGTTTTCAGGGATAATATGTCTTGGGCCATTTTGCTCCTTCATGAGTAAAAGCATTGATGGGAAGAAAGGTGGAAGATGCGAGACCTGAGCCCGTTTCTAGCCACACGCTGTGTAAGAGTAGGGCTAAGACTGAGAACACACAGCTCCTGCCCTTGGCTCTGCATCACGGGGCTGTGTAGCTCCATAACCCTTAATTTTCCTTTTATCTCTAAATAGCGAGTAGAGCCTTGATCTCGTCTGAATCCTCTGTAACACAGCTTAGTGATTCAGTAAGGCGGGTTCGGGTGGGTAACGGTTCACTGCCCGATCCCTAATCTGCTGAATAGATCTTGAGCTAGTAACTGGAGGGATATGGGCAAATACTTGGGATGATGATGGTTGCAGTTGGAAAATGCTTGGGCCGTTGCATCCCGGAGAGGAGGATGAGCAGGCAGGAAGGGTGGGAGCTGTGGGAGGAGTGGGGTGACCTTGTGGCTCCGGACTGTGGTAGGCCAGGCTGTGGTGGGGTCCGGCGGTGGGTGCACTTGGCTTTTATACACCCCTGATGACAGTTTATGAAAATGGAGAGGGTTTCAGAGGCTGGGGCCATGCAGGGCTCGGTCGCACCACGAGATGGTGCAGCGGTGCAGCACTGGCTTTTAAAGGCACCTAAAGGAAAGCTTAAAAGACGTTATCTCAAGTAAAAGCATCACCATAACTCTGGTAGCTGAATCCCCTGCCAGGCTTGCACTCCACAGGTCCACAGATAACCTCTTCCTTCGGTTAAAAAAAAATATCTCTCAGTATTTCAGAAGCAATTTCTTCATTTGCCCAAGGACTGCTGAGTTCCCTTTGCAAAAGGAACTGGTGGCTCCACAACCCAAGGCAGGGCAGGCAAGTATTCACGGTAATTTTAGTTGCTGATTATGAAAATGCAGAAATGTATGATCAACACATGAAAAATAACGATGGAAATCTTCACTGAACAAATAAATAGTTGAGTTCAAATTGAACGTCCTTACGCTTTCCTAGAATGGTAATCCCATTTATTTTTCTCCAAGATCTTTGCTGTTAACCATCTTCTTCGTCCTTTTTAAAGCAGCGTCATTGTAACTTGTTTGGGATTTGGCTGAAGTGCAGCAGGAAAACTGTGGACAAATGTTAAGTCTCCAGGAGGGGAAGGAAAAAAAAAAAAAAAAAAAAAAAGAAGGAAACCTGGTGCCAAGCTGGCCGGTGCGCCTCCTCCGCTTCCCTGCGGACACGCGTGCGCTGAGCCCTGCGCGCTGGGACCGAGCCAGCCTGTGGAACTGGGGGACGCAGCCGGCCAGGACAGGGCTTGGGGCTGGGCCAGGAAGGCTGCACCTGCCGGGGAACGGACCGCGCTGGCAGGGCTGCATCTCCCCCGCAGTTAGCGCATCGTCCGGTGCCATGTGCCCAACGCGCTGCCAACTGATGAGAGAAGGTGGGTTTGCAGCCTGTAAGCCCCCCTTGCAGCTCATCTCTGTGGGTTTCTGCTCTCATTGCATTGACAGTTGCCTGCTCCTTCCCACCTGGAAGAACCTGCCCTATGAGGAAAGACTGAAGGAGTTGGATCTCTTCAGCCTGGAGAAGACAAGGTTCAGGGTGGACCTCATCACAGCATTCCAGTAATTAAAAGGTGGCTACAAAATGTATGGAGGCTTTTCACAAGGAGTCATCGAGAATATGGTGGGCAATGGGTACAAGCTGCACGAGGAGAGGTTTTATCTTGACATACAAAAGAAAATTTTTATGTTGAGAACAGTCAATCACAGGAACAACCTCCCCAGGGACATGGTGGAGTGATTCTCCGTTGCTGGGGGGTTTCAAGATGTGACAGGACAGGGGGCTAGATCACCTCACCTAGGCTTCCCTTCCCAGGAAAGGTTGGACCAGATGATCTTTCAAGGTCCCTTCCGACCTGAGCTGTTCTTTGATTCTACAGTTCCCACGTGGCTTCTTCCACCTCCTGGCTGACTGTCCCCAGGGATGGGGTGGCCACATGTCCTGGTGAAGGAGGAGGGCTTTGTGGCTCCAGCAGCTGATGAAGATCCATCCAACCAGGGTATCACCCCCAGCTCTGCTATAAACCCTCCAGCCTACCTTGGACACGCTATTTGCTTCCGGCTCCGTTGTTCCCCTTCTTTTGTTCCTTCTTTTAGAGGAATGAACAGGTTTCCCTGAGAGTTGGTTGTTTTATTTCTCTAAGTACAAAACATCTGGATTGGAAGGCGTGCTAAACCCCTCGCAATCCTGCTCCTCATTAATTCTGAGGAGCAAAACTGCCCTTTTCATTCAGTCAGAATATTTTTATTTTGCACATACTGCCATTTGATAAGAGAAGGAGCGTTACTAGAAGGGCATTCACAAATGAGAACACATGGGGCCAAGACATGCTGATGGGTGTTTGCAGACACACATGGGAGAAGCAAACCCTGTCTGGCTTCACCAGGGAATATGATGCACCACGGGGTGATTCGTTTGTGTTTAACCTGAAGGTTAATTCATCCTCTTACAGCCGTCTGAATTTTTCAACAAGACTCTCAGCTGTAGCCCTGAATACATGTTTTGATATAAGCTGCCCTTGCAAAGAGTGAAAAAGGTCGTTCTTGTGGATTTAAATAAGCACTGCAGGTTCTCCTGCCTTCCCATGGTGAGGGGGAGGCTGCCTTGAAAGTTAAATCCCAAGCCTGGGATCCATGCCTGAGCCTAATTCCTGGCTTTTCTAGGTGACAGCTTTGCCTGTCGTGGGCAGCCTCTAGCTGCATGGGGCCCTGGGGGTGCTGGAGCAGAAGGGATGATGCTGCAAGTAACACCTGCATCCCTGTTAGCAAAACAAAGATGTTCTCTGTGCTCCAAAAAAATCAGATTCTGAGCAAACGCATACTCCCCATGAGATGCAGAATGAAGGTGCAACTCGATTAATGTAACCCAGCCAATACAGAGAATTTAAATTAAAAGGAAAAAAATTCCTTGGGAGGTGTCTCCCAGCCTTTCCAGTGATGTACCAGTACCAGGGAAAAGGTCAGGCTCCAGTGAATGACTTGATGTTAAACATGGCTCCCATCTCTCCAGGATCCTGTTTCTCCTTGAACTATTTCGGTTCCCTGGATGCTGTTGGGGCACAGGCGCTTACCACCGTCACTCCAATGGAAAGGAAGGAAATTACCTGAGTTCCCATTGTCCAAGGGGTAAAAAAACCCCCATAAATAATATGTTTTCTTATATCTTCTGTAAAGGCTGAGGCCACGTGCCATTGGACTCCATATCACCCTGGCTCAAATCCGTACTTTGGGAGCTGGGGGATAAATGCTTTTAATTTGCCTATGGTGACTCAGCTACAGGCAGCAAAGGGAACCGGTTTTTCTGGCTGCTTTAGATTTTCTAAATTTCAGCTTTACAGAAAATCAAGTTCTTCTTTTAACTTCTTCATAACCAGGTTGTCAGCTCTGGTGCTTTCTTACTATGTATTTTAAAACCATGAATTTGATGTGGTCTCTGACAGGCTGGATTGCATGGGCACCGGGTTTGTGTCCTCTCACCCATTTTTAGGGAGCTCACCGAGATGGGTATCAGCTCCACCCTGGAAACAGAAGGCTGAAGCAGGGGCACTAATGAGCATAATAGCGGGTTCCCTTCCCTAATACCTTTTTCAGCTTTAGAGCAGATATCCCCTGAGAACTATTGCATGATATTAGTGAAGCAGATACGGGATCATTATGAACTTCCATAATTAAAGAGAAAGGCAGCTCATCCTCCAGTGAGACGAGGCATTTGGTAAGTGCACAGAAGTGCTTTAGCAAATGAAGTGGTTCAGGATCTGAGGAAACTTAACCCAGAGGGAAGTGAAACACAGGTTAGCTGCCGAGATTGTCGGCAGGATGAGAAATGGTTTATAGGTCTCTGCCTTCAGAGGAGCAGAACGCAGGCACCGTTTCATGTTCCTCGGCTCCATCAAGGGGCAAGGTACCCATTTTACAGATGGGAAGTGGAGGTGGAGGAGGGAGAGGGAGAGGCTACCCCAGATCACATAGGTGACCTGTGGCAGAGCTTCTGGGTCCCCTGTGTCCCACCCCATGGGACACGATGTTGTCTCCCCAGGTATCTTGTGAGCCCACACACTCACTGCCGAGGTGCTCACAGCTGCACGGGCTGTGAGTGATGAAATACCGCCAGTCTTTACTGGACGGAGGCGTGTTTGATTTCTCAGTCCATACAGGCCCGCAGCCCAAACCACCTAGCCCTGGCTGGGGGAGGAAGGACACCTCCAACTGCAGGCAACCCTTCTCTATCTCCACAGGAGAGCATCACCCTTTTGGCCCTGCAGCACACCTCTCAGCCCCTGGGATGTTTGCTGTGGTGTGGGGCCAGACTGGCTACAAGAAACCACATCCAATGCACTGGCCTATGCCGCAATAAAGTGGGACTGCAGAGGGACGAGTATTCTTAAAAACCTCATCTTGCTTGCAGCTCTACATCCTGCCATTGCATCAGCTTTGCTTTGGTTCTGAGTCGCCCAGGCTGTGCTCACAGCCAAGTGCTAGAACAGCTTGGGTTTGCTGATCAAAATAAATTGTTTGCATCCTGTTAGAAAACCACAAACTATCTCCTGTCTCTGCTTCCCCACAGGTAATCAACTCCACCTCCAACATCACCTCGAGGTGGCCCATCCACCAGCCTTTATAAGCCTCCCATCACTTGCCTCACGGTAGGGACTTGCTCTTGATGAATTATTTTGAGCAGAAGCTGGAAATGTGGAGCAGCAGCACTATGTCTGGAGTAAACCCAGGTTGTGAATGAGCCTTAGCTGTAGCTTACAAAATTATCAGTAGTTACAAATACAATAGTTAAGGTGAAAGTTGCTGTAGGGAAGCATCTCTCCTGCAAAAGGAGAGGGCTAACAGGCGTGACATGAGATCTAGCAGCTTGTTTGGATGGAGTGGGGGGATGCGTGTTTGCTCGCAGAGACTTCTAGCTTCAGTCTGGGATGTCAGAGGTTTCACTGCAGGGAGGAGATCCCGCCTGCCATGGCACTGCTGAGAAAACCCTGCCAGGGAAGGTGTGATGTGGAGCCAGATTTTCTGTGCCATGACCTCCCACCGCTGCACTCCACGCTCTGGAGAGCTGGTTCTTCTGTAACGATGGCAATTGGAGCCTGGCGACAGGGCTCTGAGTTGCTTTTTTAAATGCCAATCTTTTATCAAAACAAACTGCAAAGTTAGCAATTTCTACAGACTTCCTGCTCCCCTCTCCTGTGTCATGGCCAGCTGTAAAGCAACGAAAAAATGTCACATTTTGTAATAGCACTTTCAAAGTTCAAAACAGTTCTGTAATCATTATTCCCCCCCCCCCCCCCTTTTTTTCCCCCCCTTAAATGTGCAACAGCTCTAGCCTAATTACTTGTATCTTTTATCAGCCCCGAGAGCTGCTCTGAGGACTGTTACGAATGAGCTGCACTACCATAATGGAAGTAACAGAGATATGGGGAAACAAAGGCTGCAGCACTGGCGAGCTGCGTTTGGCCTCAGAGCAGTCAGTTCTAACTGGCTGCTGGCCTGAACCACTGCTCAACGGAAAGAAGTGGAGATGCTGATTTCTAACTAGTCCCAGTCCAAGTCTGTAACTTGCGGAAAGGCACGGTCCTGTTTTCCTAAATATCTGTTGGGAGCTTATCCTGATGCTCTATTTACAATTGCACAGTGGCAAGGCAGGAGGGGAGAGTGACGTTATCAGGCTGAGGTGGGTGGGAGGATGGGAAGCACAAGCTGTCAGGTACCAGAGCTGCCTTCAGATCTACAACAGAGGCAGGAACTTCAAAGCGCTTCAACAAAATGCTAGCTGTCTGAGTTGGAAAACATGCAAGATCGGGAAAAATAACATCAGGTGCTTTTTGCTGGGAAAAATGATCGTGGGAAAAGTCACCCTCATCGCTGGTCAGTCCAAATCATTGGGTGGCAATGGGCAAAAAGTTGTATCCTCTTGAGGTCAGTGTTTTCCCTGCTGTTATCTGCTCCAGGTGATGTTTGTCTCCATCAGTCGCCTGTCCAGAGGTACGTAACATAGCTTTGCTCATCCTTCAGCTCCCCCAGCCTGATCCGAAGCACATTGCTTACAGGAAATTTGAGCAAAAATTGCTTTAGTCATGCCCAAAGCCCCATGGAAAGAACTAAACCCTCCTGTCTCAAAGCCATCTCCTTAAGCTCACTGGGCTTGGTGGTACTTCCCAAAGATCATTTCTTAATGCAGTTTTCCCCAGGGAGAACCCTTTCCCCGCATGGTTTTGGTTACTGCGTTGAGTGAATCGAATCACCAGGCTAGGGGAAGATAAGAGAGGCACTCTTTTAAACACCGCTGTTATTTTAAGGAAGCTCCGTGCAAAATTACGTTACAGTCAATGGGGCTGTGGCTAGTCACACCTGACTGATGGTCTCCCAGGCGAACCAGGGAAGTGGCATGGGTGATGGGTGTCTGAAGCCATGGAGAAGCAACCTGCAGTTCAAACACCATAAGGAGTAGAGGTGAGTTTTCCTGGTGATGATTAAAATTAGAGATGTGAGCAGGGAGATCTCCCTGCATGATAAATCCAAGCAGATCAAATGCATAGAGACCAGAGAACAGCATCGTAAGAAGCCGTGCTGCAGAAAGAGAGCAGGGAGATGGGGTCCAGATCATTTACACCAGGCTTCAGAAGAAAAAACAACCACAAGTTTTAAAAAAACAAACCATTGCCAACAAAAAAAAAAAAAAGAAAAAAGAAAAAAGAAAAAGAAAGTCTAATTCAAGGAATATATTCAAAAGGGGAGAAAGGAGAGGTATGTTAACTCTGGGAAATAATTGCTGCTGTTCTACTGGTGCTGGAGAGACTTTGCTGGGAGCTGTGGTCAGTGCCCGTGTGCTCTAAGGCAGAAGTTTTGAAGTGGGCTGGGAGAGCACTGGGAGGGGAATACAGAAAGCATAGCACAGAGAGCAGCACACAGAGAGGTTCTAGAAGAGAGAGAAGGTTGTTGTCAGGATAAATGCCTGGGTTTCAGCAGGATGCCAGATTTCTGTCACATTGAGAAGGTGGCTTAATTTAAAAAAAAAACTAAAATATTTCAGCAGAGTATTAGGACTACTACACAGCTACTTCCTGGCTATAAGAGTGCATGATGCTGTTGTACTAGATGACTGTTGTGGGTCCCTTCAGACTGAACTTTCTCTCCTCTCCTCTCCTCTCCTCCCCTCCCCTCCCCTCCCCTCCCCTCCCCTCCCCTCCTCCCCTCCCCTCCCCTCCCCTCCCCCCTGCCCTGTGTGGCCTCTTCAGGATGCTTCACACTTCCTATTTCCCTTGTGTGAGTGGGGACACCCCTCACCTAGACAAACAGAGCATGCACCCCACGACCATGACCGTGCTGCAGGTGATGCTTCTTTCCCTTGACCACCAAAGCATCTCTGGGACCACAAGGCACCATGCGCTTCTGTAGCTGGGATCTCTGTAGCTATGTTTCTGTAGCGTCTGCAGCTGGGATTTTCTGGCATGAATGTATCTGGACTTATCATCAAAAGCAAGTGTTGAGAAAGCTCCCAGTGGCCAGGCAGGATGCTGATCTGCTGCTGCTTGGCTTTCAGGGAGCATGAGGTGCAAATCACCCCAGAAAAATTGCATTAGGGGAGCCTCCGGGAAGTGTAATCCAGCTGGGAAGGCTGGTTTAGGAGAGAAAGGGGATGTAAGGCAATAGCGTCAAGCCTACATCATGGGAGCTCTGAAGTATTTTGGAGTTTGGCTGAAATGGCCGAGAGCTGGGGTGTGGGTTTTTATCGAATAACTGCTTCTTTCTGGCTAAAGTGGAAAACATTCCTGAGAAATCTTTAATTTGTCAGTCGTTCATGCAAAACAGCAAATCTGGGCCATGCGCTCCCTATGTGTAAAGTGCGGTCCCTTTAAAATGGCAGGTCCTTTGCTCCACGGGCAGGTTGTGGAGCAGCAGCCCCTGCGCCTCATGCAGCTGCCATGGCCAGTGCCGGCAGAGCTGTGCGAACACGCTCACTGCGCTGCCGACTGCTCTCCTGCGCCTTCCCTCGCACTGCCTGGAACTTGGAAACTAGTCCATCCCCTTCAGATCCCCTCCCTCGCCTGGTTCCTGGCCTTCAGTGCGTTAGAGATGGGCTTTTCCCTTGTGGGACTGGAAAATGATTCATCCACCAGCCCAGGAATGCAACCCTGGAGGCATCATTTGTGGTCCTCTCCCAAAATGCTCTTCTGGAGCTGGATTTCTGTGTGGAAGGAATGTGGTCTGGAAGAGTCCTCCCCAGTAAATCTTTGAGCAAAAAGGAGTTGAGTCCCGGTCTCATCCAGATCCTCCCCAGTAAATCTTTGAGTAACGAGGACTCAAATCCCGGTCTCATCCAGATCCTCACCAGGGAGTGAAAATATCCTGAAACCAAAGGTGGGTGCAGCAGATCTGCCCCCAGGGCCCAGGACCCAACTGCTACTGGGGTGTGAGTGCCCTGCCCTTTCCTCCTCCCCAGGCTGCCAAGCTTCACTGCCACCCTCCTCCTCCCCTGTTTGCAAAGGGGGCGAAGCTGCTGACCCCAGGTGGGGCCAAACCCGTGCAAACCCAGCCAGAGAGCCCATGTGTGAGCGTACGTTGGTGGCATCACGTGCACAGCAACATCCCCGGCACCTGATTATCATCTGTCCCCAAGCAGTTTTCGTAAGAAGTGAAATTGCTCTTGCACTGTGCGGATGCCTACAGATAGAGCTGGTGTCCATTCGCTTTGTTGGATAATATGTTTAATCCAAATAGGCCAAGCCCTGGGCCTAAGGGAGGCAGTTCCGTGACTTCTGATGCTTTCCCTTCATGCCAAAAATTGCTAAGATAATACTGCCCTTTGCTGGACGAGCTCTTCATGCAAGTGCTGCTGTTCAGAAAAACAAGGAAACAGAAGGAGAAACACTGGTCAAATTCCACTGGAGAGCAGAACAAGGATGCCCCAAGCATGACCTCTCACTTGTATTAGAAAGAGTCCCACCTCACACAGAAGGTTTCTCATTTAGTGTTCAACCACAGTCACCAGAACTGCCTGGGAGGAGGCTCTGGGCTCACACGAGCAACTCCCGGTGCCGTTGCTCCAGCCTCTTAACAGTGGGTGGTGTCAGTGTTTGCATGGATTAAGCACCCCTGGGTGTATCAGCCTCACCACAAGGTTTTTCCTGCAAATGAGCACCACTGTTCCTCCCCGGCCTCTCGCACAGGGGTTAGTGGCAGCTGGGGGACACCATCTGTTGTGGGCACCCAAGCCTGTGGGCAGCATTTTAGCTCCAAATGCAACACGGTAGGATGTATGGCCCAAGGGATACAAGAGCCTTGGGTTTCAGCTCTGGCTTTGTCTTCCTGAAGATTATTTCTGGTAAGGCACCTTGACTCTCCAGACTGCGATGTTGCTTAAAAAGTGGCTGGAAGAATTCTTCAATCATTGAAAAACTGTAATAATAAAAATAAAATTGTTCCCCTCAAGTAGCCCTTCATCTTCCAGTTTTTAAGAAGTTCTGTGGGTCCTACTTAATCCAGCCCATTCAACATGTGGTCTTTTACGTGTGACCCTTGGGCTGGTCTACAAGAAGGAGGTGGAGATGAGGTGCAGAAGGCCAGAGGGCACAGGGGGAAGTGCCTACTGCACCCAGCAAAGTGCCTGATCTTCATTCATCACCTGAACCGAGGCTGTGATGAGTATCAGTGCCCTCCTCATGCTTGCTGCAGCAGTACTGGAGCTTCTCCAGCAGCATGACATGACCGTCTGATGAGTGGGGTTAACAGACCAAGCGCGTGTCAGGTGTAGATGGGGCTCCGTGCCCTTGGGGACCGTGGAAAACAGGGAGGGGCAACACGTAGCAGGATGACAGTTTCTTAGCCTTTGGGGTGATTGATTTTTCTTGCTCCTTCCTGGTTGGCACAGGCAGGGCTGCATTCCTGCAGACAATAACTTGCCACCTGGCCAGCCCCAGCGCCAGCTACCTGCTGTATCCCAAGCCCTGGTCTTGGCTCTGCCGGCAGGTCCTCGGGCTCAGCACCCGGCATGGTCTTTCCTCACACCCCTTTGCCTCCTAAGGTTTGAAATTCATTAACTCTGTTTAGCAGATGTGAACAACGGAACATGGTAAATTGGTAAATTCAGCTCACTACCAGACTGCCTGTCCTGGGGAAATTTTTGCTCTATTTTGGGGAAAGACTTCGGGAACCAATTCAAAATTCCCTGAGAAAAACCCAGATCCTCTCCCAGGGCACAGTTGCCACCTGACATGGTACATGGACATCCCCGACACTGTCCATGTCTGGGCACCGGAGACAGGCAGCTGCTGTGACACTAATTTCATGGGGAAGGCTGGTGTGTGTTGGAAGCAGGGCAGGGCTTCAGGGTTTCATCCCTCACCCCAGCCCTTAACAGAGCAACTTTCTGTAGTCACACATGCAGCTGGGTCACTGAAATGAGAGAGGTTAAAAATTAAGCTTGCAAGGGAGGGTGGAGTTATTTTGTGGGCACTCAGGTATGGTCAGCAACGTGAGCAATCAGGTTTCCCACAGTTGTGAAAGCTGCTGGTCTTCTTGAATGCTAGAAGAAAAAAATATAAACAGTGAGAGTAAGAGCTCCAGCAGCCTTTGCCAGTAAAGCTAGCGTGTCCTGCAGCTACACCTTTCAGCATCCAGGGATCCTAAAACACATTAAAACCACTGGGACCGGTTGGCCTTACTGAGTGCTGAAGGACCAGCCTTGTACCCTGCAGGAGAGAAACCCAGGTCACATCTCCCACAGGGTGCGGGCGAGCTGCTGGGGACCTGAGTCGACTTTCTGGCTCTTGCACGGGCATCCCACGTAACCTCATCCAAAAGGCATAAATAACCTCTGTTCGCTCCGGCTCCCACAGGAGAACAAAACATTAATCCCTCATCTTGCTGGCTTGTAGTGTGATTCCCATGCCTAGTCCCGAGGAGCCTGGCCCTCAGGGGGTGTCACCACCATGGCACCAGTGAGTTGCTCCTCCGCTGCCCAAGGGTTGCCCGGGATAACTGCTGCCAGGCTCGTGCACCCATCAACCAGCGCGGCTGTGCCGCCCCTGCCTGCATGGCCTCTGCTGCCAAATGTCTCCTCTCTGCCAGCTCAGCTGACGCTGGAAATCGCGGAGGCTCTGCTTGATGACCCTGACCAAAGCGTGCTGGAATTTGCTGGGTTTCATAAGGTTTTCATTAGGGTGGAGAGGGAGCCCCTGAGGTTTTGTGAAACTCCTGAAGTATCTGTTCAGTGATTTGCAACACCACCCCGTTCGTAGGGATGTTTGTTTTCACTGATCCTCTCTGCTTTTTGTCTGCCTCTCCTCACTGCCTTCCTCTTCAAGGTCAGCGTGCTGCCCTACCTGGGGGAAACACCTGCTCCGTACCATGGCTGAGGTCTGAGGACAGGGTGGCCACAGGATGCTCAGGAGGCTTCATGAACAAATCCCCAAGCTGGAGCATGGGTGACCTGTGTTTGTTCTTCTCCTTTACTGCCCAGTTCCTGCAGTGATGCTGGTTGGGAAACCTTATCCATCTGTATCCTGTACTCCCTCCCTGGTATTATCCCTATAACAGCGAGAGATAATCCCTGCTACCATCTTAAGGCAGACATGAGGGAGGTAAACATCTCCATGCAGGGCTCCCACGATGCCTTATCCTGGGATTAAGTCTGTAAATCACCTGCGTTTGCTTTGCGAATGGCTGAATCAGGATTTAAGATCTCTAGAAGAAGATTGTAATTTAATAACAGTAATCAACAGCTGATAGTCCAGATCCTCAGCTCGCCTGCTTGTGGCTTATGTAAAAATAAGAAAACCACTCAGGAACAGGAACACAATAGATTTGTTTTCCTGCACATCGTTCCCCCATGGTTAGACTCTGTGAAGTCCACCATGCTGCCTTGATGCTCACCCCGTTAGAGTCTCCATCTATTTACAATAAAGGGCCAGCTCCTGCTGAGTCTTCATTGCCATCAGGTACTTCCCTAAAGCTTTTTGGCATTCTGGAAAAGCAGGCTAATTTTCTGAAGTAGTAGATCTAAGCTTTTCTAGCACAAACCTCATTCGTACTAGCAGACAGCAAATAACCTGAAAAACAGCAGGTGCCCAAACTCTGGCATCAGCATTAGGCGTAGGGTTTGACAGGGAACTTGGGGTGATGGGTCTGAGGGACTGTGGTCCTTCTGGAAGTCTCCCCAGATAAAATAATGGTGGGAACACATCCAGCTCTGAACTGAGGCCCCTGTGTTCCTCCTCTGGCTGGCAGGCAGCCAGGGCTGCTGTTTGCCCATGCCACGTCACCCTCCCACCTCACCTATCCTGTTTTCTCAGTGCACCTGCTAATTCTTGGTGGCAGCGGGCAACAGCAAATGGAGAATGGATCAGAGGAACCCACACCCTGCAGTGCACACAGGCACGACCAGCCACCCCCAGAGGTGGCCACCTCCCCAGCTAGCCCTGTGCCCCGATGAGTTGCAGATGAACCTCCCGAAAGGTGATGCTAGGTCTTTTGCTCCAAGGCAGGAGTCATTCACCAGCAGGAGTCTGGAAGAAACACCCTCCCCAAGGATTTTCCTCCACATTACCCCAAATGTAATTCTGGAAAAGAAAACGCATTGCAGTATATCACTCTGCAAAGCCTCCAGTAGCAGCCAGAGCTCACACAGAAAGACCAGGGGGGGTCTGGCACAGGGTGGCCATTTCCATCAGTGTTGTTATAGCCCATATTTATAGTCAGTGCAGTTATATTCACCAAAGTATTCCTCCTTGCTAGCAGAGACTTAAAGTTGCACCTCCCGCCTTCAAGATGGGTTATAGACATTTTAGGACATAAAAGAGAGGTTCAAGACTGACCAGCAGCCCTGGCAGACCTTGCTGTCATGCTACATCCACCCTGGCCCTCTCACCTTTTCTTTCATAGGGGGGTACTTTCTCCTGTAAGCCTGAGGAAACATGAGCCCCATATCCCCAGTTCACAGCCCAGCATAGCTGGCTTAAAATGGCTTTTGCACTAAGATTGCCAAGCAATAAATTGGAGCAATGGCTACAGGCTGCTTCTGCCTCAGTGCTGTGACCCCTGTGCCAGAGCGACTGCTCCTGTCTTATCCTGCTGCAAGCTTGTGGCTCCAGGAAGACAAACTACACCTCTAGAGCTCTCACCAAAATTATTCCTGCCCTGGATCAGCATTTACCCTTCTGTCCTTAGCTTGCCAAGGCCACTCCTTTCTTCTGAATCAGGAGAAAAGGATTTGCCTCTGTGGTATCTGTCGCTCACACGGCTCCGTGCACAGCCTTGCCCAAGAGCTGTGCTGCAAGGGCTCATTTGCAGGATCAAGGCTTCTCTGGGTGCTGAGAGCCATCGACTGACGCGAGGTGCCCAGAGGAGGATGCAATGGCTCCCTGCAGCTCCAGAGGATCGTCTCTCTGTCGGTGCAGCGCAGGCGTGCATCGTGGCACTGCAGCACAGGAGCACGCCTCACCTGCTTGCCCAGCACCTTCCCCTGTCCTGAGACATTCCCATTTGCTGCTATTAATCATTAACCAGCACACTGGTAGCTGCCAGCAGCAGCTCTGTGCTGCCCGGTCAGCTGGAGCACTGCCCTATAAAACTGTTTCCCCGCAAAGCCCCCATCTCCAGTGGTCCGAGCCCACCAGGCCAAAGAGCAAAGCTGTGTTCACTTCCCCGCATTAACACTCCTTTTGCAGGCAGCTGGGCCAAATCCTGAAGCTGGTGCTCAGTCCCTCACAGCTGCCAGTCATCCCTGCCTTGCTCACAGGTTGGATGCCATGGCTGGCTGAGATGTACTTCTCAGGAGGGTCTTTTGCTTTGGGAAGGTATATGCCCCAATAAGTGAGATCTTCGCACATCTTATGGTCAATATACATGCATGTGTACTGCTTCCTCAACTTTTTCCCCATCCCCAGGAGCACAGCAGATAAGGGAGCAGTAAATTATAACCAGTTCTCCTCTATCAGGTCTATAGGCAGACCTGTAAGAGGCACCATAGATTTTCATTTGGCCATCGTGATTTTGTAGGGCCGAGAAGTGCCTGAGCGAGGCTACGTGAGGGATCTATAGTAAAATGTCACATGCTTTGGTTGTGGGTCAAGGAAATGTCTCCTGAAGCATTCTCAGAAATTCATGCAAAGCTTTGGCAGCTACAACTCAGGACATTTAACCTCAAGTAAGTAGTGATGGGTCTTTGCACCGCTGTCTTGAGCAGCTTTGTGGGGTTTTCTTTTTACCTCCTTCCCTCACTTTTCCAAAGGGTGAGGCCCTTGCCATGTTATCTCATCTGCAGGGTTTGGCCTTTCCCCTCTTCCTCCCAGAGCTCCAAATGCAAAAGCAGGGTGGAAATACCTTTGCAACGTGTCATTTTGCAAATACATCCTTGGCAGAGCCTGTTTCCCCATGCACAATGTTAACCTTGTCCACAGGCATGTGGGGTGGCCAAGCCTGAGGCAGATGTGGGCCATTATACTGCCAAACCTTGCTTTTGCACTTCAGCAGTCTTCCACCCAGCAGCTTCTGATTTACAGCAGCATCAACCTGTGACAATGTCTTCAGTGTCTTACGCTTGCACTAGGACACTGAAAACAGCCTCATCTGCCATCTGTATGCATAAAAAAAAAAAAAAAATTAAATTAAACCACAAAGTCTTTGAGCTCTGGGAACAGAGTCAAGGCTTAGGACCAGAACATGAGTGCATCAGGTCATGCACATGGGAAGAACAGCCGGACAGGAACATCTCAGATAATGTTTCAGTTATGAAAGTCAGGCTATTCTGCTTTCTACCAGTACTGAGTTAAACTACTCGGAAATAATGTTTTATGCTCTATAACCCCATGGCATGCCCAGTATTAGCAGGAAGCAAAAGTGCCTACAGCTCAGCACTAAATGAGCCCATGTTTTATAACAAACATTTTCTTTTCCCTTGGCATTGATTGTTCTAAACTGCTTTACATATATTTTTGCAGATCTGGGCTCCTTAAAAGCTTACCAGGATTATTTACTACTTTTTCACTGTGGTGATGGAAAGGAGTGGGGACAGGCAGCTCAGACATCACCTGTGCATGAGCCTGAAGGGCATTCCCAAAGCTGCGGGTATGCGAATGACATCCTTCATCCCAGAGCTCAAATTCATGTAGCCGCAGCCATGGAAATGGGTTGGTTTACATCAGCATCTATCAGCACTGAAAAGGACCCAGCCACACAGCAGCTATTAACGAAACCCTTGGTGCTGGAGCTAATGACGTCATGTGGCGAAAGGGGAACCAGTACATGATTGAGTTCGGTGCCAGTCCTCTGGGATCTCCCATCTTCCAGTGCCTCCCACCACAGCTGCCAGTGTATCACTCTCACTGCGTATCACCCAAGCCAGCAGTGGGCTTGGGGCTGACTCCCAAGATAAAAGCAGCCCTGTCACAGGTCCCCATCTTCTGCAGACTGGAGGAAGACAGAAGATCATTCCTCTGTTCCCTACAGCTGAGGAAGCCACTCAGCATGATGAAATGAAAAGAGCAAAAAATGAAAGGTGAAGGCTGTTAGGGGTTTTGTGAGCTGTAGCCTGCTGACTTTGAAGGATAAATTGCTTTCTAAGGGTCAGTTTTGCATCTTCAACCATGAAACTAAGATCTCTGAAGTGCTTCTCTCGGGTATGGGCACACCTGGGCTGAGTAAGCAGGTTCAGTGCACGCCCTGGTTTGCAGCTATCTGCCGTCAGTGGTACACGGGTCTGTAGCTAATGGCACCGGTATTTCGGGCACTCTTCCCATTACAGGACTAAGAGTGGTCAGTGGACAAGATCTGTGGAAATTGTAGATTTAAACCCGTTCTACACCTGATTTAGCTGATGAGCTGAGCCATATTTATTTTCAGTTTGTGTGGGTTAATCCAAAAAATTAAGGAAATGGCAAGAGAAACTTGAGGTGTAGAAAGGGAGGGAATTGGATAGTTCCCAGTCCAGAGAGGTCATGTAGTTTCCATCCTTGGAGATATTTGAAACACAGCTGGACACAGCCCTGGGTGCCCCAAAGGCAGAGCCACCACCTGATGACAGTGTAAGAAGTGATGCCTCCATCCCCCTCCAGCCAGGGCTGTTCCCTCCACCAGCAGCAAGCAGCACGGTGCAGATGCCAGGCAGGAGCAGCTGGGAATGAGAGGAGATGGTTTGTCTTCAGGTCACCCTCAGCCAGAAGCATCAGGGCATCTGTCGGAAGAGGTAGCTGCGTATTACAGCTGCCCTTCACAGATACTTTTTTTCTTAACGCTAAGCTATGACATTGCAATGAGTATCAACAGGTGCAGCTTTCCACTGCAGAAGGTGGCTGATGCAAACGCTGCCAGCTCCGCTGGGGTTTTCTGGTTTATCATTCATCACCTTTCTCCCGGGAGGGCAGCCTGGTTGCATGCTCCAATGCTCTGTCACATCCCCGTGTCAGCCAGGCACCTTGGTGACAACCCTTACCCCTGCTCCCCATCACTCTGGGCTGCTGCACACCCAGGGCCCCAGCCAGGCCCAGTTTGGCCTTGCAGGGAGCGCAGGAGCCAGCTGAGCCCCTCTCCCCTCAGGCCAGCTGTGCCAAAATTCTGGACAGAGTCAAGGACGGGAGCTGGGACGTTTGGCCCCAAGGGTTGGTGTGGCACCGAGCAGCACCCCACCGTGCTTTGTCCAGCAGAGACAGAGAAAAGGGAGGCGGGGGAAATCCTCTCCTGCCCTTTTCAATCTGGACAAAACAGGTTTCTAATTAAAGCAGCACTTAATCATTATTGCCTCGTGAATGCAGAGCTGGTGGATATTTGATGCAAGCAGAAAGTTGGTTGAAACTCTCTCACACCGGCTCCCTCTGTGAGCCTGGGAATGGGTGTGCTCTCCGGGTAGGAGTGTCCCTGCGGTTAAGTAGAGGATTGAATTACCGAACACTGCTGTTCCGAGCTGACAAGGTAGCAGAACAGCAAACAAAAAGTGCCTTGGAACGAGCTCACTGAAGAGGACAGAAGGCACGGGGGCTGTGGAGGAGGAAGACCTGCGAGGACACCGCGCGCTTCCCAGTGAGGTAAGGAGCTTCCCTGCACCCCTCTTAGATTTATTTCTAAAGGCCAGAACTGTTTAAGGACTTTTGTTCTGCGGGATAGTAAGAAACAACAACAAAAGATAATTAATGGATTTCATATTTTGTTAAAAACTGCTCACCTGGCGTAAGCCAGGATGTCTTTACTGAAAGCAGTGAGCCCATCCTGGTCCGCGCTGTTCAGGGCTGGAACAAGCAGCTCGCTCAGCTTGCCAAGAACCCACCCGGGCTACGTACGGGCTCTGAGGACACATGCTTTTCATTTAGCTCTCTGCACAAACTGGCTTTGATTTCATGCAACGAGCAATTAACAGCGTTCTGTTTTGGCCTGGTTTGTTCTATGCCTTGCTGCTGTGGGGATTTGCTTAAAGCTCACCTGTTTTTTCAACCGGTTACACGGCCAGGCAGTGACAAAAAGCTGTTGGAAGTTCTCGTCAATAGGTCTTGTTGTGTCTAATCGATAGATCTGCTAATGGCTGAACTGCTGGGCTGGTTCGCTCTATAAGCACAGAGTGTTTTCTCATCCTGTTCATTTGAGATGCAAATCGCACTGAGATAAAATTGACTTCTAATGGCGTTGAGCTGCGGGCTTACTTGCCAGTATTTTTCTTAGGTGTGCCTATTAAGAACATAAATATTTAACACAAAGGAGAACCAATATGAATTAGCATCCATGGGAGGTTCACACTTATTCAAGGCTACCATAGCACAGGTGTAAACAAATGTTACGACAGCAGAAGGGAACCGGCCCTACCAGAGCAACACTTGGGCGGTGAATCATCCAGGTGCTCTTTACAGGCTGCCACTAAATGTGAAGAACAGAGCCTGCAAAACAGAGATTAGACCATCGCAGAGCATCAGCCTTCCTTTTTGGTGGGGTTTTACCGTTCCCAGCTGCATGGGCTGAGATACCAGTTGGAAGCAAATGCTAGGACAGGCAATAGCCTGCATGGTGCACATCAGGAAAGCCCTGACAATCTTCCCTTGCCTTCCTCCTGGCAGAGCCAGGTGAACCTCACAGTCTCCTCCTACTCCCTGCAGAAGCAGGCTGCCCCTTCCCACTGGCAGACTTCCTGCCTAGGAAGTAACTCATGATGTTACTTCCTAGGCAGGACTTTGCAGCAGCAGTTGCCAAGGTCTCCCAGCTGGGAGCAAAGGTTTCATGCCATGGCCGCAAACAGTGTCACCCTGGTCTCCTGCCTTCCCCTGTATCCTGGGGCTCCCGGTTAGTTTGAGATAATAAAACTCTGCTCTTGCATGGCCAAATGAAGATGCTCACAATGTCTCCTGCTCCTTACTGTGGAGC
Source organism: Falco biarmicus (assembly GCF_023638135.1). NCBI lineage: Eukaryota > Metazoa > Chordata > Aves > Falconiformes > Falconidae > Falco > Falco biarmicus. Next base: position 57,192,369 of record NC_079291.1, on the reverse strand, counting down.
TGCACAAGTGTTTCTGGACTTTAAGCAAGGAGGTTGTTAGCTTTTCTGCTACGGACCCTCCGGGGAGCTGTGGGACACGTCATGTGGATGAGATGCACCATGGATTCTGTGACTCGAGGCTGGACCTGCCCTGCAGCCCGGTCCTCCAGCACCACCCATGCTGTGATCATTCATCCCCAGCTGAGGAGGAGACCGGCTCAGACACCTGCCCCATGTTTGGAAGATGCGGGGGCTCTGCTCTGTACTGGGCGTGTCCTGCTGGACCAAGGGCCTTCCCTCAGTTTTAACAGAGCTAAATACCTGGTAGCCCACTATCAGAGCCCTGGAATGCCCTGTGCAGTGAGGAGAAGCTCGAGGCACAGTGAAAGCCTTTGTGCTACCTTTGTTCTACCTGGCCCGGTGGCACTTTAGCCACCCCTGGGGAACACATGTGCCACCACCACCCCTCCTCAAGGTCCCTCCTTCGTCACAGGGAATGGGCTCTTTTGCAGCCCTCTGAGATTTGTCCTGGACTGACACAAATCCACAAGTTGGGCTTTCTATGTATGAAAAGCCCAACAGCACAAGGAAGGACTCGACACACACGCCAAATATCTCTGCTCCAGCTCTTTGTTTTTTCACATATATTCTTCACCTTCTGTTGGCTCCTCAGAGAAGCAGATCATACAGTCACAAGGGGATATACGCTCCTACGACTCATTAAAACCTCTCGTGTCCTCCCTCTCCCCATAATATAACCTTGGAAATGGGCCTAATTATGATTTATCCTGGATGATTATACATTTCATCCCATTCTGGGTGTAAAAGCAATGCAGAAAGAAGTGCTTATTGTCACTAAGTCTTTGCCATCCTTGTCTGAGAAGTCCTGTGAGATGTAATGTTAATTTCCAGCATCAGATGATGTGCATTTGATTCAGTTGCCTTGATTTCCAGGGACCTCTACTTGAAACAGAAATCCTACCGTTTGTTATCTGTCTTTATCTGAGCCTATTCATGCTTATCTGAGGCCGTGCTGGGTAGAGTAACAGTGAAACTTGTTATTACTTTATATCCACATCAAAGACATGAGACACAGGGGATGTTAAATCCTATGCTTGAGCTCCGTCCTGGGCAGTGCCTGTGGAATGAGCTATTCAGAGCAGCCGACCTCCCCTCCCCTACCTAAAAATGTCCTGTTGCCATGCCCTGGGATGAAAGAATAGGTTTCTGTCTGGCCTTTTATTTAAAACTGCTCTTAAACTGAGCAGGGTAAGAAATAGGCAGCACTAGAAAGCATGTTCTTTTTTGGGTGATGGAAACTATGTAACCACTCTCCCTTTGGGAGAGTGCTAGAGCCTGAACTACTATGCTTTGTTGCTGCCTATGAAATAGCTGTCTGGGTCCGGGTAAATCCCACCCATCCCAGTCTTTCAGATGCCTGGTTCCCTTCCCTGTGGTCAGACAAAATTCCCATTGGCAGCTCTGGGCGCGAAAGGCCGTTCCGGATGTATGACTCTTTCTAAAGCTGTTTGCAGGATTTGCAGGGATGTTTTATTCATTCAGCTTTGTGCAGTTGACGTGCTACTCTCTCAAAGCTTGCCTTCATTTCTGCCAAGAGGGGATCACACACGCTTCCCACGCTCGTGGGCTGTGGTCCTGCGTGGACGGAGTTTCACTCCTTATGCCAAGCGAGTGCCAGACGTGCAGCCCCCCGGGCCGGGGCTGTGCTCCTTGCTGTGCTGTGAGTGGAGAGCTGTGCTCAGGTGTGCAGCAGCCCCAGAGCTGGGCAGCATAGGGTTTAGCTCACAAAACCTTGGTGCACCAACACCATCCATCATACAGCACATGATACCACAGGGGCAAAGTTACACCTCCTTATTGCCCCATGTCCCTCTGCCTCTCATTCCCAGTAATCCACCCCATCTCCATTTACCCCATTGTCTCCCTGGACCCTTTTCCTAGCACAAGAGAGAACAGCCACCAAAATTCACCTTGGGAAGGAGACACAACCATGGGGACTCTTGAGGATGAGATGGTGCTCCTCAAGGAGCTTAAAGTGAGGAGAGGCAGGTGGAGACTGAGTGGCACCCACAAAGCCACAGAAGGACCAAGAGTGACCTTGCAGCTCATCCTGGGCTGGAAGGGCTGGGTGAAACAGTAACAAAGACATGACATATGTGGTGCTGAATGCAAGCCTAGAGGTTAACACTAGTATGGGTGACTGCTACCAAAAAACTGGGAGTTTCTGGTGTTCCCTTGAGAGAAGATGCTGTGAAGGGCTGGCTCTGTTTCAAAGACTTAAAAGATCATGAAAGGCAACCCATACCTTGGCTCAGCAGCCCGTTCTAGTGGAAGCCTGGGTTGGGTTGGTTGCTACCTATTTGTTTTGGCACAAGCATCATGGTTTAACCCCAGTCGGCAACTCAGCCCCACACAGCCGCTCACTCACTCCCCCCCAGTGGGGTGGGGTAGAGAATGGGAAGGGTAAGGTGCAAAAACTCCTGGGCTGAGATAAAGGCAGTTTAATAGGTAAACCAAAAGCCATGCAAGCAAAGCAGAACAAGGAATTCATTCATCACTTCCCACGGCAAGCAGGTGCTCAGCCACCCCCAGGACAGCCGGGCTCCAGCACCAGTAATGGGGACTGGGGAAGACAAATGCCATCACTCCAAACATCCCCTCTCTTCCTTCTTCTTCCCCATCTTTATGTGCTGAGCATGACGTGGTACGGTATGGAATGTCCCCTTGGTCAGTGGGGGGCAGCTGTCCCACCCGTGTCCCCTCCCAGCTCCTTGTGCCCCCCAGCCAGCGCTAGTGGGGTGGGGTGAGGAGCAGAAAAGCCCTCGGCTCTGTGTGGGGCCTCAGCAATAACAAAAACATCCCTCTGTTACCAACACTCTTTTCAGCACAAATCCAAAACATAACCCCATATCAGCTACTGTGAAGAAAATTAACTCTACCCCAGCCAAAACCAGCACAACAAGTTCGGTGTCTTTCCGCAGAGGTATGTCAGCCAACATACACAAAAGGTGAGCTTTCCTTTGCAGCTCGAGAAACAAACCTTCCCCCCTGAATAAATCTGTTGCATCTCATCGGGCCAGCGATGGAAATGCAGAGTTACGCACAGAGCACCATGCTTAGGTTCAGGTCGTTTCATTTGCAATCTGAAATGTAAACCTGGTGGGGTTTTTTTCCAGAAGTCTTGGGTTTCTCTTCCCAGTTTTCATGTGATGCTTGCAGGTCTGACCTGGAGCAAAACTGCAACAGCCCCTTCCTTTTGATAGTTAATATCAGTCTTGCTGCTTTCCACTGGGAAGCCAATGCTGTAGGAACCAGTTCTTCAGCTGGTCTGAGTGGAGCCAGACCAGCACCCCTGCTCCATCACCAGCAAACAATGGTCCTGATAGCAAGGGCTTATTCAGCTCCACTAGTTAAACTGTGCACCAGGGAAAACCTGCTTTTTATCTTGCACACGTACATGTATGCACATACACACATGTGTGCGTTCTCACAGTAAATATAAAACTTAGATGCAGCAGCAAAAATCATAACTCATACTTGGGTTTTGAGAAGGATGGGCCAGGTGGGCACCGGTACTTGGGTTTAACTGCAGCTTTATTGACGGTGTTTGGCTGAGTTCACACTGACAGGTCTGGCAAGCAGAGTCTTGGGGCATGATGGATGGGATGGAGCTCCCACACCCGGAGGTGAAGGGCAGCCTGGCATGTTGGGCTCTGCACCCAGGGGGTCCCCATAGGCCAAGGGGACAGTACGTCCCCCCTGACCAAGACCCACTGCATCTGCCCTAGACTCAATGTCAGGATGAGGTGAACCACTCAGGGAGAGTCCTTCTTAGACTTAAGCACCCAGAATTAAGAGGCCCAAGTGAGGATGGATGAATCCCAGCATCTCTCCCCCTCTCCTAGCCTCCCTCCAGGCTCTTTTAACCCTACATAGGAAGCAGTGGCCTTTCCTCAATTTCAGCTGGAAAAATGCCTTCTTTTGAGGCTCTCTCCTCAAGTCCCAGCTGTCACACCCTTCCCCTAAGCTTTTGAAGTTCAGGTGCTCCCCAAAGCTCAGGTAGGTCTCACACAGGTGACCCAAACACCCATGCTCTCGTCCCTGATGTCTCAGCTCTGGCTTTACTTAGCTGCAGTCATTTGCTTAAATAATGCTCCATTAAAGTGCTGGTGTAGGAGAGAATTGTAACTTTTTTCTTGGAGGCGGTGAGTCATTAGAAGTTAGTTTGTGAGAATATTTCTAACCTTAATGACTTCTCTGGAAACCAGGAAGAGGAATTAAAATGGCTTCAGCTTTGTTTTCCTCCTGCGTGCATCTCCTGCCCTCACTGTGGCATGAAGCCCTGCCTTCAGATGCAGTGCTGGTCCCGAGTCAGCGATCTCTCCTTCTCAACAGGGGAGAAAGAGCTGAAAGAAAGGAGAGATTTGTTCGTAACGAGTTGGCAAGCTACACGCTTGCCTTTCCCTTGGGATGGCTCCATACCGTTACTGACTCAATAACCTCACAAAGAGGAGCCAGAGGTGAAATGGATACCTCTGAAGTAGGTGTGTGCCAGGCTGCATTTTATTATTTGAAAAGAATTCACCTGGCACCTTAGCAGAGGTAACGCTGCTGCAAGGCGCTTGCACGCAGAGTAACAGCTTCTTGTGCCACTGTTTTTTTCTCATGGATCTTCAGAGAGAGGTGGGTTTGCAGCAAAAGAGTTTGTTATCGATCACTGGGGCCGATCTCGGGGGGAAGTTACTGCAGCTCAGACTCTGCTGCTGCTTCTGAAAGCTTTGAGTATAACAGGGTTGCCCTCGCCTTGCAGAGATGCTACCTGCCTGGGAGAGCATGCTGCTTTCAAAGACATCCTGGGGAAGAAGGACTTCCCAGGAGAACAGCCAAGAGCTGCATGGGTGCTCTAACCTTCTTTATAGGACACCCAGGCAAGGACTGCCAGCCTCCACGTTCAGCCAGTTTGCTCTCCCTTTCCCAGCGCCAGCCACTGCTGAGCACTGGGCTGTACATCCAGTGGGATGCATGTGGAAACTCAGACTGCATGACTTGGGGGTTGTGGCTGGTGTTAAGGCTTTCTGATTTAATTGTCAGTACATTGTTCTTACATTGTTGAGAAGTTTGCTGGGACAATACAGCTCTACTGTTCCCAGGACAAATAGTCAGTTGTTAAAATTTTAGAGGGGGGATTCAGAAATAGCAGCAGTTCTGGAAAAAACTCCTACAAGTCAGTTTCCCAAGACCATCTGCTTGAAGATCAGACTGCTGGAAAGCTACCAGCACTGAGATAAATAGAGAGGACAAAGGAGGTCATAAAGAGAGGTGTGGAGAGATGAGAAAGATCTTCTGGATGGAGTGAAGCATCGAGCTAGAATTTATGGCAGGTGGAAATTAGGCAGCTGCAGGGACTAGTCAAAGTCAGAGGAGATAAATCGTGTGTTGCCTGCCCTTCGAAATCAGATGTCCTCGGAGAAATTTGAGGAGACAGATGAGATACAGATCAAGGGCTGTTGCAGCTGGGAAGGTGGTTATTCCCCAGGAACCTAGTATTTCCTTGTGCTCCTTGCTTTTAAGTGAGGATCGATGGTAGGATAGGAGAATTAGTGCCCAGCCCATCTGCATGTGGCTCACAGGGGGCTGAAAGGGAAAGGCTCAGCACCAGCAGGTTTCTGGGAAAAACTATGTATACACTACTAAGTCAGAGATGCCAGAAACAGACAGAGGGCGAAGGCACGGGTTGTAAGAAGACACCCTAAGCTAGAGGTCTACTTCTTGGGATGGTGGTTGGAGATGGGGTGGATTTCCAGGGTTCAAGAGACACACCAGGTGGGTCCTGCAGAGACTGGTCAGCTTTTTTCAGACAGGGCAAAATGGTTATTGTTCTTGCAGAACTTGAGAAATTACTTGGTTAGGTGGATCCAGGTTTGTGCATCCTTCAAATTTACTGAAAAGGGAAATCAAACATCTCCTGGGATGTAGAGCCCTTCCAGTTTGAAAGGCCATTATTAGCATAAATTCATCTCAGTGGTTCTCTTCACCCCAGGCTTTTCGATCTTCGCTCACACCCTGAACAGACTTTAGCATCTCAGTCCTCAGCATCCCAGCCCTTGCCCCATGAGCAAAGAACAGAAAAGACCAGTCACCTGTGATGGCAGGTAGCTGCTTGGATGAGACGTGGTCTTGTGATCCCTGGCAGCCACTCATGGAAAAAGGCAAAACCTGCCCATCTGAACCCAGTGAAGTCCCTTCTTAGCTCCAGAGCCACTGAGCCTGAGAAGGTGTGCAAGAAGCTTTTTCACAATCTTAGTTCATCCTGTCCAACACCCCATCTCAATTTTTGATCCACCTTTACTTAAGAGAAGACTAAAAAAGCCCTTCAACCCCTTTCATGATCCACACAGATGATTTTGGTAGCATGGATAGGGGATCTTTTCTGACCAGTGGGGGCAGGTGAAGCATGAAGGTCAGTCCATGTTATTGCCTTAATGCCAACCTGATGGGAGGGCAAGGCTTGCTGAAAGGGCAGTATCTGAACAGGGGCTCACAGTCACCGACCCCGCGGAGCCGAGCCAAGAGAGCACATCCCAGCCATTTCGCCATCTCATTTCAAAGACATTAAGTAAAGGCAAGCCTGCCAGCTTCCCTAATAGGCTGTTCCAATATTTAATTGCCCACCGTGACCAGAAATGGCACTTTATTTCAAGGCCTGTTTTATGTGAATTTTAGCTGCCATGCAAGAGCTCTTCCCAAGAAGGCTGAAGTGCTCTCTGTGGTCAGTCACGAGCGTTTGTGCAGAGCCCTCAGCATGCTGGCCACACTGAGCTCCTGAACCTTGCGGGACTTAGAGGAGGAGGGTGCACCGAGCTGGGCTTTTTCCTCTTTTGCCACTCCCCAAAACTCATATCCCATTCCCTGCCTCATCATCGTGTCCCAGCACATCCAACATGGGTAAGGCAATTCAGCTTCTCTGATTGCAATCCTGCTTGTGATTGTGCAAGAGGGTAGGAGCCGTCACCGACACACACATAGGCATATGGATATGTATGTTGCAGGTGCTCTTGCCTATGCAAACTTCGCCTTCCTGCCAAAAAATTGGAGGAGGATATTATATGACGGTGTGACAACACGGGAGAGAAGCCCCATTGCTGAGCCTCTCTCCCTAGCATTTCCACCTGAGATAAAAGCTACTTTTTCTCCCCTTTGCAACGAGAAAATAAGACAGCTTCCATTGGCTGAGTGCTGTACTTCTGGACAGTCACTCACTAGGGACAGTCACCGTTCAAAGCAATAGTCCTGAGCTGATGCTGATGAGCCACACAAGGTAACCCAACGCTGAATTTCATTCCTCTGGGCAAAACAAGAGTTAACTGCTGTCCTCTCTGCAAACAAAAACATGGCACCTACTTGGGCCCAGATGCCCAGCTATAATGGAGACAATGAAAGCAATTCAACAGCCCTGGTTTACCTCATCTAATGCCAGTCCAAGTATTCCCAATAATTAGGCCTTTCAGCCTGGAAAGGCTGGAGCCACAGCTGCTTCCTATTTTCCCGAAGCTGTACAGAGCATTAGTCATTTCACTGGGGTTTTTTAATTACCGTGACTACAGCCCAGTAAGTGTGCCGCCAAAACCCAGACAAGCCAAATCAGGCTTAATTCAGAATGTACTTGGGGAGTTTGAAATTATCTTCTATCCCCTTTCAGAGTCCTTATTTTCCCTCCCCACCCAAACAGCCCGAGTCTCCGTGAAGAAATGTCCTGCTAGGTCTGCTTTCTCAACACATACCAGGTGGACAAAACGAGGTCGTGAATGCTGGCACTTCCACCCCAACTGTTATTCATTAACTGATCTTGGGAGTGACCTTCACACTTAATTAGTCATCTAGTCCTTCCTAAAGGCAAAGCTTTTCCCCACGCTGTGCTGATTGGAGAGGGGATGGAGAACATATTTAGCAAGCAGGAGCATGGCTGTGGGTTTTGGCAGTGGGTGAAGGGGAGTGGGTGTAGCAGAGACCCATCTGCCCTCAGCCACCAGCTTTCTTACCTAGACCACATCAGGGAAGGCTTTGCTTTTAGCTCTGGAGGCTTCAGGTTGTCCTGGCTGTGACATCCAGCTAAGAGGCCAGACACCAACATTTGGTTTCCAGGTCCTCAGCCCTCACCCAACAGCAACATTTGCTCTCTACAGTTTGATTTATACATCTTCACTGAGGGATGGTGACCCAGCAGAGCAGCTCCAAGCCAGAAGTTGTCTTTGCTATGTAGTGGCCATGTCTCAGCCTGTGCTAATGGTGTGAACCTGTCTCTTCTTACCGTGGTTGTGGGAGTCTCTGAAGATGGTGAAAATAGAGTAGGTGGCCCTGGAGGTGGATATTGGGCAGCTGCATATTACTAACATGGAGGCAAAGAGGTAAGCTACAGCTGCTTTAGTCTCTCTCTCCCTCTTCACAGGTAAAGCCGTGTCTGTGTACAAGGAAGCAAATGTCCGTCCCCGTAACCAGTTTTTTTGCTGGTGAATTCCTGCCCCAGAGGCAGTTGGCTCCTGCTTCTTGCCAATCAGCATTTTACCTGGTGCTGGACCAAACTGGTTTGATTGATCTAGGCACTGACCCAGACACTGCTGCTTAAACCCCACAGTGAACCCAAGCCTCTGAATACCCCCTTTTTATTTTTTTTTAATTAGAAAAGTTTCTGCCCTTCCTCCTGAAGCACAGATGGGAAGTTTGCACTCCATAAATACTGGGTTTTGTGTCTGGTCAGGAGTTGAATTATGGGATCATCTGATTAAAAGCTCACATTAAATCGTTAATGAAATGAGCTGTCTGATTATATAAGTCATATTCCTATTATTTCTAACTTGGCCACCAACTGAAAGAAGCTGGGAAGTCCAAAGAAACAGCCAACCATGTCTGCTTCACGCTCCCCCCAGCTTGATGACTAAGGAGCAAGGGAGGGACAGCATTTCCCAGAAAAGTGGGGACCAGCATTAATGGACAGGTTTCAGGAGCAGAGAACATCCAAGATTCCTGTTTTGAGTCAGAGGTTTGGGTGGGAATTGGTAGAACACTGCTGGCTTTCAGGGGGTTTTGTCCAACGTAGCTGTCTCCGCTCAGAGGAATCTCAGCATCCTTTGGGTTAACTTTTCCAACGGGAGAGGCTGGGAGAAGCAGGGAGCCAGCTGTGTCTCACAGCTGGCCAGCTGCTGGTTTCCTGCTGCCTTTCACAGGGAGCAATGTCAGTTTTGCTGAAAAACTTTACCCCCCTGCATCCTCCCTCACATATAAATGTCTTTGCTGGCTTTGTTTTCAGATTGTTCCTATTTTGATGCTGGAAGGAAAAACCCTAAATAAATGTAAAAGATGGCTGAGGGAAGGAGGCTTTGCTTGGGTTTTTCTTTGATAGGGACTTTTTGAATGCCATGCTAAAAGAAAGGAAAAGTCTTTTCGTTAAAGATCTGAACAGGGATCATGTTTTTGGCTTTAGTTTCTGATAGCCCTGGGCTTCACAGTAGGTGAGTCAGGATGCCATTCAGAAAAGTGTCTAGGTCCTCTGCAGGCGCTGAGATACCTTCCTGGATCTGGCTTTTAATCTGTGTAGCTCTTAATTACCTTTCTGGGAATTGAAATGAAAAATGTCTTTTTTCCTCCTTGCTATTTGTCTTCTTGCCTGGATCCTATCTGGAGGACCTGAGAGGGAGATGAAGGTTGCTGAATGTGCTCCTGATAGGTACATGAAGACATGTGGACTCAGTCTTCCAGAGTCCTTCAGATCTGTGTTCAGGACGGAGTGAGTGCGTCTGACTCCTGCTACAGGGCGCTGCCAGGCTGTAGGTGCCGGCTCAGTTCACACAGCGGCGCTGGGGCTGTGCTCAGCAATGACTTTACGGTGCCAAGTGCAGCACGTCTCTCCATGCTCTCGTAACACGAGCAATAAAGGCGCTTTCTGGCAGGGGATCATCTGCCTTTGTTCTTTTCCTCCTTCAGAAGTTTATTCCACGGCTTTATGCAGTTTGGTTTTCATCTTATGGCGGCTCCGTCGCTGTGCCGAGCCGTGGCACCGTTCCTTCTCGGAGGCGGTTTCCTACAGCTGAGCAGAGGAGTGCGGGGGGGGCTGTGGCCTACAATCAGGGCAGCCTTTTCATCCAGAGACAGAGCAGAAAATGCAGTCAATCAAGTTGTTTTTCACATAATACAATCGTTCCGTCTGTCATGAGCAAATGCAAATCAGGGGAGCGCACTGGCGAAGCGAATGAGTACAAAACACAGGAATCAGTGAGCCGTGTTTTCTCTCGAAGCCAGGCCTCGATTTGTGAGCAGGATTGACTCATACGGGAAAGGCTGATACGGGTCTTGCCCCTACACAAACACAATGTGTCCCGTGGCCACTGCAGCGGAGCAGAGCTGCTCAGGAGGCACCTGCGAAGCCCCCTGGGCCAGCCAGCTCTGCTGGGGTGTAACTCACTGTTTTCATCTGCGTTGGGCTGGGGTTCAGTTTGTTTCAGGAGCTTCCCCTGTAAACAAGCTGGGTTCAGAAATTGCTTCTTGAGCAAATCCTCTGCTATCCAAGCAGTAGGAACAGGGAGCATTGTGAATGGTAGTCCTTTTTTCTTTTCACAGATAGTAGATAGGAGAGAGGATGGATAGGAGACCTTTGCCCATCAGGGGGGCAGCTGGAGATACCAAAAACATGTCGAATGGCCCCAGGCACCTTTGTACAGGCAACTGAAAGCCACCTCTCGCCCATACAGGCAGCAGAGCCTAGGAAACTGCTTGGCTATGTGTAAAGTAGACACCTGGGTCATCATTTGGATCACTCCATATGCTCTGGTGACTATGCTGTGCCCATTGACCTTTACGAAGCTGAGAGCCTGGTGCCCTGCCCTGAGATACCTGTCTTAATTTGGACCTGAATGCCATCCTGAAGTGGAAGGGCTTCATTCCTTAAGCTCCCAGTGCCCCAGGGTACCTGACCTGACCTCCAGTGACTGCTCCAGGAGGGCATGGGTCTCCTGGAGGTCCACTGTTGTCTCTGCCACCCCTTGTGCCATGGTGGGAACAAAGCAGTCCTGATGTCAGGTCCAATACCCCAGCAAATCCTTTCAACCTGTTCAAAATCGCACACCAGAATAACAGTATCCTATCCAGTCTTTGCTGGGCTGTGGTCCCACACTTTGCTTGCCCCACCTTGAGCATGGATAGCCTGGGAATGGGGGTTCATCCCACCTAACTGTTGATAACTAGAGCTGTGCTCTCTTCATAGTCAGCACATAGATATAGAGATACTTCAAGGTGTGGATTATCTGTAGTAAACCTCCACTGACAGTAAGAGGAACCCAGCCGGCTAGCATACTTACTGTTGTATCCAATTATATAGTTATTTTGATTTTTCTTCTTCCTTTCCCTTCTAGCTCAGACTGCAGGATGACAGACGGTGACACAAATCTCCCAACTATCGAGAGAAAGCTGGGACTGCAAATATGGAGCATAGAGGTATGTCAAGAGGCAATGATTACATATGTCCTCTGTGTGTGTGTTTCAAGAAAGAGATACTCCTGAAGTAATCTGAGTAGGAAAAGAGGGTCTTACAGACAAGATACAGGCGGGAAACAGGAGACCCAACGTCTCCCTGGGCAACTTTTAGCATGTTATTGCTTTGGTTTCCTGCTCTGTAAAACAGGGATAATATTGACTAAGAAAACATGAACGTGGTGGGAGTGAAGCTGTTCCTCCAGCACTGGAGGCTTTCTCACCTGCTTCGGAAACCAATACAAGGCTGCTTTAGCACACCAGAAGTAAATTCCCTGTCTGGCCAAGAGGAGGGGTTGTGCATAGGTAACCTCAGCCTATACCAACAGCTGCTGCGGGGGAGGCACCCATTTTTGCAGCAAAGGCATCCCGTGGGGTTTATTTGCACTTCATCTTTCTCTTTCCCGCTCTGATCAATGGATCATTGCATGGAGGGATACTGCAGCCTGCAAAGTCACCTTCTGCTTGCGTGGTGGTTGATTTTTGGATTGGATGTGGGCTGTGCTGAATTCTGCCTTTTTCTGGCCCCATTCACCAAGAACATCCCCCTGCAATAAGAAGGGGTCCCCTCAGTGAGAGGGAGCACATACTGAGGTGCAGAGTCCACTCAGGGGAGCAGTGGGAAGGGGCATCAACACAGGTCTCCAGGTTGTGGTGGCCCTCTACAGGTCCCACTTATGTTCCAAATATCACCGGGTTTTTGCCTTTCCATTTCTCTCCAAAGCACTGTACTAAGCTTCTTTCCAGAGGATCTGTAACTAGAGACGTGTTGGTTCACAAGGGTCAAGCTGGTATGCTGGGAAACAAGTCAGGCCACCAGAAGAATGTATGTCTCTAATTCCAGGGAACCACAGAGCCAGTTCAGGCCCAGGAGCTGCATGTGTACTGGTGGGTGGCACATCCAGGCACCTACAGTGGGCAGGCATGGCTGGTTAATTGTGCACTTGCACCAGCTGAAGTGTGCAATTAGGGTCTGGAGGGGTGAGGCACATGATGGTGACCTCAGGTCTGTCTTTTCTCGGCACTCCTAGTTGCTGTGAATCCCTGGCAAAGTGGTCATCCTAACAAAGCTCTGAAAGTTATCCTTGAACTTAAAGGTACTGAGTAAAAACCATGTCACAAAACTAAACTTAGGATGAGATGTGCTCACTCCCTTGGAAAATTCCCTATAAATGCAAGCTCTGGAGCACTCCAGCCTGACCTCCAGGTCTCCTTACTCTGGACATACAGGACTGCAGAAGGGCAAGGAAACTAAAAAATACTTGTCAATCTGTCCAAGCAGCATTATCATTCACCCCCTCTTACCCCTCAGTACTTCGGCATTTCCCCCAGAAGTGGATTTTCCCAGCTCACAAGCACATTCCTAATTCTTCTGTCTCCAAACCCTGATCGTCACCTTAATATTTCATGCACCCCAGCTGTCTTGCTTCACACACATCAACTTCTGGCTCTGAAGTACTATCAATGACCTAAACACTCATTTCCTTACAGAATATGAAGATGGTTCCTGTACCTGAAAAGGCTTACGGGACTTTTTTTGAAGGAGACTGCTACATAATTCTGCACGTAAGTAAGGCTGACAAGCATTGGTCTCTCTGGTGGGCAACTGGGTCGACCCTTTTCGTTTAGCTCCAACTTGGATCCTAGGTACCCTCACTGTGGGTAAAGTGGTTGTGCATGTACATCCACCACCTTAATCATGCACCTGAATTTAATGTGGCTGTTGCAACACCACCGTGTGTTTAGTAAATCAGAACTCCAGAGAAGCCATTAACTCAGTAATTAGTTGATTAGAAGATATCTAATTGTAATGGAGTCATGTCCGGACATGGCGAAATGGCCAGTACATTCCTGGCAAATTAAATAAAGGCCCACATTTGCATGGCTTATTGGGAGTCTTTTGAGGATGTGAGAGGTGGCCAACTGGAGGGTCTCATTTTCAGCAGATGATGTGAATTATGGAAGTGTGCCACCTACTCTGCATCATGCAAGCAGCAGACAGGCTCTGCAGCCCCTCTCATGTCCCCATTAGGATGCTTCATCTGTCCCACCCAAATCTGATCCAGACCTACTTGTAACCAGCTAAACCCAGGCTAGCCAGAAGCATGAGGAACTTCTGAGAACTAACTCTACTCTATGACCTTGTGTTCCCGAAGCTCTGTGGAAGGATGATGTGTTGCACTCAGCTGCTAGAATTCTTTCCAAATCTCTTCATCTGCATAGAGAAGTCCAGGCCCCCTTGTATCAAAAAACATCCGTACAGTGGAAATCAGAATCATTTCCCCCTTCCTCTGTCTAAGTGTCCCTCCTGCAATTGTCTCCATCAGTCGAGACAGCAAAGCCTCCCCTATCCCACAACAAACAAATGCACATCTACTATATACATCAAGCTGGGATAGCAACGCAGAATGAGTTTCCTGCTCTAATTCACCATGTATGTGCCTTTATGCTGCTGCCTTTCAAGCGCTGAATCAATGTGGTGGCAGGTACCCAAAGACATGCTTAGAGCAGAATATGAATGTCCTTACAAGGAGCTGACTGTAGATATTGGTATAGATTTTGATGCTCACAGACTCGGCTTATGTTGCAACAGCTTCCCCAGGTAGAAGAGCTTGTAACCAGCCCACTCCTCTCTTTTGCCCCTGCAGATGGGAGGGTAAAAATACTCATCTTTGCATTCTCATCTCCACTGGAGGCCCTCCAAACAAAGATTGTCCACAGGACAATGGGACTTTGATCATCTTCAATAGAAAAGTAATAAATTGAGTGATTTTCCCCAAAATTAATTATCTGTGCCTAGAGGAACAGAGGAGCTGTATTTTATTCTTCTACTGTGTTTCGCTGTGGTATCGCTGCATAAAGCAAATAAACAGAATTTAGTGTCAAATCCAGTTTATAAAATGAGCTTTTATTGCCTTTCCCAGATGTCCATGATAGGGTTTAACACAGTAGGTGCTAAAAAATAACTGGTACGACTCGCATAACGAAACACACACCTGTTCTCAGAACACTTGCCTCCTCTTTCTAGGCTGTTGGGTTTTTCTGTAATAAGGTGCATCACAGCATGCACACACAGGCTCAGCTTCATTTGGAGTTATGTCTGTTTTGCAAGTCAGCAGGATTTCAGAGGCAGTTTGTGTTACTATGTCCTGTGACATGAGAAAGAGAACAACAAGAAAGGTAAGAGAGTATCTCCAGGCAAATAAATAGCAGTGTACATAACTTTTTAAACGGTGATCTGTGAGAAGAGTAAAGTTTAAACATCAAACTCTACAAAAGTAGGACAGGTTGAATGCATTAATTTTTGTAATTGCACAGGTGCTCAGTTTTCCTTGATAACAAGAGTTAGAAAAGAGGATCAGACAGGAACATACTTCAGTTCAATATGTACGTAAAACCCACAAATGCTCTCCTGAGCAAGGCCCCTGGCTCCAGGCTGAGCTCCCAGGGAGCATCCTGAGGATCCATCTTGCCTCCCCTCGCTCAGGACAAAGGCAGAAGTGGGAAAGGCCCTGGGAAAATGCTGTATGGTCACTTGGTTTTGCCAGGTCTCCCTGGCCAGAGATATTATTTGGAACGTATATATGTGCTGTGTCTTCATCCCACCTCATCTTTCCCACCTCTTCCAGACCAAAAGAACCTCTCGTGGCTCTGCTGTGGACTTGCATTACTGGATTGGCAAGAATTCATCTCAGGATGAGCAAGGTGCCGCGGCCATGTACGTCACCCAGATGGACAATGCACTCAGGGGGAACCCTGTGCAGCACCGGGAAGTGCAGGAACATGAGTCTGAGACCTTCCGAAGCTATTTCCGCAACGGCATTATGTGAGTAGCACAAAATACCCTGCACCATGGTACGTCATGGTCCCTGGGATTCCCTCTGCTTCTCTACATCTCAGCCATCAATAATTCAAAAATCCAAAAAATATAGATCAGCACTGAAGTTGGTCAGAATTCAGAAGGAAAACTTCCCATTTTGAAAGAATTATTAATAAGCATTGAGTCTGGAACCATGTCATTCTGTTCTACTGGTCATTTTCCCAGGTGGTTGCAGTAAGTGCATCTTAACCTCCTTTTTGCTCACCCTAGGGTCATCCTCTCCTCCACACACTTCATATTAATATGCTTGTACAGGGTACTTCAAACTAACATCCACCTTGAAGAGAAGTGCTAATTTGGTTCATAGTGGGAGTAATAGTCCTGTAGTGGAAGGAAAGTTTGACTCTGAACTTTTGCCATCTAGAAGATACTGTTGAATCCAGCCCTGTGGTCTTTCCTCACTTTGGGGTCTTCAGCAGGTGACTCAGATAGCCATCCTCCAGGAGGACCTTCACTGGCAATTAACAACCAGAGTGCTGTGCTTTTAAACAGCTGAAGAAAACTCAGATGAAAACCCATCCTTGGTCAATACCCTATATCCCAGTCTGACTTCTGCTACTCTGCATTGTGCATCTCTGCTGAGTTTCCTTAGGACTTTTGTGAGATGGAAGAGTGCTTTTACCCTCATCTTAAGGATTAATAAGGGACAATGAAGAACTAAAGTTCAGGCCTTCAAAACCACGTAGGTTTAGAAGTCTATTTGGAAGCCTATCTGCCTGTGAAATGAGTTAGACTTCATCTTGGTCTAAACCACATCCTTAAGGTCAATTAGGAAGCCTGAGGCAGAATGAGAAATTAAAGCAGGCTCTTTCCACAGCTTGATAGGTGGAGTAATCACCAGAGTATCCTTCTGTGGACATGTTAAACTGTTCCACACAGGTCTAAAGTACTGTGAATCACTCACATGCCTGGCCACATTTGCCAGTCTCTTCTTAGCTGTGATAAAATACATATATTACCCACATGGTGAAAACTATACGACTCTCAGCAATTGTCTCTTTTTCCCATAAATGGCCATTATGTTGCTTCACTTATTACTGTAGTATGAACATTGGATCTGTTTTTTACAATGGTCTAGAATATGTGGAAGTGGGTTAGACTTGCCCCAAAGCCATTTTAAAAGCTCTGGGACTTCCCCGGGGGACTGTATCCTCTCACGATGTGATTATGGCTTCCTTGCAGAGTTGCCCAGAAAGCAGGGAATGGTGTTGTGCAGCGAGGCAACACAGTGCTAGCAGCAGCTAGTGCAAAGTGTGTGTTCAAGGATGGAAGAACAAAATTCACAGATTAAATCTGAAAGTGTTCTCTACCTGTTTATGATAGCATTTTTCTGTTTATGGCAACAATTTCCTATCTAAGCTACTTTTAATAGAATAGCTATTTTGAATAAAACCAAATTTTAGCAAAAAGTATGTTTTCTGCAAAATCAATTCAATTTCTTAATTGAATGTTTATGGAATAGTTCAGTGGTGAGATGCCATTGCCATGGTTATTGGGTTCTTCAGTTTGGTTGTGTTATGTTTCTGTTGCCATCCCTGACCTTCCTGTCCATCTACACACCTTCTCCCAAGATGTTCAACAGCGACGCAACACCCATAACAGCTGCATGGACACCATGAGAAGTCATGGTCTGACCAGGGACCATGAACAGTAGAATAAGGCAACACAGCATCTGAAATTCTATTTTTAGGATTACGTTGGCTCTGGAATTTTTAGTTGTTGCCAAAAACTTGAGGTATTTTCTAACCAGCTCTAACTCTTTATTCCCTGCTACACAACAGCTACAAGAAGGGAGGAGTGGCTTCAGGATTTAAGCATGTGGAGACCAATATGTACAACATCAAGCGTCTTCTTCATGTCAAGGGGAAGAAGCACGTGTCAGCCACAGAGGTAAGAAGAAGAAACCTCTTTCCTTACAGATCTTTCCTCTCCTCCTACACTCATTTTTGACCAGGTTTGCCTGCTAGATAGCTCAAGAACCCCTACTACAGGATAGTTTTCAAGACCTCATTTGGGGGGTTGGTATTGCCATGAGAGAAGCCATTGGGTTCAGTGAATAGCTGAGCGCTAGAAAAATGAGCATGTCATTGCAGACCACTTCTTACACACCCAGGGGCAAGTTTGCCATGGCTGCAACATGTCTTCTGCAGCTCTTGTTGTGCTCCCCAGCCTGCCAAATGCTTTCATTTCCTTGTGACAGGTAGCGCTTTCCTGGGACAGTTTCAATAAGGGTGACGTTTTCTTGCTGGACCTCGGGAAAGTGCTGATTCAGTGGAACGGACCCAGCTGCAGCATTGCTGAGAAATCCAGGGTGAGTACAGGCAAAAGCCACTTCATTTACCGGCGGTCTTTTTTAATGCCTGGGGGAAAAAAAAATAGAAAAATAGCACCCAGTGTTTGCACAGTGAAAATCTCAGTAAAACCAGCAGCACAGATGAAAGTAGAAAGTAATTGAATCATAGAATCTTCTGTTGGTTGGAAAAGCGTAGGCTGGAAAAGACCTTTAAGATCATCAAGTCCAACCATCCACCAAACACTGCCAAGCCCACCACTGAACCCTGTCCCTAAGCACCGCAACTACCTGTCTTTTAAACACCTCCAGGGATGGTGATTCCACCACCCCCCTGGGCAGCCTGTTCCAGTGCTTAACCACCTTTTCAGTGGAGAAATTTTTCCTAATATCCAATCTAAACATCCCCTGGCATAACTTGAGGCTGTTCCCTCTTGTCCTGTCACTTGTTACTTGGGAGAAGAGACCCCACCTCACTACACCCTCCTTTCAGGCAGCTGTAGAGAGCTATAGGGTCTCCCTGGAGCCTTCTTTGCTCCAGGCTAAACCACCCCAGTTCCCTCAGTGGCTCCTCATCAGCCTTGTGCTCTAGACCCTTCACCAGCCTCATTGCCCTTCTCTGCACATGCTCCAGCACCTCAATCTCTTTCTTGAAGTGGTAAATCTTGGTAAAAAATCAGCCTAAATCTTTTACTTGCCCATCTGCTGGTATCAGAGGCTCAGGGAAGTGCTGTGTTCCAGTTCGAGCCTGGCCTTAGCTTGGGTTTCGTGGGCAGCCATGGGCACATCACCAGCTCCAGCTCCAGAAAGGCATCCAGCTCCCTCTGGAGAGAGGTCCATCTCCATCCCTCTGTGCCCCGCAGTTTGCATGACATGGAACTAAAAAGTCAGCAACACTAGTAGGTTTAGCTGCAGTCACTACTCCAGGAGTAGATGAATTTTAATATTTTTTTTTACAGCATCACAGGGAATTCCAGCTTGGTCGGTATGAGACAAGTAGGAATACATAACCCAAGTGGTGACATGTCAGGTCCTTTGCAAAAGGGGTCATTATCCTTATCTTACTGATAGAGGAACTGAGATACAGAGATGTAATAAAACATGATATGTCATCAGCAAAGCTGGTGGCCAAACTCATAGCCAATTATTATAAATATTAAAAGTCAGGTGGGTCTGCTCTTCACATGGTGTCACTTGATGAGCTAGGAAGGGGGAGGCCTCACAAGGAAGGCAATTTTCCAGGAATCAGTGGCTAGAGAAGATCCAACAGAGTGGAGAAGAGACAAAGAACCCCTCAGGATACAGAGGGGGGGGAGCAGGTAGAGGAATGGCTGCAGTGAGGACCAGGTCATGGTTCATCTCAGGCCTGGCAACCAAGCAGGTTGTTTCCTAGGTCTAACAAAGAGGGGCCTCTTTCAAAGCTATTGCGGTAAGAGTCATGGGGAAAAAAAAAACCAATGGAAAATGGAAATTTCAGCCTAATTAGTTGCTTGGCATTTCACGCTGCTTTTTCACAGAAAACATCCATGGTTTTTTGAATACTTGAATCATTTAAATATAAAATGTCACCATGGGGCACCCAGGGTCCTGCAGCTCTGCAGCAACAAGCCTTGCTGTCCTCAGCGTGTGTGCATCTCTCTCCCAAACCATCTCACAGGATTATTGGAACTGCTTATGTACAGTCGTACATTGGCAACCCCTGTTGTGGCTACCGCACGCCTGTGCCCGGCAGGAGCAAGCACTGGTAGTGACTATAATGAGCAGTATTTTCCTGAGAGATAGTTAATAAGCAGGCAGTACAGACACATCTGCTTTGTAAATAGCTAAATTTGGAGGACACTAGAAGTTTCAGAGAGCTGTGGTAATCTGGCTTGGAGCAGTGGTGCTCAGTCATTGCTCTAGGTCAAAGCTCACTCAATTTGTCTGCATCAGGATTTACCACCCACTGATCTTTGTGCAGGGTCTGGCGCTGGCTCGCAGCATCAGGGACAGCGAAAGAGGTGGCCGTGCTCAAATTGGCATCATTGACAATGAGAAGGACTCCCCGGACCTCATGCAGATCATGAAGATGGTGATGGGTGAGAGGCACGGGGAGCTCCGAGATGCCATCCCAGATACCAAAGCAGATGAGCTGCAGAAAGCAAATGTCCGGCTCTACCAGTAAGTCTGGGGGTGGGCTCCAAACCCTGCCCTTCCTCATGGTGAACATTGTGGAGCCTGACTCCACTCCGTGGCTCTGTCTTTCAGCGTCTACGAGAAGGACAGTGACCTGGTGGTACAGGAGATAGCCACCCGGCCCCTGACACAGGATCTGCTCCAGCACGAGGTGAGAGAAAGCCACCAGCCTTTACAGCGGGAAAAGGGTGCTGTGGCTTGCTTTGTTTTCATCTGAGCACCTGTTCCAACAGGATACCCCATTTCCTGAAAATTATCAGCCCTTGCATCGTTCAGATTTGTCAGGTGTCCTCTGCAAACAGGACAGCTTAGCCCTGCCACAGCCTCGGTGGCCAGAGGTCGGTGGTGCACTGAAGCTGCTCTAACAAGAGATGGCAAATTGGTCTTCTCAGCCGAGGATGTTATTAGCTTGGCAATCAGAGTCAAGGAGAGCTGCAGGCCCGGAATAAATTCTAGATGGAAATAAGGCTTCTTAATACTTGATGTCTGGGGATAGCCCTCCTCCATCTGCAGAACTCGGAGCAAATAAATATTCTGCTCACAAAATGATGGAGATGTTTTCCTGCAGTAGCAAGTGGCTGGTCTCACTGACCCACCCTGGGAGGACACTCCTTACAGACCCTCTGTCCAAACGCTTTCAGAAACAGCGGCTTTCCTAATATCCTTCTGGCTAAAATCTGGCAAAGAATTGCTTATCCTTAATTCTCTGCAGTGCAAACCAACCTATTCCAAAACAGCGTTGTGCTGCAAGGCTCCAGCTCCCTTATCCATCCTAGTGTCAGCCTTGTTAAATCTCAGTCTCCTTTTACAGGCATATGAAGCTTTTACTTTTCTTGTCAAAGTTCAGTCTGAAAAATGAGAAGCCTTTGGTCGCACAGTGTGGTGTTAGTTTGGAGCAGCAGCTCTCTGCAGCGGAGACAGGCTGCCTGGCAGCCATCTCATCCCCTTCGGGTTCAGGATCCTACTGTGTTCACAATGACGGAACACTTCTAGCTCCACATCAAGGACACAAAATAGACACGCAGAAGATATCTAATTTGGACTTTTCCTGCTCCTTTAGTAGCAGATGTAGATTAATGAGCACTACCATCAGCAGAGCTGAAGCACAGCAGGCTGAGGCTGATATTTCAGCGTGCGCTTCTCCTGGAGCCTATTGGAGCTGGTGTTTCTGTTGGTTTGGGACCATCTCTCATGAGATGGTAATGGCCAGTTTTGAGCAATGCCTAAGAAAAACACATATTTTAACTCATTACAGTTAAAGTGTCCTTGCAAAGGTGGTGTATCCCCAAACCCCTGCCCTGTAGGGTTGGTGGTAGCTGTAGTCCTTTTATAAACCACAGTAAATCCATCCTCTGTTGCCTCTGCTAAGGGCTGCACCAGGCTTAGAGCTCTGCAAGACAAGCAAATGAGCTAGATCTACATCTAATCTAAATCTTCAAAAAGGATCCAACCTGAGTAGGCTACACATGAGGACCTTTGCCTGCACGGAGTTTTTTATGCCTGTTTTTTCTGTTTAATCTCAGGACTGCTACATTTTAGACCAAGGTGGTTTTAAGATTTACGTCTGGAGAGGAAAAGCCTCCAGCCCAGAAGAGAAAAAAGCAGCCTTCACTCGAGCTGTGGTGAGTTGTAATATATGTCATATTGTATATAAGTGCTAGTCTAGGTCTGACCACTAATTACAATTAAGCGTAGGTCTTGAGGAGCTGGTCTGTGTAATAACAGAGAGAGAAGTTAAACCTCTAAGGGAGGCATGATAATGTAAACACACAATTATCAGTCACCAAATTGCACTAGAGCTAAGATCTGCCACTAAAACTAGGAAGAAATTTGTTAAAGAAAGTACAAAAGAAAATACTTCATTACACAGTAAATGGTGAACTTCTGAATTCATTGATTCAAGAGATGGTGGGGGCAGAGAGTGTCAGCAGAGTCAAGGTGGGATTAGACAAATTCATGGTCAACAGGTCCATAAGGATATATTAAAGGGGCTCTTATATCCTAACATCCATGATCCAGTACTGGGGACACTGGGGAGAGTGAAGGCATCACAGTGAAGACAGCCACCAAGCCCATGGTGTGCTCACTGAACGGCATCTCTTAATGCCACTGCTCAGACCCTGAAAGGCATCTCTTGTGTTCCCAAGAGTAACATCTCGGGCAAGTCAGTGGGAACCTTGATTATTTGGGCTCTCAGGAAAAGCCAGACCTTTTATGTAGGTGCTACAGTCCTTAACTGCAAGTCCATCACAGGCAACAAGTCTTTGCACACCATCAGTGGGTCGGGGCCCAGGTTCTGCATGTGAATTTGAAGGTGATACGGGGCTCTTCCTCTGACTGGGTAGAAAGAGATCTGTTATTAACTGCTATTAATTCAGATTGGCCAACCTGAGGCAAGACCAGGGCTCATGTTCAGGTAGAGCACACCAGCATCGTGCCCTGGTACACATGCTGCTCCTCCAGATGAGCTGCCATGCAGTTATTTTCTGGCTCAACACCTCCTTTCACAAAAAATTAGCCTCAAGGGAGGCTTAGCAAATGAGGTATTTGGTAGTTAAGTTGGCAGGCTGAAGTGAAGGCTACAAAGGAACTTAGCTTTTAATTCATCTGTTCACTTACATGAAGACCATAAACAGCCTCATCTTCAATGAGATCTTACCAGGAGATACTGAACTTCGCTGGCCCCACCTTCAAAAAAGTCTTACCTGGAGACACCCAGCTTTAATACCAATCACATCTATTGTCTCAGAGAAGAAAAACTTAGAAATCTTTGCCTTAAAACTTATCTTACAGTCCTCTATGCTCCTTTCAAAAGCTTAACTCAGATGCTTTTTAGTAGGCAATCAGCTCTGCAAATTCTGGCCCTGAGCTACACATGTAGAACAAAAGAGATCTCTTTCTTTCAGTGTGGCAGGTGGGAGGGATGGGAAGACCATCTGCTCTGCTTTTCCCTGGGGGTAATGTGTGGCTGCAGTATTTACAACAGAAGATGAATGCTCAGAAGCCCATGATCAGGCTCCTTCCCCAAACCAGGGCTGTCAGCACTGTACCTCCAGATCATGCTGGAGCCCGCTGGGATAAACAGAAGAGCATTTCCCAAAACCGAACAATGACTTTGGCATTGTGGCACAATGCAGATAATTCTCTTCCCTTTCATATTTTATCAAGCACCTCTGTTGAAGTAATCTTTAAACTCAGTAGTAGCTCTCTTGCAAAGAAATAATTTCTTTGGGGGGGTGGCAGGGGGAGCTGCAGAACAAAAACCCAGAGACTTGTGAGAGTTTAGCCCCTTCAGGACACACATCATGCACTGGAGTACTTGGCTGCCTCCATCCCACCACTACCTTGGCATGCATGCTCTCTACCACACTACAGGGAGGAAAGTCTTCCCTGTTTGAGAGGGACAAACAATCTGGAAAAAAAACTAAGAACTGAACCAGGCTTTTGGGTGATGGGCACACTCAATCGCTATTCCCTCCTCTCTTCTAGATCCATCACTAGAAGCCATCTACAGAGCTGTCTGAGATAGAGGAGGAGGCTATTCATTAGACCTATTGAGTGAGATTTTTTTCAAGACTAAAGTGCCAGGTAGAGATTAAGTTTAGGATGTGATCCAGGTCACCAGCCTCTAGGGAAAGGGGTCAGTCACCTAAATGCAGAAATAATGGATGCTGCAGTGAGAGCTTGCAGACACCTCCATTTATAAGTCTGAATGCAAGTCTTGGGGTGAATCCTGCTCTTGGTCATGCCACTGTGTTCAGTGGGGGATGTTCACTCTTTGGGCTGATTCAGGTCCACATCCCTCTTCTCATGTCTGTAAAAAGCCCAGTGTGTCTCCACTAGCATGCTTTTCCAACCCCACTAGGGTTTTATGCAAGCCAAAGGCTATCCTTCATCCACCAATATTGAAGTAATCAATGATGGAGCAGAGTCAGCCATGTTTAAACAGCTCTTCCAGAGGTGGACAGAAAAGGACGAAGCACAAGGACTTGGCAAAGTCTACACTACTGGCAAAATTGGTGAGCTTGTTTGTCCTGGATTGGGCTTTCCTACCTGTGCTAAGCAACAGCTGAATCCTTCACATTAACTGTCTCCTGCCTTTAGTGTCTTGAAAATCCAGTGCACATGCTTCTCATGCCTTGTATTTTCCACTTCTTCACTAGATGCAAAGGATTCAGGAACTGAACAAAGTTCAGAAGTGCTGAGGCTTCTTATATGAACCAAACTGCCACTTATTCCAAATGTAAATGTTGGCAGAAGATCACTCTTGTCTGAAAAACTTCTGCAAAGTTTCACCTTTGCAGAACTTCCTTATTTTCTTTATAAAGGGCTAATGCTGAACCTGATAAGGAAGTGCTGAACAATATTCTGCTTTCATTTACTCTGGCACCCACCCAACACTTTCCTGACATCAATAGAATTGTTCCGTATTTGCACCAGGTGTAAACGGTGCCTCAATTTATCACGCTGCTGAAATGAATATGACAATGCATTAACCCCAAAGAGTAAACAATACCAAAGAGAGAACCTGTTGGTGAATGATGGGATGGTGACAGAGATGCCGAATGTGTCCATCAGTAACAGTACGAGAGCTGCAAATCTCCTTCCCTTGCAAGTTCTCTTTTAATTTTTTCCTCTGTCTCTCTCGTTGCTGCCCATAAATACTGTTTCTTTATCATGAGCTGGAGAAATATAGCCATTTTATTTCTGAAAGCAACTTTTTAAAAGGAGGGACATATGTATAGATTTTGAAAACAATTATGATTTTTCAGTCAGGAGACAAGTAATATTTTTACAAGCCAATCATCACTGGAACACACTATATGGCCAGTTGCCAGCCTGTAACAGACCAACACGGGAATGTGTGAGCTCTTGCATATTCCAAATTCAGCATTGGCTTGCTGGCTTCTTGGAACCATGGACCAGGTTTTTCTCGCATGTGTAATGATTGCGTGCATGAGGGTGATGCAGAGGGTTTGTGTTTTATTGTACATTCACTGGGTTCTTGTTTTTATTTTGCTGGTGCATGCAGCCAAGGTGGAGCAGGTGAAGTTTGACACCACGCAACTCCACGCCAGACCAGAGTTAGCTGCTGAGCAGAGAATGGTAGATGATGCCTCTGGGGAGATAGAGGTAAGAGAGGTCCTTTTACTGACAGAGGATGCAATAATCAGTGTGTTTCCAAGCATCTCTGCCTTTTCACACACAGCAGCTGTACGGAGCTGGGAAGGTGTGCCCAGCTACCCTCCCCAAGGCAAGCATGGCTGTGGCCAGAGCAAAGTGCTTGCAGACTCTAATGCAGCAGTTACAGCGGTTCAGGGGCATTTCTCCTCCATCCCATGACCACTGGAGCAAAGCAGTCACCAAGATGACTCCTCTCCTGCCATGTGCTTGGGTTATGAAACCAATACAGTCAATCTCCTTCTCATGCTATCTCCCAGTTAGGTCCACACCAACCAAACTTGTGCAGAGCAGAGGCCCCTCTCCAATTCTTGTGGCCTCCCATGGAAGATGGAGCTGGTTGAGAGATGGTCTGTGGGGATGAGAGGGACCTGGAGGCTGCTCCTCCTTGAGGGCCACTGGCTGCTGAAAGTCCATTAACAGCACATGTATGGCGACAGTCACTGGAGAGGTCCAACTTGGCCAGCAAGCACTTAATCAAGCCAGGGGAACATAGGTGACACCCAGGAGAGAGAGGAAGTGTTGTCTTTTCACCTGAAGACCCAAACTTCAGTGGTCTACTAGCAAAGGGGCTGTGCTTTGTCTTCACGTTGACTCTGCTGCTGCTCACCAAGATGTTTGTTTCACTAGGTGTGGAGGATTGAGGACTTGCAAATGCAGCCGGTGAATCCCAAGACATACGGGCAGTTCTACGGGGGTGATTGCTACCTGGTCCTGTACACCTACCAGAGATCAGGCAGGCCCCACTATGTCCTCTACATGTGGCAGGTATGTCAAACCGAAGCGGAAGGGACTGAGCTGTGTCTGCTGGAAGCCTAAAATTGACAGAAGCAATTGCACACAGGAATCCCAACCCAAGCATCCAGAAGAACTCAGCCACCCTTTGCTCAGCAGTTGTCCATTGCAAATATCCCAAGCTGTGCTTTGTAGGCAGCGTGGACACTGAGCCCAAGCTGGCATCAGACAGAACAAGTGATTATGGGGTCTTACAGTGCTGAGGTCAAACTTTGCAGTCTTTCAGATTGTCCCTTAAAGCCTCAGCTCCTGGAGTCATGTGGGTATATGAATTAAAGTGTATTTTCCTCCCCGGAATGCAGAGAGAAGCTTTGAAAAATGGGATGCTAAAGTCTCCAAAAACAGAATGCAAGTGAAATTTAAACATCTGGAAGTTTTAACTTTGGTCTCATGATATCATATGCAGGGCCTGGTGTTGGCAAGATGTTGTGCAGAGCTTCATACCCTTCGTCTCGCCACACTGCACGTGGCATCTCCCTCTCCCCCCAGGGTCGCCATGCCTCTGTGGATGAAATCACCGCCTGTGCCCTCAATGCCATCGAGCTGGACAAGAAGTATGGGGACGAGGCGGTGCAGGTGCGCGTGACCATGGGCAAGGAGCCCACCCACTTCCTGGCCATCTTCAAGGGCAAGCTGATCATTTACGAGGTAAGGTGGCTTTGTGCGCCTGGGCAATGGAAGGTGCAAGCACCGACGGTGGCTCGGCAGTTGCAATGGAAATAGTCCAGAAAAACAGGCTGATACTCGGGAAAGGAGCCTGCCAGGTCTTCATGGGCTGGCAGATGATAGAGGTGGAACATTTCTGCTACTTCTCCCAAGTAGTCTGAATACTGTGTGTGTAAAAACAGTGCTGGACTGACCCAGACTCAGCTGTCCATCCCCAAGCTCCAGCATTAATGTGCGATGTTTTTTCCAACTCCATCCCCAAATACTTTGCAGTTGCAATAAGACAATCATCCCGTGAATTAGATATCACTATCCAGAGAGGGTCCTCCAAAATATCCTACAAACAGTTACATTATTTGAATTGTCCCTGCCTGAATTACATCATGTTAACTACTAACCCACTTCACCTGCTGCTTTGGCTGCCGACATCTGTGGTGGAGACATTGTAAATGGCTGGAGAAGAGGGGGATTGCCCCCAGATCTCAGTGTTGGTTCCACCAAACAGGATTCCATGGCAGATGTTCAGCTAACCCCAGCACAACTGGAAATCAGAGTCCAGCTGCCTTGCCCAATTTACAGGGCAAATGCCTTGCAGTCACTAAGATCTACTCACATTGAACTTGAGCATCTTGATGGAAGCTGGTCAAGAGTCAGAGTAATCAGGGAGAAATGTGGAAGTTATGCCATGTGGGTTTTATTCTCACCTGGAATCAGAAGTTATTTGGATTTCCTCACCTGCTCTGCACAAGACCATGGTCCGTCATTGCAGCAGCGTGGAAGGCTGTGAGCCTCAAAGCCTTCTTCCTCAAATCAGTTGTGCCCTGGATTTGCATGTCCTCCTCCCCTCCCGATAACATCCTTCCCTCTGTTTCCTTGCAGGGCGGCACAAGCCGGGCTCAGAAAAGCATGCCCGAGCCAGCAATCCGCCTCTTCCAGGTGAGGGGCACAGATGAGATGAACACAAAAGCCACAGAGGTGCCAGCCCGGGCCTCCTCGCTTAACTCCAATGACGTCTTTCTGCTGACAACCAGCCAAGTCTGCTACCTGTGGTGCGGGAAGGTGAGGATGCAGTGAGTCCAGGGGAGGAAGCCAAAGGGAGCCAAAATTGCTGATGTGGGGCTTGAGTCTCCACCTCCACGGAGCTGTGGATGTGCCTCCTTGGGTACATAGCCCGTTAATGTCAGTGGAGAAAGGTACACCCAGGAGAAGGCTCTGTCCGTGGAGGATCAGCAGTAAGGCAGCCCTCTGTCTACACAAGTAATCCATCTTGGGGTTCATCTCACCTAATTTTAGATGTTCACACAGCTTTCAGCTGAATAAAGCACCCCAGGTTCTCTAGCTGTAAGAAAATAGCCAGGATTTGAGCGTACTCATTTGCCCTGCTTCAGTCCTGTGTTTCAGGATGAGATGGTAGATGAAACCAAAGCACAAAGAGAAGTTGCAGATGCACCATCATTTCAAGTGTTCATGGCCAGGTTGGATGGGCTTTGAGCAACCTGGTCTGGCAAAAGATGTCCCTGACCATGGCAGGGGGGTTGGAACTAAATGTTCTTTAAAGGTCCCTTCCAGCCCAAACCATTCTATGATTATCTGAGTTTTACTCTAGATGCCATTGGCTGCACTGAATGTCCCCTCAAGGACTAGAAATGGATTCTGAGTAACCAGCTCAGATGAGACCCTCAAAAGCATTCAAGCAGTTCTGAAATTCTCCAGAGGGTAGGACCAAGCCAGCTTTTACCCACAGATAAGTTTTGCCAGTCTGTCCCTAACTCCACCTCAATCTTATGTCCTGAACACAGGGATGTAGCGGAGATGAGAGGGAGATGGCAAAAATGGTAGCTGACATCGTTTCCAAACGGGACAAGCACACCATTTTGGAAGGACAAGAGCCAGCCGAGTTCTGGGAAGCCTTGGGAGGCAAAGCACCTTACGCCAGTGAAAAGAGGTAATAGTGACCTGCCTGTTCCTCTGGGCTTGGCCAGGCAACTTTAAGGAAGAGATCAAGGCTTTGCAGGGAGTAAGCACTTTGATACCGTGTCCTTGCTAAAGGGAGCATGAGGTCACAATATCCCCAAAAGCTTGGTCAGAACCCACAGTGAGATGCCTCTTTCCTAGTTTTTGGGTCAGGCCTTCTGTGAAGTAGGAGCTGCAGAATCAAACCCTGCAGTCAAGGGTGTGCTACATCCTCCTTTCCCAGCAGTAAATCCATCCCATACCTTGTCATAAGGGCCACATGAGCCACATGCTCCATTTCCAGCCTTTATTAGCTTTATGGGCAGCCCCAGAAGGTTCATGAAACTAAATCTGCTTGTGAACAATCTGGATTTCTCCAACCCTCTGGGCAGGTTGATGGGTTTCTTTGCAACCAGGTGATCTGATGTGGCTTTCACCTGACACCAAGCTCACCTCCACAATGAGAGAAGGGGTCTGCTTTTGCCTTCTTTGGATGGAGAAGGAGATATCTTTAAAAACTGTTAAAATGGTCTGAGAATCCCAGAACCTGACATTGCTGACCTTCAGGCCCTTATATGAGTGTTGCCATGTTCCCACCTCTTCCATCAAGGTCATGACAAGTAGCGGCAGGGCCCTGCAGTAACCACAAGGGAAAGGTTTCCATCTCTTGTGCTTTTTCTTTCCCTGCCATGCATGAGGAAGGTTTCAAGAGCAGACCACACACTACCAACCTCGCCTCTTTGAGTGCTCCAACCAGACGGGTCGATTCATCATGACAGAGGTGGTGGGTTTCTGCCAGGAAGACTTGGATGAAGATGACGTCATGCTGCTAGACACATGGGAAGAGGTCAGCACAGACTCCCCCTTCCCTTCTCCCCAAACATATTTTCCAACAGTTTTTGAATCCCTCGTTGAATGTGAAACCAAGAGCAATATATCTTCTGCCCCATCTCCAAACCCTCCACG
This sequence comes from Falco biarmicus, assembly GCF_023638135.1. Taxonomy (NCBI): domain Eukaryota; kingdom Metazoa; phylum Chordata; class Aves; order Falconiformes; family Falconidae; genus Falco; species Falco biarmicus. The sequence goes on along the minus strand of NC_079291.1, from coordinate 57,162,943 downwards.
ACGCTTGGTCAGACAAACAGGACTGTGCCCAGTCCTTCTCACCCAGGTGCAGAACACACGGGTGAGGTAGTGTTGCTATCCCTGTTTTGGGATGGAGGAAATGGATGCACCTGGTCCATGCCTTGCTCCAAGGGCAGAAGAACTGGACCTGCTCCAGTCTTTGCTGCCTCATACAACAGGGTGGCACACAGGAACTCTCCCCCTCCTTTCCCAGCACCGGTGGTGACTTGCTTTAGACTATCGGAAACTGTCTCCATGTGGTTCATTTTCTTAGTTGGAGTTTTGGCCCATGCAAAGACTGGGTTTAGCTACCTTGAAATGTACAAGAGCTGTTTCCTGAGTTATTTATGCTTTATGCCTGTCTCAGAAGTAAAATCTTTCTTGGCTGGGATTAAATCTGGGATCAAAATCCCAGGGGACCATTGGGAAACACCATTTCAAGTGGGAAACACTTCTCTCTGCTCCAGCTGGCAGAGACAAACAGCCACCTCTGCACAGGTCCTAACTCCTCACTGATCTTCAATACCTTCTGTCCTTGCAGATTTTCCTTTGGATTGGCAAAACCTCCAACACATATGAAAGGAATGAGGCAATTGCCTCAGCCAAGGAGTATCTCAAGACCCATCCAGCAGGGAGAGACTTGGCAACTCCAATAATTCTAGTGAAACAGGGCTATGAACCCCTCAACTTCACAGGATGGTTCAACGCTTGGGACCCCTACAAATGGAGCGTAAGTTACTGGAAAAGCCCTGAGACATGGACACGTGCTCAGCGGTGCTTGAAGGGTGTTATTGTCGGCGAGCACATCCTCTATGGTGCATGGAACGAAATCTCACTGTGATGGTCCTGAGCTTCATGGTTTCCTGGTGCTACCTGAGCAGCTTCTAACACCTTCACCAGCAAGAAGTACCTGTTTAGTGAAAATGAGGCTTTTGTAAATACATGTAAACATGCTTGAATTCACAGTATTCAGATTTTTATTTTAAGAAAAGATCAGGTTCCAAATCAGGTTTGTGATTTCAGCCAAAAATGCATTGGGGCTGCTAGTAGTAAAATCAAGTTCAGAGTGAAAACAGAAGCACCCCACATCATAAAGGAAAACGAAAAAAATATTTATTTTTCAAAATGCAGCCACAGATAAAAAAATATGATGCAGTTTGAAGGGCAATCTTCGATGAAATGAAAGATACGAGCAGACAGGTATTGTGTCCAGGTTTGTATCTGCCCATCCGAGCCCAGGAGCTCCCGAGCAAGGTCCCTATAATATACAAGCCTCCTTTTCAAAAGCTGATTTACAAATTTACAAATACCAGCTCTTTGCTATATAGAAATGGAGACCTGCCCCATGAGATGCCTGGAAAAGAAGAAAGTCTTTTCTCTCTTCTCTCTCAAACACACAGGCTTCAAATCATTTCAGGAGTATAATGCGGAGCTGAGATTTGCTTGTGTTGCACGAGGCCCCACCGTGCGCTGTCAGGAGCTCCATGCAGACCATGCACCAGCTGCTACAGCCAGCCTGGGGACTCTGTGCTGCACCACAGGGTATATTTGGAATAAAGAACAATCCTGGAGGGGCTTTGGTGGTTAGGAGAGCCAGAGCATCAGTTTATAGTGAACAGGGAGGTGGAAGCAATGCTGCCAGGCTGTGCACCTACATTCGTGCCACCCGATGGCACTGGTGCGCACGGCTTAAGAGGAGGGGAAAAAAAAAACAAAAACCCACAACCCACCACCACAGAAAAAACACAGAAGATGATGGGCAGTTGTGAAAAGCTCAGCTCCCAGGTGGTGTATTCCCGGAGCCTTCCCCAGTGGGCTGCCACTGATTGTCCCTTCTCTCTCCTGGGCTGTTTTTTTTCTGTGAACGTTGGTGTTCAGCCAGTTCACAAGCCATCCCATCTTCTAGTTGCCCAAAGGGCTGTAAGTGAAGTCCCACGCTGAAGCCTGCGGGTGGGACAGCTGGGACAATAGCGTGAAGGTCTCCAGGGGACTTCACACTGCAGGAAAATTCATACAGAGTATTTTATTTCCTGTCACTGGGTTTGCATCGTCTTTCTTTACAGCTGGTGTGGTGGTACAGAGCCTGTCTTGACAGCAGGCTTTGGACAGATAAGACAGCAACTCCCAGAGCAATGACCCTTAAAACAATGTTGATGCTTAGAACAAAGGTCAAAACCTGATATTTTTTTTCTGAGGAACTGCTGAAAAACAAGGATACAGCTCATAAAATATGTGCCTGTAAAAATATCCCCTGTAGGCAGCTTCAGCAACTGCAGAGAAGCAATCCAAATTGTTGACATCCCAGAAACATCTGGTGTGTGTGTTCATTGCTCAGTTTTGGGTCTAAATCTGTTTGCTCTGCAGTCCATGTGTTTATGTTGTTTGTTCTTGTTGGGGAACTTTGTTGGATGATTCTGCTAAGAACTGACATCTCCTGGCTGCTTAGGAAAACACAGTCGTGAGCTTTGCCAATGTATCTAGCATATTCCTATTTTCAGGAAAGAAGAGGTAGCTGGTAATGCATGGCACCAAATTACAAGAAGTCAGGGACTGAGGCTATGAAAAATCTGTTGCTTTAGCTAAATGAGTCAGGGAAGGGAGAAAAAGGAATATTATTTTATCCTAACATTTTCATGCACTGCAAGATTTACTTCAAATGTAAAAGATTTAAATCCAGCAGTAAATAAGATTTCTCTTCATTTGCCTTCTGCTCTCTGAAGTCTTTAAACTTCCTATTTTCACAGACTGGCGAAAGTCCATTTGTTTTTGTTTTCTAGTGAAAGCTCAGATTCTGGCACAGTCTCCTGATTCCAGGAGCTGGCATTTGCAGGAGGCACCAACTGCCACCTCAATGGGCACCACTGGGCTTTAAAATTCATAAGATCTCCTGATCTCATTAGAGAACAAAAGCATGTGCTAATTAAAGGCAGCCCATGCTTCTTACAACTCTCTTTACCTTTAGGATGGCAAGTCCTATGAGGAGATGAAGAACAGCTTAGGAGATGTGTTGGCTATATCCGAGATCAAAGTGGTGAGTTGCTCCTCAACCATACAGGTGGGAAATACCTGAGTTTCAACTCCCCTGCATCCCCCCACCAGTTTGCATGAAGGAGAGGGCGTGACAAGGGGACCTCAGGCTGTCAGGGTCAGGCTGCTGCGCTCCTCTGTGCAAAGCAGAGGGAGACGGGATTAATAACCCCTAAATGCACCCAGATCTCCTGGGCCTTTTCCAGCCTTGTGCAGAGGCATCTGTGAGCAGGAGGTCGGCCAGCTGCTTCCCAAACTACACACGCAAACCAAAGCGTGCACAGCTTTGTGTGCTCAGCGTTGTGTGAGCACTGCGCAGTGGTGGGGCTCTAGAGACGCCTGACAAGGGGCTCCTGGCCAAGAAGGGCACAGCCCAGTGAGGGATCCTACAAACCACAGAGAAAACAAGGTCCCAACAGACCCGAATGTAACAGTCACATGGGATCGGTTCTGCCCTGGCCAGGGGCAGGAGGAAGGCTGGAAGGAAGTGTCAGGGGCTTTGAGCAAGGAGAAATGGCATATCAGGGAGGGGTATGCAGGTAATGCAGAAGTTTTAGACATGGTTGATATCTAATCTCACCTTCTGTCCTCCCACATGTACCTTCCCCTGCTGTTATCTTGAGAAGAATGAGACGACTGTAAGTATTTTCAGTTATTTCTAAGGGCTCTCATCAGCGCTGTGCTTTTAGCAGTCCTAACACCAAGATGCAGCACTGATAGAGGTGTGGGACTGGTGGTTTAGCTCAGAATTTCTCCTTGCATCTTTGGACCAACAAGACGGCCTGTGCCAGAAACAGGGGCCCCAGCAGAGAGAAAGATTGTGGGATAACCCCCAACTTGCTCTGCCAGAGCTTCTTGTCTTGACATGTTTTCCTCCATTTGACAGGACCTTAACAACATCAGCCTGAACCAGAGGACCCTCAGCATGACCAGCTTGGCTGGTTCAAGTACAGCAAGTGCTTCCCCAGATTATAAATCACACTACAACCACAGCGAGAGCAACAGCTACAGCAACAGCAGCAACTACAACAGCAACAACAGCCCTTCCCTGGTGCCCAACGGTGAAGGAATTTACTCCCGAGAGGTGCTGATGAACAAGACGGTGGATGAACTTCCAGAAGGCGTGGATCCCACTAAAAAAGAGGTGACAGCATTGCTGGTTTGATGCCTTTGTAGCTTAACCTGGAACATAGTCATTGCCTAAGTGCACTAGTACTTTATTAAGTCCTGCTTCAGGCTCAGGGAGATACAGCTGGACACGTAGGTCTCATCAAAAAGCAGGAGCTTCACATGAGAGGAAACTGTGGTAGTTTTACCCTAGTTGAAATATTTCTACTTTTTTATGGCAGAAAAATGAATTTTAAATAGTCATTTAAAAAAAAATATTCTGGTAGAGTTGTTTTATCCTGCCACCCAACGTCCCTCCTTGGAGGGACAGAGAATCAAAAGCACCATTCCCCTGCGACACAAGGTGACACAGCTGAGAATGAAGTTTGGTGCAGGTGGGGGGGTGTCAGAAAGCTTGCATTTCAGCAGATCCCATCCAGGGGCGGGGAGGAATGCCACATCTCATATTCTGATCAGCCCAAGGATTCTGGCAACACCTGTAGCTGAGCCCAAGCAAGCCGATGAGAGGGACAGAGGGGCTGAGTTCCTCTACTCTCTACAACCCACATCTGAGCAGTGTCTTGCCCCAAGAGCTCTCCTGGCAAAGGCCGATATGTGCAGCCAGGGAAGCTCATCCACAGCTGCGCCAGCAGCCCTGCCCCATGGCAATGCCCACGTGCTGATGGCTGTACTTCAGCTGGGCTGTGCAGAAGAGCTTTCTTCTACCCAAAACGATGCCGAAAACTCAACCTCCATCTCCCACAGGGTCTTTCTCAGTATCACTGACAAGCCCGCTATCTACAGAACTTTCTTTCTTTCCAGGAATAGGAGTGAACATTTCCAGTCGAATATTTTGGGGGGCTGGGGGTGTAACTGAGCGAGGGGAAGATGCTTTCATAGTGAATCACTACCCAAGAAACCACTCAAAGCTTCACCAATGCACCATGATTAATCCTGGCCTCAGTATGTTTAGCAGGGACCGAATTCCAGCCAGAGCGTGCTAACCCCTCAAACCGAGCATTGCTTTGGGCTGGTGGGCTTTTATTCCCCTGGTGCTTTGGGAAGTGGGATGCAGAATGGTTGCTGGGATATCCCCCCATGAGGACAGGCAGCTGGACAGGAGGACAGGAGCTGCTGGCCTGGAGTCAGGGCTCAGCACTGGCACAGTGAGGAAGGGATGCAGCTGATGGAGGTGTCCCAGCCTCTGTAAAAGCCAAAGCTGACCTCTCCTTGCTCTCTCCCGCTGCAGTACTACCTCTCTGATGCTGATTTCCATGATATCTTTGGGAAGTCCAAGGATGAGTTCTACCAGATGCCCAAATGGAAGCAGCAGAACGAGAAGAAGCAGTATGGACTCTTCTGAGACCGCAGGGGCCATCAGGACTCTGGGACCAACCCTCGCTCTCCTAGGAGCTTCAGGGAAGAAGTACAGACACTTGCTCAATGAACCCACTTCGACATCTCAGTCAGGCCCAGATCCGACGCAGTTATTCCAGCAGCCACTGCTCAGGGGATGGCTCCTCTCTCCCTGCAAACCCTGAACCTAAGGAGGCAAAACCTTTTGCAGGAATGATTTTGCAGGATGGTTTTGCCTCTTTTTGCCACTTTATTGCTGATAGCCATGAAGACATGCACGTGTCACACAACTGCATTGTAGCCTCTTCTTTCCTCTCCCTTTTGCAAATTGCCACGTGCACAAGGTCGTTATCTTTCTTCATTTGTAGATGTCTAAAATTGGGTAAGACAAGGGCTACTTGCAACTGCTATGTAAATCCTGGGTAGGGAGAGGACAGGGGGAGCCTTGAGGTCAGGAAAAGGTGATGGGGTAGCCAGATGTGTGATGGGAATGCACATGGAGTGACATCAGGCAGTTCTGCCACTTCTCACCTTGTGGAAAAACTACTCGCCAAAGAACAGCAAGAATCAGTTGTAGCACATGCATAGCCCAGTGCAGGTAAAACAAATGAGAACCTGGCCTAGAAAAAAAACCACTTATTAAGAATATATTTATTAGCTGATCTGTTTCAAGGGAATGATGAGCCTGAGGGCTAGACACAGCTGTTGATTTTGACTGCCAGAGAAGACTCTATTTTTTTATTATTCAGACAGCATCTCTAATCTCACCTGGCTTCCCTGAGCATGACCAGGTGAATGTAAGAGTCCACCTGCCCACAGACCAGAGGGTTGGGGAAGCCAGGAGAGATTTGGGTATGACCTGAGGCAGAGGGTGTCCCAAATGAAGGTTTTACCAGGGCTCCATCCCTGTGATGTCCGTGGGGCTGAGAGCGCTCATTCCACGGTGCGAGCTCAGTCTGACTGGGGAGGGAGGGCAGGGGGAAATGTGAGCAATCAGTGTTTAAGGGGTACAACTGTAAACTAAAGGCAGAATCACATAAGTTTAAGAAGATGTGGTTTTGCAGCTTTACTCCATTTCCCACCTGATCAGTGATTTCAAATAAACAGCCAGCATCAGCACTGTAAGTGTCCTTGATCAGCATGTGGGGTAGGATGGCAGTAGATGAAAGCTCTGCAGGGCCACCAGTCCTTCAAACACCTGGTCTTTAATGGAACTGGGGATTTCTTTTTAAAAAGAAAAGAACAAACAGAGGAGATGGGGCCCCTTCTGTTCCCAAACATGACATAGCCAGAACCATTTCTCTCCCCATACTCACACACCCTGCTCCTGAAGCCCCCCGTTGCCCATGAACAGGACTACTTGGCTGTGCAGCGGTTGGCCTGGCTGCCCACCACTGCTGCAGGGATGTGGGCTTGGAGCTGAAGAGCTGCAGCTTCCTTGGTTGAGGAGCTAAGGGCTTTCACTCAACACCCAGGACCATGCAGTAGAGGTGAAGTGTCACCATCTAGACGGGCTGGAGGCAGGGGCCTCCAGGTGACGGGGTCTTCTGGACAGATCTTTGCGTTTTAGAATTAGTACTTGCTTCAAATAAACCACAATGCCATCGTTACCTCCGTGCTTCTGCCACCACTGCAATCCCATTTCTGCTTGAGGGTCCAGCCCAAAGCCCACTGCAACCTCCCCGTGCAGAATAAGGTAAGAGTCAAGCAAAGGCACAAATCAGCTGAATTACCCACGTGATTGCTCCTGTTGTGTTCACGCTGAATACAATCAGGGCACATTATCCCTGTTTCAGCCTCTATTGCCACTGCTGGAAGCAGCAATATTGGCAGGAGCATGCTGCAGCAGGGCAATGCAAGCTCCGAAATTAAGGAATTGCTTGTGCACCTCAATAAAAGGCAGGAATGCCACCTACCAGCCCTGGCTGCGGGCCCAGCGAGCACCACGTGATCAAATGGAGACCAGCGGAAATATAGTCGGATTAGGGAGATTAGGCTGGTTTGCTACAAATTGCTTTAATTCCTGTTGCCGTGATGCTCAGCCACACACGAGTGCTCCTGCTAGGACTTGGAACCAGCATGGCATTTTACAGATAATAGATCCTTTGGATATCTGGGCCTCTTGGAAACGGCTGCTGCTCTTCTCTCCTCATGGGCAGAACTGTTCATACTCTCTGCCTCTGATTTCTAAAGAAAAGATTCTCACACACATCATCCCTTTCACGCTGTGGTGTCTGGTGGGCCATGTCCCACTTCTGCTGCTCCCCTCACCAGAGCTCTTCCCTGGAGTGGGGCTCCTGCGCATCCTAATCCGATGATGAGTTCCCTTGACAACAGCATGGACCCTGTCCCTTTCTCTGTGGACCTTGCAGCATTGTCCATCCCATCTCCACCTCAGCTACCTTCCCACCTGGCTCCAGTAGTTTTCCCCCAACTGTGCCCACCTGATGAGGGATGTTCTCTCTTCCCACTGATCTTGCCTACCTGTAAGTGCACAACAGGCAGAGGAAACCCTGGCCTCTCTATGCAGTCCATCTAAGCACACCCTGGCCCTGGATAGTGTGGTCCTGCCCTCACATCTCTCCCCATTCCCTGTCCCCTACTCCTTCAGTACTGGCCACCGCAGGCAGGTAAGGGCTGGTTTAGCTCGATAATTCAACCCAAATCCAATCCTGCAACACCAAAAATGCAAATAATTTTTCTAAGCCAACTCAGGGGGCTGATCTGACTCACCCCACAAGAGCTGGTACCGACACGAGGGGGCAAGAATCCCCTGATCACGCCCACTCTCAGGCTGCATGGTGCAAGCTCCCTCCATGGTACAGGGCAGACCTGGGTATCCTTTGTTCATGCTTTTTACCCCATGTCTCCTTAAAACAAAATGCTCAGAGCATCCAGGGAGCAGGGACTGAACGTAGGCTGTCTCTGAGTTGGAGTCAAGGATGCCCCGGCCTTCACCTTCAAATGCATCTCCTGGTACAACACGCCCCATCCCAGAGGTGAGCTGAGAGCCAGCCCATGTCACTGCAGGACACCCTGTTCCACCTCGGTGGCCACTGCCACTCTTGAACTCTTTCAACCGCTGGTTGTTAATTCAATATGAGCCTTGGAGTTGTGGATATAATTCACATTTAATCTGGTAACAGCTTATAACATCACACAATATTGTAGTGAAGAGGAAAAATCAATGTGCCCAGCAACGCTTACTGCAGCACAACGAACTCCAGGTAGGACTAAATGACACCCAGTTTTGCAGTGGCCCCAAGGCTCACTAAATCCAGGCTATTTTGGACTCAAAAATAGGTGGGGGAGCGAGTTGACTGGAATATGTTTAAAGGGACATTGGCCTCTTTGGTAACAGCTCATCCTCCCCACCATCAGGCATGAAAAACCCCAGAAAGACTGACAGCCTTAAGAAATTAAGCAGGTCTGTCTCCAACTTCATCTTTGTTGCGTTCAAGTAAGAAAGGCAAATAGCGACAAGTAATTGGACGTCTCCAGATTTTTTTTTTACCTTTAATAGTCTAACATGTTGTTAGTAATATAGTTGGCACTTCAAAATATATATTATTTTATTTCAACAATATTCCCTTAACTCTTTAGTTGTACATGAAGAAAAATCACTTGTTGCCATAAATACTGTGTTGCTGAACACTCCTGCCTGCTTGTGCCAGGTTACCTCAACAGCGCAGCTGGGACCAGGCTAACATTTACGACAGTTCCTACTGCCACTTCCTCTGTGTTAAAAAATGACGTTTTTTCTACAAAAACACCAAAAAAAAAAGTTCTACTGCATTAAAAATAAGTCCCACTGTCAGCTGAGCGTATTTCCACTGTCACTGGCAAAAGGCATTCTCTGAGGTCCCGTTGAGTGGGTTTTGCTTTGGGTTAGAGGGAAATTTGCCGTTCGGCAGCTTCTTTCTCCTTCCACAGGACGAGAGCCAGGCTTTGAACGCAAAGCAACCTGGCTGAGAGCCAGGCACACAGGCGGAGAAGTTTTCATGTATTTTTTATTATAATACAAAAGGAAAGTTGAGTTATATAACATGGGCCTTTGTAGTGCAGCTTTCTTTTTTAATCTGCTACAGAAAAGAGGAGAATTGCGTCCCCAATTTAAGACTTCATACAGTGAAAGATGGCTGACATCTGAAGTTACAAAAAGTCACCTGGCATCTGGCCACTAATTTCAGTGGTGGGGTGGATTCTTTTCTTGCGCAGATGTTGGGTGTTTTGTCCAGATGTCTGACCAAACCCAACCCAAGAGCTGTACTTTGCTAAAAAGGAGTCCCTATCCTCTCGCTAAAAGCAAAATTAAAAAATCACACTAAATAAAGTGAACTAAAAACACAGCTGGATTGGTCAAACTGGTACAAAAGGGTTAATCTCAACAGCAGCATTAGGATGTCTCCAGCATGCAGAAGGGAGAGGGTCGATGGCTATTTCACTTTCACATCGGGGTCCTCTGGAACACCATGTGCTGCTCCAGAGAAGGCACTGGGGATTTGACAGGACCCTGACACTGGCAAACTTCACATGCTGAATTCCTTCTAGGTCTGTAACCAAGTTCACTGTGCCCTAAAAGAGCTGGGCTGCTAATCACAGTCCTGGATATTGATGTACACAAAGAGGGTGGAGGAGGAGTACGGGTCTCCATTCTTGGTTAGAAGATGGATGTGGCGGTACCCTGGAAGCAGAGACACAGATGGAAAGTGGCTTTTAGTCCAGCTGGAAAAGTATTCGCTAGCATTTGCCAAGACCCTGCAAAAACATCTCCTTGCCTCAGAGCGTTTCGCTCCCAGTAGCCCAGAGAACAGGTAGGTCTGAGAGGCATGGCTTTGAGCATTGGTGACATTGTGCCCAAGGCCACTGGTGACAAGAGGATCCCTTCCCCAGCGACAGTGTTAACAGCTGCCCAATAAACCATTTATCACTTTGCTCCTACCCTAGAGAGAGGACCTGTTCTGACTCGAGGTGTGATGGATCTGGACCAACTCATCTAGGACACTGGAGCCCCCCCAAGGGCTCAGGGGTTGTGATGAACAGGGAGCAGGGCCTTACCTTGCTTCAGGCTAGTGAAGGGAAGGGTGTACTGCCCGATGAAGTCATTCTTGGTTGACATGTCAAAGTCTTCCACCACAAACCGGACCAGGGCAAGTGCAGGGATCTCTATATCGAATGTAAACTCTTCGTCCCATTTTGGGTTAAAACCTGGGCAACATAGACAAGGATGGAGGTCAGAGCTGCTCACGGTCAAGGAAGGAAGGGAGAGATGCTCACAAGCGAGAACGGAGGTCAGAGGTGCTTGCAAATGGATGGAGACTTTGCCTGACTGACAACCTAATCTGACCCAGGCCAAAGGTCTTAGGAGGTGCCGAGACCATTGTTCCCAGCTCTGATACCGATTTTCTACCTGGTATTAATAAATCCTTCAGCTCAGGCTGCTCAGACCTCAGCACCATGGCCCCAGAAGGCAGTGAGGAGCAGGAGGGAAGTGAGCTCAGCTCCGCTCCACAGGATCTTGCTGGCTGATACATGGACGTCTTTGGTTGCTATTGGACCAGCTGCAAATTCCTACAGCCCTAAACCAGGGGAAAGCAGAGAGGACAGCTGTGCCTTTGTGTCATGACAGCCTTCTGGCACCTTAAGCCTCACTGAGTGCTCAAGGTACACCCATCTGTCAGCACTCTGTGCCTCAGTTTCCCTGTCTGTAAGAAAGGTTAATGAGGAGTGTCTGATTACAAAAAAAGCAACATCAAGTCTGTGGACAAAATGTTTTATGTCTCCCTGTATAAGGGCAGTGGCTGAGACAGCCAGATTAGCCCCACTTCTGTTACGGATAAGGATCTTGTGGTCTGGACTCAGAAAGCAAACAAAACTGAGACTGTCACATCAGAGGAGAGATGAAGAGCAATCTCCGTGCTCGCTCTCCAGGTCACGGCAGGTGCTCTCTGCAGTGTCAATAAACCACTCCCCAGAAACAAACAGGAGGAGAGCACATCCTGTTGGGAATCCTGCTGCCCTTGGCCCAGCCTGTGCAGAGCAGATGCCCAAGGACAGCAAAACATCAGCTGAAGCCTGTCAGTCATGGAGGGTTTGTGGATGATTCCGGAGGAGGCAGGGATCTTTCAGCTGACCCTGAAGGTGCTGAGATGGGCCTGTGGACAGTGCTGCAGCAGAATACCTGTGCTGGGTTGGTGCACTTTATTTGGACTTTCATAGGATTAAATCAACTGGACTGTTCAGATAACATACATCTGCTCCTGACCTCCTTCATCTTTGGGGAAAAAAAACAACCCAGTGTTGTTGAGTCCACGGGAGCAAATCATGAAAGCTGAGGGAAAGTCATCAGCCCTGGGACAGCAGGTTTCACATCTGTCGGGGATTTTCAACTCATTCCAGAGTCATAGCAAGACGATCAGAGCTGTTGAGCCAGCAGGTTCCCACAGCCTCTCTAGCTCCATGGCTGCACCACTGTGACCTGATCTGTGCCCACAGCCTTCAGTCCCACCAACACAGCTCATAGAATCATTTAGGTTGGAAAAGACACTTAAGATCATTAAGTCCAACCATAAAATATCAAACCAGGTGAGCTGCTGAAGCATGGTCACATACCTGAAACCTCAGCCCATGAAACGCAACCCTCTCCCTGCAGCTGCTCCTTTCCAACATTGATGTTTTCACTGTTTGATTCACTTTCCATTGGACAACACTCTTCACACCAGCATGCCTCCAGTACCACTCCAGTACCGCTCCAGCCAGCCAAGGGCTGGCTGTGGGGCTGGGTGTGCTAAGCAGCCCTGAGGAACAGGCCTGGCAGGTCTGCAATGTTGCTTACACAGCTTTGACTCAAGACATTACAAAAATTATTGTAGGTGACGGAAACGGCTGTGAGCTTTAGGAGCTAGGCCAGATTTACTCAAACAGGAAAGAGGAAAAGGGAAACACTGTTGGCAGGGAGGAAAATATGCGTTGGCTTTCTAGTGCTTGGCTCTTACTCTACACAGAAAATGGGGGTGGGGTGGGGGTAGGGGGTGGGGATGTCTGTGTGTACACACATGCCTGTGTGTTTGTCAGCGGGAGGGTGAGGACGGATTTCTCAGACTCCTACTGTCTCATTACTCCCATAGGAGGAAGGGCTGAATATGCCCTCTGCAAATTCAGAAGGCCACACTATTCAGACCCTCACTGCACAGAGGGAAATCACAGCCACGTTTGACCGATGAGAAATGGTCCACAGGGATGTGAAACGTCTGTCTGATCTCTGAGGTCAGTGCTGGGTAAGGCTTGAGCCCGGCTCCTTGGAGGAGGGGGCTTATGGCTTTCACCCTTCACCTGTAACATTGCTGTGATGTGCATTAATCTACCACCAGTGCCACTGTGGCCAAGAGGATGAGCAGATGCAGCGTCCCTGCCTTGCGAGGAGGCGAGGAGGCACAGGAAATGTTCTCCTGCACAGATTATGTTACATATGAGAAGAGGCTGAGAGAAGCTGAATTATTCAACCTGGAGAAGGTTAAGGGGATTATTACTATCCTCCATGACCTCCTTATAGAGAAGACAGAGCCAAGCTCTTCTTACAGGTGCACAGCAAAAGCTTGATGCATAAAGACCACAAACTGCAACAGGGGAACTTGTGGTTTAGAATAGAGATACCTTATTTTGTCATAAGGTCAGTCAAAGACTGGATCACTTGAGAGAGTCTGGGGAATCTCCATCTTCAAAATTCATCTGGGCAATACCCTGAGCAACTTGAGTTGAGTATGGCCCTGCTTTAGGCAGGGGCTGAACAGACACCTCCCGAAGTCCCTTGCAACCTCTTTTTTTTTTTTTTTTTTTTTAAGTTTTTGACAACTTTCAGGATAAAATCAGCCTCACAAGAAGCCTTTTTTAGGGAGATCTTGGTGGGGACCAGTCCATCCCAGGTCACATACAACTGCATGGAGGCAAAGAGCACTTCCAAAGCTCTAGCTCTGCCAATTTGGCAGCCAACCTCAAAACTGACGTTATTTTGCAGGGAATGTCTGTCTCCAAACATCTTAGAGAGAGAAGAGAGGAAAGAACCCCTGAAAGCAATTCTCCATAGGGATATCAATGTGTGGGGCTAGTTGATGCCACCAGCAGTCTATAACCAGAGTCCCTGCACTGAAGCAGGCCAACAGGACCTCACGTATCTGCTTAGTGTGGGTAGGCTTGGGTGCACCTGGGCAGGTCAGGCCACAGGGCAGCAGCCTTGGCAATAAACACTCTACTACATGGAATGAAAGGGTTACTGCCCCATGGAAGCAGCAGTGTGGATGAAAACCCCTTACCATTGTTTTCAATGACTTTGGTCTGCTTCTTGTTGTTATCCTGTTGGACGCCATGGATCTCTACTGTTACCTTAGGATCAACAATGGAATTTTTGCTTTTGTTCACCTTGGGCAGCTGCTGACCAGAGATGATCTGTGAAGGAAACAGAGGAAGAGGTCAGGACATCATTAGGAAAGAGGGCTCCCTGGCACATTTCCCTCTCCTTCTCCAGGAGTGCAGGACTTGCTGTGACAAGCTGATGCTGGTCTTTCAGAGCCAGTGTTGTGACATCCTTCAGAAGAAGTTGTCATGAGTCAAAGCACGTAACGAACATTGCTCCAGCCCAGCCAGCTGGCTAGGGGACAGGCAACTTTTCTAACTGTCCCCACAGTGATCAGATGATACCTGGAAACAACAGTGCTGACTGTTGACTGCATGTCTGCCTGTATGTTTCTGTAACGACAGTGAATGTTGTCATTAACCTCTCCTGTTGCCAAGCATTAAACATGTGAGTAAGTCCCTGGAGGATGAGAGCCCATGCAGCACTGAAGCAGAGACCCCAGCGGTGGGAAATGAGTAGGGGTAAGATAACATTGCCTAGGTGGGACCAGAAGGTACAACCTACACACCCCCCCTGAAGGTGGATGCTACTGAGACATTTTCTGACTTCTGTTCTTACTTTAAGCAGAAGCTTCTTCTTTGTCCCCCATGTTCCTTCTGTGATGGATTTTGGATTGAATTTGGTTTGTTCATCCCGAAGGAATTCCGGCTTTAAGACATACCCAGAAAACCCATTGTCCTGGAACCGACCCTGGTAGACATCCATTTCTGTGCCTGCTGTCTGGAAATTTAGGGCAACTGCAACATAAATAAATAAATTCAGTCACTTTTAGATAAATCAATGGGAATCTTTTTATACTGATTCTGTTCACATGAAATTGCACTTTGTGGACATAAACATTGGCTTCCCATGCTTCAAAGAGCAGGGATAAAACTCTCACAGCCTGATACCCCTAAGGATTTCTTGCATTCAGAGATGTTAGAGACAGGAAGAGCCATTACAGCCACCCCATTTGTCACCCTGCCTTCTACAGGATCAAACAGTGTCCTGCATTGAATTTATGTCACCTGGTTGAAAATTGCATCTTTTAGATAAACCTATTCATTTCTACACTGAAGGAGTTCTGAAGGAGTTATCTCCTGCAGTGAAGACAGCAAATCCTTCTCAGATTGTTTCTCTGGCTACTTAGCCTCATTATAAAACCTCCTTTCCAGCCCAGATATGCCTGTTCTCATTTGCCATCCTGAGGGGCACTGACGCCTCTGCTGGTTAGACTAGAGAGTTCCTCGCTGTCTGAACTCCTCATGTGGGAGCACAGAAGCTGTGATCAAATCACCTCTTCATTGTCTTCTGCCCAAAATAGATCAAGCCTCACTGGTGTCCTAACACCAGGCAGATTTCTTGTATTATTGCCGATGTGCCACTATCTTTTTAAAAGCATTAATGTCAAATCTGGAAGCAGTCTCAGTGAACAGTCTCACTAATACACATAGGGAGCACACACGGACCGCAGCATCTCCTTAGCACTCCATTGATTTCTCAAGGGTGATGCTAACCCCTTTAGCAACTTCTAAGACAGCTCTAGGACAGACAGTAATTTATGTTGATCCTGGGTCCTACATACCCTGTAATACTTGAAGGCCAAAAACATTTTAAATCACTCCCCTGCTTTTCCACCTGCAAGCAAGATTTTAATAACTCCAGTATACTGCTTCTACTGGGAGCTGTAGGTACTTGGGCTTCTGAAAAATCTTACTTTGGGTGCCCAAATACTGAATTCAGGTCAGATAAGGCATGCAGGTCTAGCTTTAGTGTACCCTGGGGGACCTGATGTTGCCTTGCAGGGACTCTCCTGAGTGCTGGGAATACAAGCCCATGGGGGCTAGTTGTGGCCCCATGGGACTGCAGAACCCAGCAAGTTCATATGCTGCCAGGCACATCCAGCCCATGCATATCTACACAGCTGGGGCCAGGGAGTCCTGCATCTGCAGCTTCTCTTGTCTGGCTGGGCCACATTGGCACAACTGGGACATTTCCAACATCCAGCATCACCAAGAGAGCCAAGCATGTCATCGCCACCCTGCCCACTTACCACTGCACCAGGTTTCCTGGATGACAGCTACAACATAATCCACTTAACAGGCTCTGGGACCCTTGTTTTCATGAAATCTCTGAGACAACAACATACCACCAGGGAGGGGCCTCAGTGCTCTGGGGCTAGGTATTATGTGGTGCTGCTCTGACTACAGGGAACAGCTCAGGCCACAGCTTGGCCTTTGTATGGTTATGGCCTTGCCCTAGGGCCCAAGAGAGTTGAGTTTAATTTATCTCTGCCAGATAATTCAGGACACTTTTCAGTATGGGACTGTAACTCCTGGCTCCCTCCTCCTTTGTTAAATGGCAGTAACTCTGCTTCTCGTGAAACTGCAGGGATGCACACATTAATGTGCAGGAAAGACTCTCCTAACAGTTTTGAGGTGGGCCAGAAAGTGGTCTAGGAAAAGTCACTGAGCATTGGCTGAAGAGCTGATCCCTCCCAGTGACCAATGAAACTGTCTGCAAATGGCTTGAGATCACACATCCACCTCAGCTGAAGCCCCTTCCTAGCCAGGTCATGGGTGACCCAGCCAGGCTGACCCTCTCTTGATGTCCCAGTTGTACCCACCGATCTGGCAGCCGACATTCCAGAGATCGATAGGGTTGTAGTTGGAAGAATCTGTCCTCCAGCCTGCAGGGTAGATTCGGCTCAGATGCCTGATGTTGTGATGAATAAAACTGGTTGCTACAGAAAAAAAAGAAGAAAATGTCCCTTTCAGTGATGGGGGCTACTTTTATCTCTTGTTGATGCTGCTGTAGACACTCCCTCTCTGCCTAGTGAGTCTGGCTACATGTGAACTACCTGCATAAAATGCTCTTCTTGGTAATAGCCTCTATGATATTAAGTTATTCCCACTGTTTCTCAGTGACATTCATGAGCAAAGAGATCATAGCCCATGTCTTTCAGGATGCCTTTTTCTCATGCTCAACCACCACTAGCTGGCCCTTTATGGGGGACTGGGATAGGGGATGGCCTTTTGCTGGGGCAGAACACACATACCAGACTCCTGGGCTAGTTTCAGAGCTTTGCTTTCTGTGAACGATGACATCTCGTAGAAAGCCCGAGGATGGCTAGGGTCCTCAAAGCCATTGAAATGGACACTCTTGCAGTAGACAACCGTGTCTGACAGCTCCTTGGCCAGCTTCAAGGTGTCACTCTAAAAGCAGGAGAGATTTGTGGAGAGTTTCTGCAGTCATACTCAAAAGTAATAATCATGTTTTCCCTAGGACCCCTGGGGTTCCTCTTCTCTGCCATCTTCACATGAAAAGGATGCATGCTATCAACCTTCAGTGGCACCTCTATGCAGAGAGGGGATGATAAAAGGGACAGGCTGCCCTTGCCATGTCCCTTGCCCCGTATGGAGAGTGCTAATCCCTCCTCCCAGAGCATCACTTCCCTCTCAGGCCCATCCTGGCCTGTCCAATGATATCACTGACTTCCCAAGTGTTACTACCAAGAATATTTCATTTCATTTCATCTGGCCCATCTCTCCTTCTGCATTTATCTGCACGTTATTATGTGAATAAGTATTTTAGCTTGGCTATCACAACTCATTAGTGATTAGGGCTACAAACACAGTAGGAACCAGCTCAGTCAACCTGTATTGGTGAGCTAAGAGAGGATTTCACACAACAGATGCTTTGCCATCCCAACCCCCCTGTTGCATGATGCTCTCCAGATGGATTCTCTCTTTGTTGGTAGGGTAGCATTTCTGTGGCTCTCTGCATGCATGATCACTTGTATTTCAGCATCCATGGCTGTCTTCAGTTGGTAAACTTTACAACAGAGCCCTAGCAATGAGTTTTCCATACTGTCCTGGTCCCAAGCACGCAAACCTGGGAAGGGAGGGATGCTTTGGCCTCCACAGGGCTAAGGCTTTTTTTCCCTTGAACTAGGAAGTTCTCACAATGCTTTGATGCATCTCACTCCATAGCCACATTCATTGGTGCAAGGCTGATTGAGAGCCACTAAGCTCCCATTAGAAGCAAGAAAAGGAGACACTTCAAAATTATACACATTATTGACTACAGTTCAGAGAAAGAAATGAGACCCTCACAGAGTGAGCAAATCAGCAAGGGGAAGTATAGAGCAGACCAGATCCAGAGGCAACATCAATCAGCTTTGCCATCAGTGGGACTTTATGTATTTATATGACGTGTGAACCTTGTCTGTAAGGGATTGGCATTCACAATGACCTGCAGTCTGGAAAAATGAATGTCCTCACATGAGGGAGCATAACACTGGTATAAAGGCCAGCCTTTTCCTCCCAGAAACAGTCATCCCAATAGCTTTTGTATTGAGCCACCCCTTCCCCATAGATCTGTAGCTCTTCCCTCTCTCCCTTCCTCCCTCCTCTGGGTCGGCAACACAGGGCCCAGTGAGGGTGCAGGTATGTCCCAAAATATGACTAGAAAAGCACCAGTCTCTGGTAATAAACAAAGTCATGACGGTCCCATGACAAATAGATTTCTGGTAATCAGAGACAGATTGAACATGTGCCCTTTCACTGTTTCCCTAAATGCTACGTGGTCTGTCCCAGATGTGGGTCCTCCAGCCTCATCTCAAGGGAAGAGGCCACCCTTCACGCTTGGCTGGCTCTGCAAGATCTCTCGTGGTGCTTGAGACAGAGATCATGAAGCGGAACAAGGACCAGGATCTTTAGCTCCAGCAATTTCAACAACTCACCCTTATATATCCCCAGATAAGTAGCTGAAACCACAGTGAAAACTTAGTTGGGAACGTATTAAAAGCATATTAAAATCGGGTTTTGGTTTGTTTTGTTTTTTTAGGCATGGTACAAAACCCACCTAGAAAGGGGCTTCCCAGCATAAATTGTGGGATAGACTAACAAAACAGGATCTCCTGATGTAGGACTTCAGAGCCTTCTGCAATAGGCAAAGATCTTTTTTTATAGCTTTTCTGTCTTTTCAGGTCTGCCCCTTTTTGGGACTCAGTTACTTCTTTTACTTACCTTCCCCTTCTGCTGTATCTCAGTCTTTACAGATTCATCTTCAATTTCAGCTGCTTCATCTTCATCAGAGACATCCTCAGCCTCCAAGTTGTTGTTCCCATTTGTTCCAGTGGGGTCCTCCTGCCTACTCAGCTTCTTGCCTTTCACAAGGATCTTCCCTTTCAATTGCTGCACAAGGAAAAGTGGACAAATTAGCTGGTGAGTAGAAAAGGTTCTGGCCCACCCTGAAGGAGCAAGGATATAACAGCCCCTCAGCTGTAACCAGGGCCAGGGCCTTTTAGAGTTGCATCAGTCACTGGATATTATCTATAGATATAGGTAAAAATAAGTCTGTTTTTCCACTGAGGCCCTTCCCTGCCTCTGGCCAGCCTCTGAGACTGCAAGCCACAAGTTTGAAAACCCCAGATAGCCCACTGATTCCCCTCTGATACAGAGCTGACCATCCCCTCAACTAGACAACTTAAACTATTGTGCTGTTAGAGGCATGAAAAATCTACTATTTTTTTCAAAACTGAATGTGGCTTAGCAAAAAAGGCCAAGTCTGCCCCTCTGTGGGGCCCTGTTACTTAATTTACCCCAGTCTCTGCAATGTATAGTTATAAACACATGCACAACTTATAAAATCGTATGAGATCCATGCACAGACTGAAACAGCGCAGCCCTCTGCTTCACTGGACATTTCAGTGGGGAGAGAGGTCCATTAAGTTCTGGACCTGTGCTTCATGCATAGCAGACGTGGAGGGTTAGTATGTATGGGATCTGGCAAGTGAAATCTTAGGGTGCTGACAGCCTAAGGGAGCGTTCCCAGACCCTTCCCAAAGATACCTCCTCTTCTGAAAGGAGCTCCTCCTGTGACTGCTACCATGGTACAACACTAACCATAACCAGCAGCGTGTGCCAATGTAACGCAGCTGGCTGCTGAGCTAACCCCAGGAGCACATTTCTTGTGCTGAATCAACTCTCTCCAGCCTCTTTCAAAGTCCACATAAAACTCTTTGGTGAAGGAACCCTCCAACAGTACGTGCTTGCTCACAGACCACCTTACCACTGATGTATCTTGTGCAAGATCTGACTATGGGAAGAAAGCTGAAGCCTGGAGAGGGCTGACTTTGAACCCAACCAAGGCAGCAGCGATTTTGGCTGCAGGGAGCAGTACTGAGAAGGGTGACTGCCTGGGTCCAGTCTCTAAGTGAGCGGGTTATGCCTTAAAATCAGGAACACCCCTAGACCCTATAGCTTTCAGCGAAGTCAGTGAGAGATTTGCTGCCAGCTTGGATCTGTTTGGTACTCCTGGCTTTGGAAGGTTTTAGTTATTCCAGAAAAATGCAATCTCAGAATTAGTCAATGCAACCCCTCAGTCTGTGTAGTATGTTCCCCCTTTCTCAGAGACACCCTGTATTTGCCTTTTCCACTACAACAGCAAAGGCAACAAACCCCACCATTCTCAAATGACAGGACTGTGGAAAACCAAGGATCTTTTATAAAGCAGCACAGGCATTTTCAAAGAGCACCATTCCTGCTTTGTGGGTACAAGCTAATTGCATCACATCTTTACAGAGACCAGCCCAACCCCTCAGCACCCAGCAAAGATGTGGATGAAGCCTGGTTTGAGCTGAAATTTGGCACTGGCACCTGAGACAGCAGTCAAGAGAACTTCAGCTACCACAAATAATCTGTTTACATTGGGGCACTTTCCCTGTCACTCAAAAGCTACACAAAGGCAGCTGGAAGGAATGTACTGGTTACTGGAAATAAAAGGCCCAAAGGAGCAGTCAAAGCACAGCAGCATCCTCCTCCCCATCCCCAGACCCATCTTCCCTCCTTCCAGCCCCTCAGCTCTCTTCCAGGCAGAGCTGTGACCTGCTTCTTCACATCCATGGCCAGGAGATGAGTCAGCTCATCCTCAGAGTCTCACTTCAGTCTGCTCCATGTCTCTTCCCACCGTCCTGCCTCAACACCCAGCTCTCCACTGTTCTTCCACAACACTCACTGGCAGCAGGTGAAATCCAGTTCTGTGTGAGTTTTTAGGCTCCAGCCAACACTTTGAATGGACAAGCCCGGAGGGATTGCACTGGGGACAGCGAGAAGGGGCTCAGAGAATCCCCTCTTGTCCTTTGCAGGCTGCAGATAGCATCCTGATACATAATACACTAGCTGCGTCTGCTTTCTAATGCTCCATAAGAAGTGTTACTGCCTCACCTCACAGGTCAACAGTAAAGAGCTAGGGATAAGGTACCTGGGGCAGATTGCTTGATTCTTAATTACCAGTAGGGCTACTATCCCTTTTTAAGCATCTTCAGTTCAGAACAGCCTGTCCAGCAAGTGGGAGGTGTAACTTCTGGCATGAACCCATCCTACCTGGCTGAATAACACCAGCAGTGAAGGCACAGCAACACAGCCTCCACCTTGTCTCCTCACCACACCCCATACCAGGGCTGCCAGCAGTGGGTCCTTGGTGCTGCTGTTATCCTGTGTAGACTGTGGCTACTCTGTGAAACCTTGGATATGCCCCAGATGCTCCCCATGGCCACAGGAACACTGGTCAGCCCAGACTGTGTTGTACAAGAGTCTCCATAGGGCAATTATGGTGGTCCCCTTTGACCTTGAAATCCCCAAGGCTGGCTCCCTTCTGGAGTCCTGTTGCATAGCAGAGTTTTAGGATCCCCTATACAGCTAACTTCCACCATGACTACAAGGGAGAGCAGCCCATGTGCCACTTAACTCCAGGGGAGAAGCATTAACTTGGTCCACAATAAGGGGTGAGATTCAACCCAAAACAGAGCATTTTCACCTCCTTTTCCTGCAGAAGATGCTATTCTACAGTAACATTCCACTGAACCCACCCTGCAGAAGCTGCCAGTCCCAAACATTGTCTTCCTTCATTTAATATGGGTACTAGGAAGCAAAGTCCTAAATTTAAGAGCTTATCTTCGACAAGGCTTTAAATGAGCTGATACACACAGACACAAACACACACATGCACTTCCTCCATCTCTCTTGGATCCCCATCACGTGATACTGTTTCTAGCCTGAGGCAAAGACACTCACCTCATCAGTTCAGCTCTGTTGAGCAGATCCCTTGTCTTAGGAAGAAGCATTAGCTGAAATACTCAAGAAATACTCTCCAAGTAGATCATAAAGGTATCCTGACTGCCTGTGGCATGTCCAAGGTTGAATACAGGTGTGCTTGTTTTCAGCCTTTCTTTTCTCGTGTGGGCACTGGACACATGGTGTAGCATTGTTTCCAGTTCTGTCCTTGGCTATGTGGTCTGCTGCTCCTGGGTGGACCAGGTTCACCCCCTTGCCATCAAGCACAGTTATCCAAGTTGTTTCCATGTGATGATACCACTGAAAGCCAAGGATTTTTAGGGACAATGCTGTGGGGAATTTGTAAGCTAAGGAAAGGCTACAAGGACACTGGACTCTACTGTGAACATACAGTGGAGTGGCTGCTGGAATAGATCCTTTCCTTTCCTATCCTTTTTCCTTTCCTTTCCTCTCCTCTCTTCTCCTTTCCTTTCCTCACATGCCCTGTAAATCACATTGCCTTAGTTCTGTGCAAGTGGAGCTCTCCTGCTCTCCCACCTTTTCTACTGCATGCTCAACAAGTTCAGCTCTGCAAGAGAAATGGTTCTGACACATGGCTTTACTTCCTTTGGGATTCTGTGACTTGGGACATGGCAACCATCTTAAAAGCACTGTTGATTTTATCAGAAGGAGCAAAAGCTGTAAAGAGCAGAGGATTTTAAAAGATCCGCATACACACATTTAACACACCTGGAAGTTTCCTACGTAGATGTTCAGTCAGGCATAAGGCAGAATGACTTGAAGCCACGTTCATGCCAAATGCATCGTGCCAAAGTAATCCCCCTGGGCTGCCAGTCCCTGGGGTCCATTGCTGGCTTAAGAGACCTGTGACTGAACCCAGCCTGGACTTACCTGAGCCAAACCCAGAAGGGTTTGCTGCCTTGCGGTGAGCATGGGGCACAGCAGCTCAGCCACTCTGCTGGCAGATCAGTAGTGCTGAGCCCTGCACCACCACTGCTATACTGCAAGTGGTTCCTGAGCTGCATGGTTCAAAGTGGTGTTGTATGGGGGCACAGGACACAGCAATGAATGTGACTGATGGGTCAGCTGGTGGGACAGTGGAGGTGTGGGATAGCAGAGACACCTGCCACTGCACTGCACCTCCCAGTTCATGTTCCTAAGGGTCACTTGGCAAGGCAGTTCTGTTAAGCCCAAAACCACTGTCATTGTAAACAAGGAAGTCCAGGAACAAAGATTTGGAGGGGTTTCAGATATGACTGATATGCTGAATAGTTACATGCAGTGTTGGCAGCTGGTTTTGTCTTGTTCCAGGGCTGGGTTTTTGCAGCATTTCCAGCTGGAATGCAGGGACAGGGGAAGGGGCCCTAGCAGACCCCTGTGCACATCAGGGATGGGGCAGAAGGGCCTGCAACAAGCAATGAGCTGCAGAGACTGGATCAGCAGTTCTCTACAACCCTGGTACTGCCCGGCACCTTTATGTGACTTTTGGCCTTTCATCCTACAGGCTTTTAATTTACTATTGGGACCTAAAGACATCAGCTTGAGGGAGATATTTAGATGCTCTGTGTAGCCCAACACTGTTCCCGAAGGGAGCCTAATAAATCAGATGCCCGCCCTGGGCTACGGTATGAATCGTTAGCATGAATCCAAACTGTGTCGATCTTCCTTTAATTACTGACACTGCCCTGCTAACACACCCTGTAGCAATGCTTCGCCTGTTTTTATTTTACAGCCTTTCAGCCCTCTTCCCAGTGACAGATCCCACCCTTTTTCTAATATAAAAAATACTACATTGTCCTGGGCTTCCCCATGTCAGCTTCACAAGGAAGTGGAAAACCCAAGAGATTTCTGGTTTGTTTGATTTTTTATTTTTTTCCTTAATGTTTCAGCTTCAATGTATTTTCCAACAAAAAAACCAGCAGTCCAGCCCTTTTCACATTCTGCCAGTTCACATAGCAGGAAGGTAAAGTACCAGCGAGAAAAGGATAGGTTTTGCTACATTGGCAATTTTTCTCCCTTTAAACTAAATGGATCACTCCTTCCAATGGAGCATATCAGACCAAATCCACTCACTAAGGTAGGTCTGGGCTGTTTTGTTCCAGCTGGGGCCGTGTGTCTGTCTGGGCAACTGGAGCAGGAGGTTAGACAAGCACAGGAATGGGAAAAACATCTTTGGGAAGCTGGGGTCATTCCTTGCCACACACATCACACATTTCTTTCCCTGATGTTTCTCCTTTCTCTCTTCATATCATTTCCCTAGTCACAAGGCAGTGTTTTGAAAAGCCATCGGCATCCTTCCTGATCCTGCATCGGGAAGCCAGGAGGTGACAATGAAGACTTTGATTTTTCCAACTCAGGGAACAGCCTGCAGAGACCTGTCTCCATGCTGGGCATATTGTCACCCTTATAGTCACTTCTTAAATGGAGGCACCTTGTCTGTGGCAGTGCAAATGTCCTGCTGAAGCAGCAGCATTAAAAATTATGATTCATCCTAATTTATTGCACTGGTGCCTAGGGACCAACCCAGATCAGCTTCCCTCTGTGCTAGGCATTGTATCAAGCAAGGCATGACACTCCCAAACAAAAGGGGAAAGTCAGAAAGGAAAAAGAGAAAAAGGCAGAGAGACAACAAATATAGAAGACATTTTGCGTGGATCGTTTCCCTATCCTTTCTCCCCTGATGACTGCCAGCTTTATCCCACTCACAAACTCCTTCCAGCTCCAGCTAGGCATGCTCATCCAATTTTTGGCAAATTATTTCTTTAGTAAAGAAATGCAATTTAAAGGGAACTCTAGCTATCTACACAGAATTAGATTTCTGCAAAGTGCTTAAGAGAAAAGAAAGAAAGAAAACAAACCGGAAGGATGGAAACAGATGAATGTTTCATTTTTACATATGTTTTGGAAACTTTCTTTGTTCAGATCAAGATTCCATTTCCATTTTTTTCTAGTTGTCAGTTAATGATTTTATAATCAAGATCCACTGTTGAGGGCTGTAGATCTACTTCCTCCTGCAGGGCCCAACCTCAGCTCCCAGCTTCCCAGCTGCCCTGATTCATGGGAATCAAAGGGGCATCTCTCTGCAGCCTCCTGCCTCCCCTTGTCCTCCATGGATATCTCCACCCACACCACCCCAGGCCGTTCTCAGAGGGAGGACACTTCATGCTTGACACAGTCTTAGATTACCTGTACTAGTTTTCCCCTTGAGTTTTGAGGGGCAAGCAATCACAGCTTTCAGCCCTCATCACTTCCTAATCAGCAGCCTGGATCTCCACAGTAGAGCACCCAAGGCATTAAAGGAGGAGGAGAGCGTATGCTACAGAGCTCAGCACAGAGCAAAACATTTCACTTACCATGGTATCAGGCAGTGTTCAATCTTGCTGAATTAAAAACATTAGACACCTTGTAATCACTCCTTGTGGTGCTAACCTTCCCTGCATGTGCAGCAACCTAACAGTGCTTCAGAGGATTAGCTGGAAGGAGGTCATATTTAGCTTTGGGGTGTGGGGGGCAGACACAAGACAGACCCTTGGGATTCAGTTCCTCTGGGGCAAGCCAGAAAAGCAACCACCTCATGGGATGAAGGACATTCCCTGGCCTTGGTAAATGGACCAGGAATATCCTCAGTCCTGTAGGGATGTCTCCTCTGAGAGCTTAGACAACACACAAGGAGCAACAGGACATTTTGTGCTTGAGATGCGTATGTTACTTCTAGGTACTCCTGTGTCTTATTTCACCATTGCCCACAGACAACTTCAGTTCCTCAGCAAGTGCAGTTCCCACCAGTTTTCAGGCATATTATCCACCGCTTGGCACCCAGTAAGAAGACAGACCTCTCTTCTTCCACTCTCAGAAGGCAGAAAGTGCTAGAGTGGCCTTGCTTACCTCGGGGGAGGGGAACTGGGATTTATTTCCATCAACTGGGGCAACCAAGAGCATGTCCTGCAGGATCGTCGTCATGTGCTGAGCCATGACCTTCTGCTGATCGACACTGCAGTGGTTCTCCAGGGAGATGATGACAGGGTATGGTGAGGTCTACAACAAGACGGTAACATACATCATCAGTGAACCATGTAATTTCACCAGTCTATAGCAATTGATATAAGCCCAGTGCTGTTTTGTCTGGAAATGAGTGCTTCAACAGTAGGGTCTAGTATTCTGCTAAAATGAGCATTTGTTAAAAATGGACAAATTTAACTATGCAGTAGCTACTCAGATCTCTGCTGGCACCTTCCAGAGATGATGATCCAATGGACAGGGCACCAGGCTGGGTCAGGATGCCTCCCACAGACTTACTGGGGCCCTTTGATGAGGCTCCCTGTGCCTCCATTCTCCACTGGCACTGTGGGCCAGAGCACCTTCCTACCTCAGAGGAAGGACTAGGAAGGGAGGCTTTGAAATCACTGTTTGCTCAAATCCTTAGGTGACTTGAACCCTTCTCCCATTCATGCACAGGCCTGATCTGGTTCCCTGTGGCCCCTGCTAGTCATTTTGTGTGCTGAAGGCATTGTTGTTGTCACTGCTTTAAAACCCCAAAGGAAACTTGATACTAATTCTCAAGTGCACTGAAGGAAAATAGGAGAAAGCCCAGTGAGCCTGGACAGACCCAAGGTTTTTAAAGGCTGCTGGCCCAACGCTGCCATACAAGACTCTAGGCCTGCTCATTCCTTTCAAAGCAGATTGGAAGCAGTCCTTCGCATCAGTCCCTCCAAAACACATGCATATGGGTTCCTCTAAACTCGGAACGGACCCAGAGACATCAAAGCCAACAAATCATGAGCTTGTTTGCATTTCCCACCAGGTACACTCAAGATATTGGGCATTATTTTCATTGCAGTGGGGTCCAGGATGCTGGTATAGATCCAAACTCATGCTCAGATAGGGTGCCTGTCCAGCAACTCCCAGGAATGGATCTCTGCAGAAAGCAGAACATGGATGCCCAGACAGAAGGACACATCTTGTACCCATGAGAAATGCTAAGATGAAGTCTTCATTGTTTATGCTCTCTTCTGGGAGAGCAGAGACCTACGATCAGTCTTGGACTGTGCAATATGAGAAATCTTAGAGGGTCCCTCATCCTTACTTTGAAAGCATAGTTCTTGATGGCCTTAATGACATCGCTGAAGAGGATCTTGGAGGTGAGAGTGTAGCCATGATAAATGATGGGCTCTGAGTTAGGGCCATCCCAGCAATCCAGTTCCACACAGCGGCAGCCTTTGGTGAGGGCTCTGGAAACAAAGAATGGACCTGGTTGGGTACTAAACCTTCTGCTCCATCTCAAAATGAGTGTGCGTGATGCACAGGAAGGTTGACAGGAAGTTAGGGGAGCAAGGGAGAAAAGAGGAGCTTGGAAAAACAGGAAAGCAGATGGAGAAAGGATGGGATCAGGAGGGCTCAGAGGTTGAGCAAGGAAAGCACAGTGGGATCTGAGAAAGGAGGCAGTGAAAATCCAAGGTAAGAGTTATCCAAAGAAGACATAGCAAGTGTCAGATAAGAAAGGACACTCATCATGACTGTGCCCCAAGTCTTTTCCTAAAGATGGCGAAGAGCAGAGAAAATCAAGAGTGGCTGCATTGGAAGAGACAGTAAGACAGTCAGCCTTAGAAGTCAAGTCACAAAGTGTTGATGATGCAACTTCTTCATCTAGATCTGACAAGACATGAGAGATGAATCCTCAGAGCTGTCAGGGAGGGAGATGTGGGAGCCCCATCATAGCTGGGGAGACTGCTGAGGGCCAGTTTTCTAAACTGAATCTACAGACTGAATTTCCACCTGCAAATCCCACCTCTACATACCCATACTTTCATTTTAACTTACTCTAAAATGTAGGTTCCCCCTGTACAAACTTGTATTGTCTAGGAGGTGATTTTGTCTCTTTTACAGTAACTCCCTATATGTTTCAGATAACACAACTCCTTTAACTCATTGCAATAAGAATCATAGAATCATAGGCTTGTAGAATTATAGAATCACAGAACCATATAACGGTTTGGGTTGGAAAGGACCTTAGAGATCATCTAGTTCCAACCCCCCTGCCACAGGCAGGGACATCTGCCACCTGCCCAGGTTGCTCCAAG
Organism: Falco biarmicus; assembly: GCF_023638135.1. Taxonomy (NCBI): domain Eukaryota; kingdom Metazoa; phylum Chordata; class Aves; order Falconiformes; family Falconidae; genus Falco; species Falco biarmicus. Next base: position 57,134,909 of record NC_079291.1, on the reverse strand, counting down.
CCCCATCCAGTCTGGCCTTGGACACTGCCAGGGATGGGGCACCCACAGCTTCTCTGGGCAACCTGTTCCAGAAACATGGGATGTTTGGGTTTTTTTAACAGCCAAAACATAATAATTCTGTTATTTTAAGATACTGTAAGAGGAATTCAAATAGCTACTGAAAAGCAACTTGTGCCAGATTTCACTCTCTACTCTTGAGGTTGTGACTCAAGACAGCCATTGTTCCCTGAGAATCAGATAAGTAATAAACAAAGAACTGTAGTCACTGGCTTGCTTGTAAGGAAATACTGTCTCACTTAATAAAAGTACAGGTCATAGCAGAAGTAATGTAAGATGGCTGTGCAAATTAGTAAAGGCCAGTGCAAACATCTAGCCATGAGACATCAGACAGCATTTGTTGTTAAAGGGAGAATTAGGCAACATGTGATTGATTTTCTGTCCAGGGACACTGCGGGAGTATCTGAGCTGCTAAAGAGGGACCAGGCATGAGTTTCCTGATCACCCACACTGCTTCATTAGCTCACATCCCACCTCTTTTTTAGGACTGATCCAGCTAGGTCTCTCCAAAATAAACCCCACCATGGCTCTAGGGATAGTCCATGCCAGGGGCAACTCTCCAAAAGCAGTCCAGATTGTAAACATCATGACAGTATGCATCATTTTGGCTCCTTCCAGTACCTACAGAGTCCTGCAGCTCTATCCCAGAAATCTTCACTCACTGTAAGCTCCTTGCACTCTCTCAAGCCATATTCAGAGGAATGCAACATACCCCCTCAGCATCATGCTTTGAAAATGCCATGCTAGAGGGCTGGAATTCAGCCTCCACATGATGGTGGATATTTTAAACTACTCCCAAACGTAGTAATTATACATCTTACAGTTGGGTGGACCCCACATGGGCCCAGCAGAGACCCAGGTCAAAGTGCTATGAAAAGGGGGGGCATGGCCAGCCTGGTTTAGAAACAGCTCATCCTAATGTGAACATGGGCCAGTCCACATCACCTGGTCTTGGGGTGGGAGATTGCTTCTTGGTCCTCTCACATCTAGCGGTATAGAGGCACCCTATGTCTTCTGTCAGACAGAGGTCAACCTCTCACACATGTATAAACACACACACACATACTTTACCTGATATAGGCTTCTGTGCTGCTCGGACCTGTGAGCTGGTCTTCCATTAGATAGGTGTTGTGTGAGGATGACACCAAGTAGTGACTGAGAGGTTGAGTCATGTCCTGGTAAACTTTACGGTGGGAGGAGTTGAATATATTCCCATCATCGGACAGCAGGTACATCAGGAAACCATCTTTGGTCATGGCGTTACCCCTCTTGGCTGCCAGATAAATAGATAGAAACCCCATACTGAAAATCTGACCCCACCAGCTTGTGCCATCCTCTTCACCATGATGCCTGCTGCTCTACAAAGGCAAAACATGCTCCCTAGGCGTTCAGCTAATAGTGAAGATACTGATGTTGTTTAGACAATGATGACAGCTTTATCTGCCTGAAAGTGCTTTTAAAACCCCTTCACAAGCATGGGTTTTTATGACACTTATTGTCCTTGATAACACCTTATAAGTGTCAAAGACAGCCCTTACCTCCCCTGTCTCTAGAGATCTACAGTATAAAAATCTCCATTCGACCACTTCAAGCTTCCTTCATGGCAACACAGAGAAGCTTTCAGATGTCTAAACACAGCCAGATAAATCCTGTCTAGATTATCCAATGAATACATGATTTGGAAAGAGTAAATGCAAAATTACCAAACTTTGGGGAGAAACAGATCTCCCCAGCTTGAGAAAGTGAGTTAGATCCCAAGTCTGACATCTGCAAAGCACCATCCCTCTCCTGAAGGACAGCAGATCCTTCACCAGGATAGTGCCAAACCAGTCTGTGGTGCTGCATTCGTTCCTTGAACATGTCTCCGAGGTGCTCCAGACTGACAATTCACTTAACTTCCGAGCAGAAAGACAGTTCTGTGATTGCTCTCCTGAACAGCTGCCACCTTTTTGGCCCTCTAGTCAGAGATCTCACCACCTGATGGCTTTTCAAGTGCCCACATTCAAAAACATCTGCCTCCATTCCTGCTTCTGGAGAACAGAAATGTTGCTACGTTCTTAACCCTGCAAAGCCACATGAGGTCTTGGCATCTGAATAAGCCACCAGAGCCTTTCCCTTAGGAATTGCATCACCCTCTAGCCAACTCTATAGCAACCCCTCTCCCGCTGCTCACTGTAACCAAGCCAAAATTGAAGAGAAATATTTCCCAGGCTCTCCTGTGCCTCCTCTCCTACAGCTGCTAATGTTGCCTTAGAAGACTGGTGTTTTAGAAGCAGCTCTAAGGAGAAAATGACACACAAGACTGCAGAAGAAAGCAGCAGCAAAGCAATTCATAGTTCATCAAGAAAGCAAGATTTTGAACCAAACCAGCTAGGGTTTCCAACCTACCTCTTTCGTTGGGCTCATATCTCTGAATTAAGGCAGGGGCAGCAACAACAGCATCTTCTTCTTGCTGCGTCTCATAGAGGAACCTCACCAGGTTTTGGCAGGACATGAACCCTCCTGCATCTGAGTATTTTTGGAAGATCTTGTCTATTTCCTTCCTCTCTGTTAGTATCTTGTAAAATTCCTCTATCTCATCATCCTCCAGAGCCTCTGTTTTGGACTTGTCACAGTGCTGTAAACGTAGAGGGGAGAAGGAGTGAAAACCTTCTTTCCTTCTGGCATATGCCAGCCGTAATCTGCACCAGGGCTACACAACGCAGAACACAAAATAATTGGAAACAGTTACTGGCCAATGAACAAGAAGCACTTGTTCAATGACAATGGCTTTCATTGACAAGGCCAACAGTCACATAACAGTTACAATTATTACTATTTACTCATATTATCACTGTGCTGAAAAGCACCAGGCATGCCTTGAGCTCCACTGCACTGTGTACTGTGCAAACCATAAGTTCATCAATCTAAATACAAATCAAGGCTCAAGAGAAATGTAACTCTTGATCTCAACAGGAGGAGGAATATAGGGAAACAATTAACTTGATGCATCTTAAACTACTGATAGAGACTGTGGCCTAAAATCCAGTAAGGCCTTCCCCTTGACCTTAGTGGGTCTGAGCTCAGGCCTCAAGAGACTGTCAAGGCTAGCAGTAGGGCTAGTTGCAAAGATGACATCAAAACCCACTTGAAAAAATTGCTAAACATGTACATATTAAGGTATGAAAAAAATCCCTCTTTCCATGGAAATTTTCCATTCTTATCCAAAACCCAGTAAGTAATAAAATCTCCACAAAATTTCAAAGCAGGTATCTTCTCAAGGAGCTGCAATTCACATTCTTCATGCCCCCATGTTCCTCTGCAGTTTGAACTATTCCAGTAGATAACAGCTCCGACAGAGCATGACAGTCAAAGACTTGACTGACCATGAAAGATTAGGAGTTTAAGATATGCAGGTTAGTATCTCCATGAAGGACAACAGCTTTTCCAACAACAAATACTTCCAGTTTATTTAAAATATTCCTGGTTCAATTTTTCATCAGAAATTACAGTCTTTCTATGGCAAATCCTGATAATAATTCTGTTGGTTTTTTCCTAGCAGAATTCTTCATGGAGAGGTGAACAACTATTTTTCAGTCATCTCTGGGATATAAATCTCTGCATTAAATATGGACTGAGAAAAATAAGCTGAGATGGAAAACAAGAACCTATCCCAGAAGAATCACTTATTGCAGGGAGCATTATATCACTTCCAAGTGGTTTTCCCTGCAAATTTCAGCAGTCAACTTACTTCTAGTTAATGCCTTGTTGTTATGATTTTCTCAATATCTAAAGCAGACAAACAGACCCTTAATAGTGGTGTCCCAATCACACATAGCTCACTCACATATTTCAGGTAAGTCTGAAAAACACCATTTTTTGCATGGATGCCAAAACCCCTGCAGGACAAGTTTTTGGCCTAAAAACTCTCCTCTTCAGGCCTGAACTTGGAATGGCAAGTGTGGTCCAGGTCACTCAGAGGAGACCATTGTGCATTTCATTTCACCCTCGCTACTATCAGTTACTACAACTTAGCTGACAGATGGTAACTTCTCAAACCAGAGGAATTAAATTGTTTTCCCTCTTTGATCTCCTATGATAGACAGAGCCATTGTCCTAGGTTTTATGACCAAAATGTATGTCTCAGTTTAACCAGTCATCATACCAATCTCAGCCTAACTCAGCTAATGATCTCATTGATAACCATGGTGGCTTTGGCAGTGCTCCAAGTGAATGACAATGAGGGACTTTCATCCGCTGCCAATCCTCCACTAGAGTCCTTCACTATCTGTTTATGGTGCACATATAAAACCAAACAAAATTATCACGATGTGCAGCATTTCACAAACTGAACCAGTAGCAAAAAGTTCAACTTGTCCTGACTTCAGAATCCGCTGGGTAGAAGCATACTCCAGGACAGATCAGATGCACAGTATAAAAGTGAGTTCCTTCTGCTTGGGCTACAAGAGCTCCAAATTAGAAAGAAGATCTCAACCCAAAATACTGTGATTTACCTCACTTGTATGGATCATGAACCATGAGTCCTGAATGAACCTTGGCCTGCCAGAAAAAGTCAGAACCTTTGTGATGCACCAGAATGAATATTCAGGTTGAAAAGATGTGAGCAATTAGAGGAGCTTCGTGCAGTTTCTGGTTGCATTGCATATGTCTTACTCAGGTATGCCTAAAACCTAGATGTGGACACAGAATTATGTGATGAAAAGCAGTAATAATGTAAGAACATGCCCTGTAGCACTCTCCTGAATCCTTGATCACCCGTGCTTCCTGTGACTAAATGAAGAAAAACTCACTAAGACAGAAAAGATCACCCTTTTAATATGCTGTAATGTCTCTCAGTCCATCTAACTTTAGGCAGTATGTAAACTGAAAATGTAATTGCTTTAGGAGCAAGACAGACTCTTCCTGGAGGCAATTCAGCCCACAAGGGATCTGGAAGAGCCTCTCTTTCCAGTGGCTATATAGGAAACTTACAACAATTACATGCCTAATGAGGGTACTTTAACTAGCTGCCTGTGTTTAGATGGGTTGAATCAAGGTTTAAAAATTACTTGGAGTCCTTCAACAAAAAGGGAATTTAACTTCATCAAGTTTCCATTCCTAGAGCTCCGTTGTAACTATTGCAATAGCAAGAGTTTCATTAATGAAGAGGAGACTGCATCTCTAAAAAAAGGGGGTATCTTTTCAGGTTTTTGATGTTTGAAGATGTAGGGAGTGATTCAGCTGATGAATGTGAGATGTATCCTTTAGGACGAGGTGAATCACACCCCGATCTCCATTATTGGCCTGACCTACACAAACAGCAAAGGAAGTGTAAGTGTTGGTGACTACTTCCAATGTAGAAGTCTGCACTGGAGGCACCTAACTCAGAGGAATCCAAGCCCTATTGCTATTCTTCCAGGATCTTCCTGAGCAGGGAATGAAGCACAGGATATGCCAGCCAGAGCAGGCAATACATTTGGAAGATTTTGCTGAAATTCTTTAAGATCTGCTGACGACCTTCCCCCAGTTCTTGCAGAGTTACCAGGGAAAGAGAGACCTCTGTAAAGCAAGGATTAGGAAAATTGTATCTCCTCTGGGGGAAGGTCCTAGTGAGATCTTGCCAACCTTCCTGCTATCTGCTTACAGGAAGGAGCAGGAGAACTATTGCCCGGTGCCCAAAACCACCCACATGTTTACTGCTGATCAGAAAAAGCATTTCTGAAACTGCACACCCATGAATTCAAATCCTGCTTCAGACAGGATGGAATCTGGAAATTATCCAGATGTTTTATCTCACCTCAGCAAGAAGGCTTCTTTAGAGAGAAACTAAAAGCTCAACAACTGAGAAATTTTCATCCCTTTCTAATCTTCTCATAAGCTCAGCCAGCAAGCCGAATCTTGCGAATTTAGAAGTGTATGTCCCTGACCAGATTAAATATGCCTTGGGTTATTAAATCAACCAGGCTGGTTCAGGCTTGGGTGCAATGTTACACATCTATCATGAATCTGGGTGGGGTTTTTCCTCCAGTTTGATTTCTTTTTGTTTATAACTGTCACTTGGCGTGCCCCACCTCTGAGAAGGTGAGGAACTGGGTTCATAATTGTAACAAAACCACTTTCAGCCAGACTCAGGCACTGACATGTGGTTATGGCATGCAGAACTCCTGAAACACCTGGGACTCAAACTGCACTTGAACTTAGCTTTTCCCTTTTTCTCACATTACCTATGTTTGCATTACATCTTCTATGAATCCTGGCAAAATTAGGCATCAATGGTAAAGAAAGATCTTAACACACCTTCATCAAAGCATTGTGCTGACCTAAGTTGTTAGTGGGGATCTGCTGAGCACCAAAACCCAAGAGTGCTTCCTTGGTACAAGAAAAGATGCTAGGAGTTCACTTTAGCTTAGGTCTCCCACCAAAGCTGAAAGCTGTGGGAGACCTTGACCTGAGCCAATAGCAAATACTTTACTGGCTTGTTCTTATTACCTGGAAAATTTTCTTGGCATGATAGTCATCAACTTCAATGTTTACTTCTTTCAGGAAGTTCTTGAGCTCTTTCAAGCTCATCTTGTTGTCTTTGTTTTTATCAGCTTTCCGCAGGCAGGTATGAATCCAGCTGTGGGATGATGTAAGGAAATCTTTACAGGTCAGTGCCTAGCTTAAATACCACCCTTCTGCTGCCCTTGGCAGTCTGAAGACTCTGAACCACCTCTCCAGCTGCTGTAAATCAGCATGCTACCACTGAACAGCTTACATCATCTCACCTTCTGCTCTGAAAGAGCAAAATGGTGCTTTGGCAGAAGCAAAATGCACTGTAATACAAGCAATTGTGACCCAGGAGAAGCTTTTTGCCATCTGGCCAAGGCTGGATCTGCTCTCTTTACCCTGTAGGAGTTTCTGGCCACAGCCAGAAACAGTCTGATTTCTCTTTTATGACATTCTGCTCCAGATGTATAAAGGGGATAGAGGAAGGATGAAAAGCTCCCAAGTGGAGCTTGGTAAACTCACTGTTACAGATTTGCCCATATTCAGGATATCAAGGCAAACACTGAACAGAAATTCTCCAAAAAGAATCATTAATTTTTTGACTCACCTTCAGCTTCTGTATTTCTTTAGGGATTTCTTCATATATGTCTTAAGAGCTTTGTTGTGAGCAGAATAAAACCCAACTTCGTAGGTCTTGGCTTCCCCTCATGAAATGCACAGGGTCTATTACCGTATCATACTGTGGTAATAGTTCCTAAGAGTCTGGTTTATAATAACTTCAATATATCTATGGATCTGGAGTGTTTACTACAAAAATGAGCTTTTTAATGTGATTCCAGATAATTTGGACTGGATCTCCCATGTTCTTTCAGTCTCTTGGGAAAATAATGCTAGACAGTTGAGATACCTTGCAGTTTGAAACCAAAAAAAAATAATGCTTTTTGCATCATGAACTGCCTCTCTCTAATTTGCTTTACTGTCAAATAAGAAAGATCATCCAGAAAAATCTCCTATTTTTCAATAGAAAAATTATCAAAGTACCAGTTTGATCTCCACAAATGCAACCTTTGACATCTTGCATAGGAAGCATTGCTTCAAACTCATTCTAAAAAATTATCTTTAAAAAATGCCCAATCTGGATGTTAAGCAGAGTAAATCTCAGTGTCAGGAAATACCAGCTGAGGCATGTAATAACAGAACATTTTAACTAGCCCTTTGAAAATAACCCCCCAAAAGGGCATTAACTAACAGGCTTAGGGGCTGTAGACATAACCCTGAAAGAGATTATTCATCACACCTACCACTACATCCAAATATTTCCGAATTATGACTATGGAGATATGTGTAAAGTGTTTGTAAGTATTGTTTGTCTCATGGAAAGTTGAACTTTCTGTCTTTAAAAATCTTGGCAGGTGCTAAGCAATGACCTCACACTGCATCCATCTTAGCCGGGTAATACTAATATTCCCCTTCTTTAGACAGGGAAACCAAAATAAAGAGAGGCTACATTTCCCCAGCTCCCAGGGACACTCTAAGGCCTTGAACCACGGTCTGGCTTGGACTGATTCTTCCCAGAAAATGAAGTTTGGGTCCAGAAGCTCCCATGTGCAGAGAATGCTCTGCTGGGAGCACAATACCATCCATCCTGGGGTAGAGAACACCCCCTCCACCAGCTGTGCTCCAAAGAGCGTCTGCTTAGCATGTCAACATGGTGCCAATAGTAGTGCCACCCATTCATACCTGACCCCTGCACTTCAGCTCCCCTTCACAGCCTTCCCTAAAAATAACAGGCAGGAGTAACATGCAACTCTAGAGAGCCAAGAGGCAATCTAGTCTGTCACGGCCAGAGATGAGTAGCACAGCTGGATAACTGTGTGTAGAAACTACTCTTTTTGCTCTAACCACTGTAAAAACACACCTGTTTTTTAAAAGTGCAGTCATTTCCGCTGATCATGAGCACCCAGAGGTCATGCACATACCCAAAGGCAACTCTGGAAGGCAACATATGGGCAGTAAATGCATCTGCAAAAGAATACGCCCGGGTTCTGCCTGTGAAAGGAGGGTGCTTTCCTGTTATAATCCTTCCAGGGAGGCTGAGCAATGCGGGAGGGAAATCAGGGAGCCCATGAAGAGCACAGGCACACAGTGGGCCCCCTCCCCGCAAGGGCAAGCAGCAAAGAGAAAAAAAGGAGACTACAGACAACTGGGGCCTCAGCCTGCTGTTTCAGCAAGCAGCAGTGACCAGTCCCCAAACACCCAAACTCCCCATGCATCTGGCTCCCCTCAGGTTTAAGACAGCTTAGCAGAGCTGGATGAACCAATTCTTCTCCTCCAATACAAACAGCATTTTGCAGCCCTGGTTGTGGGTCTTCCTTTCACCCAGCGCACCTATTTGGACTTGGGTGGACTAGGAAAAAGCTGGTCCCATTCCTGTGTACATCCAGAGAGAGCCTGCTTCCTTGCCTCTTGTTTTTAAAGGAACTTCCAGCTCCAGGGCTACCAGCTTTCTATTAGAAACCAAAGAGAGATGACTGAAACTATCTGGCAGATATCCCATGAATGTGCTCAGAACAGAAACACTGTAAAACTTCTGGTAAGTGCTTCCCAACCCAAATAAAAGCTCATACATAAATCCCAGAATCGAAGCAGACAGTGCCACACTACTCAAATGAAAAGTCCCTTGTATTTTCTGGTCTAAAGGCTTCCCTGAACAAATACCTGCAATATTTGCTAAATAATCTATGCCAGTTTATTGCAGAGTTGAATCAGAGGCTTAATAAAACAGTACTGTATGTACAAGAACACCAGAAGTACTCACCAAGCATGTGGGAGTTTTATCTTTGTAGGCATACAGGACTGGAAAGGACACCTAAGACACTAAATTGAGTCCCTTGCTACCACAGGCAACTCCATCATATTATAAACTGAACAAACCCCATCTGAAACTAGCAAAATTTTTGCTTTCAATACTTGTTTTCAAAGTCTTGCACATTCCTTACTTGCTTTGCAAGGTTTTGGAGGCTGGAAAAGATACATTGCAAGGCAATTCTCTGGCCATGGGGACAGGCAGGGGACCCAAAACTTCTCATCTACTGACTTTTCTTCCGTGCTTACAGATGTGGAGAACACTTCTGAGGTTTAAAGAAGATCTGAGTAAGCCCACGCTGCCAAGCAAACCCAGCGAAGACAGACTAAATTTAAAATCCCAGGCTTTAATTAAACATCATCAAATTTCAAATGAGAAATCATGCTGTTCTGTAATTCCAGGTTACGTTAAATGGTCTGAGACAATCCCAGATTGGAAGCCAGCACTGCACAGTAATTACTCTTCCAGAAATACGGCTTGCCTACCCACCCTATTTAGCTTCGATTCTGCTTTCCAAAGACAGAGAGGCACTTTTCCACACTGGAAATTTACAGCCTTCTTCCCTTGTAAATGTCATTGTTATTTTTCCCCCCTTAGCAATTTTATCTCTTCTTACGGGGAAGTTTTTCAGCAATATATTCAATTTGACACACTCCAGGGACAACTTTCTGTAGTACAGATTTTCCCCACACACTGTGGGGTGGGGGAAGCCTTCATATTGAAAAGTAAGACTGCCAGGCTGCAACATTTCCAATAACACCAAAGTTTCAAGATTTCAATTTGTCTAGGGACTGCTCCCTTCCACCATGGACACACAACTGGTAACACTCCTGAGGAATGACCTTACAGCCCAGAGCTTGAAAAACCATCTAAGACACTCATAGTGCAGGAGATAAACACAGCATCCCATGCACATCAGAACCAATGGAGCCTGATTCCTTTAAATGAGCAGCACTATTGTTGTGCAAGAGCTTATTAGACTTCAGAGAATTCACAGAAGAGTAAAGCCTGATGAAAGATCATCATTTATGGGCCACCTCCATCATCAGTACCTTATTACCCAGCAGGGAATCCACGTGGAGTGAAGCCTTCACTGAGGGCGAGACTCCCTGGTGCCTGCTCAGGCTCAGACTCCAGCTTTGTGATTTCCCTTAGCTAAGGATTTTGTATCTCCCCTCCTCTCCACAGACACTTTGATGTTGAACAAGGCATGAAGCTTACACCACCTTCCCTCACTGACAGCGCTATCCAGTTTCCTCTCTGATAGCTGGATGGCTATCTTTCTGGAGCTTAAAGGAACTTAATATTTTATGACTGCTGAGGCTCTGTCAAATCAAGGTGAAATCAGCCAACAGGTTCATATGTCATGGTCAGGGCATCAGACACACAGGAACTGCAGAAAATCCATCAAAACTGCACCCACAGATATTGACTCTTTTTATATGAATGTGAGACCTGTGATCACAAAGCAACTTACGGAGTGAAATGCAGCCCTGGGGAAAATTCCTTGTGAATTCAGAGAGCCAGGATTTCACCCAGTAACTCGCTCACTCCCCATTTCACAACTAATCCACTCTTTTCCTGCTCTGCTACTTTTCCTTTTTGATGTCTGCATTGTCACTACAGCAATTGCAGATTCTTTCAGTGCAAAACTTCCTCCCATGCTGAGGCAAATAAGAAGTAATTTTCACTAAAGTCAGTGGAGCTACCCCAGAATAAATTTGGCAGTCAGAAGAGGAGAATCAGTTCCCTCGCCTTGTATTACTGAGAAACACGATAAACAGTACAGGCTTTTTATGCCTTGCCAAGAAGTGTCTGTCCTGGAGTTTACTGCAATGCAAGTGAAACCAACCCCTGATGAACACAAAAAATAATGATTGTTTTATCTGGAGCCCCCTGAAAGAGGTGATTCTTTGCTTAAGGAGCTACGTTAAGCCTGAATCCATTTTTTCTGGTACCACTGTAAACCAGGGGGGGAAAAGCATTGGAAAACAAGGAGCTTACTTGGGTGCAAAAACAGTGTGAGAGAAAACTTGGTGCCCAGGGCCAATAGGAAAAAAGGGGGTTAGTCTAGTATCTCCACCCACAGAGAAAGACAAGTGCATCTTTGTCTGTGATTAATCACTTTATAAAGCAAAGGATACTGTTGGAGTTTCTGTTTCTGGTTCATGGAGTTGCTGTGGGCTATAATTTTCCCGAGGCCAGAGATCCAGTGGTTGGCATCATCCTCTGAACTTGCAATGAGGTCCAGGTTTTTCCGCTGGTCTTTGAAAATGATGGAAAAGCAGCGATACTCTGGGACATCCTTGGCATATTTTTCCATACCTTCTGTTTTATGACCTGACCTCACATCCCGAATATCTTCAATGGAGACTGTGGAAAGAAAGCAGAGCCTGCTGTCAGCAGGGGTTCAGTCAGCCTTATCTCTACTCAGTGAGGGATATTAAGAAATTACTCTCTCCTTCTCCTGCAGCCTCTGAGGGATTCCCTCCCCTTTTCCCCCTTCCACAAACTTTGGTACTAAATAAAGTTCAAATCAAGAGGAGCAGAAAGAGCAGGAAAATAATAATAATTTTTAAAAAAACAACCACAATTCTTTCCCCATGTGCTTTATGTACCAAAGAAGCAGAATATGCACTAGATGCCATGCAGAGATTATCATGTTTATGAGATAAAATCATTGCCAAGAATTTGGTTCCGTCCTTGCAACATCCCTGACTTGATCTCTGCCTCCCTGCAAACATCATCTCACAGGAAAATGAGAGATGACTGCAGTAAGAGGAGAGCAGAGACTAAAATAATAATTCTTTAGTTTGCAATAAACATGAGAACGTATAATTTAAAATCCCATATACTCTTCTCAGCCACATTAGTGCAAATCAGGGAGGCAAAGACCAAAACTTCAGAGCAGTTTGGTGTCACCCATACTCTGTCCTCACCCCTGTCAAGAGTAGACTTGATCCCCTTTGCTGTGAGAAAGCAAAACACTGCTTTCAAGACCATCCTTCCCCATTTCCATCTCTGCCCCTCAGCTAGTGGAAATGAGCCCTGAAGTCACACCAAGTTTGCAAAATGCACACACAAAGCAATCCAGAAGGAGCAGTGCATTCAAGAGACTATATTATTAAACAAATACAAGTAACAGGGACATCCATACATTGCCCCTGAAAGCATGCAGGTACCCTCAAACTGTGGTGAAATCAAGCAAGCTCCTAGCAGCCTGCACAGCTTCTTTTTGTCTTTCATGGGCCACTTAATACATCTACAAAGGACTGAAAGGGCAGAAACCACTTAATCACATTTGACTGCTGAGAAACTTAACACCAAAGTAGGGATGGCACCTTCACACAATAAATGGCATCAATGTTTGCAAACAGTGTTGGAGTCCATAACTAAGAAAGTCTCATTGCATTTTTCTTGGGTGGGAGACAGGCCAGTTAACATTTTGCAAATATCTACCAATACCATCTCAGGGCACACACACAGACAAGGCAATACACTTGAGATATCCAGCCATCTTCTACAACAAGCTTGCCAAAACCTAAATATAACCACAGGACTTTGAAAAAAGAAAAAAATTAGCTTAACCTCTCCTCTACCTCAAACTGTAAATTACAGGTAAAAATTATTTCCTGTAGTGCAGATGTGTGAGATTGATTTTGTTTGTGCTTATCTTGAAGGAGCTTTGTTGAAAATCAGTATGTAAAATCAGAGTGTAAAATAAGAGAAATTTGCCTTTAAGCATCCATTTTATCAGCTTCTTCATTTAAATTGGTGTAATTTCACCATTAAAGTGCCTGGTTCGTTCAAAGTTAACACTGCAGAAAAACACCAGTCAGTATCCACCCTCCACTTTTTAGCTTGGATGCCCTGGGATCATTCAAAATTCCGAAGATGCTCATTAGAGTTTGAAAACTTTCCTTTTTTTCCCAGGGCAGTCATGATACTGCTGGGGGGGGGGGGGGGGAGAAGCCACTCAAAACCACACAAAACTTCAGTCTTCAAAAATCAGTAACTTTCCAAAACCAACACCAGCCATTTGCTTTAAATTCTTACCACATGTTGGGGTGGTCAAACATCTTCCACAGGACTTCGTTGGTTTGGTTCCTATACAAGAACATATCATGAGGACCTTCCTGGAGCTGGCAAAGTTGCTCCCTGACGATTATGAGCAATTATCTTTGTGTGGTCTTTTATTATCACTTCATAAAGGCCAACAGTTGATCAGTCAGAGAGGAGAGGAGGAAAAGGTTGGGTTGGGCTGCTGTGGAATTACATTATCTGGCCAATTAACTGTAGAGTGAAGGTTTATGGTTTTGAGTACTAAAACCATTCTTGAAAGAAAAGGGCTACAATTCTGTGGCAGCTGGGCTGCTAATGGAGAGCCTTGCTGGTGATTCTGTCCGTTAACTAGGGCATTGGGCAAATGATAGTGATTGTGCCTTAGGCAGAACTACACCCTTTAATGTAAAGGATGCTCTCATATTTGGACAGATCCAGCTCAGTCCAAAAGTCTGAATTTTAGTTACGCTCCTTTTATAGCCAATGGGAAAAAAAGAAGCTTTTGGAACACAAATGTTCTGTCCTGTTTAGACAAAAACTTTATGGTAAGATAAATCAGACCTTTAATGCATGGCTGCAGCGGACCCTTGACCAGAAAGGAAGTCCAGCCTGAGCATCTCAGATGCAGACATGATAAGTAGGTGATTCTCCTCCACTCCCGGTCTTTTCTGGTTATGGCATCGCAAGTGGAAGGATCATCCTGTCATTCCTCATCACTTGCCAACTGCTCACCACTGCTTGGCTCATACCAGTTATTGTCCCTTCAGAATGGCTAGCTAGTCTGCTTGTGCAATCAATCCCTAAACTTTGGGTTGGCAAGGACCTAGTGTTTCCAAGACTAGAAAAACTGATGTTAAATATTGGAAATTTAGAAGGGATTCTTTGGAAACCATTACCTGGCAAAGTGAATCCACTGGAAAAGAGAGTTGTGTGGGAGGAAAAAAAGATTGAAAACCTGGGTCTGGAAGGGCTGCCTTGATCTCTTTAGGGTATGCTGAGAAGAGGATGATAGAGGGCACAGAGCTCCTCGATGCAGAAGAGGTACAAGGAAGGCTGAATAACAGCACTGGTGTCTACTATAGTCACGCAAGAGACAAGGAGAGAAACTATCAACACAGGAACTGTTAAAAAAGCAGGGTAAGGGAGGACACTTTTTAAAGCTTTCCATAGCTTGGTCATGTGTACTGCTTTCATCTGTCAATAAAAAAGCTGAAGCCAAAGGAGTTGGCCCAAGCCATCTGCAAATGTTACCTCTTTTCTGGAAAATCTTAACCCAGCATGAGTACATTATCAGCTGCTCCCAGGCAGTGAGTGTACTGTATTAGCAGTCCCAAACTAACTGTGTGCTTAGCTATCTGCAAGGAGAAATCAGAAATAACTGGGGGACAGAGACATTTCACAGCAGAGGAACACTTATAGCAAATACCCATCAATCACATATCACTGCAACCTTCCTGTTCCTTCCCCAACACGCCACAGTGAGGAGGTAACCACAAGCACAAGAAAATCTGGAAAGTTTGCATCTACTTCTCCTGAGTGTTTACGTCTGCTGAAGAGGTGGTTTGTGTAAAGCCCAAAACGTGAAGCACAAGACAAGGAAGCTTGTGTCCATCCTGGCCTCCAGACATTGAGTCAAACAGGTTACATCCCGGTCAGCCCTCCCAGCTGCTGCAGATGCTGCTCAGCCAGTGCCACAGCCAAAGGCTCCCCACTGACATGAACATACAGCAGCATTCCAGTGAAATATTCCTGTCTGAACTAGTCTCGGGGATATGTTGAGAACTTTGCTTTTTAATTCTCCTTTCAGTTTTCATCACTGGATACTGCCCTTGTGCTCCTCCCTTGGTAATTCTCAGTGCCATGCCCTTCTCCCATTTCACCCGTGGCATTAGCAGGCAGGTATGAGTCAGGCCCGCAGGAGGCCAGTTGTGACAACCGTGATGCTTTCAAGCAACCAACATGCATCTTTTGGGTGTCTCTTTTGATTTGGATTTCTCTCTTCATGGCTTTCAAGGAACTTGCTGTTACACTTGCAAACTCATCTGCTCATGCAGAAGGAAGACAAACACCTCTCAAAGGAAAACAAAAGCTGTGATTCACACTGGTGTGTCTGTAATCGGACTTGGGAGAGTCTGCAAGTACCCAAGTCCAAAACAGTGACCCACAAAACCTTGCTGAGCAGGTGCAGAGCCTCACCTGTGCCTCTGCCTGACCCAAAAGCTACCCCATGCCCCAGAAGTTAGTTTCTTCGTTCAAGTGGCCCATGCACAAAAGGGTCCCTCCCCACCTCCCTCCAGCAGGACCTGGGCTGGCCTGACCGTCCTCCATGAGGTGCCCTCAAACACACCCCAGTGCAAGGGTTTCAGCCCTACATGCATGTGGGGAGAGGATGACCATTTGTGTGAGAATCATTCATGCAGGAAGCATTAGGGAGAGGGACATAAAGTCAATCTCACCATCACCTTACAAGCTGTAGCCCCAGAGCTTTCAGGCTTCAGAAGTGCATCCAAGTCACATGTACGCACTGTGAGCCACTGAGCAGCCAAAAATACAAGGGCTGAAGAGCCGGAAGGACAAGCCTGGTAAGGTGTCTAATAATCAGTGCACTTATCTGAGACATGAGCCCTTGCCACTGGCCTCTCCACCTCTTCTCCCATCACTGCTCCACAGGTAAAATGTCCAGACTGTGCTGGGAGCACCGACAGTAAAACATTTTGGTAATCCTAAGGAATACAGGGAAAGGAGCAATGGAGGCAGAGAGCAATCACCCTTTGCCTTCCTCCTGTTTGATAGGCAGCCCTCTGAGAGGAGATATTTTGTCAAGTCTTACGGAAAAGAGAGACAACAAGGAACTGAACCCACATATCCCGGAAACCACTGAGCATATGAAGGACAAGGACTGAAAGGTGCTTCCTCCCTCCTTGTGTCTTTGCTGATAAAGAGGGAGAGAAGGGTCAATCTATCGACACTTGGAGGCACTGCCAGCACAGCTGTCCTTGAGCTACTCCTCAGGAAAGAAGGGCAGTTTTTTCACTCTGGGGAAATGCTCCTCAGATCCTCTTCCTTCCTTATCCTACCTCCCTGTCATTAAGTAGTGATCTCTGCAATGTGGCATTCAGTCACACTGAATTACTCCATCCCGCTCTAATTGTCTCAGTAAGTCACTTCTGTTTACTGTCAGGAAATGCAGATGAGAAATGTACTCTGCTGTTAATAGCTTGCACCGCATTTGCACACAACACTGCATGTCTGCAGAGAGATCAGACCTTCAGCAGCTGCAGCTCAGCCAGGCTGGCTTAGCATCTTGTCAAGAACAGACGAAAGCTGCTCCCTGACCCCAGGACTGCCCTGCCAGCCAAGATGACTGCAGCAAGACTTACACGGATTGCACAACACGCAGAGCACGTGGGGCAAACTGGCACTACTGGCTGCTTCTCTTTTTGGTTTCACCCCAGAAAAAGCTGTTTAGTTGATTTCAGTTTCACTATAGGTGGCTGAAGCTAACGGCCAAACGCAGTTGGGACCAGGACCTTTATAATCAGCGGGAGCTGGAGCACTGTCAACTTGCTGGACTGGGAATGCCAAAGGCTATCCATCACCCTCATCCCTGAGGGATGCTTTAACATAATGATTCAGGGGTGGGTTTAGCATGAGCCCCACTGTGCTGTGCTTTCTTAGCCCTGACCACACTGCACTTTCATCTCCCTCTGCGTGAATTACTGCAGGTCCAAGCTGCTGATTCCTCATCCATTCTCTTCTCCTCTCCCCCTCCACTGATTTGCTCAGCACATTGTTTTAACTTGAGAGCTGCTGCACAGCAGTCAGTCCTCAGTGCTGGTGTGTGTCAGCAGCTGACAACCAGTGATGCAGTGCACATGTAATTTCACAGGTTGTTTGGAAATACCTTTTAATATAAAGTCTTTACCCAATCTTTCTGTCTACCCAACACAGCCCAGGGTGTTGATGTAAATAGAGTGATGTCTATTTACATTCCTTCCACACATCACAACCAGGGCCCTGCAAACTATTTCTGAAACTAGTCCCTACTTCCGCCATTACAGTGCCATTAAATTTGGATCTAAGGCTCTCAACACTTCTGTCTTTGCATTTAACATATGCTATGGAGAATAAGGTCAATATTTGTCAGCACGCTGCCTGTGATGAAAACTGTCACAGCAACGCATGCGGTGGCCTGATTCAAAATTAAATCGAAAAAACAGGCAGCTCTGCATTTGAAATGACTTGTTTTATGGTTGGTGATTTTGATAAAAACTAATGAGACCCACAGACAGGCAGTTTTATTTTCACAGCTGACTGGTGCCTTGCATAACACATTCACATCAGCAAATATTTTTCCAGGGACAAATATATGTCTGACCATGAAGCAATGATTCCTAAAGAAACTGCCTAACCAGCTCCAGAAGGAAACTGTCAGTGCAGCCAGCTGCCTGCCGCGCATATACAGGTTGCTGAGAGTTTCTGTTGACTTTAGGCACTTATCAGGAGCAATTTAAAGTTTTCACTTCTTGACTTGAGCAAGCCCCGAGTAGTATCATGTTTTTTCTGCTCTTCTGCAAGCAAGTTCAGGGCATTAACTCAATGGAGACCACTGTTCATTCTTCCATAAAAATGGTATGGTATGTTCATCGCATGGCATTTTAAGAGCATTCCTAAATTTCACAAGAACTCAAAAATGAAAGAAAACATTTTCTGCTCAACGCTGGTAGTGGGCTATAAACACAAAGCCTTTGTACTACATTTAAATCATGCAAAAATATCCTATAATTGGCTCAGAAGTCAGGGGAACTGGAAGAAATTCTATGCATTTTTATTAGTGAGGATAATTAATCATCACTTCAAAATATCAGTTTCATTACTTTAAATAATAATACAATCATCACTTGCAACATTCAGTTGTGCAACTGAACTCAGTTTAGCTCACCTCTGTAAACTTCCCAAATTGATTCTTTTAACCAAAATACAGGGAAAAAACCACCAAAATACAGGGAAAAAAACCTAACAACAGTGGTTTTTATGTAAAGCTTTTGGCCAGAAATGGAAATATTTCAGCCAAAACTCCTAAATGTCTTTCTTGACTACACTGCTAGTGACTCAACAATGCACCCACAGTGAGTCATCCTTGGTGCAGTGTCTGAAGCTTGCTCACCGCTGTCATGGAATACGTCATCTCCCTGAGTCTCCAGCACAGAAAGAGTGCAGGAGGTAGCAAAGCACCAGCTTTCCCAGGGCTCCACTGTAGCACCCCTAAATCTGAAACAACTCATTCAGTCTTTTCCTTCTGGCTTTGAGTATCCTGCTTCTCCACCAAACGCTCAAAAGGACGTTTCGCTGGTAAGTTTTCAACCATCCCTACAAATCCCCAAGCTCATGGAGTTTTACAGGGATTGAGTCTGGCTTAAGTGAGCTCATGCTAGGGATTTCAGGTGGTTTAAGAAAAGACTTTCAAAAATCAATTTCACTGAAAGCAGCACATGCCTTTTTGATCTTTTTTTCACATAGGTGAGACCTGATATTTTACCACAGCTAAACAAGAGACTGTTGCTGACAGGCTGCTGCTCTTTCAACACAAGACCCTCTGCTCTTCCCCCTTTGTCTCTCCTCTCTCCCACCATATTGATGCTCAGGAGTGAACTAGTTTTGATTGAACTATTTACCAGCTCTCTTGCACAAACCTTTTCTTTGCCCTCAAACTGTTAATCCTGCCACTAGAACCCTATTTTCTTAGCCCAGGGAGAATGCTGTCCCATGTGTAAAAGCCTCATGAGCCAAACAAGGATCCACCCTGACCATGGCTCTACACAACATTTAAGATAACAGAGAGCAGCAGTGCGTTTATAGGCCTGGTATGCAGCTCAGATACAGGATGTAGAAGGCTATGGTGAAAAACGGATTTTTAAAGGTGCCTTTGTACAGCTCTTTGTGCCCAGCACTCCTATGCTTCTGCTGGAGCTAACCAGACATACACACAGGGCGTAACACATTTGTTGGAAAACTGATCACTTAAGATGCTTCAAGGGCTTTTGGAAAAAAAAACCTCCACCCTTGGGCCTAAATGGAACACACTGAAAAATAATGGATTATGGACAATAAGGCACAAATGGATTATGTTCTACCTTCGTAGAACCATATTGGCTATCCCTCAAAAAGCCCTGTGGGTAATAGCTATCAACACAGTATCCAATCTAAATTTCCAGTTGTTTAATATAAAAACAGAGGAAGGTATTGGCTGTACCCTGTGTATCTGATCCAGATAACATCTGTGTCTGTGACAACTCTGATGTGTTGGGGTTTTTTAACTTCAAGCATCTGAGATTTGTCTGTCTAACCTTGGCAGTCCCCAGTTTTATCTACTAGACACCACCACACAATGGTTTACAAATAGCTTTTCTGCATGATTATACGAACAGTAACAGAAATAACAGGAAACTGTCCAAAGAAAAATAAAACTTTTACTCTACCCAGACTTCTCTGAGGTGCCTCCATCTGCTTGCTGTCAGCAATCCTGCAGATAAGATTAGACCTGCTGCTAAAACCTCCCAGTTTCCATTCTGCTCATTCTTTTTCCTTCCTAAAAAAGGCAGCTTATCTGCAGTTTCAGAAAGGCTTTGTACTGGAGGGCAAAAATTACTGTCTGTTAACAAGAAAGGGTGACCCTCTGGAGAGACTCATGTTGAAGTCCCTGATTTTGAGTATCAAATCATGACCTTGCACTCTTCCTCTCATTTGATCACCTCCATACACTGGACCAAATGAGAAGGTAGGTGTAGTGACAGAGCCCTCCGTAGGACACAACACTAACCAGGGGTAATCTTCTCTATACCTAAATCCAAAACAGCCTGGTGACGTTAAAAGCTCAAGAAAGAAACTCAACCCCAGTGATCACTCTGAAAACTTGAGAACGGAAGGTCTCAGAGGAAAAAGGCATGGGAAAAGAGATGTCCTTGGGGTTACGCCTTGGGACTGGGCAGGCACCAGTCCACTCAGTACTCATCTCTCTTGTTGACTTCCAGGTTCAGATGCATCCAGAGCACCTGTTGAAAGCAGCCCTGAGGTGCCCCTCTGAAAGCTTAAGCCACAACTGCGGCACAGCTTCAGACCCTCCCAGAAGCATGTGGGACACAGCCTGCCCCAGCACACTTGGTAGGTCAACCCAGCACCAGGCATGCCTCCGCAGCTAGCCCAGCGTACGGGTGCGAAGCCAGTCCAGCCAGAGCCCTGCCAGAGCCTGTTTTTTCAAAGCAGCAAGGACAAGCTCTGTCTTAGCTGCCTGGTCCCCTTTCCTGCTATCCTGATGACAAAACAGGAATCTTTCTCTGGGGAAAGGTGCGCATGCATGGAGGTGGTACAGTGCACGCAAACGTGGGTGTGAGTCAGTAGGCAGTATCGCTCCACCGTCACTTAGCACTGAGGACACTCCCAGGGCACAGCAAGCTCTCCTTCCTGCAGCGGCACTGACTCCGTCTCCAGGAGTGTGGCAACATCGGTTGTGCCCAGTTAGCAAAGTGTATCTTGAGTGCTGTAAATCCACACCCACATAGACACACTCCCAGCCTGCGCCCAACAGCCAGCGCAAAGGATCTGATCTCGCTGCAGGGCTTTTATTACAGCTCAGTATATGAAAGAGTTACAGTTGTGCCAGGTCTCAATGCCACTGCCCCAGCGACGGGGGCAATAGGTTTGATCAGTGCTTCTCCAAGCAGACAACAAGGTCCCTGGAGCCACAGCCCAAGGATCCTTTACCCTTTACTTCAGAGGACCAGGCGGTGTCAGGATTGTTGCTGGAGGTGTTCTCAGCCCCCATAATTTAGAAACTGCTGGCTCAGAGCAGAGGAAAGAAAGCTCTGAAAGTCATTCCTCTCAACTGCATCCTTATTTGCTTTATAGCAAGACATTATCTGGGAAAGGATATGGGACAGACCTCAAACATTCACTAAGGCCTCTGCATTTGATGTTGTTATCATGGGTTATTGCATTGGTACCTAAACAGCCTAGCTGAGCCCAGGACACTGCCACGCTGGGCATGCAAGCACACAGTAAGGGACCACCTCCAACCTAAAGCCTTTTATAGCTAGATAGAGGAGAGGAAAGGAAATGTGTGGGGAAGGATGCACCAAGAGATGGTGCCCAAGGTCATGTGAGACGAGTGTGGCCATCAGGGTTATAAACCAAACATGTTTTGCCCTGCTACCTTACTCCTCCTACTAAAAGTCTTATCACTGCTTGTGGGAAGCGTGTAATTTGGAAGACCCACCCTTCATTTAGTTAATATGATTGTTACCAAAAAAATTGTGTAAATAACACAGACAGTGTGTTCTACATTTCAGCATGCCACAAAATATATTGCACATTATTAATTTACCTCCTGGATTTATAAGACTGTGATGATTAGTGACAGAGAAATATGCCAGAAGAATACCAAATGAAAAGAAAAAACAGATATAAACAGATATAAAGAGATACACACTCTACTTGATCCCATTCTGACTGCACAGTTGGGCTCCTGGTCCCAGTTATGGCCCCAAGCTGGGTGATGCTGGCACAGAATGGTTTTCCCTGTTTCCATATAATGGTAACTGTTGTATCTGGACTTGTTACAATGGGGCACATTCTGGGTTTCCAAGATAAGAATAAGAACAAGCCTTTCTTCCCAGAGATATCTCCTGCCAGCCCTTTGATCTCCACATCTCTGTGGCTCCCTTGTGAGGCTTAAATACTAGCCTTCCCAGGGGCTGCAGGCAGAAAAGAAGTTGTAGACTTCTGGCAGAGCCCAGACCAGCAGCCCAAGCGCACCATACCACACTGAAGATGCTCAAACCATGGCTCACACTGAGCATTAGGGCCCGGACACTTGAGTAACCTGAACTCTTGCTTTGGGGAGGAAACGAGCCAGGCAGGGACGCTGACACCAGCGTGGTCTGCCCCACAACGATTTTAAGCAGTAGCTCATGAGCTTGGGAAATGTAGCCATTCCTGACATGGCAGATTCCTCCCAGCTGTCTCCAGAGCTGACACCACTGCTCAGCTTGTATGTTACAGGAGGTATGAAGGATCTGGTCTCATTGCTCCAAGCCCTACCTCCACATCACAAGTGTAATGGTCCTGCTTCACCCTAAGCACCTCTGCCCACAGTGCCCCACGCCTATGATGAAGCAAACTTACAGATCTGTGACTCTGGAGACCTCAGCATCTTCTTTGATTCCTGCCATATGGTTTTGCAGTCCTCCTGGAGCTTATAAAACCGCTCCTTTCTCCAAGAGCCTGACTTCACTTTCAGCAGCTGGCTGCCTTTCAGGAGGAACTTCAGATCCTTGTCATCTTTCAGGCCTGCAGAGAAACAGTAGTGATAATATTATAAGTCAACTCAAGAAATTATGCTTATAGGGTTTTCCCTTCCACAGGACACCAATCACAGACATAGACAACCACTGCAGTGTAGCCAGGTCTGGGGAGGACAGCAGAGGAAAGAGACCAAGAAATCCGCCATGCCACCCTTTATGCTCACAAAAGAGGCTGAAGCCTTGTAGATTTCTTAGGTTGACTCCAAACACAATTCTTAGTTGGTTTACAAACATAAAATACCTTCTTCCCGGCAAATATAGAGTAAACTTAGGATGCAAAAATTACAACAAACCAACAACATGTCAGTAAAAGCAAAGGAAAGCAAGCTGTAAAACTTGTAATTGGAGTGCTGTCAGGAACTTTGAAGTGATTTCAAATCTATTTTCTGACAAATTTCCTTTGTGGAAACAGGAATACACAAAGATATCGCTCTTCTTTCTCTAGCAAGCAGTCCCTTCCTATCCACATGGGAATTTTGAAGATCAGCGTCATAAAGCTTAGGACATACACAGGTAAGTTTGTTGCAGGTACCATCACATCAATAAGGCAGTAATAAGGTAGCAGCCATGCTCTCCTCATTGCCCAGCCAGTATCTGAGAGGACCTTTTATCTTTCTTACCCTACTAGGCCACCACATTGCCAAGTAATAACAAACAGAGCTTCTGGTTCCAGGAACTTCAGATTTCACATCTTAATCTAGATTCAGAAAAGCACTTAGACATCTAGAGAGGCAACAGGCATCTACTGAGACTTTGAAAACACAGATTTGGCATTCTACACGGTTTTGAATGTCTCAGCAGCATAGGACTTCCACATACCTAAATACTATGGAGAATCTGTCCCTCAAAACAACCATTAATTACAGATCTGGAGCGTGTGGGCTGGGGAGGGTGAGAGCATGAAACATGAGAAACACATCCTGGGCTTTCTGTAATAGGCACCTTGCATCTCTCTGACACTGCATGAAAGGCTGTTTCCAAGCCGGTGAAACAGCATTCAGCTCTGTAGTACTGATCAAGCACATCCCAACTCAATGGGATTTTTGCTCACCTTATCTTCACAACACAGCCACCTGACACTCACATTATGGGAAATTTCCCAGTGCTACGTAAACATAACGTGGGATCTCACAAAGCAGAAATCCAAGTTAACTGATTATGCAACAACATTTATATTGCAGTGTGGCATTTCCTTGTGACATTGGGTTTGTTCTCCTCTGGAAGACACTGCTGCCTTGAATTGTTTTTTAAACAGGGCAAGGCAATAAATTACTAAGCATCACTTCAGACCTGCTTGAAAAAACAAACCCAGGATGAGATCCAAGTGTCCAAATCCCCAAACTCCTGACAACTCATACAGTAAACCGAAGTGCCAGGTGCTGCAGAGCACCAAGGGGGGTCATGGTAGCAGCAGCAAAATGCAGCACCATGAGTTTGTAAGTGGGATACATTGGCCCAAAGAGAACATTTTAGGTTGCCAAAGAAAGCCTGCAATCTCCACCAGAGATAAATATTAGGGGAGTCCAGTGTTCACTCAGTGGGGCGCTCATACCATTTCACTGGTTTTGCAGATGCTAAGGAGCACACCCAGAGCTGAGCCTGAGTTGAAAGCGCCACAGTGGGAGCTGGAGATCCTGAAAAGGTGGATGTGGCCTCTCTCTTTCCTCTACATTCAATTAGCCATCTCATTAATTGTCTTCCCATGCTACAGCATCCCCTGGGCATCTTGGCTTGTCTGGTCTGGAGGTTCTCAAGGGGAGAATTTGAATGCTTCCTCCTCTAGAAGCCTCAGAAAGAAACTCACAGAGAGAAGAAAAAAAGTCACCTCCACAACACAGAAGAGTGAAAGATTAACCCCAGCCATAAGATCTGGGACACCCTCCGGGGTTTGGTGAGATCAGGCATACCCATGGGTTGACAAGAGGCCAGGCCAACCAGAGGAACAACAGACATCACAACAGCTTCACAGGTCTCCTGACTTACAGTGTTAAGGTCTCCCCTGCGAGGCAAAGGTTTTCCAAGTGCCGAGAAGGTATCACAAGACTTAGGCCTCACTAACATCTCTGTGTATCCCTCAAGAGTTCTGGAGAAGAAACAAATCTCTTCCTTCTCTCTATTCACCTACAACATTTCTGTTCTGGCTCCCAGCCTCATTCCTTCTCTTCCTTCAAATCCCAACCATGCAAGACATCACGGGACTAGGAAGAGGACATGCCATCCTAGGGTGACATAAGGAAAGCAGGAAAGCCATCAATTCCTTTGGGTGTCTATGTGCATAAGTGTGTAATGAGAAATCCCTGTGAACTGGGGCATGTTGTGTTACACAGACACTGCATGCAGCATGCATAATGTGTCATGCTACCTAGACACCCCAAAGAACGGCATCAATGTAATACAGGCAAACCTGGATGGGCACAGGCAGCAGCCAAGAGCAGCTTGCCCTCCTCCAGGCTGGATCTACACAGGCCAGACACAAGCTGGAGCTCAGAGCCCTTTGCCCTGCTCACCAGCACAGCCCAGTCAGTGCATTAATGTGGGTCAAAAACCCCCTTCCTCTTCAGAGGATCTAACTGTGGGTAGGGAGCAGCCCTCCCACTCATTCTTGGCCACCATGCCTGAGGATCAGGCCAGGTTAAATGACTCAGCAAAGGAGGCCACTGCACTCTGCAAGAGCAAGAGGGAAAGATGAAGAGGGATGGTGCATGGTGAAAGCATGGCAAAAATTAAAGATGGCACAGAGCCTGAGTCAGAGGGCAGTGAGAGAAGCCAGGGATGGGATGGAGACAACCTTGCCTCTAGGAGACAGCGAGTTTGCCCAGGAAAGGGCAAGAGGGCTAGTCATGGGTGTCTAACAGCTCCGTCATTCCTTTGATGTGGGAGGCCTTTCAGATAGAGAGCAGTCACCCAGAGTTGACCTCTGCCGGTGGTGACCCCAAGTACCGACTGAAGACCTGACGGTGGGCCCAGAGGAAGGAGTGGCATCCCCTTAGCCAGGTGGGCCCAGTCTGTTTCAGGTCTGCTTTGTGTCTGCCTAGCAGCAGTTCAAGCTCCGACACCTAAACCGGCCAGGAAAGAGGGCCAGTTTTAAAGAGGGCCAGTGTTTTGGGTCCTGCCCCCTATATCCAGTACAAACACTGCCACAGACTCTTTAAATGACCTTGGGTGAGTCACTTAGCTTCCCTACTCCTATCTACAAAGCACCAGCGTTTTGTTACATCAGAGATGGAGCAGAAGATGCTCTGATCTGCTGAGACAGGAATGACAAACACACCCCTCATGTGCCAGTGGGACATTACTCTCTCTTGGTCATTTCAACTGCTTTCTAGAAAGAAACACCTTTTCCCAGTAGAAACCTCATTTCAGGTTTTGTGCCTGAACAAGCTCCTGAGGATTTCTGTCTAACAACCCCACAGAGCTGAGGAGGTTTGTAGTCCAGACCTTCATCTCACAGCAATGGAGACTTGCATGAAAGAAACCAGAGTCATCATACAGATATATGATTTAAAATTTTAAAAACACTGGGCAGCTGGACAAGGGTATTGGTTTCCAACTATATAACAAGACTAGGCATGAGAAGCATAATCACCACACTGAAATAGATGTCCAAACCCTTCCTGAGACATGTGTCTTGCTTAGCATCCTCTGTGAAATACCAAATACATACTTGGCATGCAAAATTGCAGAGTGCGTTTCAAGGGTCAGGCCCCCCTCCTCGCAAAATATCAATCACACACTTTCTAGACAGAACATATTTAGTGTGCAGTAATGTTCAGAGTGAAAATCATGTTTGGCAAAGGTAGGAGCGCCTCAAGCACACACGGCGCTACAATAACTGTGAAGTTAATATACTGCACTATGAAGCTTCAGGCCCTAAGACATTGAAAACGTTAACCTTTGTCTTATCAATCTCAGGTTTACAGCAAGCAGGAAACAATAAAACAATAGCTGTCACGGTAGAAGCGAGACTTTGAGTTCACTAAGGAGATCAAATGATGACCAGAGAAGAGAGTGACAATCCATATTTCTGCATTGCTCACTCACAAATCTGCTGATCTGATATAAACACATTAATTACAATTGCTATAAAACAAGCCTCGTCCTGCTTGCTCTCACCTCTCCCACCTGCTTTAAGACCAGACATAACTCAGGTTTGCAAGTTTAAAAGGGCAGAAAGCCTTTCTGATTAAATCTAAAGAACTCGAGTGCGTAAACGGTGATTTTCCATTTCTACCAGCCCTGTGTAGCCACAGAAATCAAGGGACTGGCATCCACTTGTGCTGTCTCTCCAGAGAGCAGGAACCAGCAATAAGTTCATAGCCACACACAGAAATATGAAACTCCTGAGTTTCCTCTTTCTTTTATCTGGTGAATGCAGACCTCTGAGTGGTTCCACGGGCTCTTACAGCAAGTGGCAATATACCACTGAGAACTCCTAAAATCAGGCAGGAAAAGGGCACTGCCTTCCCCAAACACCCTCAAGCCACGACAGTTCAGAAAGCCCAGCAAGAGATTTGGAAACCAGCCCTTTGCCAAAGAGGTCCCACGTTCTTTGATGCCTCAAACGAAGCGGTTTAAACATCTGGCGGGTGGGTACAGGCAAAGGAAAGGAAAAGAAACCTCGGGAGTTTAAAAATAACCTTGGAGTTGCCTTTAGGGTGGAGCACTGCCTCTGCGCAGGGAAAAGAGGCAGAAATGAAGCGGCTGCCAGCGTGTGGAAGTGCCGAGGGTCTGGCCAACTTGTCCCTTACCCAGCCTGATGCCGTTCAACGCGGCCACTCTACGGCTCTGCTCCCGCAGGATGTTTTCCTGGGACACGCTGCGCTTGGGCTGCCGTCGGATGCACTGCATGGTCCAGCGCCGTGCTCAGGGACACGCGTGGGGCGTCGGGCAGGATGGGGGGCCACGCCACCCCCGCGGGGATCCCAGCTCATCCAGGAGCCTCCGGCGTGCGCGGCGTGAAACGGGGCTCCACGGAGGGAGCGGGGCAGCGGGAGAGCAGGCAGGGGAAGGCAGGGGAGGGCAGAGTCCAGCTGGGGGTGGGACCGCGGGAAGTCTCTCCTCCTGCTTTGCTCACCAGCACGCACTGGATGCAAAATTACAGCAAGGAGCCTGCCGGCAGCTGCCTAGGTAGAAGGAACATGTTTTCCTACAGTCATATGCCAGTGGGGTTTTCGGCATCATTTCCAGGGAGCTGGAGGAGTCCCAGATACTGTTTGCGGCTCCTAATCAGTGCCCAGGGCACAGCCCTGCCTGCCCACAAGCGCCTGGATCAGGGGAAGGCTGCTCCACCCTTTCCCTTCTGTGCAGAGCTGCTCCCTGCCGTTCTCACCGACGGGCACTGGAGAGGGAGCTAAAACCACCTTTTAGCCAGGCCAGACGTAGCCCAAAAGCTGCTCGGAAATTGTGCTTTAATGCTTTTCCTTTTCCACCCAGAGAAGAGCATTTTCCTAAGCCTCTGGAGCAGATCTTCTCTGCCACCGACTTCCGGTATGACTTGGGTGAGTCACTTATCCTTCATTTCAGCATAGCTCTGACAATTCTTGTCATATTTTTGTAATTCGAATTTATCCCATAGTCTGGTACAGAAATATGTCCCCATCGTGGTTTCATAAGTCACTGATAATGCAGAATCAGAGAATAATTCAGGCTGGAATGGACCTCTGGAGCTCTCTAGTTCAACCACCCACTTAGAGGGGTCACCTTCAAAGGCAGATTGGGTTGCTCACAGCCTTGTCCAGGTGAGTTCTGGATATAGAAGGATGGAGACATCACAGCCAATCTACATCCCTGTTCAAGAGTTCAGATGTTCTTAGTGAAGAATTTGTTCATTACGACCAGTATAAATTTCCTTTGCTGAAACTCATGACCATTGCCCATTGCCCTACCAATGGCTGGGACTAAAATCCGTCTCTTCCCTAGCCATGACCCCTTCTGCAGTGAAATACAGCAGCTATGCTTATTAAGCTGTTCCATCCTAGGTCAGACCTTGTTACAGACTAGGGCTTTTTTGTCATTGCCTTTGCTGGCTGCTGCCCTGCCAGGCAAGCCAGAGGTGAAGATACTGCAGGGAGATGGATGTCACCACCAGGGGTGAATGTCCCTTACTGCAGAATCAGCATATGCCCGAAAAATGTCACAGCAAACTACATGTCACTGTTTCTGCTGGAGATGTTACCGAAGGCTCTCCATCGCCAGCCCTCCATCATATTCAATACAGGTTTTAGAAACATAATCTCTATATCTGGTGACTGGCAATCCAGCCATCTCCCTCTTCTTTCTCCACATCCTGAAGGAAGCCCTACCAACATTCACAAGCAAGCACAGAGGACAGGATTATTTGACTAGCACAAGGACAGGATCAGAATCATTAATCGCTGCCATATGCCGCAGGTAAGAAACTCTCTGGGGACAAGGCAGAGCCATTGCATGGCCTTGAACAGCAGTACAACTAATAACACCTTATTTACACATTGCAACTACAAATGACAGGCAGTGAAGGAGCATAAAGGCTTTTTCTGGATGGGACATTTCAGAACACAATAGCCAGGCAGTCAGTAGATGTCTGAGGAAACACCTCCAGCTTTTTCTGAGCCCCCTACACATACAGGGGCTGGGTGTTGGAGCCGTAATCTCTGTAGTGCTCCCCTGAGAGCTGGGAGCTTTGCTTTTCCCTGGCTAGGAGGTGGGCACCATGATATGTAACGGCTAGATGATATTTATTAGCTAGCAGTCTCTGAGCACTTCCCATATTTCACATTGTACTGAAGAGAACTGAGCCAATTAAATGAGTGGGGAAGAGTGGTCTCCCGTACTTGCCTTAGCAAAACAATTTGCTTCTGTGCACCAGCGCTCCTGTCCAGAAGCAGCCAGAGTCCCATAGGGATCCATTTGGGAGCACACAGAGCCCCTCTGCTTAATTTTCCTCTTAATTCCTATTAAGTAGTGCCAGTGACAGCACTGCTCGGAGCTTTCCAGGCCCTCAGAGAATATT
Organism: Falco biarmicus; assembly: GCF_023638135.1. Classification (NCBI taxonomy): domain Eukaryota; kingdom Metazoa; phylum Chordata; class Aves; order Falconiformes; family Falconidae; genus Falco; species Falco biarmicus. The sequence goes on along the minus strand of NC_079291.1, from coordinate 57,105,106 downwards.
TACCATACTTATCCCTGAAATCTGCACACACGCAAAGCACAGGGTCGGCATTCACCGAGTTTATATACTTCTCCAGAACAACAATGTGCAAGTTTTACTGTTGTGAGGACTTCAGAGATGTAAGGCAGTTAAAATCGGCTTGTTTTTAAAATGACCATATGATCATTGGGCCAGAAATGCCCTGCTTTGGGAAACAACAGATCTGGATGTATTGTGGTCTTGAGGTCATTCAAAGACAATCTCGTATCTCATAGATGAAGCCTGATGGGTAAGCATGACACTGTGGGTTACATGGCATTGCTTATTGATGTTACATGATGCTGTGTCACGCTCCAGTGCTGGAGGAAGTGATTCCTGCAAATGGCTTAGGGACAAATTCTCCAACCCTTATTCACTGCAGGTAACACCTGACTAGGTCCAAAGCCTGCAAACACTCAAGCATGCAGTTTTACCTATATAACCAATCCCACTGAAATAAATGGCACTAGTCACATGAGTGAAGTTATTCATGTCCCCGTGCCCAGGTTAAGGGCTGTGCTAATCATCCTACTGATTCCAGCTGGATTACTCACAGAGCAAATGGAGATCAATGTGAACGAGGATGTCAGAACATGGTCCTAAAGTCAGCAAAATGCTTTTAATATCCAGGAAACAGGCACTTGAGATAGAAAGGCTGTAGAATCTGGTAGGAAATGTGCTATGTGAGAAAACTATTAATGCACAGGCTGCTCTTCAGACGGTTTCCAAAATGAATTAATCTCTATCGCATCCTTATACAAAGAAGCTAAGTAAGCACTATTACCACTTCACAGAGGAAGAAGCAGATTAGTTTTGAGCTCTTTGGGGCTGGACTTGTTCTCCCATCACCACAGCGTTTGGGCAATGCCAAAAGCAGTGCAACCCTAATACTGATTACAGTTTCTTTACACTACCCTGACACAAATGACGTGATGGAAATCAGTTGCTGATTTGCCCAAACTTGTGATAATTTAGGACTGCAATGAAAATACCTATGCTGGCAATGACCTCATCTTCACTTCCCCATTGCATCATGCACATGATGTAAATTATTATGACTCATAATGCCTGTGACAGTTACATAACAAATAACAAGTGTCATGTTATTTGTGGGAGTGGGAGATTTTCCCACTGAAAAGGGCCAAAGGCTGTGCCTTGCTCTATGTTTGTTTCCAAGAAGAAATTATCTCTTACATGATGCCATTCTTTGCAGAAACACTGTAATTTCATCTTCCCTTCCAGTGAAATTCAATACAATTATTTTAATAATTGTAATGGCACAATCAGAGTGTCACTGCTTATTAATGAACTGTAATGTCTATCCCTACATGTTTCTAGTCCTCAGCAAGTGTGAGACCAATTCAGTCCAGGTGCACTCAGAATCAATGAGAGTTTGGAAAAGCTGTAGTTCAGCTGGTCTGTAGTAAAACAACAACCTTCCATCCCTTGTCAGAGTGAAACATCAGTCAGAAACTCAAGTTCCTGATGGTAAATAAAGTTCAAGGATTAATTCTGCACACCTAGTATGAGGCATATGGTCAGTGCAGCAGATGCTTGGAAACAAGCACAACCAGCTGCAGTACTGGGCAGTGGCTGCTGTTCAGAAAAGCAACAAACCTGTCAAGTGGCAAGGATTTTGTAGGTTTCTCCAGTGCTTTTGCAAATCATTGATGTCACCTGTGAAGTGCAGAGGCACCTTTTGGTCATTTGCCATCATCCCATGGTTGTATTCAACCTGGCTTTTGTATAAGCTCTTTAGCAGTTTTGTGCCTGGTATCAGTGTAGTACCAGCAATGGCAAGTTGCCTTCCAGCCAAGACTCTGCCAGAAGGACAGGACAGCGAGGCTCCTTCCTTGCCTGTAGGGTCCCACCTGCCCTGCCTTTCCCTCTGGAGTCCATTCGTCACTTCATTCTGCCCTCTCACATCCCACCCATAGAAATCTTGCTCCTTCCTTGTTACCTCCAGGACACCACTCGCTGCTCCCAGCTTTGTTCTCCCCAGCCATGCCTCACACCCTTCGAGGACCAGGCCTTGTTGGCACAGCAGAGCTTGAGAACAGCCAGTTTCTCATCAACAACAAAAAATGCTAATAGCTCCTCTACGCCACCACTCCCCTCCTTGCTCCATCCAGGGAAGTGGGGACCTGAGAGTGGGTGCTGAGACCATATGCATTGGTGCATCTCAGCCCAAAGATGATGCTGCTTTACAGTGGGTGTATCTCTGGTGCATGTGCTATGTACCAAGTTCCACCTTGTGGCGACACTCAGAATGGGCTTCTCCACAAAGCCCGTGGCAGCACCAGCAAACCTCTTTCTATTCTTTACATTGGCTTTTCTTCCCCGTTCCCCTTCCAGGATGCTTGACCGGTCCTGCTGAGCCAGGGCAGGATGACCTTAAAGTTTCAAACAGATATTCTCCCCAGGTATCATGTTATGGCTGTCCTTCAAATCACTGCTTAAAACCTTCCTCTCCTGGTATGCTGGCAAGAAGCCTTATGACGGGCAGGTTTCTGATGCACTGAGGTGACCACTGCCACCTTGCTCGGTATTTCTCAGCCCCACTTTCTCTCTGTATCCTTTGGCTGTTTAACCTTGTGTGCAAGGTCTCTGGGAGGAGAATGGTCCCTTCTCCAGCTCTGCTCTGATCAGTCCACGCAGCCCGACCCTCTTTCCCCAAAACAGGCTGACTATACCCAGACTGCCTACTGGGAAGGATTGCAGGCCCACACTGGATCATGCTATGTGCTAGCTTGCTATGGATCAAAACCAAGTTGGGGAATGTGCTGGCAGTTAAACGGTGCAGAGCCCTGGCCCTGGTTTGCATAGATGAAGCCAGGCTGCCTGCTCAGCAATTTCACAGACAATTCAAATTGTGATCTTTATTCGTGAAAATCTTCATAAATCTTTGTGCCAGTCTGGGTCATTCAAAGGGGAGCCTGGATCCATGCACAGCACAGGCTGTGACCCATCAACAGCTACTGCCCTGCACTCTTGATGAAATCCAGGCAAAACACCTAACTAAAAAGTTCATTGCACTCAGGAACGCAAAACCACACTGAAGGTTTGGTTCGATCCTTCCACTGGTCCCTCCGTTACAGTGCACACCATAGATTTGGCTGCCGTCAGAGGCACTAAAACAAACGCTGGCTTGCAGTAAATTACAGCTTTTCCAGTATTTGGTGTGAACAGTGCGGGAAGAAAGTACCTGAAAAGGACATCAACTTGATGGATAGGACCAGCATCAATAGCCAGGAGCACTCATGCAGCTTAGTTGCCTGACTCCTAAGGCATGTTTCTAGGCACATGCTGATGAAGATGTTCTTTTCATAAAACTGAAGTCAATTGTAGGTAGGTCCCAGGTTCATTTTTATTAAGGACACTTAGCAGCTTTTCTCAACATATTCTTCAGAAGCTGAAATTTCTTCCACAGATGAAATGCAGGTCACGCTCACCATTCTGTAGCAGGAAAAAATTTGTGCAATAATTCAATTGCACAATTGAATTATGCAAAACTAGGGAAAATGTCATTTTTTCCCCTCAAAGTGATTTATCTGGAATTTCAGCACTCTATAAATTTAGCCAAAAACAACCAACTCAACTTGTTTGTTGAGTGTGGTGTCTCAATACAGGGCTTTAAAAGGTACCCATGTGAGGGGCAGCCTGAGCTGTGAGATTTTTCACACACACATTGTCTAAACTGGTTCGTTTAATGCATGGAAGTACCTCAGTTTAGAAGAAATTGTGGCAAAATCTTCTCTACCTGCATAAAAAAAAAAAAACAAACACACACACACAAAAAAAACCTCCACGTTTGACCAAGGTCTGCAGCTTCCTGTTCTGGTGGGCTTGACAGAGCAAGGATTGAGACCCTCCACCCATGGTAAGGACCTAGGGGACGCAGGGGCTGGGGATTAGTCTCGTAGTATTTGTATATCTATAGCACACTGAACAAGGGGCCAGGGGAAGGCAAGATACAATTCACCTGTCTAGATTGCTATAAGCCTAAAATTTCTTGCAGGTACCTACATTTAGCCAGCTGAATCCCACCCTGGATGATCAAATCACCAAGTATTTGTCTGCAGCTATCATTCATAAATACCTGTTTATATATGTCGATCTCCCTGTAAAGGAAACTATACTTGGCTCCCAAATCATCAACACCTTTGGCTCCCCAGAGCTGCCTCTCCAGTCAGCTGAGTTTCTGGATCTTGCACAAACCATCTCTTCTCCACATACCTCTCCCTTTTGTTTTTCCCTGTAGTTGACTATATCCTTTCATCTCTTCTACTTGCAACAGCTTTCCAAGCAACTGTGTTTCCTTCTTCCTCCTCTGTCATTTCCTCTTTAAAATCTATTTTTCCCCAAGCATCCTCTTGCCCAAACTCATCTGCATTTGGGCCTGATGCTAGGGCTTTGCACACCGGCAACAATTTCAAAACCAGCTGCGGGCTTTAGTTTTACTAGAAGACATTGCTTAGATTGGAAAACTAGGAGCTTTTGTATCACAATTAAAAAAAGACCCGAAATGAATTTTACTTATCCTGTCTGAAAAAGAGACAAGTTGTATGTTTAATGCACTGAGAAGTGTCAGTATCACAAATTCTTCCGCACTACTAGAAACTCTACAGCTCAAAAAAACCCCATGTAACGCATCAGACACAACCTGCATCAAATTGGGTGTGCTAGAAGCCTTTTGTTTGTAGGAAAGGAGATTAAGGTCACAGGCTGCTTCAGAACAGATCCCAACTGATCCCAAGCAGCATTATCTCCACCCACGGAGGCTGAAGTTCAGAAGGTGCTTCCTCAGTGCTCCCAGCTAAAAAGGGCAGGTGGAGATGATTCACTTGGAAATTTAGAAGTTAATCCTCAGGAATACCTGACAGAAGAAACAAGGAAATGGCCTGGTTTGTAGGATTTTACTAACCCTTCCTGGCTGATTCTCACCCTGGGATGCAGCAGAGGGCCTTCCTATAATGGGGCTGTGGCATTCCCTGCACAATGTACACACTGTCTTGGATGAAAAAGTCAGTGTATAAGAATAAGGCATAGTACAAATTAGCTATTCTATAATCTGTGTGAGCACAAGGGCTCCCAGTTCAGAAACAAACCAACTTCATGAGGCAAGAGAAAGATTATTAATAGCCCACCGAGTTTAGCAGATGCATTGCATACTAAATGTAGATGACCCCTTTATAAAATAAGCAACAAGAAACCCATCCAGCTGAATTAAATGCATTCAAAATAAAAGGCACAGACCGCTAAATCACAGCAGCTGCTGTGGCTCTGTGGGTAAGGGAGCATGCTCAGTTTTCTTCCCTGCTCAGATCTCCATCCAAATGCAGAGTAAACAAAACCATGTAAACTTTTCAGAAACTCTCATCTACAGTAATACCCACTTCTGCTACCAAAACGTATCTCAGGTGTCTCCTACTGACTGTCAGATATTTTACTGAGACTGAGCCACGTGCCTGTGGTTAGTTCTGGCATGGTAAATACAGACGTTTTACCTATGTTGGGAAAAAAAAAAAGAGAAACTAAAGAAACTGAGTTTCAACATACAGCCATAAACAAAACATATCTGTCTATAAACCACAGTATCTGAGAAATTTCTGACAAGCTACATAGCACAAATCTGATCCTGCTAACGAACAAACATGTGAGCAACTTTTCTTGTCTAAGTAGCCTGGCATTCAGAGTGACTTTGGCACTTGTGCGTGTTATGTGTCAAGGAATTTCAGTAAATACTTTTTTAAAAAGCTTGGCTCATTCAGCACTTGTGTATTTTTCTGCTTGAGACAAGAAAACAGATTAACAAACAGCCACTGAATTCTTCTTGGTTCCTAGCCTCAGAAGACTCAATAATAGTCACTGAAAAATGACCCACAGGCCAGAATAGGAAATATTTTAATAGTTCCAGATGTATTTCTTAGCTTTCTTTCCCCAGTGGTTATATAATGAATGAGATGCCTACAAAAAAGTGTAACATTAACCTCTGTTTCACCTTCCTGTCCAATTTCTGGCATCTGGGAAAATCACAGCAAAGATTTATCGAGCCTGGGAGAATCTTCTCACATTTCTCCTTGTAGTGCTAAACTGATTATGTTCATGGTCAGTCACTTATTGGTCTATTAATTTTTTTGTTTCTTTGTTTACAGCTCAGCTACAGTAAGAAAGCAGCTATCTCATGAACTAAAAATAAGCACTGCTGACTTTCCCCATTTCTGTGGGATCACAATATTCCATTTCAACCTGTAGCTATCACAGTCCTGAGTTGTTTCTTCTCATCTGAGTAAGTAAAATACAATGAAGAGGTAACAAAGCAATCTATTAAAAGTCCATCAAGGGAATAAAGAATATTTCATTACCCTGTCTATAAGACAAGCCTCCCAGTCTTGGTACCAATTGAATCTTCCTAAATCTCACTTGCTAGAATGGCAGAGAGGATTTCTTCTTTTTTAGAAACATTACTTATTTTGTACTTAACATTTATAGTCCTGTGGACAGACGTTGAGCTGAGGTGATTTATCCTGTCTCTGCTGTCTTCACCAAAACCCATGAGTTTACTCAGTTGAGCATCAGTCTCACCCAGTTTCACCATAAAGGGGAGGAGATCTGCATCAACTTTTCTGGACTTGCAGACACGTATCCAGACAAGCCACCTTTCCTACCCACACAGCTAACCCTACTAACAGAGAAAAATCTGTTGTCTCTCTCTGTAATACCGACAAAATGCTGCATTGCTTCCGAGTGAGAGAAAGGGGAGGCAAAGGAGGCGGGGAGAAGAGGGGAAGAAAAATAAAGCTCTTGGACGAAACAAGAGAGCCGAAATGCAAGGACATTTCTACAGACTTACTGTTGCAAGCGAGGAAAGTGCCATTCAATTCCATTGCCGCAAAACAAGTCGATGTGCAGCAGCAGAAAGGGCTCCGGGAAACAGCTGTGCCCAGATGTTAGCACTGGCGCGGGGTGGAAGCCAGACCTGCGAGGCTCCCTCTGCTCCCGTAATCCCCAACGTCAGCTCCCTTCGGAGAGGCCTGCTCCTTCCTCTTGGCTGGAAATGCGTCTTCGCTATGACTCCTCATTTATTTCCCTCCCGCACCCGCACGCCGCCGGCCCAGCGCAGCGAGTGCGGCCGAGCGCCCCAGCCCAGCGCCGGCGGCCCCGCCCCGCCCCGCTGCCCCCCCGCCCCGTGCCCGCTGCGGCCTGACAGCGGAGCCGCCGCGCCGGGCTGCCGGCTCGTCCGCAGCCTCTGCTCCTTTCCAGCAAGGATTCCACAAGTCACAGTGCTGCAGATCTGTCTTTCCGGCTCCCCAGGTCATGGGAAGGGCCTTCAACAGATGCCGGTGGTCGGGGCCTGGGTGTAAAGAGCTTTTAGACCCTCCTGGGGGCATATTTCTTTTTGCAGGGAGCGGGGGAACCAGGTCAGAAATTGCCAATGTAGGAATAGAAGCTGTAACCGCAGCTCGCAGAGGCATGAGTTTAAAGCCAACGAAAAGTTACAAGCTTTGTATTTGAGACAGCGAGACAGAAAGCAGGAGAAACTCCACTGTCCTGAGGCTTCTACTGAGTGGCACTTTCTCCCACTCTGTCCCCTACTCTTGAATTAGATTTTCAAGTGTAGAAAAATAATGCTGGCAAACAGGGAGGGGGAAAGAAAGGGAATCCAGTGTGGGAAAGTAAAGTTTCCCTCTACTTGAATGTTTGGGGGAGATTTTCAGCTATTGTTCTGCTGTTGTTTATTTCCATTTCTGGTTATTAGGTTATCTTGATGCAAACAATTGATGGAGTTGTTGGCAGATTCAAAGCTGTCACTCCTCAGTAGCTGTAAACCCGCAGCTCCGCTGATAAGGGATAAGTCCCTCTCTGATGATGATAGCTCTGGGAAACACATGGTAAAAAATATTTTGGGACTGGGACTGTTTGTCCCTTCCTGACAGGAGGAACTGGGCTGCTCCTTTGAGAGCCCAGACGTTGCTCTCAGATAGTTTTACAGTCCACAAATAAAAGGCTACTGCCACTATCCAAGGAAAATTGCTATAATATAGCAAAGCTCCTTGTGCTAGTACAAAACTAACAAAACCAAACAAGTAGAGAAAAAAAAGAGCAGATTCCACCCCATGCCTCCTCAGAAACACACTCTTCTACCTCACGATCACCAGCATGGCATGGGGGGGGGCTTATCTCCTACTAGACACTTTCCAAAGGACCCAGAAAGGAGCACTCCTTTTGCAAACCCACAGACAAAGAGACATTGACTTGGACAGGGGCAAACTTGGCAGCAAAGTCAGCTGCTGGCAGGCAGGACAGCAGCTGGAGGCACCGAAGAGATCCCCCATACAGCTTCAAAAGCTTCAAGGCAGGAAGATTTCTGGAGGACAACACCAAAACCTATTGCCCTTTCAGCTGATGGGGAAGCGTACTGGAGGGAGTGTACAAGAGGCTGGTGGATGAGTCATCCAGACTGGAAACTCCAGTAAAGCTGAGGTGATGAGGGCACTACGGTTTTCACAAGGGAGTAAAAGTAGAGAAAGGCAGTTTGAAAGCGGTGATGGGAAATGGCATTATAGTAACTCCTTTGCTCTTTATATCACACACCATTGCATGCTGACGTTGCCTAACACAAGCCCCTTAGACATGTACTGGCCAGTATCCTTATTCCCTCTGTGGCAAAGAGGGGAGATGTAAGAGATCTGCATTAATCCAAGAAATTATGAGGCCCATAATCTGGATAGAACCTTTCCACAGCAGCGTAGGGCATGATAGCACCAAGACATGACCATCACTCCCCTGCACCGCTGTGAACACCACCATGATAGCACTGACTGCCTCAGGTTGGGCAGAGCATCGCTAAGCAGGCAAGACGGAGTTTCTCTGCCATCATCCCTTGAGATGTGACGATGAACCCCTGCATTTACCCCTTCATCACAGCCCACTGTACCTTCTTGTGCCTCCTTATTGCCATGCTGCCTTCTCCATGATTGTAGCAGAAGTGGTACCAGAAACAGTGCTGTCAGAAGCATTCACAAAACTTTGCCCAGCTTTTCACTTTACCCCATTACATGTACTCTCCATACTTCTCTATACACCCAGAAGCAACACCATTTAGGCTGCTTTGAGCACTGTGGGAACTTCTGCCACCTTAAACTATGTCATCAGCGTTCCTAAATCCTTGATGCGCTTAACGTTGTAATGTGTGCTCAGAGCAAGTCTGGCACTGGCAGACAGCCTTTCATTTCTCGCATTCATCAGAAAGTACAGCAATCACCATCAGAGCCAGTGACACCTGGCAGCAAACACCCAGAAGCTGAGATCACACAGCACAGGTCTCATCAGAGCCTTGTTTCAGAAGACAACAGCCCTTTTAGTGATATTTCTGCATGCACATCATATGCGCTTGAATTCCCTTTCCTTTGCATTACTGAAACTAGTGAATGTCCAGAATAACAATGAAACCAAAGTGACATGAGGATCTACTGGGCTCCTGTGAGCTGCAGAAGTCCTACTAACAAACAATATTCTAAGAATAATACAACAGTTTAAGAATGTCACATGAATGTGCCTTTTTTCTTGTCCACACCATCATTTCTGAGCTCACCAAAATGCAGAGTCAGGGCATTTCCAGGACTGGAGACAGGCTGTGGGGTTGGCATTGCTTTCCCAAAGCAAAGCTGCCACCTAAAATAGTACAAGGTCAGCGCCGTGATATTTTACCAAGGGACGAGTCCTAAAGCCAGGACACACCTTGCTTAACCCCTTTGCTCTGTAGCCATGTAAGTGAGCTTGGAAAGATTTAAATGTCAGCTGGGCAGGGTGAGAAGCCTGCCTCCCTCTGTAACACACCCTCCAACCATCCATGTGCAGAGGTACCAAGATATCTGCTGAACTGGAGTTGTGCAAAGACAAGGAGCGCTCCCTTTTCTCGAACACCTACACCCCTTTGCCTTCTCCTCCTTTGTGCACACACAGCCCAGCCCAGGCAGCAAAGAACATTTGCAGAGTTCAAAGCCAAAAATGTTTGGAGGGTTTAATTCAACGCTGAACCATAAATCATAGCAAACCCAAAGCAAAGCAGTTTACCTGTCTCCACTCCAAAAGCATGACTCAAGTGTCGATTTAATTGTATGAAGTGGAATGAGTAGCTTTTCATCTCGGAGGAATGCTACACTGCCTGATCACCAAGTATTTCTTATGGAGACGATGCCTCCTGGCTCCCTCTGCCTTTCAGGCTCTCACACACACCCTCCTCATCGCAGATAATGTTCCCAACAGCCTCTCCCAAAGATAACAGCAAAGTGCTTTGTTTGCTTTACAAAAAGGACTCAGGATTTCTGCCGCTGTGACACAGCAGGAGTGTTAAGAAGCATTTGGGGGTTATATGGCCAGCAGGGAGCTTTGGTAGCCATGTGGGGGTCTTTTGTCAGCAGGAATATTACTGAAAGCAGCACAAAAGAAAATGTCATATTAAATAGAGTTCATGTCAATGCAGAAGCAGGACTGGAATTTTTCAGTCACTTCTGTTGTGGTCTGGCTGTTCACAGAAATGTTTTTCATGTCTTTCCCAGTCTGTTTACTGTTTTAGGTGGGATGTTTTGCCATCCTCAGATCGCTGGGTCTCTACATCCAACTGTCATGTAACTAAATTAGTAATACATGGACAGCAAATGTAAAATTTTCACTTGCCTTTTACATTTTGGGAATTGCTCAGGGCTTTTATGAAGCAGTCTATATAGAATTTGGAAGGCCAGCTCCAGTCACCTTGATGACACCTTTTGTAAAGGTATTGTTACTCTTTTGTTATCAGTACTGTCTTTCATTAGGTGGACATAGTTCTTGTCGATAAACACCTTGTGCTTCCTGCCTGTGCAAGATCTGGGATTGAAAGGACTGATCCTGCCACTGAGTGTCCTCTACCCAACATTAACCTATCAGCAAATTTTTCCACAACTGCCAGGTTTCTGTCAGCTGCCAGTCCTTCACCTACAAGAAACATGTTGCAGTGTGGGGAAGAGCAGCCTCACGGCTCAGCAGAAGCTGGCAGAGCTCAGCACCATTGAAAATTAGGTTCCCTTAGGAGATAAATTGGAAAAAGCTCAGGAACACGATTAATGACTCTTCTAAGAGATTACTGGGTTTGTGGACAACTCACTGGGCAAAATAATTCACTGGAGTTTATAAACTAGGGTGGAATGGAATTAACACAACACAGTATCATAACATTCAGAGAAGGGGTTGAGCAGCCAGATGCCTTCTTTGTCACCGTGGACAGCTGTGCCAAAATATCTTCAGACTGAATGATGTTGATCTACATATCTTCATTTAAACCATTTATTGTCACTAGTTACTCCCATGCAGGAGGGTAGTACATAGCCACAAGAAAAAAAAGCGACAGATGCTGGGATGTGTAAAGCTAAACCTGCTGGTGTCATAATCGTGTACAAGTCCCATTAGAACTAATGAGGTATTGCTGCTTGAGCAGAAGATAAATTTCACTTACTAAGCCAGAAATACACCTATCTGACTCTGCATATCTAAAGTATTTGGAGGGCTTTTTCCTGAGTATAAGTTATCAAGAGCAGTTCTAACCACCAAATAAAGCAATAAAACAATTGAAAGAGTCGTCTATTACCGTATTGGTCACAATTAAAGACTTACAGAGTTACCAGCTCAACAAGTCTCACATTGATTTCAGACTGAAAAATTATATGAAAATAGAGGAAAAAACAAGATTATGCATAAGATTTGGGAATAAAAGACCTAAGTTTTGCTAGTTATTCCAAGAAGTTCATTATAAATAGGAATTTCAGTATAAAGGAGACAAATAATTTGACCTCTGTCCAATAGTACTAGGTATGATTTAGATATCTCACTAATTTTGTCTTCAGACTAATTTTAATCTGTGTTGAAAGTTTTATTTCATGTCTGTTTACCTATACCTAATTTCTGTCACTACAGAATAGATTTATGAGTGTCTGAGACTAATTTTTGTGCATTTCTATGCTTTAACAAATTTAGGTTTAAGTGAGCCCTCTAATGTTGAATTCCCTGACTTTAAATATTTTGATTCTGGGATAATGAAAATGTCTTTACCAAAGAGCTATACAGAAAAGTACATTTAGTCTTAAATACTTACTTGCAAGATTTTTATTTTTTTTTTTGGGGGGGGGGGGGGCAGAGACTTCTTTTAAAGCTATGAAAATCTCACCTGTCAAGAGTGAATGAGAGGCTCAAAGAAAATGTCACTCATACATTTCATCAAATTCTCAGTTCAGTGCATCAGTAAACAGCATGGAGCAGCCAATACTAGACAACTGCATATGCTTTATAACTGTGTGAATAATTCAGTAAATCTGAACATTAATATGAAGTTAACATTGTGTGAATGAGAATAACCTAACTGGAGAACCTAGTAATGTACTAGACTTACTGGTATGAAAACATTACTTGGAGTGATTATCACTGTTAGGAAAGAATAGCGGGAGACTGGTATCAGGATCCTGCCACTTTTATCCATTAATGGCTCCTTCTGATACATCCCAGATTATAACAGAGCTGAGACACTGAGCTTCATAACCACTAACATCCAGGTTAGCAAGCACATTTCTAACTTAAAAGACCACAGTCATTAGGCCAAGTCATCTGCTGTCAGGAATGCTTGCCACACATCTTGCACCGCTGCCTCTTTACAGCCAATAGGACTGGGGGTACACAAGTTAAGTATGGAGGAGGGTTGATTATTAACATCACAATAGTTCCTTTTAATATGCTTCATCTGTCAGCTTAACTCTCTGTAACTGGGATAATCACAATAATTGGATGCAATTGTTCATATCATTACCTAATTGCAGCTTTTTTTCACTGCAGCCAATTCATGTGAATTTTAAATGTGCAGAAAATATGGGAAGTCTGAATTACACTGACATTTTAGAAAATCCTATTATGTAGAAGATGGTCCCACAAGTTTAAATTGCATATGAGAATCTTGTGATTCCAGAGTGTGCAACACAGGCAATCAGTGATGTTACAGGTAAGGCATTTTTATTTCTGATCCCAAAGAGTTAAAACTACAATTCACACAAGCTCAGTGACATCAGACTTCCGTCCATGCCCATCAGAACAATTCATGTGGAGTACCAAAATGTTACTGAATTGCTAACATCTCCAGAGCAGATGTTTATGCAGAAAGTATGCAAGGAATTCCTGTGTCTCCCAGAGTCCCAGTGAATAGCCAGCATTTTTGGTGTTAATTTATAATCAGCCATGCTCTTTGAAAAGCCAGACAAGAGATGAAGAGAAAGACATGTACTGAAATCATTTAGGACCGAAAAAAAAAAAAAATCAGACAAGGTGACAATTTATTACGAGATTAATTTTTAGATTAACTTATTTCCTAAATGAATAAAAGGATGAACTTGTAAAATCTCATCAAATGTATTCAAAAGGAGTATTTGTAACCTCTAATTTAGCTTCTTTTAATATCTAGTTTCATTTCATAAGATGAAAGTTAGGAGCACAGTTCAACAAACTGTCACTGAAGACAGGGGAGCCTTTGAAAAGAATGAAGAGGACCAAATTAAGATGCTGAAGTATCTCAAAATAGACAAAGTGAATACCCTTCAGAGAGGTAGTGTTGCAAGTCTGAGATCACGTGCTATATCTTTATTACAAAGGGAATAATGAACCTTTGCTTAAAGTGCAAAGTAGAACTCTATATAAAGGTACAACTGCTACTTCCAAAATCACGCATTTATACTCTTTGACAGAAGCAAATGCAGCCACATTCCTCTGGCTGGTGGTGTTATTTGGATTTTTAACATGAAAACACGAAGAGGATATCAGGGTGCAGAAAGAACCATAAAAGTTGCCCATTGAGGAAGCATTTTATTGTTTTTTGGTGCCTCCTCATCAGTTCTGCAAGTCTGGTGCAGCCAAAGCAAAAAGGTTGAATGACTCATTTCCTTCCTGCTCCTGCTGGAGGGCACCTAAAGCAGCAAAGCCTTTACACAGATGTGCACCCCCTCCAATGTAGACCTGGTTTGTGCAACTACATGCAGACGTGCCTGTGGGAACAATACCCGGAAACTAAGGCACAGAGCTACCCAATTGCTATTAATATATACAGTCCCAGCTACGAGCTTGTGGGCTGTACAAGAAGGAGAGAATAAAACCCTGAAGCTGTGATCTGGACCTTGCCTTCCAGTTTGTGGCACCTCAGGCACCTCCCTAAGCTCCCCAGGGCTTCCCTCATCCACCTAGTCCAAATGATGCCATCAGCTACCCTTGTACACAGCATGAGATCCTTGAATCCTGAAAACTTCACCCTCCTCTCACTCTGGCCATTTATTTGGTAGAGCAAAAGGTGAAAATCCTCACGGACATCTATTTTTCTACAGAAATTGCACTTGTAGCTGACACACTCCAGCTTATAATAGTGGTAGATCTCTTTTAGATGAAAAGTAAAAAGGTCTGCTCTATGAAAACAGAAGACAACCCAACAAACAAGCTTTGGCTGCTTATTGAACATTTCACTCAAAAGCGTTAAAACCATATGGTGTCTCAGCACAAGAACACACCAGAAGGACATGATGGGACATGTTCTTGCTGTTTTATGCCTTATATTCTTCAACCCCAATGAGAATGCAGACCTGATGCTTTTAATCCCAAGGTGCCAGCTGCAGCCCAGGTTAAAATGAGCTTTTGAAGGGTTTTGCTCACTTTCTAATGTATCAGAGAGAATTCTGGGCTGCACTTTGAAGATGCAGGGTTGTATATTTTTAAGGCCAAGTGCAATTAAAAAGAGAATTAACCCTTTCTGCCAAATAGGAAAAATACAGTGAAGCCCCCAAAATTTTTTCTTGCATTAGGAAACTGGTTGTTTTCAGGTCAAAATTAACACTGTAAAAGATTCCATGCTAAACCCACACTGAGGGTCAGGCCATACTTTGTTAATCTGTCACTGATAGTGTCTGGGGGCTCCTGTGGGGCAAAAGTGCTGCTCCTTGAACTCAACAACTTTAAAAACAGTACTTGGGTGTTTAAACACAGAATTCTTCACATCATTTCAAGTGCTCTGGGATGTCCCTGCTGGCTGCCTGCTTCTGCTCCAGAAGGCTGTCAGTCCCCAATAGGTCCTGCATCAATGTCTGCCAGTCCCTAGCAGATGTATTTTGTATCCATGGGCATCTTATATGACAGGCACCTAAATGTAGGCAACTGTAGGCAACACTGTCCTAAGAGCAATATCTTCCCTTGGGAGACCTTGCCTTGCTTACCAGCATGAGGAAGCCCCTAGCTTAGAAATTAACCCTGAAATGTTAAAGGATTATTTAACTAGCCCCTAGAATAGCCTATCTAGAGTTATGTTGTAATACAAACACAAGTAATAAGCTTAATAGAAGAGTTATGTGCAGTTTACAGCAGGGCACAATGGGGAGAAACACAGTTGTTCTGGGACTTCCCCACTAGTCTCAGTGCCTTAGATGAAGGCCACTTAGACGGCAATAAATGAAGGTAAATGGAAACAACACAGCCCTTGCTTCACGATTTCCTGGGCACAGTAAAGGATACTACTGAACCTGTCTTGCTAGCCTGGGCAGAAAAGAAGATGCTGATTTCGTAGGCAGGTACCAGTTCATCTGGCTGGTGAACCAAGCTGTTTCCTCACTTTCTTTGATCTACTGCAGGGCTCATATGGAAAAGCATATGCAAGCCTGCCGGTTTGGCTGAGCCAGCCTTCTCTTTCCCTACCAGCAAAAATGATGTAATATGCTAGGAAAGCGAGGTGATAACACAGCTATACATTTTTCTGATGACAGACTCTGCACACGCTCAGGACACCACCACTTCTCACACCCTCCCATCCCAGTGAGAAGGATTTTCTTTCTTTCATACCAAGTTCCCCTGACTGTATTCCCACAGACACTATTTCCAGTGACATACCTCCCATTCTGCAGGATCTAGGGCACAGCTTGGAGCTAACGTGGCCAGCAAGAATCAAAAATGAGGCCAGGCTATCTTCAGGTAATCAAGCCACTTCCTTTGCAGTTCTGCCACCAGGGCATGCTGCAGCCATGAGCCCTCTGTTTCTCTGGAAGGTGGCAGTCAGACACCCCTCTCCAACAGCACAGCCTATATCCTCTCCCTGCACTCCAGCTCTTTGCAACAGATGACATTGTGCTGCCTGTGATCAATTTGCTTATGTCTCATTCTACCCTTGCAAAGGCTTTGGAGGTAGCTCTAGCACTCCATATTCATGTTGTCCCAAAGTGAACAGTCTCCTTGAGATTATCTTTTGGGACTAAAGGAAGATGTTCTTGTTCATTGTGCAGCCCTAACTCAGCTGGCCTTCTGGGTCATTTATCTGTGCCCAAGTTCCTGAGGATATAGGGATGAAGATATATTTAAACACACTCCATTTGACATCCTGAAACAACATAGCCAGGAAAGACACTGTTTGGTGCTTGGCCTAAATTACTGGTTTCCAGGGAGGTGAAAATAACTCAATTGTAAGGTAAAAATTAAAAATAATGTCTCCTGAGGTTCACCTTAGGAACTTCCTTCTCACCTGGCCTGATGCTCCTATAAGCTTCATCCCCAGTGCTCTCAAGTGGCTGCCTCCTGCCCTCAGCACGCTGACCAAGAGGGAACACTGGGTTCAACAGTTTACACTAAATGTAAGCTGTCTGAATCTGGGACTGTCAGGATCACCATCTGCTGCAAACACATTTTTGCTCATGCTCTTCTTAAAACAGAACCAAGAGCTGGGGACAAATCCAGATGAAAAATCCTAGGTATAGGGGTGTTTGGATTTCTTTTCCTTCTGAATTGGGTGGCAGTTTCTCATTGTACTGCACTTTACAGAGTGCGTGGTGGGTCTTTTCCATCTTCTACTCCAAAGATTCAGATCTCATCCCACCCTCTGCCAGGCGAGGGCCTTGCTCAGCACATCTTCGTATGATAGACATCTAGAGCACAGAGAGGTGTGGAAGAACAATTTTCGGTTTTCCCTTTAACTTATTCACCCAATGCAGAAACCAGGAGAGCAGGGGAATATCTGCAAACACATTGTGTCTGAAAGTTTGCTGACAGGAGTCAGAGAAAAAAACTTACCGGATAAAGGTAAGAAAAAACCTGTTCAATTTCTTGTGCAAAAGATTTCAAGACAAGGAAAGAAAGCCTGATAGCCTGATAAAAGTACTGAGGGCACTGAGACAGCACAAGACAGGCCCAAGCCATGCTTTTCTGACAGCCATGGCTTGGCTGAATGACCCCAGCCAGATAAGTCACAAGCGGGTAAAAAGTAAGTAGTAGAGGGGGGTCTTGGACAGGAGCTTCCAAGGGTAGGGAGAAAAGTAGAAGGAACAGACTGGAAGTTTCTCCTCTTCCAAGGATTCTTTGCATTTATAGAAATCCTGGCTGCTGTGTAAGGAAAAGAACCTCCAAAAGAAACTGAAACCCAGAAGGCAATCAAGGGAAGAGAGAATCTTATTTCCTATTAGTAAAGTCAATCAATGGGTCATTCCCAGTATCATACATTAGCTGTTGTGGAGCTCTGCCATGCCACGCTAGATTGCTTCCAGGACAGAAGAGGCTCACAAAAACCTATTCTAGGAACTGGTATCTGCAGTGTAGTTATGGGGTACAGACATCTCCCCAGTGATGCCCCTGAAGGGTAAAAGAACACTGTTAAGCATCAGTTAAATCTTTTTGTTTACTGCAGTCTTAAGGTCTGGAGAGGTGAAGGCAGTGGTCCACCACCATGTAGATGATGTGCCAAGAAACAGATTAATTTACCAAAAATAGCACTGAGAAGAGCCTTTATGACCACAGAAAAAAAAATCTTGAGTGTAAAAATGCTAACCTTATTCTTTAATTTGGTGAACAAAGGAATATCCAGAAGCAGAAGCCAAATATTGGGTTGTGAATCTAACCAGAGGCTGCTATCCTTGTTAGCTTTCATAGACGTCTTACAAATAATTGGTGGACCCTCAGCTAGTCATGGAGCACAGAATGAAAACCACTAATTTTAACAAAACATGGTACTGGGTAAACTGTTTGGGGCTAGATGTAGCAGCTTTTGACAAAAGGAGATTAGACTGTACTCCCCAAACCCCTCTCTGACCCAGGGACCTGTGAATATGTTGGTGAACTTGGAAGATAAGCCCCGTGTTCTGTTCTGCTTGAGGTCCCAGTATCACACCAGCACTGCACCCTCCAGCTGGATCTCTGCATGGAGGCATAGCCCATTTCCACCCTAATTAGAGAGTGATGTATCTGCCCAGACACTGTCGGAAAGGAATGAGTGGCTCCTTTGTGTATGCATTTTCCACATGCTTCTCCTACATGTTGGGTGTGTCTGCTTTGTAAAATCCCATTCGGCTTGAGTGAAATTACATCATAAGTGTTTCATCAGAAGTACGGCAATACCCACTGACATGTTTTGGTGAGGGATAGACTTGTAGATACAGAAGAGAGAGGTGTGGAAAACAAATAAAAGCTTAAAGCCAGGAAGTGTAAACTGGAAGCAAGTGAAAGGGTTGACTCACATCAGGAGACAGCCACAAAATAACAGCACACAAGATGTTATGAGAAAATAAAGAATACCCAGGTAGAACTGCCAGTTACAGACAATTTCAAACTGCCTCCAAGGGAACTGGAGATGACCTAAGTACAGTCAACAAGGCAAGAGCTGTAAGAAATGGATAGTTTTAAACCAACTAGGACATTTGGAGAAAAAAATATCTTTGGTAGGACAAGGAAGCAGTGCAACGTGAGATGCCAGGTTTCAGAAACTGAGCTGTTTGGCATTTATTACCTGAAACTGAAAGGTTATTTCTCCATTTTCTATGTTTGAAAATTTTACTTGGGTTTTAAAATCAGACTGTGGATGCTGGGTTTAGTTCTTCTTCAAGATACACATGGCAATATGCAAAGGAAACCCACATTCTAGTGATACCTGTTTGGCTGCATCTGCAGTAATTATGGGATAATATATAGATTTGCCAGTGTAATGAATAAACACACTTTACCTAAGACACTGGTAAGAGACTAAGCAGGATTGCTATGGAAGTATTTGTACCTGCTCAGTTGTCTGATTAGAACGAAGATTTAATACAAGGTTTGTTTATAAAGGCTTTCCTGAATACGTGGAAACCTGAATAAGACCACTGGAGGGCAGCAACGTCAAAGTGAATCATGCATCAGCATACTTTTGGGAATTGTTTGGTGAAAACCCAAACCCAAGAAGACCTTAGCAAAGAAATACAAGTAATTAGAAATATTTTTCTGCTACCTAGATGCAAACATACAAACAGTGCAACTATTCTGGTGCAAAAGATAGTACTGCAACATCATTACCTTTACTTTCCCGCATGTAAAAAATGCCACCTGAAGTCTGTATGACTTGTCCTGTTTTCAGAAAATGCTAAAAACATCCAAAACTTGATACATTCTGGACTCTATGGATTTACGGGTTTTAAAAAAAATCAATATATAATAAAAAACTATTTTCTTTATCTTTTTATATACATATATACAATTTGTATCGTATTTCTATTTGAGATAGGTACAGATACGTTTCCAAATGAATCAATATGGTTGCATTAATATAATGGGGGTGGCACACTCAGCAGAATTTTTAACTTTGATTTTTATTTTTAAGAGTGTCCTAATCTTCATAATATCAAGAAAACCTTCAAATATTAATTGAGTGGAATTAGCTTAGTGACTTCTCTGTAAGGACTGTATGGAAGTCCACTGACATTACTGAAGGTTTTGAGGTTGCCATGAAGATAAACATATGAACTTGTCTGCAAGCTGTTTTGATTAGTGAAAGGATGCTATTATTAGTCCAATATTTACACATTTAAGGAATACATGTTCACAATAATTTATTATAATTAGTCAAACACAGCTGTCCATTGCTTTCAAATATATAAGGAAATATACTGTCTGCCTTACATACCCAAGTCATAACATCCAGCTATACTTTTGATAAAATATGAGCATGGTAAATGAAACTGCTATGGAGCTTGCTGTTTTTGTAAAAAGTGTAAGATACAGTTCCATTCTGCAATGTAGTTACATACACATCACCTCTTACTCAGTACTTGAGCTCCGTGATTGCATTCAAATCACATCTCGCCATTTTATATACAAATAAGTTCTGTTATGGTCAGTCTCAGAAAGCTAACAAGCAGGAAGAAGGAGCCAGGCCTGCCTTACCCATAGTGTCATTTGGTACCTGGATGCCTGAACAAACCACCGACACCGACTGTAAGATGATTTTGATAGCTTACAATGGGAAGGACCTTTTCTGAACATGTTACTACCAGAAGAAAGCATGGTTTTGGACAGTAGTTGAACTTTGAACTTGTGGGATAATAAAGAATGTGTGGGGACCACCTGGGGAGCGTGAACAAAATAGATACAGAAAAGCAATACGATCCTGACAAGACATGGAGACTACTTTTAAGAGTGGAATAATCTTGTCTTTAGCATAACTTATGATTCCTCTGAGGTCTGTGACTTAGGCTATGTCTACCATAGCAGGTGGCTTGGTGCACTAGGAGCAGAACTGCAGTGCACAAAAGTCAGTGCTCAGAAAACAATGTCCATTCTGCAGGCATTTGGGGATGTTGTTTCAGACTAGTTTTTGCCTGATTCTGTAGATTGAGAGCCCGTTAGCTAACAGAGAACATGAGGTGAGCTCCTGGAGAGTCGTTTTAGATTAGTTCCCTCCAAAAGAATGTCATTATGCTCCATATTGCACACAAGCATAAAAAGTGGGACCCTCAGGAGTCTCTTCTGATCCACACACCCAATTCAAATCACAATGTCAGCATAAAATCTAACCTTACATGGTACAGAGGGGAAATACAGGGTAAAATGTCTGGTAGAGGTCATATATGGCAGTTAGAAAAAACATCTACATTTATACTTATAAATGTAAGCTAAAGTTTCTGGTGGTTTTTTTTTTACCCCCATTTCCTACATATATAAGTCTCTTTTCAGCCTTTGGAAGTTAAATATCTTAGAATGGTGATAAAGAGGATGATATATATGCAAATTGTTCTTAATATTCATAATATTATATGGAAATGTGAATACATACGTGAACTAAACAGCTTTACAACAGACTAGCGGCATTTATATTTTATGTTTATATGCATAAATGACAATGGCATAAAAATGGAGATCTGACACAAAATATACCAGTGTCACATGGCAAACAACTGTATATAGCTTTGGACCAGTGTTTAAGCCCTCCCTTCTGATCTTGCATTTGACTACTAGGCAGATAGATCTCACCTTCACTTCCAGTTTTCATGGTACATTTCCAGACTGCAGTTGGAAAAAGAAAAACCACCAGCTTCTTAACAGATGATCTGCTTGGCAAGTTACTGAAAGACAGTAAAGATGAAAGTAATGAAGTTTTTTTCACAGTCAGTTTTCATGTGCGTCTATATACTATTTTAAACAAAAGCGTCTGCTTTACTGCCACTACTCTAAGGCTTTCTTAAAGGCTGGGGAATAATTCTTTAAAAAATGCTGGACTTCATTAACATTCCAGTTAGCAAACAGATGTTACAATGAATTGTAACAGCACATGATGAGAAAAGTTGGAATTCTGATACGGAAACATGTCAAAATGTGAATGCTCCAACCTACTTTTAAAGGCAAAGACACACCTATGTGCCTGCACGGAAACAAAGCTACAAACATTTTCTATTGGAAAACACTGGTACCTGGTCCTACTCTTGTCAGTGATTTCTCTGACTTGCCTTAACCTTTGGAACAGGATATTGCAGATTCGCTGTGCTTCCCTTTGGGCAATTTTCCCTTTTTCACAGGGAAACTGAAAACACAGCAGTGCTTCCTAATCTAACTTGGTGTCTTATTCCAAAAGCAGACTTTGGTGAACTGATGAACTAAAGCTTGTGACACTACGTAGTCCCAAGCCCACGTGCCACATGCCTACAAACACCAGTTTCTCAACCACCTCCACAGCTGCTGTGGGGCTTGCACCCCGGGCCTTTTGCTTGTCTGCTCATGGAAAACCTGTTGGTGAATTATTTTTGTGATGGTTGTTTTCTGTGAAGTACCATCAGAGGGCAGTAACGTTGCCCACCTCCACTTCCAGCCCCTGCAAACCCCCTTACAGCAACTGGGATGGAGCCAATGACCCTGAGGGCGAC
Organism: Falco biarmicus; assembly: GCF_023638135.1. Lineage (NCBI taxonomy): Eukaryota > Metazoa > Chordata > Aves > Falconiformes > Falconidae > Falco > Falco biarmicus. The sequence goes on along the minus strand of NC_079291.1, from coordinate 57,082,895 downwards.
TGAGAAGCCTTGGGGCCCACAGTCTGGTTCTTTCAGAGGAATACGCAAGGGGGAGGAAAATGAAAAAAAAGAAAGAAAGAAAGAGAGAAAGAAAGAGAGAAAGAGAGAAAGAGAAAGAAAGAAAGAAAGAAAGAAAGAAAGAAAGAAAGAAAGAAAGAAAGAAAGAAAGAAAGAAAGAAAGAAAGAAAGAAAGAAAGAAAGAAAGAAAGAAAGAAAGAAAGAAAGAAAGAAAGAAAGAAAGAAAGAAAGAGAGAAAGAGAGAAAGAAAGAAAGAAAGAAAGAGAGAGAAAGAGAGAGAGAAAGAAAGAAAGAAAGAGAGAGAAAGAAGGAGAGAAAGAGAGAGAGAAAGAGAAAGAGAGAAAGAAAGAAAGAGAGAGAAAGAGAGAAAGAAAGGAAAAGAAAGAGAGAAAGAGAGAAAGGAGAGAAAGAGAGAGAGAAAGAAAGAAAGAAAGAAAGAGAGAGAGAGAGAGAAAGAAAGAAGGAGAGAAAGAGAAAGAGAAAGAGAGAGAGAGAGAGAGAGAAAGAGAGAAAGAGAGAAAGAGAGAAAGAGAGAAGGCAGGGTAAGCAGTAAATGCTACGCCAGGATGGTTTCTAAGGAAAACATCACCCACTTCAGCAGGAGCAGGCGGCTGTTGTTAGCAACCGGCATACACAGCCAGGGCACTCTGGCAGGCTGAAGGCAAGATGGATGGTTTCTTGGGCTGATGATGAATTACCCCATCTTCCATCCCTCACAGCCCGGCCTCCGCACTGTGTGTGGCAGCTGGGGAAGGAGCAGAGGATTTGTGTCCTCCCCTCAGCTGCCAAGCTCACGGCCTGCACCGGAGCCTGATGGTGGCGGAGAGGCAAGCCAGGCACAAATCCCCTCAAAAGTTTCAATTCAACATTTTATTTCGTTTCTTATCAATTCATACAGCTCCACTGCTTTAAAAAGAGTACAAAAAGTACCTATTTTGACAGTGGCAGGGCAGAAACAGGGTAGTTGCCCCAGTAAGACATGGGTTGCCTGCCTCAGCCCTCCAACAGCCCTAGCATAGGGGCACGGCGGCGGGAGGGCGGCAAGAGGCTGTGTAAGGGGTGACGAAGCGAGGGGCTGTGTGAGGGGTGACGAGGAGCAGGGTGGGCTGCCCACCATCACCCCGCTCCGCGGTGGCCTCGGACGGCGCTGGGCGCCGGGTTCCTCCACTCCGCCCCGGGCCGCTGCCCCGCCCGGCGGCCGGGCCCTTCCCGCCCACACGGTCGCGTAGCAACGGCGGCGGCGGGCGGCGGCTGAGGGGGCGGTGGGAGGAAGCCGAGGCGTCCGGCCTGCCCGGGGCCACCCCAGCGCCGGGCTTGCCATGGCTCAGCGGAGCCTCTCCGCTGGCACGCAGGTAAGGCAGCGGGGCTGGGCCACACGGGCGCACACCCCGACACCCCCTTCACACATACACACACCACCCGCTGCGCAACCCCCCAACACCCCCTTCACACACACACTCTGCACACCCTCTACACCCCCTGCACACACCCCCACACCGCCTGTACAGCCCCCCAACACCCCCGGCACACACCCAGACACCCCCTTCAGAAACATGCCCCCTGCACAACCCCCCAACACCCCCGGCACATACACCCCACACACACCCTGCACAACCCCCCAACACCCCCAGCACACGCCCCCCTGCAAACACAGGCAAACACAGAACATCCCTACATATATACACACACACAGCCGTACACCCATGCACAGCCCTGCACACAGACACCCCTGTATGCACCCTGGGGCACACAGAGACACCCACCCACCCATGCATGCACCCTGGGGCACAGACACACACCTGCACACAGACACCCCTTTACCCTGTGCAGTGCTCAGTGCTTGCATCTCCCTCGCACACACACACACCCCACTCGCATAGCCCCATAGACACATCCCTGCATAAACCGTGGCACACATACACACTGTGTGCACATGGAGAACCGTGTCGGCCACCATCAGTCACACATACAGCCCACCAGCACAGACACCATCTCTGTGCATGCATGGCCTGTACATGCACATACTTACATACATGTCTTCACACCTCAGTGTTCACGTGCACACTTGCAGTGTGTCCCCTTTCAGGGTCCTTCCCAGGTACCTTTCCCAGCCCTTTCCCCCCAGTTTTCCTTCTCTGTTTGTTAATTCCAGCTGTTGGCACACACCCAGGGAGCTCTTTTGACCCTATCCCAGGCTTTAAACACTAACAACCTCATTTTCTTTCCTCAGGACATCTCCCACTTGCTGGCTAGCACCTTTGAGGACCTGTACACTGGAGATGTTATTGGGGTGGACACGGAGACAAATTGGATCAAGTCCCAAGGAGGAGACAGTGTTTATCATGAGAGTTTTATGGAGGAGCTACAGACGGTACAAGTTGAAACCAAGTCAGAGTTTGGAGCTCTATTCAGCTTTCATTGCTACTTTGTAATTTCTAAATCTTCTGTGAAGTAAAATAAAAAGGCAGGGGGAGATCCTAGAACTGACATTTTAATGGAAATGTGTTTGAGCACAGTTCCCCACAGAACTTTTCATATATGTTAATATTTATCACGTGCTCCTTCATGATACTTTCAGCTCTGGATGGCTTTTCAGGCAGAGTAAGACCAGTAAGACCCGTAGCCCTTTAAATGCCTGTTCTACTGGCTAACAACTTTTCCCTGTAACTGCTGCTCAGCGTCCTAGACTTCCTAACTTGCAATGAAGTATTCTCATGTGCTGCATTTTGAAACCAGATGCTGCAAGTATTATTTATATATGCTTACCTTAGTGGTGCACTACAATACATAACCCATTATTACATCCAAGATTCCCAGTGTTGCAAATGCTAAACAGTGGAAATGAAAAGTACTTGTATTAATCATTGCTCTGACAGCTATTGTCAGTGTATAGAAGTGGAGGAATAATTTGAGCAACAGGTATTTTTTCCAGTCTGTGTCATCATATCCTCTCAAAGGTTATCAGAGCTGAAAAACCTGAAGTTTTATATTTCTTTTGAGTCATTTATGAATATACTGGTGAACACAGCATGTTCTGACTAATAAACATGAATATTTACTCCTGAAATGGACTGCTTGGATATTTCAACTGACAGTACCTGTCTGTAACATGTATGCTACAGCTGAACTAGTCATTCAAGGCTCTCTGTATCATTAGAAAAAAAAAACCACACACAAAAAAAGAAAAAAACCCCCCACCCAGGCACTTTTAGAGCACAATCAATCAGATCCATTTTCATTATCAACTTTGGCATGGGTTGGAATTCTATCCTGGATTCCAGTGACAGTGGAGGGATCCCAGAATGAGCAGAGGAAGAGGAAGCATCTCATTTTAGCTGAGATGCATCCTGTACTTTCTATTTTAAAAAATTAATAAATTATTTAAATCCATTAAATGAATCAAAAGGTTAAGCCTTGTTACGTAAAAGTTCTACAGAAAGCTCAGGCTACAGATGGTCTTGAGGCCAATGTCAGTTTCTCTCGCTGTTGGTCTTGTATGTCTCTGTGTCTCTGCTATATTCCCTCTTTAACTTACATTGCTACCTCTTTGAGGCAGGATTTTTCTTTTTGAGTTGTGCTTGTAAAGCACTTACCACACTGTGCAGAGACATCCAAAATATAACAGGAGGGAGGAGTGAAGTATCACTATTGGGGTATTCTGGTGGTTTAGAAACCCTCCTAGAAACTAGGAGGGAACATTTACTTCAAATTTATTCCTACATTTACAGGCAAAATACAGTGCAGTAGCTACTGTCCACAGAAGGGAAAAGACATTTTTCTTGTCCTGAGAGGGTTTCCTCATCTTTCACAGGTTTTTCTTGGGTAACGCTTCTTACCCCACACAAGTAAATGATAGGAATGACGGTGTTTTAGCAGGCTAGTTTATACTTGTAAAGTAATGATGTTTTGCCAAGCTCTCTGTATTTACCTCTCAAAGGCAAATAGAAAATATTTATCTGTAAGGAGATGTTAACAGCAAAAATTACAGTCATTTCTTTACATTCACCCATCCTGTGACAGCTTCTTGAGGAGTATAAGTGCCAACTGACAGAAGCTGACATAGTAGAAGAGAACATCATTCAGGCCCAGGATCAAGCAAAAGCTGAAGAGCAAAGGGCCCTAAACATGCTGAAGGCAGATGTCGGGAAAGATTTCCACAAATTGGGGTTGCCACCAGGTGAGGATTCTGAAAACACTCTCTCTCTCTCCAGTACATGCTTATGGTACCTGGAGACCAATGCAACAATTGTCTAAATCACTGGCAGGACTGTCTAGTACTCAGTACGCCTTTGATTTGGCATTACATCAATAGAGAAACTTTGAAGCACTTCGTGCAGAGATTCAAGTAGAGTACAATCTGTTTAACACTGTAAGAAACTAAAGAACTAAAAAAGAAACAGGTGGTTTCCAAGGTATTAAATTTGCAATTAATGGTTTGTGACATAACTTTATTACAAGTATAAATACCTTGATATATAGCAGCAACAAACAGACATTAAATGTTTCTCTGATGTCTGCATAGTTGGGTTTGAACTGAATTTAGAAGTGTGGAGGCACATGTCTAAGTCTTGTGATTAAAATACCAGATTCTTTCTCTACCCAAAAATATTACCTGACAGTGGTAGATTATAAAGACAACATTATCTTAAGGGGCTAAGCTTTTGCATATTTTTTTAAAAACTTTTGTTTTGTTTTGTTTTACTGTGGCAGTGGCATCCTCTTTTAGGTGGATTGTGGATAATGAACTTCTCAGAAAGAATAATTTGACCTGCCCTGATGATTATATCACTGATAAATTACCTGTTACTAGAGCACCAAAAGGTAACTTTTAAAGCAGAGGATAATTTAGACTTTCTAGAACACTCAGTAAGAACTGAAGCATTGGAGGAGTAGCAGATCAGAGTATATTTTTGTAGTTTTCTGCCAAAGCAGAAGGCACTCAGTATTACAAGCATAAAATTCCACTGAAGGGACGTTGTCAAAATAAAATTGATTAATTAAAAATTATTAAGCTTAAGTGTGTTTAAATCTGAAATTTAATGGCCATTGCACATTTGTTTACAGTTCTTTCCATCTGACACAAAAACTGTATTAATTGTGACTGCTCTGCCTCTGTTCTATTTCATTAGCGCAAAGCTGCAACTGTATCTTGTGTAGAGAGAAGGGAAGTGGTTACAATAAAGTAAAAACTATTTTCAGTGAAATAAAATTATATTCTTTATTCTGGGTTTAAAATTTTCCAGTTCTGGAAATGTATCAGTTTAATTTGCAAATGAAGATCAGTAAGAAAAAACTTTTGGGCAATGTCAAAACTTCTTTACTTCTTTTACTCATGTGTGAGCCAAGGTGAAAGGTTTTAGTATCATTAAAATGAAATTTCTTGGTCAAGTCAAAACAAACATTTCAGAGTAATCAACTTAACCAAAATTTCCAAGATTTGGGGGTTTTTTCCACTGTAATTCCAAATAAAGCCAAAAATCTAACATCACCTCAGAGTTTCCTCTGAGGTGGCGATTTTGTTGTCTGACTATAGGAACATGGGACTAGATGGCACACCCTGTTTATGTAAATTTTCTGACTGTCATAAGTCCATCATGCAGATCTTTTTGTAAACTGAACAGGATATTCTAAGTCCCACTCACTCATAAGATTAACATGGCTTTCCGAGAGTAGTAACTTTCTTTTTATATGGCTCATTTCATTAGTATTTCTGAAAGCTTTTTATTACAGCATGAAAATTCATTTGTGCAAAGTAAATTATAAATGTATATTAAATTCTAGAGGATTTAAAGTGTTTTTACTATCAGCAAGACTGAAATAAACTCATACACCTATGCTCAGAATAAATGCTTATAATTAATGTGTTTCTTTTACAGAATTAAATATTTCTTTGAATTGCAGGAAAATCAGAACCTGGCTACATGAAAGAGACATTTAGTTTTCAACAGCATGTTTCTTCAAGCTCACGGGACCAGATGCCTGCAGAGGTTGCACACCTACAGAAGACAGCTGGTAGTATGTCAAATGTGTCTTTGTGCACATTAACTCTGCCTTCAACTCCAGACTCCAGCCCCCAGACTAGAAAGACAAATAAGGTACATTTTACAGATTTATTTATTTCAGTTTGTCAGAACTATAAAGCCTATTGCTGTTCCTGTAACAAAGGGTGAATATCAATGCATTGTTGATTTGGCTCCAGTATTTATTCGATTTGATCTGTCGACAGAAATGCAATATTTCTATATGAATTTTCAATGCTGTATAGCTTTCATTAGCCATATACAGATAGCTTTTTCATCATCCTCAAAATTGCCGTGTTTAATTTTGCACCATGATCTCTTTGTTTTTCAAAGAAAACTAATGCCTCACAGAAGTTAGCCTGGAAGGATAGTAAGTGCAAAGCAGAGGGAGAAAGTGAGTGTGCTTACCTTGCCAAACTTGAAAGAAGGCAGAATTACTTGAAGAACCCCCGCTTTTTACCACTAAATACTCTTCATGGAGGCAAATCTCTTGTAATTTCTCAAGTAAAGATGGAACAAACTGTAGCCAGAAGAAAAGCAGAAGGAAATAAAGGGTATGCAGTATATACAGTTTCTTGATTCTGGGCTGGAGCACACAGAGAGCTCCGCTATAGTATTACTGTGGATTTACATGCAGATACTTTGAGCTAAATGTCTGTATAGTCTCTTAGGAAACATGTCTGTATGACATTTTGGTTTTGCTAAAGGGTATGGTACCTTTTTCAGTTTTTATTTTATAATTATTTAAAGAACTTGGCAGTAAGATAACATCTCCTTTTTTTTATCTTTCAGTGATACCCCATTTATTCCTGTGTTTGTTGCCAATCCACCTGCAGTTTTGTTTTCTAATTATGAAGTTGGCCAGGTTTATGAGGTAAGGACTTACTGCTTTGTAGAGAGTTAATTCTGCTACTGAGAAGCATTATGTCCTGCCGTAATCTACATATTTCACACACTTTTCACTTTCTGCAAAAGTCTTGAGTTTCCTCTTTAAATTGAATTAATGACCCTTTAGCTTCCTTGAAGATACTCTTTCACACATGCCACTGACACACTAACCAGTGAAAACTAAAATGGACCCTTTTCAGTCTTGTCTTCATTTTGATAGCATCTGATTCAGCCCTTATTGAATAAACTGAGATTTTTAGGTTGGTTACGATGAAGTATTCGTTACTACTAACAGAGCACTAGGGAATAGCAAACATTATAATGAGTGATGGTAAAGACAATGGAGTATTTTATTTTCTTTTACATAAGATGACTATAGAGCTGCAGAACATCACTTCAACATGTCATCATGTAAGACTTATCCCCCCCTCTACTTCAGCTTTTGCTGTTGGGCCAGGTAAGCGTTCTTTTTACTGCCTTTAAGATGTTAGCACATAAGAGATCTAATTTATCTGCTTGAACAAAGATTTTTTAGAGATGTTCTGTTTGGTTCTGCTATCCATAGTGCTCAGTTCTTTAGAAACTGAAGGCTGACTTATGTCATTGGAACCATTCACATGCAACTCTTAAGCAGATTCAAATGGCCTAATGAGGAATTCAAGAAGACTAATTAATATTAAGGTGTTTGAAATTAGATTGAAATGTATCCACGGAATACCTAGATTGAGTCTTATCCAAAATTCATCTAGGAACAGACTTAGTTTCCACTGAAATTATTAGGGGAACAGGGCAGGAAATAACATACTTCAGTTACAGCAAGGAAGCTTAGGTTAGCGGAAAGTTAAGAAAAACATCTTTCCTACAGTAGAATGAGTAGGCACTGGGACAGGTTGCCTAAGGAGATTGTGGTATCTCAGTCACAACATTGGAGGGATATTGAGAAGAAGTTAGATGACACCATGTAAGCCTTGTTGTCTTGTGGAAGAGAAAAACTGGGTAAAGGTCTCTAGGTTTCTCCTCACTCTGTTTTTTGTAGCTATAAGCATGTTTCAGACAAAAAATCTTTCGGTTCAGTGGAAGATATGCACATACACTGATTACACTGGCAGGCCTTTTGTGGTCATTTATTTTTATCAGCTTGACTTAGGCAATAAATGTGGAGAGTTTACAGGCACCTTTGTTGGGGGAGATGTGATCATAAATACATATGCCAACTTTGGGAGGTTTTAATTTTTTTAATTCCCTGCATTTTTTTTCCAAGGAAAATTTCCAGGAAAGGGAGGAATGATTGCTCCTGGGATGACATGCCAGTATACGGTCCAATTTATTCCTGAATATCTAGGAGATTATGAAGATTTTATATTAGTAGGAACTCAAGTGTCAGAACCCCTTCTGATCCCGATCCAAGCTAAAAGGCCACCTCCAGTGTTAACATGTCAGTAACATCCAATTCTTAAGTTTCTCTAAAGTTAAATGGGCTTTTTTTTTTTTTAATTTCATTTGACTGTCTCCAATTTTAGTGACAAAACAAACATGGACAAATGTGGCAGTCCAGTTTCTATGTTTTGATATCTATCTCATTTTCACTCATAATTAATCTATTAGTTATTAAAATGTAATCCTGTAAAATTTTTCCCCAATTATTTGTTCTTGCCACATGAAACTAATTTTTTTCCACTGTGTTAGAGGAATGAGCAGGAGCCACTTTTCTAGGCTTGCGACTTGTTGATTCTTGAACTCTGACCTGCAATCACTAAATATTAAGGAATTATGTTTTAGTTATAAATATTTGATGCTATTAATTAATATTAATGGCATGTTATGTTAACTATATATGGCTATGACATATCTGAAGGATTCACATCTTAGATATCTAGCCTTAACTGTAACAACCAGGATTACTTTTGCAGAAACTTCCTTTGATTTTTTGTAAATTCATTTTTCCTGTTATACTGAGCTTTTTATAAAATAATCTTACTTTTTGTTATCATTCAGTAGTCTTTAACTATGAAGCACCATTAAAATGTAAGATGAATGCAGAAATATACACCTCATACTGTTTAACATTCAAATGGAAAGAATCTGAGGGGTTTTAGGATTGTAGCACCCAGCATATTCATATGCGGTAATGTTGTCTGTAAAGAGTTATTTAAGAAGTAGCTGGCTTTGCCGACTGCTGGCCTTCACTGTCTGTGCAGTCTGATTTTCTGTGTTACTCATTTCAGTGCCTCACATTATAGACTGTGGTTCCTGCCTTGTTGGAGGAATAAAAGTAACAAAGATTTTGTGCAGAAATGAGGGAATTAACCCTGAGAAGTTCTGTATAATGCCAAAGAAAGCCTGGCCACCACCTGATTTCAAGGTAAGTGATTAGAATGGAAATACTGGGCATGGATGGTATAGATGCCCTGACATGAAGGCCTTTTGATCTAGTCATGGTATATTAGCACAGAATTTGTAAGAACTTTCTGGGGACATCTGTATTGTGCCATTTCCTCAAGAATTCACATTATCCTGGGGACCAATCTCCCTGGATGTCCATACCTTCTGCTTATGCTGTGGCTTGCCTCTGGAAGAAGTCTTGCTCAGTGGTGAGGTAAACTCAGGCATAGATCAGGGAAAGGATAACTGGCTTGAACTTAACCTTACCCTTAAAGCAAATTGAAATGCAATCAGTTCTAGCATTGCTTAAGCTAATTTCCTCGCTGTCCCCACCAAGTTACCACTTACTGACCTTGCTGCACCTGTAGACCCTAGCGGTCCACTCCAGTACTGCTCTGTCTTTAGATTTCCATCAAAAACAAGGTCTAAAGGAAACGGACAAAGAAGATAAGATCTAACTGGTAGATTGGCATACTATGTGCTGGAGGAGAGGCTAACGGGATAGCTGATGTGCCAGGTTGTCCCTCCTGAAACACTTTAAAGTTCCAACTCAAAGTGAATCATAAGCATGGAGAAACAGACAGAGCTCCTATGCTCAGGCATGGCTGTTCTTCTGTGAACATGAATATTAGGGCTCCTGACACTATCGTTTTTCTTTAGAGACAGCACCTTCCCTCCTGCTTTCACCAAGGTAATAAAGCAGGAGTATTTCTGCTGATTAAGCCATATACATAAGCCACATATTTTTGAGATGTGTGAACAAAAAATATAGTAAGAGCTAAACCAGTGATGTTGTAGTATACAGCCTGTTTTAGGTAATGCTGTATTTTAAAAGCAAAAACCTGATCAATTTAATTTGTTTTTTGTTTTCTGGGTTTTTTTTTAACACCTTAGGCTGTTGACACAGTTGATTTTGTGATACAAGATCCTTTTGGAATCCATCCTCCTGTTTTTCAGCTAGCTCCAGGGCAGAGTACAACAGTAGAGGTTAGTATCAACTGCTATAGAAAGTATTTGTACTTTACCAAATACATTAACAAGCAAGAATGATTTTAGAAGATCTTGGCTGGACCTTGCAAATTTGGGTTTGTGTGAACAAAAATGCTCAGATCTTTTTGTGCAATTATACTGGAAGAATTGCAATTGTGAGTCTTATTGGTGAGTCTTTCACTGCAACTTTGAAGGTCTTGCTTATCCACTCAGAGATGGGTCAGATTTTCTCCATGTAGAACATCCTGTTAGAGAAAACTGGAATCGGAGAACACAGGAGCACTTGTTTCACTTTAAAAAAAAAAACAACTTTTACTTTTTGAGATTCCTTGGGAAAAAAGGACATTTGGGGTAATAAATTCTTTTATTGTAGAGCAGCAGCTACAAATCCTTCACTTATGCTGTGCTCTTTCTTCAAAAAGATTCTGTAGTAAGTGTGCATCAATGGTTGCCACCACTGCTTTGTCTGATGTGGGCCATGTTTTGTTACAGCATCACTACGGAGAAAGGAAGAGAGCATGGCTAGCCTCCAGCCCCTCCTTTTACCTGTACCTTCTGGCTGTTGATAAGAGGAATGGGTCAGGCAGATGTGGATAAAGGAGAAACATTTCTCCTCCTTTCTGTCTCTCCAGGTGCATTGCTTCAGCAGAGCCAGGCACACATGGGAGAGAAAGAGGAGATGAATGTAGCATGGGTTGGGTTTGCCAGTGGTAATGGATAACAGGTAGAAGAACAACAATGCACATTACACAGCCAGAGTTTTTGGCCCCTGAACCGTTTTTGTTGAGGTGGGACTCGGGAGGTGGGGAGGGGCACACAACTGCTGCCCTGCTCACACTGTTGTAGCTTGAAAGGCAGCAGTGGCATTGCTCAGAGGGCAGATCCAATTCTGAGGATGCAATTCCACAACTAACCCAGTAGACTGCCCACAACTCCAGTGACTACAAAGGCAGCCTCTGGTGGCCATCCAGATACACACATCTAAGTTTAGTGACCCAGAAAACCTATTTCTTTCTGATCTGTATTAAGGGAGTGTGACACTGCTTCTTGCAAATGCAAGATTTAGTTACTAATCACTAGAAATGTCCTTTAATGAACATTCATGAATTGAAATTTATTACTTCCTGAAGAAAAATCAGTTACAGACATTGCTATTTTACTTCTCTCTTTCAGGTAGTGTTTTTCCCTTCTTTTCCAGAAGTCTCACAGCAAACATACACCATTGTTTCTGACAATTGCCAAGTCAAGGATGTTACAGTCTCAGGTTGGTTTCTAAACATCTAAACATTTCTAACACCATAGATATTCAGATAATGTGAGTAGCAGCTGATGACTTGAAGTGATGGTAACATTTTATGTAATTGGATTAAGCAAATACTTTGTCCCTGATAGTGTTAAATCCTAAGCATTATTATTTTCACTACTACTACTACTACTAGTGTGCCCAGTGCATGAAATACGTTCAGAAAGCACTGAGCTCTTAACTCACTGTAGCCAAAAATCCAAACATGAAATGTCACCAAGTAGCAGAAAAGAAAACCTGTTGCTAGGTGCAGTTTGTTTCTCATTTTGTATCTATAAGATAACATGACAAACTGTAAAACATCAGCTTTAACAGGGCAGAAATACATTTGGGTGTGAAGCAGATTTGGGGCACATCTTGAATTAGGGTATTTAGGAGAGATAGGCAATCTTTGGATTAGCTAATGAAATGAGTTGAAATTCTTGTAAATGTTAGTGCTTGTCTTGTAATTGAGAGTACTATAACATTAGGCTTGATTACATCATGTTATTACAGGTATTTCCTTTGGAAATGTTAGAATAGTGGATTTGTTGCTTTTTTTAAAATTTCAATATACTGCTTAAAACATCTGGGAGCCACATTATCAACCATTGTGAACACCCTGCTCACTTCAGTGAAACAAGGCTAATGTAAGTAAGTGAGCTGAGGTTGTGGCCCTGAAATCCAAATCTGTTAAATTCATGAAGATCTCTATTGATATATGTTGATAAACAAAGAACATCAGGAAAATATTGTACAATTAACACATTGGACTTCTGAAACTTGAGGAAACACCAGATATGATCAGTAATGGCCATTGCTGGCATTTGCTATTAGTGAGTAATATGAACAATGTTAATAACCAGATGGTAAACAGTAATACCTACTCATTTCTTCAAGGAGTTGGACAGCTGATAGCTCTGGAGCTTTTGTTCGTCACAGGTGGAGAAAGCAAGCCTGAACCTGATGAAGTTACTGACGTAACATTACAGCATCTCATACGATTTGACCCCCAAAACCCACACACCACTGAGGAGAAGAAATTGGTTATAAGAAACTCTACGTATGTAGCTACTATATTAATAGAGCAATGTTCTCATACCAGTAGGGATCTCATTTGTGATACCATACTCTTTCAAGCTGGAGAAACCTTCATGCACTTGACAAACTTTGTGCAGAAGCCTTGCTTCATTTTGCTCCCTTGTTTAGTAATTAAGGTTCAAGGATATGCTTGTAAGAGCAGGAACATTATACCTAGATCAAATACTTTGGCAACCACTAGACATACCATTTGGTTCATACGCTGCCAAGGTCAATATATTTGCTTTGGTATAGATAAATCTGTAACTCCAAAGGTTCATAAATATGGATGGTTGAGAAAATATTTTACAGGGTCACCCAGATAAGATTTATCTAACTTTACATGTCTACACTGCATACTTGTGCAACTGAGCTAGGCAGCCTATACTCTTTTCCTTTCATAGTGCAAGGAAATAGATGTTTCTAAGGATGCAATTCTGACTGTAGACATCTCCCATAGAGCAAGACATAAAGCATCCCGGACTCCACTAGATCTCCACTGATTGAAATGGGAGCTCAATGCAACTAACTCATATTAACACTTTCATGATCCCTACTATTGAGTCAATAGATTTAAATATAAACTCTATTTGAAGTCAAGGAATATGCCTCTGTGTACAATTACATTGTATTGAATGTAGTGGCATCCTGATTTTGAGCAAAATCAGTCAGGCAATAATAGAAGTACACTGATGTGCAGGATTGCAGTAGTTAGAGGCTGCAAGCCATCAGAGTAGTAAGGGGGTCAGTGCTGGTTTTAGATACATTCACGTAAACTGCTACTTGCTACAATGAATTTCTGGAAGTTTGTTTTGTGGCCTGGAAACCACACATGCGTAATGCCAGAGCATAATGCTGTTTGGGTAAAGATAGTGTGATTCAGTGAACTGGGTACTGTAAACTGATAAACAATGTGACTATGCCTATTTCCACATTTTCTCTGTGCTATAACCATGACAGCCGTCCCTGCACATCTGGTGTCAGCATTTGTACGAAACAAAGCTGGCAGGTTGAGACTGAACTCCATAGAAGCAAAGAGAAAACTTTTTACTGCTGTAGAAAGGATTCAAGAAATTGTACATGTTCAGTTTTGTCATTGATACTCACTTTCAAATTCCAGTGTCCTTCCTCACCTTAGTAAGGCAAAGTTTCCGTGGTCAGCATGAGCAAGGTTTTAAAACCCATGAAGGCATTCCATGGAATACACTTCTGCTGAAGCAACCTAGTTAAGCAACCTTTTCTGGATTACAAAGAGTATTGCAGAGCCATTGCTGGGTCACTGTGTTTGTTGACATGTTAAAGACCGCACCTTGCACTTGGATTAAATTGAGAATGTTATGTGGATCATCGGCAGTGATCCAACGCAAACATACTGATACCAGGAATGGTCCTGTTGATCTCAGATTCTTGAAAGAATTGTAGAGTTTCCTAAAAGTTGCATCACATGACAAGTTAAATAAGGCAAGAAAGTGTTAACATATCTTACATGTTTATGTAACTTACTTCCATATATTAGCATGTAGTTTGTATAATTTAGATACTCTGAGTCTATGCTGCCTCATCAGCTTTGTAGCTCACAAAGACTAGTAAGTCTAAGTGCTGTAATTTTTAAAGAGAGGAATTCCCTACATGGAGAAAGAAAATGAAAATTTTCTCTCAATACTTTGCTCAAAAATACCTGATGTTTTTAATCATAGCTTTTTTGTTGTTTATTGATCTCTTTGCAGCCATGTAGAACTTCCTTTCTACTGGCAGATAATAAAGCCTAATCTGAAACCATTAATACCAGAAGTAACTGCAGACTTTATGAAGCTTAAATACAACCTAGACACAGACTCAGCCTTCTCCCTAAATCCTGAGCAGGGAGTTTTGCTTCCCCATGCGGATCATGAGTTTACTCTCACTTATACTCCACAGGAGGTATGGCTTGTGATTCCCTCCTATCTACAAACTCCAGCTGTGTATTTTTATGCAAGTCATAAAATCCTTGCTGTGCAGCTTTCTAAATTAAATTTAATTAGCTGGTACTATGCTCTGATAAACAGTGTTCAAAATGTAGAAAGTTACTAAAAGAAAACATGTTTTGACTGCAAAATGCGAGACAGTTTCTGATCTCACGTCAGTTTTGGTACTGACTGGACACAATTTTACACTGAAACTAGGAACACATCCTCAGAGCTGCAGCTGTGCTGGCTGGTAAATGTACCACCCTCACAACACTACCAGCTCCCCCCCAATCTCCTGACCCTTCCCCTTCTGCTAGTGAGCTGCTTTGGGCACGTGCCCCATACCTACTGCAGCCTAAGTAAGTTTGGTTAGCAAACTGATTATTTGAATGGTTTCCAGCTGTAGCTGTTTGGAACTGAAGTGGGTCCTATGAACATCTGTGTGATAAATTAAGGGGATAGTAGTAGCCTTTGGCAGACAAATGATAGTATGCAGCTGTGAGTAAAGAAGGGTGCAACAATGTTTAATGCAGCTTACCAGTGACTGTTGTCTTAGTTTCTGCTCCATTGCCTGTGTAAATAAGGAGTGTGAGCTCACTGTATTTAAAGAAACTTGATCCAGAGTAAGCCCAAGAGTGGGAATATCCCATGCTGTGATGACTGACAGCCATAAGAATGCCTCAAATATGTATGGAAAAGAAAATAACTGGGTTTTTTAAATACTTTAATTAGTTAATAGAAAAATAGATTGAATTAACATATATACTTAAATTAATATCTCTGTACAATCAAATGAAACTTTTGCAAAGCCCTTCAGATTTAAGGCCTGCTTCTCTGTTTCCTTTTTTTCCACCCCATTAGAATATAAAAGGCATCCTCTTTTCCCATGATGGAAAAGTAATGTTTCTTACTCAAAATCAGATTGATGGTCAATTAAGCTAAATACTTTGGAGCAGTTAGGAGAAACTTTTAAGTTATTACAGCAGTACTGAGCTTAATTTGGGGAGTCTTTGCAGATGCTTGTGTGTAGTATGCAATATACTAGGGAAATAATAACAGGCATGTAAAAAATGAATATTTTTCTTGGAACCATGCACCATGAGATCAGAATCTGGCTTAATATTTTGCAGTCAAACATGTTTTCTTTTAGTAACACTAGAGTTTGAATATTGTTTATCAGAGCTTAGTACTCCAATGATGATTGTTCATCCTTTAAATGTAAACTACTTTTTCATCTTTTTTTAATCCTCAGTGTAACTGATTCCATGACATTAAAATCTTCTCCTTCTTCATCTATGTAGCTGAAGAGTTACCACAGTGTGATTCAGATGGTACTGAGGGACATCCCAGAACCACGCTGGTAAGCTGAGAAAAGTATTTCCTGGTAAAATATGTAGCCACATTTTAGCTATGCTATTACATTAAGTTACTGGAATTGTTCATCTTTCTGGTGGTGATGGACTGAGAATTATAAAGGATTTTATCTGCGCAACTAATTGTGGTACCAAGAGCGTCTCTGTGATCTTCCTTCATGTCTGCACACGTGCCTTAGCCCTAGCTAGGGCTGCACCTCTCTTGGAAAAAGATAATACTATCATTTTGTCTGTTCATTTTCCAGGCTTTCTGCTGAGATTTCCAGCTG
This sequence comes from Falco biarmicus, assembly GCF_023638135.1. Lineage (NCBI taxonomy): Eukaryota > Metazoa > Chordata > Aves > Falconiformes > Falconidae > Falco > Falco biarmicus. The sequence continues at coordinate 57,066,647 of NC_079291.1, read as the reverse complement.
GTTTTCCTGTTATTACTGTTTGTCACAGCAGTCTATGACTTACATACTTGTTCATGAACAGACTGGGACAACTAGAGTACATTAAAGAACTACTATAATTTTTCCAAGTTTTAACTGTCCCCAGCCTGAGCTAACTGCACATGGGCAGTCTGTAATTGAGAAACTTTTGATGATTTTCAGTTTTGATCTGGCAATTAAAAGACGGGATCCAGTTTAAACTGCTTAATAATTCTACCATGTTTCCTCCCAAAGTTTAGTAAAAGAGGGGATGCTTCAAAACATTCCAGAATACAAAACAAAGGATGTAATAGCACTGGAAATAGAAGTTAAAGGATCTACAGAACCAGTTAATCTTCTTCTGGAACCATATGCCATTATCATCCCTGGAGAAAACTTTATTGGTGTAAATGTCAGGAAAACATTTAAGGTTTGTTAGCTTTTGACTTCACTGTTACCATGTGGTTTTTGTGTCACTAGCTGTCATAGGTGTTATTAGAAGGTACCAGACAATCCATGTTATTTTAGTTTTTCCTAAATATCTTTAAAGGAGACCATGACTTCAGGAGGTCTATACTGAAATCCCCTAGCAAGCCTCCTTAACCCTACACCCCAGGCAGCATGCTTTGTTCTTTTTTTCTCTCTTAAGTTTGATATAAGAGTTTTAGCCTTCTAAATATTTTTGTGGGTCACTAACCTGTTGCTTATCACTTTGTCACTCCTGTAGTGTAAAAGTTTTCCAGTTGGGAGGGATAGCCAATGGATGATTAAATTACTTCATAACAGAGGCACTGTTCATGCAAAGGACTACAGCAAGCACAGAAGAGCTATAAAAGTCACATATGCTGCAGCATGCTAGACCTTACTCTTTCCTGCGGGTTCTGATAATTTCTATTTGACCGTTATGGAACAGACTGCTGCTGAAATTGTCCACTCACTCAATGTCCTCTTTACTATAGATCAGGATCACTTGGGAAAAATAGGCCTGTTAGCAAAAGCCAGGCAGGAAGACCTTTCCCAGTTAAAGGTCTTCCCATTTTTTTGTAAAGATACTGCTCGTCAGCACTTAGTTTTATGCTCTCTCTTCCTAGAAATTCTTTTTCAACTTAAGCCAGCCATTTCATACGTTCTGGTAGTCTAGTATAGCTACATGTGTAGTATAGGTAATTAAGTCACTTACTGATAATATAATGGCATTCTTCACAGTTGCTTTTTTAGTCTTAAAAAGATAAGAATTTGAACTGTGCTTAGAGATAATTGTGCTTCAAAGAACAAAGTCATTTGCTGTAATTAAGAAATAATGTCTGAAAAGATCAGAAGAGCAGGCCAAAGATTTCAAGAGCTTACATCTCTCTCACAAAGAGATCCTTTGGCAAAAAAAAAAAAAGGCTGCTCTCAAAAGATGAATTTGAAGTTCAAGTTTAGAAGGTCTGTTACATTTTTGAAAAATGGAGAAGTTGTTTAAAAGGCTTCAAATATATAATGTTCTTGGAAAGAACAGTTAATAGATTTTCTTCAAGTTTCAGAAAACACCTTCACCTGCATGAAGATAGCGACTGTTAAATATAGTGCTTATATAACCTGACTAAATATAGTGTTTTCAGAATGTATCTCCATATCTGAGCTACATTTACTAAGCTTTCTTTATAGACCTCAAAGATATTGTTGGCAGCACCCAGGGAGTAATAAATCTCATCCTATGGGCTAAAATAGGTCAGAGTAATTGCTTCCAGCACTCTTTAGTTGGCTTTATTTTCAGTAAAGGCAGTGCTTGGAGATGAGGTCAGATGTAGCTCTTGCATCTGTTTTGCAGACACCTGAAATCCAGTCAGGTGAATCCCACTTCTTCCTGTCCTTGTTTCACATCACAGAGGAGAAAGGAAAGGGAGGATGCACTATTATAATGAAAATAACAGTAATTAGTGCATGGTGCTGGGTTAGTACTGTTCAAGTCAGAGGTCAGATGAAATTCTATGCCTTTCTACTCTTAACAGTGCTCAGTTTATTTCAAGATTCAGGTGAAGATACAGTATGTTGTAGCTATATTCAAGGTGTCATAATGTTTAGTAGTGAGCAGGATATGGTTAGAGTTTGCGAAGTATGTGATGTAAGACTCACAATACCTAATTTGCAGTTCATCAGTACTCTCAGCAAATTGCCTTGTTGCTGTGAAAGCTTAAACTGCATTAACTGGCTCGTTGATTTTAATTGTTCTAGATGTGGAATAACAGCAAATCATTGATCAAGTACACCTGGGAGAAAATCGTGTCTTGTGACATCATGGAAGTTGAACCTCACACCGGCATCATAGGTAAAGTTTCTGTGACTTCAAGTATCAATTAATGATAATAATATATAAATTGGTATGAGTGGAAGAGAAGTCACAGAGCACTGTAATGCAAGCTGCAAAAGAAGACCTGATCCCCAGCCCACTGGAGCCAGCAGGAGACTTAATTTGATTCCAGGAGCTCCAGCAACAGGCTTACAGCAAGTGGTTTCTTTGCAAAAGGGTGAGACAGCACCTTGAATTTTTCTTTTCTAGGTAAGAATAAATGTTGTGAATTTGAACTGGTAATTACTGGAAGCAAACCTGGGTGTATCAGCTGTAACCTGCGGTGTAAGATTGAACATCTTCCAGAGCCGGTTGTGCTGCATGTTGAGGCTGCTTTTAAGGTAAGGAACTGTTTAGTGTTGTGGGGTGACTAGCTGTGGGGCCTGCCTATTATCCATATAAAGCTTTTTGCCTCTTAGAGGCGTGACAAATCTAAAGCAGTTGCAAACAGGAGGTATTTTTGCTGTCTAGTAACTATTGAGGCAATGTCGATAGTCCCATGAAAGTAAAAATTTTTTCTGTATTACATGCAATGCATTTGCTTTCTGCTGTTCTTTTTGAAATTGGGTGTTAATCTTAGATAATGTATGCTTCTTAATCAGGCAGTTTTGGCAGAAGTGTCCATTCTGACATCTGTTTCCTGGTGTCCTAGGGTCCACTTCTTTGTATTGATGTTCCATCACTCCAGTTAGGTTTGACTAAGCAGGGTGAGAGTGTGTTAAGAACCTTTGAGATAAAAAATCTATGTCAGCTGCCAGCACAGTGGAGAATGCAAGAAAGCCATGTTTGTCTGGCTGAAAGGAATGAGGAGGTAAGTCACTGCTACAGCTGGCTGCGCTCCCTCTTCAGCTATTTCTTCCTTATGCTTAGCAGTTGTGGTATTCATTCCAGGTATCAGAAGTTCTAATTTCTGTGACTTCTTATGAAACCGGTTCTGCATGGCTCCATAGGTGCACAAGTTATTTTAAGATTAAATGCTTCTTTGCGGTTTTTCCTCTATTTCCATTTGTTACAAATCCACTGCCAGCCTGATCCAAAGAGGTGTGGAATATTTCCTGTATGACAGTGATTTCAGCTGCTGCTGATACAAATAAAAGGGTAAGACTTTATCAGAACTAAGGCTGCTAAACAGTCCTCCCACACACTCACATCAGCACCCGAGATGGGAATCTCAGCACCTACTGAATTGGGCCTTTTGGCTTTAAGCAATAGTTTTGAAACACGCAGGTGTGTCCCAAAATAACAACTTACCATGATGAATATTGAAAGTATTGCTTAGTATTATCTAGACTGTGATGTGTCAAATGCAGTCTATTCCAGTCTTTGACTGCAGAGCTCATTCCATCATTTCATATGAAATAACTAAAGCAGCGTGGAGGCAATACTGGTGGCAAAGAATTGAGTGTGAGCTGCTATCTGCAGATCATCACATATTCCTAAAATAAAAAAAAGATATAAATTTTAAAAAGGCAAAATACTTTGTGGCACGCAGTGGGATTTGTAGCTATATTTCTCTTTGGTATTATGCATTAAAGGGAAGTGAGGAAATCCAGATTCTGGGGTAAGTGCTTTTGGTTGTAATGAAAGGCCAAATTCTGCCTGTAGGGCAGAATTACCTATGCAAGGAATTGAGTTCATTTGTTTTGTGCCAAAATTGGTCTAAATGCTGTTCAGGTCTTCTGTTTTTCTGGAAAGGCTGTCAGTTTTGCAACACAGAGAGAAGCTTGTTAAGCAGGAACTTTCTATTGACCAGCAAGAGATGAAAACCTACAAGATGTTGAACTGTATCCCCATGAGTTCTTGAGCTTTGTTTTCTATGTATCATGTAGATATCTCACCAACTTTGGGGGTGAAAGTTGATGGCAAAAAGAAAAGATTTATAAGTGGTGGTTGTGGCAGCCTTGTAAAACAGGGGGGTGTGTGTGTATCTATCCATTTACCCCCAGTAATCGGAAGTGCCTGATTAAGGATAGGTGTGCCCTGGGGGGGACCCTGTCCTCACAGTCCTCAAGCCCTTACTTCTTACTGTTATTCTTTTGTTGCCTACTATTCCCCATAATTCCCCAAACCCCAGAGAGATTTTAGACTTAGTCTCTAGAATTTTTTATCTCAGAGCCTGTTCATATCCCAGTGAAGATCATGGATCAAGTACTCCATTCCTCCTACTTAAGAGCTACCCCTTTCCTTTCCTGAATCTCTCCAGCCCACACTGGTGCTTTTTCTCTTTCCAGTCCTCCAGCCTTCCTTCCTTGACCTTCTGTCTGAGAATCTCCCCAACTTGTGGCATCTCACGTAGCGGCTGCTCAGCCCCTCCACTTGGGAGGAGATGCTGCTACTGCTGCTGACTGCTTCACATTCCCCGTCACCCTATGCACAGGCTTCCCTGTTATGCCCTTGGCTCTGACTATCCTTCTCTTAGGTCATTGCCTTTTTATTAGCTGTCCCCAGAGAAGCAAAGTCCTGCATCCTTGTCTAGCCAGGTTTTCACGAAGCTAGCACTGTGTTTACTGAAATCAACCCAGGTGGGACTCCAAGGGAAGAAAGAAAGGACATGCCTGAGGAAAAACGAAGCATTGAAATCCTAATTAGACTGTGTGACTTTAGCATTTTACACTTGCTTTGCAGATGTCAAATTTCCATTCCCTCTCTCCTCTCCCAGGTATCTCCCTTTATCATTCAACCATCTGCTGGAGAAATACCTCCTTTGGGTATATGCAGTGTGTCAGTTCAGTTCACATCGTTGCTGTGCCAGCGTCTCCAGACAGTATTAGAACTAGAGGTAGAAAATGGAAAAGGAAGGTAAGGGGGAAAAGTGGTTTTCCTGAGATTCACATGTGATTTTCACTTGAGGTGAAACCAAAAATACGTAGCAGGAGCTCAGAGCGGGGTTGTGCAACTTATCAATGAACTATCCAATCACTAATATTGCTAAATAAACATAATCATTCTTTCCAGCATGCTGTTGTATGTCTAGCACACTTCATTAATGATAACAATAGACCATCTGTGTGTTTATTTCCAGTCATCTTCCTGTTTTTGTTGAAGTTCAGACCCCCCAAGCATGCTTGATATCTAGTCATCTTGTATTCACTGAAATTTATACTGGAGTTCCTGCCAAAGCAACCAGCAAACTTTTTAACCGAACACTACTGCCAGCAAAATACTTATGGGGAAAGGTAAATGTACTTCTAGTAGATGAAGCATACAGGAGGGGTGGAAATTGCCGTTTCTATCAAAATATAAATAATAACTACTCTTAAAAGCTTTTTGGATGTATCTTTTGAGTAGTGCTAGCTGTTTACTGGCTTATGAGCAGAACTACAACTTAAGACCAGCCTTTCTGAAAAGATTAACTACTAGTTCATGTCAATATGCTCTTACTGTCTGTGGATCATCCCCAGGAAAATGGGTGGACAGAGATGTGAGGGGAAATAGAATGTAAGCTACCAGAGTACTGAACAAAGTACCACGGTAGTTTAGGGTTTGCCTTTAATTTAGTAGAGCAAAAAAACAGTGGTGCTTTTAAGTTGTGCCTACGTTTTGCTTAAATTTCACATTCTGGGTGGGATTCAGTTTACAGATTAGGACCCCTAAATTTAATGTCAGTATGTAAGCTATGGTCTGAACTCTCTTTTCAGTCAGTGGACATTCGAGCAGAAAGTTAGTCACCAGAATATATATGTCTAGTGTCGTTTCGTGTGTTGTAGAGTGTTATTGTTGATCTCCAGGTGTAAGTCAAGAAGCGTGGTCTTCTATAAGTCCTGTCACACCAGCCAGCTATGCATGTATGGCTTAACTGTATCCTCTGTGCCTGCATTCAGGAGACTGAGTCCTATCCCATCTATACAGCCAGTGGAGTTCAGAGGAGTATTCAGCTCCTCCTAAAACGGACAGCTACTTTGGTCTGCAGAATGCTCTCTAGCACATACTAGCTGGATGTTGCCTACAGTGGTGGTGGTGTTGACAGCCACAACATATACGTTTAGGTGACTTAGCCTGTAAGCTGAATCCTACTGTCAGTGCCTTGGTCAATCAGATCTACTCTGACATCTAGGGTTCAGCTCAGCTGCCTGCACAAAAGATTTCAGTGCCATCCAAGATGTCCTCAGGTGCCCAGGAGATCTTAACAGAGCATGTAGATGATATAGGACCTATAGGAAAACCTTTTGGAACAGCTGGAGCCAAGGAGGGATATCCACAGCATTTTACATGGTATCTGATGTTTGTGTGTGAGCAACCGAGCTGAACCCCTGGATTCATGCCATGTGCAGTTAGTCACTTAGGGAAGGTGTGAACACCAGGATTGTCTCTGTAGGCCACCTCTGTAGTTAGCGGAGAGAGATGAGGCACCTCTAGGATCCTGCTTCGATATCAGGTAGGTTGGCTTCACGCTGAAAAGGTTTGTGACTGAGAGGGATGACAGTGACTCTGCTCCCAGCCCTGATGCCTCAGTTGGGCACCTGAAGTCATTTGGAATGAAGAACTTACCAACCATGGGGCAAGAGCAAAGCAAGCCCCACAAACTGTATGAGTTGCTACTTGAAAGTGTCTGGAATCTGAGGATAACTTGGTCTTTATAGTCCTTTTTGATCTGAAGAGAAAAAAGGAAAGAATCAGAGTTAGCTGAATGTCTGTCCTTTCTGTTTGGCAGCTCATTGGAAGTCAGGCAGCTTTCTGCTCCACCACTGTCTCCCCGGCCGGTGGCACCTTGGGCCCAAATGAAGAAAAAGAATTCTGCATAGAGCTGTTGGCCAACATCACGGTAAGTTTAAAAGCCGATGCAATTTTATCAAAATAGCAACACTGGCGTTCTCATCTTGCCTCCATCTGACAAAAAGAAGGATTTTTATATATAAAACATAGTGTCCTTTTTTCTGTGCAGTATCTCTGAAATTGCTTTGCTTTAGAGGTACCCTGGTTAAAGGCAAGAATTATGGCAGTCCACATGATGTACAATTTTCTACCCTGTCTCTTTGTTTCTCATCTGTTCTTGTTTTCCTTGTTTCTTAAATCCCTATTCAATTACTCTTAGTGCTTATCACTTCTCTTGGAGCATACAGATCGTCACTTCAGATTACCCCAGATGAAATGGAGCAGACTGGCATATATAGTATAAATTTGGTTTTCTGAATGGAACTGGACTCATGATATTTTAATATTTGAAAATTTAAAAAGGGCTGATGGGACTGAGAGTCTGCAAAATTAGGGTGTAGACTGCAGAGTTTACAAACTTGAGAAATTCAGCCATAGACTTTGTAGGGGCATTCAAACAGCCGATTTAAGAAAACTAAATAAAGGAGCTTCCTATCAGTATGGTGTATCAGTTCCTATTACAGTCACTGGACACCTAAGTTTCATTTATTTGCTTGAAAGTAGGTGTTCAGTACTATCAGAGATGCCCTAGCAGATCTCAGATACCTATGTATGTCTGGCATGTGTGGCACAGGATCCCAGTAAATTTGAGCCTTCTTCGTGGAAGGCTGGAAGCTCAACAGGACATGGGCATCTGAAAGGGCACTTCTGCATATGCCTGGGGAACGGAATGCCATCCCAGCCACCTACAAGAAAGGTGAGCTAGATGCCCAAGTACCATTAATGAGTCAGTGGAGATTTAGAGCTCGTATTTGGAGTTCACCTTTATAACTCAAGGGCTGACATTTAGGGAGTTACATTTAGAAGTCTGAATCTGGATCTGAATCCAGGTCTGAATCCCAGCCTATTACTTTATGCAGGACACACTGATCACCTAGGTATTGATTAGGTGAAAAAGATTAGCTGTGTTGAATTAGAATACTGGTGTGACTGGGCTATATAATTCATCCTACAAGTTCTGCTTTAAACCCAGGTAGAAATAAAACCCTGATTTTGGAATATTATTTAAGCACAACTAGAAGTGAGCTTCAACACTTGCTGTATAGGCAGTGTGTCAAAATTCACTAATGCAGCAGTTCTAGGCTTATAGACTGAGGTGGGTACAAAGCCAAGAAGCAGCCACAAATTTTTATCTTGGTATATGCCTTCTAAGCAAATCTGATACTGGCAGAAAATGCACTTAAAACAATACAGTAAAGCTTCTCACAATTCTGTTGTAGTTCTCATTTTAGTCCAGTGAAGTTTATACACACTTTTAAATAAATTTCTTAATGAGGCTGACTTTCCTCTGTGAAGTTTGTTTCATTCACAAGGAAACTTGACTTTTTGCCTTTCAGGGTGAGCTGAAAGACCTTGTCCTTTTGTGTAGCATAGAAGACATGACTGAACCTCTCTTTCTGAGCATTTCTGGAGAAGTGAAAGGACTGCATGTCACCTACTCAGTACATTGTGACAGTGGAGTTACCAGGTAAATCAAAAGTTTACCCCTGAAGTAAACAAAAATTACTTCTTCCCAGAGCAAAGAAACAATAGAGAAGGGGGGAAAAACCCCACTTACCTATGTAAACTTCAGTCCTCCTCCTGCTGTAGGCAGCAAGGATAGTAAAATGTACTGTGACAATTCAGTAAAGGTGTCTTTTGTGAAGAAAAGGTAAAAGGTGCTGGATTTACACCCTGGCCAAATTCAGCAACTTCATAAGCCCAAGAGAAGACTGGAGAAGAGCACTACTCCACTCCCACCCCACCATTGTTTAGCTGAAACAAAATAAATTAACTGTTAACTTCACACAAATTTCTTATTCATGAATTAATGAATTAACTGCACGTCAGTGAAACTCGTGTTCGTGTGGTGTGGTGTGTCTGCCCTCCCTTGTGCTTCTGGTGCTTGTAACCTGCCAGTTGCCTTCACGCTTGTGTGTAGAGAGTATGAAAAATTACCTTTCTCCCCAGTAACAAAGTGTGGGACCTCTGCAATCTGTCATGTGTTTGTGAGTAACAACTGTTTTCTGGAATGCCAAAAATGTGCAAATTCAGCTCTTAGATGTGAATTTAGAATTACAGAATTATACCCAAAATTCTATATTTTGGACCATTACGTTTTGTTGTTGCACTGTGAGACATGATATGAAAGGAAGATGAATATACTTCTCTTTGACTTGGTATATCTGACTGATTTTTATTTTATTTTTCTGATCTGTTGCATGATTACTCTCTTCTGGAATATGCTCATGTTTATATTTTTTATATAAGTAAAAATGGCTTTAATTTGATAGGTTGGCATGTTATCTATGATAAAAAATTTTACCCCAAATAAATCCTTACGTGGATTGAAGTGAAAACAATGAAAAGCAGTAAATGCTGATGATAAAAATTATAGCCTGCATGGTCCTTTTACACTGATCATTACAACCACATTGCATATTGCACATTTTAAAATCTGCTGAAATTACCTGTGGTGTAAGAAAATAAGACTGATGTCTTCATACTAATGTAACTTTTTCTGACAGTGGTGAAAGGCAGATGTTACAAAGCCCTTGTGATCTTCTCTTGGACTTTGGATCTGAAGTTGCATTCAAAGACATAGTAAAGCGTCAGCTAATTCTTACCAATCACACTGGAATCAGTGCTCCATTCAAAATAGAAGCCGAGTATTTTACTGGCTATTCACCTACTCCAGAACAAGGAATCTGTCCGTAAGTCTTGCTTTTCTGCATAATGACTCAAATACTAATTCAGGTCTGGAATAAATGCAAAATCAGGATAGAGTGCTATTGCCTTTGTCACAAGATACACTTTCTGCAGTGCTCTGGTGGGGTTTTTTAAGCTCTTACTCTGACTGTGGTAATGACACCTGCTGGTGAGGTTTCCTGCAGAAACAAGTAGCTTGCAATGCAAGCTGGTGTAAATGGCAAAACACTCTTGGTTTACACCAGCCAAGGCTCTGTTGTGTTATATTGTGCAGTCTTACAGCTCTCGAGCTAATTGACTCTTAAGGATGTTACTTTCAAAGAATGCTTTGTAGGATTTCCTCCTTTAGGTTATAATGACTACTAATTTAGGAGTCAGGTGGAGCTGTTACTTTAGCAGAGTCATTCTCATTTCACGGAATTGCTGTTGTGAATTTTTTATTTTTTCAAGCTCCTCAAGTTACCTGTTGAAAAGAAGAGGGCCCATCACAAAACATGCAGCTAGAAGAGCACAGTCAGGTATGAGAATAGCTGTTCATTCCCTCAGAGGAAAGAGGGAAAAAGCCGGTGACTACCATATTCAGCATTAAATGTGCCAGTCAGGCACATAATTTCATTCTTGGGGCGTTTGGCTAAGTCTACATAGTTAAATGACTTAGTTCCTCAATTCATTCTGGAGCTTGAAAGCCCACATTGTATAAGCATTAGGTCAGGCTCTTTCTTCCCCCCTCCTCCCTCCTTTTTTCTCTCTTCCCCTGCACCCCCTGCTTTCTCTCTCCATTTCCTCTCCTTTTCTTGAAGAGAATGGTCTGAAACAAAATGAGCGATTCCAGTGATAATTCACTCCCAGAATCACTCCCAGCACATAGTATGGATGACATGCATAATGTTTGGCTATTTCCCTCCCACAGAACCTTCCAATACCATTGCAGCAGGCTTTCCTCCCTCAAACTCAACCCCTTTTATGTACCCTCCCCCCCGTGGAAAGCTACAGCCCAGCCCATCTATCATTTCTGATGCGTTGTACTAAAAAATAATAATATTTGGAGCCACATGAGACCCAGGGAGGGGGGAAATGGGAGCGAAATGCTGTAAAGTGTGGATGTGTCTTCTGTATCCAAAATAAAACTTGGACATATTGGTACCTTGCCATAGAGTTTGGTATCTGTTACAAAGACAGAGCTTTTCAGCTGTTGAATTAGTGCTTAAGATTGGAAAAATGCTGTTCTGACAGATTCCATGCAAGCTTATTGATTTAAAAGGATAGGTGACTCAGATTGTGGAAAGGCTTTGTTTTTTCTAGTTAATTCTTTGCGTTGAAGAGCACACAGAGGTAAAGAGGCAGCTGCTAGTAGAACAATAACCAGTTAGCACAAATTCCAGCTTATTTTTCTCCAATTGAGAGTATGTTTTCATGTAACTAATTAGTGCCTTGCATATTCCAAAGAGTCCTGGATCAGGTTGCTGGAAGAGAGTCCTATAAAATAATTCCTTCAAGAACAAACTCTGAAAAAACAGATGAAGACCAACTGGAGAAGGGAACTTGGGTAAAGTGGTATAAATGTGGGTTGTGTAAATAATCCCAGGATTTTTGAAGCCAGTTAGGTTAGGCTGATTAACATCAGCTAAAAATACGGCCCTATATATTCTTTGGTAGACTAATTTTGTTCCATTTTCTCAAAATTCATCAAATGTTTCTTTGCTGTCCTCCAGAATTTGCAGCAGCAGTGCTGTCTCATGGGAAGGGAGTAGCTTTCCATATACAACCTTCCAGAGGAACTCTGAAAGCCTTCCAACAGCTAATCATAGAAATAGCAGCTTACAACAACATGTGGGGAGAGTACCAGGATAATCTTGTCTGTGAGGTAGGTGGGGCTTTGGTTTTAAGTGAGCTATTGCCATGGCAGATTTTACACTGATTCTACTTCCCAGATTCCTTTCTGTTAGAAATGCTTTTTCAGTTTATTAAGACATCTGTAAAAAGTCTAGATATTGCTATACCGCTACCTCCAATGCCATGTAAGGATCAATTGTTACAGTACCTGGTTTAGTTTTGCGATAACATGTTTATCCCTTGGGAGGTTTTCAGGTGCCTTTAAAATGACTGGAGCTGTTTTGATTTATGTTTGGTAGCTGGCCAGCACACTACTCTGCTCTACCAATACAATATATTGTGTTGTATAGAAAAGCCACAGGAAAGCTGATGAATGTATGAGGCATTGCATTCTCCTGCTGAGAAGACTTTCGTTAGCATATGAATGAGACACTGTCAAAAGAAACCAATCAAAAATATTTGAAAATCCAATCGATTTTGTAACCCAGAGAACTAAAGTTTTATCTTTATTCTAATAGCTAAAATTGATTTTTAATAGGTGGGAGACTTAAAACCTAAATTAATTCCTATGCAAATGACTGTGAAAGGCTCTCCAATCTTCCTACAGATGACAGGACCACAAACAGATCAACCCATAATCAGGTATAGTGCAAAATACTGTCAGAGAAGTAAGAATTAAATACTGTTGGACTACAGCCAACATACACACCTGTTCACATCTCTTTGTGATATAATGAGAAGGTTAGCAAAGTGGTTGTCAACATACAGTATCTGCTTTGATAACACCAATACATTCGTCTCTGCCAACATAATTAGAGAAGAATCTGCATACAAGCCTTCTCAGTTTTACCAGCAATTACTATTCTGGGCTTACAGTCATAGAAGTTCATACAGTCCAGCCTCAGCTGATTCTGTGGAGATGGAAACAGGTACACAGTGGCGGTTCTCATCATCATCTAGAGTTCATTTCTCCCTGTCTCTTTACCTGGAACAGGAAAAATGCAGCCCCAAGGTAAACAGGGGCCTGGGAAGGTTTAAGCCCTTTCAATACAGCACCCAGATGTGCACATCTGGGTGAGGGGTAAGGGTTGGTTTATGGGGACCACGGCACTACACCCTTGACCAGCTGCCTTACAGTATGACTGCTTCTTTCTGACTTCAGAGGAATTGTCACTGTGTATCATGCTCCAGCCAAGAGCATTTGCAATGTCAGCTCTGTAACGAAGCATAGACAATGGATTTAGCTATCTACCATAAAAAAGGTCCTTATGCACCTGGAAATCTGTCTCTGACACAGATCACTCCACTGCTGTGTAGCCATTTGCTGCCGCTGCCAGAGTGTTTCACAAAAGCTGACTCCACATGTTTATCCTGAAAGGTCTGAAACAAATAAGAAAACTGGAAAAAAGAGGCTGATTAAATAAAGCAGTATTGTGCCTCACGGTACAGACTATGCTTTACCTGATAACCGCTCTTAAGAGCTACCAGTGCAGCCAGATATGTTTCTACTTTTAAGAAATTCCTTAATGATTTCAGACATTCACTTCTATTTTCTGCATGTACTGACAGCAAGGTTCCCCCCTCAGGTTTGGCACTCATGTCTCTGGAGAGCCTCCTGTCTTTCGGAGGGTCCAGCTCAACAATCCCACTCCCTTTGGTAAGAGTGACACTTGTACAGCAAACATTGACGCTTGCATCATTCTCCTTATGATAATAAAAATAGAAGAACCCATTAACATGTTAATTAACAGGGCTACTTGTTTCCTAATCAAGATGGGTTTTGTACAAAAAATAACAGTATATAAGTGAGCATCTAAGCTGTTTTCGAACTTAGCTAGTACAGAACAATAATATACTTTGTCAGGTCTTTATATGCATAGTAGTATTTATGATTATGGTGTTATTGCTGTGAATATTAGTTTGCTTTCTGTAACAGTAAAGCAGGTAAGCTCCAGCCAGTGTGGTAGAATATATGTAGTTGACTCCATGTGTTGTTACTATGAAACTGTGCATCCTATCCTGATGTGTCTGTGTTTTCACTCACTGAAATGATGGCAATTCAGGATTTTCCATCCTGTTTTTGTAAGTCTCTCACAGCACTAACCCTGGTCAATCAGATGCGCTACCTGCTTCTTAGTGGCATCATCTGGCTCTTCTGTGTTTAGTCTTTTTTTGTCTCTTGAGTGAGATTTTAAGCTCTTCAGAGCTATCACCTTTTTTTCTTCTTTTTTTTTTCTCCAAATACCACCAAACACATTTGCTTAACAAACAAAATAGTCATAATTTATTTTAAAGTTATTAAAAGTATATATATAAAAACGACCTAGAGAGTGGCCAAGCTATAATAAGAGCATAGCACACGTGGTCTTCAATAATTTTAGTTTACAGCAAACATGGAAAGCTTAAGAAATGCTTTAATACAAATCCAGTTGCTAGACACAAATTGGTTACTTGATGTTCTGGTTCTCTGGTACCAAGTAAACTATGAGTCTTCTCAATGACCAGAATTAATTATCCTTTCTCCTTTTCAATTCAGATATTCGCCTGGACTGGGAAATTTACAACCAAGAGCAAGATGATAAAAAGCTGGTGGACCTGTTGATGTTCTTTGGAGACCCTTTTCCTCCTAAGGATATGGATGAAAATGAGACTTCATCAGTTGGTAGCACCTCAGAGTCAGAGACTGTGTTAAAGTTGGATCAAACTGCCATTCCCTGCGGAAGCATTTATCCAGCTTCACAAACCACAGATGAGGTCAGCTGTTAGTCTGGTTTTTATATTGCTGCTGAGATACTTGATGGGTTTCTTGGCATGAAAGGTTGAAAACAATAACATGCAATATAACTTGTAACTAAGACTGGATTGTTAAAAGAAATGTCAGCTCCTCTCACAGTCAAAAAAGCAGTGCATGGGTAGATGGCTATTGGTATCAGCAATCAGTTTCCAGAATGAGTTACAATCAGATAGCTCTTCAGCTTCTCCTTTTCTTAAAATTAAGGAAGCTGATGAGATACTTTTTAAAATACTGTCATTGAAAAACTAATGCCATTTTTACATGAAAGTGTTACAGTAACTAAAACTCCTTAATTTGGGTCTGCTTTCCTCATGGGTGCTTTGTGGTGTCAATGTGTGCTGTAGTCAGGGAGCAGAATCTAATCTGCAAAGTAAAAATAGCATAAAAATAAAATGATATGGAGGTATTTATCCCACGGCTAAAGTTAGATTGGTTCTGTTACTCTGTTAGAATATGGTAACATCTATTACTCATGAAGTTTGATTATAATATGGCAATTTACTGTCTTGAAGGGCTGGGAGTGACAGGGAAGAAGGTATCATGCAGGTTGCGTAGCTTTACAGAAAAGGTATTAAAATCACATTTTCTCTGCTTCAGCTCAGAAAGCATAGTTTTGAATTCACCTCTACCCTTTCTTGTGCAACAAGGGAATGTTATTGCCCTAGAGTGCTCATTTGTGTAACGGGCCAGAGATGTCACAGTTGAGTACTTCTCTTGGTAGAACAGGATTCAAGCATACACATTTTCCAAGGTATCCAGCAGCGGTTTCAGGAGAGCAAACCCATGCATGAAAAAAGGAATGTACAGGACACATCCACATGTCCAGCTTTTGTGCCAGAATGAAAGAAACTGGAACTGGCCATGCTTACTGACTAGCACAGCAGTTCCCTGTACACTTCACTTGCATTCCTCCTTCACAGCGTAACAGTTTTAACCATTCCCCACCCTTGTGTCCCTGCAGTCTTCAGACTCTGACAGCAAAGAGAAGGAAATCATCACTCAAGAGCCTACAATACAGAAAATTGTCTCTGTACTTACACGACGTCATGAAGGTGTTCCTGCAGACAACCCCTACTCCATTACTCCAAGACAGATAGTAAGCTTTTACATTTTCTGTGTGCTTAGATTTAGCTTATTTTCTGTAGGACAGAGGAGGCAGAGAAGGAGGAGAAGGGAGATTTTGGGTTGAGGTTGAGACTATTAAACAGTGAAACAGTAGACTGGGAGTCTTTGGGATCTTGAAGATGACCATGAGAAGAGTTTGCAAAGTCCACAGAAAAAAGGAAGTGTCCTACCTACATTTGAGCAGTTAACTGATGACTGGAATTAAGTGTTCAGGTGTACTAGGCTTCCTAGGAGTGGCATCTCTGGTCTTCTCACTTGGATTGCCTTGGTAAAATGTGTGACATTAGGTGGGAGACATCCAGCCTGGAACTTTGGAAGCATGTTACTTAACCAGGGTAGATTTGCTGAGTAGGCATGGCAGAGCTGGAAAGCAGTGCTCTGTAGACAGCTCTTTTGGATAAACTATCGTAACTCACAGTACTTCAAAAGCAACTGGTGCAAACAGGGACCAGTGTCACAATTACTTAGGAATAAGATAAAGACAGCACTGGAAAGATCTAACTATGAGTGACAGAGTTGCCAAAAACATCAGTGTGTCAATTTTGATTCTCAAATACTAGCAAGTTTTTTGCCAAAGGGTTTCAGTTACAAGTTAGAATGAGCTAACGATTACATAAAAGAAATAATTACAGAAATGGCATCTTGAAGAAATGAAGCCTACAGTCAGCTCTGGGGTAATTGGGGCTGAGATAGTTCAGATAAACAAGTGCCTCGTTGCAGAGGCAGCCTACATTGGGCTTAGCCAGCAGTGAGCTTGGCCCATATGGAATGGAGTTGATACCTATGCAGTTATTCAGGTAGTCCTCTGCCGAAACATTCTCCCTGTTTCTACTGTTGCTCCAGAAAGGTCTGTTAGCTCAGGTGTTGTGCAGCACAGCTGGCCAGGCCTGGCTTAACTCCATGTCTGAATAGCTAAGCTCTCTGTGACCACAATGCACAGACCCTGCAGTGTTGTGGGGTGTGACAGAGCTTACTAAGCTCCGCTGTGGCCCTGCTAGACCTTAGGCATAACTGTCTTACACTCCTTGCCGCTCTGAGCAGGGGAACAGTGCAAGGAAGAGCTGAGCTAGCTCTGCTTCTGCTGAACAGAGGTCCAGCAAGACCAAACGTCTCACTCTGTAATCGCATGAAATGGGGGAGTTTGTGTCTGCAGAGCACTGGCCTGGAAGCAGTACACGCCACATGGCCCCTGTGCTTACAAACTTGGCTAGCCATGAATTGGCTCTACAGGGAGATGGCAGAGGTTTTTCTGCAGCAATAAGAGGATTTAATCAGAACCTGCATATGTTTCTGCAGCAATAGCAGGATTTAACCATAACATGCATAATGCACCTAAAGAAAGCAGAATCTATTCAACCTGTAAATCCCAGAAAATCCACTGTAGCTGGCTAGTGCATTTGATTACATTCCCTGCTGTCATGTAAAATAAAATAATAGCCAAGAGTAAACTGAACTGTAAAAATACTGTGAATTCACACTTGTAACTCTTCAAAAAGTTTCTTGTATCTGTGAGTGCTGTCAGCTGTGGGAGAAGCATCCAAGTTAGCCAGTGAGTAAGAGCGGGCAGAACTGGGTATTTTTAAAAACAAACAAACAGGGATTTACATATGTTTGTGCACTTACAGAGTTCACCCATGACTGTGCTTAAACTTTGTTGATGCTAAAGAGTGGCTACGGTGATATTTGCAGTTGAACTAATTGTCAGTTTTGTTGTCACATGTTGTCATTTTAGCGCAAGCCTGAGTGTAGCCCGTGTCCAGATTTCATGCTGCTTGTGCAACTCAGCTTTAGTAGCTGAGTACTGAGGTTGTTTGTGCAATCCTAGGCAGCTCCCTGTGCTACAAATCAGTTGTGATTCAACTACAGGTGATTCCAGGAGGTGGAAGTATCTCTGTTGGCATCTCCTTCACCCCACGCATCCTCCCAGAGACTGTGACTGAAGTACAGTGTGAAGGGTTTGTGCTGGGTTTCATGAGCCTAGATGACAAGGTAAACTCCCTATCACAGCAAGGCTAATAATGGCTAGAAAATAATTGTTTCCCTTCCTGCAATTTATGTACAGGCTACTGTGTACCTGGCCAGTCTGTATAAACAGTCCTGCTCCTGCTGCCTTGTACATCCTTCCTTAACTAGGGTTGTTCATTTGTTGCATTTGTCTTTTAGCTTGGAAGCATTTTGGGGTGGGAATGTCACCGTCTTCTTACATTGTCTGGCGCAGTAGACCCCAGACAAAAGCCCAGGATTTGAAACGCTATCACAACATCAGGTTGTATTGATAACAATGGTTAACAATGGGGCTGAGACTCTGGACTGCTGAGTTCTGTTCCTGGCTCTGCTTCCACCTTCCTGTGTGAATTTGGACAGCATATCTCTCCTCTGGGAAACTTCCTCTTCAACAACTGCAAGTGTAGCTCACAGGCTGATGTGAAGCTTGAATAGCATTTTATGAATTACTCTGCAATTCTCTGACTTGAATCATTGCAAAGGCACAAGGTATAATGAATGAATGATAACAGAACATTTAATAAAAACATCCCTAATGTTCCTGATTCCTGGAGGAAGAAACACCTGCGTCTGTATTTACACAGCCATTCAGAGTTCAACTACTGCTTAGCTTTTGCTGTTCCGTGCATGTTGCCACGTCTTAAAACAGGCAATATGTTGTCAAGCAGAATCCTATTTTGACTAACAGCCTCTCAGGCTGAAAGCAGGGGGTTAGGTTTTAGTGCTATCATTTTGTACGTAATTTCTGTTCTCATTTTGTTGTCAGCTTGCAAAGACAGTGCCTAACAAAGTGCATCGCAGAGATGGCTATGAAGCTCCACCATTACGAGTAGACTTGCAAGCTTTTGTAAAGCACGCTCTGTAAGTACCACCGCGCTGAAGGCTGCTACACTCGCAGAATGAACCAGCCTGGAGGGCAGGGCTCTGACCAGCTCTGATTCTTTACACTCAGGGTAAAACTAGACACGGATCATGACAGAGGAATGGTGTTTTATTCAACAGCAAGTGATCTTGTACCAGATCATCCTCTGTTAGGAGTAAGTATTTCATGCACCAATGTATTTGGCTGGTTTGTACTGCTGTGCTACAGTAAGAATTCAGAGCTGTATGCACATCATTTTTAAAATGCATCTTTATCCCCAGTAGCCTTATGTTGCAGTTTTCTATACTGCATGTAACAAGACAGGTAAAACAAAAGGACTACAAGTACTTACCAGCCAGGAATAAGCAAAGTTCAGTTCAGACAATGCCTATTTTATGTGTCTTTCCTTGTAGAGGAGTTTGTAAGTAGAAAAATAAGTACTTATTTTCAGGATATAAAGGTCTGCTAGCAGAATGAGTAACTTAGAGTGGCCTTGTTAGTTTCTGTGGCCCCTGACATTAAAAGTCTTTTAGATTTTATTACGTTATTTGTGGTTTGTTTTCTTTTTAACTCAAGAAATTTTGAAAAACACAAGTAGAAAATACTGGGTTGCTTTGGGGTAAAGTCCTTCAGATCCCCAGTAGTGCTGAATGACCAGACAGACTAGTACAAACCTCTCAAGGGAGTTAAAACTAACCAGTTTTGAATCATTTCTCCACCAGGTTTTGACAGATTCGGTAATGACTCAGAGTTTGAAACTCATCAATTGCGCTAAGGTTCCTCTGTACTTTAGGCTACTTCTGTCTACGCCCTTCAGTCTGTCTAGCACAGATCCCAAAAAGAGCACCAAAACATCCCATGGCAAGAAGGAGGAAAAAGAACAGCAACCACAACTTGTACTTTATCCACAGCAAAACATGCTGGTAGGCTCAAAAATAATAATCTTGTGCCAGAATAGATAGTTTAGTAATTGGTGTGTTAGCATGACCCAGATGAACCACAAGAAAAACACAACCAGCACAGAAATTTCCCAATTTCAGGGGAAATAGTGGTATATTAGCAAATGCTAATTACTGCAATTTTGCCTGCTGTACTGTGGGTACAAAGTACTTTTCTACAGTGGCCATGATGTGCTTTTCTCATCAGCTCTGACCTATTGCAAACTCCTGCAGAAAACCCTGTGGTTTTTGGAGCTCACCTAAGTCAATAGCCATGCATATGATGGGCAAATTAAAAGATTTCCAAAGACTGCAGTCCTTCATTTCCTTAAATTAGATGCAAGCAGTGCAAACAGAGAAAAAATTGCTTCGTTCAATGACATTAAAGGAAACCAAGTTCTGGAGTCAAGAATTAGCTAGGGTGCAAAAAATGAGTAATAGTTGCATTTTTGAAGCGTGCTTCTCATTTTTCAGTGTTCATTTTGACACAGACACACACATGTCTCAATTCCATGTGTGTGGGAAGAAAGAAGGCTTACATGTTTAAGACAGATTTGGGAATATGGTATTTGTAACCTCAGGAGTTGGAACCTTTGTCTTGCTAAAGACTGTTTCTCGCCTGTGGTTCAGAGATTAGCTGTTCACCTTTACACTCCCATCTCTGTGTACTGGATTCATAGGAAATAGCTGTGGGGTTTTTTTAATTATAATGCTTTGTTGCAGTGGGAATTTGGTTGCTGGCATGACACCTTTGGGTCCCAGTGGGAAAATGTGCACCTGGGCCTTTGAGCAATGTTTACTTTGGATTTCCTGCACACAGTGTCTTCTTATGTGATGGTCATCTGAATTCCTCTTCCCACAGGTGAAAGTGTCATTCCACATGACTCTGGAGTTACTTGCGTATCCACAATTGCCAGATACCCAGCTGCTTCCTGGATTCGAAGTGCTCCAGTTTGATAATGGAGAGAGAAAGCTGAAATTTAATCAAAATCTGGTCATTGAACATAGTAACGGCACTACCCAGGTAAGATCAGAAGATGATCTGTGGGCCCTGAGAAAGGGCTGTGCTTCGTCAGCATCTTGGACTTGGAATGAATGTGCCTTTGAGATACAGCCACCTCTAGAGTGAATTGTGCCATCCAGCAAGTGAACAGCCACAGATTTGCAGAAGGAAATAGCTCTCCATTGAGACTCCAGGTGACTCTCAAATGGACAGAGCAGTTTTGGGTCAGCACCCTGGTGCTTGTACCCGAGCTCTTTGTGCAGCATGAGGGCCTGGGTGATACAACTCAACACCCGATCACAGTACGACTCTCCACATCCTTCTGAGACGTGGGGTCAGGACTGTCTCAGCAAAAATGCCAGTGACTGAGTCACCAAGCTTTGCCTCCTGCAGTACCAGAGTGCTTCTTGAAAGTCTCCTGAATCTGTCTAACTCGTGTGGTGTGGTCACAGCCCACACACATTTACAGACCGATCTCTTCCAGATGGAAAGATATAAACTCCCTCAAAGTCTTCAGCCGTTCCAGTACACTGCAGGCATTGTATTTTTTTCATACCAGGTAGTTCTGAGGACTGATCAGTGTAAGATCTGAGCACCCTATCTAAGTTACAGTCAATTTAATAAAAATCTTGGCCAATCTGCACAAACTGAATGACTCACAGCAGGCCATATACAGTCCTAAGGGACAACGAGATGCTGTAATGTCTGCATCTCCACAGAAAACTCTAATAACAAATGAGAATGTTCACTCTGTGTTACTTCATTAAGACCAGTGTCTGTTTTGAAAACCTACCCCAAAAAACAAGCAACAACTTAATTCACTCAAAGCTGTAGAATGGGGGAATTGACTCTATTACAAAAGAACACAAACTACTCTTGATTCAGTGCTTGAGGTTAAGAATGATCCAGCTGTAGCAGATATTATTAAAGCTCTACAAAAATAAGGTGGGGTTTTTTAGTCCATTCCCTTTCCTCTGTTTTGCAGCTGGTGCCAGTGACTGCATACCTCACTGTTCCAGTTCTGGAGCTCTCTTGCAACATGGTTGATTTCAAGACCTGCTTTGTTGAACAGACCAAGACTGAACATGTCTTCTTGTGTAACAGGAGTGGCTGTAGAAGTTACTGGACTGCTTTGCTGGGTATTCTGGTTTTGCAATTCAATTTCCGTGCTATGTAGTTTCCTATTCAGTGTTTTTATTTAGTAAGACTGCATGCACTCACTCGATATATAGCAAATATATGATGTGATGATGTTGGCTGCAAGCATATTGGGTCTGCTTGTGTTTTCACTTATGTGGGCTTTTTTTTTTTTTTTGACATCAGTGTATCTCTGCTGATTTCAGCAGTTATTCCAGATTTAACTAAAAAATTGAATCGCAACTCTCACAAGTAGTGAATATGCTTTGCTCATTTGTAATGGAATCCGAAGAGGCAACAAGAAGTAGCCTGTGAGTTTGGTTTGAGCTTGTACTTGATGCTTCTGACAACAGATGGGCTTCAAAGGGAAGAAGATCAGGGCCTTATTATTTTGACTGTGAGGCCACCAATCACTCCCCTTGATTAGAGGATGAGAACAGAAACTGGCCACATGCATAGAAAGCCTCTGACAGTGCAAGACAATTTATTAGCTGGCTAGCAAGGAGGTGCGTTGTTTTGAGTGCTATATGCTGCACAAACTTATACAAAGGGTCTCGTGTTGCTTTGTTTGATATTTGCCTCTTTCCCTGCAGATGAACAGGAAAGGAATAATGACCTGCAAGTATTTTCTATCTCCCCTACTAATGGCATTTTGGAGGCATGTGAAGGGGGCCCACCCACCAAAGAGATTCTGCAGATCAGCTTTACTGCAAGGTACAGTTAACAGGACTGAAATCTCACTGTTATTCCCTGTCAAGCCCAGACTTACGGTGTGAGTAGTCACTGAAAGCAAAGAGCAGTCCTGCTCTGTTCTTGTGTTATCAGGCTGCTCATTTTGCTTCTAACACTTCCCAGTCCTGGCCTTCCAGCTGGTACTTTTCCCGTATAACAATGTTCCCTACACTGTTCCCATAGATGGGATTTATTTTGGATTTGGCACCCAGAATTTCAGACTTTAGATTTACCCACTTGAAATCATGCTGTTCCAACAGGTGGCACAATGCACTGACTATATAGTGCTGGATAAATTCCCTATCTTTAGGGCAGTGTCTTCAACGGAGGATAAATCACAGGCCTGTAATTCAGTGCAGAAACTGATACAACAGTGACCTCTTTATGCACTCAGCACTTTGTTTAGACAGAGGGAGAAAAGTGTCTGGAGTAGTTCAGAATTCCACTAAAGCATCCGTTTGTCCTGCAGGAAAGTGCAGTGTCTTTTGCAGTCAGTCTCGGGGATCCTTCATTATATAGTTTATGTGCCTTCTCTCTAAAAGAAGCTTTTTAAAGTCCTTTAGTTCTCTACATGCATTCAGCCTACCTCCTGAGGAAGCAAAAAGAGAGAAATGTTCTAATGCAGTGGTGATACAAGTTGCTTTATCCTTGCTTAGCCTGGTGCGGTTTAGTGTTACAGTCCTGTTGATGTTTTGATGAGAAAGAAAAAAATCAATGTATTTTTGTGGCCTCCAGTCCAATGGTTTTCTTCACAACAAAGATAACAGGACCTGCAGGCAAATAACAGCAAAGAACAGATGAAAATTACTTACTTTGTCCTATAAACATAATTTTGCTCTTAATTATGTTTTTGGACACCTTACCATAACCTTTGTAAGGCTAGGGATTAGTTATGAATGGCAGAGGTAAGCAGACGGATCCAAGCTGTGGTGTGGGTGACACATGGAAGAGAAGGGATGCCGTCCAGAGGGACCTTGACAGGCTTGAGAGGTGAGCCTGAGTGAACCTGGTGAAGTTCCACAAGGCCAAGTGCAAGGTCCTGCACCCCATACCACGGCTGGGTGGAGAAGGGATTCACAGTAGCCCTGAGGAGGACTTGAGGGTGCTGGTGCATGAAAACCAGGGTATGACCCAGCAATCGCACTTGCAGCCCAGAAAGCCAACCGCATCCTGGGCTGCATCACACGAAGCATGACCAGCAGGTCAAGGGAGGTGGTTCTCCCCCACTGCTCTGGTGAGACCCCACCTGGAGTAGCTGCGTCCAGCTCTGGAGCCCCCAGCAATAAGAAAGAAGGACATGAACCTGTTGGAGTGGGTCCAGAGGAGGCCACGAAGGTGATCAGCGGGCTGGAGCCCCTCTGCTGTGCAGACAGGCTGGGAGAGCTGGGGCTGTTCAGCCTGGAGAAGAAAAGGCTCAGGAAGATCTTATTGCAGCCTCCCAGTACCTAAAGGGTCCGACAGGAAAGCTGGAGAGGGGCTTTTTACAAGGGCCTGTAGCAACAGGACAAGGGGGGAATGGCTTTAAACTGAAAGAGGGGAGATTTAGATTAGGTATTAAGAAGAAATTCTTTACTGTGAGGGTGGTGAGACATTGGCATGGGCTGCCCAGAGCAGCTGTGGGTGCCCCAGCCCTGGCAGTGCCCAAGGCCAGGCTGGACGGGGCTGGGAGCAGCCTGGGCTGGTGGAAAGTGCCCTGCTCATGGCATGGGGGTTGGAACTAGATGGTCTTTAAGGTCCCTTCCAACCCAAGCCATTCTATGATGACCCAAAGCCCTTCTTTGCTCTAATTAGGAAGATGCAACTCCTGTAAGAAAATTCAGCTTTCATTACAAATCATTTTCTTGGAAGTTATCACATGGTGGCAGAAAGTTTAAGACTGACAAGTCTATCCTGGTGATTTCAGTGAACTCTGAATGGCGCTGATAGGGAAGTTTCAAGAAGCAAACTAGAGGTGACGTGAGTTACTGCTGTAACTTTGCTCTCCCTGGAGCACACTGTGAGATGTCCATCCCTGGAGCTACTGACACCTCAGGGGGACAAAGCCTGGAGCAGCTGCTCAAAGCTGTCCCCACTCTGGGCAGCATCAAGGACCAGAGACCTCCCCAGGCTCCTGACTGCCTACATTTTTCTGGAGCGCTTCTGAATATGCCTAAAGCACTTCTTTTTGTCTGACAACATACATGCTAATCAGCGTGCTGCAAAGTGCCTGGAAGTACCAGAAAGCAAAGATGTTGCTGCATAGCAGCCAGCTCATCTGTTCAGTTCCAGACGAACTCCCACCACAGCAGAGCTCAGGACCAGCATGGCATTAGTAAATAATTATATGCAAGGTGTGAGGTAATTTTCATTTAATAATTCACCTCCCTAAATCAGTGGTCTTCCTGCAGGGGAATATTTTACGAGAAAGGAAAAACAAAAGTTGTCTGGCAGAACAGACTCTTGCCTCAGGCCGTTACAACAGCTGTCTCTCAGATGCAGAGAAGTCCTTCAGATAACAGCCTCAGGAGCGCTGGGTAGCATTAGCCTCAGGCAAATCATGCTGTAAGACTTCCACGTAGCGCAAAACTACACTTGCTGTAAGCTTTTTGATGTTCGCTTACAACCTGGACTCCACTGACTGCCCCTTGTCCTAAGGGAGCTGACAGAAACATTCCCATTGCAAACTCTGTCACAGGGACGCGTTTTCACGTCGAGGCAGTGCAGGAATTTGCTCCCAACCACTGGCCCCCAGCAGAGTTTAATTTTATTTATTTAACTACAATATAATTTCACAAGTAGGAAGATACTCAAGCTGTTCTTTCAATCATGAAGTTAGCAATCCAGGGTCTTTACTTCAGGTACAGGCTGGACCATTCTTTTCAAGCACCCAAGGTGTAGCCATGGGAGATGACCCCATGAAGCCAGGTTGCCACCCGCAGACTCAACATTCAACGTTGAGAGACCAGTGCTTGTGACTAGGCACAGTTTATGTCTTAGGGCAACATTCTCCCCTTTCTCCTCTGCAATATAACTAATCTCATCCTTAAACACAGAGTTGCATCTAGCTGTAACTGAACTATCGTTTTTGCTCTGTGTTTTAGGAGCAACATTGAATATGAAACTATCGTGACCATTACTGGAGTGCTGGGAGAGAAGCCTTGCAGGTTACAGGTCAGGGGACGGGGAACGTATGATGGAAAGTATGAAGACCTGGATTTAATTTAAGCAAGAAAACGTGGGACAAATGTCAAGGTAATGGGTTGGATGCACATGTGCCATCAGTTAAGCCTGTATTTTTGTCTACTTCAGTGTTTTAATATGGACTGAAATTTTAGCAGAATAGAATTTTAAGTTATGAGGGGAAAAAAAGCTTATGCTACTTCAAAGAGAAGTCATAATCTCATTCTGTGCTATTACTTTTATTGCTGTGGTAAGCTTACCATTACCCACAAATCAAGGCTCTGCAAAGAACTGGTTTAAAATTGCAAAGCAGCTACAGTAACACTGTGGCCAAAACCTTCTGCAACTCGGTGTGCCTCAAATTACAGTTAAGCCTGCTGGTACCTTTAAAAAGTGGCTTTTGTTTTGCCTTGTTTATTTGTTTGACATTAAAATGGACAATGACACATAATAAAAGCAAGAATTAGTGAACAGGCCAGCACTCCCCAGGCTGTTTTCTCAATGCCTTACATGAAAAGGGGAAGAGCCAACTTTCCCTGGACTCCTTGGAAAATGACCAACCTGCATGTTTCATCGTGTTTGGGTATTGAGAACATCCCCTTTAGCTACAGAGGGAGGAACCCTTCTTCCTTTTAATTCTTTTCCCCCCACATGGTTCCCATTTACTCACACTTCTCTTTAAATGTTTTTAGTATTACTTTAGCTAAAGGTCACTGAAATTCCCACTTCTGAGCCACTCCCATAATATAAAAGGTTTTTGTTAAAGGCAGTGTGTGTGGGGAGGAGGGGGCTGCAATCCATGCTGGAGGGGAACAAAAGATGCATGATAGCCACCTTCTCCCTAACTTTAGCTTAAACAAACTTGTGCTAGCACTGAGAACTCATTTTACACACAGGAACCTCAGTGTGAAAAAAAAAAAAGACCCTTGAGGATGCTAATACCTCTTTAGTCCCTCTAAATAATTTAATCTCTTTTCTCTAAAACAACAGCATGTATGATCGCTGGGTGAGTGAGACAGGCTACAGCACAGCAATGTGAGAGTATCAAATAGCTCTAACTAATCATGACCAACTAACAATCATCATAAAAACAAAACAAATACACCACAAGAACCCAATTCTATTAAGTGCAAAAGCAAGAGCCAGGACAAGAATTTCTTTTACAAATTTAAACTTTTCTAACATGTCAGAGACTATGTGTACATTTATTTTACAAACCATTAGCTCTGAGTTTCAGTGATCTTTCTGCTCCTAACAGAGAGAACAGGTAAGGGAGAACTTTTCAAGATTAAATACACATTTGTGTTAGCACTGAAGTACTGAGATGTAGTAGTATGTGTAGTTCAGGTAGTACTTGCAGTAAAAGTAAGGCTGAAATCTGTTTTATGGTAGCCAAGTATTATTAAGCATAAGCTTGTCTCTAAGTTAACATCATACAAGCTGATAATTAGAAGTATGTTATAAAAGATGGAACGGCCACTTTCAAATTCCTGCCCTCTAGCAGGCACCTCCTGTGTAAATTACATTCTAGTCCTTCCACTTTCCCCCACTGGAGGCTTCAGAGCAGCTTGTTAAAAGTAGGAAGCTCCAGCGCATTCCCAGCACAGGGACAATCTAAGACACAGCCAATTTATGACTTGCAAAGGACAGACACAGTTGTAAAGGAAATGATGTGAAGTCTTGCACTGCTTTCAAAACAAGCTTCTTGCAAGATGGCGAAATCTTTTAAGAAAACCCTGGAAAAGATGTGCACTCATTCTTCTTTTGAGCAACCCTTTTAGCCAGTTTGTCATACAAAAGTACCATGAACAACTGCTCCCTAATAATAGTCACAGAATAGAGAGATGGATTAAATTAGAAATACTCATTCGCCATCACCACACAAGGGCCTGCAGTTGAATTTCAGCTGATTTCTCACGTCAGCATGCCATTTGCCAGTTTTGTATTCTCCCACCTGCTTAGTAGCTCTGTACAATTTACTCTACAATTTGTGCCTAAAATTTGTAGATGTGGTAACAAATCCCTGAATCCACTTGACTTCAAAGTGCAAATCATTTGCTATTATTAGAGAAGGCAGAGAATTAGCTGCTGCGTTGTTTTGTCAGCACGCTGGAGTTTAGTTCCCTGGGTACTCAAATACTGCTGCAGCACCCATGCCCGTTCCAATGCACATTGATACAACACCGTATGCTCTGAAAGGAAAGAACACATGGAATTAGTAAAAAGACAGATCAGTTTAGATCATCTTGGGGGATTAAAAAAAAAAACCATAAATTTGAGCTACCCACTGCTCTCCTGTGTCACCAAGAGATCCTAACCTAAGGGGTCTCAGTGCTCTAGAGTTCCTGCAGTGTGTCCACATGCTCTGCGAAGCGACACCCATTTCTCTGCCTCCTTTCTGCACAGGAGTGGTGTCCCAGAAGCAAGTTCCTTACCCACCTGCCTCACACATCCTAGCAGCAAGGTTGATCTAGGCCAACTCTTTGTTTCAGGTGGGTTGAGGAAGAAACTCTTCCTTTCCTGCCTCCTACCACTGCCCTTCACATAGCTTTGCTATGTAAAAGTTCAAGGTAAATGTGGGTAGTCAGATGACGTGCAGTTGGATTTCTGGAAAAACAGAGTGGAAAGCTTAATTTCAGAGCAAGTTCTTCCACTTCAGTCTGAGGTGGTTTACTGTTACTGCCCAGTTTGCCTGGCAATTAACAGCTTGCCATCACCATCACCCTCCCCTCCAGGCCTGGTGCATCCTAAGGTGCAGTCCAGTGACACTGTATGTGCCAGCCCAGAGGGAGCAGTGGCACAGCCAGCCAGCAGCAGCTACTGGGTTTCTTCCACATGTCGGGAAAAGCCCGCAGCCTAGGCAGAGGGCTGGCACCAGACTGCCATGAAGCCTGATGCAGCCCAGCCTCACAGAGCCGCCAGCCCTCCGGCTCTGACCGCTGACTTGCTGCCAAGGACCAGGAGAGACTGCCTTGGTGGGCAGCACGACAGCAGACAGCCCTGCCCCTGCAGAGAGCCGTCAGGAATTCATGGTCAAAGCTATCAAAGGCACGGAGAAGGCACACCCAAACCGCTGGCTTACTTCTGAGCCCACAGTACTTACACACTCGGGCTAATACTGTTCCTCAGCGCTCACCTTTTCCCTCTGCGCTCACCTTTTCCCTCTGCGCTTCAATTCATTGAGCAAAGTGACAACTTGACGAGCACCAGTACAGCCCAGTGGGTGCCCCAGTGCTATCGCTCCGCCCAGGGGGTTGACCTTCTCCATGGGAATGCCCAGCTTTTCAACACAGTACACGGCCTAGAAAGACAAGACAGAATGGTTTCATCAAGATGCTTACGCCTTCAGTAGTTCCCAGCGCTGCTGCAATAGAGAGCTGAGAGCACTGCAGAGAAGACTGGTGGTCTCATCCATACATAAAGACAGACCACAAACTATCCTTGGCAGCTCTAGGGTCTTCAAAATATTTGTGTTTAAAATTAATTTAGCTCAAACTATGTTTGTTATTACACAAACTCCACATCGTGTCAGCTGCTCTTAAAGCATTACAGTTAGTACTTAGAGGCCTGACTCTGGCTAGACCATCTTTCCCAGTGGAAAGGAGTAGAACGAATTACAAGTCGAAAGCACACAGAAATGAGCTAAGCCTATCTGCTTCATCTCAAACCGAGCCCTCGTGCTTTCTGACAGGCATGTCACGGATCTGTGGAAGACACGGCAGCGAAGTTTCTACCAAGGACTTCCAAATTAGCGAGTGCCAACACATGCACACTGACACCACCCAGGAACAAATTACAGCCCTTGTGAAACAGAGCTTGCAAGTTGGTATGAGGCTCTGATAGTGAAGATTATATTCTTATCCACTGGACATACTTTTCTGTGTTTTGGGATTTTTTGTTTGTTTGTTTGGGGTTTTTAAAATATTAAGCTGTGTAAGCAATGCCCTGCTTATTTTTACTTGAAGAAAAGGGAAAATAATCTGTGCGTGCCACTAACATTGGGCTGAAGATGTAATATGTGGAACAAGTTCAAATCTTAATTGGGAGACCAAGCTGAAATATACTCAGTGACCAAGAATTGTACAGCTCAAACAGGACGCTCACTCACCTGGCTTGCAAAGGCTTCATTGATTTCATATATATCAATGTCATTCAGAGTCAGACCTATGGTTCAGAAAAGTCAGGATTTAAAAGGAGATATTTTTGCCTTATGACTCCATCAAGTAAAGTAATTTACTTGTAAATTAAAGTTAAAAAAAAACACCAAAAAACAAAGAGAGTAATGCACTCACAGCCTCCCCTTTTTGAATTCTAGTTCTACTCCACTCATGACAAAAAGAGGGGGACCTTGGCTCCACATGGGCTATCTACACTTGTACTCATGTTTATGTACAACGTCTAAAGACTGCAAAATGTCACAGTTCATAGTATTGTGTCACCAAATTTCCCAAGTCTTCCTTAGATTAAATGTGATTTCTTTGTAGAGGGATTAAAGATTGAAGGGTATTTCAGGACTTAAAAATAAAACTATAGGTGAGCAGGAGACCATAGCAACGACACAGGTGGACACAACAATAATCATCAGCTATAAAAGCTATTCAGCCTAATGAGTATGATAAGAACTCTGAGGCAAGCCTGTTCCACTCATCAGATGCCAAAATTATAAAGAAAAAAAAAACCCCACAACCAAAGACCAAACACAAACCCCACACGTTGATCACATTAAGGAAAACAGCACTAAATGAAGGCTAAATCACTTGCCACATGTTAACTGTGGCTGAGACTGTGCAGGGATTGAATCTGGAGCTTCTCAAAGGTGAGCAGACGACAATTCATACATGAGTGCAAGTGAACAGTATTACAGGAATCTGAGGCAGGATCTCTTTGAAGGTTTTGAATTTAAGCTTGCTGTTCCTGCAGCTGATAGCTGCACATGCTTGAATAAATACAGTCTTAAATTTCAGCTCACAGAGTCTGATTTGCCTTGTACCAAACACTGTATGAATGACAAGTGGTTCTCACCCGCCTTTTCCACAGCAACAGGGATTGCATAGGCTGGTCCGATGCCCATAACATCGGGCGGGACTCCAACGACAGCAAAGGACCTGAGCACCCCCAGGACGGGCAGTCCCAGCTGTGCTGCTTTTGAGCGTTTTGCCAGGAGAACCGCAGCTGCTCCATCGCTCACCTGGCTGGCATTACCTGTTGGAAGAGATCTATTAACACCTTTTTTTTTTTTTGCCTAAGCACATTCAAGGCAAGAAAACCACAGGAAGAACACAAATTTAACAAGAAAGCTGACCTGCTGTAGTGCTCCCATCCTCTTTGAAGGCAGGCTTCAGCTTTGCCAAGCCTTCCAGCGTCGTGGAGGGCCTAATCCCTTCATCTTGGTCCACAGTGATTGTTTTTTGCTTGCCCTGATTATCAAGAACAGTGGTCTTCACTGGAACAATCTCAGTTTTAAACAGTCCCATCTGCTGAGCTTTTGCTGCTCTGTTGAAGAAGAGTATGCAAGGTTAAAATATTCTGGAGGAAAACTGCAAGAGAATTAATGTCAAGGAAACCAGTTAGTAAGAGAATGAACTAAGGTGTGACTTGGTACACAGGTACATCATTACCCAGTAGTAGACAAGATAACAGGTGAATAATTACTTCCAACCACAGGAAGGCAGACTTCTTACCTCCACATCACAGGAAAAATATTGCTAACATTATGGGCATTCTCCCCAAACCTGGACCACAGGATCACACACTTCTGAGCAAGATCCCCATTCTGTTCCCATCAACACCTTTGTGACTGGCTGACCACCACCAGCCCGCAGCACGAAGCTGTACTTATCCAGTGGTACAATCACATCACAACCGTAAGAAAATAAATGAATCCCGATGTTCAAAAATCAATTTTTATTTTTGAGAATCTAAACAGGGCAAGTGGGCTAAGCCTCCACATAATGCTAATAATTTCTAAGAAGATAAGGAATAGCTAAAGTTTCACTCATTCCTTGTTTTGTCCTACTAAAGACAAGTTCAGCTTTAGACCACAGACTTCAGGTATAATCTTCTGGCATTTAAATATAACCTTTTAATTCCAAATGACTGCAATGTATGGTGCATAGTTCAGTGTGACTATGTAGAAGGTTATCACTTAAAGATGTGGTAAAGATGGGGTCTGGTCCCTGAGACAGCAGTATTAGCAGCAGGGAACAACCGATACGACCAGACTGATATAAGTAGGCAGAATGCAATTAGCTAAATTAGAATTAGCTCAGGGCACACAGTTTTAATCTTCCATATCAATATGGTATTTTAAAAACCTCCCCTGTAGAGCTCGTTTAGATGATTTACCTGCCAGCAGCAGAGCACCCTTTCCAGGGAATAATGAATTAGAGAGTGAAAGCTTGTTTTACCCACTCATCGCTTCACACTTTTAATAATAAAATGAAAATATTTCCAGGTAATTGAGCATTTGAGCGAAGTGCTGAAGGAAGATCAGTAACTCTGCAGACATCCTGAGACTGAGGCCAGAAAATCACCCCTTTCCTCATGTGAGAGGCGAGGATCGCGTTCACATACCCTTTTGTGTTATCAGTTCAATGTCAGTGAGAAAGGCTGGCATGCCAAGTTCCCTGAGAAGCAGGGCCAGAATTTAAAGGTTAACTGGCCTGTGCAGTGGCTTCCTGTATTAGATAAATAATTGGACCGGGGCGATGCTTAAACAGAGCTCTGAAAGTTAGTTTAACTCTTTGATGGCAGCAACTTTAACGGATCACATGCCACTGGACCGCCAGTACAACTCCACAGATTCCAGGGGTCAGTTGACTTTGGCAGCGATTTAACTGCAGAGGAAGGTTATTAGAGGTAGGACTGGGCTCACTTAGAGCCAAACACCTGCAGTGAAGACAAGCCACTCTTCTCAAACTCGGCAGTTCTCTGAAAATGGCTACATTTAAATATTCCCTCTTAGGACAGGTTCCTTCTGCTGTCACTCCCATGTTCAGTTTCAAATCATAGCGAGCCAAAGCCACTACAAAAATCCTGCACCATACATTCATTTCAGAAACCTCACAGGGGTTGTATCCTTTGGATGCTGAAAAACAGGGGCATTCGCTGCTCAGGGCTCACAAGCTCGATGGTATGTGCACAAGAGTAGTCATACAGCTCTGGACTCGTGTTTCCTTATCACACAACCCGGGACATGCACTGATCTTCGCTCTGACCATCTCAAGCTTCTTTACTCACTACTAAGGTTTGGAGGCAACATGAAGGCTGCACTTAACCACTCCTGGGAAGTACCAATGTGCCTTCTATCTATTTATTCCTTAATCAAAAGGTTAGGAAAAAAAAACACACAACAAAAAAAAAAAAAAAAAAAAAGAGAGAAAAGAAAAAAGCATTTACTTTTGCTGGGAAGCCAAGGCAAAGGCATCCTGCTTCTTTCGGGAAACTCCAAATTTCTCTGCCACATTTTCTGAAGTTATTCTGGGGAAAACAATGTCACAGAATTAATCCAGTGACACAACTAATGGAGCTGCAGTTGGCTTTTACTAACACAACACAAGTACAAGCATTTGCTTTAGTCTGAAAGCTATTTGCTGCCTTCTCAACCTAGAACTGCCTGGCAGAAGCAAATCCTGAATCAAATCTAGGATCAAAACAAGGTTCAAATCCGTTTTCCTTGCTCATTAAGCTGCTGAGCTTAAGACAGAAGACAAGGAAATCTTTCATCAGTTGCTGATCTTCTCCCATTTCACATAATTCATCTTCTACCACAACCAAGGAGGATGCTGACATACAGATCCAAGGTCACCGCATTCAGATTGATTTGAAACAATATGGTAACTGAGAAGACAGGCCATCTAGAAAACTCTTAAACCTTGGGGAAGAGGAAACACTTACCCCATAGGAATAAGGCAATCTCGAGCTTTGCTGTTTTCCATCATGCTGGAACTGATATCACCAGGGTTATTTGCACTTCTGAGGGACATCGTTTCCACCCTAAACAGGAAAAATTTGAATTTGCAACCAGTGCTTTCATACTAACTTTGTGGTAATTGCTCCATTAAGACTATCAAAACTCAGTATCTTGACAACACGCTTTCCTATTATCCTATAGAAATGCAGCTAGTAATTAAGAACTGGCTGAGGCAGCAGCTCATCAATATAAGAATTACCACGAAATGAAAACAGATTGCTAGATTAAATTGGTCCTTGCTTCACTAGCATAGGACACCAACGTCAACAGCTAACTTCTCGCGTTTCCACAGCCAGGAAGGAATTGCTAATGATTCTGGCACATTTGTCCATTGTTACGTGCCATAAAAATGCCACTTACAGCTTAAGAACGGGTTGGCAGTTTAATAGAAGTATTAAGCAAACCATGACAGAGTTATGCCATTTGTATTTCGCAACACAAAGAATTTAAGACATGGATCCCAGAGGCTGCAGATTTTGACCTACAAATGAGTTAACAGATTTAAAACATCCAAATTTACCGCAGGAATACCCAGACATCACTGGGTACAAAGGACCAGTGAGCTTTTGTAAAGTTAGCCTAGATCATGAAGCTTACGATGGGGAGAGGGTTTGAATTCTACTCTGCACCACACAAATACATACACTCATGAAGAGTAAATAACTGAGAAACTATTCCTGGAAAATGCAAGACAAGCAGAAAATAAGTTTGTTTTCCACCAACAGTACTCTCAGGCATTTAAACTAACTTTACTATGAGACACTGCATTACTTGACTGCAGCTGCATCTACTCCCTGAAAGAAGGTATAGAATCAGGTTTTAAGTAAGAGCAAACCACAGCGACTGCGTTTTGTGTTGTCATCCAGTATCTCTTCACCTACAGAGTGCACGCGTCCACTCAGAGGAAGAGCACAACTTGGGATAAACCCAACTCACAAAAGCTATTTTATGTCTTCATGAAGGACCCTGCAGGTTAGAGGCCAGAAAACCTCCCACAATGAAACCCAGTGGCTTGCATACCCAGCGGGCAAAGGCTGGATCCCAAACCCTTTGAGCCTTTCAGTACCTTTAAGCGTATCATTTTGGTGGACATCACCAAGCAGCTTCTGGGAACAAGTGTGTTAAAGTGAACGAGTGAAAAGCCTCATGTGTTCAAACACAAGCATTCCTTGTGAACACCAAGTGTTCTGCCTACATCGGAGGAACACGTCTGACTTGCTGAGCTGTTCATTTCGCAGCAGCCTAAGAAGGCAAGGGCATTCTCCACATCAGATCTTGCTCAACCAGGTACATGCAGGTGCTAAAAAGTTGTAAATATAAACATCTTCCTAAGGACTACTGGATGACTGTGTACACTAACAATTCAAGACAGACTGAGAGTTTCCACGGTAAAGAAAAAGAGAAATCCAGTATTTCAGCCTCAGGATTACGGAATACTTTTTCTTTTCTTTTTTTTTAATTCATTCTTCTGAAATGAGTGTGAATGTGGTCACTAGCATTTCTCCAAAGCTAACCTAACAGTTATGTAATCCTCTAAAATATAAACACTTATGATGTTAGGAGTGAAGCAAAGAACAGCATGCCTGTCCACTGCAGAAGAACATCTGCTGTAAGTACGTAGGACAGTTATTAGCACGGGTAGGGCATTCATTTCTTTATCCAAGAGAGCTGCTGGATATCCAAGGCACCAGTTAATTGGAGATTAATTAAAAAGCTAATAATGGCAGGTTTCAGGTTGTCAGACCTCTGCACACAAGTAGTATGCTACAACAGGGACAGCGGACAGGCTTTTTGCATGCTTGTAAGACATACACAGCCTCTTATTGCAACCCCAGCAGACATGTCACCAAGACCAAAACTTCCAGGAGAATTAAAGGATTTTCAAGCACCCTCCCTCAGACCCTTTAAGATAACCCAATCTGCCAAAAGTACTCAGCAGCCGCTGGAACGGCACAAATTACATCTGCAGTTCCACACTTATATTCAGGTCCTAATTTTAGAGTTTATTCACCCATTTGTCACATGAGAACACCATCTGTTTCCTTGGCCGGGGCGGGGTGGGCGCGGGTGGGACAGGTCTGGTTGGAAGGGGGTTCTAATACCTCACACAAGAGCTGCTGCAGCAGGACAGTGCTACCTTCAGGAAGCCTAGGCAAGTACCATAAAAAGACTTTCTTACCCACAGGCCAAGCCAATGTCATACGATCCATTTCGGATGCCACCTGTAACAGCAGTACATAAATGTTCTTACTATCAGCAGCTGCAAAAGCATTTCCACTCCGGCTGCGGTTTCACGAACACCTGAGGCACCCACTGCAGCCAAATGGGCCATTCCCTCCGCCCTCCTGCCTGCTAGAACGTGAACCAGGTCAAGGAGCCAATGGGGCTGAAGACTAACTGTGACCTGACACGCAACCAGAGAGGACCAGAGGGACCCTTCCAGAAGCTGCCCGATATGAAAGCGATGGTAGGACTTATCCTCAGAAAATCAAGTTACTTCTCTGTGGGTAAACTTGGCCACTGAAGGATATAAAAGTATTCAACTAGCAACACGCTGAAAATTCCCAGCAAAAGAAGACATTGCCTCTACTTTTACTGCTCAGAGAGAGTGGAGGACAGGAGAAATGAGCGATGGGGGGCGGCAGGCATCGACTCTGATCCAAGTGCCCCTAACACGTACCAGCTATGTTGATAATGGCCTGTAGCCCGGAGGAGCATTGCCGGTTCACGCTGGAGCATGGCACCGTCTCTGGAATACCACTAGAAAATAAGACAGTGTTGGCAAAGATTCAGTGATGAAATCCACGCAATAAACCAAAGCTCTAAAGACAGCATTAAGCCACTTGATTAAACTTTAACCCTCAAGTTCAAGACAGATCCCTTTATACATTTCCTGACCTCTTGGTCAACAAGAGAAAGCAAAGTTCATAGATAACTTCCACACTTGATTTGGAAGCGGCTCCGAGTGCTGCTTCCCCACAGGTCTGTCTTCAGAAGATCCTCTGTACGCAGGGCCCTCCTGTGTGCCTAGCTCCCGAGGTCTGATCGGGGCCAGGAATACTGACAAGCTCCGCAACATTTGTAATTACTGGTAGGCTGTGTGTGCACCCTCCAACGCAGTAGCTGTACACCGGTTTACAGAAGCAAATGTCACTTGACAATAGACACTGGCTGGCATATTTGGAAGCTGGGATCCAGCTCAATATGAGCCATCGACCACCAGCACTGGGAAGTGAACAGGAGGACCAGAGACAACTCCACGGGTTTCGGACCATGCAGAGCAGAGCAGCACAGCCTCGCAGCACAGAGAAGCAGCAGGTGCAGCTGGGAGCCCACAGAACAAGATCTCCCGTTCAGAGGCTCAACACAGGTTGAACAGCCTCACTTCTGCCTCCCTGTCCCTTTCCCATCAGGATTCTCCAACTGCTCCATCAGAGTCTAATTCCTAGGCAGAGGGTGATTTGCTGTAACTTCCTAGGAGCGCATAAGACTCGTCAAATCCTCTGACCCAGTGCTGCGCCGTGGCGGAAGACCAAAAAGGAGAGAAAGAACCTTGATCTGATTGAGAGTTTACCTTAGAAACTGTGCAACTCTTGCAATCAAAGCGCCAGCTCCAGGCTGCAGCACGTTTCCTGAATGCAAAGATATGATTCAGTCAATCGGTTGCACTCCCCTCGCTGTTTGCGGTGGCAGTCGGAGGGATGTTAGCATCCCCACGGCTTGGTGCATCCAGCACCCGGATGAGAGCCCCACCACTGGACAGAGGAGTCATGAAGGACACACTGATTTCACAAACCTAACGCTACGCACTAACCCCTTCCAGCCCCACGGTACTTGCAGGACCCCATGGGACACCAGGAGCCGCCTGTCCCACAGAGCTACCCGGGCCAGGAGCTTCCAAGTCTGGACAGAGGCTGCGCGCTCACCCACACAGATGTCTCCCAGGGCCTCAGGACGAAGGCTGACATCTCGAAGGACAGCTGTCATAACGGCGGAGAGCAGTTCATCGGGTGTAGTATCCTGAAAGCACAGGCAATTAGCGCTGCCCAAGGAACACCAGCAGCTGCCCTGTCACCTGTTTGCCCTCAGTGTGCTGGCATACCGTGCTCGGGCAGCTTTACTCCAGTCCTCGCCCCAGGACGGTGGTGGTTTCCCTACAAATGTGGAATTCCTCCGCGCGTTTTTTACCCCAGGGAGCTTTCAAGCACTAACGCCCTAACCCTGCTCCCGTCCCTCCCGGTTTCACACGAGCATGCCTTGCAGGGCCTGCGGGACCAACCTGCGGCCAGTCCGGTGCCAAGCCTCAGCAGGCTGAGCCCCCCCGTTTGTTTCGTGACAGGGCGGTGACCCCCAGCACAGGAACTGGGTTTGACCCAGCAATGCCCATCCTCCGGGGCCATCGCGGCGGTCGGACGCGGGACGCTGCCGTCGCCACCCAGGAGGACGAGGCCCCACCGGGCCGTGCCAGGCGCAGAGACCCCAGGCCTCAAGGGGAGCCGGGACACGCGCGGCTCTGGCCCGGCGTTCGGGGTGGCGGTGGCGGCACCTGGGCCGCGCAGCCCCGGCGCGGAAGCCGTGAGGCGCTGCGGCCCCTCAGGGGGTCCCGAGGCAGCGCCGGGGGCTGCGGGCAGGCGGCGCCGCGCACCCAGCCCGAGCGCAGCGGCGGCGAGCAGGGGCGCCCCCGGGGCCCGGCGGAGGTGCCGCGGGCGGGCAGGGCCCCCGGGCCGTACCTTGAAGGCGCCGCGCTTGGCGCGGCCGATGGCGGTCCTCCGCCCGTGCACCACCACCACATCGTCGGGGCTGGCGGCCCGCGGCGAGGCCCCGGCGCGGCTCCCGCACGGCGCGGCCCGCAGGCCGGTGCCGGGGCCCGGGGGGGAGGGGGCGAGGTGCCCCAGCACCAGCTGCACCCGCCGCAGCGGCGCGCCCGGCCCCGCCGCCATCTTGTCACCGCCGCCCCCCGCGAACAGCCTCGCTCGCGTGCCACGCCCCCTCATTTGCATGGCGCCGCCCTCAGGGCCGCTCCGGGCAAGGAGGCGTTAAAGGCGTGAAACCGAGAAATCCCACCAAAACAAAGCTTCTTAAAAATAAATACATACTGAAATAAATAAATTTAAACTAGATTTTAAATTTCATGTGTCAAGAAAATATAACAGAAAAAAGGGGAAAAAGAGGGAGGGAAGGGAAGGGGAAACGGGAAAAAAAAAGGGAGGGAAGGGAAGGGGGAAGGGAAGGGGGAAGGGGGAAGGGAGGGAAGGGGGAAGGGAAGGGAGGGAAGGGGGAAAGGAAGGGAAGGGAAGGGGGAAGGGAGGGAAGGGGGAAGGAAGGGAAGGGAAAAAATAAAGACCCAATAAAAATAAAGAAAAAAATTAAAATAATTTCAAAAATCAATAAATTAAAAGGAACTAAAATGAAATAAATAAAAAAAAAATAAAATGCCTTGTGCGTTTGGAGCATTTGAACCAAGGGGGATGCCAGGACAAAGGGACACGTGGAGCTGCAGGGGCTGAGACCTGCCGAGAGTCACTATTTGGAGGACGTGCCAGGAACCACCAGGTCCATCCTCACCGGCCCCCCCGGTCCCCTCCTCGCCCCCCGGCTGGGAAGGGACTATGGGGTGTGCGTGGCTGCTCCACCTCCCCCCCAGAGTCATCTCTCCCAGGGACGCCTGCGTGGACGAGCCACCCGGCCCACTACAGGCAAAAATCAAATAAAAACCCAAACAAACCCAAGCAACCAAGAACCAACTTTACATGGCATAATATTACATTCTCTTTTCCTAGTTCCATTCTGTACATCAGAACACTGCAAGGGTTTTTAAACCCAACAAGGCAAAGGCACCTGAGGAGTGAGTCGCACACGCCGACGTGCACACACACACGCACACACGTGCCCCATCCACCCGCGGCGGGCTGGGGGGTTCGGGGCCTGGGGTGGCCATGAACCCCGCTTCGCTCTCAAGGCTTTGGAAAGAAGGAAAACACCCACTCACCACTGAAGGGCTGGGAAAATCAACACCGAACAGATTCGATGGAAGAGGAGAAAACAGCTTAAAAACGCATATTTTTTTTTTTTTTTAGCTTTGGTGAAAACACCTTTTCCCAACAAAACCCTCCCCAGTCAACATTGATTTTTGTTTTTTCTTGTATTTTTATTTTTTCCATTGATCCCGTATTACTGAAGAGACTAATGGATTTGGTCCTATTCACAGAATAAAATTGTTTATTCCCCCTCGGAGAAAGGAGGTGACTCCAACACCCCCCCCCCCCCCCCCCCCCCCCCGAGGAGGGCTGCCCACCACCACCATGTCAAGTGGCACAGACCCCTGGGCGCTGCTCCACCGCAGCCCGCGGCTTCACCGCAGCCCGGCCTGGCGAGTAACTGGCCTCTGCAGCTTTGCAGGCACATTTACAGGGAATCCTTCTAGAATATGCCCTGACACTACCAGTGGTTTGTTTGGTTTGTTTTATTTGTTGGCTTGTTTTAACTGAAATAACTCTAATTTTTGCTTCTCTTTTTAGAGCTGTGGACAAAGAAACACTCCCAGCAGCACACCAGCGGTGCAGTCTAGATCTCTCCCACGCAGAATTATTCAAGGATGTGCAAAGTGACAGGAACAACTGATTTCTGAATTTCCCCTTTGGTCCAAGCAACACTTTTCCTTTTCAATTAAAAAGAATATTAAAATAAACGTGTGTGTGACACACCGGCCCAAGGATGGCAACCTCCCAGCTACTGCTTATTTAACCCTTTGCTGAGCCCATAAAAAAAGTAAGGAAGGGGGAGGTGAGATGGTACAATTAATTTGTCCAAAATAACCAAGATCTGATTAATTAGCCTCCAGGGACTCTGTACGCGCTCCCTGCCCAGGAGGTAGTGCTTTCCAGCAGGGTAGTGCTGCTGTTCAAAGAGGCTGTAGCCCAACTCTGCTTTCAGCTGGCCTGCTTCCTCCTACAAACTCAAATATACCACAGAAAGAAACCTGCTTCCAGCTGCCCTCGGCTGACACAGCTCTGCTCTCCTGGTCTGAGGCTTCACGGGTCTGCAGCTGCTCCCTCAGGCACCACCACAGAGGTGACGTCCCCCTTCCCTGCACCCTGGGCTAGTCCCACGAGGCATGGAGAAGGCACCCAGCCCTCAGCAGCCCAGATCCACAGGCACTGGTCCTCTCTGCCTCATTTTAGGCACCCTCTTGGGTTTTACAGAGACCCACCGGGCTCCTCCTGCAGCTCCACTTCCAACATGCATTAGCATCCCTCCAGCCAGCCCCAGCGCAGCATCAGGGACAGGTTAGCAGGGCTATGGCTGTGAGCAGAAAGCCATCCTCGCCAAGGTCCCCTCCAGCTCCCACCCGAACCCTGATGGCTCCCAGCACGAACTGGCTGGTGCTCAGCCCTGCCCACCGCAGCCATCGACAGCATTTACACATCCCTCTGCACAGCCCATGGCAGAGGTCTCAGGCATCCGTCCGTGGGTGCACCCCACAGAGACCTCCTGCACCCCGAGAAGACCCCTTTTTCCAAGACTTGCACACACATGCGTGCACACACACACACACACACGCACGCGCACAAAGGCAAAGTCAACACGGCTGCCGCATCATCGCGCCCGACGGTGCTTTGTGCCGAGTCGAGCATCACTCCTTGATTGTAACCGCTTAAGGCACAGAACAGTATTAAATGCCGCCCTGCTGGAGACGCTGGCTGCTCCCACGACCTCCAGGAGGGTTTGGTCCCCTTATGAACGGGGACACCCGGGTCCCCCCGACTCTGCAGTCTGAGGATCATCTCCTCCGGCTTGGCTGAAGCCCCTTGTCTGTTCCACTGCGAAAGGTGGTGATCGCCACTGAGCATCTTATTCCTCTGCCAGTCCCGGGGATGCTGCCAGCATCACTGTCGTGCTGGGGGGGAAGACAGATCCCATTTCCCACACTTTCCCCAAGAGATAAGTAACACAGCAAGGGGGGGTGACCCCGGTATCGCTGGCGGCAAGGAGGCTACTTGGTCTGAGGCCAGCACCCGCACAGTCCAGGAAATCCCTCGCTCTGAATTCCTGGCACCAACAGTCCCAAGCGCAGCTTGGAAATCCAACAACGCGGCGGGTGCCGAGCCAGCAATGAGCAAGGGACCTGCGGGGGCCACTGCCAGGACAGCCCAGGGTGGAGGTCTGAAGGCCCCGGGTCTGGCGGCCACCCCCCTCCCACCGGCGCTTCCCCATCCCCGCTGCCAGGGGCTCAGAGCCCGCAGTTGACGAAGGGATGTCTCAGTAGGTCCTCGGCCGTCGGCCTCCGCTTCTCCTCCACGAAGATCTGCTTGAGGAAGTTGCGGCAGGAGTTCGAGACGCCGTCGGGGAGCTGGGGGTTGGTCGGCTGGGTGGCGATTTTAAAAATAGCCGCCATGGCTTCGAACTCTGCCCACGGCGGCTTCTCCGTTAACATCTCCACCACGGTGCAGGCCACGCTCCTGAAACCACACCAAGCACGCAGGGGTGAGACAGCAGGTTAGGGACTGGGGTGGGGGCTGCGCTTCTAAAGTCTAATCGGCTCTAGGATCGCACCTGCCTCAACGGAGCAAACCTCGCTGTTCACACAGGTCCTTGGCACTGAGCTCTCCACTCCCACTAGCAGAAGCAAACTTGAAAGCCTTGCCCTAAAGCCAGCGGCTTTTCTGCCTATGTTAACTGGCAGGTATTAAGTTTCATAAAAGCATACGAGACACCTTAGCAGAGCATCCCCTGAAGGGAGACTCAGGCATGAGTTTAGACACAACAGTTTCAGCAATGCCACGTAGTTCCCCGGGAAGCTGAGCCAGAACGAGATATGTGTGCCTCCATCTCTGACAGGCATCTGACAAGTAAGACATCAGATGAGAGGCAAAGAGCCTGAAAGGTTTCCCTGTCCTTGCTGAGGAGTCCTTGTCTCAGCAGGGACCCTTCTCTGCCACCTCCATTCACGGTGGCTCCCCAAAAAATTGAACAATGCTTCCCTGTCAGCGGCTGGAGCAGGTGGTGCAGGGTACCTGCCTGCCTGCCTAGGACCCCCTAGGTTTCCCCCGCAAGCAGGACTCTGTTGGAGGACCCAGTTTTTGTGGACCCTACTTGCTTGGGCACCCAACAAAACACACTGCAATGACAGTGCTTCCTCCTCATTTACTGGGAGGATTAGTAGTGTTATCCCAACTCTTTCAGGCTCTAGCTGACACCCTCCACAGATCAAAATGTTCACAAC
This sequence comes from Falco biarmicus, assembly GCF_023638135.1. Classification (NCBI taxonomy): domain Eukaryota; kingdom Metazoa; phylum Chordata; class Aves; order Falconiformes; family Falconidae; genus Falco; species Falco biarmicus. The sequence goes on along the minus strand of NC_079291.1, from coordinate 57,023,976 downwards.
CAGCCAGTGGTTTTGGTTGTTTTTGTGCCTGAGCCACGTGCAAACATCCAGCAGCAGATTTTGACAGGCTGCACAAGATCCCCCAGAGCCTCTGAGCTGGGTTTAGTTAACCTAAAAGCAGCCACCAAAACTCAACACCTCTTTTAGCAACCTTTGTTACCAACCTGCTTTCCAGAATTAAAAAGCAGCTACGGGGTCGAGCTGTGCATGACCCTCACATGTGATAAAAGCTTCCAAAAGCAAGTTGTGATTCTGAGGGCTCCTGTTTTAGGACCTTCAGCTACAACACGCTCCCTTGATATCTGCGTAATCGATCCTAACATTCAGTTTCTATTTCCATCCTTTACACTCCTCTGTCTTCCAACTACTAGCTATACCTGTTGCTCCCATGACAACTTCCCAAAGGGACTGTTTGATTTAAGCAGAAATGGTGAGGTTTCTACTACATTCCTTACCACACATCAGCTTTCCTTCCGTAGCCCTCTCCACTGATCACCTCTGGGCTCATCCAGTATGGCGTTCCCGTGACAGATTTAATCCCAGTCCCAGACATGCAGATGGTCTGGATCCGTTTGCTGGCCCCAAAATCTCCAAGTTTCACATTTCCAGCAGAATCTCTCAAAATATTGGCACCTGGGGTGAAAAGCAAAAAAAAAAAAAAAAAAAAAGGAACAAAAACCACAAACACAAGAGATGAAGCAGCAACCTGAACTGAAGTGGCTACAGCGAGGAGAGCAGGAACAGCACAGGCAAAGAGCTGGACACAAGGGAGACCAAAGGGCCTTGCTGGGGCCAGACTCAGCATCACGTACAATCCCTCTCTCCTAAGGCAGCTGTGCTCCGAGAGGCTTGACTCCCACCAGCATCTCCTCACTCCGCAGGTTTCCCAAAAGCAAGCGGTGAATGGGAGATGACAGATCCTCCTCCCCACCCGCAGAGAGGCGAAGAGAGCCCCAGATCTCTCTGACTGCCAGGGCCTCCCAACTCAGGTACGTTACACCAGGTTTTCAGATGTGTAAGGGCAGTTAGCAATAACCCCTCTTAAGAACACCTCATATCTGGGCTTCCCAAGCAGGAAGACAGCACAACGTTTTGGTTTCAGCTGCTTGTTTAAGATTCTCACAGTTCGAATTGGTGAATGCTGGGGGCAAAATTACTTGACCAGATCCCAGCACTGTGTTTTGCACAAGAATTTATATTGGCGCACTGCGAGGCTGGGTTGAAAAACTCCAAGCAAGAAGCCTGTCTGTATTATCTACTCACCTTTAATATCCCTGTGGACAATCATATTGCTGTGCAAGTAGAAGACTCCTTGCAGGATCTGCCTGGTGTATTTCCGTGTGACGTTCTCGGTCAGAGCACCGTAAGCTTTTAGCTGGTCCTTTATTGAGCCCTGTTGCAAAGAAACAACACACACCAACTGTAAGGGCCAGCAGAACCATCATGTCAGGAAAATTTAAAAAGTTACTGTGACCAGCTCAAAAAAACCCACACTCTGCCGCAGAAACAGCAAGACAAAAATTCACTAAGTGCTGGATGGAGCAAAGACTTGTTCTCAGCATCCCAAATCCCAGTGGAGAAAAGGGTACAGTCCCTGCCAGCACTACAGATCTTCTTCCCCCTCTAGTGGCTGGCTGTCACCAATAGCTCATGGAGGAGGACCACACTGAGGAGGAGTTACAACTCCAGCGAGGGGACCAAATCGACCAGATCTTCAGGGCCAAGCTGATGAGTCAGTCTTCTGTGAAGCCTCCCCCCCCCAGCTTCTCACAGCACGGAGCACCTGCTGCCATGAGGCAGGCGGACTCACCAGGGGCAGGACCACATGGGACTGCTTCAGCAAGACCACCCCGGGTAAACAATGTGCAAGTACTTGAATTTCTGCCCCAGGCACGCAGGCTCCTACTGGTTTGATTTCACTGACCAAAGAGGAAAGGAAGCAGGGGTGCAGACATCTAGCATTTGCAAGAGGGTGACCCCCTGCTTTTAGCTCTGTTTTCGGTCCACTTGGAAACAGATGTCCCTCACTATGCCAGAGCTGGGTTTTAACCGGGATGAACCAGGGGTGGATCAGGGGTTCAGTCAGAGAGGTGGCACCCAGCTCTACCTCCAGCATTCAGGTTACCTGGAAAGCAGCAGAAGGGGAAACTCATCCCGTTTCTGCCTGTCCTGCAGCTCTGGGGTTGATCCCAGATTGCCACAGTCCTTCTGCTCTTGGAACAGTGGGCTCCTCTGCTGCAAGTCAGTCACTCAAACCGTGTCAGCTTTTCCACCCACCCCAGTTGTTGCTCTGCCCGGCTACTGCTTTGGCCTTCTGAGGCTGGTGGTGGATCCTGTGGATGGATCTCTTCTTTCCCTTTCACAGGGCTGCTGAAGTAACCCAAGATGCTCTGAAATCGCCCCCTGGTATCAACTCGTATGTAGGGTATGTTCCTTCGCCCACCACCGAGCTAAGCTTCCTTAGCCTGGCCTCCCTCACCCTGACAGGGGCACATCAAACAAGACTGGGAAACAGGGTCTTCAGGGCCTGTGGTCAGATAGACCGTTCCGTTTTCCAAGCACAAATTTTTAAAAAATAGGGCAGGACAGAAAAGACAGTCTCAGCTACTTAATGGGGCAATCATAAGAATGCCAGGCGAACGGTGCACCCGGGCTTGGCCCTGGGAAGACTCTGCCAAGCTGGCTGTGCGAAATCAGAAGCTTTGCAGGACCCAGCCCTGCAGAGCCGCTGCCCTGCAAGGTTCGGGAACGCATTCGCTTCGCTGGCCTTGGGAACCAAAGCCCCGAGCTGCTTTTGTGAAATGGGCTGTTGTTGCAGCACGGAAGTCAATCTGTATTTGGTCAGAGCTCTGGTTTATCGTGTAAAAAAACAAACATTCGACTTCCAGCCCTGCTGGACACTGCCCCCGCACCAAATGTTGGTTTCCTGGCTGCTAACAAACATCGGCACGCTGCAGAGTAAGCGGCAAGGGGCCTGATGAAACTCACGGGGTTTATTCCTCTGGGTCCCCGCCTGGTGGTAAGGCCTGCCAGCGAGATGCCTGCCCACAGGGAGAGAGGAAGGACAGGGCTTGGAAGGGACTCAAACATGTGGAAGTCCACCTGATTGCTCACATGCAAGATGTGTTAAGACAGCTTCTAGCATGTTTACTAATAACTGAAATTATTTGTGACCGGATGACCTAACAGTCCCTCTGACCTTACAAATCTTTGTATAAACAAGGGTTTATCTTCCACACTCTGCGGAATGAATCCAGCTAGACAGGAGGGACTTTGGAGAACAGATCCTCTGACAATATAAATAGCATTTATACCAACCGAAGACTTTGTCTATAAGACTGATGTAATTCACATGCTCACAAACAGAAAGAGATATTCAACTAATCTGCATACATTCTCCAGCCCCTGCTTAGACTCTCCCAACGCTTTCTGATTCTTCTTCTTCCCTAGGGCTATTTCATCCTCTATCAGCAAAGCCACAGACTGAAGCCACTCCTGCCCAAGAGGATAATGCTATCAACAGAAAGTTTTGTCCCGAACAGGAGAAAACTTACAAGTGAGTAACACTGTTTTTAATACACACGTGCTGAAAGCCACAAATAATTGGTGACAGCTGTGGGTGGACAGTTGTACTATTAGCTTTTCCTGCAGGGATTTGCAATAAATACTTAAGGATGGGCTCAGGCCACAGTGTTTGGAGCCAAATCTGGATCATGTCCCACAATCACTGAGTTCAGATTCCAGACTGTGAACACACCCTGCTCCAGGATTCAAACCGAAAACCTGCCTTCAAGGCGTTTGGTGGCTTTTGATTTCACTCGGTGCACATTGAGGGCCTTCACCATGACATCTGACTCACAACCTAAGTCTTCTCGAGCCTTAGGGATGCATCCACTGTTTTGGTCTGGCTCATCAGATATAGAGCAGCTCAGCTGAACAGTTTAACTCCAGATCCAAATTTCACCAGACTCCAGGGCAGTCTAAACACGTTCTCTGTTGCTCAGGACAATCTTTAGCAGGAACTGCACTTACCCCTGGCATGTATTCAACAAAGATAGACAGTTTCTTCTCCTTAGGGTCCCGCAAGCACCCATAGTACTGCACTATCCTGTCATGGCGGAGAGTCTTCAACAGCTGAATCTCACATTCTAAGGCATTCACCTCCTGCAACAGAACAGACGTACTTCGTGACAAAAGGGCATGGTTACTTTGGGAATATTATCCAAATATCGCTTGATGCTGAACACTCTTTTCAGAACACCTGTGAAGCTGCCCACGAGGACATAAGTCACATAAGGCTCAGCAGTGAGAAGCACTGCCGTAAGAAAAAGGTAAGGAGAAAGACAGATGGGATGCACAGGGCCTTGGCTTTGAGACAGGTTTACTCATTATTATTCCTTGTGTTCACGAAGTTTTTCTGGAAAGGTGTGAATGAAGATACCAGCAAAGCTAATGCAGTGCACAGAGTGGGAAGAAGATGAAGGGAGGAAGAAGGCGGAATCTAAGGAAGAGCAGACAGCCCTGCAAGAAACGATACCTGAGACAAAGCAGGCCAACATGACCAAGGAACTAAGCAGTAGAGAAGTCACCAGAGCACGCTGATTGGTGCCACAAGCAATTCGAGACCACTCCAAAAAGGGCAAACACCACATACCCTCCACACACTGCTTTCCATCAAGGACACAGACTCCTCTGCCACCTGCAGCCCACAATTCCCCAAGGGGCTGCAGAACGCAGCCCTGCCCTTGTACTCACTTTACTTGTCTCTTGACTGTCAGGGTCAAAAGGCACCTGCTTCACCGACAGCTCCCGCCCAGTGTCAGCATCATAGCAGAGATAAACTTCCCCAAAAGCTCCTCTTCCCAGCAGCTTCCCCAGCCTCCAGTTCACAGGTGCCTGCAGGGCTACACGAGAGAGGAGAGGGTTAAGAGAAGGGCACGGCAGGGAGACTTCAGCATCAGGGTCCACCTGACCCTACAGAGTGCAGACCAGGCCCGCTGTGAGCTCGCCAGGGCAAGCAGTGAGCCACCCTCTCCCAGGGGCACCATGAAAAAACAGTTCTAATTGCACTAGTGCTCCTGGTCTGTGTGTGGGATGTCTCCCAGTCTGCATTGGTATAAAGCAGAAACAAGTTCCTGAAAAGCGACATTTCTTTAACAGTCCTTCCTCCAAAAACTGCTTCTTAACCCATGTGGGACTTTCTCTGCCCAGCTGTAGGGGTGGTTAGAAGGATACGGCACGGCTGAGCAGCAACCCAGGCAGGGACCAGTAAAGATTTTCATCTCACTGGTCATTCCTATATTGTCGTCCATCCCTGAACAGGCCCAGAATGCACAAATTTTTATAGCGTGGTCAGTCTTGCAATATGACAGCAGCCTGCAACACCATCTTTGGGTGCTGGGGTGACAACAATGTAAGCCAAGGAACAGAGCCTCTGGCTGCATTTGCTCCTACATCCCAAGCCTCATGGAAGCTTCTGGTGCATGAGCACACCGACAGTCCAACACACAAGCAACTTTCTGCAACTCGGCAAGTGATGAACACCAGCTGACCCCAGGCACGCTCTCAGCTCAAGGCCAAGATAAAATACAGTGTGTTCTATTAAACCTTCCTCACTGAGACATAAGCCAGCACAGCATGCCTTGTGTTGGCGCTGGAATCAAAGTGCATTCACACACGGTTAGCTTAGCTGATGCGCAGTAATTAGCAGGTCACAGTAACTCAATTTTGTGTCAAGACCCAGAGGTACTGAGACCTCAGAGACTAGTGGCTTTGATTCACTTACAGTTCCTAGCTTTTGTAGGGGAGGTGCTGAAGACCTGCAGACCTTTTTCACAATTGTTCCACCATTTGGGCCTGTACTCGTCGTACTGCAAGGTGCTGAGCTTGCTGTCCCCATTAAAGCTCTTGGTTCGGCTAGAAGGGACAAGCTGAAACAGGTTCTCCTGGGGGAAGTAACTCCTGGGAAAAGTCCTCCGTCCTGTAGGAGAAAAGGGGAGAGTTACAGCAAGAACACACACACCAACTTGGATCTACCTACCGCCACCTTCTCATGTCGCTGCCTAGATCCAGTGGTGCACCTCTTCCAATTATGCAAAATAAGTTTAATGAAACTGAAGCAAAGCTGTACGGATATTTTAAATTCAATTCAAGAGTTGTTAGCAGCAGGCATTACATCTAATGCAGATGCTTCTAGAGGGGTTTGCAACAGTTTAATTACATTAGGGGTTTTGTTGGTTGTTAAATCATAAACAAACTCTGAACAGCCAAGGATTTGCGCTGCAAATTATCCTTGCCATCCTTTAAGTCCACAGCACAAATGACCACAGAAGCAGTGCCAGATCTCGTGGTAACTGCTTTAACAAAGGTGGTGTCAGTGAGAGATGAAGTTCATTCTGGAAGGCTCAATATGCTGTCTGCATGTCCTCAGTATTTTTCTTCTAAGGGAATTTGATTCTTACTCAGTTTTGCTTCCTACCATTTGCAGTCTCATACAGTGAAAGGAGCGGCAAGATGGTGATGGAGTGGTCCCCACAGCTCAGAGCTCGCCAGCTTAAACCAGAGATGCGCACAGATACCGCTACCCTGAAATTGCTAGGATATTTCCTACAGTGCTGTGAAAAACCTGCTGTAAAGGTCACAAACCAGCATCCTCAAAAGGAAGGAAGTTAGGGGAACAGAAAGGTTGGTATCGCTAGGGATGAGAAATGCCAATCATCCACGTGGCTAAGTTAAAAGAACAGGTGCTAGCAGAGGAGGAGCTGAGCACTGCCTTTCATATATGCTGTGGATGCTCAGCACTTCTCAAGAGCAGACCCACAAGGTCTCACAGAGGATGCTTTTCAGAATACACAAGCGAACCCCAAATTACTCGGTGGTTCTCCCTTTATTAGAAACCTCTCCTTTCCAAGTCTCTCCAGTCCTAGGCACTGTCACAAGCCATCGAGATCCTAGACTGACCACCTCCCTCCCTGACCCACCATCATTTTCTTACCGTCACTGTAGTCCTTGCGACTTTGGGAGAGGTGGTACTGCCTCGGGAAGGTCCCACCTTTCCCAAACCTCTCGCAGAATGGGATGTCAAAATCTGCAGGAGGGAAGAAGATGTGTTTCTGAGATCAGCTCAGTACCAAATGCCTCAAGTGTTTCTTACTGGAAAGCATTCTGGTCCTCAGGCTGAATAACAGACAAGAACCAGGTGACAAGCTATGCATTCACGTGGCCACACATCCCCCAAGGCTCACTCTGAAATCTGTCCACATTCACACACTCCTTAGGGAATAAGGGTTAGACACACTGGTCTTGGTCCCCCTAAAGCAAAGGGGTTTAACTGCTGACTTGATGGACACTGGCCCACACTGTTCAAATACCAAGCAGGGGATTAACACAGACCATGCCTGGTCTCCAAGACAGAGCACTAAACATCTTATTTGCATGTGGAAAAATGCAAAAATTAGCATGGAAACAGAACTGCCAGGCAGGGTCAGGTCCAGATCCATCTACTCCAAAACTTCTGCTCTGATATCAGCTATTTCCAGCTGATATTTGGGGATATCAGCAAAAATCCAGCACTTGGCTAACACCAGACAATCTCTCCCCACTTACTTCTCAGATGTGACTCCTGACCTCTGAAAGCCAGAGACTGATTTATACCTCCAGAGCTCCAAACTTTTATACTTACTTTGATTAAATGCTAGAAAAATAGAATATACAGGAGGGATTAAAGGCCATCAGAGTTTAGATTAGACACAAGATTGAGAGAGAGATGGATATGCACAATAAGAACGTATTTTTTAAAAATAAAAAAATTCCAGCACAGGAAGCCATTGCTGGTAGCACCAAATAACTTTGAGATTAAGATATCTGTCATTTCCCCCCCATCTTTCACTTGCTGTTTTTCCTCCATCCAACTCCAATGACACAGTCCGTTCTGATTGTTTGTTTGTCTTAGCCTGGGGCCAGCAGCCGCTCCTCCGAGACCATTCCTGGCCTCTGCTGCACTTCAGCATGATTTCCCCATTACAGCAGCGCACAAGAGGAGTGCATTAATGGCTGAAATATGGTCAGCAAGAAAAGCAACAAGGACAGGGCAAGACGTTCTCAGCGAGCCACGTGTAGGCAACGATGCCGAGTGGTGTCTCAAAGCAAAATGCCTCCCCAACCACTAGGGATGTATTAAAACCTTGGGCGACGTGGACTGACTGCAGCTTCATCTCTACAGTTCAATCTAGAAATCCTGCCTCAGGCCAGAAATAAGTTAACGTGCCACAGGCTGACTGCCATTTGCTCATTTTTAATAGTGAAAGTCATTACAATATTACAGAGTTTCCATGATTTAACCAGCTGGATGTTTTAAGTGATTAAGCAGTAACCTATGATCCTTGCAAGTTACCAGTACACTTTCCCTAACAGCATTTGCGGTATTACTGGTTATGAATAACGTAAGTGAAAGAGGCATAACTCCCTAGAGAGTTTGGGACTCCAGTTTTGTTATGTACGAAGTCAGAATCCTGAAAGTGCAACTCACAGGTGCTAACAGAGACAAAAGGTGATCCCACGAGGCTGTTTCCATTTGTCAGCACCTCACAGTTGTCTCCAAATACAAAAGCAAGCCTCCCCTCAGCAACTTCTTCCAACACAGAACTCATCAGTGATCTTTCAACAGCTTTAGCTGCTTGCATCCACTTACTTCGGGGCACTTGCTACCCCGTTTGGACTGTTGCTGCTGTAAATTGATTCCCAAACCAGGTCCAAAGGTTCTTCTGTGCTACCACTATCGCTGCAGAGCCAAGGAGGGTTAACGATGACAAGAGCAGCCCTGCTTATGTTTGGTGCTCTGTGTCTTTTGATTTTAAAGAATATTCATGTTTGATCATTACAGGGTCACTTTTGAAGTGTAATCTAAGCAACGGATCTGGTTTGCTTGATTGTTTTTAATTACTTTTCATGCAGTGCCATCTCTCTTAATAGCCTTTTATTCAGACTTTTTACCACATGGCTTTTTATACTTTTAAACAAATACAAACCTCCAAGAGTGCTTACCCATGCAATCGAGACTGTCTTTGGGATGGGTCTTCCTTCCAGGAACAGGGGTTTGGGTAAAGGGTGGGCTGCAGAGGAATGAAAAAAAAACAAAAAACAAAAACCCACAGATACACTTTATTATACCAGAAAAGCTATGGAATGAATTAGGAAGCGATTACATGCAGAAAGGACAGGCTATACCACAAGATGCACTGATCACTGATCAGCCCAGTCTACACAGCTGAGTTCCCATCCTCAACCTGCACAAGAATGAAGATTATTTTTTTTGCTGGATCACAGCTTGTTCCTATGGCAAACAAAAAGGATGCTGCAAAACACAGTCACCAGGTCAAAATGAAGTAGCCAAAACCACCTATGCACAAGGTGGCACATAAGGAGGACTGCAAAGTTCTCTTCCCACAACTTCAAGTGTTCAGCTGTGCAACTCTGCTTTCTATGTACATGGCTTAGTTGCTGCAGATTTACACGCTGGAGTTCTTCAGTCACGCTTGATTCATGTGGGTCTCCCCTCCTCTGCAACATCATTCTCCCATCTTCCTCACACAGGAGGGTCCGTACCACTGCTGGGCACACGCACCCTTCCCCGGAGACCAGGAAGGAGAGAGTGCAGGATCAGTGCTTCAAGGCTTAAGGTCTTTAAACTACACTGAGAGGATGGATAAACTACTGCAAGGGGATCTCAGCAATCCTTTCACTCCAGCCTCTGTAAGGGCCAACAGGGTGATCTGGACAGGTTGCTTTTCCACTCTCCCTTTTAACAAAATGTGCATAGCAGTACAAATCTGCTTTATAAAGCGCTCTGAAATCTACTCATGCCAAAGCTCATCATGGCAGGTTTGCTATGGCAAAGAGGAATTTGTCATGTTATTTCTTAGCATCAGACTGGTCACCATGCCTGGTGACTAGCTCTGCCCTCTTGAGACTAATGTCATCACAAGTAATTGGCTGCAAGGGCTCAGCTATGCCTTTGCAGGAATAGTTGTGCTTACTCCTCTTGCTGCCTTTAAAGAATACAGCCTTCCTCATGCCTTTCCCAGCTCCTAGACCCCATGATGGAAGACAGCTGCCTCCTTTTTTTGCATCTGAAATCAAGCCATACTACCCTCTCGCAAACATGCCTAATGCTCTTCTCTCAGTTCACAACAGTGTTACAACCAGGCTGTGCACCTTCTGTTGTTCTTCCTAGCAAAGTTTAGGCAAAAGCAAAGCTGGGGCATAGAGACCAGGAGCACAAGGAATCCAGCTTTGATACAGGCATAACAATGAGCAAACACATCACAGGAAATTATTAAAAGCCACAAAAAGGAAATGGACCTTGATGAGGAGACAGATCCAAAGCGCACAGAGCTGCAAACCCGAAGCACGCTATGCAATCAAATCAACACAACACAGACCTGCTGGACCATAGCCTTGATGCTGTATGGTAAAAGCAATGGGGCGAAAAAAAGAAAATCTTTGATGCAGATGGAAAAAAAAATATATACTGCTTCCCAAAAGGACACTGTGTCTTATACACAGCCTACCGTGCACAGCAGCAAACATACAGTTGCTGTGCACGTGTGAGCTTGGACCAACCAGCCACACCAACTATTGAACTGCAGCCTGTGTTAGTACAACGTGTCCTAGTTGTTTCCTGCCGAGAAGCTAAACTTAGTTGTTGCTCATCTGGTGTCCTCAGCACCTTGACTGACACGTCTGTGGCTGCTGGCAGTGCACAGGGGCTGCCAAATTTACAAGTGGGCAATGGAGAGTAAACAGCACGCCCAGGGAGGAGGAGGAGGCATGGAGAGGCTAACAAGAGCACTGACCTGGTGACTGCAGAAAGCCAGAGAAGTAGGAGAGGGATTGAACCGAAGCAGAAAACCTGGGCACACAAAGCCAGGCTGTCCACAGATCCCTAGCTACTTTGTCCCTCTCAGATTACTGCAATTCAAATCATGCCCTTACACAGACGTTTGCGCTCGGATCTGGTTTTCAGCATTCAAGATACATTTGTTTTGCTCATCCTCATCCCAACAGGAACCTCAGGGGATGCTACTGACCGCACTCCTCTCCCGCTGTGGAGCGGAGGCTGCCTTTCAGCTTGTGAACATGGTGACATGCACGACTCACCTGTCCACAGATCTGTCCAGCGACTGGCAGCTCCCAGACAGTGACTCATCAGGGCTGATGAAAGCTTCAAGCATCTGACAGTGAAAGAAAAGGGGAAACAATAAAACCATGCACTGCGGCTCTTCAAGCTCCTGTCCTAGCAGACCTCTGCAGGGTCAACAAAACTGCACCAAAGCCAGCTGATTTACACCAGCTGATGCCAGCCCCAGTAGAGATGAGATCCAATCTAACAGAAGTTTTCTTCCCAGTAAAATCCATTTATGACGCCCCCTCTGGATTACTGTTCTTTCCAACTGCTATTTGATAGTAGGGAAACTGAGGCAAATACAATTAGCACCCTGATGTTCAAAGCATGCTGAGAAGTCAACGAGATTCACAGCGCTCAAAATATTTGTGAAAAATAATAGGAATAATAAAAAAAATATATCAGGACAAAAATGATGTGCCCAAGGCCAAGTGGATATTGTGCACCATAGCCAGGATCGCAGCCCTGGCCTCCTGACTTCCCGAGCTGCCCTGGCACACGAGACCAGCCTTCCTCCCCAGTGATAAGCGAAGCATCATCAGGGCTTTTGGCTGGAGGAACTGGCTTGGCTCTCACTAGCTCAGTGAGTCAAAAGCCGCATTTGTGTCGCTTCCTGGATGAGACATTGTACTGGACGGGGTTATTTATAGCTGGTTAGTAACAATAGAGGTTTTGTATTGAGTGGTAAACCTAAGGGCTGTGTGTACTTTCATGTGGAGCAGAGCTTGCTCAGGGCCATGCTGTGCTGCAGCCGGTACGATGCTCCCTCCTGGCTGCAGACCCACAGCAGACACTTGCTAACCCTACTCCACAGCCAGCCCCAAGCCCAGCCTGTTCCCAGGAAAGCTGAGCAACAAGGGTTAAACACCACGTGGAGTCACCCTTTGCTGCTCCTGGACCCACATCGTTCCTCCTTCCCCATGTACAGCAACAGCTTCTCCTTCCACGCACTGTTCCTGCGTTAGACCTCCTCAACTGGTTGTCATAACAGCTCGTGTTGTTTTGGCAAGACAGTCCCAATTGGAAAGTGCAATTCTTCTCTGCTTCCCAGTTTTTACCCCAAAGCCTCATCCTTCAAAATGCACTAGCCAAAGAGGAGCAAGACCTCTGCTAGAACCCACTCCCCACCTCTGGCAGTCATGCCAGGCCTCTCCCGGCAGTTAAAATAGTGCTGAGACAGACTCATTTCTCAAAAGCATAAAATCGGGAATCCGAGCAGGCTCTGTTCAGCTGCCAAGTTGGTCTCAAGGCAAAGACCGCAGTTACATCACAGGCTTGCACAGGGGCATCCCTCAAAAGGCATCCAGCACCAGCTTGTAAGTGGTTTTCCACAAGGCACATATGGAAGCTGCAGCACAAGGACATTCTGAAGGCAAAGCCCATATGGGGAAAAGCATGGCTGTTCCATAAGAAGAGCAAAAAAAACCCCCAAAACAAAACATCCCCAATTCCCCTTTTTCCTGCATTTAATTCACCAGAGAAGGACAGCAGGCCACCCACAGCGCGATGCTGGAGAAAAGCGAGGAGAGAGCATCTGGGAACCTTCATCAGGAGCAGGCTCAGAGCTCAGCTAACGCTAATGAAGCTCCATTAGCAGCCAGTGGAGCTGCACTGATTTACACCCAAGGGGGGTTCATGGGTACTCTCCCCCTGCACGCACGCACACTTTATCTTAATCATACCAAACGTGTTTGGAAGGCATGTGAAAACAACAGAAAGCCAACTTTTGGCTGCAAGAAGCACAAGATACATCTGCACTCTGACGCTGCCAAGCTTCACCCGGAGTGACTTCTGATTTTATTAATGGCTGTATAATAAATGGTTGAAAACACAACTTTGCCATGGAAACGCTGGCACAGCCTGTACACGAAAGCATTACTAGTGGGTGCTGTTTGAGTGTAGGAAATACATGTCTCCCCAGGCAAGATCCTTGGGGGCCAACACAACAGCCTGCTGGAGCGAGCTTAGTGCCTTCCGGATGCCCTTCCATGCCCCTCCGGCATAGCCAGCCCTCCTGCAAATCGTGGATCATGGTCCTGCCCTTCTAAGAGCTTTGCAGGAAGGAATTGTGTGTCCAGACAGCCTAGCTGACTTCACAGGACCTATACTAAGCCCTTCAGAGCTACAGCTTGAGCAGAGATGCAAATGGAGAGGGAGGTGTAAGCTGCTCCCTGCCTTGGGTCCCTCAGCACTACAGAATTTCCCCATCATGGGTAACAAATTGACTGGAGGAAGAGGTCCTGCTCATCCCTGTGCTGAAGAACTAGCTGCTCTTTTATTACGGAGGGATCGGAATATACAAACTCCTTATTAAGAAAGGAAAAAAAAATATACATGGGGGAGGTACAGAGACAAAACCATAGAGAGAGGCTGTGGGCAGAGCCAAGAACTGTAACTAGAACTCAGGCAGAAACAGCACATGGGAAGCAGCAAATGCTGCTGACATCCCCAGGCTGTTGCAATCACAGGCAATCGGTTGCTTGGCACACTCCCACAAGGTCCCCGGGATCCGGGAAGGCTGCAGCCACGAGGGCCCAGCAGCTGGCACGCACGCGTGTCCCAAATCTGTGCGCCTCCAGAGCTACCTGAGGTGCCTGAGCACACTGCCATCACCACTGCAGCTGTTTTTTCAGGTTCCTGGAAGTCAGACTCACTGTTTCTTGAGCATGGCAAGCCCATTGGCACTCATTCCTGGAAAAAGCTGGCCTAAGCCCCACACACAGGGCCCGCTGGGGATTTAATGATAGGAACAGCACTCACAGCACAGCCTCCCTCGTGCCTAACACTGTCCTGGTTTAACCCACACACCCAGACCCCACTTACATTCTGATCCATGGTCTCAGGGATGAACTCGCCCTCGCTATTGATGCTGGTATAGGATCCTTGGCGAGCAATCTGCTGCTGCTCTTCAGGAACGCTCCCTGGGGGCGGAGAACTCCGGCCAGTGTGCAGCGAGCCTAGGACATGGAAAGGTATTGGGTCAAGGAGAGAACCTGCCACATCCAAGTCCTTCCAGAGATGTTCCCGTGATCACTGACCTACTGGAGATGCTGCTGGGTTTGAACTTGTATAGAAGGGAAGAGAGGAGCTAGAGATGTGATACTCTTTATGGGCATCCTACAAAGCTTTTGCAACAGGTACAGTTTGTTTCTGTGGGGCCACACAACATCTAGCAGACTTGGCTTTCAACCTGCACTGGATCCTAAGAGCTGTGCACTGTATCCAGGTGCTCTGTCAATGCCAGAAAGAAAAGGGCCCCAGAGTTTTGTTGTGATGCAATCAGTCAATCTCAAAGCAAAACACGAACTCCAAACCCACCTCCCCTCTTTGACCTCCCAGCGCTTCCTCCCTGGATCATGTCACTGCCTTATTCAGCAATCTGGGAAGCAGCCCGGGTGAACTCGGTGCAACATCACTTAAACGCTTCTTATATGGAAAACAATTTGCACTCAAATACCCCTCTTCTCTCCCCTTCCCTACACAAAAGCGAAAAGCAAGGAAAAGCAGCCCTCAAATCCAAGAACACAGGGAGAGGAATGACCTACAGGATTAGCTGGTCCCATCTCCTGCCAAAGGAGTGTCGTCTCCCCTGTCTGTAGCCCCAGGGGCTCCATGCCTGCAGCTGGCAGAGCCTCCACACCGGGCAGAGCCACCTGGGAAGCCCTGGGGATTTGCAGAGCATCATGTGCAGCTCGGCACAGACAGCAAGGCTTTCACAGGCTCCCCCATAGGGCTCGTCAGCAGAAGAGGGTTTCTATTCTGCACGTGGCAGAGAACTCCACAGCTTCCTTACACAGAAGTCCCACTCCTCCCCCTTATTCCCACAAATCCACCCTAACAGATTCCTTGTGCCTTTTCAGGCTTTAGGGAGCATTGCCCTCACTTGGCCCAGATACATCGGCTTGTCTCCACTTGTCTTTCTGCAGTCCCTCCCCCCTCATCCCTGGGATGTCATCACTTCATGGCAAGGAGCTGCTGACTGAGGTCCATGCTGCTCCGTGCTGGAGCTTTAACTGGTCAGCATTGTGCAATGTGAGCCTTCACACCATGTAACGCTTGTTTTTAAGCAGACTTCTAAAAAGCACACAACCTTGAAGGGTTTAGAAGCACATGGAGATACGTTTCCTTACACTTCATATCCATTTTTGTGTCATTCTTGCCAACTCTTCGGTTCATTACTACCATTTGGTAACAACATACTCAGGCTAAGCACGATATTGCAAGAGAAAGGTACCGGCAAAGGGCCTATCCCATCGTGAAAAGCCAACACTGATCAACACAACACTTCTGCCTCTTCTGCTGCTATTCTGCATCACAGTTACTGTACCAGATTGATCTCTGGCATAAATCCATCAGCGTGATCGACACTACAAATTTGAGCCCCCACCTTTCACTTCAGCTGCTTCTACCATCAGGCACCGTCAGGTGCTTATAATGTTAACAGCATCACACCAGCATTAAAGATCACTAAATCAGGCTTGCTGGATTTATACCAAATAGATAACTGTCCCATGGTATGCCTTCCTCCAGACTCCTTGCTCAGATTGTAAAAATAAAAGTCATATGGCTTTGAGCTACTTTTTTTCATCTTCCTATTTTCTCCTTCACAGATTTCCTGCAGGATAAGAACACAGCGAAAAAAGTCCAACTGAAGTAATGCCAAGATCAAGGGGGAGAAAATCTCTCGAGTGCTGTGGCACTCGTAATGAACTGGCTTTACACCAGCCCTGAAAACAAAACCAGTTGGGAAGTACAGCATCCTCTCTTTGAGGATAAATAAACAAACATTTAACCCTGTAACAGTTTGGGCATCCCAGATAAATCACTGCAGTATCATCCCCTCAACTGCTTAGCAGATGTCAATCTAGAATGCAGCGTAAGGACATTTGGGTGGCTCTTGCTCCAAAAAGCTGCTAGAGGATTTGGTGTGGTGTAACCGCTGCATTGTAGCTCTGTTGAGCATTTCTGTTACTACTACAGTGAGGTGTAGGTCTGCTCGTGCACTCCTGGGATCTCTCACTGCAACAACCCACTCACTGCTCAGAAAGTCTTTGACTTTCAGATTTTACAAAGAGTTGTACATGTGCTGTTTGCTTTTGAACCCAGGGAGTTAAATGAAATTTATCACAAGCGCGAGGACTTTGCATGATCTCACATAAAACCTTTGCCTGTAACAGCTACTCCCAGCCATCAGGTCGGTTGTGTTTGACCTTCCAGAGTCACATTTCCTGCCAAAAACTGCAAAAGGGGATAAAACACTCGCCATTTCCCAGCAGGCAAAGAAGTTAAACAAAACGTTTAGGCTTTTGCACGTCTGGAAACTGTTGGATTGAACCAGATTCCTTTCAGTCAGGCTGTTTGGGTTGAAGAGCTGCTCCAATTAATATATGCAGCTTCACACCTCCAGGGGCACTGGTTGCTGCTGCTTCGCATCCACGCATGCCCATCCACCGGGGAGGAACACAGGGAGGTGGTGGGAACAGAGCCCCAGAGCCCAAGGTCGATTCCCCCGCTCCAGCCCTACCCTGCCTTGTTAACAAAACCTCAGGCAAACTCAGTACTGCTGGTGACTGGGGAATGGAAAAAGAGGGGTCAGGGAAGAGAGCAACTGTGGTAGTCAATGGCAGGCTTTACTCATAGTGGGGGCAGTGCAAGGTATATTGGATATAATAGATAACGCTGCTTTAAACACCCAGAGGCAGAGGAAGAAATGGACACACAAGCCCAGATGTGTGTGTTTGACATATCACAGATGCTCTTCACACTCAAGAAACAGCAGCAGCACCAAGCCGAGGAGAAGCCCCATGGGACTGTCCTCCTGGAGGCTACAGGATTACATATCAGCTCCAGTCCTCAGACCCAGTGGGGATGGGGCAGGCTGTAAGGCACTTCTTTGTAAGTGGAATGCTGGCCAGATCTCAGCTGTTCTATCCAGGATTCCTGAACTCGGAGAAACTCTGCAGATTGGCACCAGTGGAGCATCTGACCTCTGTTACCCTTTGGAGCAAGGTGCTTTGGAAAGGGATTCCTGTGCCTTGTTACACTAATGTAAAGCCATATATTTGGGTCTAGAGCACAGCATGTCCCGAGCAGGGTGAACCAGGCCAGCACGGAGACTTACAGTCACTGCTGGCATCTACTGGGGTCTTTCATGTTGCCTTCTGTTATTTTTATTTAAGAAGTGTCTTTTGTGCAGTATGTGCAGAGCTCGTAGTGCTGCATGTACAGCCAGCTCCCCCGTGCCAGGCTCTGCTTCCCTCCGCCTCCACATTCCCTTGCTTCACCCTTTCCCTGCCCTGGCAGGTCCTTCCCAAAACTTCACCCATCACCAATCAACATCAAGCAGGGGTCCCAACAGAGAAGCCCCTTAAAAGTCAGAGCTGGGGAGGGTTTGCTGGCAGCCACCTACACTCACAGCTGCAGCCACACGGAGCCCAGCCCTGGGATGATGTCAGCGCCGAGCTGAATGAGGGACATGATGTCAAGATGTGCCGTTCCTCTGAGCCCTGGCAGAAACACAGGGCTCAGGATGCAGCAGCACAAGGAGAAGAGATAAACCTGCAGGAAATTTCTCACTCTGTGACTGTCAAGGGGAGGTGTGAGCAGATGGACCAAATCCCCCTTGCCTTCTTCTTTTTCAGTGGGGACCCCTACAAGTCTCCCTCCTCTCCATGCTGATCCTCTGAGGATGGAGTGTCCTACACGCTGATTTAAGGCAAACTTTAGGGTACTTCTATACTAATAAGCAGGAGAGAACCCATTTTCTAGCCCTAAAGCAGCTGGCACGATGCACACAGCCGAATTCTCTTCCTCTTCTCAAAATAAGAGAGGGAGTTACCCATCCCAACTCCTGCAAGAGGTCCCTAGCCCGTGCTACCTCAATTCATATGCAGGCACTGCTGGGATGGCAGCTGTTGGTACACTGGCCAGGGAACGGGCTAATAACTAAGCAACCTCATCAATAGCTAGCCAGTGCTCGTGTCATGGCCCCATTAACTTAACCATGCAGACATCACCTCCACACCTTTATTTCTGAGTCACCTGGCCAGCCTCTGTACCAGCAAAGTCTTTGTACTGTCTCTCTTCAGAGATCTGCATTCAAATCTTCCCAGCATGCTAGCAGGGGTTAGATGCTGCTGCACACGTGTCCCACCACTCATGAAAACCTGGGCACCATCACTGCAGTGGCAATTCTCCAAGGTGAAAGTCCTGCTGTTCCCATGGCTGGTCCATATTCCGCAGCCCAGACCCAGCCAGCATTCACTCCTGGTCTGGAGAGGGCTGGCAGGCACATGATGCCATGGCTCAAGCAGCCTGGTTTGCCAGCACGGAAAAAATAAAATATAAATACAGCTTTTGACAAATGTTTCCACTGAAATGGTGATTCTGGAATGAGGGTTTTAAATAATTTGTGGATAATGTTCTGAAACATGTATTTCCTCAAAGTAAATAAAAACAACCCTCAGTTATCTGAAAATCCAGAACCCAAACAGATTTTAGCTGAAGTTTCCTGGCACTCAGCTGAACAGTTGCAGATGCTGGTCGCCAAGGGACTGGAACATTTTCCACTTCCCCCTCTCCCCTCCAAAAAAGGGGTGTGTGTGTGTGTGTGTGGCAGGATTTTCACTGAAAAAGTTGGGGGGGGGGGGGGGGGGGGGGGGGGGAGAAGAAAATACTGACTTTACATAAGGTTTTTCAGGGACATGGATGAAGACATTTTCTGTCCAGGAGAAGCAAATATAGCCAAATCTTCCCCAGAACATCTATCCCCCGCCTCCCAATGTGCTTGTGCCAATAACATGCAGTTTTATTATTTTTCACTGCTGCTAACATGGCAGAGTCAGCAGAAAAACATGAGACATCTCAGAAACACTGAGAACATGACCCTGAACCACCTTTTTTTATAAAGTCACTTTAGATCTCCTTTTAAATGTGGTTTCAAGAGAAAAGCTGAACTCAGTTAAGATCCTCTCTTGATAGAACCACTCTGACGACAGCAGAAGCAGACCCTGTGGAATACCTCGCAACTGCAAGAATAGCTTCTCCTACAGAAATCCAAGCCTCTTAGGCTGCCTTTTTGTCCATCCACCAGGTTCAGTGATCCCTGGTTTAGGGAACCACAACACAGGATCACCTCCGTCTATTACCTGACATTCAGTTTTATACTCCATTGAAACGCTGCTGCTCTCCCTCGCAGCTCGCTGGAGGTTCTACCCAGCAGTTAGATTACCCAGTTGTGACTCACAAGGTCAAAAAAAATGAATCTGCTGGATTGCAAACACCTCCTAAGCAAAGCTGCAGTAGCTTCATACAGACCCCAGATAACACCAAAGAGAGGTCTGGTGTGCCATCACCATGCAGAGGGCTTGTTGCAACCTCTTTTCAAACTAAAAGCAAGACTGCATGGAAAAAAAAAAAAAGAGGGATGACTGTAGCATGGGCTGGTTACCTTTGCTACTTCACTTTTTAACAGCACCAAGGACACTGGGTTTGGTGCCTTAGCAATCACCATGCAGATTCTCCTGAGGATCCCAGCATTAGCACACACTGTATCCTGCATCTGGTGCTGCCCAGTCCTCCTCCTCCTCCGTTACCTAGGTTAAACCAGCATGTTATACCCATTCCTCCACTCTGTTATTCAAGCATTCCCTCAAACCCCATCTGTACCTCAGGCTCTCACCCTTGCAGAGTTGACATCTCTTCCTTTGTCTGCCTTGTCTTATCTACAGGATGCTCTTCAAGGCAGCGACACCTCACAGTCGGTGGTGTGGACCTGGTCAGAGACTTTCCTAGTATTACAGCAGCTCCGAAACAGTAAGGAAAGGCCAAAGCATGGCATAAAAGTTAGTAGGCAAGTCTAACTCTGCAAGAACTAATCTTCTCACTAGCACAGCTACACATGGAATCAATTCTGCCCATCACGTTCGATTCACACATCAGTGACAGCTCCTGGTGCCACAGCTCTTCGCTGGATTACATTAACAGTTTAACAAGTGCCAAAAAAAGAGCAGCAGAGATTTTTTTGCTCAAGCACAGTTTCTGCTGAGGCTCTGTGCCTTACCATGTGGGTTTGTGTGCATTTCATTCAGGGTCATCTAGTGACTCTGCCAGACTCTGGACAAACTCTCAAGAGCCATGTGAGCTAGAAAAAAAAAAAACCACAATAGAAAAAGACAACCCTAATACATCCAAACACCAGGCCTGAAGGGAGCTCTTGTACAGGTACCACCCACCCCTGGCTTCAGTAAGAACTGGGCATGGCTACACAAGGGGCTATACTGGACCTACCCTGGAAGAACATTTCCTATACATCATTGTCTGAGATGCAGCAAACCACATGATATGTTATCAAGGCAGCACAGGCTATGAGACAGAGAATGGGCTAATCCTTAGAGAAAAGTACTCTTTTGTTGCACAGAGGAAAGTGTGGAAGTGTTTATCACCATATAAGTACAGAGGATCTTTGGAGGATGAAATGTATCTCCACATATATTGGTATAGGTCTCCACTTTATTCAAGACCTCTGATGCTGCCATTTCTACAGTTATTGGATAACTGTATGAAAACAGTAGAGATCCGTAGAAATTACTCTGTAACCAGCACCCACAGACATGCCAGAGAATGTTTGCTGTATGACAAAATCATTAACCCTGCATATGGGTTGTAATATGAATAATTATACCCCTGCTATACAGTCCTGCTTTACCGGTTCTGCACAAGGCACCCTGCTCTCAAAAATCCTACACGGTTCTTTACACAAAAGGTCCTACAAACAGCTTATCAAGAGTACTGAGTACTTGTCATTTCAAAAAGCTCAGAGTATTTTACAAAGCAAGAAAAGCATAAACTCAAGCACAGAAAACCAAAGACTACACAAAGCTACGAATAAACTCCAGTCCCTGCAGAACTACAAGAAGAGACTAGGCATTTGCCAGCCTGGCTTCACAGGCTGCAGGTATCTACTCCCAGCACATCTGAAGGATGGGGATGCTCCCTTCATCTGAAATGAGACCACTGCAAAACTCTGCACGCATCCATTCCCCTGAGAAACCACAAAAGCAGCTACCACAGCCTTCATTTCACTAACAAGAACAGACTGCTGGCATGGAGACACGTATTTGGTCCTCATGTGGTGAAGCTGGTCCCAGCTCAGGAGCTAAGGCACGCAAGCCCATTCAGCTACATTATTCTGCTAGGTGGGAAAGGGGAAGAGACCCCAAGGGAATACTAGCAGGTGGTTAAAAGGAATAAATACCTCAAGGTCTCAAAAAGCCCTGGCTTTTCATAGAGCCTCACTCTTCACTTTGATAAAGCTCAGTAGCGTCAAACCCACTGGAGATTTTTACCACAGCATTCCTCCCCTGTAAATTACACCTCAGATCTCCTGTTGTTCTTAGCTTCCATGCCCAACATGACTCCCTGCTCAGCACAACTTTGTCCGACCTGTGCAGCTTGCAGAGCCTCTTCCTCAGGATAAGTAACAACTGCCCTGATTTGCTGGTGGGAGGTCATCAGGGTGGCCATCCAGACTGTAGCAGCTACAGGGTTGTGACAGAAAAGAGATGGGGATTGTGGCCAGCTTGTAATAGCACAAAACACCCTGCAGAGCGTTGCATTTTACTGACCTGTTGAATACTTCCGTGTCCTCTCTGAGTCTTTGTACAGGGATCCCATGATATCACCCATTGATCTAGAGATCCTCATTTCATGCTGTTTACTGTTGTTTGGCTGGAGAAGCTGGTAATCAGACAAAGGGAATGATCAGACTTGGCCAGAGCCCTTGCGGACACACCATATAAAACCCTGTATTTGGCTCCCCATGACCATATTACCCAAGAACTAAAAAACCCAAACAAACAAACGAAAAACGTGCACGTAATCTAGAGTGATGCAAATATTCACACACAACTCACATCTGTTATTAAAATACTCAAATAAGATTAAGATTAAGCTCCAGTTGATAATGGTGAATACAAATGTTTGACATAAAAGACTGCTCCTGCACTACTTCCAGATAGATACAGACCGATCCCTGGCCTGAACCCAAGTTTGCAATCCCAAAATCAGAGCCTCTCCTCCATACTCCCTAGACTTCAGTGGGCGCTTAGGCACTGCAGAGGTTCCTCTGTAACAGAGCAGAGGAACAGAGTGGAGGATCCTGCTCTGCTTGGCAAGTCAGATAAGGGGGAGAGCAAAGAAATGCATATCCAGCTGTTAACTTAAATGGTAGTGGCCAAGTCTTACTAAGATAACACGCTACAGTATGCTGTGATTTTGCAGTAATTTTATGTGTGACCTTGGAACTGTATGTTCTTACATGCAGGAGCATGGTTACATGCTTCAGGGAGAGATGGACCTACTCTCAAAGGTATGCATGAGTCTACCTGGCTTCTTCGCTCTTAGTAGCCAACTTGCAATACTGCAATGTTCCCACAGTTGCTAAGGCATATTGCCCCATTTCTGCCCAGGATTTAGGAAACCCCAACTGATGGCTTGGTTTCTCTCTAGAACTCTGGTCCCTGTACTTTCTGAGCTTCTAAAAAGGAGCACAGAAGTTCCAGGAGCTGTGAACACCAGCAGCAGCATGAGGACAAACATTACGAGTTTCAATACTCCTCTCTCTGGTACTTCTAGGAAATATAAGGAAGAAAGAGTTGCAACATCCGTAAATCCCTTGCTTTACAGCCTGTGCTTGGGGCAGCATGACATGTGCTTTGGCAAGACACTCTGTGCAGGCGAGGTCAAGCTAACAGGCTTAACTGCAAAACCACTAAGCTCAGGAAAAACAAGTAAATAAATATGGAAAAGACTACAGTCCTGCATGAGACAGAAGGATTCTCCAGTTTGCTGTTCCTGGCCTTTAGTACTGCAGCACCACGTGGAAGGAGCAGTCCCAGTGCTGCCACCCAGCATGGCAAGGGCCTGGGCATCACCCTGTATATGGACAAGAGGCTACAGAGCAATGGTGACAGAATCCCTAGACAGAGAGCACAAGGGGTTCTCTTGGGGTTTAACCTTGTTTGAGGATCAGTACAGTATTTAACCCTCCACAGGATGCAGGAGGAGCTAGAGGGAGCTGCCATCACAGGAGGATTTCCGAGTAGCTGAGCCAGAGCAGGGCTGACCCCCCCTCACGACCAGCTCGCCCTTTGCTCTGCACCGTTCAGAGACTCGTTTCCACTCCCCAACACAATAACAAGGCATCTCGCTCCAGACACAAAAGAGCAGAGAAGGTGAAGGGCTCACATTCGCTTTCTTTGGAGCGCTCACAAGGATCCGCAGGCTCTTCAGGGAAGGGCTCAGCTCCAACTGTTCCATCGCTTTGTCCAAATCTTCCTGGGATTTCAGCGGGATCAGGAGCTGGAAGGGATTGAACAAACACCGGAGCATGGCAGTGTCACACTTTTGGGTAAACAGAGGAAGCAAGATCCTTGCAGTGAGCAGCCTGGGAATCAGGGGACGAGGGAGGAACCTAAGAAGGTGGATGGAAAACAGAGCTCCCATGCCCTCCAGCTTGCCGACCTCTAAAGGTTTCTTCCAAGTTCTCATCTACCAAGGAACAGACACAAAAAATCACAACAAAAAACATCTGCGAGGGGAGAGCTTAAAGGTCACCAGCAATTCAGCTAGTAGGAAGAGGAGATGGCTGAGATGAAAACTTAGGCTTGCTGCCTGCTATTATGGGGCTGCTCTGATCTTGGGGTTTCGTAGGCAAGACCTGCTGCTACCCAGCCTCAAAACAGCCCCACATATGATTCCTGGGAAGATGGTCATGCAGTGGTGTTCCAAGAAAGCAGTGAGCTGCACCCAAGGATTTACTTTGGTGGTTCCTCAGTGGCCGTCCCTACTGCTGCAGCCTGTGTTCCCACACACTGACACAGTCTCCCTAGTATTTGGGCATCAGGTGAGATCGGGGGACATGTCACAAATAAGTCTCTTCCCTCTTCATGTGAAAGGTGTGCATTGCTCTCCCTCCAAGAACCACTTCTTTGACTCCCAGCAGGACAAATTTAGCTTCTGCTCTTTACAAGATAAATAGAACAGAGAACTACACAGTGCTGTGTCTATCAGGCAGCTAAGGTCCCGATGTTTTCCTGGTAAGTGGCAGACTATTGCCCTCGTATCTCCAAAGGGAATTTGACCCTCCTGACACGGCTGTGTGGTGTACCACGTCCTGCAGACAGCCTACAGAGCTTCCAACACCCAACACAGCTGCACTTCAGAGAGGCTCTGTGGCCTTCTGCTGCCCTGGGCTAAGATTAAACCCACAACATTTTGCCCCTCATTCAGGGGCATTCTGCCTAATCTCATAAAAACCGAGCCTCAGCCTCCACAGGTTGCCCCAGGCACTGGCACCGAATCCAGCCAACAGCACACATTATACTCCTGCCTGTGCCAAAGTACACAGCGGTTCCACCTACCAAAGGGACCAAGCAGCCACAGCTCCCAGTAGACTCTCACTGGTCTTACTGGGAGCTGCAGATGCCCAGAACTCCTGAAAGGCAGCTCAGCCCTCCCAGTGGTCAGGGTTCATGCCACCAGCCACAGCAAACACACCTCAGGTCAACCGCCACAGAAGATGACACTCAAGAGCCGCCTGTGTCTACCTTTTTGATCCCAGGGTGTAGCCAAGGCTCTGGCTGTTGGCCCACAGGCAAATACACCTCAGACTGTGTGCACTGAGGCTAGGAATTTGAGTATGACCAGGTCAAGGGAAAACTGCGGGCCCTAGCCAACAGAGATGAGGTTTCACCTTGAGAAACTGGTACAGTCACCTCCTCCACCCATGGACCACAGACCGAGCCTGCCAAGCTCCATCTTCGATATCCCTGTGGCTGCTGTTTCTATGCTGGGAGCACCTCAAGGTTTGGATGGAGTTTCTCCTCTCCTGTGTGATAGAAAGGTTATCTTTTGTCCCCATTTTGCAGACAGAGGAGCAAGCCATATGTGGGCCACCTATTTCATATGATAAAATTAGGCTTAGCTTCATCATCATAGAATCATAGGATCATTTAGGTTGGAAAAGACTTTCAAGTCCATTGAGTCCAACTGTAAGCCTAACACTGCCAAGTCCACCACTATACCATGTCCCTAAATGCCGTATTTACATGCCCTTCAAATACCTCCAGGGATGGTGACTCAACCACTTCCCTGGGCAGCCTGTTCCAGAGCCTGACAACCCTTTTGATGAAGAAATTCTTCCTAATATCCGACCTAAACCTTCCCCAGTGCAACTTGAGGCCATTTCCTCTCATCCTATTGCTTGTTACTTGGGAGAAGGGACCCACACCCACCTCACTACAACCTCCTTTCAGGTAGTTCTAGAGAGCAATAACACACACACACAGACACAGGCCTCCTTTTCTCTATACAACCCCAGTTCCCTCAGGTGCTCCTCATAAGACTTGTGCTCTACACCTTTCACCAGTTTCATCACTCTCCTTTGGACGTGATCCAGCATCTCAATGTCCTTCCTTGATAGTGAGGGGCCCAAAACATCCCTCCAAGAAAGCCAGGCTCCCGCAGCTGTGGATAGCAGGTGGTTCTGAGCTTGTACTTGCCTTAGGCACCCAGCTTTGAGATACTAAAAGCCACGTCTGCAAAGGGGCACTGCAATAGCTAAGTATAACACAACCTGCTATTCTGTAGGTTACAGTCCCAAATTAGATACCCGGGACCCCTATAGCTTGCATGGGAGAGTTAGATACCAGAAACTGGATTAACAGGTGAGAAAATAAAGCTGCCAGATGTAATTGCTGGAAGCTGTAGTAATTGCTGAGGAAAGACAAGGCCAGTTCTCAAAAGGTATTTAAGTAACGAACTCCAGGTTGAGCTAGGTGTGCTCTTCTGGTGTAAGGTATGCAAACGTGGTTGAGAAACTTCTACAAAAAGACAGAAAAAGAGACTCTAGAGCTAAGTATTTAGTACATTCAACCAAGAAGGTGGATAATCAGGCTGTGCAAATTTTGTCTGAAAACTATTCAGTTAACTGTGTGTAAGGAAAAAGGTTCCAAGAGGAAGACTCAAGAAAGCCCTGCTCCAGGATATCCTACAGGCTGTAGGGACCCAAGTTCTCAACCAAACCAGATAGGGAAAAGTTCAGGAAAATGTCCCTTACCTCCCAAGGGACCTAAGCAGCTAGAGGGTTTACAAAGAACACCAACGCCAGTCTTGTCTGGGCTGGGTCTCAACAAGCAAGGCTGCTAACAGATTCCCAGTCTAGGACAGGGCCTGGACATGAATGAAAGCACTCAACAGGTAGATGTTGACTATTGAGGGCTTTCAGTAGGTCCACGGATGAAATGGTTAGACCATTCGTTCATGGATAAACTTTGGGATCTGAATGAATCGCTCACATTCACAGCAGATACCAGACAGAGATGGCGCTGAATACATCTCCCAAATGCTGTGCAGCTGTTCACAGTCTGCTTCCTTAAGCAGTAAAGCTGAACAGATATTCTCTTGGTGCACCAGCTTAACCCTCTAAGTTCATAAGGGCTCCACAGGTGCATCAAGCAGACAAGCCTTCTCTCCTACACTCACCCAAACAGAAATGGGAATGGTGGAGAGCTGCTCCCCCCCATTTCACCACCAAGCAGAATCTGACTCTAAACTCTAAGAGCAGTCCCACTGGCTCACCCATCCCTTTACAGAGCTCCTCACCAGCATTCAGAGCAATCCCTCAACTGCTGCTCTGAACAGAATGTTCTGCAGGTCACTCCATCTCACTCCAATATCACAACATTAATACATTTGCATGTCTGCTTCAGAGGAGCCAAAAACCTCAGGCAGAAACTGCCCTCCTGTTAAAGGGACTGGAGCCAAGTATTTAGCTTGGCTTTACCTATTACCCACATCTGGCAAGTAGATTTTACTCCATTTGGCTTCCAGACTATGGCACATACGGGTATCAGGAAAAGATATCTACTAGGCATGAAACTAAATATAGACTCATGCAGAACCATGGAAGTAATTGCCAGGGTGCATTTCTAGTAACTGGGTTTATTCTGTCTACAGTGAGCAGCTATGAGGAACAGCAAAATTTTCATACATGGAAGTTTCACTAAATAGAACTTATTAGATTTCCTTCTTGCTTTTAAATAGGATACTCCTTGGAGCCTAATATTTTATGTGGGACTTGGTAGTCAATCCACTGCAGTCTAAGAAAGTGAGTGCAAAGGGTGCGTTTTCACTGACTACAACCGTATTGCTAGACCTCACTCTGTAAGACACTGCAGAAAGCCAAAGAATAGTAGGAAACAGGGTTGGGGAAAAATCTGAGAGGTCAATTAGTTCATCTTCCTGCCCAACACAGGACCAACTGGCATCAACAATTCTTGACAAATGTTTGTTATATATGCTTTTATCTCCTCCCCCCCGTAACGGAGCTTCTAACACTTCGCTAGGTTTAACTCTCACTAACCTTCCAAAATGATGCTGAGTGACAGCCTGAGAGGGGACAAGCAAGGGGAGGTCAGAAGGGAACTGGTGGCACACTGAGGTTCAGTGTCCTGCCCAAGGTCACATGACAAGCTGGTTGTGGAGATGGGACAAACAAGGTTGCACTTAGTCACACCTGGAGCAGCTGTGCAGCAGCGCATACAGATCAAATTCAGACAGAGCACTGGCCACAGAAGCTAGTCTTTCATTCTACAACACAGCCAACTGCCTAACAAACACCCATGCCATGCTGTCCATGGACAGGCCAGACTTTGCTTCCCTGATCATCAGCAAGAGCCCAGCCTAGTACTAACATGCAGACGTGCCCCATGCAGTACACCCACCGCCAGGCCCCACTCTTATCTGTACCAGCCCAAGCCTGCTGATTCCATGGTCCCACCAGGATGTGATTCATGCGTGCCCCTGCTCCACCCAGCTGGCATGCTCATCTCACTGATCTTGGCTTCAGGATTCCTGCTTCACTGGGACAGGGACTGCCATTTAGTAAGCTTTTGCAGGGGCCTGTTGACCTCAGTGTAACTTTGGTCTACAAGGTGCTACTGCAAGAGAAACATCTGATGGCAACAATGAATTACTGCACAGCTCCCAGTGAGCAAGAAGAAAGGGTGAAACATTTAATTGTATTGAGTTTGTGGTCAGGCTGTCCCTGAGACTGGCTGTCATGAGACTCAAAACCCTGACCGAGAACACGCTAGGAGCAAAATGTTGGGGTGTCACCATGTGGATAGGTAAGCTATCTCTCCAAAAGGTCACTTTTGTCTGTTTATAGTGTTTCCACAATAACAACCCTGAATTACTACTGCTCAGACCCTTTCCCAAAGGTGTGGGTTCTCACAAAGCAGAATTTTTATGTATAGAAGAACAAAACACAGACTGGAAGCCATCCTCAACCCTAAGAAGTTAGGAATACCCAAAGGCCTGCTCATGGTCCTGCTAACTGCTGGGCACATGCCCAGGAAGACAGTCTCTAGCATGGGATAAAATGCATTATTTAAGCTTCTGTTTGCTGTTGTTGGAAATAAATTCTCTTCCAGTGGAAAGAAACCTGGAATGAAATGAGTCATTCCTGGAGAATTCAATGGCAGGCTTTTCCCGGGAGGGCTGTCAGAGAATGCCCAAGATTAGAAACCTGACTGCATTCAACACCAAAACCCAGCGGACACTTTGGTATCGTGAGGTACCTATTACAAAAGAATAGCAACTTTTTTGTAGATCAAATCTCCATTGAAACAGAAGGGAGGGGGAAAAAAAAGAAAAATAAAAGGGAGAAAGCTCTCTTTACAGTTTCTCTCTCTCCATTCACACTTTAGAGAAAGGCTGTTAGTAATTTGCAATTAGAAATTCAACAAGCAAGATGTCCTGACAGCTTGTTTAAAGGCCATCTATCTGTCATCTGGCCCTCTCCTCTTTCACGAAGCCAAACACAACTTGAGAGTCCAGTGGCTCCAGATGCCTACACAGCTCATGGCAAGATGCCTCACAAGAAAACACTGAGCACACCAAAACAGATGCCAAGCATTGGCCCCTTCTAGGTAAAGGCCCTCAGTAGTACCCTCTTTCCAGACACGGTGCTGGTCTCAAAGAAAAAAGATGGAAAAACACAGCGGCCCATGTTATGAAGAAGGATGGAGAAGACAGACCTTCAAGCCTTACAGTGCCAGGATCACAGAGGAAAAGCTTCTTGGCTGCTTGTATGTGGCCACAGGACCTGCTAAAGGAACCTTCCGTGATGCACATTTCACCACAAGAACATGCACATGGTTCTGGGGTTTTGGGGTGAAACAAAGTCAACCCTAAATAAGAGTACGCTGCGTTAGCAGCACTGTCCCTCACGCTCTGCACTTCACCATGCTCCTGCCACTGCCCCCAAAATGGGAAGGCTTCACATCCAGCCCAGGCATGCAGTAGCCTACAGTCCCTTCATGTAGCTCGCAGGAAAGCCATTTGGACTCAGCTCTTCTCCTCTCTGCCCTGTGTGTGCTCTCACCAGCCAGACATACTCTGAAAGTTGGTCCTATTGCCCCAAGGGTGTTAATGGGAAAACACCTACCGCTGCTGACTGTGCAGCTGAATTGACATCTCCATCATCTCAGTTACTTAATTCTTCCTGCTGTTTGAGTTAGGGGAATTTTTTGTTCTGGGAGAAAGATGACATTCCTGTAATAGGCCTTAATTGAAATAATTTTGAGAAAAGAAAAGTCCGGTTTGGAGTCTGAGAATCCAACTGATCTGTGTCCATACAACAGCTCTTGTATGCTCGCTAGCTGGGAACCACAACATAAGATTACTTTTCTTCACATCCATGTACAAGACAAAATTACAGCCTTAAGAATAAACTACTGCTCAGTTCTGAAGTGGCCACCAGACACCATAAAATGCCCCCTTAGCAATAAGGGGAAGAGTAGTACCTCATTGTTCACACAAACTAAGTCCATCGTCTGTCCAAAAGCATCTGTGACCTTCTGCACCACTTCTTTGAATTTGACTGGTCTTGGAAACTGGATAATCCTGTATACACAAACAAAAACAACAACGGTCTCCATTTAGCAGAAGCATATTGGAATTCAGGGTTAGACTGACAATTCAGAAGAAAGGACCTCTATTCTCCTATCAGAAAGCATAAAGCTTGCTCCTTGCTTTTACACTCACAGAAATGCTGCTCCATCTGCTATGCTCAAGAGGGGAACTGACCAACCCTGCAAGAGTATCTACCCAAAATCCTAGTGCAGCTCCTCTGCTCCTCCCCCTACCGTGAAGTACAGGTGGAAAAGAAGGAATTCCAGCAGCCCTCCACTGGAGAAGACCCAGGATCAGGCACTGGTCCGTGATTCATCACCTCCATTTTCAGCAAGCATCTCTGAATAGGGAGGGGGGATGGAAGAGAGAATGATGCAGTTTGGCATCCTGTGACTCTCCTGTACCACCCCATTCAGCAGATCTATAGGTACATTATCAGCAGGTACTGTCTAGCCCTACGGTAACGCTACTTAAATTTTCTTTGGCTTTAACACGCAACTTGGACCATCAGCCTGTGAGTTTCCAGCCCTGTGTCCTGCCCCACCACCGTCACTGAGCAGAGGTGATTCCATGAAAATGTCAAGCAGGGAAGGGCGGGCAAGCTTTAACTCCCAGCTCTATTTTTATGGGACCTGTGCCCAAAATCTGGTTATCTTAAGTGTCATAGGCTGTTAATCAAAGGACACATTTCTGTAGAGTTGCAGCTCAGCTGTGGTTCAGCAGGGCTCAAGAATTAAAAAAAGAAAAGGAATCCAAGCGTGCACCCTGCGTCCCTGGTAAGAGGCATTTAATGACTTCCAGCTTGGAATCACTTTGCCTGCATGCAAATCCCAGGAGGTACTTGTGGCAAACAGGATGACGAGGCAAGGCTCTTGCATATAAAACTGCAGTTGATTTTAGGGGAATGAATCCTGTTGTGAGCTCATCTGCAGCTGGCTGAAGCCAGTGGGACGATGCTGGCTAGAAAAGGTAATTTGTCCCTGCACGTGTCAGGGACTGGGTTGGGTACATACCTTTTCTCTCCTTCATATTCAAACTTGATCCTGACATTTCGCTGCTGAAAGAAAACAGAGAAAATGGTTAGGTCCCAAACTGCATCCCAGACTGACTCACAGACCCAACGCTGACAGGAGCTCCCAGGGAGCCTTCCCTAACTGCACTGGGCACCTTGTCTATTTAGGGCCAAGCTGTCTGCTGGACTTGCACACTTGGGAAAACCCCACATTGCTGATAAATGTGCTTGTCAAAAAATAAGGTCTTCTGTAAACAAGAGGGCACTCGCTCATCTGTATAACTGTTAGTTTTACTGAAATGCATTAATAAAAGTGGGAAATTGGGAATGCTCTGAACTCAGTTGGGAACAAGGCACTATCATCAGAGGCAAACATGTTAAGTGATGTCTGTCCATCTTCAGCACTTCCCATGGTTTTATCCAAGTACTTTTCTATTGGAAACCTGAAAGGCAAAGCTCAGAGGATGTTTAATAGAGCACAGGAAGATTCTGGGCAAAGAAATAAGAAGTAAAAGCAAGCATCCTATAATGGAAGTGGAGAGACAGTCTCTGGTTTTAAAAGGCAACAGTGCTGGGATGGTGGTGGCTGTTATTTCGTTAGGACCTACAAAATGCAAAGTATATCAGGCACTACACTACACACAGTAAACGCTCACCCTGATCTGACCCATTGCTCACCTCAAGAGAAACCATTAAATTTGCCCAAAGAAGAGCCAGCAGAGTCACAGGCAGACTGGGTACACAGCTGTGCAGGGACTAGTAAAAGCCACTTCTCCCATCCTCTATTTGTGCATATTTAGCAGCAACCGAGACCACAAGGAGCCTTTTCATTCATTCTGCTTCTCAGACCAAGCCTGAGCCAAGCATGCCTCTAGCACCCCTTGGCTCATTCCCAGCACTTTCCAATGGTCTCTAAGGCAGATCAAAACCCTCTTTACTTCCCAGACCACGTTTAGTCACCTCAGTTAACCAGGGCTCTGCCCCGACTAGTGCACACAAGCCTCCTCCAATAGTAGTTTTCTTCCCATGGAGAAAGAAATGCTCGCTGCCTCCCTCCAAGGTGTAACACCAGCGATGACTCGGTCCCGTGCCACCGGCATCTCACAGGCATAATCCCCGAACGGGTGGGTGACAACCCTTCCTGAGCAAGGGCCTTATCTCTAACCCTGGGCTGCCAGCGCGTAAAGGCACACTTTCCATCCTCTCAGAGGGAAAGCAGAGCCACATCGAAACAGCCTTGTCTGTAATGAGGAAAATGAGCTGGATGGGCGTCCTTAGGTTTATTTTTAATCTGACAGCTCAAGTTCTGCGAACACCCACTGAAGTTCAGGAAGTCAAGGCTGGAGGCAATTTGGTTGAAAAGCTTAAAAAACCCCAGCAGATTCAGGGTGAACATGTTGGCTCATCTGAAATGCATGCTTTTTATCTCTGCTTGTGGCATTTTGTGTGTTTCCAGAAAGGCTGGGAAGAACCAGTGCTGGGACAGTCACCAAATGGGGCACTCCATCAGCATTAGAGGCCTGTGCTAAACAGGCACTTGCATCACCTCAGTGCCTACAGCCAGTTCTCCAGACCCACAACATCTGGAAAAACTCCAGGTTCACTTCTAGAACCAGGCCTGACTCTTAAAAAGACCAAACTAACTCTAAAACAGTCCAAAACTCAAAAGAGATGACCATAACCAACCCAGTGTTGAAGGTCCAAGTCATTCTAGCGAGACAGGAAAATACAGGTGAAATTGCTACCTTGGATTACCTCTGTTGGAAAAGGAAAAAAGATATGGGCCCTTTTATGCCAAATTTTACTTGCATGTGCCTCTTTGAACAGGCCCTGGCTGGTTGATCCCTCCTGAATGCTGGCAATAAATCAGCTGGTGTGTGTTCACTGCATGGAGCTCTGCAAAGCCCTTCTCTAAAGTAAAGGAAAAAAATCAGGGCAAGGAACTTTCGAGGTTTCTCCTTACAAAGAAGCAGGACGTGTAAGGGGAAAAGCACATGCAGCTCCGGCCTCACTGCAGGAAACCTTTCAAAACAGAGGTTTCACTTTCAGCACAGCTCTGAATGCTGCACCGAGCTGGGATGTAGCACACACTGCCTGTTTATGCTGAGCAACACAAATTTCACAGACAAGTTCATTCTGAAAAACAGCTTGTGGCTGGAAAATGTCAAAACACGCATATAAAGCTCCAGAGAGAGAAGAAAAGGGGAAAAAAAATGAGCCACGACCCTGCTGCATCCTTTTCTTCTACATCAACAACAGGGCTGATGTGCTGTGGCTCAAAGCCAACAGAAGTAAGCCAGCTGCCCCACAGTGCTTCGCTCTGCTTCTGAGCAGAGCAACACACACACCAGCTGCAACAGGGGAATGAAAACCCACTTCATTTCTTAATTAGGTTTCTTTTCTTTCTGATACAACCTCTTGTCTCCCTCAAAGAAACCAAGACCTTAAGCTCAGAAGCATTTGGAAGGACAAATATATACTTATC
The DNA here is from genome assembly GCF_023638135.1 of Falco biarmicus. NCBI lineage: Eukaryota > Metazoa > Chordata > Aves > Falconiformes > Falconidae > Falco > Falco biarmicus. The sequence continues at coordinate 56,990,319 of NC_079291.1, read as the reverse complement.
TATAGACAGGGAAGTTGGTTAGTTTTAATTTTCAGTCTTCCCTTGGCTTGCTCATGTTTTTGAGCCACAGCTACAGCTGAATTCATTGCTGCTATCAGCAACAAATACTCTTTTCCTTTTTAAAAAAAAGAAGTGGGCAGTGCCCAAAGCACTAGGAAATCCCAAGGGAACGCAAAACACTTCCTAAATGCCAGAGCCGGCTGTGATTTTTTACACCCATGGAAATCTGGTTTGGAGCAACTTGTTTAAGATTACACAGGGAGTCTGGGGCATGGCCAAGTGCTGGAGCAAAATCTCACACGAGTCTGCACCCAGGACCTCAAATGCACAACCAAGGGGAAGGCAGGACCAGAGGACCAGCACCTTCTCCGCAAGGACCTCAAAACAAGGTGCAAATGCTCGAAGGCGGGTCACAGAAGAGGTTGCTGGGTCCTACTCACCTTTTCAATTTCATGAGGAATGGAGACAACAGTGACCCCTTCTTGCACAACTCACATCGTGCTATTAACCCTCTCTGCCATGAGATGTCAAATGATGTTAACAGCAGCCTTGTTCTCCCCTCAGTCAAGAGGGCATTAGCTGGTGTAGAACAAGCTGAGACATCCAAGAAGAGCTTGTGTTAAACAGAGGGGAGGAGAGGGGTAAAGCCATGCCACAAGGCACCTGCCTTAAACACTGAGCTTTGGCAGAGGATTTCAGCAGCGGTGTCGTGGAGCACTGTGAAAGCTGAGGCAGGCAGCGGAGCAAGCAGGGGAAACTGAGGTATGAAGGCGCAAGGTGCTTCACCTAAGGGTGCGAAGAAAAAGCCTGGACTGGGGAAGAGAAGGGTCTGGGGAGACTTTACTGCAGCCTTTCAAGATGTGAAGGGTGTGTTACAAGATGGAGAGAGACTTTTACCAGGCCCTGTAGTGCCAGGACACAGGACACCAGTTTTAAACTGGAAGAAGCGAGATTTAGGTTGGATATTAGGAATATTGGTGTTGGTTTTTTTTTTATGATGAGGGTGGCAAGACACTGGCACAGGTTGCCCAGAGCAGCTGTGGGTGCCCCATCCCTGGCAGTGCCCAAGGCCAGGCTGGACGAGGCTTGGAGCAACCTGGTCTAGTGGCAGGTGTCCCGGCCCATGGCAGGGGGGTGGGAACTAGATGATCTTTGAAGGTCCTTCCAACCTAAACTATGCTGTGATTCATTCTATGAAGCAGAAGAGTGGCAGAGTCAAGCACAAAATTTAGATGTTTGATCTCCTGGATTGTTCATACTGAGCAACCTTCCCTCTCCACGTGCATTTCCGTGTGACACGGGGCACAGCGGAGCCCACGTCTCGGCTGGCGCCTGTAGCCCCTGCTGCGACACAAACAAAACAAGCGACAACCCTGACAGGAAATACCACAGTAATTCCCTTCGTTTCTGGAATAATTTCTTCTCCAAGATACTCGTACCGGCATTTCCTCCAGCCCTGCTAACAAATGGTATTTTACTCTTTCTTGCCATCCACCTTGGAAAGGAAAAAGCAATGCCACTGCAGCCGCCACAAACCCATCACCATCTTTCCAGGCTTTCATTGAGGTATTTTTAGCTCCTTCCTCAAAACTTCAAATTTCACAAAAAGATCACAACTGCCAAGCTTCAGAGGAAGCACTGACGGGAATTGGGGGGGGGGGGGGGGGGGCGGGGTTAGGGGCAACTGCTTCTGCTCACTTGGCTGGGGACCATGCACCCCAGCAAGCTTGGCCAACCTCAGCCCCCAGAGCTGGAAGCAAGAAGCCCTGCACGCTGGTTTAGATTAAGGAAAATGATGAGAAAAAAAAAATATGGAAAAAGTGTTTCCAAACGAAGTGAATCACGATCTTATACAGAGATCCCTGAAGAGCTGACTGCTGTTTGTAATAAAAGCACACACGGAGAGCCGGAAAACATGCGGTTATGCCTAAAATGGAAGTGGCTTCAGAGGAACAGAAGTTGCTGAGCACCCTCGCTGCTGAACACCCACAGGGTCAATCAGATCAGGCTATGGGTCCGGGCTGAGCAATACCATGCCTGTGGAGAATGGTGTCTGGAAGCACAGGGCAGCCTGGCTGCATCACCTCAATGCCACCGACTGCAGGCAGGGACCCAGCGGAGGAGACAGACCCACGCATCCACGTCTGCCCGTGTGATAGCATGGCACCGAGCACTGATGCACCTAGAACTGCCACACTTCAAGATCCCGGACCAACACCAAGTTCAAAGACTCCTCCCTCCACGTCCTCTCCTCCTCCAAAACTCAGCTGCCATCAGAAATAGCATTCTGGTTGGATCCCCACCTCTGTAGCTTGCTTTTTAAGCTGCTCTTGTCAAACCTGACCAGTGGGCAGCTTCGTGCAGCTGAGACACCACAGGGACAAGGCCTTTTGGATCACTTCTTCCACCCATGGTTGCCTCACAAACCACCTGGGACAAAGCCTCTGACTCCAGCATTAACTCTTCTGAGGTCAAGAAAGGCAGGAAAAATCATCACAAGGGGCCTCCTGTTCCCTTCAGCGCTGCCCTGAGAGGGGCTCGTTCCAGCTGTGCTCTCACCCACCCATGAGACCTTGGGCACGCACTTTGCCTCAGTTTCCCCCCTGGGTAAAACAGGGACAATGAAAGAGACATACTTTGGCATGCTGACGGTGAGCAGAGGAATTATTTTCACTTCTCTCATTTTCTGCTCATTGGATTAGGAAACAATGAGAAAGCCCTGCTGAGCAGTGCAGCGTTCAAGCATTAGTGCTCTAGTTACTCCTTTGTACAAAGCCACAAAGCAGTGGGATTCCTCCTCAACTCCTGGCTTCAGGCAAGAGAAATCAGCACTGCAGGGCCAGGCTGGTGGGACTTCTGCACCTCCCCGACGTGCACGTTGTTTGCATTAGTCCTGCGCTCGCCCCTGCTTTTAGCAACGGGACATTCGTTACAAGCCAGACAGCTGGACCATGTCCCTAAACCGCAATAGGAGATGACTAATCCACGTCATTAGGAATTATCTGCACAGAACCCCCACGCACTTTGGGTTATTCAGCAATCAGACAGAAAGGGGTTTGTCTGGGATTGCCCCCTTCCCCTCTCGGGGGGTGGGAGCTATGAGATATCCTGGTCCCCCTGGGAACTTACAGCTCCTTTCCTCTGAACAAGCAAGCCCAGCACGTGAGCAGCTCAGAGGCCAGTGGAAAGATGATGTCTAGAGTGTCCACCACTCCCTGTTACAGATATTTTTGGTTTGTACAGCAGCAGAAATCACTGGCTTCAATATGTTTATCCAAAACCACCTACCTGGCAGGGAATAGCTTTTTATCCAGCTGGATTTCTCCTTGGCATTACCCTCTTAGCACCCAAGTCAGCTCCACACACAGACAAGGGGAAGCCTCTGCCCCAAATCCCTGGGACTCCGCTGCTTTTGCCATCCCCAGCCCAAGGCTTTCCCAGCCAGTGCTGCCCCTCTTGGTCCCTCGCTTCTGCCCCTCTAAAGTGGGGCGATCCCTGTAGAGCTCGCCATAAACACTCCCATCTTCAAGGTGATATTTATGGACCCCCATCACATTCCCCAATGCCAAAACAGAGGTGATAAAGCTAAACTCCTTTTAGGCTCCTTGAAGACCTAGAGACAGAGGGCCCTAAAACATGAGCTGTAGTTTATTCTAGTTATGAGCAAGCCTTCTCCTGCATCCAACTTGCCAAAGAAAAAAGAGTCCAGAGGTAATTTACTAAAAGAACAACTTTCAGGTCAGTCTGACATTGGTTGTGCATGGGAAAACGCTCCTCACAAATATCAGACTTTAATGCCACAGGAGAACTTGCAATCAAAATTAACACGGCAGAGGAATCGTTAGCTGTCAGCAGCTGGGACAAAGCCCCAACACCAACAACCAACTTCATACTGCGAATTGCCCAGTGTTGTTTCTATAAATAAATGGATAGGCACATAAATAGACAGATGCAAAATGAATATTAATATAGTTGTTCCTTTCTACTCCATGCTTTTGTTTGGGATTTCTAACTCTTTGTTGTTTCCCTTCTTATCTCACTCATCCTTTTCCTTAGCAATCACAATGCATATCTTTAGTCTGTTTTCTCCTTCTCCTCTTCAGAGCCACTGCTATAAACAAACCCCTTTGTCTGTTCAGTCCAGGAGATAGTCTGAAAGGACTCCTTCCAGCCACACCAGAGGATGGACAAGGAACAGTGGAGTGATAAAAGGCATAATAAAGGAATAACAGTGCAGATGATGCACCAGGAATAATGTCAGAATGAACCCCCTGTTCCCAAAGAACAGCTTCCTTTTAAAGATGGTGACTTACATGTGGAAGGAAAAGCGCGCCCATCTCTATCCCTCTACCCTGTTTTCTCACAAGGCAGAAAGGCAGTGTAATGTAGTGGCTGACACACCTGACCAGGACTCAGGAGATTCAAGTGCAGACATCACACCTGCTGCCAGCTGCCTGGGCAATCCAGGGGAAGAAACTCATCTGCACCTTGTGTCAAGTATTGCTGTTCTCATTTCTGGCTTGTTCTGCCATGAGGCATTAAGCATCCAGAAACTCAGCCTCAGTCCTAAACTCATTTATAAAGAAAGCAAACTAAAAAACACAAAGATTTTTACGCAATTTGCAAAAGGATGTTCATATCATAAGATCATCTGAAGCAAAACTGTCGATATTTTTGGGAAGTATGGTGTAGCATGCACCACCGCACATTACTTTCTTGTGTGGCCCAGGTCTACCAGGAATACTATCTGGCAGGCTCTACATTTCAAATGCTGTCAAGAGAGCACTAAGGAACCCCTCCAGGAGACAAGGATGAGATAGCACTTCGGTTGTGTTTTTCTGCGGATCAAAAAATTGCTGCAAGCCTCAAAGGGACAGGCTAGTTAGTCAACACATTCTTATTTAAAGTGTTTTTCAGTGGAAATTTGGAACACTGACTAAAGGATTCCCATGCCTCTGAAGAGCTTTTTTTTCCACAGAAATATTTTTGGTTTTGTTGTTTTTTAATCTAACAACTGAATGTCCAGACCCAAGTATTTCAATGTGAGCATGTTGCTGCACAGCCTCAGAAGAGACACCTACAATGTGATTCTCAAGAGGGCAATTTAGCATCTAAATGTCCCATGCCTCACTCTTCGTCTCCAAGAAGGGAGATTGCACAGTGCATCCTTCAGCCTAGCCAGCCAACCTGATTAAAGAAAACAATAAAAAAAGGGAAAAAATACAAGGGAACACCAAGTACCAAAGGGACAACAAATCACAGGCATGAAAACAGCAGTTCCAAAGCAATCTTTCCCCCCGCCATCAATTTCTGTGCTAAAAAGACAAGGAAAAAACCCAAAACTAAAAGGGACTTGAACAAGTTGATTAAAAGTTTGAGCTGCAAACATGAACCAAGTCCCCAATAATTCCACCTACTTTGGCCACTCCCCACCTCGCAGACTAGACTCCCATCACCCCGCAAGCCAGACTTGTTCTAGCTAGTCCAATTTAGTGAAGCAACAATTCAGCATACTCCAGCACGCTTCATCTCGTGGGGCCTGTTGGTCTGAATCCTCAATCCTGGATCCGCGAGGAGAGTGGGATGCTGCTATTTGCATCTCCTCCATCAGAGAGCTCTGAGTAACAATAAGCATGCAGCTACAGCTGGTCCACTTATAGATAAGAATTAAAATACAAAGGAGTAAATGTTTTTCCAAGCATCGATGCTGTAATTGGGAAGGAAATTTTGATTCCTAATACAATACAATCAAATACAAGTGGCAGCCAACAATTCTAAACCTTATATCAGAGCACCACATAACTCCATTGGTGATTTATGAACGAGGCTACAGAATGGATGGGCTGTAGATATGAATTTTACTGCACTACATCAACTTTATGAAACTTTTGTAGATAAGAATTCTGCCAGTGAAAACTCTTATTTTCCTTATTCTCAACTAATTATGCAGTTAACCGTGCATCTGCAGCATTTACATTTCAAAAATGACAGCAGGGATTTTTCCCCAGTGTGAGAAAAATATGCTATTTGAGAGAAGTCTAAAAAGCTTTGCTATCCTGAAAGCAGCCCAAGATGGTTTGGTATGGTCCCCACCCATCAACTTGCAGAAAATGCTATCCTTGGAGCCATCCAAAGCTGTGCTGGATTGTCTGCTTTGCCTGCAGCTGCAGAGCCAGCTCTGAATTTCTCTGGTCAGTTTTGTAAACATCTTGGACTTACTTCAGCATAAGCTGAACACAAATCCAGTGATTCAACTTGGACAGCTGCTACCGCCAGGATACACTTTAAAACAGACATGCTACGTGCGCACGTGTTTTCGTCTGCATGTGTCTAGGAAGCCTAGAGGGATTTGGGAAAGGATTTTCCCCCTTTGTATCCAGAGTTCTTTGTTAGTAGCACAAGTGCCATTAAAATATGCATGACAACAATAAATGACAATTTGTTTTCCTCCTTGCTAGGCATTCAGCAATTGCAAAGTTGACTGAAAGCTTATTCTATGCCACAGCACTAGAAGTGGAACTCCAAGTGGGTTTGCTCAAATGCTTCTCCAGCACCTTCCTGGTCCTCTTAATTATTTTTCCTCTTCTTTGTTTCTTGCTATTTTGACAACTGAATTCCTTCTTCACAACTTCCATGTTTGCGTAATATTTGCTCCATACAGAAACAGGCTATTAAATCCACTTTAGCTATTATATCAATGTCAGCAAATAACTTCTGACATTGCCCAAGGGACAATGTTTTTGCTCACCAGATCAACTCTGAATGTGCAACAGGGCCAAAATGTTTGGTTTTAGCAGCATGAAGATAAACACTGGTAATTAATATTTAAACACTTTATATAAGAATGACATTATTCCTCCCAAAAGAGCCTGGGTGTCTACAGCTCAAAGTTAACAGTATTTCTTTCAAATATCTGAAGCAAAATATGCACATGCTAAAAACCGTATTTCATCAACACTGTCAATAGAAAACATTTGACTAATCCAAATCTTAAAGCTGCATTGCCTGTTCTACTACTTGCAGTTCTAAGCAAGAGAAAGAAGTGCCTTGGGGTGGGATTTGAGATTTAAAACCAGTTTCAGGCTCTCTTGCTATATCTGTAAATGATTTCCGGTATCACTCTTCTCCTCTGCCCCTCCATTGCTCCTCTGCGATACAGGGATGCCTGTAGATCCTTTTCAGCTCTTCAAAAAGAGGTCATGAAGCTTATACCTGGGTAAAATTACGTTATTTCTGATGTGCTGAGCTCCCACAACTTGTCTAACATCTAAACTCAGTTCTCCCAGCATGGTAAGCACTACGTCCACCTCTTTGGTCTACTGGACTTTGGGGTGGACTGAAGCAATGCCTTACCTGTTTGCTGGAGTGGACACTGTTCTTATTCCTGTTGTTGTCCAGCAGACCCCCACATTTGCCTAATGCTGCCAAATCCTTCATAATAGAGTTCAGAGCTTCTTCTTCATCTGCAAAAGAAGGAGAGACAACTGAAGTGTGGAAGGCAACCTTGCCCCTGGTAGTGCAGAGTAAAAATACAGTATTGCAAATATAGTCTTTCAGCCCAAAGTGTTCAAAAGACACGATGTCTAGCCTTCCTATCAAGACGGGCATTCAAAGACTACACCGCAGTCCCTCCCAGTCCATCGTGTCTTGGAAATACAGGTTTCTTCATCACAGATCATCAGAAAAAAAGCCAGTGGCTGGGTGTAGGTGACCACTGCTCCTTCAGCTCGTAGCCCACGTTCACTGCCCACGGGGCCTTTTAGAGAGGCACCAACAGACCACATGCGCTGCCCAGGGGGGCTGGATACAGTTTGTGAACTACAAGGTGGTGCTCTACAGGACAAACTTTTCAGGACCCAGAAAGCTCACGCAGCAGGTGATGAAGAACACCACAGTTCTTCGTTGCCTCATTGCCTCCCTCTTCATTAAAGAGGCTCTAGAGCCACAACTGATTTTCAAAACTAGAGCCAGTGAGAAACCATGGGCAAGGGCAAGAAACTCATTAGAAGAGGTAACAAACTCAGCTATGCTGGATAGACAAACACACACACTGAGAACTTATATAGTATTTCTGATTTCTGCAGTAACTAGAGAACTTTGAAGGACCCATTCGATCTGAAACCAATTTCCTCCTTTTCAAGACTTTTACATCTATGGCTGTGGTCTCTTCAAGTGAACTATTACGCTGCAAAATACCAACCAGGAGCACTAAAAACCCTATCAAGTCCTAGGGCACAGCACACTTGTTAGGAGGGTGTGAAAACCCGTTGCATGCTCCATGGTTATGATACAGTCAAGACAGGCAGGTATTAGGCACATGTAGCTATTACTGTAAAAATATAAATACAGCTACCACGTTTTGTAATGCGAGTTTTACACACTCAGTAAAACTGCGCGTCTCCAGGGACAGAGCCACCCCCTGTGCCAAGCCCGCCTACAGATTTAACTCAAAGTCTGCAAAGATGTGAAAGGTGACAAAAACGGTATGAAAGCAGACAGAAGTGGACCCAAACACTGAGGTTCTTTCCCCAGGAAGGATTAAGTCCTGGATCCTTGTGCTGAGATACAACATCATCTCCTTTTTTCCCACTCCTCCTGATGGGTTTTATCAGGACCAAAGCTATGGGGGGAAAAAAAAAAAAGATGTGAGAAAAAGACTTCTTATGCATGCTGTGCACCCAGAGCCATCTCATTAAAGAAATAAGAAGGGAAATGGGGAAAAATGTTTAAAATTCAGTGTCACTTATTTTAGAGCTCAGAAATGAGCTCTAATGCCTGCATTTTCCTGTAGGCAATGTATATGTGTATATATATATATATATTTAAAATGTAACTGGAATATATATTTTGTTATCAATATTAAATATATCATTAATAAAATAGTAAAATTCATATCAAAGTACACTAAAGTCTGATTCCTCTTCCGTTTTGCATTTCCCTACCCATTAAAAATACAGTTTTGTTTTTCTGGAAGGATGGCAGGGAGCATAACCTGAAATGCTACAGGAAAACACTCAAGATAGATAACTTTCCGTTCTAGTTCCAGGGGGTGGGGGGGGAACAAAACCCCAAAACAAAAACCAACAAGAGTGTTCCCGTAGTTTTGGTTTTGGGGTGGTTTGGTGGTTTTTTTTGGAGGGGGGAGGGTTGTTAGAAGGGACCTCTGTGGGCAAGCATAGTTTTCCAGACAGATTTTTGTAGTAGGAAAAAAACAACAAAAAAACCCAACTTTTTTTGTTGAGGGGGGAGGGACAAGTTAAAAAAAACCCCACAAAAACAAAACCCCCACACACCGCCCTCCAGGAATTTTCCACCAAATCTATCAAGTCTAAAATGCCCTTCATCCCTTTCTTTTTTCCAACCCGAGTGACAACAAACTCTTCCTGACACAAAATGCAGCCTGTAATGTCACAGGGAAACTGGGCTTCAACAGGCAGCAGCAGAGCTGGGCTGTTTCTAGCAAAACCACCGGATTCATCACCACTCTTCCACCTCCAAGCCTCCCTGGACGTGCCTGGCAGCATCTTCGAGGAGATGCATCTCTGGTTATCCCACCAGTGCCCTGCAAGCATATTCCAGAACTTACAAGATTCAGCAGTGGCTGTCCCAAGGAGATGTTAACAACAGGGTTTGCTGGAGATCAATAATAATAATAATAAAAAATAATAAACCAACAAATAGGGACAGAGTAACTTCAAAGTGTTCTGGAGTGACTGGAAGCTGCTCCCTCTATTCCTCCCAAGAGAAAGACCTGGCAGCCCCCAAGAACTGGCCCAACAACCCCACAGACCACATCCCAGAGAGCTCCCACTACATCCCATGGGTACCCACCACAAGGATCAACCATGCAGCTGAGAGCAACAGTATGAACCACACTTTTGCTAGGATGTCCGACAAGCACACGGCACCTCTGAAGACATCAAAAAAGAGAGATCTTTGAGCTGAAGCAGATCCTATCAATATTGCCACTAGAGACCAGTATTCAAGGTCACTGCTTCAGTGCTATTCCTAGAGGACAGATTACTTCATCACTCACATGGACAGTAGTTACAAGAGATTGCAATGTATTTTCACTAGAAGGAAGCTGGAATTGAGCAACACTGCAAAGCAGTGAGACTGATTGGAAGTCACCTCTGCAGGGTGTACAGGAAACCTGGACGTCCTTCTGCCTATCCTACCACATGGGGCTTACACTGGCTACCAAGTCAGGGTCTTCAAACTTTTCCTGGACATTGGAAATCTCTTGGTGTTTAAAGAGAAGACAGAAGTTCATGGGAAATTGGCCTTCCTTGCTTTGTCAATCAGTAAATAACTTGTTACAGGTTAGTTTGGTTTACATTACACTGCCCTCAAAGCAATAACTAAGTCTTCCTCCTCTACCTACCCATCCATTTTGTCAAAACCTTTTCCAACACAGTCTTCTCAGTACATCAAATATAGGTTTAAAAATTCCTGGTGCTCCAGCCCCACATGCATGATTATGAAACTCACATTTCCTTAGAAAGTCTGGCTGCATATCTCTGCTAGAAGCTTCCTTTTGCATCTCTCCCAACATAGCAAAGAGCATCCACTCACTTTCAGTAACTGCTTAAGTTTAGCCCATTTTCAGAAATACCCAACCATCAATTTAATCAGCCTAGAATCAGTAGTCTACTAAAAAGGAAATGCCAGAAACCATTCTGAAAAGCATATGAGAATTTTTTGTAATAAACCCTGAGTGTTACTGGTCAAAAAGGCAATACACACATTCATGCCTTCACTGCTATGAAACAAGGTAAGAAAAATTCTTCCTATAAAAGCAGTGAAGGTTGTTTGCTGCTGCTGCTGGAGTGCGAAAGAACATGACTTAAGCACAAGCACAAATACATTATTTCCTTGAAGTAATGTATTTCTGTGTATTTAAGCAGCTTTTAAGCCACTTTTAATAGTGTGGTTTTAGTTCAAGAGAACTGCAATTTCAGAGGGACTATGACCAAAGCCTCCAACTGTTCAAAACAAAGCGAAAAACACCCCCACACCATGCTCGGAAGCAACTTCAGAGCAGGAGCACAACTTGCATCATCGGTTGCAAAACTGACACTTTCCAGTCCTCCCCACGACAGTTTTGCACAGGGACTGATGCTTTCCAGACTAAGCCTCTTGCCCATCCTAATTACTGCTCTTGGGGTCTCCAAGCTGACTCCCAAGAAGGGTGGAGAACTTTGTTCCATGGAAATAAGCAGCCAGCTCAGCCAGTTCAGTCAAAATTCAAACAAGCACTGAAGCTTACTGGATAATTAAATCCAAATGCCACTCCCAAGCATCTCCAGCAGAAGAGGCGTCACAGGCTGCTTGCTCTCTGTTTGGCTTGGTTTGAGCGAACAGAGGGTGCAGGATGGATGTCTCTCCCCAAGAGAAAACACCAGGAATCAACAGGAATCCCATGCCCAAGGGACACGCAAGAACAGGTTCTCCTGATCTAGCACTGGCAGGACCCAAGCACGCTTCAGCCTTGTGAGAAGGCAGCATTGCAACTACACAAATATACATCTTCCCAGGCTTCGCTGCAGCTCCGGAACAAAACAGCTGCAAGTTGCACAACACCAATGAAGTATCCACAGAGCTCAGATGGACTCAAGAGACTCATGGAAACCATTGACTGTGCAACGTGAGCAGGTTCTTGCTCCTGAACAACCTTCTGGCCCAGCTTCACTCTTGCACCATTTTGTACAAATTCACTTAAGGTATTGCAGGTTGACAGGATGAATTGTACAATGAAGCCTGCCCTCTCTCCCCAGCACAACAAGTAAACAGGACTATTTCTACAATGGAAGACCAGGACAAAGAAAAGCTGATTACACAGGCAGCAAAAATGAAACTTAAAAATCAATTGTGTTTAGCACTGTCCCTTCGTCCCTAATGTCTTGTCTTCCATCCTCAGCTCTGTCTTTATCTTCAGTTATTTCCCTTAGCAGCAAACTAATTTCTTTCTTCCCTACTTCCCACCAACACCCCAATTTTGTGCTTTTTAAATCTGCTTCCCGTGACAAAGCTCATTCGACCATGCTGCCAGCCCACCCAACCAAGGACCACTTCCAACCAAATATAACAGAGGTCTCAAAGATACTCATTTCCCAAAGGTTTGAGGGTGGGGGGAAATATCCATAGTCAAATAGACGAGAGGAACACACACAAGAAATCAACTAAGAGCATGCCGAAGAAGCAATGACCAGTCGAGCTACAGTGGATGTGGGAGGGTTTGGTTTATACTTTTAAAGTACACTGATCCACTTTGGCAAGATCTTGTATCAAAACCAAAATACCTCCTTCTCTCATCAAGTTTTCAGTACTGTAAGATGTTAAGGCTCACAGGTCCCAGACACCACGAATGTGAATCTGGGGCATTCAGTACTTAGCAAAATCAATTACGAAGTAAAATAAAAAAGCCACAAGATGACACATCTCTCTGCCCTTCATATACAGATTTCCGGTACAGCTACATGGCTTTGGTTCCAGCATGTATGCAGGAGAGAGGAACCTGGAGTTTCAGTCTTAGTGCAGTAGGCTCACTGCTGAAAGAGGAAAAGAAAAAAAAAAAAAAAAAAAGAAAGTCAAGGGAGAAACAGCAAGCCTGAAGGTCAACGTGGACCACCCAAAACAATTCAACAGTCAGGAGAGAAAGCAAATGAAGAAGGGACAAAGGAATAATTTAGCTGTGTTCAGATGGTCTAGACAGTGCTGTTATTGTTGGCTTCACTAATAGGTCATTACTAAGAAGCAGCTTACGGCAGTTCCATGAAGCTGCTTCCATGAACGCTGCAAAAAAACAAAAAAGCACCAACCGGATGAAGCACCAAGAAAAGCCTGCAGAAGTAAAACAGAGTCTTGTAAAACACGTCAAGTTTTGATTTGGGCCTCTCACATACACCAGGCAGAGCTAGGGCTGGGAAAAGACAGGGAAAAATCCAGGGCGTTGCAGAAGGGTAGAATATTGTCCTCTGAGTCATTACTGAAGAAGGCTGGAGCATGTAGCTAAGGGGCTGTAAGTTGTCACATACGCTTCCGCTTGGATCCAACGTAAAACCACCAGCGTGACCACCTGTGGTCACTGAACATCTTGCTGTGCTTTTTGCAACCATGATGCTGATCGCCCAGTTCAGCCATCGAGTCTCTGTAAATTCCAGTGGCACCCTCTATCGCTAGCATCCACCTCTCTGGAAGGTGATGCAGCTGCTGGGGATATCCCCAGGCAGAGGAAAGAGTTCTGTGAAGTTTGAGAGGGGATGAAGAGAGGATGGAAAGCCTCACAGAAACATTGTCACCTTCATTAAAAAGGCCTTTTTTCAAAAGGCATGGCTTCAAGCATATAGTGACAAAAATACTCAAATGTAATAAAACATAGTGAAAAGAAATACAGAACCATATGACTATGCCACCGACAATGTTAACTTTGGCCTGAGAAAGACATCACCATTTCCTTGTCTGTTTTTTGAAAAATACACAATTTTTGGATTCACTGCTATATGACATTTATCATTTACCACAGAGAACCTCAATCGAAAGCCAAGACCCACTGCCTCAGCATCAGCCAGTACATGCAAAGGGCAGTCCCTGTCCTGATGGATTTTCAGCTAAACTGTCAGATGGAGAGAGAGGTAAGAGGTTTTTTATGTCTCATCTGATGGACAGGAATCTGAGACAGACAAAAGTCTTTATCAAGACTACACAAGTCTGCAGCCAGAGCTAAATACATTAACAGAGCTTAAATTCAGAAACTTCATCTAGCCTTACTGTCTGTATACAAAGGCCACAGAAATTCATTTAGCAGCCTCTACATCACAATCTTGACTTGGAATCAAGCAAAACAGCCTCTTTCTGAACAGCTTTCTAAAAGTCTCAATTTGAAGAACTAGCATACTTATTCCAATAACTTCTCTGCAACAAATACCTATCTCACCTCCCATTTGAATATAGCTCACTTCATATTCTACTCATTAAATCTTGATATCCCTGTACCTTACAGACCCCTCTATTAACAGAAATCCCTCCCCCATCTTCTGCAGGTATTGACAGACAGCGATCTTCTTCATTTAACTAAATGGAAACACATAGCTTCTTCCATTAGAGTAATCCTTAGTTCATTCCTACAGCTCTTTCTGGTTGTCTTTTTTTTTTTCTTCATGAAGAGCAGAGCAAACATCAGAGTAGCATACAATGTTCAACGGCCACAAGTCCTTTTCGCTTCTATCTGCAGTGTGAGCATGGGGTAACAGCAAACGGTCACATGTTACAGTGAAAGTTCACATCTGTTGGACCAACAGCAACGTGGACTGCCTGCTGCCTTCATCAAAAGGTCAATGCCGTATCAGTCCTGGGTTTGCTTTCCTGGACCTGGGAACTAGAAAACACTAACCTGTTTGAAAGCAGGTGTCAAAGAACTTGCTTGTGAAGACAAATGTTGTCTTTTCTCCAAAAGCCAGAGGAGAAAAAAACAAAAACAAAAACAACAGCTTGGAGATGAAGAGAAACGCAGGACTTTGGGTTTCTCCAGTATCCGCAAACACTATCAACAGACATGTACTGCCACCAGGACTCAAGCCACGCACAAGATACCGGGGCAGAGGTACCAAGACAGCATGGACTTGATCTTAAAAAGCCTCCTCCAGCCTGAATGATTCTATGATTCTCAATAGCAGACAGGATCAATTAGTAAGTAAACACTGTCCCAGTCAATTTAAGGAAGGAGACCAGTGAGCTAGAAGCTCAAAACCCTGATTCGGACCGTAACAAAAGCCCTTAAGCAAGTAAAGAAGGGATCCAGACACTCTCACGGGCAAGTACAAATGCTCTCTTACAACTCACCCCCCCTTAGAAGGGCTGTCTGTAAATGACCTGTGGCAAAACAGATTGCTGTGTGAATCCATCTATGAGAGGTGCAGATAAACCTCCATGTAAATTAAACCCACATGCACAAATCATTTTGCCACCGTCTGGAGAGTGTCCAGTATCTGATAAGGAGAAAAATTACCCAATTACCCTCCCCCAGCCCAATTACTGTGCACCCCAGCAGACACACCAGTGGAGCACGCTCCCTTTGCAAGTCAGCAAAGGGCTCGCTGGCAGCTGGATCCTGCTGTCGTTCACCCTCCTGCAACCCCACCCAAGGGATGGCAAGGTCACCCCTGTGTACGACTCAAGGGCAGGGCACAGCTCAGCAGGTCGAGCAGAGCAATTATACATGAGGAAGTGAGGAAAGACCCTTCTGATACACAGGATTTCTTGGCAGGAGTTTGTTCGCTGACGTCTTAACTTTGGACACACAAATTCACATAGATAACTAATGCTGCAACGTGCTCGGGTTTCCTGAAAGTGCATTTCTTCTTATCAAGAAATTACGATGCTAAAGGGTGCACCATTTAATAGGTAGCAAAGATTATTAACAAACTTTACCTGACAAACTTATGGTAAATGCTCGCTTTCCATAAGTGACATCGGTTTGGATTTTTAATATTGTGTTTCTAGCACAACCAGTAGCCCCTTTGTAAAAATAAACAAAACCAAACCCATCAGAGACTTTTAGCAGCTACAGACGTCCATCACACCAAGTGTCCACTAAAATATCTGTGGGTTTAGGGTACAGTTATACTGTCTCACAAGCCATTTTCTCAGGGGTAAAGCTCCTTTTGAGAATTCCTGCCTCCTATTCCTGCTCTACTCCATGCTATCCCTTAGGTGAGCCGTCCAACTATTGGTAAAATCACACAGTCAACAGATCAAAGAACCTGTTCAGATCAAAACCAACCCTTCCCTTTACATGCCTTTGCAAAGGGGGACAGAAGTTAGTGCTCAGGAGTGGGCTTGAGGGGAAGGCAAGAACCTGTTTGAAAAAAGCTAAATGAGTTATTTTTTAAAATTATAATTAGTAAAGCAATGTATCACATATGTAACTAATTCTGGTCACCATGACAGGACACAACCAGTCCCCAAAATACTAATGTACACAAATAAGCAAACACCTCCAACGTAATATGAAGTGACTGGACTCTTAACATGTCTATAAGAGCATTGAGAGAACAGCAAAGGAGAATAAACTGGTGAATAAATTAATAGGTTATGTCATAACTTATTTGAGATCCAGGGTGTGAGATAACTAAGAACTTCAACTGCCCTCTGAATTTCCCCAGGGAAACCCAAAAACTAAAGTAACTACTGGGACTGCACCTCAGTTTAGGTAAGGCAAGAGCTGTGTCCTTACACCACTGAGCGATCAGTACCTTGCAAAAACCAATACAAAACCTTCCAAGGACACTGAATGGCAAGTTTTAACACTTGTGTTAAAGTTTCAGAGGCTAAGCCACAAATCTTACAAGAAATTTCTCTTGATGAATGCAAAGAGCTGTGGCATGATACTGAGGTATACTCATCCCAGGGATTTACCAGGGACTTTCGCAGTGGAAAAGGACTCGGGATCCAAAAGGTGTTTGGTTTAGATCAGCAGGGAGGGAAAGCAGGGTTGCATCTGTGGTTCGCCGCAACCCTCCGCTCCCAAAACAGCCACCCCTCTGACGGCACCACGCACAGTAACACTCCACGGGATTAGAGCCTGCCCACATTCTGCAACACGCTGCCCTCCACCACAGCTCCCGTCCCTGTGCACGCTTGTCACCATGTCCCCCATACATCCCTGCAGACACGGAGGGCAGCGAAGCCCCCTATGAAACCATTTCCCCCCAGATATACAGCCCCGACGGCTAGATTCGGTCAGGGCAAGGCCGCTCAGGGATGAGGGCAGGTGAACTCCCCAGCAGGGCAGGATGGGGAGCGCTGCTCAGAGGCTGCGCTCTGACGGGTATCTGAGCTGGACAGCTTGGAGATGGGCAAAAACCTTTGTCCTTGTGGGGGTTTTATCCTGTGGCTTTCAGATAAAGGCTCAGGCATAAAACCCTCCTCCCTCCTTTTCGCAGCCCCTCTCCCCAGCACAGTGTTGCTGCTGGGCTTTGTAACAACCTGTGGGGGTTCAACAATGGCACCCCACACCCTTCAACCCTCCTTGGCTAATGGACCAAACATCTGGGTTAAAACTGGCTAGTGTTTGTTGGAGGGAGGAAGATTTTCTGAAGAGAGGGGAGCTGCAGAAACAGGTGCTGCCCCTCATATCCAGCCAGCAACTTGAATCCTGGAGCAGGAGACAGGATGGTTCAATAATAAAAAAAACAGTGGCAAAGCACAGCCCACAACGTGTTTTGCTGGCTAATGAAGGTGTAACTGGGTAAGCTACTTACCTTTAAGCACCTCTGAACTTAGCTGCAAAGCTGGAGGTGTTTGCAAACCCTACTAAGGGGCGCAGAGAATGACAGCATACCTTGATCCCCTGCTACTGAAACTCCTAATGAGATGTAAAGCACAGCAAAGATTAAGCAAGGAAGTCTGTCAGCCAAAAAGCAAGCATTCACCCTACACAGCACCACAGGGAAATCTAACCCAGCCTTGACCGTTCCAGCTGCCAAAGGTCTCCAAGCCCTAGGCAGGCTCTGGCATTGGGTGCCTCCCAGTTGCAGCCCTGGAGAAGACGGGAGGCAGAAGCAGGAATAGAGAGAGCAGTGAGAGTCAGGGCTTTCCTGTAACAGCAGAGTGCTGCAAGGCAAACCATGCTAAATCTCTGCTTCTTAGAATCAAAGTATCATTTCGGTTGGAAGAGACCCTTAAGATAGAGTCCATCTATAAAGCTAACACTGCTCTAGCACAAAACTGTTGTTCCTCATTTGCTTTTGCAGATTAAAATTAGTCTAGGAGAGCTGCAAGCAGGGGCTAGACCCTTGAAAAATTAACATTTAAGAATATTTTGCACACCCATAGCTCTGCTAAGCATTAAATATATATATTAAAAAAATACAGGGGCTGTTTGGTTTTATGGCACGATGCTTCTTCTCCCACGGCATCTGCCTGCAAAACTCCTTACCACTTCAAAGTTACCAGGTACTGGTTTCTCTCACTCATCCCACAACAAACTTTCACAGCTTTTTTGCTAAGCCTGCCCATTGCTCCACAGATACTCGCTACCTTTTCCTTTAATGGATTAACATAATTAAATTAAACTCTGGGCAATTTTTCCAGCCTGTTTTCCTCCTAAGCTTAAAATTTGCTCCTTCTGAAGAAGGGCTTAGTGCCTAAAAGGCAGACTGGTTTTTTTCCACCTCTATCAGTTTGGTCTAATAAAAGATATTACCTCTCCCCACAACCTATACCTCTCTCTTGAGCACACTTGAAAGGAGAAAAATGTTTACCCAGCAAGAAACATAGCTGGCAAGTTATTTCCCCTGACTGCCTCCAATACCTTTGAAGGTTATTTGCAGGCTCATAAAGACCTCTTTCTCCCTCCCAGCCCAGTTACTTCCAGTGCTCAAAGCCACAGCCCAGAGCCCATGAACTCATAACCTGCTGCTGCACCAACGGCTGCGACATCCCAGATACAGCGATGCAGGTCCAGTCCCACCTTCCCCAGGTGCCCGAAGTGCCTGGCGTGACCCTCAACAGAAGCCCTGGGTGCAATGGGCACAGTGCCAGGAAAGGGAGGTGACACGGACACCTCTTAACTCAGACACTTCTCGAAAATAACAAAACCTGAGCGTCCGATGTGCCTTACAAGATAAACTGCTGCAATTCAACCTGAATTACTTTTTTTTAATAGCTCTCAGCATACGAAGAGCAAGTGAAGAGCAAACCCACTACCTTAGACTGAAGAATGAGGAAAATATGTCATGGGAGAGCTGAGACATCAGTGCCTGCATGCAGGGGGATAAGGTGAGTTGGTCTGTTCTGCTCCCAGCAACCGGGGGCAATTCTCTCAGCCTCAGCAGCCCCCGCAAAAAAACACTGAATTGAGTTAAATGGCCAGACCATGGCTGTGCAAACAGGCCCCCTCCTCCTTCAGCAAGCTGCAGCACATCCTGCCAGCCCAGCTTGCACTCGTTTTCTCCAAACACACCCACTGTCAAGGCAATATTGTAAATACGCATCATTCTCCCATCTCCTGCACCTCAGATTACCTTTCTGATGAAGCAAGAGTCACACTCGCTCCAGAAAAGTACTAGAGACCTAAACTTTTGAGTTATGCATACGTATGCTGAACAGAATAGGTAAGTGTTCTGGAGCTTTTATCATCAGAAACACATGTGCATACACACAGCATTTCATAACCAGAATTAAGAATACTTCAGTAATTTTTAAACAAAAACAAAAAAGGCAATAAACAAGCTGATGCTTCTTATATCAACTTCTGCAGTTTTTAAACATTACTTTTACTGTGAGGTGATGTTTAAACACAGCAATTTTTAACCACTATTGACCACACTCCTTTCACTGTGTCGTGTTGGAGACGTGGACATTTTTAGAAGTGTCATACACACTCACTGGTCTACAGCTATGTTTGATCAAATTATAAAGAGGTCCTGGACCCTCACAGAAAGGTGGCAGATGGAAATGCACTGTGAGCTGGGGGACCTGTTCTGTGCCAGGAAAGGTGGAACATCCTGCTTTGGGACACACATGATCTCCACTCCAGTTTTTCTTTCATTATCAAAGCTGAAAAAGCCAATGTAAAAGGCATATGTCACTTGGACTCTCTGAAGCCTGAGAAGAATAGCAGCCCAACAACCACGTTAAAAATTAGTTCATTATTCTTCCAGCCTGCAGGAATTACAGTACCAAACTGACAGCAGATAACCACTTCAGGCTCCTGTACCGTTTTGGATGATCAGTGTCCAGCAAGGTGCGCTGGGGATTTGCCTTCCTGAAGATGTGTCTCAGACCATGCTCAGTCATCTCACCCCACTTCATCTCCATACCCAAGACCTGACCCACTCAGGAAACATGCGGTCATCTTCTGAAGCAGTGACTGAACACCTACAGCATGGCCACATGTCTCCCTCTAGAAATCACAAAGTCCTCCCAACGCCTTTCCAAATCTTTGTTTTCCATACAAAGAAAGTGTCAAACACTTCAGCACAAACACAACTGTTATACACCTGGAGTAAAGTGTCCCAGGACAGCACTAAACAGGAGCCCAAGTCATTTATTGAAGACCAAAGCATGAAGCAAAACCAGAGCAATTCCATCCTGAGATCCTATGCTGTATCCAGTTACTTCCCTCTCAAATTAAACCCTCTGATCTATCTTGCAGAGATACATCCAGATCCTTCACAAACAGCATTAAAAGAATAAATAAGCATTAAGTGACATGGTCATAACCATGTCCACACACCAGACCCAATGCCAAGGACCTCTGCTTAGGCTGACCCCAAGCTGGCACGTGTAGAGATACTGTCTTGGACCTGCAACAGCTGAGCAACCTCCCTGCAGCGCTGGGACGCCACGGCTGCAGAGGGCTAGTCCAAGTGCCACTGCACCGCGTGACACCTCCAAACTGCTATGTCAGAACTGCAGCCCACAGAGATCCCAGAAGTCCCCACTTCCCGTCTTGCGGTCTCCGTACACGGTCATACAGCTTCCCTAGAACCTGTCCAGGAGTGAACAGCCCTGTGCTGAACTCTGAGACACTGAGTAGACTATAAATAGGATCCTAAGAAGAATGGTAGACCTGGAATGGATCTTGAGATACACCTCCTCTGTAGTCAGTTACATGACTGCAAGTTCCCTGTGCTTCCCTTGAAAATGCTCCCTCACCTCTATGCGCAGAAGAAACAAGCACACATATAGAAGGGAGGGGTATGTGTGAAACTAAAAAAACCTCAAAATTCAGACTAATTTTCTGTGTATCAGCAAAGCTGTGGCAACAATCCTTTAACTAACACACACCACTCCGTAAGACTGATCAAGATACACATCACTTCATCTTGCTCCAACAGTCAAGCCAGAGACCAGACTCAGGACCACACCACGATCCTTTCTGAATGCAGCCCGGCAGATCTAACAGGCATTGATGCTGTGTTAGTGACAAGCCACCGCAATATGCTCCAAGCAATGACATTTGGGGAAGGGGACATGCACAGCACCTTCCACCCACACACATGTGTAAGCAGAACTGCAGATCTGCATAAGACCCCTACCAGCTCAGCTTGCCTTCCCAAAAAACAGTCAAGAGCGCCTTGCAGAAGGGTGCTCTCTTCAGCATTCCTGCAATTACTGCTTCCCCAGTGTGCCCATACTGTGTTCACAGCTGACAGTTTGAAGGCACCGAGGAGTACCAACCGTGCTCTCTGAAAAAGAGGCCATCAAATTGACTATCTGCTGAGAACTGGACTGGAGCCAGCAACTCATTCCCTACTGGTGCTCAGAGCAAGTCTGAACTTTCCTTCTTAAAAATAAATTGCATTGACAAAGGAGTGGCTCTCACCTTTAAAGTGAAAATGTCTCTAAAACATTGTGGGGTTTTTCACTAGGGATTTAAAACTGAAATTTGTCATTCTTTATATTGAAGAAGCAGTCTGGACTTTCTCTTCCCCTCTTTTTTTTTTTTTTTAACCTTGGCTTCAAATTAGTCCTCTCCCCACAAAATCTCTCTTCTAGGAAGCAGAGGAAGAGCAAAAAAAAAAAAAACACAACCAGAGAGGTAGAGCCAGGATGGGGTAAACGCCACTTTTCTCCTTTCTCCATGAATGAGGACAAACAGTTAAGGTCTGGTAGCGGCTTAATATTTTTCACTTTTTAAATTCAAACCACTATCACCTGAATCACTTTTCTAGTCTGCAAGGTCAATCCCTAAATTTACAGGTATTCCACCCCCATCTCCTTTTTATTTTTTTAAGCAAGATTTCAACCAGCCCTGAAAAGTTTTGGGTGAACTTGTATAAATGCTGCAAATGTGGAAGTGAGGTGCTCAGCTTCAACCAGGATTCCTCCAACACCTCTTCTTTCTTGGGTCACCGGGTCAGGAAGCCATTTCAGGAGATGTGTTTAGGCTCCTCAAAACCTGTCTCTTCTGGTGAAGGAAACAGGACAATCCAAGCTCAAATAGCTCCACGCATTAATCAAGCACTGACACTCATGTGAGGTAGAACTTGGCCTTGTTCTTCAATCTGCTGAGCTTTCTCTTTCCAGCAAAATTAAAGAGGAGCAGCAGAAACCTTTACAGTTCCTGGAACTGCTACTGGCTGGCAAAATAGCTTGTAGACCTCTTTGGAACTGTCAGTAATGCATGCATCTTCTGCAAAGTCCTTTAGCGGGGATGGGAAGACACCAGGCAAACCCTGCAACTGTGTCCCACCTGTGTGACAGGTTACAAGCACAGCAGCAAGGCATGGACATTTTCCTGCAAGTAAGGTATGATTTTGCGAGAGTAATGTGAAAGTTTGATGGCCAATGGCATGAGAACCTGAAGGAGGGCTGGGGCTCTCACACTTATCACTGCTCACGTGAGCCAGCATCACTGAGCTGATTATTTATGTACTAAAACTGAGACAGTCCAGAACTTCCAGGCGGTCCCGATTTATGACATAATGAATTTTCTTCAGCAGTAGAGATTACATCAAGATCATTATGTACCTCCAGAACTATAAATGATTTCCACTTTTTTTATTTAAAAAAAAAAGAAAAAGTCTCCCTCAGCACCGCAGAGCATCTGATACACAACTATTCCAGTGGAAAAGGGAGAAGGTGAAGGTAATCCAGGTCACCAATTAGAAAAGCAATTTACTCAGGCTCTGTTTGAAACAGAACCTTCCTTGGGAGAAGAGATACAGGGAATGAAGATGCTCTGCCCAGAAATACAAGGCAGACTTGGGAAGAAGCTCCACCTAGAACACAAAGCACCAGATCACACTGATAGTAAGAAGAAGATTTGTCTAATTCTGGCACCACTGAAAGGCAAAACATTAGAAAGCAACGTAATATTCAGCCAGACCATCCTGGTAATGTCTCACACTCTGCTGTCATGCTTGGTAGCCCCAGCCAAAGTTAGCAGGCTGTTAATTGCTTCAGGGGAATCCAATTCTTACCCATCTTTCCATCTACATCAGGCCTCCATTCCACCGGTCCCAGACACTTGTACCTTATCCTCCACTCTCAAGCATCCACCCTGTAATAACAAACATACACAGAGGTTACAAGTTAATTTTGATGTGTCAATGGGAACAGAGACTGAACAGGACCACTCTTCACAAGGCATTTCCCCACCATCACCTGGGCTGGAGGAAAGAGAAGAACCATTTAGTTAGGAAATGAGACCAGGAGTTCCTCCACCTCTACACGCCCCAAAGGTAACACACTACAAACCTGGTACCTTTGTAGTTTTAAAGCCTTGGGAGGAAACAACTTATACTTGTGCCACACATCCCCTTTTGTCGCGAGCAGGTATCTTTAATACATTATACTTGTAATGTATTTTTACATTATTTAATGCAACTCTAAAGCAATACTCTACCTTTAACGCATTGCATTTTGTGGCACCCCTATGGGATAACACCCACTTGGGGAACAGCCTAACAGCAGGACATGGAAAGTCAGCCCCAGAGGCAGCCTGTATCAAAGCAGAATTTAGTATCAAACCTGTATTTAGGCCTTTCAAATTCCAGCCAAGGTTCCTCAAGGCTGGACCAGCTTTCCTCTGACTGCATGGGATAAAAAAACCCTGAGTCTAGGCAGCTCTCAGCAGCAACGTACGCTCCACATGTCCCTCATGGCAAGCATGTCCCTAACAGCCCTTCCCGAGTCTCTGGCTGTTGCCAAGTGCTACTCACGGCTATCCGCTAATCTGCCCAAAACTGCTGCAGAAGCGGGTTCAGTCCCTTGGTATGCTGCACGGAGCCAAAGCTCTGTGCCCCACCACAGGTTGTTCGGGGGTTTTTTTCCTCACAGAGAAACTTAAGGAGTATAAACCTGAACCTGCTGGAGTCAGTCCTGCTCACCAGTGAAAAACCTCATTTTAGACTGAATGAAGGCATAA
Organism: Falco biarmicus; assembly: GCF_023638135.1. Classification (NCBI taxonomy): domain Eukaryota; kingdom Metazoa; phylum Chordata; class Aves; order Falconiformes; family Falconidae; genus Falco; species Falco biarmicus. The sequence continues at coordinate 56,966,441 of NC_079291.1, read as the reverse complement.
CCCACCTAAAGATGGACACCTTTCAAAGAGCAGTACGATAGAAGTGACCAGCGAAGACCAATCCACTTTAGCTGGCCGATAAGCACACATAAACCTGTGTGACAGCATGAGTAAATGAAGAGACATCTTGAACACTCCAGACTTGCATGGGAAGCCTAAGACATTCCTGTTCTGCAGTCACTGCAGGCAACACTGCCCCAAAGTCAATGAGAGCTGCATACGCCAGGACACAGACACAAACTCTGGAGTGTTAAGCACCATGGATTGGGCAGAAGCAGTAGAAAAATGAAAATCTCCCAGCTCAGTCAAATAGATTTAAACACAATAACAAATCTGAAGTGAACCATGGAATGACCACAAGCGTGGATTAAAATGATTTTCTGCAGCTCCAGCGCCTCGGTGCTGGCAAGCAGGAGGATATTTATTCAACCTATTTTGAGAGAGACGAGCAGGAAGGGAATGCGATAAGAAAGCAGCAGAGGCGGAGACATACGTGTGCCCCGAAGTGCGTTGTTCCTTTTGCTGCTGCAGCTTCCTCTCAGGACAGCATCATTTAGCCTAAGAGCCCACAGCCACCAGGGACTCTCCTCTATCCTTTTTCAAGACAGGGAAGGAGACAAGGAAATAACACACTTGGAAAGGTTAAAAATCCTGTCTTGAGGAGCAACAGTTGGTCTACGCAACGCTGAATCGAGAGCACACCACCACCAAGAAGGCAGTATAAAAATTCCAACTGAGTATAACAAGAGCAGGAAACGGCCCAAATCTTCACTGCTTTTGCTTTCAGAACCGATGGAGACACTTCCAGCAATTAAGCTGCATGCAGTTTGCATCAAGGGCCACATGCAGATAGCCTGGATTAACCCTAAATTCCTCTGATACCCCAGGTTAACTCTCCTATCAGCATAATAGACTTTTCTAATGGCTTTCTGGAGACCTTTCAGACCTTTGCCATCCGTATCTAGTTACAAAAGCATGCACCTACAGGAACCATGCAAACAAACCCTGGAAAAAAACAGGTGACCTTTCCATCAGCAGAGCCCTACCCTGTGCTCTTCTCCATCACCTCTGCCATAGCAAGCCCCTGAGATCCCACTTGCCCAGCTCTCGTGAGTGAACAAGCCCCTGCACACAGTGCAGGAAATTTCCACGGGTACACCAGAGAAAAGAGGTTTTCTATTTTAGCAAATCTTGTCAATCCTGAGCACAGCCAGCCTTCAAATTGGACTGCAAACACTGTCGATTTCCGTGGCTTCCCAAAAATACATACCAGCAGCTTCCTGTTACAGAAGGACAAATTCCTGTTTCTAATACAAATTCTGTTCTTTTATTATCTCCCTTAAAAAACGGAGGGGGGGGTGGAGAGAAGGGGAAAAAATAAGGGGTAAAAAAAAGGAAAAACCACTTTTCTACTCCAATGCACTTCAAAGCGGCATCCCCCTTCTCCTCCAGCTAAGCTCCCTGGTCAGAGCCTCCAACTGCTGGCAGTTTACAATACAAACCAGCGAGCATCCAAAACAGGGCTTCCACTTTGCCCTCCACTGCTCCCACAGCTAGCGGAACCAGTCTCCACTGTAAACCTCTAAATCTCCACTGTCAATCTACAAACTACGGCCCTGGTAACCTCGCCACGCACAAATGTCTCCTATCAAGCAACAGAAGTAAGAGCTCAGCCAAGTGTCGGCTCCCGGGGATCTTGAGGCAATACATTACTCGTATTCCAGGTTTGCATTGTGCACCTAAGACAGACTTCAGCTGCTCATGTCTGCTCAGGAAACTGTTGGAAGTTACTTAACCTGCAGAAAAGCCCAGTATAGATGCTCTCATCTAGAACAAACGCAGCTTCGATTTGACTGAGTTGAACTCAATTCTGCTGCCGAAGTGGCTCAACTCCTTTACAGCTACTTGAGCGCAGAACATGAGTACACATGAGAGCTGTATGCAAAATTATTAATCCACTTTAAAAATTAATCCCGGGTTTTCCCTTCTCTCCCCATACTCCTGGCTGGGAAGGGATTCAGCAACACTGAGTTCAAGTGAAACACCACCAATGTACTCTCCATCTAGACATGACTCCAGCTTCTGTGCATTTAAGTTGTGGAAAGCAAAGTAGGGGAGGAAAGGATGAAGAGGAGCAATTTTTCTCCGCATGTGAGGGAAGACAAAAAAGTGACTGGAAGAGACTTACTAGGAGTAAGGATGTAGGATGGATGTTAGGAAAGTGGGAAAAGCACAGTCCAGCATTGAGAGCCTATTACTCTGCAGCCTATTACTGATTTGAAATGGGATTTACGGTATCACCTACCCCAAAAAGACTATTTCCCCCCCCACAGAGGCTCAGCATCCAACATCAAACAAGGTCTCCAAGCTGGGATGTCTTGCCACTACTGCAGCACAAGCAAATGGCATCTTCCTCTGCAGTTTATCATCCCCAGGCTTCCAGGGAAAGCAGCACCTACTTACTCCTGCCTGAGCACCACTTAACACTTTGGTTTGAAGGTGTAGGGACACACCACTGTAAAAAAATAATAATAAGCCACAGTTGCCCCTGAAATATGGCTCAGCTGGAAAGCTACTCAAACTAGCACTGCTAAAATTGGGACTTTCCTTGTTTTTTCAAGCGGCAGGGAACAACATGTTGGGCTCAGAGAGTTTAACAAGCAAGAGTCAAGCGGAAAAAATCTCTCCTTTTTAAGAGTTGACCACATTAACTTTCAGCAAATTTCCGGGAGTCCTGCCAGGGCGCTGGAGTTTTGTATACTACGGAACTGTTAAAAATATTATTGTAAATGTTATTTTCAAAAAGCTTCAGAGGCCAGGACTGGGGTAGTGTTAAAAACAACAGCAAAGCAAATGAGATTAGTTTAATGGTGAGAATACAAACGTATGCATGCTGATAGCTCAGTCAAACAGCCTGCAGGCTTGGCAAAGACCGATTCAAATGCAAAGAGAGTGGTTGAAATATTACAGGTTTCCTCAGACCATCTCAACCTCATCCTTAGAGTTGACCTTGTGCACATAGAACTGCCCTGGAAATGGGATCCTTATTTCAGGGCTACACAAAAGAACGGCTGAATTTTGGTGACACTTCAGACACGTAAGGCCCTATCCACATGGCATTTTCCACTCAGGTTATTCAAAGGATGTGACACAGAGGTAGCCAAAAAGCAGCCATTTAGACTATGCATCTATAGATGTGGCACTTAGGGACATGGTTTAGTGGTGGACTTGCCAGTGTGAGGTTTATGACTGGACTTGATCTTAAAGGTCTTTTCCAACCCAAACAATTCTATGGTTTTATGTTTATGGGCATGAACTGGGATGGATTTTTTGCAAACACACATGTGACCAGGCCTGGTTTGCAGGCATATCTCCCATGTGGGCTCAAGGGACACTTCAGGAGACAAGATGAGGAGGAAAAACACCCGACAAACCTTTTCTGAGCATGCATTGATCAGGCTGCTAAGCAAGAAGTGACACACATGCATCAGCATAGCTCACATAAGGAGCAAGCCAGTGCAGGAACTACAGCACGTGAAACCTGACAAACAATTCTATATGAACAATCATCAGCTGATTTTTCTGCTCCCTATTTTTGGGTGCAGCACCCCAAAACTGCTTAAGAAAGATTTTTTCACAACACGTTGCTGGGAGATCTGTGCTTAAGCCACCATGCATGATGGACAATACCTTTAGCTGGTGACCCAGCCAATGCAGCTGTATTCAACAGCTGCTTCTAAAGAAGAAAATAATCTCTTGAGCCATCCTGTTGATTCCAGCACAACACGTACATAGAATAAGAGCTTTAAAACCTGCATGACTCCAGCCGTTAACTTCCATGACAGCCCTTTAAAACAGCCATTGATCTCTTAAACTCATCCCTCTCAACACTTTCTCTTCTCACAAATTAGTTTGTAAATTAAACGTTGCAGACAGCATGCTGCAGTAAGTTATTTTTTCAGTTAGTTTCTTTTCTTGCTTTACAGTCATAATCCTTTTACCAAATTCAGTGAAATAATCAGGAATGCATACTGGCATAGAAAATAGCTTTGTTTTTCCATAGAGATCTCCAACTTCTGGAAACCCATGAAACAAAGGAAATCAAAAGGATTAGAAAGGACTCTATCAGAAAAAAAAAAAAAAAAAAAAAAAAATCAGACAACACAGCCCTATCAGGTCAAAGCTAATTTATTTTTACACACACACACATATATATAAACAGAGAGGTCAAGCAGAGCAAATTTCCAGAGAACACACGTGGTCCCCACCTGTTTGATTTTTACTTGTATCAAGGTCTGCACAGCACAGAACTATGTCTCTACGGAACAACTTGGACTTGTTACAGAGGAACTGTCTCCTTCAGCAGCTAGTGGAGACGAACCAATTTGCAGATGCCCTGATTACACCCCAAAGCCCACTTCAGTCCCAACATACTCAGCACCTAAATGCAGATTTTTAAATCAGGCACTGAAGTGACAAAGTCTAAAGGATCCTCACCTCCTGCAACCCAGTACGTTCATCTCCCCAGAAGCCAGCCAAGCCAGGATTATTTAAACACACAGCCCTGCCTGCAGAGTATGAGGGTCTGCAGCTAGAAGAGAGCACTGTTCTGCACCATTTCCCCTTTTACAGGGAAAAATCCTGTCCTGACAGTTACCTGTGCATTTATAAATCAGAAAGAATGCAAGTTACACCAACAGAAACACTGATTCCAACGGACATAACCACCCTAAGTGAACACAGCAAAGGGAAGTTGTATCTCTATGTGTAAGATAAAAGCCAATACAGAAGAGTGTTGTACTTTCTTCCTCCTGCAGGTTTTCATGGCTTTATTTTTTGGTTTCTCCTCAAATGACTGAAGACTTTGCAGGAGGGAAATTAAAACAGAAGAGCGTTATCTGGAAAAGTTAGGCTTCAGGCCTTTTCTGCATTCCTGGAAAAAGCAGAAAGAAGAAGGAGCAGAAACCAAAAAGAGGAATAGATACCAAAACATTCAGATGAAATATGCCCTCAGAAAAGCATTTGCCTCAGAGCAAAATCTTTCCTGAGAAAAGCAGTTGGGAGAAAAGCATCTGTGCAGCACCAGTCTGCTATCCAGCATCAGAAATGAAGTTTCCATGAACAAAGCTTTATGCCAAAGAGCTGCAAAGCCAATGTTGTGCAACAGAGAACGTGGCCTGAGAGCCAGCATCCGCACCGGAGACTGGGACACTCAGTTCTCCATGAGAATGATGGCAAGCAGGGAACCAACCCCGTCTCTGTAGGTTTGACCTCTAAGAGTATCAAGTGTATTACAGACTTTATGACTGGCCCAACATGCTATAACATGGAGGTTAACGCTAGGTGACCAAGCTGTGGACCAGAAAGGAGGGAGTTCCATCCCATCCCCTAGGTGGGCAGCAAGACCTCATAGCAGGACCAGGGCTTTGAAGCCATTGTGCCATCTTCCATGCTCATCCTACCTTCTAGCTGACCCACTTTCTGTCACTTGCAACATCTCGCTGAAAGCACACAGATTAACACCTGTATCCCCTGTGATTTGTCCTACCAGCCTTTGTATACCACCATTTACCCTCAGCCTGCTGCGATCGATAGTCCCTCTCGCAGCCATCCCACCGCACAGCTTCCTCTTTAACAAGCCACAGCCTCACCCCTGCAGCCTGTCTAGATTTGATTGATCACAAGGTGACTTTCTAATCGACTGCAAAGCCAAGGGCTGAGGACTAATTGACTACTTTCTGCTCTCTCAGCAGCTACCTGGTTATTTTGCTCCTTCCTCGTGGGCAAGAAGCGTGAGCTCCACAGCACATGGTGAGACCAGGACCTGAGGATCGGCCCCCAAGAGCCACTGCAAAATTTGCAAGATCCTTTTCTTGGTCATGCCACTTCTGCCATGCAAATCTGGATTGAGATTAGACCAGGGGGAGGAAGCAGAGCTCAGCAAGTGCTTGGTGGCAAGCAAAGATGGAAAGATGTGCTGTGGTTTTGGGCAGAAGGACCATGATTCTGCACAGCTCCAGGACACCGCTGTCTCCACAAGCTGCTGGTTTACGCACGCCATCAGTGGGGTCATGATGGAGTTATGAAATAGAAACACGTGGGTCAGCTTTCAGAGAGGTTTCCTTCTCCTTGTCCTCTTGACTTTAGTATCACATGAACTTAAGTACACTTACCTTAATGCATGACTAAACACAATAAAAAATAAGCCATCAACAGAGCAGGAACCAGACTGGGCAGCACACAGCCATACACTCACACAACCTCACAGGTCTGCAGAGCACTACATATTGCCCAAAGTGCTCAGGGACCCCCAGGTCTGCCCTGCCTCTCCTGCCAGCCCTTCACCATCCAATTTTCATGTAGCTGTGGCTCTGCAGAGCCCAGGCACAAGCTGTTGCTTGCTCTAGCACATACAAGGCAGCTTCTTCTGGAGAATGAGAAGCAACCTTGAGTTGCCCAAACTGTGCCACCCAGAGTCATCATGTAATGGTGACCTGTGTCCCCCCCTGTGAAAGGCAGGTCTTGGCTGCTGCACCAACTCTCCTTCATTCCCCAAGCCCCGTGGAGGGAAGGAAAGGTGAGGAAACAGAGGAAAAAGCAGATCCTGACTCTAAATCCAGCTTAGGGCACTGCAGAATGTAAGGTTGAGAGAGAGCATGACAGCTCACCAAGGCCAAGAGCAGTCTGCAAGGCAGGCAGAGCGATGAGTAATTTCCTCTCCTACAGCATCCAGCCTGGTGCAGTGCAATGGAAAGTCACAGGCAGCAGAAGGCTGTGGGCTTCTTTGGCTATCTCTGAGGAATTCTGACCTGAAGACTTTCTGAAGAGAGAAGCCCATCACCCCTGAGGCCATGGACCAACCTTGAATTGTCAAGGCAGCTGCACAACACCTCTGAACTGGACGACTAGTTGCTCAGCTGCTCCAAAATCAGGTCACTTATTAGGCACAGCGGGGAAACAGTCCTAACTACTTTTAGAAGAAAGCTCTGGAGAAATACAGTTCAACTCAGTATTGATTCCCACAGCCCCATTACAGACAGACAGAATTAATTTCCAGGATGGAAAGAAACATATGCCGGCATATCAAAACAAAATACAGAAGCCTTTCCAGTTCTTCAGCTGCATTTCAATGGAAACCAGAAGGCTGTCACGATGGAAAGATTTCAGTTTTCTAATTAATCCTCCCTGCTGAGCATTTAATGCTACTAATTGATGAGGAGAGGCGGTGTCCAGACAGCGTTTGCAATTGCTTTTTACATCTTTAGACCAAGTTTTCTCTAAATTAAATAATAATAATAAGGCAGATTTTCTCCCTGCATGCACTGTGCCCTGCTCCAGCTCCCTCCTCCCTAGAAGATGTCTGGTTGAGGGAAGGGAGGCAAAGCCCATGTCGGAGCTCGTTTACAAGTGTTGGACGTCTTCCTGGAAAACGTCATCTGTGATACTGTCACTTCCACAGAACACGCCAAGAGAAAGGCCATCAGTGCCAGGGACACTGTCTGTACCATGAAACACCCAACCCCTACCCCCCATGGATGTAGGGAATAGCTTCTCCTGATTCAACAGAGCAATCTCTCAGCCAAGAGATGTCCCGTAACACCCCCAGAAAATACACAAATTGCACTGTGCTGTCAAGAAACAGATCATCAGGTCCCACAGCACAGCCCCAGGGGCCCAACACAGTGTCACCACCAGCAAGAACATCTCACTGGTGGCAGATCAGGCTTGGTTGCTCCCCTGTGGTCCTGATCTCTAATCCTAAATATTGATCTCACACCACTGTTGACCAGGAGACACCTCTGGAGCCAGCAGATTGATCCTAAATGCAAAAGCCAACACAGTCCTAACACAAGAAGGCAGTTCAGCACATACCTGGATATGAAATTTCTGATCTCATCCCCTATCTATTAAGCACATGCTCTAGTTTTTTCCTGAATTAGTTAAGGACAGAATCTGTCCCTTTATACTCGACACTCAGCTATTTCAATCTGGGAGATGCTAAGTGCTCTGAGCTGCAAATGAAATCAGGGAGTGCAAAACGGAAAAAAAAAAAAAAGGAAAAAAGAAAATACACATGCATGAGGCTGTGCTATGGTTACCGACAAGTAATAAATGAAACAGTGTTGATGGTCCCCAAGCTCTGGCCTGAAACTCCAGCACTGTTCTGTTTGTCAGAGCAATAGCATTTCCACCTGCACCTTTCTAACATCTCCTCCGGGCGTCTTTACACACCACTGTCATAGATCACAGCCAACAGAGGCCAGGCCAGCTGTGCAGATGTCTAGCTGGCTGACCTCTCCTTACCAAAGAGCTTCTAACCCCTCCCCCACCACCACCCCCCCTTATTATTAGTTTTCAAACCACCTACTCCATCATAAATATAAAGTAAAACTAGCGTATTCCTGGAATGTTAAAAAAAGACGAGCTGACGCCTGCACAATCTCAGCAAGTCAATGGGAAGGCTGCAAGCATGCAAAGAATGTTGAGTCTAGAGCTTTTGGACCTTTTACTACAAAATCCTATTGCTGCAAGAAGCTTGTGCATATGCAAGTCAAGTCATGCACGTGCAGAACCCCTCACCTGCATGGGCTGGCTGCTACTCTTCCATAGTACCCTGAGTAAACTACTCCTGTCTGCCCAGCAGTCTATTAATAAATATACACCAGGGAAAAAAATTGCACGCCAGCAGGGAGGTGGACAAGATGATCTAATAGGACCTTTTCCATCTCTTAACTTTTATGCTTAGTCACAGGATAAATATCTCCCACGTTGTAAAGAAAGCAGGCAAGCAAAGACAGCATGTTATGTTGGGAGAGTGTTGCCCTCTTTAGCCATTTCATTTTCTGGCTGTTATTTCACTCACACTAACAGGACTTACCCAAAGAGTTAAGCAAAGGAAAACTTCCATTTGCCTGGGTTTTGGCTTCAGTGAGCTCCAAGGCACCCAAGCAATTCTGCTAATTCCTGTCCCAGCAGCCACAAGCAGCACAGGGACCTCATTTCTGTATTATCAGAGTCCTTGTGCTTCTCTGAGCACTCAAGCCTGATCCTATCCAACATGGAGAGGCACTCCATGTACTTTTGCAGAAAACAGGTTGGCAAGAGAACAGACAGCAAGCATCACCTCCATCAACCAGCCAGGTCAAGCTTCCTGCGACAGACTGTCAGAAAACAGCTTAAAAAAAAAAGCCAACAAAAAAACCCAAAAAACAACCAACCACCCCTGAAAGGGAAATGCAAGGAACCAAAGGGTTTGAGTAGAAGGGAATCCAATGCAGCTCTGATAGTACGGCTTACATTGCTATTTGCATTGACATGGATTTGTGCCACTAGCAGCACTAAGGCCCTCTCTTTAAGTTTTAAAATGCAAAAGAAGTGGTTACACAGAGAAAGGTCCAGCAACGGCGTTACTTCAGCATTTCCAAAGCCTGTTCAAGCAAAGCATGCACCACCATGCAAGGTTTCTACAAGAGACCACCCTCACACATAATCCAAAGAGCAACTGAAAGCCTCAGGATCACAGATCTGCAAATTTCACCATGTACATAGAAAAAGGGTTTTTTTTCCTTAAATTACTTAAAAACCCAAACAAACAACAAACTACACATCCTAAAACCCCCAAAAGCCACATAATCTAGATCTCTTGCAACAAGACTGACACCAGGGATGGGGAAGCAACACTGCAAAGGGAGTTGGGAGTAGAAGGTTTTGCTTCGTTTTCCAGTTCAGCTGCTGGACCATGGGATAACCCTGAGCATTGCCAGTTCTCATAGGATTCAGTGCTTTTCTTTAGCACCCGGTTCCTGGAGTCACATGATTACATCAGAATCCACACTTCCTTTTTTTTGTTAAAAAGAAATACTTGTAGATGTCAGAAGTTGAAGAAAGAAGTGTAAGTCACTAAGATTGAAATGCTCAAATAAAAAGAAATAGAAAAAAATATTTAAAAAAAAAATCACTGGTTTAAACTTAATTATTCATTTTTTGGAGGCAAGAATGTGATCCAGGACTCTCTTCCCCCAATACTATACACTGGAAACCTTGGACTGGGCAGGGAATGACTTAGTTGGGGGAAGTGAGTGTTCCAACATCTCCATTTGTGAGTTACAGATGAGAAAACAGGTTTCGTAGCAACACCTGCCTAGAAGCTAGGTAGCCCCTTTGATCTACCTCGATGCTTCCCTAGTCATAAAAGCGTTATGCATTGGGAGATGATATGAAGGCACAGCTGTTAAAAAAAACAAACCAACAAAAAACCCCCACCAAAACCAACTGTAACACAGCAGAAGAGCTTTCCAAATTTTGCTTGCACTTACTTTATCCAGCATTAAGCAGGGTAAAGCCCTGGAAGTCAGCCATGCCAGCTCACCTGCTGACATCCTCTGCTCACTGAAACGACTGGATTTACAGCCCCTGCTGGGTCTTGCCCACCAGAAATACCTTCTGGTAATAACTAATCTGTAAAAAAGGACTTTGCCTTCTGAAAAAGCCTTTGTTGGCTCTTACACAGCTCAAGCTGTGCTGCTGCTGAGCCCTGGGGCAGGGCTTCAGCACACTGTGCTAGCCACCATGGCACTGCAGGCATGTGGGCTACAGCTAGCTACTACTGAAGAGCAACGAATTTCAGCCCCGTATTCAAATATCTGCAAGTGCCATGAAGAGGAGAAGACTGCAGGTTACATTTATTTCCTTTTTTTTGTTTGTTTGGTTTTTTTTGCATGGAAGAAAGCTATTAAGATCTAGAAGACCTGAATCTGGGGTGTGCTATGCTATGCATTGAACACACGGTAAAAGGAGGTAAACACTAACTACACTTATGATTAAGCCAGTGGTCTTTATCCTGCTCTGCCCAAAGCTAACTAAGATGCAAAGAAATTCAGGAGGAGGAGAGCAGGAAAGACCTGAGAAATCTGGTGCACCTGTGCAGGGTGCTTGCACAGGCAGCAACAGAGCCAAGCCCAGGGGGTACTGTCCATCACCCCGACTGGAGCTCAACTGTGCCATTCCTCCAGCAAGGATTTGCTTTTAACCAGCTGTGCAGCCAGAGATGATAGCAAGTCAGCTGTTCCTGCCTCACAGGACACACACAGGGGCAGAAAAAGAGAGCCTCGATTTTCTGCTGGCCAGCGTATCTGGGTTTCTGTATTATCTCATCTTTGAGATTACAAGGAAGTGAGCACAAACCTGTTCAGTCACATTGTTCCCACTCACCCCTGGCCGACAGCCGGGCCATTACGCTTCTGTGTTCCTGCTGTTCCCAGGACAGAGCTGCTGCCCTTCTGCAGCCCTTGGGCAGCTCCAACCCATTCCTGTAGCACACCCGGACACGCTTCTGCCTGCCCCAGCTGTGGAATTTATCCACAGCCAAGCACTGGCATAGAACACACACAGCACGAGAGGTCGGTCCACATCTATTAAATTCCTGGACTCCGCTAACGTTGCTGCATACAGCGTTCCTTGCTCATTTCGCCACCCGCACAGCACGAGCACATTAAATCCACCGCACCACGTATCTCCCTATTCAATTACTTTCTGCTTACTGAGGATTTCCCCTCCTTCCTCACTGCCTGCTCTCAGGTGCCAGCCAGGGCTGGCTAGGCTTGGGAAAGATACTGCAGAGGCTGCTGAAACCTGGCAAAACGCTTGGGGACCTCCTGCTATCTGAAGTTCTCACACAGCAGTAGCTGCTCTGATTCTCCTCCAGATAATGCTAATCTTGCTGCACTTGGCTCTCAGGGATGGAAGTGCTACTCCTTTTAGACAGCTCAGACAAAACTGAAAAGTGAATGAAGGGCCGACAAATAAGTAAATACTTAAAAAAAAAACCCAGACTGACACTAGAACACCTCTTGCTAATACCCTTTGCCTTGCTGCATCACCACAGAATCAGTCCTCTATCTGAGCAAGCATTATCAACAAAATAACTGATGCAATTACAGTTTTGTTTGCAGAATTTTCTCTGCACCTCCTTCTCCTTCCCAGGAGGACTCATTTTAAAAGAAAAATACCACCCATAATGCTTCTGTGCTTGCTTATTTAAGAGAAAAAATACAGCATACAGCTCTGATGTTAGTACCTTTCCCCTTTTTATGGCAAGCTACAACTAAATGAAACATGCTACAAAACTATACAGGCATGGAAGTTACAGGTCTTTCCCCCCGCCCCCCTTTTTCAAATGAAATCAGTATTTTATTAGACTAGCTCAAAAAAACAGATCACACATCCAAAGAAACAAGTTTGGAAATCCCCCTCCCTCCACCCCCACTGCTATTTGCTAAGGAAACCAGCTGCCCAAACCCAGCCAAAAAATGATCTCAGCCATTCTTAAGAGAGCCTACAGTGCATTTTCATGAGTCATGGAAAGCAACAGCTCGTTGCTTTGGTAATGCTAGGTAAGCAACTGGTCATCCATCCACCACCAGACTTTCAGCCGCAATTCAAAGAGCAGACCATTTCTTGACAGGTTACGTCAGAGACTGCCCCAAAAGAGAGCCTCACAGCAAGTTTACCTTGCAGAAAGTTTCAGAGGACATGCCACAAAGTCTGTCCTATAAAAGCATTTAGCAAAGCCAGGAACTGCCATGGTCCTGATCCCTGTATGCCAGGGGTGTTCACCAGTGCCCCAGCTCCCAGCCCGCGCTCTCGGAGCAGGCAGAGATGCCTGCTGCAGGCAGCAAAGGGAGGGGGAAGCAACAAAGGGAGGCAGGGATTAGCAAGAAGGCAACAAGTGCCTTACCCATGCTCTTCCCACAAGCCAGAGCAGATAAGAAACCTGCTGCCTGCCAGACCAAAAAACAGTAAGTGAGCAAGCACACTTATAGTAAGAATTGCAGGATGCTTCACCCACCAGACCCATTCCAGCCATTCCAGCACACACACACCGGACTCGATGCATATATGCACACAGGCACATGAAAGGCATACCTGAGCTTTCATCAGTCCCTGACCATATTGCTTGCTCTTCTCATTTCTCAAGGACTGCAAGCTAACAGCCAGAAGGATGCCAACCTGCAATTAAGCAGAGCATTGCTGTGTCTACCTACAGCTCAAGACTCACACAAACAACATACATGCAATTTATCCAAGCACTGCAAAGGGAAAAGCAGGGTTTTAATATACATTATATACATAATTTCCCTACATCCTCTTTGGGTGAGGGAGACTACTGAAGAGCGTCACTCAAAGCCCTCCGTGACAGTCCTGTTCCTGAACATGGCCATGAAGATGATGGTGGTCCGTGATGCAGCCTAGAGCCCTTCAACCATACCTGCCCAAGACACCCACCTGTCAAAACCCAGGAGTGACGTTTTGAAAATCCAGCCCAAGACAAGTCAGGGAGGTGGGAGGTTCCCCTTGCAGCAAGGGGAGACTCTTTCCAACACATCCCATGTTCTTCCACAAACACCTCCCACCAACTCCCACAGGAAACACACAGCCACCGGCTGCCAGACTGCCGGAGAAGCTCCTGCAGAGGTGACATCAGACTACACCTCTCCGGCAACACCTACTACAAAAGGCAAATAAGCTTCTCACGTAATGATGAACTGGGTACTGGAAGTCTTGCTCCATCTCGTCCAAGTCCCCAACAGCTTTGGGACTCTCCATGGCAGTCCAGGACGAAAGCACAGTGTGCCACACCACCTCCTTGGTACAGCCCAACAGCTTCCTGAAGGGGAAGTTCTCCAGCACATTATTTCCTGGACATAGACCAAGGCTGAAACTAGCTCTTCCCCAGCTTTCCCTCCATGAGACAGTTACAATCTTCAGCAGCTTTTACGCTGGGTCCAAAACCAATTGTTTGGCCTCACCTCCTGTAACATAAACTGCAAACAGAAAACACACACCCTCCACCCCTCACAGCCCCATCCTGAAGGCAACCAGGCATGCACCAGGTGTTAGTCACACCGGTAATGCCATAGGTGAAATTGCCGAAATATTGCGATGACTAAACATTTTCTCTCTTTTTCTTGAGTCATCAGACAGGTAACACAGTGACACATCGTGCATATCTTTAGCCTCAGCAGGCATCCCCAAGCCAAACAAAAACAGGCAAGAGCAGGCACGGTCCCTCAGATCCTTCACACTCAATAGATCATTTCTGAGGTAAAGCCAAGCCAGTCTTCAGACAGAGATCATCATGAGGGTACACAGAAAACAACATAGCTGCCCTTTCATCCGAGCCACCCATGGCTTGAGTCAGGGTCGAGGAGCACTTCCTATTCCCCAGAAAGCACAGCCAAAAGTGACAGTATCACAAGAAGCGGAGCAAGCAAATCAGTCCAGGCCACCAGTGAAGCAGATCCTCCCAGCCAGCAACACCAGCATGAACCATCCTAGCAGGAAACAGAGGATGGGGAGTGGGAGGGAGCAACAGGCTGTGTGGTCCCACATTCAGACAGACTGCCCTGATGGTCCTCTCCCAGCCTCAGCATCCAGAAGGTTGCAACAAGAGATGTCAGCAGGGGTTTCCCTGGCTGCTACCATTAGAGGAGCAGCTCCTGGAGGGGTTAAGAGGAGCCAAGTGCAGTTTTCCAGTGCAAACCCAAGAAACAAGCATGACAGGACTTGCCCCGCCACGATTTTTCCAAAGCACTGTAATTGGCCCCCCTGCAGTCCCTGTTCAGAAAGAATACAGAGTGACAGCACTAAAATGACACCTTTCCCTACCATTTTCCCTCTGGCAAAGCACTGCACAGCTTGGGAGTAGCTCGAATGCACCCTGCTGCTGGGTTTATCCCAGGCAGCAACAGCATTCAGAGACAGACCTTGAACCTTTCAATAAAACCCATGATGCAATAAACTAAGCACAGCTCAATACAGTCTCTGTTTATCTCTTTTACTTGCCACCAGCACCATCCAAAGAGAAATAACCAAAATATCTTGCATATTTCTCTAATGACTCTTGCTACTCCGCTAGCACCCGAACTGAGGGACTAAGACCAAGAAGCAGCAAATGCCTTCCACGGGTTTATTAACCGGGTGCTCAGGTTTCCCAACAGCCACTCACTCTCCAAGCGGAAAGCCAGCAGAAGGATTGCAGCAGAGGGATCAGTGCTGTAGGTTTGTCCTGAAAGGCAAACCGAAGGCATCAAGGCTGCAGCATGAGCACCTCACTCAGCAAGGAAAGCTTTTCGTGAACCTGTCCCAGCCTGGTATCTTTACTGAAGGAAGCCTCATCAATCCAGCAAAACAAGTGCTGCTCCACACTACATCAATGCATTGACCAATCTCAACAGAAGTAAGCCCAAATCTCTGATCTCCTATTTCCAAGTACTGGTTATTCATCACTTACACACTCCTGGACCACTCTGCCCCACCATCTCAGCCTGCACATCTTTCTCCAGCCACCCACTTCTGAAGCAACCATATTACTTCTCCTGCAGATAACAAGCTATCAATCCATCAGCATCCCCCAGTGACAGATAACGCTAGCAGCCACCCCTCTGCAATGACATTGCACTGACCCAGCATGTAAAAAAGGGACAGTCCCACGCAGGGCACTCCCCGAGCAGTGACAGAGAGGAATAGGTGAGAGGCTGATGGGAAGAGTATATTTAAAACAGGGTTTCCATGCATGCACACTTCTTTCCTTCAGTTCATCTTCACCACCAGCTATAACAGGCATCACCCTACACTATTTTCCCCCAGCCATTTTCCCCAAACAAGCCTTCCTTATCACAGCACTCAGGCTGCCCCACACAGGGGATGCCCCAACCCTTTAACCCAGATCAGAAGCAAGATTTCCCCATTATCAAGAGCTGGCAAGAGCCAGATGTGCCCATCAACCTGCATCCACCACCCTTCTGCAAGGTCCTTATGCCTTGGGATAGGGCATCACTGCTGCCACCTTGCAGAGCAAAAGGTGCAACAGCCCACTATGAAGAGATTTCCGTATCTGCTAGATTCTTTCAGGCTCTTACAGAGTGTGCTACACTATTTCCAGTTTACAACTAGATTATAACGATCTGACCTCTGCTCAACCACAAAAACCCAAAGAAGTTGTAGCACAAAACCACTAAGCAATCCAAGTAATCCACCATCCTCATCACGACAGACTTCTGTGTACATATCTATCTAATAGAATAGCTCAGCTGGAAGGAATCTACAATGGTCATCTAGTCTAACTGTCTGACCACTTCAGGACTGAAGGAAAGGGACATCACCAGCAAGGACAGATCTCAACAGATACCCAAAAGCAGCAGCATCTTCCTCTGAACCTCTCTAACCTCTGCACCAGGACAGCAGCAGCAGAACTTATAGCACAATACAGAGTTCACTTTTGCAGATGATGTTTGGGCTAACAACTGTTATGTGCAAAATTTCCAATAGACCCTTGGGGATTTGTAGGCACTTTGAAGCTACTCTTCAAGAAACACTTTCACGTGAACAAGGCAAACACAATCACTCCAGGACAGTCCTAGTAGTGTAGGAGCACTCAAAGAACCGCAGAGGCCACAAACACCCTGTTTGTGTTGGATTTAAGATATTCCTACCTCCTTCGCAAAGCCTTATCTCACAAATTATTTTCCCAAAGCAACTGTACAGAATTATTTTTTTTTCTCCCCTGAATCACCTAGCTATCAATTAGATGACTTCTGTTATTTGGCACACAAGCTCGGGGTCGTAGCAGGCTCGCAGAGCGCCTCTAATCCACCCACCCAGGGCTATTTTTTCAAGCAACATGGTCTTTAATCACCACCTGAACACTCAACCCATCCTCCCACCCTCTCCGAGGACCTGGCCCGCACACATGCTGTTTACACAGCAGCCCACGCAGTAGCTTGGCTGGCTCCTTACAGGATCTGTCCCGTGCTGCTGGGCACAGCACACAGCACGCATTGCCAACCGGACTTTGTCCCATGCAGCTTCTACGGTGCTGAGCCAAACCCTGGCTCGGCTCCACCCAGGGTTTCATTGCTGTTGTGGCTTGTCCTCCCTGGGCTGCCCCAAATCATCCTGCAGAGTGTAAAATTAGGGGGGCTTTCACAGAAGCGGCTATTAGTTCTGGACAAAATGCTGGCCAACCTGGGTTTACTCAGGAGAGCAGGACAGGCGCCAGCCTACTGCATATTCTCATCAAATTCAGAGTCCCTTGGTCTCCGCTAGCATTTATATTAGGATCTGCCAGGGTAGGAAAAAGGGTTTGGGGAATGCATTGGGGAGCTGAATCCTCCTTTTTTTAAGGGGGTACGGGCATACTTTTCACCCTTGACTTGTAAAAGCCTGGGAAAGACCAGAACAGACCCTCTGGGTAGCCTTTGCAATGTCCCAAGTACTGTGGAAAGAGAAGCTGGCACCTGAGACCAGACACAGCAATAACATGTATCAGCATGCTCCCACCCCAGGTCACCGAGACAGGGAAGTAGGGTGAAGAGCTGCACACAGCCACAGCGCTCAACCATGAGCCCACACATGCCCAGGGCGCTGAACACTTCCACCACAACCACTGCAGCACCAGGTGAGCTGGCTTTGGCCCACACCATGGGTCCCCACCATGGCCCACACTGATAATGCATCTTCCACCACCCCAGGCTCAGCTCAGTCCCAAGCCCTGTGGCTCCAGGAACAGCTCCTGGAGCAACAGCCTCAGCACTGAAATGAAGTAAGGAGCATGAACCCCATCCTGCAGCCCTGAATCTCTTCGCTAGCCCCACTAAGGCATTCTTCTCTTGTTCTCTGTTCTTGTGCAATGTCTTCTGCTGAGAATAACTCCCCAGTGGTTTTGAAAAGGAAGGCATCTATTCTAAAGGAGATCTTTGCTTTTGATTTCATGTCTTATTAAAGATGATCTGGGACAGACCAATTGAGTTGGATATGAGTGGCATTTTAGTGACTAATGGGAAGATTACTTGGCCAGACCAGATCAGAACTGCAAGGACAGACAGAAAACAAACAGAAATGCCCACATATCAATGCTCTTGCCTGCTCACCCACACCTTCACAGACAGAAAACCACTAGCCCTGTCCATCTGATGCTCACCACAGCCTTCACCACAGCAGACAAAGGCTCACGCCACACAGGGTGTAGGGCAAGCCCAGGGAGAAAGCATGTTTCAGGCCCAGCTGAGACAACATTCATCACCTCTGCAACTCACTTTGCACTCGGCAAAGGCCTAAAAGGTACCAGGAAGAAACATGGTCCTGGCCCGGCATGCACAGCCGCATGCAGCGACGGGGAACCGCTCCTCAGAGGGACTCACCAAAAAGGCCTGGTCACCCATTTCCCCTTGTGAAGCTTAAAAAAATAAGAAAAGTCTGGGGACTGAGGGTAATTGTGCCAGGGTTGGGATCAGAGGGCCATTTATAGCTTTTCTAAAAAGCATCTGATGAAATAAAAAAAAATTTGAATTCCATATTCCACTTCTTATGGCTCCGTAATGCGTTTTCCATCTCCCCAGTGCACAGCTGACATTCTGCACATTTCTGTGCACATTGTGCTCAGCCCATACTACGTGCAGAGAAGGGAGTGGAAGTGACTGAGCCCAGAAGCCTCCTGCTGCTGTCAGGCATCAGTGAGCACCAGCCCCGTTGCCCACAGCTCCTTGCTGAGGGAGCTGGGCTGCAAAGAGCTCTGGCACCTCCCGAGAAAGGTTGGCACAGTGGATACGTGTGCCTGTCCTGTGCTGGATCTCAAGATCTAGAAGAGTCCAGAGATCTGTAGAGAGAGCAAACATGTTTGCTTAGACCAGATGAACTGCACAGGCTGAACTGTAGCTAAAGATCTCTTTCTTAAGCTTTTTTCCCTGTTCTTTCAGATGATCTCTTCAATTAGGAGAGCCAATGTAAGGAGGGAGCGACTGCTCTGAGCTAATTCTCATCTCTGAGGTTTGCTGCTTCTACATGTAGACAGGCTTGTACGCTTCAAAGCCAGCCTGCATTCGCCAAGCGGTCTAATAAAAGATATCCCCTCTAACAGCAAACCCTGACTCACTTCCCTCTAGCCTCGACCAGCAGGTCTCCAACAGCAGGGCCAGATCAACAAGAACAGAAGATCCTGCCAGCTTTCGCACTGGTTCCCACGTCCATCTGGGGAGAGCAGGGCTGGAAGCACATCACCTTCCGTACCGCAGCAGCACACTCCATCCCGCTGCTCTGCCAGGAAGCCAGACACACCATGCAATCCTCACCGGCTTCTTCCAGATGGGAAAATTCAGAAAACACATCAAGTCCAAGCTGCACACTAACATCACAAAGCATTATCAAGCGATAGCAACATTTTGGAAGGAAAGGAGAGAAAACTGCGCTCCTCCAGCTGCTGTAATCGTTGGCTCTTTGCAACACAGTCTCTCCATCCTGGATGAAAATCCAGACTGCATCTCTCTGCATGAGCACACTTCCCTCATGGGTTCTAACAGCCTCCAAAAAAAAGAAATGCATCACCCATCAGCACACGTTGACAGGGCAGAGCTGTGGGTTTCTCATGGAGATTTAAGACCCACGGAAAAAACTGCAGCACCAAAACCCATTTAGAGAATGAAGGTATAAAAGATCCTTTAAATCCACATCCCACCAGGCTGGCAGCCCATCCAGCCTCGCATCCTGCCTCCAACAGAGAAGCTTTTACAAGCTGCAAAACCTTCCTAGGGCAAAGGCTGTACCCAGACACAGAGGTATGCTCCGTAATCTGCAAGAGCCCTCGGAAACCTTGAACCCCTCTTTATACCTAATGTCAAATCAGGGATGCTGGAAACTGGATACTCCAATGCAGGTATCACAAGACACAGGTAGTCAGAAGCCAACCCCCACATGCAGCCGATTGCCCATGCACCTGAGGAACAGCTTCTTAGAGCTGCACTCTGGGCACAAATCCTGCACAGAACTACATCAAACTGCGTGTGTTGGACTGGAAATAAATTCACAAGGCACCATAGAAGGAAAGCCCCCCAAACCTCTCACGCTCATCGGAGGTGAAAGAGCTTGACCCTGGAAATCCCTGGGTCACTTAAACTCCACACACATCCCAAGTCTCCAAATCCCAAATAAGCCCCATGTTTTCGATCCGTGCACAGACAACGCATGCAGACCCTGCACTGAATCAGGAGTGGGTCTACTTCCAAGAACCACTGGATTACAAGACAAGAATTGAAAAGGAGGATGAAAGCAGCAGCAGAGGGGGAAACCACTCTCCAAGCTGTGTCGGGGCCTGCGAGAGACGCACTTGGCCACCATGCAGGACCTGGCGAGCCTGCCGGTGCACACCCACTCACACTGGCACACAGCTCCCACCTCCTCCCCACTCCTCTCCCTGCCCGGCCACGCAGGGCCGAGGTTTGGTGCCAGCAAAGCGAATCATCCCAGAGCATCAGCCTGACTGGTGGCACGGCTCCCCACAACAGCCGCTCACTCCATCCAGGTGGAAATCCAGCACCCCAGCTCTGCCAGCCGGCACGGTCGCTCACGCCACACTGGTATGTGGCTTCCCACGCCCACCGCAGAGCCTTCCTCCCCACCACGCATCCCATCCTCACCGCTCAGGGCTGCCTGTGCAGAAATGACTGCTCACGATGAGGCTGGAGAGGGCTAGCTGGGCATTCCCACAGCTCCCTGGCATGGCCATGACACTTTCCACCGAAGCGGGACCCAAGCAAGCGCAGGCAGTGCCATACCCGCTGGCTCAGTACTTTAATGCATCCCGGTAATGGGACCGTCCGCATTAGGGTCTGATCCTGGCGCTGGCTGTCAGGCTCCCAGGGACCGGCTCCCAGGCTGACTCATGGCACCAGGCAATAACCTGAGAAAAAGTCACCCGGGCGCGCTAACACCAGGCGGGGGCTGTGCCGGGGAGCCCCGGCGCCGCGGGAGGTGAATCCCCGAAAGGGAAGCAGAACCCCCTCGCACCCCCGCACCCCTCTCGGGGAGCCGCTCCACCCCAGGCTCGCCCCCCGCGGCTCCCCAAACGCAGCCCGGCTGCACGGAGGGACAGGCTCCCACTCGCAGAGCTAGAAGGGGAGGAAGGAAAAGCCACCGAAAGCCAGACCCGGCTGCAAAACTCTCGGTCACCACTGCGAAAAAAAACCACGATAATAATAAAAAAATAAAATTACAAGAGCGAAAGAAACCCGCGCACCGCAGCCCGGAGCGGGTGCGGGGACCTATCGCCCGCCGAGCGCCCCGACCCCGCGGCGGCGGAGGGACTTACCTGTCCGGCGGCGCCGCTACCCGCGGAGGGCCATGCCCGGCCACTCGAGGCAGCGCGGTCCCAACGCCTGGCTCGGCTCAGCACGGCTCGGCTCGGCTCGGCTCGGCTCAGCACGGCTCGGCTCGGCACCGCTCGGCTCGGCGCGGCGGCAGCAGCGGGGCGCGGGGCGGCACGGGGCGGCGCACAAAAGCGGGAGGAAGCGGTGACGCGTGGCGCCGCCGCGGCCAATGGGACGGCGCGGGGCGGGCCGGGCTGGCCCCGCCGCTACCGACCGACCGGGGGCCGAGCGGCCGCGGTGCCGTGCTGTGCCGCGCCGCGCCGCGCCGTGCCGTGCCGTGCCGTGCCGTGCCGCGCCGCGCCGCGCCGTGCCGTGCCGTGCCGCGCAGCTAGGGGGCGACCGAGCGGCCGGGGCAACGGAGCCCGGCCCGGCCCGGCCCGCGGGGCAGCCCCGACCCCGGGGGCGGCTGGCAGCACGGCACGCGCTGGCACCGGCCCAGCGCCGCTCGGTCCCGGTGGGGCTGTGTGGGTCCCGACGATCGGATCAGCTCCGGTGGGGCTCCCCGGTCCCGCAGCTCCTCTCGGTCCCGGTTGGGCTCCCCCGGTCCTTCAGCTCGGATCAGCCCCGGCGGGGCTCCCCCGGTCCTGCAGCTCGGGTCAGCCCCGGTTAGACACCGTGGGATCCCCTGCTTTCAAGGGTGGTATCTGACCTTCTGCGCTCCAGCCGAGGGTTTCTGGGACCTTCTGAAACAGGGCGGCTGGGACCCCACGGTCCTGCAGAGGGTTAACTTGGAAAACCAGCTGATGAGAAACGGTGCTGAGACCTCCTGACTCCGGGAAATGGGGCTTCGTGAGCCGAAGGGTTGGAGGAGCTGGTGGTGAACCCTCGCTGCAGCACAGCTTTCTGCAGGGCCCAGCTTTCTCCACACAGCCAGGACGCGAAGATGGGGTGAAAGGCTTACTCTCTTGGTTTGACTTTGCCTCTTTTGGGGGGAACTGAAGCAAAAGTGAGCCATAGTTCAGAGCAAAGGGTAGGGGGAGGCTCTGGGCTGTTCCCCTGGTCACAGCTTGCTGGCCAGAACAGCTCGGGGCTCAGTGGGTAGCTCCCCGTGGGAGGCAGAGCAGCCCGATTTACACCCGCCTGTCCCAAGCCGCCTCTGTGTGTCCAAGTCCCTTTGGGCTTGAATCCGCAGAGGGAGAGCCAACGATGGCGTAAAGGCAAAATTCACCAAAAGCCTCGTGCCTGAGAGACGGATCAAAGTGGGACCTGAGGTTTGTGTCAGATATCATTCAAACTAGTGGGAAAGCGAGAAAATTCACGCAGACAATGGGAAAAGTAAGTAAGGATATTTCCCTGATTTCCCTGTTTCCCCATTTAGTAAATATGTTGTAGAAAGGATCAGGAACAAAGTCAGCTCAGGCTTCTGAGGGGGGAGAGAAAAAAATGGGCAGAATCCTAAACCCATACCCATTCCCCTCAAGTTTTTAAGGACTTGCTGCTGCAAGCAAGTTTGAGCCATTGCCTATAAAGGCAATAGAAACCCCAACCAGGGACCCCTCCTGAGAGATTCAGATCTCACATCCTCATATACAATCGCGTGACCTATTAATAAAATCCATAGAAACCAATTCTGTATATACCAAATAACAGCAGATGGCTCCAGCCCAAACCGCTCCGGGTTCCCTCACTCCATAAATGATTTTACTAGGGCCAGTCGTGATCTTGATGTAATTGAATAGGTTTCACTCTTTTCTTTCTCCCTCCCCCTCCCCAGAATATTTGTGCAGCTTACGGAGAAACATCCAGGGGGACTTTTGCTGGAAGGAACCTCTGACTCCAGCTTGCCTCATCCGTTTGGGAAGCGGCGTAAGTCTATCCTAAGCCACCTGGCTTTGGGAAGGAGGTTGCCTTTTTCTGCACCTTCCCTCTAACTCTTAACAGCTTTTAATAAAATTCTGGTAACTTGGCACATTTGAAATGTTTTGGCTGCTGCCCACTGGGGATGTATGTAATGAATTCTTGGGCTGCAGATGCCTTTCTGAAATAAATCACATGTGTTTACCTTGGGAACCAGGCACAGAACCCCAGGACTTCAGGTTCAAGTATTATAAGGCATTAAGCGACAGGCAGCTCCTTTAAAACCTCCTAGGTTTAATGGGAATTGGTTAGGCAAGCACCATTTACTGCTGAAAACTCCTTCCAAGCAGCTTCTTTTTTCTGAATGTGTTTGATGCCCCAGGAATCCCGCTACAGGGATTTCAGTTCTAGGGTGTTCCTGAACAATATAAGGATTATCACGTGTGTAAAGCCTGTTTTCCATTGATGTCAACAGCTCTCTCCTGATGAGTGTGCTAAAGATCTGCCCCCGGATTCTGCCTCCTCAAGTTGCTCTTG
Source organism: Falco biarmicus (assembly GCF_023638135.1). Classification (NCBI taxonomy): domain Eukaryota; kingdom Metazoa; phylum Chordata; class Aves; order Falconiformes; family Falconidae; genus Falco; species Falco biarmicus. Next base: position 56,942,910 of record NC_079291.1, on the reverse strand, counting down.
AAAACATTGACAAAGCCTGGCAGAAGAACAGACAGAGGTGTGTGGCTCTGTGCGTAGTTCCATACGTTCTCCTACAAATGCTGGCTGACAGCCTTCACCATGTTTCTGGAGAGGAGTGAAAACCTGGTAGAGAGTGCGCAGTGGAGAGCACTGGTAAAATCAGTGTGTTGCAGGCAGGGGTTGTAGTGCCTCCATATGAGGAAACAAAACAGACATGGGCTATTCTTTGTCCCTGAGGACATCAGGCCTGGCATATTTTGTACATACAGCCAAATTCTCCCTTCTTTTCCAAAACAGTGTCTACTCTGCCAGTAGGAAACATTCTTCGGTGCATGCTGTCCCATGCCGTGCTGGTGTGTGTGCCAGCCAGTGAGATGAAAACCATGCCACACATAAAACATACAGATGTGTGCACTGGTTATCCTTAGTTGACTGGTATACATGGTGGGGTGGATATGAAGGATTAGATCATCCTGATAACGTCTTCAGTGAAAAGTTTGATGGCACAAGTAGGTAATAGTGAGCTATAAGAAAAGCTGTTGGTTCATCTGCAGAGCGAGAACTTTGCAAACCACAGCCCCAGGCTGTTCTATTTATGCTTCTCCTTTAATGACGTAAGCATTAGTATTTGCTGCGGGGAGAAAAAGGGGAAGATATTGGGCTTTTACCTAACTACTACTATTCTGGGCTCTGTTAGGGTCCCTGCAGGAAGTGAACACAGGTCCCAGGGCACTGACCCAATTCTTCTGTGACTAAGTATGCTCCGTCTAACCTGAAAGTCTCCCATGCCTTCTGTTTGATATAATATCCTTTCTTGCTTCCTGTCCTAAATGGCAGCGTAAAGCTGTTGTGTGCTGTGAGACGTCTGTCAGGCTTTCTCTCCCATCAAGATGGTTGCGTATTGGCGGTGGGTGAAATCATTCCTATACTTAGTTTGCAAACTGTACAGGAATTATGCCATCTCGGTGTAAAGAAAAGAAACCAATTACTCAGAAAATGTGTGCTGCTTCACAGCTGAAGGCTGGAGCTGGTAATGGGCTTGGGTGGGATTTCAGCACGTAGGCATGAGCCTGTGATGCTGAAACGTCTGCATGGCAGCGCCTGGGCTTGGCAGACCTGCGTTGGCTGCAGCTCCTCCTTACCCAAGATTAATCGCAGGTCTGCTGTTTGCTGTGGAAAAGCGGGTGGAAAAAGAGTGCTACAGCTGTCCTATGTCCCTCTTAATGGTATTTCCTACAGAGAAGCCACATCTATCTTGCTTAAATATTCCCCCATTTCCCATGTGTTCTAACTGCTGCAAAGCTGAATGATTTGGGGACTACCTGACAGATAAACCTGGTCAGGACCCACAGACCAAACATGTCAGCATTCCTGAAGGATTCGTGCTGTTCCCAGAACAGGCCTGAATGTGTGCAGAGGTTTGCTGGGGACAGACATTTGGGGATAGCATTTCATCTCTACCTCTGCTTCTGTGCTACAAGAACCACATTGTGGAACGGTTGAGGAGGATGAGAGGTGGGTTCAGATCTCCTTTGCTGAGGTCACCGCGTCATTCCTGGCTACCTTTCTCTTCCTCTCCAGTTACATGAGATGCTCCCTGGCTGATATGACTGTATACTGTGCAGGAAAGACACCAAGATCTGCTCTATGAAAGCTCTCACAACCAAACAAGAGCAACAAGTGATCTCTCCAGCTCAATGGGGTTTGAAACCTCTCCTCTTCTGTGGCAGAAAACTTTTTCTCCTAAACAGCAGCTAATGCCTCCTGCCCACACAGCAAGTTAACCTCATGGGTTAGACCTTGGGTTTGTCACCTCTTGGGCTGAGGAGTAAATCCTGGGCTCCTTCCAAGGCTCCGTGTGGGATATTGCTAGCATCCACTCCAGCGTAAAAGGTAGGTGGCAGCAACAGCAACCGTATTTTAAAAGGAAAGGGTGAGTGCTGCATTTGAAGATAAAATGCGTAGGCCTCGTCCTAGAGGAGAGGGTTCAGAGCATGAAGACCCAAGAGCAGGGGCACACTCTCTATGCACTGTCACCCATCCACCACCCAGGAATACTGCAATTCCCCGTATTCGTGGGGTTAGAAAGTTGCTCTGTGAAGGTGTCAGAGCAAAGAGGTGCCCCCCAGCACTCTCTGAGGCAGTGTTTGTGTCCATCCACCTATCTGTACGCAGCTGACAGGAGAAATTTTTCAGATCTTAAGAAACAAACACTGAAGGCTGTGTGACACGCAGAGGAAGGTAGCAGCATGCAGCAGACAGCAATGCTGATCAGCCAAAAGGAACAGGTTTTAACTTGTGTTTCTTCCAAGCTGAGTGTGATTACAATGAGATTGAGTTGTATGGATGGTATTTTTCCCTGGTAGTTGTCACATGCGCTTTCATAGCTGAATGTAAGTTTCCACGCTGACTTTGTTCCATGACTCACCTTCTCTGTCCAAACACAGGGAAAAATCTCCGAAAGGACAGAGTGAAAGTGAAGAGGATCTGGTTTCTGGACAGGTTGTTGAGCAAACATCATTGCAGCGCATTTCTCTGTGATGCTTTTTCATGTGTTCACGGAGCTTGGAACTTGTGTCACCCAAACAGTATTTGCAAGGTGAGTCTGTGTCTCACGCTGGTGAAAGGTGTGGAGCTGAAAGCCCTGGAGAGTTATACTACCTATCTGCAAACAGACCCAGTGCAGACTTTCTCAGGTAAGGTCAGAACTATCCCAGAACATTTATGGGCTCATCTGGCACCTGAATATTGTAGAAAATAGCACAAGAAATACTGTCCTTGTGGCATTTGCAGCTGAAACTGCAAGAAAGTAAAAAATTGCAGGCAACATCCTGCATTTCCATCTCACCTTCCCAGAAAGTTCAGAGAAAATCTTGATACTTTTTCTGAAAAAAACCTCAAGATTCTCCACCCTGCAACTCGGTCCTCTTGAGTACAGTCTAAGGGATAAGAGAACGACTGAAAAAGCATGGTCCAGACACAGGGTTAGGTATGTGTATCCAGCCTGCCCTGTCTTTGTTGCCACTGACTTCAATCGGATTTGGTTCCTTGAGAATATCAGCATATTTCTCTAATCCCTCTCCTGATCTGAAAAGTAACTGATCTACAGGGGTGTAGTGAAAGTCACCCATTATAATGAGTGCATTACAGTTGCCATTTCAATTGGTATTTTGCACTCCTTTCTGTATTCCTAGAATCATAGGATCATTTAGGTTGGAAAAGAACTTTAAGATCATTGAGTCCAACCATTAACCCAGCACTGACAAGTCCACCACTAAACCCTGTCCCTAAGTGCCACATCTACACACCTTTTAAATACCTCCAGGGCTGGGGTGACTCCACCTCCTCCCTGGGCAGCCTGTTCCAGTGCTTGACAACCCCTTTAGTGGTGAAATTTTTCCTAATATCCAATCTGAACCTCCCCAGTAGCTCCTACCAGAACCGTTCAGGCATATTTGTACTTCTGCAGCTGAAAGAGAATCACGTACCAGCAGCTACCTAGCCTGAGTTTCTTTGTATTTCTTCCCATCCACCCACATGGAGCTGGATTTTAGGTGACAGAAATCAGGGGAAGTAGAGACTGATTTACCACAACTGGGATCTCTCCCATTGGCCATAAACTTATCTGCACACATCAAGTGGAAACCTACAGTTTTTCCTTTACATCTGTCACGAGGGGGAAGAAATCACCAAAACAATCAAAACCTGACTGTTTACACATGTTTTGTTTTATAAATGGACTTGTATAGAAAGTTGCAGCACTGTGGCACAGACAGCTTACATAAATCTCTTATCACAAAAGCCATATGTCCTCGTTTCCTCATCTGTGGTAAAATACAAGCAGCGGTGCTTAGATAATTAGGAAGCTGGAGGTAAAGCAGTCAGCATCCAGCAGTAGGAAAGTGTATATGGGTGAAGGTTACAAAACAAAAACAGAGCAGTTTGGTTTCAAGCGGTGTCACTTGTCCATACAACTTTCCATTGCGCAGCTGTCGTTTGCGTGTTAACAAGCCAGTTCCGCCATGGAGGGGATACTGGAGAAACTGGAAAGGTCTAAGAGGTGACTGATCTTCCCCATTTGGTTTGGTCTGAGCTGGCAGCCTGGTGGCTCACCTTTGCTGGGCATTATCCTTCCCTTCAAAAGGACTCAAAATCGGATGGCAAAATGCAGTGAACTGGCCCGGTCCCTTTTAAGTCCCTTTGGTATGATCCCTAGGCACACAGAGGGGGAGAAAAGCATCCATGGATGGTCCTGTGAAAAGCCTTCTCATTGGATGGATGGCACAGTGGGGGATCCCTTGTTCCCTGCACAGAGCTAATAATGGTTTCACCTGGAAAGAAGGAGTAGAAGGGTCCCACAGGACCACTCAGACATTTTTTTGCTTCTGCCTTACCAAAAACTTAGATGACTATCATCTGTGGCCCTTGTTCAGTGCTGGTAAGCCAAGCCAGTGTCACCCACTCACTTCTAACTTCACACATGTATTTCCACAAAGATACTCTGAGATGGATAAAAATTAACTAACAGCATACAATTAGCACAGCTGCCATGTGCCATTATGTCAAATCTGAGTCCTTCCAGTCTTTTATTTTTCCTAAAAGGGAGACATTTCCTAAATTTAAGATCAGCCAGCGATGGTGAAATGCCCTTTTGCCCAGCGTGGTGTGCTTTGTGTAAAAGGTATTTATTTAATCCATCTGAAACTACATGAGAAAGGAGAGAAATATCCCGGCAGCAAGATAAGATGATTATCTTCCTGGCAAACAATAGGAACATGGTCAAAATTAAAAATAATTTGATTGCAAATAGGAAGCCTAGTAAAGCAGCAGGACTAGAGGAAACATGACTAATTTTTTTTAGCTTGTCTGAACTCACACAGCAGAGCCATTGCAAGAGCCATAACTTTGAAATATAGATCTGTAGAAAGCCCATGGGAGGAGGATGGCAACAATCCAACTGCAATAGTACAATAGGGGCAAGTTAATGCAGCTGGTAGATCCAACTTAAATAGCTAAATAGCAACAGACAAAAGCTATTTTAGGTATGATTTGGTGGGGACTACAGTAAATGTGATTTGGGGAGGAGCGGAGAAAGTGAAGGCTTTTTTCTTGACTTGTTTTTTGTTACCATACTTGACTTTTGTTGTTGTTGTTTCCATTCGTTTGCCATTCTCCTTGGCAACACGTGGCTAAACCATGCCACCAGTGTCACCTGCAGGATCAGTACCAAGGTCTCTATACTGAGCCTCTGGGCCAGTACTTCATGTCCTTGGTCAATGTTGGTTCTTCCCGTTTCCAGCAAAGACCCTTACTTTCTTCAGCGGAAGGAGAAGGTGGGTGCAGAACTGAGATGACCTTGAGGTTTGTCTCCAAGGAAAAATTCTAATGGATGTGAAAGCTATACAGGGCCCTTATAAAGGCATTTCCTTTTGAAAATGATTACCAGGTAAAAGTGTTTATATGATTCCCAGAGATATTGCACATTAAACTACTGCTTCCTTAAACCAAAACTTAACATGAAACATCCAGTGGGGATGTGAAGAAGAAAATGCTGTATAGGACAGCTGTTCTTTAGTGTCTGAGGCAGGACTGTAACATCTTCCACTGTCCCAGACAGTGCTTGTATCTTGCTGTTGAGCTGAGTGGACACCGAGCATTCCCTAGGCTGCAGTTCTTGTTGTCCTTGCATCACAGTCTGCATGTCAGAAATGGCCTAGTGACTATTGATTTCACCCAGTGCACAGTAACATTTAGTTCTTCATTTTTAAATGTCTAAAATTATTTGACTGTATCCTTCTATAAATACCATTGTCTAGAATATTCTGTGCTTTTATTAGCGTCATTAGAGCTGGGTCTCTAATATGAAGGCAGTCAACACCCAAAATGCCCTGTGCAATAGGGAAGACAAAAGCAGAATTTCTTCTGCTGTAGATAGAGGGTTGAAATGATCCGTTCCAAGAGCATAGGGAGAAGCATGGATCAGAACACAACAAAGACATGATGTTCCCAGGTCTAGCTGGGACCACAAAACCACAATGTCTTTTTTTGCTTTAAAAGCCTTTTGAACTGAGATTTTTAGTCAGCTAAGGGTTCAAGCAAATCCTTGGTTAGCTCCATTGAAGCCGTGTTGTATTACATCAGCCAAGGATGCGAGCACACTTAACTGATATTAATCTATTTCAGTTGCAGTTATGCACTTCTGATCCTTTACCTGGGCAGGTGTTTTTTCTAGCATTTTGAGGGCATAATATATAAGTCAGGTGAGAGTGTGTTGCAAACCCCTATGCCAGCAGTAGCTGACACTAGATGCTAAACTGTATTTAAGCCACTTGGCAAACCTCAGACAGATCCAGTAATTGTAGGTGGATGAGAGCTTGCAGAAGGTCATTAGGTTCCTGATGGAGGAAATACCGCTGAAAGGCAGAAGAGGAAATGACAGATTTAGCGAATAGTGGTCACAAGCTGAACTACAAAGAGCAATCAGTCTGTATGTTTTCCTACAGGTATGATCATAGCAGAATCAAGGTCAGATGGTCCCTGAACAGTACCTGATGGCAAAAACTCCAAATGATGATGTACTCCAAACCAGAAGGCATGACAAATGACAGCAGGGAAAACTCTCTGACCAGTAAGAAGAGCGGTTGCATTTATGCAGATGGTGAACTGAACTCTCTGAGCAGGGCTATGTCCTTCTGCTTCCACCACAAACAAAGAGTGCCAAGTCTTTTGCAGCCAAAACATCACAACATTGTCTCTGGAATGGCAGGTTCTGGCATTAAAGGCAGGTTGCCACTGTTATTAATGGTTCAAAAAGCTGAAACATAGATCTAGGTGGAGTATCAGATATGCATGAAAAGAAAGAGGTGTTTCATGCTGCTGGACAGGATTTAGCATGCTACTCAAATCTGAGAAAATGAGATCATACTTGTCATAGTCAGGGACATTAGAGCATATGCTTGGACGCAGCAGGACTGGTAACAGAATCACTACAGTCTGCCTCTGAGCAGTGCTGCACTTTATGTTCATCACGGAGGTTTTATGCTTTTATAAAAACAGCTAATGATGACATGATTCAAGATTCTGTAAAGGGCTCAGAGGGAGACTCAGTAAAACAAATAATGATGTCAAACTTTTCATGCATGACAAGCAAAATGCAAAAGCGTCATTCTCACAGAGACTTAAAAGAAGCAACAGTTGGGATTTGCTTCCAAAATGAAAGAGGAAATTATTCAGGCCAATTTGTTACTTTAGACACATGAAACACCACCTGAATGAAGATGGTGGTATGCATCATGAATGAAGTTGGACACAGATGTGTATGAACATGAACATTGAGGGATGACATTTTGAAGACTGTAATCAGTGATGCAATGACAAAGCAGTGCTGGAGACAAACTGCCCAGCAGACAAAAACTTTCTTGTCCTAGGCAAGGTCACCAAGAGTGCGCCTTTAACATAATCTTGTTTGCAGTGCTGCTCAGTGCATGGGTGGACCTGCTGCTGCTCTGTCTCCTGTCTTAAACACTGTTCCTGTTCAGCAGGAAGCTGTCACTATAGAGGAAGACCTCTGCCGTCTCCTGCCTCAGTGCTCCATCGCAGCCTGTTGCTGTATAGCAAACAAAAGCATTGGTGTTTGTATGTTGTTGAACTTCCATCACAGCAAGCTAGCTGCAGAAAGGTAAGGAGGGGAGAGGAGAGGGAGAGGGAGAGGGAGAGGGAGAGGGAGAGGAGAGGAAAGGAGAGGAGAGAGGAGAGGAGAGGAGAGGAGAGGAGAGGAGAGGAGAGGAGAGGAGAGGAGGGGAGGGGAGAGGAGAGGAGAGGAGAGGAGAGGAGAGGAGAGGAGAGGAGAGGAGAGGAGAGGAGAGGAGAGAGGAATCTGGTCCACCTTCAGTTGCTCTGTCACAAAACTGGCTGTCTTTCTACCAGATTTGTCCTGCATAAGCCATATGAGGAGAACTTACTGCAGGAGTGATGAGGTACAATTCTCTGGCTTTCTTATCCAAGATGCGTATAAGAGACATTTCTGACTGTAACACTCAACTCCAGGAGTAAACAAGAGTTGATAAATGGATTTAATGAGTGAAAAAGGGCACCCGAAGCAGCAAGAGGAATGATTATTGACTTGGGCGTTAGTCTGACCAAGACCTTGTATCCCATGAGGTTGTCTCTGAGAAACAAATGGATCACATGCCACTGTTCACATTGCAAGAAGGAATTGCTAGATACTGCCTAGCCTGGTCCCTGGATTTCCCCTAGGTCTGCATAGTCCATGGCGATCCAGTCCTTTTATCACAGGTCCCCTGTGTAACTCCATCAAAGTTCACAGACCTTCCCCCACATCCCATGAATTACCTAACAACTTCACGGCTCCAGGAAGGAAGCCATTCCTTGGAGGATATTTAAAAGAACAAAAATGATGGTGGAAAGCTTGTTGCCCTCCATACTGGCATAGAGATTGACGGTGTTGTTGCACCTGTTGGCAAAGCTTCTCTGTATACCAAAGGGACAACGGAAAGCTGGAACACCCTCTTGGATTAAAGAGACAGGTGTCAGTGGAAAAACCCCAAAGCTTTTGTTCTCATTAACTCTGTTCATCTGAATGGAAAATCCAGGCAAGGAGACTGAAGAGCCTGTAATTCACAATGCCAGGTCTCCTGGTTTCTAATTTTATAACAAAATATTCCTCACCACTGCTTTTCCTAAACACCCCCATTACACATATTTTCAAAGGATGATTTCATAAGGTCTCACAGAAGCAGGGACTGGGCAGATGTACTTACAGAATCTAAGAAGGAAAAACAACTGTGTAAGTAAAAAACTATAATTCTTCATTATCAGGGTAGGTTACAGAGTAGACGCAATCAGCACTGGTTTGAGTGTGCAACAGCATTTATACTTCCCTATGAGAGTGCAAAGGAAATAAAACTGACCTCCAACCATGTGACAGAAAAGGTATGGTGTTGGGTGTAAGGAGGTCCTGACTAAACTGTTTGTCCTTTATGGACATCTGCTTTTCCTGCCTGCTCTTGCTGCCTAGATTGCCACATTTAACAGCATGTCAGTGCAGAGTCTGTCACAGTGCTCTTGCTGCTACCGCAATGTTGGACACCTTGCATCATCTATGCAAATAGAAAGCTGGCAGAGACTCACTTGTGTCTAAATCCATTTTTATTTTCTCATTGGCATATCAAGCTTCAAATCTTCTCTCTTCTCTTTATTTATGTTGCAGAGGTTTGTGTTTAGTGATAACCAGACTTCCTTGCCAAAGGGAAATAAACCCTTTTCAGGCAGTAAGGCACCTCTCTTGCACACCCATTAAATAAGACCTCTTGAGGTTTCAATGCAAGTGGGTGGCTGTCTAGCAGCTAAGTGAGGTACAAGAGGATGTCATTACTGCCAGACTTGGCCCAGCTTAATGTCAACCACGACATTGTGGGGGAAACCTGACTGCAAACAAAAGCAAAGCCAACTATACTGTATGTCCTTGTCCAAATGAAGGCAAACAGGGAAGATTTATAAACTGCATTTGCAAAATACCTTCATTTATAATATGATAGAGAGGTGTTGGCTTGTATGGCATGTGCATTGCAAGCTGACAACAGTGTTTTCCTTGGGCATGAGCCAAAGTTTTGGCTGTTTTTCTTTCACCAAACATGAGCCCATGGGGATGAGTCACTGGTTCTTATAGCGGACTGCTGTCTGCTGAGCCAGGAAGAGGAGCCCTTATTGCACAGAGAAGGAATCAGGAGATGATGTGTCATGTAGGTCACGCTGGGAATCAGCATCACTTCCCACAACCAGCCAATGCAGATTGCATGCAGAGGACCTGCAAGCCTGGAGGAGATGGAAATAAAGCCAGGACTCCCTGGGACCCACTGGGGTTTGGGTACCACATTTAATCTCTGGTGAGCATCTAAAAGTCTGTGTGGCTCCACCAAATGTTCCACTTCAGCAATTCAGGAACTGAAATGAGGTGCAGCAATTAATTTCTGTAAACCTGGATCCTCAGTCATCATCAGCTCCTTGCTGCAAGATGTTGACCCCTTTCCCCATCCTCCCCCACCCCAGGAGAACCAGTGGTTACACGAGGGGAGCATGTGGCTGGAGACCTCTGAGCCAAGCGGGTTTTTTTTTGCTTTTCCTCTTATGAGAGCTGTCAAATGAAAAAAATTACGGATCCTGAGGACAATCGGACAGTTCAGTGAGTAAGGGATGTATGATCACTGGTGTCCAACGCTGACTTATGGAAGCTGTAGGCTAAGGCAAGCCTTTTCACTTCAGCCGCTGCAGTCAGTGCTGGGATTCAAAGACATTAATTATTGCTAATCTACAGCTCACCTTTGGTTAGTCAGCAGCTATCCACAAAGCTGGTTCGCACACTAGTGGGCAAGGATGCAGTCATATCGCAGCCTTGGCACTTCTCGAAGTACTAATCAGAACTAATTGCCCGAGCTGGGTGAGCGGTGCTCTTGCAGGGGCCGGGTTCGCCACGGCAGTGCCCCAGCACAACGGGGACACGCTCCTGCGTCAGGCGGTTCCCAGCTGCTGTTATGTGGAAGGCAAAGAGATTATCGAGGTTAAAAAATAAAACCGCAAATTCAGCGTGAAGTGTGAGCGGCCCGGGGCAGGGCTCTGGTGAGAGGCTGCCGTGGGAAGGCGTGGGGACTCCCCGCCAGGGGAAACGGGCCGCCTGCCCGCCGCTGCCTCTGCGCCCGCACTGCCCCCGCCGGCGCCGCTGGGGGCTCGTCCCCGTCCCACTCCGCATTCCCGGAACTGGGAACAAGACCTGCCCGGCTCACGGGCCCGCAAGGAGGCGGCGGGGGCGGCCGGAGGCAGCCGGGGGCAGGACGGCTTCTCCCCGACGGGGCGGGCCGAGGGAGCGGCGGGGCCGTGAGGCGGGAACGGGGCGGGCTGAGGGGGCTGGGCTGCGGGAGAACGGAGCCGGGGCGGCCGGAAAGAGAACGGGGCCGGGCTGAGGGGGGACGGAGCCGGGCCGGGCTGGGGGGCCGGGCCGAGGAGGGACAGAGCGTGGCCGGGTGAGGCGGGACCGGTCCCGTCGGGGCACCATGTCGGGGGTGGCGAGGACGGCCATCTGCCTGCTGCGCTGCGACCTGCGCGCCCACGATAACCAGGTAGGGCCCGGCCGCGGCCCCCCGGGTATTTATTTAGAAATAACCCTGCTGTTGGGTAGGCTGGGGCGGGGTGCCTGCGTCCTGCCCCCGAGAGCTGCCACGGCCCTCTGTCTTTCCAGGTGCTCCACTGGGCTCAGAGTAACGCGGATTTCGTTATTCCCCTCTACTGCTTCGACCCACGGCACTACCTGGGCACCCATTGCTTTGGTTTCCCAAAAACAGGGCCCCATCGGCTCAGGTTTTTGCTGGAAAGCGTGAAGGATCTAAGGGAAACTCTCAAGAAAAGAGGAAGGTATTTGAGAAAGCACTGTGCAAATAACATGTCTATTTTTATTTTCCTACTCGTTTTCAACACATACCTGTGCTGTAAGCCTAATCGTGTCAGATACTCTGGGGTGTGATGATGGCTTATTTCTGAGAGCCACCGCCCTTCTGTTAGATACAATAAGGTCCCATACATAGCTCCTGTTCAGATGATCTGCTGTGCCGTCTGCAAGGGAGTGAAGAGCCACGCAGGCTGCATGCCATGTGGGGTTTTGCTTTTTTGAACTTGGATACCACAGATGGGCGTCAGCCTTAAGCGCTTTGCCCAGAGTCCTGACAATTGGAGACACGAACCGGCAGTCTTCTGAGTTGTAGGCGATGACATTAGCCGCTGGGGTGTGTGGCCTTGTCCCTAGTGAGTTTTCCCTAAGAGCTGGCTTGAGACAGACCAGCATGGATCCTGGCTTGTGAGACTGGAGAGTTAAGTTTGCTCATGCCCTGTCCCACGAAACCCAATCTCTTTGGTAGGCTACATTGTGGGAAGGGGGTCTTCAGAGATTCCTTCTTCATTATGCCTTTAGAAACCGTAACTGCTGTAGACCAGGGCCTGAAGGTTTGCATGCTGAAGAATCCATTACCAAATAACATCTGGCTTTGCTTAGCAGAAGATGTGTCAGCCAGCCTGTCTTCTCCCAAAGGGGCATAACAGTGGTAGTAGAAGCAAGTGGAACGGCTCTGGGTTTGCAGTGCAGTGTGGCCAGTGTAGATGGTGAATGTTATAGGGGACTGAGAGAAATGACTAGTGGGTATCTGCACCCATACTCTGCAGTGAACAGATTCAGAGCTGCTTGAATGCCGCTGTGCTGTTGTCGGTGGCTGATAAGAGACTGGTCTTCTGTAGTGAGAGACATGTGGTTGTGAAGAGCCATGCTAAGACCTAGGCTCCATTTGCCCAGTCATGATATCTTCTCAATGCAGTGATAGACAGAAATCTCTTTCACGTCCAGTCTGTGGTGTTCCCTGTGGACAGCTCGATCTCTGCTTTTCTGTGGGAAGTAAGGGGAACAGCTCTCTTAGCAGCACTCCTTGCTGCTGCCTTCTTCGGATCCAACCCATCTTTGAAGAAACTTTTCAGTTGTGCTTTAAATTATTCTGGCAAAAACACTGTATTACCCCTTCAAGTGGCTGGGCAGCTGGTGAGGTTGCAAGGTGGGAAGGGAGTTTTTTTGACTGTTATGAACACAGAGCATTCAGAGGAAAGCATTCGTCTGAATACTCCCACATGAAAGTGGAGAGAGGTCTGCACACAGGCCACCACTGCCTGTGAAGGGGGTTGAAAGAGGAATCCGTTGAACAGATCTGACAGATTTACTTTTAGGTAACAGCCTGGCTTTCTGCCCAGTCATCCTTTCTAAAGCATCCGGGGTGATAGAAATGTGTTTGACACAAACTCAGCCCTAGAAGCTTACAAACTGCGTTCAGTGGGTCCTAAAAAACGTAGGCTAGTCAAATCCTGTCTGTCTGCCTCCATATGCTGTCTGTGCTCTGTAGAGAACTAATGGGTGTGTGGACTGGGACAAGGGCCTCTTGTACACATAAATAACAATAGCATCAAACCTAATTCAGGGCAACATTTTGTGTTTGCAGTACCCTGGTTGTGAGGAAGGGGAAGCCAGAAGATGTGGTGTGTGATTTGATTACGCAGTTAGGTTCTGTCAGTGCTGTGGCTTTCCATGAAGAGGTAAGGGAAATACTTGAGTGACATTGTTAAAAGATAAAATTAGGTTGTGGAGGTTTCTTCCACAACTAAATGGTGATGCAGATCCTGTGTGTTCAGAGCCTTTCTTGTCTGTGGCATTGTTAACCTTGGGGAAACTGGCTAACTCCTGGGATGGGATTGGTGTCTGAGTGGGAGTCCTTGTGATTGATGACTTGCAAGTGCTGTGCCTTGAGGAAAACGAGTTTCTAGCAACTGGCATTTTAGGTCAGCTGAGTCCATTTCTCCTCCTGTTTGCATCAAGCTGCTTTTTCCTGGTGCCTTCCTTGCACAGGCAGCTAACTTCCAGGGGACATACTGTATTGAGTGTAGGGGCCACGGTGAGCTGACAGCACCCACATTTAGGAGGTTGCCCGCCAGTGTGTTGAACAAAAGACAAGTCTGGTCCTGCAGTGCCGACGGGGTTTGTGCTTTACTGGCCTGTCTTCACTGAGCTAAGTAAATGGTTTGATCCAGAGCCTGCTGAATTCAATGGAAGGCTCTGAAGACTCCACTAGGTCTGGAGGCTGTGTACAGACACCTATGTATATACATACATAGATGCACTCAGTATTAGCAGTCTGGACCTCAGAGCTGTCTAATGGAGGAACTGTTCTGTGACTCGCACTGCAGGTATTCCTGCTGTCAGGCCTAAGACCGTTGTAATGTGATGTGACAGCCTGCACATCCCATAGTGCCTTGTTCCATGCAGCTCTAAGAACATCCACAGAGGATCAGACAAAACGCCTCATCTAATTCCATAACCTTTCCCGACGGTGGCCAATAACAGACGCCCAGAGAAGACCACAGGAGCAGGACATATCTGTAAAGATACTTCCCCAGAATACTTTCCCAGCCACCAAGAATCTGTGGCTTAAGGACTTCTTGAAACAGGAATGCTGCCCTGATAGCCAATAAACCTCAGTGGATTTCTTTTATATGTATTTGTCCAGTCTCCTTTTCATTCCATGCAGACTTAAAAGATCTGCAACATCCTACATCAAGGAGTTCCCTATTCTGGCATTGGCGCTACTAACAGAGTGAAAATGCTTATTGGGTTTGGCAGAGGAAAATACTCAGAAATTGTCTGTGTGCACCTCTCTCCAAAGGGGTGAAGCTAAATGTGGAGATGAGGGAGAAGGGCAAGGCCAGTGACCAGGGTCTGTGTGCCTACGAGAGCTGAAGCCACGCAACCATGGCCTCACTGCATTTTGTTCTCCCTAGGCCACGCAGGAGGAGCTGGATGTGGAGAAACTGCTGTGCGAGGTGTGTTGTCAGCATGGGGTGAAGACTCACACATTCTGGGGATCCACGCTGTATCATCGGGATGACCTTCCCTTCAGGCCTATCGCCAGGTGGGCTGCTCTGTGGTATCGCTCGCTCCACTGTCCCATTTGTTTCTAACTCCAGTGAACTGCTTAGGAGGGGTCTTAGTCATCCAGTCCCACAGGGAAGGGACCCATGAATCCACCTGCATTATGGAACAGTGCTGTCATGCTCATACACAGCAAGGGGAAGGGGCACATTCATCCCTCTGTACTAGTAGGATTTACTCTTCAATATGCATAAAGCCAAGGGGTTTGACTGACGTGCGGAATTAGACTCTATAACTCGAAAGTTATAAAGTAGGTATGTTTACTGCGCGCAGATGCACGGGGGATCGCTCCTCCACAAGCGTGCATGCCTGAAGTGACGAACCATCTCACATTTATACAATAAAACAAATGAATATTCAATTAACGCCTATACATATTCGTTACCTAAACCCGCTTACTCTCGCTTCGTATGTTAATTAGCTTATCAGTCCTTTGGCTGGAATGTGGTGGTCTTGCAGGTTTGTAGGTGATTCATGTCCTTGTGACCATCTGATCTTCTCCAGCAAGGAGACTTAGCACTCCCTCCCTCTAGATAGCACTGGAATATCTCTCATCCTTTTCTCATTCTTTTTTAAATAGCCCCTTTGTTAGAGGAAGAAGGGCAGGCGTCTCCTCAAAGCTGTAGTCGTCTCCTCAAAGCTGTGTGCCTATGTGACCAGACACCGCACCCATGACTAGTCACCATACCCACATTCCTTGAGCAGACATATACAATCACAGTCGATGTCCATTGTCCCCATTTCACACTATTTCTCCGTATCATGACCATTTATTGAGGGACTGATTTCTCTTTGCCCTTCCACCAGCACAGTTTTGATGCTCTGTCTGCAGTGCTCCGTCCTTGTGACATTGGACTGGATTGCTCCGTTACCCCATCTGGCTAAATGCAGCTGCCTGTGACAGTAGCCCTTTGCGTGTGGACTCTTCATGCCTCCCTCAGTAGTCACTTGAGGTGTAATTAATGGAGTTGAGTGATTCATGGCATCCTATAGAAAATGTATAAAACAGAGCAGAAGAGTCAGGCGATAAAAATTGCTGTTTCTCTCCATTGACTGAAAAGCAGCTGGAGGTTGCAGATTTTTACATTGAGGTCAGCCTTGTGGGTAATCAGAAGTTAGATGAGATGAATCTGACCCTCAGGGATTGCTCCATCAGGACACACCTTAAATTGAAAAGGCATCAGAGGCAGAAACTGGATGAAGGACTGAACTTCTGATGGCTTCTAGCCCCAGGGGAATCTACCTCTTTCAGCAGGCGGTGTACAAACATGCATCACAAATACCCGCTCTGCCCTCAGGAGAGTGCAGCCTGGAAAGCTAACCCTCCATCTATGGAAGATACGTGGTGCTGTGTGGAGGGGCCAGGGTAGCCACCCTGTGGAGATCTGACCGCGCTGTTATCTTTGCAGGTTGCCTGATGTCTACACCCATTTCCGAAAAGCAGTGGAATCTGAGGCAAAGGTCCGGCCAACTCTGCAGATGGCAGACCAGCTAAAGCCTCTGGCTCCAGGGGTGGAAGAAGGGTGTATCCCTACAATGGAGGATTTGGGACAGAAGGGTAAGAAAACTTAATGTGGCAGTTCCTCCCATGAAGTCCTACTTAGATCTGTCTGTTACTGAGGATGAGAAGAGGGAGGCCTCCCAAGGGCAGTGGTTGCCCTTCAAACTGTAACTAAGCTGCTGTTCACTCATATGACAAATGAAGGTAAATTCCCTGTGTGGAGGAGCTGCCCTGCAGCTGGGTAGAAAACATCCCCTTAGTAATTTTTAATATGTTTGATTTGACCCTTGCTTTAGAGGAAGACAGGGCACAATCTTTTATGGCCCCAAAGCAGACACCCTTACTGCTGAACATCCCTAGATTTTAAGCTCCTTACCTTTGAGATGCTTTCCAAGAAGGTAACAAGGTGATGGTGTTTTCTGTGGCAGATCCTGTGACTGATCCACGAACAGCCTTCCCCTGCAGTGGAGGAGAGACCCAAGCTTTAATGAGACTGCAGTATTACTTCTGGGACACGGTAACTCTTACACTTCCTTGTCTACATCCTCCCCCTTGTACATATGGCTGTGCAAGTGCGTGAGGCTGCGATTTTACTTCCTAGTAATGTTTCCTTAGCTCCTGTATAACACTGTACAAAGGAGGGAATTAACGTTTTTTCAGGTTTTCAGAGGGACAAACTAAATCCAAAGAAGTCATCCAGGAACTGGGAATGTAAGCCAAATACTTAGGAATCTAGTTTAGTGGCCATCCCTCTTAAGTCTTCTTTTCATCAACTTTTGGGAATTAGGACGATGCCTTGATTTGCCCTTTCTACTCTCCTGTCCCACATCGTCAGCAATGTAGTTCCTTCACTTTGGAGGAGGGAAAAGTGGCCTGAAGAGCTGTAATTGCAAATGGGGTGAGGAACAACTGACCCAAACTGCTTCCAGTTTTTTTAACAAGCACAGTTAAAAATAGTAGGAGGTTCATAGTAGTCTGACAGTGCTGCCAGCATACAGTCACTGCTGGAAAACCTGTTCCTTCTTTTCTGTTATGCAAATATTGTCTTCCTGGTGAGCTAGAACAGCCCTTTAGCAATTGTAACCTGTGCAGCCAAAGGGAATCAGAAGAGATCAGGCTTCCCAATGTCCTCTGCATTGTCAGTGGAGTTCTCAGAAAACGGAAGATCTGCGCTCTGCTGTAAGTGTGGCTGGCCCAGAAGTAACGATGGCCAGGATTCCCGCAGCTGTGTGTTGGGTGCTGTCAGACACGGTAGTTCTCAAACCTGAACAAGCAACCACATGGACAAGGGAACTGGCCTCCAGTTCTGCTGGTGCTTTTAAGTGGATCATTGATCCAGAGTCAGACAGGTATGGGCAGGGAGCAGCACAGCCAGGTTCATAGTGCTTGTAGAAATAAATGTGCTACAGGCTGAAGCCAGGAGCATAGCTTGTGACATGCATCCCAGAGCTATAATGAGAACTGCTGGCCTGATTCATTCCTGTGCACTGGAGGCAGTAATTTGACAGCTCTGTAGTCCTTGCAGGCAGCCATGAGAGGGAGCCCAGCCCTGCTAGATTGCCCTAGCTCCAGTATGAAAGAAAACGTATTTAGCATGTTGCACTAAAGTATTAAAACCGTTTGGTTTTTCGCTCGCACAGAACCTGGTTGCATCTTACAAGGAGACTCGCAATGGACTGGTGGGAATGGATTACTCGACCAAATTTGCACCATGGTAAAGATTTTTGTTGTGAGTCTGGAAGCTCCTTTTCTGCTCTCATCCCAAACCGATGTTGCCCAGCTGCTGAGTGCTCACTGGGCAGAGGTCTGAGTGTGATTCGTTCTGCCCTTTTTGTTGGGGTACAGCAGCCTCAAAGCTGCTTTTTGTTGTGCTTCTATGCAGTGCTTCACTGGGAATGTTCCTGCAGTTAGGAATTGCTGAAGTGTAGCAGTAGTGTGCCAAGAGCCCAGTGTGCTGGGAGCAGCAGTGTGGACAGGGCACTAGAGAGACACACCACTTGTCTTTGCCTTTGTGCTGTTTTGTGTATTATCAGGGGTGGTTGTGAGGAGCCAGGGAGGAAGAGTAGCTTCAGCATGTTGATAGGGTTGTAGCAGAACTCAGTCCAGTTCTGGTTTGCTGAATAATGTGGGCCAAGTCACTTCACCTCACTGCCATTCTGTTTTTCTGTGGTGTGAAGAGATGCTTCTGATTATTCCTATTGCAAAAGGATCTCTTATTTGGGTAGATGATTTATTATGATTAGGGGTTTTAGTCTCCAGTGCTGGAAGGGGAAGAGTTAATCTCAGACTGCAACAGCAACAGCAGAACCCAGTTCAGCCTAAGGCTGAGAGCATCCAGTGTGTGTTCCCGACAGAACTGCAACGTGAAACAGTTTTCTGAGGCCCCTACAAGTCAGGATTTATTTTCAGCGGGCTTTGTGCTTTACTGGTTGCAGTGGACAGCTCCACCTGCTGGCGCTGTGGGATCCGGGACCACTGCCACTTCAGAAGTTCGTTATTTGTAGTCTCCACTCGAGTTTTTCCGATCTGGACATTTGCCCAGAGCAGACAATCCTGATCTGCCTGTCACAAAGTGTTCCCCCGTCAGATGATCAAAATCAGACTTGTTCAGATTGCAGCCAGCCATTCACATCTCATATTGGCCATTTCTAAGTGTTATTGCTGGTCAACAATCAAGGGAAAACTCTTCAGGCCCTTTCTTCCTGTTTTCCAAAATTCACTAGAACATCAATTTTTTCCACGAGCCCTAGTGGGAAACTGCAGTAAAATACATTTCTAGGAAAATAAAGGTAAAAGTTGTTCCTTATCACCCTTTGTGATGGGGTTGGAGTCTACAAGCTCTTTCCTGTCTTGCACAGCGCTGATCTGGAACAAATGGGAGGAGCCCAGTAGATTGAAATGCCAAAGTTTGTGTTTGATTCCCTAGTTTTCTGACCCTTTGTGAGATTTTTAGCAAATTAATTGCCTTCTGTTGTTGCTCAAATGAGACACTAATGTACTGCAGGAAGAGGAGCCCTGGACATATGATAATTCAATTTGTAGTAAAAGGAGGGCTGTTGAACCACTAGGACAGTTGCTGTAGGGGCTGACATTTGGGACTCATTTCTGTGTTTGTCATTGGTGCACTAAATCACCAGATGATCAAGTCTTTTATGCAATACTTGTCAGACTTGTGTAAAATGGTTTATCTCAGTAGCTTGGAAACTCCTGTAACAGTCATACACTGGGACAGGGAAGATTTTGATTCTCAGATTGAAAAGTTGCAAAGAAGTCATACAACTTGACTAAAGCCATTTGGGAAGTCAGTGGCAGAACTGCAAACCAAGCAAAAGTTTTCAGACAACAACTCTAGACACAAAGCTGCCCCTCCAATCTGTCCCTGCAGACATCGAGTTGTCAGTCCTACATTGCATTCAGGACATCATTCTCCTCCTTTCAGGCTGGCGCTGGGCTGCATTTCACCTCGATACATCTATGAGCAGATACAGAAGTATGAAAAAGAGAGAACGGCAAATCAGAGCACATACTGGTATGTCCTTGCGTGATCAGCATAGCTTGTTTTCTCTGAAAAGGAAACTGACATCTCATGCACAGGAGAGAGTGATTTGTTAACTTAATGTTTGTTTGTTTTTCCTGTGCCTGCTGTCTGGTTCCTCGGGGTTGCATTGCAGTTCTGTTTCAGTATGGATTTATTAGTCTGCCTTTGACATCCAGAGGCTGTAGGCACTTTGTAAGGGAAGATTATTAAAGCTAGTTATCGTGATTGCTGGGAAATTGTGGGTCATGATTTTTAAGAATTATCTCTATAAATCAGTACAACCCCTCTCTGCATCATTGTGGGCTAGATGAGAAGGAAGAAGAATGATTTACAAATAAAAGCCAAAGAGTTTCTCATGCCAAGCGTATGAGCAGGGTTTCACCAAAAAGGCTCAGTAGTTTTGCGACTTGTACAAATCACGCGGTGTCAGAAGGACCTCTGGGCACAGTCCAGCAAATGGCCCTGTGCTTGCTCAGCTGCCTGGCCATGAGTACACCACCATAGCAAAGAAGAAGAGGGGACTGGGAAGTGGGCTTAATGCATCCTGCCTTGTCACCTCACCGCTGGCTGCTTGCCTGCCTGCAGGTTGTCCTGAAGGAGTCTGGGGGACAACTGAGGTCAGTGTAGCTGTCCCTGAGCTGGCCTTGAACTTGCTCGTGCGCTCTGCTCTGCCCAGACACTCTGAACTGGAGCCTGGTAGGGAGCTCATAAGGAGTAGCAGGTTCATGTTAGAGCCTGGCCTAATACTAGACCTGGATGGGAAAAAAGCCCAAACCACAAAGTCTGTGCAAACTGGAGAACTGTGTTTTCAATTTGGTTTGTTACGTTTGCAGTGTGTGTGACAGCACAGTGGTCGGTGAGGAACAGGCAGAACATTGCCAATAATTCTCGCCAAAATACTCCATTTCATTAAAATTCAAACAGATAAAATATCAACCTTTTGCCTGTTGAAGTGTATGCTTTTTTTTTTTTCTTCAAAGACAATTAAGAGAGGAAAGGTTTCAAGAAATGAACATACTTGTGTTTTTCCATCTAACAGTCAGCCAGCCTGCCTGCAAGGTGGGGTGCCATGGAAATCTGAGTGTGTTAAGAAATAGTTATAAAAAAGAAGCTGTCAAGCTGTAGGCACTGCAGTCAATTGTAACAATGAAGTACAGGTCATAGTGGCTGCACATGAGGGACTGATTGAACTTCAGTGTCATGACACTAGTTTTTAGCATTTGGACAGTGTCCTGTTTTGTAACCAGATTTTCCAAAAAGATCTTGTAAGCCTAAACATCAGCTGAGCAGAATATTTCCAATATGCCAGAGTGCTGAAGCAAGTCTCAGAGGCTGAGGTGCCATCATTTTATAAGAAGCTTTATTTATATAAGAGTTTTTATATAAAACTGTCTATTTTCTGCAGGCCTAGCACCTGATTTCATGAGCTAGACCACTGTAAACAGAGTGTTGAAAGGTGCATGTAAGTCCCTTACAAAGGTTATTGCTTAAATCAATGCAAAGGTCTTAGGAATGTGCTGACATGCTTGCTTATGCGGAAGTGTGAAGCTGAATCAGGTCCTCGCCCTGCTCTTTGGAGAATTACATCCCAGTAGGGATGGATGAGAAACAGGTTTCCTGAAATTCTGTTCCTGCACTTGAGTTAAGGAAAGCTTCCCCCGTGATTCATGCGAAGTTTGCTTTCACTATAGTCATCCAGGTGCAAGCTAGATGGGTAGGCTTGGGGCAAGAACTGGTATCATGGGAAGGTGCGTGAAATTGCTCATTGTGAGTAAACCTCACGGGGTTAATGGTGGGTACTATGGAAGCAAAATCCCAATTCAGTAATTTCATCTGACCCACAGCGGAATACAGACGTAGCTTTGTGTTTTAGGGTCCTGTTTGAACTGCTGTGGCGGGATTACTTTCGATTTGTGGCCCTGAAGTATGGCAGAAGGATTTTCTCATTAAGAGGTGTGTATGGATCACCGTATTCGGAGAGGAAAGGTACAGTCTTACAACAGGGAAATTAAGAGAAGATGTTGTCAGCATTGTGTCGTACAAATGTTCTTCTCATAGCGCTTGTGTCACCACTCTGGATGTTGCTGGGGACTTAGTGGTGGCACAGAAGTGCCTCAACACCATGATTCTGTACACTGAGACTTTTTCCCCCAAATCTGATTAGATATGGGGAGTATTATTAACACATGTCAGTGGGAAACAGCAGCATGGTAACAGTAAAGATGTTATTTCTGGAGACATTCCACCTTTGGAGAGGATCCAGGCTTCAGGTTTGCTCCACGTTCACCAGAGTAGCTGAAAGAGAGCAGGAACTGACCCAGCAGTGCAAATCCCAAGAAACCAGATTTTCTTTCTGCCTTGCACTACATAGGAATCAGAAGGAGATTCAGCTCCAGACCCAGTGAGTTACGTGCAGGTGCCTACACCTCAAATGGGGGTCTGAACTCTTGAGTGCAATGCAAATACCTAGCCTACGTAGCCAGGAAACCCTACAGCTGATGCGTGTGCTGGGTGAGCTGTTCTCCATGTGATGTAGCTGCCCACACCTAAGCATACAGCACTGGTTTAGATGCCCCGGGGCAGTCTGCCTGGCATCCAGCTGTGGGTGCAGAGGAACATGTCTCCCTCAGGGCCTGCATCACATCTGCCTGGCCAGGCCTATGTGGCTGTTTCAGATGCCCAACAGCATCTCAAATGGCACTGGATGCCAGTGGTGGGCCTAACCTTAGATGTCTGGAGCTGGAGCTGAGTCATCCCTGCTGCCTCTGTTCCACTGTACAAGAGGTCTGTAATTGCCACTGGACCCTGCAAACATAAAGTCATCCCCCTCATCTGTTCCTACCCCACTGCAGGAGCAAAGTGTTACTGGGGCTTCTGCCAGGTAATTCTGGGTTTAGTGTCTGCTACAGAAATGGATTTCACATAGACGTTGTCCTGGAGTAAAACTGAACAAGAAATTACTAGCTTGGGCCAGAGCACATCTTTGACCACTTGAGAGGTCTGAGTAATTTTTAATTAACAAAAAAAAATTAAAAAATAAAAATAGAGCAAACGCTAACAAAACAAATTATCAAAATCTGTTAAGGCTGGAGCATCCTCCATGTGCGCAAGACATTCCTTTGCAACCCTTGAAAGGAGGAATGGATCATCCCTAAATCTTTGCAGAAGGAACATGGCTTGTTTGTAATACCACTAAGAGGGCTCGCTTCATCCTAATGTCTTGTGTCGTCAACCAAAGTGCCTCTGGCTGTCATTGTTTTATTAATAACTGCCTGTGTCAGCATTTGTCTTCATTAACAGTTCTTTTTTTTCGCAATAGGGCTTCAAAATAAAGAGGTCCCCTGGAAAAAGGACCTTCAGCTCTTTGACTGTTGGAAAGGTCAGTAGAAACCGCAGGTTTGTCTAAGTGTGCTTTATGGTTTCCACATGTCTGTGTGCTAACATGTGCCCTCATGCTAACTCAATTTTATGTCAGGGAACTGTCAGCATGATCGAGGCCTGTCATTTAAACTGTTACCACCAAACAAGAATCCAGCCCCGTGGTCTGATGTGTGATGTGAGTGCAGGATACTTGGTTTCCCTTCCGAGACTGAGCACTGCACAGGAGCAGGCCCGCAGGGTACCGTGAATGGCCAGGCTCTGTCCGGCTGGTACGTGCTTTGTGAGATGCACTGCAGTTAGATTTTCCTGCCCAGGTAGAAGTGTTTACAATCTGTTGGCTCCTTCTGTTCAGTCACACAGGGGCTGACCAGCCCTTCTTACCCGTGCGAGATTGCCATGCCTGCTACATTTTGTTCTTCTGATTGGTTTTGGTTAGAAGGTCGGAACAGTGTTAGAATAAATCACATCTTCCATTATGCCACAGTCTTTTAATATCCTTGCTTTTCCTTTAGCTTTTATAACTCTGTTGTCACTTGAACAGCAAGCATAATATCTCAAAACTTGGAGGGGCTGACAGACTGAAGTGTCAGAATCGGTGAAATACACACCTATGTATATTTCTTCATGTTAATGCCATGTGTATCCATTTGCATGCAGGTACAATAGATCTTTTCCTTAACAATAGACAAGGACTGTCCAATAGATCCCTCTCTGCTATTAGTCACCTGTCAAGAATCTTCCTGTTCTTGGCCCACCTTGCTATTATCTGTGTATTTATTCTGCTCTGCAAAATTCCCTGCAATCCACCTCATTGTTTTTCCAGTCTGAGATTTTTCTGTACCTTGTTTTTTTCCTTGCCAAAAAGTCTCACTTTAATTTTCAGTATAATTTCCCATGGTTCTTAGTGGCTGCACACCAGCTAAACCTCACTGAAATCTCTCCCTGCTGCTGTTACACTGGCACTGTCTTACCTGCTTGGATGGCTGTGAATGCATGACCACAGTTTGGTTTAATAGTGCCCAAAAACGTCATTATGTCCCAGCACTGTCTTTTGTCTCTGCAGAGGGCAAAACAGGGGTTCCTTTTGTCGATGCCAACATGCGAGAGCTGGCTGCGACAGGCTTCATGTCTAACAGAGGGCGGCAGAATGTTGCCAGCTTTCTCACCAAGGACCTGGGTCTGGACTGGAGGATGGGGGCGGAATGGTTCCAATACCTGCTGGTAAGGCTGAGCTGTTTTGTGCCTCTGGAGTTGTTTGTGCTCCCTGCCCTGAGTGACAGACAGGAGGACAGCTCTGCCTAGTAAGGATACAGAAGAGGATGAGTAATTTTCAGGCTGTTATAAATGCGTGTATATACTGCTTGCATGGTATCTACTTCCCAAAGCTCATGTAAGAAAAGGGAATTTTGTCACAGTGAAGCTGCCATCAACCAAGATGTAGCTAGGAAGTTTTCAATGATAGTTTTGGTCCTCCATCTAGGGTTTTAGCCAGAGATCCACCACACTGGAGAAGACTTTCAAATATAAATTATGTTAACAATGCTCTGATTTGCTCACCCCAGAGGCTGGGGAGGAGGATGGCCCAGAAATAGAACATAACAAGAAATATGTGTTCTGGCCACTGAAGCCAGTGTTGGCACAGTGTCCTTGCATTGATGGCTGTGGACAGGGAAGCTATCTAGTCAAGAACAGGCAAGTACGGACAATAGCTGCATCAGCTTCCAGAGAGCTCCACCCTGGCTGGAGGCATCCTTCTTTGTTCTGGTGAGTCACAGGCCTCCCTGCCAACTGGAGCACCAATTCATTTCTCATATGCCAATCAGCAGCCATGCAAGCTCAGTTAAATAGCTGGCTCGCTTCTCCGTCCTTAGTCCTCTGTCCCATAGCTTCTTCCCAGGAAGGTCTGCACTGGCTGGCAGTCCCCAGTTCAGCTCTGCGTGTCTTTGCTTGGCTGCCATTATCTCTGGTGATGGTGATGGAGGGACTGTCAGCAGCACCATGCTGAGCAGTGGGAACTGAGGCTGAGCAGGTGAATCTGCATTTTGTTCTTTACCAGACTGAATGGATCATACTGAAAAAGACCAAATACTAATATCAGCCTCCCATTAAAGATCTTGTTTGTGGGATACAAGTGGCTACTGGTAGTCAGGAAACTTTCTACTCACTAGGACAGCTGGAGATCCAGAGAGAGCTCAGTCACCAACATTCTCTGCAATTAAAAGCGCCTTTTTTGTGAATGTAATATTTTTTTTTTTGAGCTTCCGTGGTGCTGGGTTCTGACATGGCTTTGGCTGCAAAGATCTCCTGGAAGGTCTGGGTGCTTTTCCCAGTGCTGTGACTCACACCGTTGCTGTGAGCAGTGGTGGGCTTGCACAGGAACACAGTGCAGAACTTCTGCAGGATCCTCCAGAAAGTAGTGATGGTAGCTGCATGCAGCAATGTTTTTCCAGATAAAAGTGAGAGCCCCCAGCACATGGCACCAGAGAACTTGTATTGGAAAAGTGGTGGCATTATCCTTCCTATCATGGCTGGAATCTGGGATGGAAAATCTTACCTCGAGTGCATTTTTTTTTGCAGTTTCAGTGGGTTGTATAAGAAAGCTGATACCCTGTGTGTGTGACTTACCAGGCAGGGGCTGCATTTTGGTATGGATGATCTAATTCCTGTAGCCTGAGTGCATTGTGTACGTCACACAGTGGCCCTCCAGAAGAATGGTGCAGCACATGCAAATGCACAAACACATCAGTGCATGTCTGTCCTGCAGAGTCAGCCACTAGGACCAATTTGAATGTTTTGTAGTATCTGGCTTTTGACGGCATCTGTCAGCTGTGGCTTTCACAGCAGTGACAAAGGAGACTTCATTTCACAGAGAGGGCAGCTTGCTTCACGTACAGGCAAGCCTTGCACTCAAAGTCACCAGCTGATGAAGGGCTGGGAGTCAGGAACTGAGGCTTTGCTCTGACAGGCGGGCAGCTTTGCTTTCCTCCGACAGGAGCTTGGTTCACTTTGCAGGCCGACTCAGATGGCCACAGCAGATTCCAGGTCCTATTCCCCAAGTAAGGAAGACCTGGAAGGTCTAACACGAAAAAGATGCTCCCTGGGTTATTTACCTTTATTCACAGGCACATGAGTGTTACCAGACTTGCTGGAAGCAGGATTTAGCACTCTGCACTAGGCCTTTCATCTTGGGAAGCCTCAGCGGCTGACTGCCACCATAGGCTGGTGTAGCACAGGCTGATCCTTGTGTCCTTCTGTCCCTTCCTTTCCACTTGTGTCACACTGATGCATTGCTAGACAGCTGTTACTTTAACCTGGCGGCATCCCCAGGGTAACATACAGGAGACATAAGTTTGATGGGGAGATGTAGCTATAGAATGGTAGAGGCCAGTACAGAACTGAAACTGGTTTCACTTGGCTCTAAAAAGGGAAAGTAATGTGTATTTCATCTCTGATCCTTCCAGCAAAGGCCCACCAAGTGTTTGCGTGTGCCTGTGAAGAGGGTGTCTGTTAACCACGCCAGGTGGGCATGAGACTGAGGCAAGCTCTCTGCAACCTGCCGAAGCCAGGGAGAAGGCAGGAGACCACTGGTGGCCTGAAACAGAGATGATCTCAGCTGTGATTTCATTCACAGGGTCAGGCCCCAAGGAAAGGGAGAGAAACAAACCAAAGAGAATGCCAGGAAGGGGCAAGGCTGAGGGGGAAATGAGCCTGCCTCCTCCAGTCCCCCTTGGATTTGCCCTCGCCTCCCCCACATGCTTTCCTGCGTGTTAATCACACAGTCAGGCCTCCAATGGCATCTTTCTTCCACTCCTTATCCTCACCAGCTGGAGGAAGTGCTGCTGGGAAGGGGGAGCATGCTGCACAGTGAGCATAGCTGGCTACTGATCACCCTGACCCCGGCTCTCAGCTGGCTTTGCAGAGAAAGGGGAAGGGAATTTGGCAGAGCCCGTTGCCCTGTGCCTTCTGCCATCTGGGTGCGCTGAGCTTCGGTTGTGGTTTCATCTCAGCCAGCAACTAAGTACCATGCAGCTGCTCGCTCACTCCCCATCCCACCAGGGATGGAGGGGGAGGAGAATCAGAAAAGTAAAACCTGTGGGTTGAGATAAGAATGGTTTAATAATTGAGATAAGGAAAAAATTAATAACAATAATTGCAATGAAGAGGAGGGGAAGAGATAGGAATAAAACCCAAGGGGAAAAAAAGAAATTATGCACATTTGCTCACCACCTGCTACCAATGCCCAGCCAGTCCCCAAGCAGTGATCACCCCCCCAGCCAGCTCCCCCCAGTTTATGTACTGAACGCGACGTTCTGTGGTATGGAATATCCCTTTGGCCAGTTTGGGTCAGCTGTCCTGGAAGACCTGTCCCAGGTTCTCATGTACCTCCTCACTGGCAGAGCACAGGAAACTGAAAAGCCCTTGATTTAGAATAAGCACAACTTAGCAACAACTGAAACACCAGTGTCTTTATCACCATTATTCTCACACTAAATCCAACACACAGCACTGTACCACCTACTGAGAAAGAAAATCAATTCTATCCCAGTGGAGACCAGATCAGCTCCTCACTTTAAGGATTTTGGAATTGTCACTGAGATTTTGGAAGTGTCACTGTGTGGACTGGTTGTTGCTGCAGCTGCAGTAAAAGCAGAAGAGAACAGCACTGAATGTGCTTCGTGACTCGCCTTTGCAAACTGCTGCAGCTGCCAGCACTACGCTTTTGCAATGGGGACGCCCCTCCTAGGAACGCTCAGAGATCCCACGCCCTACCTGCTATCGCTGCCACTCCCCTCCTGAGCTAGGTCTGAATTGTCCTACAGCTGAAAAGCTTCTGATGCTGGATTTAAGCGACCCTGCCCAGCTGAAGAGCACTCAGACTGGATCATGTCCTGCTCCCGCTTATGCCTGTTTCAGAAGCCTCACTCCATTTTACATAAGCATCCTTGAAAGCTCTTTATTGGTTTAGATGTAGAACAACTTGGCAATGTGCAGCCTACTGAGTACATCATGAGAGCTCTAGTGTTCCCCATAGTAGTAAAGCATCTCTTTCTGCCAAGTCCCTGTGAGTTGAGGCTTATTGCCTGATGAAGGTCGAGTATAGCAGGGAAAAAACTGTAGTGTTTGTATCCATTGCATCTTCACACACTCTGTGTGGTCACTCTGTACAGCCTGAGTTAGGCTTTTCTCCAGTCTGCCTAACAGGATCTGCACAGATGATTTTGTTAGTCTGTGGGCTCTGGGTAACTGGTCAGGAAGCCTTTTCTTTCATATTTGAAATGGACTGGGCTGCTGTTTCTTGGAATATGAGCACTCAAAAGCTAGGGCTAGTGGCCATTAAGTCTGCCAGATGTCAGCAGAAAGAGAAGGTTTTTTTTTAAAAAAAGGAAACAGAAAGTGACTTTGGTTGGACTTTATCTCATTAACCTAAGGACCATGAAGTGAAGTAGCCTGGGAAGCTGATCCCAGCTGTAAAATACAGCCATGCAGCACAGTTCTCTTCTGAGCCAGAGGGCTGTACCTACATGGGAGCTGTGACTGCCCCAGTATTGCCAGGCTGATGCCCACACAGGGAGTTTTCCCCTTGAGATGAGGGGTGGACGGGGAGAGAAGATTCACCAAGCGCCAGCCCATCTCTTCATGCTGTTTTCTTCCTCTGTTCTCAAGGTGGATTACGATGTTTGTAGCAATTATGGCAACTGGTTATACAGTGCTGGTATTGGCAACGACCCACGGGACAACAGGAAGTTTAACATGATTAAACAAGGCCTGGATTACGACAGCAATGTAAGTGTGTTTGGCTGTTTTGCAATGAATAGTGCAGCAAAGCGTATGTGAGAGTTTCAGGGAACAGAGATCGACCTGCTGTGTGGATACTGCTGCAAAAGGTTCTGTGATCTCCTGGCCAACAGTCAGGCAGGTTCCCCACTGCTGCACAGGAAGATCTGACGTTTACAATCTGCTGCTGTCCCCAAAGAGGCTGGTGCTCTGTACAGCCTCCCTGTCCTGCCACTGGCCTATGTTTCGTCACCGTTTCTTCCGGGTAACAGCCACAACCCATCAGTATCTCACACAGCTATTTCCTTGAGCACAGAGCAGCTTCTTAGCGAACTCAGAAGTGACAGGAGAGAGAGAGCTGCTCCTTGGGAGGTCCTAGAGAGTAGATTGAACCTGTGACTAAACCTGACTATCCTCCGTAAGCGGTGGGCACAGATAAATCACGCTTTCCACGTGCTTAGTTCACATACCAGATTACCTGGTCCCACCCTATTCCTGAGCTTCATGGCAAGCTGTGATGTTGCCTTTGGCACTGTAGCTGGCAGGACTTCGCAAGGAACCAGGAAATAGTCCTAGTAGGGGACACAGCAGTGGAGTTAATGGGAGAGATTCAGGGGCAAGGCGGGGTTCATCTTGCCAAGCACAAGAGTGTGCAGCTGAGCTAGTGCCCCTAGTTTCCTTCGCTCACTTGGAAAGGAAACAGGGACTTCTTGGGAACGACTTCATCTCACTGTGTCCTAAATAGGGCAGGTGAGCTGTAGCAGAAAAGCACCTCTGCCTCCCTCCCCTGCCTGCAGTAAGCCTGGGAGAAGAGCTCCAGCATCCAGTCCTCTGTGTTTAGGCACTAATTCTATGTAGAGAGTTTAGCAGGAGGGGCTAAGACTTGACAGAGGTAACCGATGCTGTAGTACACCAGCCTCTTTATCTGGAGATCAGGGTTCTTTCTTTCACATTAAGAAAGACCCTTGCTGGGAAGCATTTACAGGTTGTCACTGAATGGATCCTGTTCTGTTGGTTCTCTTTGCAGGGGGATTACGTGCGGCTGTGGGTCCTGGAACTACAGGGCATAAAGGGAGCAGATATCCACACCCCTTGGGCACTGAACAGTGCTGCTCTCTCCCAGGTGGGAGTAACTCTAGGTAAGACCTACCCACAGCCAGTTGTGACAGCCCCAGAGTGGAGCCGACACATCAACCAGAGGCCTGTGAGTACTGGGAGGGTTCGGATGGGGTGGGAGGGCTCCAGGCAGCTGCTCTGTGTCTGTAGGAGTGTCTGTGAATTCTTTCTCTGGTAAAAAGGGAAAAAATTGCTTTAGTTCAGAGTCACACGACCTCACAGCAGAGGGTGGTCCTGCTCTACACAGGGACTGTGCAGCCAGCGTTATTTAGCTGTGTCTGCCCTACTAAATTAAACAGGTCTGAGGCACAAGCCCACGTATCGACCTCCTGCCACCCGGGCAGTCATATTGTTAGTGTATTCCCCAGCACTGTTTTTGTCAGGGCCAACAAGCACCTTCCAGAACCTTGTCCAAGCACAATCTGAGGGTACCACGTGCTAAGGACTGTCACAAGATACAGTGACAAAGCCACCCTACATCGTACGGTCATAAACCATGCCGGGCCAGCTGGCTTTAGGGCTGAAGAATGAACCCACACATGTTCTGTTTACTACTTTCCAGGTAGCTTTTCTAATTTTTTTTTTCTCCTTCTGGATATACAATCGTGCCAGATACACCCGCTGTGGTGCATGGTGTAAATTTTTTAGCTGCTTCTTTCTCCCATCAGCCTTGGACAGGCAGCAGGGCTTAGACAGAGAGAGCGTGTCCTTCACAGCGTCCTGCCCTGCCCTCCAGGCCCTGCCTGCCCTGGCAGCCCCAACGGCGGGCAGGGAGGGATGGGGCATCTCCAGAGGCCTAACCGCCCCCTGATGCAGATGGGCAGAAAGGAGCCAAGACCGACACTCAGTTTCCACTCGGTTCATGAGGTGGAAGTAAACCCAACCAGCTTCCTACCGTGCTTGAGTGCATCCAAACTGGAGTCGGCGAGACCAGTATATATGGGGACTGGCCCTTACACTTTGTTTTTTGGGTGTATCTCCCCTTTAGAATGGGGACAGATTAAGATGTGGACACTGTAACATGCCGAGGCTCACATTGCTGACCTGGCTGCTGTTCTTGGAGGAGAGGGGTATGGAAGGAAAGTGCTCCATAGGTCTGGGTGGTGTCAGTGGTGGTGGAGCTGGAAAGGAAGAAAAATGGATGTAACTAATGGTGGTGTATTTCAAGGTGTTTTCAGCATTTTGTCTTCCCCCATGCATCCTCCCTGTCTCCTCCTGAGTAAGAATACTTTGTGGACCCTCAAATTTAGTTGTCATACTATGTTCAGTAAAGAATAAGGTGTGTATCCATTTGAGGCTTTAATCCCAAGGTGCAGTACCAAGTTTCTCAGGCCAAATTCCTTTGCCATGAGCGGAAAGTTTTGCAGAAGCAAAGCCTTCCGCTTCTGGCCATGCCATTGAAGGGCCTGGATTATCACCTTTCCGTGTAAGAGTGCATCTGAGATCAGAGAAAGGTACAGAGATCTGTGAAGGAGCCCCTCGGTCACACGCTGGTTTGAGGCAGTGATGAAACTTGAACCCATAAAGCTCCTCCATCCATTTTGATCAACTGTCCAGCTCACCCTGGGCTCTGTGGGCCAGCACTGCCACACTGTGCTTGTGAAATTAACTGGGAGGGGCTGTTGGCCCAGTGTTACTGAGCCCCTCTCCAAGCCCCCTCCAACCAAGCATCAAAGTACCTTTGCAGACACAAGCACCTACCTTACCAGAAACCCTGGCGTCCCAGGCCCAAGCCTAGAGCTGTGCCTGTCAGGCCTCCCCGCTTTCTGAGTGAACTTGGGAGCAGCAGCGCCATGTGCACACTTTTCCACATGTCGGGGCTGCTCTGTGATCAGATTCACTGTGCACCATCAGTGAGTATCTCGCTGTTCGTCTCTCATTTGCAGCAGGAGAGAAGTCCCCATCCCAGGGGCAGGAGAGGCCCTGCACACACGCCAAGGCAGCACAAGGACAGAGGGATAGATTTTTACTTTTCTCGCAAGAAAGATGCATGATGAAGCCTGCACAGGTGCATGCTGGAGGAGTGCTCTGTGGGAGGTTTTGCTGCCGAAGACGCCGGGATAACGGTTCATCACCTTGAACTAGGTTAATCTCAAGCCAATGATACAAATCTGGCCCCAGTAAAGGAACCGGGGATCTGGCCGTTCAGTGTTCCCAGGGACACCAGCTGGTGGCAATTTGGGGGTTGGGCACTGGCACTGGTTGTGGTGAATGGATCTTGTGTGCGCACCCTGTGCTGTGAGCCCCGAGGTAGTTCCCCAGGCGCTCTCCAGGAGCGGCCGCCCTTCCGTGCCCCGACTCCCACGGACAGCACATCACTCCCAACTCTGCAAACTCCTTCGGGTGACAGGGCCGCCTAACCAATGCTAATTAACCAAAACGGTATGGCCTTTCTCTTTGGAGGAGGCGCAGCTTGCTTTGCACTGGTGCTTACAGCTGGATTTCCACCCCTCTACAAACTCGAGCAGGTGGTTTCTGTGGCAGGTGTTCAGTCAGAACTCTTTCTAATGAACTTTCTTGTGCTAATATTTCATGTTTTAAAGCTTTAAAATTACCAATCATTGGGCAATTAAAAGTTTTGCTGCTGGAATATTTGATCTTACTCGTTTCCAGAGATGCATAGATAGAGAGAGACTTCAGAGGACATTCTGTTACTGTGTCTCCTACAGTACTTTGGAGAGACAGAAAGTTCCTCGTGAAAACTGCCCTGGTGTCCTTGCACCACTTTCGGTACCAGCCTGGAAGCTGGAAACTGTAGCTGAGAACTGTTTCGTACTCGGCATCAAAACCCAGTTGAAAACGGTTCGCTGGCCAATTTAAGCATCTTACTTTTATGCAGAATGTTGTACTTAGTGGAAGGGTTTGGGAACTCGCAGACAGCCGTATCTGTGCTGTCGCGGAGCGCTGTCACCGGCCGGGCAGCCCGGTGTGAACGCCTCCAGCCCCAGGCAGCCCTCCCTCTGGCTCCGGGTGTTACCGCCGGGATGCAGCTGGGCCTCTAGTGCGGAGCGCTGCCGCAGGGCTCGCAAGCCTCCGCGGGCGCTTAGCGGGGCGGACGGTTCCGGACGGGCCTGCGCCGACAGGGACGCGGCGAGTTCTGCTGCAAGCGGGGACGAGCCCCGCGGATCTGAACGCGGGCGCTGCCGGGGCCGCGCTGATAACGCCAGCGCTCGTAGTACGGGGCGGCGGGGATGTAGCCGCCGGGGCGGGGGGTCGGGGGAAGCCTCCAGGGCCCGAGCGCCCCCCCCGCCCCCGCGCTGCGCGCCCCCGGGGAGCCCGCGGCAGCCCCGGCCCCAGCCGTGCCCCCGCGCCGGGCGGAGGGCGGGCGGCGGCGCGAGGCGGGGCGAGGCGGGAAGCGAAAGGGCCGCGGAGCCGGCGGGGGAAGTTGCGAGAGCGGCGCGGCCATGGCCACGGCGCCGGCGGGACCCGATCCCGGCCCCGGCGCGCCGCCGCCCGACCTGCACGCCGTGCCCATGGTGGCGCTCAACTACGGCGTGCGGCGCCGCCTCGGCCTCTACCTCAACCCGGCGGCGGCGGCGGCCGCCGACTGGACGGCGCTGGCGGAGCGGCTGGGCTGGGAGTACCTGGAGATCCGGCGGCTGCAGGCGCTGCCCGACCCCACGGGCGCGCTGCTGGAGGAGTGGCCGTGCCGCTGCCCCGGCGGAGCCACCGTCGGCCGCCTCCTCGACACCCTGCGCAGCCTGGGCCGCCACGACGTCCTGCTCGACCTGGCCGACAGCGTGGGTGAGGCGCGGCGGCACCCCCGGCCCCGGGAGGGGGGAGCCCGGCCGGGCCGGGCCGGGGCTGGGGCCGGGGGCAGCTCGGGGCGGCGTCCCGCGGCCCTCCGGCTGGCCGGGGTGTCCGCAGGCCGCGCAGCGGCGGGGCCCGGCCGGGCTCGGCGCTCCCTCGGAGCCTGGGAGGGAGGGGAGGGGAGGGGAGGGGAGGGGGTGCTGGCTGCCCGGGAGGGAGGGAGGGGGGTGCTGGCTGTGTTTGGCGTTGCTGTACCATCCCGGGAGCTGATGCTAAGAAAAAAGCCCACGCACGCAGAAAAGCCGTTCCCAGGCTGTGGAGTGGCCTCCTCGGAGCCTCACAGAGCTTCCAGGAGGGAAGTGAGACGCGTACTCCTACCTCTGCTAACCATAAGCCCTGCGAACCCCGTCTTACCGCAAACCTGCACTAACAAAGCTTCAGTGTGTCCAAGGATGCCGTGGGCCAGGTCAGCCAGGAGGCAGCTTGTGCTGACACAGGACAGGGTGAAAATTACAGTCCAGTGTGACAGGAAGATATTTACAGGGAGAGATGAGGGTTGTGTGGAACTGGGTAACGGAAGGGGAAAATAATTGATAATGGAAGGAAAAATAATTCCTTGCGTACCGAAAAAACAGTTGAGATAGGTTGGTGCGAAGTATGGAGGTCCTTGTGCTGCTTTGCTAACTTGTTCTTTATAGACTCTTCATATTCTTCACCCTCACAGAAATTCAGAGGGAAGCCAGTTGTCAGCAGAAGGGGAGGTTCATTGCCGGAGGATTTCCAAAGCCAGAGGCTCCATTGATGTCCTGTGTTGTATAATATAGGTTACTGGGCTAGTGATGAAGAAATAATAAATCTCATTTCCTGTTACTCTGGGAGATAAGTGAAGAGGTAGAGAGCCTGACTAAGAAGCAGTGGAGGACTTCCCTCTACTCTGGTTGTTCTTCCTACTTAAGGACACACTCTGAACACCCAGTTTTGGGAAAGACAAAAAGCCTGGTGTGCTTTGTGACCCACTGATCAGAGGTTCTTAACAAACGGCAGAAGCTTCCAGCTGTGCAGGGGAGCTGGGACCTCACAAAGACGTTGGGCACCACCTAGGCTGCTTCTGGCCCTGAGTTCAGGAGCTGGCCCGGTGGACGGAGTGTGGTGGGTGGTCTTTGTCAGAACCTGAACAGACAGTTCTCAATAGCAGAATAAGTGGGAGGAATCTGAGCTTCAGGAAAGTCACAAGTTTAGCCCAGTGGTAGGTCACGCTGATAAGGGGAGACGAATGAATTCTTGGAAGAAAGACCCACTGAGGGCTGTTCAACACAAAAGTACTGCCTCTGCCTCAGGAAATTCCTTAACTGCAAATTGTCCAGCAAATAGATTATAAAAATAGGTTGTAGATTATACCCAAAAGATAGATTATTTTAGGAAAATATCACTGTATGCTTATTTTATTCTTATGTTCTCCCTTAGGCATCTGGTTTTGACCACTGCTGGAGACAGGATGCTGGGGTAGATGGACCCTCAGCCTGACCCAGCATGGCCATTCCTCTCTTTTGTTACTTTTGGCTGAAGGTTGCAGGTAGGGCCTGTGACCGGCTGCTGGCAGTTTGAGCTCTTGCAGGACTTGGAGATACTTCCACTCGTAAGAGGAAAGGAAACGAACAGCTGCGTGTACAGTATTTCCTGATGCCAAGGGCATCCATGTGCACGCTGTTGGGACACCTGCAGTAGGATTCAGCTCAGAATCAGAAAACGTCAGTACGGAGGTTTCTGCGATCTGTGCTCATCATAGGAAGTGCAGATCTGGGGCACGGTTCGGCTGCTCACAAGAAGGCATCTCAAGTCATTTGAGAGGCATCGGGGTATCTCACGTGGCCTCTACCTTCTGATGGACACAGACCATTCATAGGTCTGCTGTCATACCTGCTGGCCCGTAACAGACGTCTCGGACACTCTGGAGTCTCTCGAATGACACCTGATGCCTTTGTGTGGGCAGGTGAGCCAAGCTGCTTTGGGATGCAGCATCCCTGTCAAACACAACTCGTCCCTGTCAAACACAACTCGTTGGTGCTGTGCAGCTCCAGAGGATGTGGTTTGTGGTTTCTGCTGCAGGACCAGTTCTGTGTCTTCTCCGTCATCTGCTCCATTCCTGGGTATGCTTAGGGTGCTAAAGAGCGGTGTCTCCTGCAGCCCTGAGCAGTTCCACTTTGGCCGCTCTGTACAGCAGGGCCGTATTTAGGAGCTCCCCTGTTGCAGCATGTGGCGTACAGACTCTTGCAGGATGCAGCTTTTCCATCCCAGCAGATCTGCCCTAACAGGGATCTTTCTCAGCAGTTTATTTTGTTCCGCAATCACCTTCAGGGCTGTGAAGCTCTTTGCTTTGGTATATTTACATTAACTCTTTCCTGCTGAAACTTCATGATTTTTGTTTCTTCCTGACACGTTATAAAAGTGCTGCTTTCCTGCTTGACAGTTACTGGGTCTGTTCCTTCTCTCTTCTCATCATGCTAATCATTTTGCACTTTAGGTTTTCTGGTTTTAGTCTTTCTTTCCGATACCTCAGGTTTCTGTTTGACTGTGAGAAGAATGTACAGCCTGCACTGGGTTAATGAGATGCTGGGTGGAGTGGGACAATTTAGCTTGGAGGAGCTTCTTGCTACTTTGTTGTCCTGGTTTGCATCCTTTTGCTTTAGGGGCCTGCAAAGTCACCTCTGACCCTCCTTCGCTCTGGTTAACCTGTACAGCCAGGCACTGTTTTCAGCTGGGGACTAATTCAGGCCCAATCAGTGAAAGTCTTTCATCCCTTCAGGTTCACTGGGCCTATGGGCAGTTTTGGTGCGACAGGGCCCCCAGTTTGCACTTGTAATAAACCCACAAAGCTCCGGTGTTTTGTTTTGAAAGCTTTGCCCAGCCCTCAGGGTTATCCTCTGGGGCTAAACAGGGTCTGGGATTACAGCATGATGCCATCAAAACTCTGTGGGTCGGCTTGCCTAGAAGAATCAGGAGAACACTTGCGCTCATGAGAATGTGTTTCAGCCATGAGTGGTGCGGTGATGAGCTCTGGGTGCCAATCTGGAAAAACGCGGGTCAGGGCAGCGTAGATGCCACTTTTGCAGCTGGGAGAAGCAAAGGGAGAATGCAGGGAGCAAATACACTTAAAATGAACATTTCTGTATTGAGCAATAGTATTAGTGTGCCTTGAAATAATTGCCTGTTCTTGCCTATTGAGCAGTATTTCGGCTCGAGAGCCTGGCTACCTAAGGGGACCGTGGCACATGTAAGGTGGTGCCCATGTGCCAGTCCTTCCTGTGGAACTTGCGAAGCCGTTGGCCAGTTCAAAGCGGCTTCAATCACGATTTCAAAGACACAGACTTACCTGACACAGAATGTGCAGGCCTCATGGCAGCGGGCTTGTGCTTTAGTGAGGAAAGACCTGAAATCTGAACCTTCTGGTTGCTAAAGAATTCTTTGCTGCAGGACTGGGGAGGAAGGGGGAGGAGAGGGACAGATGGGAATGCCTCAGCCTCAGGAGAAGCCTTGATCAGATCTGACACCTTATTAGATCGGAGACAATCCAGTCACGAGATGCAAAACTGTGAGATGGAAGCAGAGGATGGGGCTTCAGGACCAGAAGTTCCTGCAGACCTGCTGGTTTCACATCAGGGCAGTCACAGCTGTGCTCACCGGGCTCCCACCGCGTCCTGCACTTCCAGGAGATTCTTCACTCTGCTGCTGCTGTACCAGTGATCTCTGTAGCTGTGCCAGCCTGGCCCTCTGAGTGATCAGTACTTTTCTGCTTTGTAATTGTTGGGGCTTTTTTTAACCTTGAACGAGAAGGCTTTAGGGTGTTTCATCTTTTTCTTAATTCCTGGTTTCAAATCTCCTTTTACTTTCAAGTTCTTCTGTAATTGTATATTTCAGAGTGGTAGAGACTGCAGTTTCTTGTCACTTCTCCGAAGACTTAACATTTAGGTTTATCATTTGTTTTTAAACAATATCTGTTTGTGATGAATCTGTATTCCTGTTCGGAAAATTCACAGCAGTGACTATGACAGGCCTGGTTGCCCTTCCGTTATCCCAGAGGGGAGGTACACACCCACTCTGCCAGAGATAAAGAGGATCCCTACTAGCTGTTGCACAATATAAAAACAGTTTCAAGGGTTCCTTAGTATTTTACACAGTCCTCCTGTGTGTGGTGAGTGTCTATACTCATTGTCACCTGCAGTTCTGGCTGACAAAGGCTGGTGGTGTGAATCAGCTAGCGTGTGTCTGCATTAATAAAATATAATAAGAAGACTTCTAACTGAGAGTCCCCTCCAATTATTTTGTTAATTTAAATATTCCAAAAAGCATAACAATGGGAGCAGACGGTAGAGTTGAGAGCTGTTCTGTATGTGATGCATGCTGTTAAGTGTACAGGGGTATACTAGAACTAAGGATAATAGGAGGAGATTGGTTAAAAAAGAATAAAAGAAAGTTCTTTAAACAGCAAGGGTGTGCTTCAGGAATTAATTGCTAGAGGAGGTTGTGGAGGCAGCATCAGGAGGTTCAAAAAGGGGTGAGAGAAATTCTAGGTGCCAAAAAAACCCAGACAGGGCATTTCCCTCTAATATCCTTGATCCATGAAATAGCTATTCCTGTTTTAAAGAACTCCAGCAGTGTAAAGCCACCGTCACAGCAGCCTCTTGCACCTTGTGTGGTTTTGCAGAGGAGGACTGTAAGAAGTACTTAAAAAGGAAGCAGGAGCAGGCTGACCAGCCACTTCAAGTGCCAGCAGTAGACAGCAGCGTGCCAAAGACATCAGAACTGATGGGCATCACCACCAGGGATGATCCGTACGGTAAGCACCCGTGATGACATTGCTGCGTGATACCTCATGTCAGAATCGCCTTCAGCTGCAGCAGACTCCCATGAGAAGTGCAGAAAACCTGTTTGCTTTCATTACTCCCCATGACATTTCATAACCTAGGTCAGAATGCTTTAGCTGGTAGTCATCAGGCATTTTCATTTTTCCTGTTCCCTAGAGCAGAGAGGAAAAGCAACCCCAGGAAACACCATACCCAGAAATGGGCTGGCACAGAGCCCACTGGACACGCATGGGAGGAGACTTCCCAGAAATGTGTCCCTTAGCACAGCCTGGCACACAAAGCACAGCGGGTTGGAGTCAAGGGGGAAGGATGTCAGAGCCGATTGCCTTGGCTACGCTGCCCTGCCTTCGGCAGATTTAACCACCTTTAAAAAGGAAGCAGGGTTTGAAGTACGGCTGGGTGTGAAGTCAGGGGAAAGAGGAAGCACAGTTCTCTGGGTGTGCGCTTGCTGGGCTATGTGCAGCTCTGCACGTGCAGCCGTGTGCATGTGCAGCTGTGTGCTAGGCTGCGTGCACAGCCTTTGGTGTTTCTAACTGCGCGCCGGGCTGCGCAGGCAGCTGTGTGCGTGCTGTCTGGGCTGCGTGCGCAGCTGTGGGCTGAGGAAGTGGACCTCATGTAAAGTTCTGTGACAGCTGGAGCAGCAGCTGAGGCTGAATGGAGATAGAATCACAGAATCAAAGAACAGTTTGGGTCAGAAGGAATCTTAAAGACCATCTAGTTCCAACCCCCCACAAGGGGCAGGGCCCCCTTCCCCCAGCCCCGGTGGCTCCCAGCCCCGTCCAGCCTGGCCTTGGGCACTGCCAGGGCTGGGGCACCCACAGCTGCTCTGGGCAGCGTGTGCTGGTGCCTCGCTGCCCTCACAGGGAAGGATTTCTTCCTAATATCTCATCTAAATCTCCCCTCTTTCAGTTTAAAGCCATTCGCCTTGTCTTATTGCTCCAGGCCCTTGTAAAGGGTCTCTCTCCAGCTTTCCTGTCAGCCCCTTTAGGTACTGGGAGGCTGCAATAAGGTCTCCCCAGAGCCTTCCCTTCTCCGGGCTGAACAGCCCCAGCTCTCCCAGCCTGTGCTCACAGGGGAGGTGCTCCAGCCCTCTGAGCATCTCAGCTCACCTCTTTAGATGCTCCCTGGCTAGTCCGACTTTGAGTGGCCACCTTTGCTGTACATGGGGACATGATAAACCCTCCCCAAATGTCCCTAGACCAATATGCTGGTGTTTGTACATGGCAGCTTTACCTGGTGTGACCCCCAGGTTAGCGCTGTGCTCTCAGCACCCTCAGTTTGATGGACCCAGCAGACAGTTACCCTTCTGCTTGACTGGATGCTTCTTGGGTGGATCTGCCTGCCGGGTTCATATTTTTCTCAGCAGCTTTTTGAGCCTGACCTATTTTTTCACTGTCATAGGCTTTAACTGGCATAAAAACTTGAAAACATGTGTAGTGGCATTGGTACGGAAAAATATAATACAGTGGGAAACTATTCAGCAGTATTAAGGCACTTAATTACAAGAGACATTGCCCTTAAAATGTAAAACACTAGTATTTAGATAATGGGTAACTAAACAAGAGCTGCCAGCCATTAACACCTTGGGAAAACGGGGCCATTCACTTCAGGTATGATTTCAAGTACCCAAGTTTGACATCTTAGCCATAAAAATTTCAGGTTCCAAATTTCAAGGCCTGCCTTGTAGCTCAATGGATGGCAGATGTCAGGACATTGCTGGGTGAAGGGCCTGCAGGAAGGTTTTGGTTGGGAAGTTTGAATCTCTGTCACCTGAACTAGAGAACCAGGACACAAAGCCACAAAGATATTTCAGATGTGTAACTGCCAGTGAAATCCCAGAGCATCGGGGCTCTGAGTTGCATCCTCTGGGGTGCAACCCTACTCCCTCCGGCTCTTCCCAGGCCTCAGTCTCCCTTCGACTCCCTGGGGCTGGTTGTTACTGCCCCTGCAGATTTTGCACGTCTCAGCTGCCCCTCCCCAGCCACTGCCAGCAAACGGGGGTGTATGTATGTGAATAGCCTGGACTGTGAACCGAAGCGGTCAAGGCACAGACATGTTACCTCCTGCCAGCCCTGTTACGGACAGGAGTCTGGGCTGAAGGGTAGCTCATCTGGTAAAATGTTAAATTGCTTCCACAAGTTTGGCCAGAGCTTGTCTGTGAAAGCTCCTGATTCTGAGTCCAAGTCTGTGAGAGCCAGTGAAAGTTCACTACAGGAGTTAACTTCATTTATAGAAGATGACAGCTAAATTTTTAATGGTTTCAGGGAGCGGAATAGAGATGTTTGATGCCTTCATCTGCTACTGTCAGAAAGACCTTCAGTTTGTCCAGGAGATGATCAGGGAGCTGGAACAAACAGAGTTCAAACTGAAGCTCTGTGTATTTGATCGGGATGTCTTGCCAGGAACGTGTGTGTGGTCCATCAGTGGAGAACTTATAGAAAAGAGGTAAGTGAACCGTGGCTGTTTGGGACAGCTGAGTGTAATGGAACATTATGCTCATTTTACCATGATGTCTGCAGTGTGGTGCCAGTGAAGCAGTAAAAATCTACAAAGATGTCTTTATGGGGTTTGTTATGCTCTTGGCTCAAGAAGGAATACTCAAGCATTCCCAAACACATCACTTCATTGTGTTCACAAGAGAGACGGCACTATAGTGAAGCTGCTTATATCTGATCACTTTTCTTTGTCTGGAATATCCTGCAGTCACATCCTTGGAGGTGATCTGGACATGAATGCAGCTCCAGGCGGAGTTAGCTCCACCCCACAGTGTGGGGTTTGAGGGGACAGCACTGGTGTTGGCTCTGGCACTGACTTCAGGAATCCCTCAGACCTATGTGGGACTCAGGGGCAGTGGAGCTGTGAGGCATAAAAGCAGCTCCCCAGATAGGGAGTGAAAAATCCCAAGGCAGGTGTTTGGGTTTTACCCGTCAGCCTTTCAGAGCATTGTTCAGAGCATTCAGTGCAGCCTTGTTGCCTTCCATAAAGAGCCTAACATGTAGTGCAGAACCAGGCACCTCGAATGTAATCAACAAATTGGAGAATAAAGCTCAAATGTATGAAACCAGGTGAATTCACAGTAATATGAGTACATGAAAGCTCAGTCCAGTTCATTCTAGTATTAAAAAGTACTGGTTATGTTCAGTCAATAAAGGCAGTGCGTAAGCAGGTAATTAAGATGGCATTGTTTGTAATATATAGATAGAGGATCAACCAAAGACTGCACAGACGATCTGGACTTTGCTGTTTCCTCTTTTTTTAGTATATAAGTGTGTATCTGTGATCAGGTTTTTGTGTGTAACGTAGCGCTCTGTCTGGCAGTAGCCCTTGCTCTGTAGTTAATTCCTGCTGGAACACAGCTGGTGGCTTCCTTTCTCCACTGGAGCAATTCAAAGGAATACATACTTTTACCAGTGTGAATGAGAAGCATCCCTCTTGACATTTTATTTTTTTCTCCCCTGACTGCTTCATCTTCAGGTGTCGGAGGATGGTGGTTGTCGTTTCAGATGATTACCTGGAAAGCGATGAATGTGATTTTCAGACCAAATTTGCTCTTAGTCTTTCCCCAGGTAAGATTTCACAAATACCCCATTTAAAATTGCTTATCAACATTATAATTTTAATTACAGTAGCATCTGAAGCTCCAGCTGAGATCAGTGGGCACTGTACTGTTGGGCTCTGCACAAATGCAAAATGAGGGGTAGTCTCAGATGTGTTTAAATAAATTAGATAAATACGGGTGAGAAAGGAGAAAATAAATAACTGAGAAGTTACAGAACAGGTAACTCAGTCTCAGACCTGGGTTCTCACCACTGACCTACCTTTCACGTGCGCAAAAGTCCACCCAGGCCTGGGGCTTGCCCTGGGTATGATGTCCTTCACTAAGCAAACAGTCATTTGTCACTATTAGAAGCAGCCATTAAAACTCATGGTGGCTTTATAGTTTTGTTGTGCAGGCAGGGACCTGGACTTGGTTCCTTGCCCTGCTGTTGACCTTCTGCATGACCGCGAGCGAGAAGCTTTTCTGTCTGTGCTTCAGTGCTTCAGCTGTCAAGTGGGCTAATGCTGCCTGCTTCAGAGACATTGTAGCTGCATGTCAGGCTTGTGAAGTGCTTCAGGATTCATATGAGAAATATGCTACTAAAAAGTATTATAATAAAATTAGGGTGTGAGTAAATGCTGGGAATAGGGTAGCAACTAGCAAACACACAGCTTTTTGCAGAGATGCTTGAGTATTGTGGATAGGTAAACAAAATATGGAATGAATGTTCAGCTTGGATTGGAAAAATCTGTTACATATTTTGTTCTGAATTGAAAAGCCATCAGATTACTTCTGTCAAGTCTGTTCAGATTGCTTTTCTCTAGCCACTAGCTATTCTACACTTGAGTATGTTGCTGGGGAGAAAGTGCAGCATAGCCTAACAGTATGGAGCATACACAATATCAGTAGGAGTGTCTGCACATAAAATCTCTTTTCTAGATGAGGTATCTGACATGGTATTATAAGTGACATGCCAGAGGTTACGCTGGAAGCCAGTGGCAGAGCTAGGAATTGGCTTCATCTTCCTTGACACAATAGTTTCATATGATGGCCATTAATCCATTGAAAGCCCCTAGCATGTTGCATCAGCCCTCAGTCATCAAGACTTGTAGCAAAGTCCTTTTAGTTCTTCACCAGTTTTTTTGTTGGCGTCATACCTTTCATTAGAACATCAGGAAAAGAAATGTCTGTTCATATGTAATGACCTGAGCTCTTCCGGTAAAAACACGCCTGTAATTACAGGCTTACAGAAATCAGAGTTCCCTGTTTGCGTAAGCTAACTGGTGCACAGAGAGGCTTGGTGGCAAGTTCTGGGAGCTCCACAGATTACTTAAGCATCTGCTGCAGTTACAAAACCTTGGTTATTTGCCTCATCCAGGTCTCAGCACCATCACTTGCGCTGGGCAGCATGGTTCAGCTAGTAGTAGGTATCCCTGTGGAGAATTACAAGGGGAGAGGCTCCTTTTTAGAAGAGCTGCACCTTCCAGCAGTAGCATTCACAGGGAAAGTTGTCTCATCTTGTGCATGCCTCAAAAAAAGCAGTTCGTGTTAGCAGAGTGCTTCCTTGCCGCCCCTTGTTGGGTAACATCTGCAGCCTGAGTAAATCAGGGTAGAGAAACGGAGGTAACCCAGTGAAGCT
The DNA here is from genome assembly GCF_023638135.1 of Falco biarmicus. Taxonomy (NCBI): domain Eukaryota; kingdom Metazoa; phylum Chordata; class Aves; order Falconiformes; family Falconidae; genus Falco; species Falco biarmicus. The sequence goes on along the minus strand of NC_079291.1, from coordinate 56,899,283 downwards.
GGCCAGCTAGAAGCAGGTTAATCTCAGAATTTTCTCTTCATACACACCTGGAAGTAGTTAGAACTGTATACTCCCTTTTGTGTTCCGCAAGGAACTGCACTCTGTTGGTTTTTATCTGCAGTACGTGAGGCCTTTATCACTCCCAGCTGGGATCAGCGCAAGCTGCCCTACGCATGCTGGACAGGGCCCTGCTGCGTGTTGGAGAGAGATGTTCTTAGCAGAGGGCTTGGGATCCAGGAACTTGCTCTCCAGGGTGAGAGCTGGTTGCATTATAATGAGATGACACACCATCAGGAGCAAACCTGGATCTTGTGATGTGTGTGCTGTGGTGGGGAGAGAATGGAGACAGGATCTGACTGTGGCTCTGAGTAACCCTCTGCCTGTGTGACCTGTCTTTCAGGTGCTCGTCTCAAACGGCTCATTCCAGTCAAGTGCAAAACCATGAAGAACGAGTTTCCAAGTATCTTACGGTTCATTACGATTTGTGATTACACCAATCCTTGCACCAAAAAATGGTTCTGGACGAGACTAGCAAAATCCCTCTTGCTGCCCTGATGCAAAGTCATGAGAGCTAGGTGCTTCCTGGTAATCCACCCTGGCTGTGCCTTCGGACCGTGGTGGTGTTCACGCAGGGTCTTTTACCGCTTCAGAACCTGGATCCTTGCAGTTGGTGTTTGGAGCCTGCAATGGGGAGCAAAGAATTTTCTCTAGCACTTTTTCATAAGTCGGAAGGGGAAGTAAAGCAACTGCGTGGGTGTTCCTGTTTAAGTCAATGAGCGACAGCATCCAGCATTTTGTGTAGTAAACACTTTAACTGAAAATACAGAAAATATATTTAAAGACTGAGTGTCTAATACAAGAAGGCTCTATTGTAAGCAGTTAATAAGACTTAGAGCCTCAAACCACAGGTTTTCTTAAATGTTTTCTATTATTTTAAGAGCTGTTTAATGGCTATAGTAACACCTAGGGTTGGTGGTTATTTTTTTTTAGTTTCCAGTGAAATCCCCTGGCTGCCCAGTGGTATGCAGATCTGAGGTTTCAGACTTCTGTTTCTTGCTTTGTGAATGGCCAGTGCTATGAGAATGACTGATTTTGGTGCCCAGCCTGCCCTGCCAGGGCCGATGTCCCCTGCCCAGCGCTGGAGCCCCACTGCTGGGCAGCACAGGGGAATGCGGGTGGGCTCTCCCCAGCCCGCGCTGGTTCTGAGGGCAGACAGTCTCCTTCGGTCCTTGTTTTGAGAAAAGCAGAAGCCTATTTTAATTGTTAAAGCACTGCAAAGGAATGAATGGGTTTCCCATTGTCTTTAGCAATATCTGCAGAATTAGAGCAATTATCCATGTAGTTATAACTAATGCAGAATTACTGAGCTTGATTTATTTTCTGTGGACATTTTCCTCCTCAAGGTATACTGCAATATTCCTGTCTTGTGTTCATTTACAGGGTAAATCCCTTGTCACTAGTGTTTTCTCAGGCAGTCCCTCAGATTTACTCTAAGCGGGGTTTTTTTGTTCATTGACAGCAAGAAATGTAAGGAAAGGCATGCTCTTGTACCGTGTTGGTCATGTCTGTCTCTGTTCAGGCCACATTTGATTAAATGACCTTATACTAGTGTTTTATATTCCCAGATCTTATTAAATATAGAGTCTTTTGTAGAAATTCAGTCTTAAAATAATGTATTTTCAGTGAAAGTCCTTGCTATGCAAAGTGCAGGCTGCTATTGCTCATTGACTTGACCAGGAACCGAGCTGTGCACCTAAGTGGGTCCAGATCTTAAATTGTTTCACCTTCAAAAGCCTTCCAAAACACATCAGCTTTTGGGATGCCTCAAAGGTACAGGGATAAATACTGAATTAAGAGCGTATTAAATTGTCAATTGGTCTGTTTAAAATATAAAGGTTAATGTTACATTAATAGGAAAGAGCATATTTTAATTAACGGCCACAATAATCACTGTATTTCTGTGACTAAGACTAGTGGCAACATTGATACTGCTCTGCTTGTTAGATTTAGCCCTGAATACTGCAGTGACTAGTGGATCTCATCAGTTCTCAATACTTGGGGGTGAGGGGCAAGGGTTCTGCCCAAAGTAGCATTCTGAAGTGACCTGTTGGTGTATTAAACAGATTTACAGTAAATATTTACTTTCTAAATTGGGAAGAGAGGAATCTTGCTTATGTATCTGCTTGAACTCTGCCACTTTGTTCATTACTTCAGCCACTGACTCATGTTGATTTTTCAGCTTAATGTTTTACTAGTTTACATTTTGAAGGTTGCATTTGGATGTGATTTTATTTTATTTTTTTAAAGGATTTGTTTTAAAGCATTACCAGGGCTGAGGTGCAGACGGAAATGCAGGCTCATGCCTTTCCCTCCCTATCAATGAATGGTCCCTTACCAGTACGTGCTGCACAGTCCCGTCCACGCGTGGCTGTGGGTTCCTCCTGGCTGACAGCCCGTGGCCCGAACACGGTGAAGCCTGTTCACGCACATCACGTTGGCATCAGGGGCCGTTGCTGGATAGGCTGAGCTGGGTGTTTTTCAGTCCCTCCTACAAATATAACTGCTGCCATCGTGCCAAGGTGACGTTTGCACCTTTCTGTCTTGCTAGAACAAGTGAGAAGTCTGTAGGCATGGGAGGAGAAAAGTTAAGCTGATGAGGGGTTTCTGAATAGCTTGTCTTCATGTCCTGTTGCCCTCAGGCCTCTCCTGCAGAAGCCGAGACAGCTGCTTGCCTCGGGGTTTCTACATAATTGTTAAATGTTAATTACTGAAGAGTTTCTGGAGGCTGCTTGATCCCCAGGCGCTCCCGGGGCTCAGTGAATTCTCATACTCTGGAGTGTCTATAAACATTAATTATGGGTCATTATTCGCAGGACCAAACCAGATTCCTCTAGTTTGGAGAGCTGAAAGGGCTGTGGTAACTAATTAGCGGGGAGCCCAGGCAGAGGCAGCGGCTCTGCAGACGCTAGAGGGAAGCAATGGCCCATGCTGGCACCCCGGGAGGGCTCCTGCCTGCGGGGTGGGATGGAGGAGGCGGCAGGCATGGACCCGGGTCTGGGGTGGAGGAAAGGGGAGTGGGGTTTTTTCCTCTGCCCGTTGCACCCTTTTCTAGGAGGCTATACCAAAACTAGCGAGATTTTTTGGCAGAATGAACCTTGTGCAGTGTCTTCTGCGTGAGTCCTGATGGGTGGTTTGGGACATGGGGTGTTGCAAATGATGAAATAAAAAATAGCAGCAAAAATAATGTTTGTAATAGATGATCTGGTGGTTGCCAAATAGGGAAGGTGCTGCTTCTGGAAGGGAAAGCAAAAAGAAGAGCTGAATTTGTAAATTTGATGTCCAGTAGATAAGTGGAATATTCCAATTAATCATGAAAGATGTCTGTGCTTCGGTGGGATCTTGTTACCACCCTGCCCCCTGTGCCCTGGCCCTTCTGTGTGCCTGGTTGGAGTGCTGGGCAAGCATCACTCTTGTTGGACTGTTGCTTTATTACAAGCAGTTACAATTTGTCTTACAGGTTAAAATAATTATTTTGGGGTAAAGCGAGGTAACAGCCCTAACACATAAAATATGTGCTTTACATATGTATCCTCTAGAGTTTATGCACTTCTGATATTTTCATATCTGTCTTGTCATGGTAAATTGATGAAGTGTGACATCTATGACTAATATAAAATCTAGGTATTGCGAGCACATTTCAGTGGCAGTGGTAGTTCTCCTCCCCTATTTCATGCTCAGTGGAAGGTCAAAATCTTAAACACCTTTAAGAAAGGGAATTACAAAACTGTGCTGTTACTGGGGGTTTTTTATTTTTGTTTCTTTCCCTCTCTGAAATTGTCCTAGATTAATCTGTTGGTACCAAATTGCTTATTTTTATACATATACATTTATATTTATATTACTTTCTATCCTAATACAAATCTGTAGAAAAACATGTGCTGTATAGCCATTCTGAAGATAGGCAATGATTTTGTAGTTTTTCCTCCTCAAAACCCCAAACTTTCGCTACTTTTGAAAGCATTTTAAAATAAAGAATTACAATGCAGCAGGCTGAAAGTACTTCTTGGGCATAAGAAAATAAATATTGGATCTCAAAGTGAAGTGTTAGTAAGAAATTATATGAGCTAGTTCTTTTTTATTTCTTCATGTTTTGCCTAAACAGCTTCCTCAGAGGGGGTTTTTGGCCATGCCTGGGAGAGGGAGAGTTTTGTCATGCCAGGAGGAAAATTGTCAAGGAATTGTACTTCAGATGTGTGGTTCCTCTCCAGGTCTCATTTTTGGCTTTGCCATTTGTGTCTGTCACCGTCCTGGACTTGCTCCAGCCCTAGTACCCAACAGGCTGGAGGGGATGGAGCCGGGGCTTGCTCTGCCCGTGCCTGGCGAGCAGGGATGCCGGGCCGTTAGCTCCTGCTCTGCATCCTTTCTAGAGGCCCCGGCAGGGGATATATTGCAGTGCGGCGATCTGGAGGAATTTGCCAGCTTTATTTCCTTTGGCTCCGAGTCAGTCCAAGCCAGGGAAATAACTTACAAACCCAGCAGCTGTCAGGCCAAGGCCCTGCCACAGGAAGAGATGAAGGATCACTGAATCATAGAAGTGTTGGTTGGAAGGAATTTGTGGAGGTCAAGGACGAGCTGCACTTCACAACAGGAGGCTATACGCTAAGCCACTTGTGGGACAATATCCCCTACAAAGTATATGAAGTAATGTCTTTGCTATGGCTACTATGAGTGAACATATGGACAGTGATATGGAAACCATCCCTGAACATACTCCGCTAGATAGAAATCGCTGGCGAGAGCAGCCTGCCAGGAGAGTCACAGAATCACAGAATGGTTTGGGCTAGAAGGGACCTTAAAGATCATCTAGTTCCAGCCTCTCTGCCATTCCACTACACCAGGTTGCTCAAAGCCCTGTCCAGCTGGGCCTTGAACACCTCCAGGGATGGGGTATCCACAGCTTCTCTGGAGTCCCACTCCTAGAAGTGCTGGCATCCCATCAGTTTCAGTGCCGCTTTACTCCACTCACCTGTTTGCCTGTTTTTGAGCAGTTAATGGGTTTTGCCCTTATCTGAGCGTGAGTGTACCTCCGAGTCAGGTGGGATCAGGGGGTCCAGCACAGGAGCTCTTTCCTAGCTGTCATTCCTCTTGTGCTAAAGAAATATTCCCGGTCCTCCATTTCACTTTGATGCAGGAACATCGGTGCCATTTCCTCGTTTACTGGAGGACAGCATTTACCTGGTGAAATTCAGTAACCACTGCCGAATGTTCTAAGCTTCAAGGGTGGAGGGTGAGAGATGAAATATTGCCCCTCGATGGATCAAATTCTGTTCTTCATTACACTGACACGAGAAGAGTTGCTTTATCACCATTGAGGCACTGATTGGTGCAGAGGGCACATTTACAGGAAGAAAATTAGGACACGGAAGAAAATGCAATTATGTATAAAAAATGGCTGGGAAAAATGTTGTTTGAGCATTCTGGAAACATATTGTAATAAGGCAATAAAAAGAAACAAACCCCACAAGTTTCACATTACTGGAAAGCATGTTAATAGAGCTTATTAAAAAGCACCTCTGTCAGACCTGTTGAGGTTTTACCAGACATGTGCTGTGTACAAATAGTTCGCTAAAAGGTAATTTTCTCTTAAGTGCTACGTTATAATAATTTTTGGTTCAGCTGATCCCCAGTAGGATTCTGAGATTACTTTAAACCCAATCAAACTCCTAGACAAGCAGTATGGAGCCTGGCCTGGAAAACTTGTTTATTTTGTAGCAAAATATGCAGGCAGGAGAATGAATATTGTATCCACTCCGGAGCTGAGCTGCTCTGCAAAGGTTTAATTAATTGAAGGTGTATTTAAGTTTTAAGCTGTTGTGAGGTCTGATTTACAAACAACACATTTTCTGTTCCTGTAGCAGAACCTGGCTTCAGCTGACAAAGCTGATCGCACAGTGGCAGAGGTTGGGGCAGTCTGTGCCCACCAGCCAGTGGTTTCTTCTCTCTCAGCTGGGTAAGATGGTTTCTACCAGGGCATGTTGTGATGCACCAGCAGCTGTGAACTGCTGTCCTGTGCTGTGTGGGATGCATCCCTTCAGTTCAGAGCATGAACATTTCATGAGCTGCACCTGGAGTTTCTCCTGGCTGGCAGCCAGCAGAGGGGCCTTAATTCCAATGTCGCCGATTCCTAAGTTGGGGTCTGGTGGGGCAGGCCTGGAAGGAGGGAACGATGTCACTGTCCGTGAAACACGTCTTTTTACAAAAGGTTGCTTGGAACTTTTTTCCTCCTCTTGTTTCACACCCGCCTTCCTGCTGCCCTGCAGTGCAGTGTCTGGAGCTGAGCCCGAGGACAGCATGGTTGCTCTGTGCTGCACTTTCAAGCCTTCCCTTTCTAGCAAACGTGGCCCCCCCCGGGTGAGAAGGCAGGTGGCAGATGGCTGGTAGCACAGCCACACTGGGAGGAACGTGCCAGGGTTTCCTCAACAGCCAAGCATCCAGATTCTTCCTGGACCAGGCAGATTTCGTACAGCTCTCAGCCCTACCACGTGGGGAAAGGGCAAAGGAGTGCTCCAGGCTGGGTGCCAGCCTGTGGGGGAAAGGTTCAGTGGGTCCTGCTGGCTCGTAAGGTGGGTGGCTGCTCGTTTCACCTGTGCTGAGGGTGCAGGAGGGCTCTGTGGAGGAAGCAGCCGGCAAGACGGTGCAGGACCAGGAGGAGAATCCTTGCTCCAAGTACAGTGAGAACAACACTACGAATCTTGCCTGGTTTATTAACGAAATCAAAGTCAGGAGGCTAAGAAAGAGACCTTTATCCACTGTTGAGGAGGCTGCAGTTAGAAAAAGGATGGACTCACGGGAAATATGGTCAGCCAAATGTGGGGGTTACGATGAAGTGAACTTTCACAAAGTTTTTGCAGCATTTTTCTGGCTCTAATATTCAGTTATGTTCGCCTTCTGTTTGTGTCAGCAGAACGAAATGTAAAAGCCACAATTCCTTAGGTGCTTAACTGCTTCTGTGCCAGTTTACAATCTGCTGCCTCAGAAACAAAAAATACCATTCAGGAGGGGAAAACTGGGTAAGTGAACCCGAAGGTCCATGTGTCATTCCCTGCCCTGCTGGAGCCATGGCAGACCCTGCGGACTGCTTTACAACAACATTTCTGGAAGTATTAAGAAATCAGGTGACTGACTTAAAACTACTGAATCATCAAAGATTAGTGTTTGATTTTTGGCAGCACTTGGCAGACACCCCCAACGGAAATATACATGGAAATGAGATTTAAACTGCTTTGAGCTGAAGACTAAAATGGACATTGGCCTTAAAATGTCAGTGCCTCAGCATCTCTAAAACCTCACATGAGTATACAAAGAACATTATTTTTCAGTATCAGTAAAGGGCTTTTGAGCTCTTTAGAAAGAAAGGCAAAGAAGAGAAGCATCACATTTTTTACTGTAAAGCTATTTAGTCTAAAAATGAATATTCCCTGTTTTTCCTAACAGTTATTATTTAGCCTCCTTGGTGACTTAAGCTCTCCTAGCACTGCATCTGGCATCTGCTTAGCTGCATTGTTTTATTGAGCATCAGGAATGGAAGCTTTTAAGATTTTCTATTTGGGCTCTCAGAAATCTCGCCTCATCAGCATGCTGCTCTCGGCAGACGGGTTTTTCTTCAGCTCCAAGACATGCATATTGATCAGTCATTTTCTTTTGTTACCTAGCATCCTGTCATCGATTTTAATTGTTTGGTATTGAAGAGGAAGCATTCAGTACACGTAGAATTACCAACTATGAAATTTTGCTTTCCACACCTTTTGCCAGACAGTGCCCACAGCTAAGCCCTTAGGAGCTATGGATCTCTCTCTCTCAGCTAGCAATCTGCACAAATTATGCAGCAGTCAATTTTTCTCTATTACATCAATTTCTGATTCTGTGTGACAGCTTTCCCTGCCGTATGATTTCACACTTCAGTGGTTTGTTTCAGAGGTGCCATGTGGGTTTTTTAATTTTTCACAGGGGTGGTGGTGGTAATCCATTTAATTTGCAGATACCTTACTTGTGTCTTCCTGGTTCTCCTTTCCTACTGCTGTCCTTCAGAGATTTGTACAACTTCAAGCAACTCCTAGTTTCCTCTTGTGGCTCCTCTCTGGCTCCTCATCAGCCCACAGGGCTGCTCCTGGCCTGTTCCCTGAAGCTTGCTCTCCTGCTGCTGAACTGGAACAGCTTCTCTAAGATGAAACTGTAGCTTGGTAGTATACCTAATAGAGAGAGGAATCTTCTCATCCCCATGGTGCAAAATACCAAAGCTGGGAGCTGGTGTGATTCATTAACTCTTCTCCACTTTCCCCGGCAGAATATCTTCTTACACTTAGATTGTTCCCATCTTTTAAAAACATTCCTGCACTCTTGGAGGGCTTTCATTACAAATATTTCCTGAAGGCTCTGTATGTAAAGACCTTGGTTGTCTCCTACTGTCTCTCATTCTAGGTTTTCCTTTACTTTAGATACACAAAAAGGATCCTATTTTTAGCAGCCAGCAGTCAATGACACAGGAATTCATGAGTAAGGAAGGAAAGGATGTGAACTATCCAAATAGATTTTTTTTCAGATGAGATCTCTATACATTCCTATTGCCATCGTAATAAGCTATGAGTCACTGTTACACTGAACTATTACACTATTATTGTAAACTCATGTCATTAGAATCTGCTAATGTGAACCACTAACCTCGCCTGGCCTCAGCTTACCTGGGTTCAAGAAGATATTGGCCGTTTATAAGGATAAGAACAATATTCCCTCACAAATCTTATTCCCAGATAGCAAGAAGTGAACAAAACCTTATTCAATCCTATCTTTCTATTCCTAGGGTTTCTCTTCTCATTGCCTTTTAAGAGAATTCATGTTGCTTCACTGTAATGTCACACAAGATGTTTTATTTCTTCAAAGTTTGCCAGCTGTAAACTGGGCCCATGCACTCCCAGATGACAGAGTACCCATGCTGTACCACCTTGAGAGAAGCAATGTTTCCTCCAAAAGCTGCTTTCTGTGTTCAGTCCTGCCATGGCCATCCCTCAGGAGATTTAAGTACCCAGGGACACTTGGGCCTTCCCTGCTGCAACAGGATCTTCTCTGGCATTGCTAAACTGATTTCTGTCAGGAGTTATGTGCTGACTGAATATTTTTCTAGGAGAGTTTTGTGTAACAATAAAGAGTCCAAAATGGTCTTGAATACACACACAAAGCTTTGCGTAATGGAACCAACAGTCCTTGGCCACCCTGCACCAACTGCAAAAGAGGAGTCAGGCCAGGTGTACCTGCTTGTCTGTCAGGGTCTGGATGCTTGCATCAGGCTTATTTTGCGCTTTCAGCAATGAGTGAAAAGGCTCTGAAACACATTCTCAACCCCTCTGTCCTGCTCAGCTGCTTAGAAATGCTTCATAATGGAGATTTACCCTCCACAGAAAAGGCCAGTGGGAAAACTTTTCTGTCCTTAGAAGCTTTGACATTCCCAGGGCGAAAGGAGGTGTGGGCATGTGAAGTGTCTTTCATCAGCTTCTGTAAAGACAAAGCAGTATGAAGAAAGCATTATTGTAAACCAGAGCAGATCAAGAGCTGATTACTAAACTCTGGTTCAGGTATGTGGTAATCAAGATCTTGTTATAATTATTTTCTAAACCTAGCACTGATTTTATATTAGATTTGAAGGAGGCAGCAGCTATAGTTTGTTACAGAGAGGGTTAACTGGCTTTCAGTTTGTACACTAAAAAATCATAAACTTAGAAGAAAAGAGTAAAAAGAAAAAACATGTCTTGATCCTAAGCTCTTCACTTGTTCCCTGGAGCTTAAAATCAGGGGATATTTTCAGTGGAGGAAGTAAGAGAACAGCACAACATTTCTGTTGAGGGGCAGTGGTGATGGGATAAGAAGTGTGTTTGCAGAGCGAAAGCTGGTTTCAGTAAACATGCTGTGAGAACCAGAATTCACCTGTTAAAACCGGGCCTTCAGCTACTTGACTTCAAAGTGACCTCAAAGGTGAATTTAAATGACTTAGCACGCCTGCACTCAATGACGGGGCGGAGATACATGGTAGTACACAGGATCACTTACAAAAACCTGCTGGTGTGGTTTAGACTGGCATTTGGCTTATGTTTTGAAAACAACTGTTATTAAAAACTTACCCCAGTTGGAGGGTTTTAAATCACTCCTCCTTCCTCCATGGCATGGTCCTTGCCTTATTTCTCAAAACCCAAAGTAAAGCTGCCAGGAGAAATCCCCAGAGATAAAGTCAGCTGGAGAGGAAATTGCCTTGTACTTTGTTAAATAATCAGCTGCTGTTTGATAGAGTAAGGTCCCTTCAATAAATCTGGAAGTGTTTCCATAAAGCAAGAATAGCGGGCAAATTTTGCAGTGAAACAAGGGCAGGCATTCCACTTGCCGACATGCGCTTGGCCCTATTCTAAATGCAATAAGACAGGCATTGTTGGGCTCCCCCTCGCTTTAGCAAACCATGGCCGTACCAAGCAGTTCAATAAGCACATTAACTGCTATTGCTGGCAAGAATCATGGTAGCTAATGCATAGTCACTTACAAACAGCAGTTTATGATGCCTTAAAAAGCCTTTAACTAGAAACGCAGCAACAAATGCCATGGCCTCAAACACTACTGAACTGTGTCAGCAAATGCTTCTGTGTGGCTGTTCCAAAAAAGCAACTTTGCCTTGAACTATAACAAGAAGAAAATTATTCTATGTGAATAGAAAGATGAAATCTGCAGTGCCTCAATATGCAAACTAGAGTTTAGACTAGTTTTGTACAACCCAAGTGTAAGTGAAGTTTATGTTCACACTAGCGATGATGATAAAATATATCAACCGTCAAGGATCCTTTACAGGCACTAAAGCTAGTATCATCTGTGTACTGAGGATTAGAATCACCAATCTATGTATTAAACATCAGTTCTATGATAGCCAATATTACATGAATGGGGAAAAAAAAGGGTAAAGAGCTGGACAGCACCCAGTAATCAGCAGTTGGCCCACAAAGGCAGGAAACCATGTACCTTATAAGAATGAAAGCATTTTGTGCATGGATCGTGTGCCTGTTGTGCTTGCAGGTGCCAGAAGAAAGCCTTTACTTTGCAGCAAAATCAATGGGAGGAGGGCACCGCCTGCTCTAATCACTGTGGTGTTTTCCTGGAAGTCAAAAATCAGGGGAAACCCAGCTCTGAGACTTTCTCAGATTGCAGCCTTCCTACTTGAAAGACATTTGGATTTTTTCCACTTCTCAGTCTCCTGTAAAGCCTGGTCCACAGCGGAAGTGGATGCATGAGGAAACTGCTTTTCCACTTCAGATTTCTACTAAAACTTCTTATTATTACAACAAACCACTGGATTCAGCAGCACTACTTCATAGGCTGTTTTATAAATACAGGCATCACCTCTGCCCTGATGAGCTTACAACCTACACAAACTAGACAAAATAAAGCAAATTGGGAAGAGTAGCATAAGCAGAATATTAACAATGAAAAAGGAGAAGATGCTGCTTGGAGATCTGAAGTGGACTAAGGATTAAGACCTTTGTGGAAACTCCATTTTTTCATCCCTCAACAGATGCAGGTTAAACCAACATGCTGAATGAATGAATGCAACAGCAATGCCTGTCTTTTGAGGGCCCCAAAATGCTGATTTCATTTAAAAAATAATACAAAATTTGTGGGACCTGGATTCTATGTGAATGAGAGATTTTGGCTTAAAAATGTGGAAGTGCATTTTTCATGGCAGAGCTGGAAAACTAAAATACAGCATTCATCTGTGTATGTTCATGTGGCTGCTGGTGGTCTTGTCAGTGCACTTGTTAAATTTTAATTTAGATCAAAGTCTGTGCTAATTCTTAAAGAACAAGGCTCATTGTGGACCTAATCCTGCCCTACTGATCTAAATCAATAGAGTTTTAGCATTGTCTTCAGGGGGAGGATTTTTGGTCCAAAATAAGAGAATTAAAAATATGGTTCTGATTTAAAAAACACTGTGGTAAAATTAAGCATATATAAGTCTTTCTTTGTTGTTGATGCCTGGCTCAGATCCATTTTTAAAATGCTGTTAGCTATCAGAAATATGACGCTGGCTACCCAAGTGCATGCTCTGGGGTAAAACCTGTTTTTAATTGCTGTATAAACTCCTTTTATAACATGGTTATAAGATCACAGAGACAGTTCTGAGCAGTAATTAAAGCATATTTAGCAAATATTAAAAATCGCTCAGCAGAGGAATGTTTAACACAGACAAGCAGGAAAAACAAACAGCTTTTCAGTTGAAAGCTCTGCCTTATGACAGAGACCATCGTTGTTCAGTGCCTGCAGCGCAGCAAGCGAGATGGGACTGTGGGCCTCTTGCTTCTGTAGGACAAAAAAAAAAAAAAAAAAAAAAAAAAAAAAGAGTAGGAGGAGGGAGTTAGTGTCCTGTGTTAGGTAGCACAAGTGAAATACTGGACTCAGAACTCAGAGGATGCATTTGGCAGGGTACACTGGCCCTCTACAAAGCCTAGTTCATCAGAGGCATCTCAGGAATTTGTCCTAATAAGCTAAAAATATGTATAACTGATGTTCTTTGAGTCACAGTAGTGCCTGACATTGAGCTACAAGAAGAATAGTGACTGACAAAGAGGAATGAAACCTGATGAAGAGCTTCCCAGTCAGCTTTCCTGATGGTTACTATCGTGCTGGGTGACAGTGAGAGATGCACCATTTCATCTCTTTTTATGTTGGAAAAAACGATCAGATCCCCAAACTGCAAACACTTTAACAGCATCCCTCATGGGTTCATGGTACCAGTTAGCCTCACATTCCTTACTCTTTTAATCGGATTTCCTCCCCTCCCCTGACCACCCGATGTACTTCTGAATGCATCCAAATCAACAAAGCTCCAGCTACAAACTTGTGGGCTGTGACCCATAGGATAAGGGTGTTGGACATACCCCAGGAGTGTTGAATTTACAGTGTGGAGCAAGCAGAAGCATTCAGCAGCTGGGAAACCGGAGAATTGCTCATCTTCAGAGGCAGTGAGGAGAAAACCCGACCTCCCGATCCCTCCATACCCATCATAACCCCGGGAACTATTTTTAAACACGGAATGTGGATCCCTGAAGCGCCTGGGCTGGGCTCCACACCTGCTCACCACAGGGCCGTGGTCAGTAGGGAAACGGAGACGGGTGGCAGTGGTTTGGCCCTCTTCGCCTCGGGATTAAAACGTCCCTCCTGGACCAAATCCACACGAGGCTGCGCCATCGCTTTCCACCCTTCTGTCCGGTGGGTTCCAATGTGTCCAGCGCACATTCCAAGGCTGCCACAGCGGCCAGCTGTCACCACGTTTGGGAGAAGGGCTGCTGGCACACCGCGCCCGGGGCCACTTGCCTCCCGCCGGGCTGGGACACCCCTCACGGCAGGCGCAGCCCCGGCCGCCTCTTCCCGCCGCTCCCCGGCCTTCGCTCCCGGCCCCGACCGCAGGCCTCTCAGGCGAAGGGACCCTGGAGAAGGACACGATGCGATTGACAAGTTACCCCGCCAATGGGTGCTGCGGGTTCAGCCGTTGGCAGCCAATTGCAGCCCGCAAAAGGTCTTAGGCCAGCAGCCCCTCCCGCCTCCTGGCTGAGGGAGGGGAAGATGTGGGCAGCCGCCATCTTGTGTGTGGCATCCCCGCCCTTCCCTTTCCCTTCCTTAAGGGCTCTCCCTTTAGCCGTCCTGCTTTCGGCAGCGCTCCGTACCGACCCATCCCCCAAGACCGGTGACGGCAGTCAAATAAACTGTGGTGGTGTGGCGGCGGCGGCTGCGGCGGCGCGCCACGCTCAAGATGGCGGCGGGCGGCGCCCTGCGGTGGAGGGCGGGGCGTGCGCGCGGCGGCGTGCGCGGGTGACGTCAGGGCGCTCTGGGCATGGGCAGGTGGAGGGAGCAGGCAAAGTTTGGCCGGTGGTAGCGGCAGGCGGCGGCGGAGGCGGCGGGGCTGCGGGTGCCGCTGCCGGCGGGGTCTTGGCTGGGGGTCGGGGCAGCCGGGCCGCACGGGGCAGCGCAGCGCCTCTCCGCTCCCTCGCTCCTGCGTGGCACTCCCCCTCGCGGTGCGGAGGGCGGGCGGGCGGCGGGCGCGGCGCGGCCATGGCCGAGGACCCCAGCGCGCTGCCCTGGTCCATCAACAAGGATGACTACGAGCTGCAGGAGGTTATCGGTGAGCGGCCGGCGCGGCGGGATGGGACGGGGGCGCCCGGCCCCCACCCGCTGTCTGTGCGCACGGCGGGGCGGGTGGGGGGTGCGGGGCGCCCCCTCGCTGAGGGGCGTGTGTGTGTCCCTCCGCCGAGGGCACCGTGGGCAGCCTGGCCCCCCTCAGCTGGGGGGTACTGTCACCCCACCCCCACCCCTCCCCGCTGAGTGGGTTGATACGTGTGTGTGTGTGGAGGCTGTGCGGGGCTCTGCCCCCTGTCCCAGGGGTGTGAGGGTCCAAGAGGCCGCTTGACAGAGGGGGGGTCTGCCCCTTTTCGCGAGGGAGGTATGTGCTCGGGGTGTCTGCCCCCCTCCCCGGTCCAGGGGGGGTGCGTGCGGGTCGTGTCCCCCCGCCGTGGGGGGTGCGTGGTCAGGGAGGGGCTGGGGGCCCCCGCGGCTGCAGCCTGGCCGGAGGTGCGGGGGTTGCGGGGTCTCCCCTCCTCACGCGTGTGCGGGACCCGCAGCGGCGGGTGCGGGTCTGCCCCGTCCCCAGCAGAGGCTTGGGGTAGCTGGGGGGCACCCCCTGGCAGGGGGCTCATCTCCAGCCTCTGCCGGCCCTGTCTGGGGGGGGGGGGCGGCGCGGGTACCCTCACGCCGGGCACGGAGCGGGATGGGGGTCCGCGCTGTGGGGGCTCCTCTGTGCCCGTCACCGGGCGGGTTCGATGCGGTGGGCATGAGGTGGTCTGCAGGAGCCAACTCCGCTGCTGACATGGGCTCTCCCTTTCTGGGGCACCCCCATTCATTTCGGGGGACGACTCCTCTCAGCACTTCGGGAGCCCCGTGTTGCTTTGGTCCGCGCAGGGGACGGAGGGTTTTGTAGTGGCACCGAACAAGCCTTTTATCCTGGGTTTTTGCTGCTGCTGTGCATTTTCATTCATTGTCCTCACAGGTCGAGGCCCCAGCCCTTGCTCTCTCCATTAAATGATTTATTTTTTTTTTTCCCCCTTCTCACTCTCTCTTGACTTCAAACTGCACAGTTACCAAAGGCCTCCCGCTGTACTGATTTATTGGCTGTCTCAACCATTTTGTTGGGGTGTGTGTTAGAGGGATATACTGCTCTAGGGCGAGTATGTGACACATCTGAGGTGGTGCCACAGGTGACTCTAAGGTCAGTGCCTCCCGTCTCGCTCTCCGGAGGCACGAAATAAAGCAGGAGGCGGCAGGGCAGGCTCCTGGCCAAAGGCTTTTAGGAAGGAGGTTAATTTTTAGAGTAATCTTTGTGGAGTGCTCTTATTTGAAGTTTATAAATGATGTAGCGCTATCGTGCCCAGGCCTCCCATCCCTGCCTCGTGGGGAGACTTGTTTTCTGTTAAGGAGGGTGGGAGAGTTTGTGAAAATGCTCTTTTAAGAGATTAAATTCTTGGCATTGTTTAAAAGTAGGAAGGAACTAAAGCTGGGGGGTGGTGGTGGAAATCCTTGTTGGAAATTCCTATTGCTCTGTGGGATCAGGCTTTGTCCTCTCCCTTTGCTCGGTGGGAGCTGCAGTGCTTTAGGAAGGTAACAAACTCCCTGTAAAGACAGGAAGGTGTAATCTTACAGATCAACCTTTTAAACCTCCTTTGGAAAATGCGCCCTGGGGAGGATGATGTTCAGCCTCTTTGAGAAGCAGGAGATAAAGGTGCAGGGAGGAAGGGGCAGAACGTGCCACCCCTTTCCCGGGGAAAGGGAACTGGATCTCTGTGTGTAAGAAATTAATTTTTTTTTCTTTCTTTACATTTGAAAGTCTGCAAAGGGGTTCTTTGGTAGCACAAAGCAAGGATTTGAGCTTGAGTACCCAAAGATGGGAGCGAATGGACAATCTGCCTCTTTGTAGCAGGGTGGGATGGGAACAAAAGGGAATGTAAATGCACTTCTGCTCTTAGGAGAACTTGCTGCTGGAGATGCACATCCTATAGCCTCAAAGTATTAGAAGGAGCACAGAGATGTGTCATTGTCTCATGTTAACTGACAACTTGGGGAGAAATCAGAAGTATTTTAATTTCTTTCTCTTCCCTGTCCTTCTGTAAACCGAGGTTCTGGATGTCGCCTGCTCACTGAGAGATTGTGTTGGCATTGTGGTGTGTCATGGAGTGTAGACTGAAACGTGTATATTGCAAACATATGGTTTCTCTTTTTAACTTTCCCATCCCCCGCCGCCGCCGCCCCCCTCCCCAAACATTGGTGTGTCTGCTAGTGTCCTGGATGAATATTTGATGTAGGTTTCTTAGCACATGTATGATTTGTGGGACAAAATGTCACTCATTTAACTGAACTGGACTGCCTTACCTCCTGCTTCATGTCTCCTGCAAACCTCAAGGGTTTTTTTGGTTGTATTTTTTTTTTCTTGAGCTCTCTTTACTTCTGTAGAGCTGTAAAAGTCTATCAGCGGCGAACAAAGAGACGTCCTGGTGTGGAAGGAGATGAACCTTGCACCCGTGCTTTTAAAGGATTTAACTTGTTTCCTGATGAAAACTGTTGCTCTTTAAATTCAGAGTCCACTATTCAGTAGATTGCCAGCTCAGCTATTTTTTCCACACCAGAATAAAGGAAATCCATGTGTAGTTTCATTCCTTAATTTGTATTGGTTTTGCCTGAAAATAGCCATATGTGGCTTCTATTTGACATGGGTGGCTCCATACCGTTTCAGTGCAGGAACTGAAAGAGCAAGTTTTCTACCTGCAAGGAGAACTTCTCCTGTAAAACTGCCTTCCTGGTTCTGGCTAATACTAAAACAAAAAAGGATTACTCAGCACTGGGGGTGACTCATACCATTATAAAGGTATGGATTAATGCTGGTGTTTATTGTGCTTGGTTAGTGTTAATAACTGCTGAGTAGCCTCCTTAGGCTTAAATAATTTCCAGTACACTGAATCAAGGAACCTTGCTCAGGATCAGAACCTGACTTTCATGTCAAAAAGGAGGTGGGATAGAGGAAGCAATTTTATAAAGTATTTCTATGAAATGTACCTCCAGAGTAGCGATAGTCTTTGCAGGTGAGCACCGCCTATGGGGACATCTAAATTTTCACCTAAAAAGAAAAATGTAGTGTGTGCTGGTAGTTGTGGAGGTGGTCTTCTAAGCGTGGATTGCATATAAATCATTGCAGTTGCCTTTTTGAAGCCTGAAAAAAAAAAATTGACCTTATGCTGCTTGTGCTGATCAGATACTTGCACATGTAGGTTCCCTTGAATCTCATAATTCCTGTTGGAAATGCTGGTAGCAGTAAAGTTGGTTGGAACTGGGTCATTCTCATTTTGCTACTTTTTTGGAAAGATGGGAACCCTGCTGGCTGTGGCTGTTTGATTTAGGAGCATCCTCTTTGCTGTGAACAGTCTGTGCCAGAAACAGAAGATAAATTAGAGGTGGGAGTACTCCCTTGCTCTTTTCCTGTGCCCTTTTTCCCCTGACAGATTCCTTCGTAGCGATGAGGACAGTGCAGGCTGCATGAACAGATGTGGTGGGAGTTTCTTATCCCATCAGAAATGAAGCTTAAATTGAAAATTGAAGTTACCGTTTACTGAGTGATTAGTTTTTTTAATGACTGCAGTTCATGTAGCTTTTTGAGTTGGGCTTTGCCTGTGAATGCCATCTTTTGGAGTTGAATATTCAGATTTCCAGCCATCTTCTTTCCAAGCTCTATGTGTGAGCATATGTACACCTGTGTGGGAGAAATTTGTCTTTTGCAGGTATAGAGGAACTTGTTAAAGCTAAGATTTCTGCTTCCCCAAATTGTATCAAAATGTCTGTGGTCACCCATCCATCCATCTTGTGCTTGAGCAGTTATCTCATGTACTGAAAAAGCACTGCCATTGAAAAAGAACAGCCTTTAAGTACTCACCAGGTACCATCAAAGTTTTTGGGTGTAAAAACCAGGCTGAAATGGGATGCTCTTGTCCAATGATAACATTGCAGTCTTTTTTTGGTTTATTTATTTATTTTTTTAAAGCGTGGTGTTGATCTTTACCTGTGAGTCTTATGTGCTAGCTGCAGCCTGTTTCATTTGCCTAACTATTTAAAACCCATTCAAGAAAAATGTTACACTCTATAAAACATAACTGCTTGGGAACTAAATTGAGTGTTTAGACTTCAGTCTTGGTGCCATATGTTTTGTTTTAGCATTTCCTCACGAATTCCCACTCCTCCCCCCAGCCTAGCTAAACAAACTTGATTCCTGCATGGTATTCCCAATATTCAGGCTGGTTAATTCATTTGAAGACTTCCTTTGTGTGCTCACTTGTAAGCTTTTTCCACTTAAAGTTGATAGAAAAGCCTTTTTGTTATTTTGTATTGTGTTAAAACTTACATAAAATTAACATTGAGCAAATGTAGATCTGTTTAAAAAGTTTTTTTTGTAGTCATTTGTATTACTTGGTCTGCTTGGGCACTGGAGTGGGTGATGCTCAGTACCACAATTTCTCAGCTGCTTGGACATAGACAAAGATACCTTCTCGTGTATTCTTGAATGCAACTGAATAGCCAGGTTACTTCTGCATCCAGCATACCTTTCCTTTGAGTACTTGGCACATCTCATTTCTGTAAGACCTTTGATACTATCGCCCTACTAGAATAGGGCTAAATTGAGGTGATCTTCACCTCTTGGGAAGTGAAAGCAAAAAGTGTTTAGTTGTGTGTGTCTTTGTTTAGTATTTCTGTTGTTCTCTGATAGGAAGGAAGATAAAATGCGCAGGGAAGCAGACTGAGGACATTCAAAGCAGAGCAGTGGTGAGAGGCTGGCTGGGAAGAATACATCCTTGTTATCAAAGTGGCATGGCTGCTTGCCTGCTGATTTCAGGGGAGGGCAGAGATGGTTCCCGCTGCTTTCAGCTACTCTGGGGTATTAACAGGAAAAAAAAATCCCAAAACATATGGGATGTTTCATGTGGAAGTAGTTCATGCTTTCCTGTGGTTGGTTTCTATGTGGCAGTTGCTTCCAGTACTTCTAGGTTCGTGCACTGATTAATGCTTTAACACTTTCATTTCTCAAGGATACCATTTAAATAGTTTCAATTCAATGCAATTATTTTGGCTGGTGCTGGGAAATTTGAATGTGCTCTGCTTCTGATGCACACCTGAGGGGTGTATGTGCTGGCTGACAAATGCATGCCTGGGAGGCTTCTTCCTTCTGCAGATGAAGAAATCTTGGAGAGAATCAGCTCTTCCCCAGAACGTTAGTCTGTTTAAACTTGGCAGGATCTATTTTATTTCTGAGTGTTAGCAGCTTGCCCACCAAGTCAGCGTGTAGAGATGTAATCTTTTATTAAAAGTTGGAGCTATTTAAAATGATGGGCAATAACACTGGTTCTTATTGCTAATTGTGTTAGTGAATTGTGAAAAACAGCATTTTGGTCAAATTTTCTTGGAAGATGTCCCCTAAAATGCATGACATCCATCGTAAATCTCTGTAGCAGTAAATTTAGCTGTGGACATGCTAATGGAGCACTTGTAAACTTGGTGTTACTAAAATTTCTTAATAGGGAGAGACAGACTTGAGAGCTTTGTGGGTGTAGAAGAATAGCTGTTGGAGCAGTGGAATTTGGCATTGCAAAGTCTTTGAAATATCAGGATCCTGGGACTTTCCAGATGAATTTAGCCTATTACCCTGCGTTCCCTTTAGAATCAAACAACTGAGATGCAGATGTGAAGAACTTGGCTCTCAAAGTTGCTGCAGTTTCCTGTGACTTCACCTAAGGGAGTTCAGCCTTGACATTTCTAAAAAAACATGAAATGCCATCTATCTTTCTGGCAGTCATGTGGGAAATTCTTGAAGGCAGGGTTAGGTCCCTGTGGCTGACAGGCAGTCCAGACTCTTTACCAGAAGGTCATTGCTCCTGGTCTATGAGAGGAGATGTGGTGCCTCTGTGCAAAATAATGCATATGCTAATAAAGGGAGCCATACTAAGAACAAAATCATACTTGTTTGACTTGAGTAAGACAAGATCACTGTAAGAAATGGTGTAGTACAGCTAAATGACAACAGGGGTACAAGTACCTGACTAGGTCCATGATATTGCTTCAGTACTTCTCATGTTCCTCTTGTGTATAAATACAAGCGAAGCAACTGACCTTAGTGTGGGATTTTGTCAACTCTAAGTTTGAGCCCTTAGGTTGTCTGGGTGTGTTGTTTGCCTTGAAACACTGCTTGTGCCTGAGGTTCTCATATTAATCATCACAGCCTGCATATTCCTTGTTTTTTAACCAGATTATGTGGTCTCATCATGTAGTACAAGCAGGCAGGGATTTGTGGTGATCCAAAAGCAAAAAAGAAAAATCCAGTATTGCTTTTCACACCTACTCATTAGCTACAACATCCAGCAACTTACCCCCCCCCCCCCCCTCCCAAGTCCTTTCTTTTACCACTTCTCAAGGTTCTTAACACAGTGACACATATCAGGTAACAACGATCTTTAAGTAGAAATTACTCTTTTCAAATTAACACAATAGCACGATTTTGCTTGCAATTGAGAGAAATTCCACCCTGAAAAAAAATACTTGGTTGTGTATCAACCTCTACCAATAACACACCTTGCAAAGATTTCTTAGACCTCTTTGTTTCTGCACACTGGGAATTCTGAAGGGGACAGCTATCTTCAAGTCTTAAAGGCTTCACAAGTTGCATTGTGAATGGAGTACAGAGTAAATTCAGAGCAGTGATTCACTTTCTCACCAAATCACCAAATTAGCTGCATCTTCCTTCCACTTCGCATCCATGAAAGTTTTATACAGCTTGTACTGCATGCTTGTGAAACAACACTTTGAAACTCTTACAAGTCAGTTGAATTAAAATGCACTTTTGAGGGAATATAGAAAAGCTCTTCTGAAGGAGGTTTTAATCTCTTGCCAAATTTCAATTTTTTTTTCTCTATCCATTTTGTCTTGAGAGCTACTGTCTTGGGGGTGGGGGAGAGAGAAAAATTTCTTGGTTTATTTCATTTCACTATTTCATGCTAAACTGACTTTATAGCATTCTCCCAAATGGATATTTCCTTCAGGCAGGAAATAAGCCTATGTAAATTCATCCTGGAGAGAAAAGGTACGAGCAGCTGTTAAGGGATAGTGTTGAGTTGAAGTACTTCAGTGATTGTCCCTTACTGTAGTAAATTCTCCTTGGGTTTTGCCAAATTTTTACCGCTTTATAGTCATGAATGGTAATTTAAGCACAGACTTCACTGTTTTTACTGCTAGCACCTTGCTATTAATAAAGCTGTGTGGGAGGATGCTCTGTTTCCTTTTCATCCATCCATGGAATTGTTAATTAAGTTAAAACTGCAGAGTGAAATTTTGACCTTGGAGTACTCCACCTTGCTTCTGGTGAGATCTGACTGAGCTTGTGGCTTGGTCCTGTGGTATCCTCTGCTAGCTTACTGTGTGGAAGAAGTTAAGTTGCCTTTTGTCTTAGAGCAGAGGTAATTGACAAATTTTGCAGCTCATTAGAGGGGAGAGTGTTGTCAAGTAGGAAAATGATTGAAAATACTAGTTGTGAAATTGTATTGATGTGCAGGACGAGCGATTATTGCATCTTGTGGCAATTCAACATGTTTTGTAAAACTGAAATTTTCCTAAATGTTGGATGAAAGCTCTGTAGTTGCTGCTGTACAGTTTGTGAATTTTCATTTTTGATTCATTCTAAGTCAGGTTCTTGCTAATTTCTGATCTTCAGGGGATTTTGAGTCCATTTTATTGGGTTTCAGGGTGCATTCCAGCCCTTCTGAAAAGGAAGCTTTGAAAATGGTGCAGAGCGTAGTGGAAAACGCCATTTGAAAAAGTGAGAAAGCAAGTTAATAGCTGTGGGATGAGAGCACTTACAGACTTTTTCTTAAGAAAATTAGCTGGCCGTGCTTAGAACTGAAAACTGTTGAGGTAAGTGGGGGAGCTGGAACAGCAGTGAGGCATTTCAGGCCATCTCCAGCTTCAGGCAGGCAACACAATGTTAGGTTATCTTGGTGGCTTAAAAACTCATAAATTGAAGACAATGCTTCTTGTCACGAGGTAAACACCTTTCCTGCAAAATCCCCAGGGATGGATTTCATTATGTCAATTTTCAGAACAGAAATGGAAAGCTACTGTTACTTGTTTTGATGAGATGCAGAGCCAGAAAGGACTGTTAAGAGTCATGGAGTCCAGTTCCCTGCTATAGCTGATGCCAAATTGTATAATCCCTATACCAAATTAATGAATGCTTGCGTTTGAAATGGTGCATGGGGGAATTACAGGCACACGTTCTATTAAATGCTCAGACTTCCTTGTGACCCTGTCATCGCTGTATGAAACAGCTGCTTAATGAATTCCCTATGACAGTGGGAAGTAACAATGCCTTCTCTTATGTAGCATGTGTCTATAGCTCAGTGGTTTTTTTTGGTGGTGTTTTTTTTTTTTTTTTTTACACTGCTTGCTTTACATTCAGGCTGTAATCTGCAAGGATACTTCCCAGTGAAGGCATGGAAGAGCTGCAGCTTGGTGTTCGTGCTGTCTCCAAACCTTAAAATATGTTGACTACAAACATCTCTGACTTGTGATTCCTTAAGATCTGCCAGTGGAAAAGAGTCCTTTGGAAACTTGATGGGTTATATGGCCTCACCTGTAAGAACTTTATGTCCTGGGCCACTTCTTTATGAACTTCTTTCCGTTTCTCACCTTGTGAGGTAGAGCACCAAGCAAGTTGAAAGCTGAGGCTGTAAATTCCATCCCTTCACTAAAGTAAAAATTGTCATTGAGGATGCCATGTGGTGTCTAATAAATAACTTGTTATTAACAGCTAAGAAATACCTTGGTATTGACTTCCAGCAAACTGTACTTCACTGAAAAAAGCATCTTGAGCATGAGCTGTTTTCCTGTTGAACAACTCACCAATGCAAATCTTTATTTGAACAGCTGAGAGGCTGGTGGACTAGGAGCCTGAATGTAGTTACTTGTTCGGATCCTAAGGCTCAGGGTGGTTCTCATTACTCTTGGTTAAAGAATGTAATTTTTAACCAGTGGGCTAATCTTGTGTGCTGAACACACTAATAGATGCAGAAAAGACTTACTAGATCAAGTTATTCCCTGAAAAGAAGGGATGATACCCTTTAAGAGAGGACTTATGAGATATTTTAGGTAAATAAGCTTTTAAGTAACCACTGTACTATCAGATATCTGCACTGTATGCAGACAGATTGTTCTGTTTAGTAATTGTCAACTGTAGAAGATATTTTATTTGGCCAGGATTCCACATTTGAGACAGAGTTCAGAGATAAAGGTTGGGAGGGAGGAAAGGAGAGCGCTGGCTTGGCTACCGTACCAGGGCTGTGTGTTGAGCCTTGGTAATACCTGATGACAGCCAGTATGATATTTACATTGCTGCATATACCATAAAGACAACTGACAGAGGGAAGGTTAAATCTTTTCCAGTAATATTGCGGTGTTTGGAAATGAGATGTTTGAGCCTGCTTTCCATTGTGTAGAATTAACACTGCATAGCACCAGTGCCCTTTAAATTAGCCAGAGATGTTGGCATGAAATCAAATAAATATAATTGGTTTCAAACTGAAAATCTAATTTAGGCATGCTAATAGCATCTTAAGTAAATGTGGCAGGTCATGCAGGACTTGTGTAACTGGCCCTTGGAGCTTATTGTAGTTACTGCCATGGGGCAAACTGTCTCAAAGGTGTTCCCCAAATCACCTGGGCACCTTGTGCAACTTGAGGGTGTTTGTGTTTTCTGGTGAGGTCCTGGTCTCTTCCCTGCAGACCGTCAGTAGTGTTTCTATCCTTTTCTGGAGGTGGGCTTCAGGTTAAATCATACCAGCTTAAGGGTATGATGGGGATGGATGCGAGTTTGCACTAATTGGGGATATCCGAGGGGCTGCAGGAGATTAGGCATACAGTCAACAGCAGCACCCTCTCTTCCATGCTTTGGTGTTTGCAGTGGAAAGGTTGGGGAGACTATCAGATGAGCTGATACTCGTCCCTGTTAATCCTTCTTTCTGCTGATACCATCTGTGACCAGTGGATTTTTTTTTTGCCGTTGTTTTTTTTCTCCTTGTTCTAGTTCTTGTTCTAGTGTAGGGTCTGATGGTTGGGCAGCTGTAGCTGTTTGCTGTGTCCAGCACTGCTTGCTGGTCGGGAGGCAGCTGAAAAGCCTGGCTCAGCTGCATGCACTGTAAACTGGTGACTGTAGGTGAAGCAGTTAATTGGTGAAATCAAATGGCAAAGTGACCTGGTGACAATTTTGTTTTGCTGACATGCTTTGCATGACCACCCTTATTCCTTACCCTCTGTTACAGTCCTGGCTTGTGTTACATTGACAGGCTGACAGTTTTCTCTCCGAAGCTGTCTCTTCTGTGCTTAGTGTGTACGGATCCTAACCTGAATGTTTGCTGAAGGTGGGAAAACAGATGATGTTTTTCTGTGTTCAGGGCCTAAGAGATATTGAAAGAGTTTTGAGAGAACAATGCAATGTGGGGTGGGGTGAAAATTTCCATAAGACTCCCCTTCCTTTCTGCAGAAACTTTGGCATTGAGTTGTGCAGTTTATAGTAGTTAGATCTCTCCACAGCATAGAAATCAGCCATTTATTTATAATGTAGAGTTTGAGGGGGCCATGGGGAGATGTACCCAGCCATGGCTATTGCCCGTCAGTTGCTGGTGGCTCTGAAAATTGTACTAGATTTCTTACAAGTGACTGGAGATGGGTTTGTAGTCGTCCTTTTGAATTTAAGAACTGAATTAAAGACCTGGGCAATAAGTGTGCAGTACTGAGTGTTTCTGTATTGATGGACCACTGGAGGGGAAGCATGTTTGAACAAGTGCTGGCAGCGTTGTATGAGCTTTGCTGGTTTATCGCTCTCCACTGTACATGGAGCATTTAGGAGTCTTGAGAAAGACATTGTCTTACATGGGCAGAAACCTCTGAGCTCTGAACAATGTGTGGTTTTCAGTGGTATTGTCAACAGTGAGAGCTCTCATCAAGATGGTGAATAATTCACTGTCGGCAAGTTTATGTGCAGTTCAAATATTTTGGCTATATTTGTCAGGGTTTAACCCCAGCTGGCAACTAAGCCTCACTCAGCCACTTGTTCACTCCGGTGGGATGGTGGAGAGAATTGGAAGTGAGAAAACTTATAGGTTGAGATAAAAAGTTTAATAGAGTAAAGCAGAATCCATGCAAGCGAAGCAAAACAAAGAATTCATTCACCACGTCCAATTAGCAGGCAGGTGTTCAGCCATCCTCAGGTGCAGGGCTCCATCATGCATAACAGTTATGTGGGAAGACAAATGCCATCACTCTGAATGCCCCCCTGTCCCCTTCCTGCTTTCCCCCCCAGCTTTATGTGCTGAGCGTGATGTTGTATGTCATGGAATATCCCTTTGGTCAGTGGGGGCCAGCTGTCCCGGCCATGTCCCCGGCCAGCACTGGTGGGGTGGGGTGAGGAGCAGAAAAGCCTTCTGCTTTGTGTGAGGCTGCTGGGCAATAACAAAAAGATCTTTGCATTGTCAACACTGTTTTCAGCATAAATCCAAAACAGTCTCATACTAACTACTATGAAGAAAAGTAACTATCCCACCCAAAACTAGCACAGTATTTCTAACTGGATAGCTGAGTTCCAGAAATCTGCTTCGCCTTATGTTCTGAAATTCTTTGAACATGCTCTATTAATGCTGGAATATTAGTTGTCTGCTGGACACTGCTCAATCGTTTCACGTTAGTACCTGCAAAGTTTCTCAGGCTTTGGGGAGGACATGTAATTGAATCAATGTAAAATTCCTTGTGTGTGAGTACTGTTTGAAATAAGTGGCCTCACAACTTGCACAGAATTGCAAAGTACTTGAGCTCCAGCTATACTGGAATAAATGATTAGAGGTCATTATGAAGACATACACCTGCAATTTAAATGAAACAAACAGGATTTCACAACTATTAACTGTGCTTTTTCCCATTCTTCCTTCCAATTCTTTCATTACAAGGTCTAGACTGTAGTCATCAGATGTGCTGGTGAGACATAGAAGTCATGTTTCAGTCTTAATTCTGTGCCTGGACATATTACCTCCCAATTATTACCCATTCTTAATGTGTTGTCCAGCAGATGCTCTATGTCTTAATGTATGTACAGTCACCTTTGGCTTGAACCCAGCTAAATGTCTGCAGCACTTGGCTGTGCTCAAGGTGAGCCTGGAAGGGGAATAAATGTGCTGCATTCGATGATGTGAGTTATGCCTTATTGAAGGCAGGGTGATATTTTGACATTGACCACGTGGAAATGTAAAGCTTTAGAATAATTTATTTAAAACAGGCTTGAGCTATTCTTTTTAAAGCCTTTTCCTCAGAAATATGAGGGTAGCTACTCTCTTGTGAATGTGAGAGTTAAACTATTATGCCTGCCTGTAGAACTGCTGCACACATATAATGCAGGTGTCTTCATGTATAGTGTGTACTTACATTGTAATATATAGTCAGTGGGCGTTGCTGGTTTTCCTCCGCTCTCCCTTACAGGGTTTAAAATTGGCTTCCTCAACTGTTCAATTAAAAGTGCTGTCGCTTTCTGGCTTTGCTTACACTTCTTTTATAGTAGATAATTTATTTCCTCCCTGCACTGTATTATCCTCTTCTCTACTCAGTATCTTTTCTGTCTCTGCTGTAGATCAAATACTGCATGACGAGTTGAGAGAAGGTGCACCAAGTTACACCGGGCCACTTACTACCTCTACCAGGGTTTTAAATGTGGTATTGCTGTCTTGCGCTGTGGATGTGTCATCCTTCAGCTTGCAGAGAAATAAATGTAAAGCCCTGGTTCTTCTCTCTGTGGGAAATACTATTCATAGTAAATGTGTATCAGGACTGGGTGGTGGAAAGGTGTCTGGGAGTGAGTGTGACTGTGTTGGTGCAACTCCGGGAGCTTCCTGGGTGTGTGTCATCACTCAGTGCCTTGCTGTGGGAGGGAAACTCAGCTTGCTGTTGTGATTTTGTAGCTTTTTTTTGTCATCTTGGTCATTAATTGTTCTGCTACTGCTTTAGTTTCCAACAGGTTTTCCAATGAGACACAGAACAAAACCGAATGAGTTCTCCCTTACTGGTTTTGCTGTTCCTCACAGTGTTTTAACAACAGTATTCAGAGTTGGCATGCTGTTTGGGTTTGCTCTGAGCAGTGCTAAAGCACCCGAGTGATCTTTCTGCTGATGCAGGGCTGTAACTTCATTTCTAGCATTAACATTTACAACACTCTTTCTGCAGTACTGTGCTGAGTAGGTGATGCTTTCCTGTGAAAGCGTTTCTCCTCACCGTGGGTGCACAGATATTTTTGTCCCCTCTGTGGCAGTACTAGGAATGTGTCTGAGTCCCGTTATGAATTCCCATTGGGTTTATTGATGCTATTTGTTACTGTCAGTGTGGATTGCATCTTCTGTTTTGTAGCAGGAATTTGATGTGTAGTAGGTGGTAGCTTGAAGAACTATGACTGCATTCAAGAACTATTAACGTTGTGTTACTTCCCTCTTCCTGAATCATGGGGCTTGTGCCAGGAAGACTTTTGACATCCAGTGGACTCTTCTTACCAGGTCCTGCCTGGGGAAAGGATTATTCTCACCCCATATGCGGCTGGCTACAAATTTAAGAGGAGGCTTTTTTGCTAGCTTCTTTTTAGAAGAGGCTCGTTCTTTGTGAGGGGACTCTTCTCTCACCAGAAGGCTCAAATGATGTGGAGAAAATAGAGGCATAACTTTGCCTTCACAGCAAATGGACCAAACAATGCAAGACCAGTCTGAGTTTGCAATCTGGTACTTAATTTCTGGTTTAATTAGATCTGTATCTGCCCTATACTCTGTAAGAATGCCTAAGAAATTCTATTCCCAGTCTTGTAGCTTCTTGTTTTATTACTGTATTGTCCTTGGAACGAGTAACGGCAGAGCAGGGCTCCCACAGCTCTTTGGCATGAAGCTGTCAAAGAGTTGAAGCATCCGGAGATGGAGGTTCCTGTCCCTGTGCCTGCAGTGGCAGGGGTGAATACTGAGTCTGTGTTATAAAGCATTAAATGTCTCCTGGGCTTTGGGTGTCCTGTCTGTGTGACCTGGAGTAAGGACCATTAACGTCACATCCTTGGCCGGGAGACCTTAGTGTGTGTGTGATTCCATGGCAGGATCTTCTGCTCATTGTTGTAGATGTGTAATTCCGTAAAACAGATATGGAGTGAAGCAAACTGTCTACTTCTCTCGATGTTTCTGCAGCTAATCACAGCAGGGTGGTTTCTTTGGTTGGTGTAACCAGCAGGGTGTAAGACAAACCCTTTGAGAGGCCGTGCCAGAGCCCACAGGACAGGGTTCTGAGTTTTTATCTGTTTTTACTTGTAACTGGATACCTGGAGCCCGAAAGGCATTGCTTGGTCCAGAGCAGCCTTGCAGGGAAGTGTTTTGTGTGCATTGTTCGTAAGAGGAAAACCCGGGGGCACAATTATAAACAGAGCCTGCGTCACAAGTGGCTTTCTGGCACTGTGCTCCAGATAGTGGAGGATGGATTCCAGATCTCGCTTAAAAATAGAGAGCTTGTGTGTGTACTGGGGAATGGTGAAAGGAGAGGGCAGGGTTGTGCAGAGGTGTTCAGCTGAGCATGGTCTAATGCTGGAGGAGACTTGGGAACATGACTTGTGGAGGCAGGCTGGGAGAGCTGGATTTCTTCACTGTTAGAGGAATAAGCTAAGGGGGGATGTTGTCCTCAGCCATGTAATGGGAGGTCACAGAAGAGATGAAGGTGGACTCTACAGAGGTGCACAGTGAAAGGCCATAGCTGAGAGCAATGCTGGGAAATCTGATAAGGTACTGAGCTGAAAAAACTTTCATTTTACTCTGGGAGGATGAGTGTATTTCCTCACTGGAGGGGATTTGATACCATGTTCAGACTGATGCTCCAAGACTATTATGGAGGATATTCCTGGTTGAAACAGCTTTGTGAGCAACTGAATTACCCTGAAGTGAAATTTTCACATCTCCCAGGTTACCTAAAACTCTGTTTGCAGTAGTGGGATGGATTTGAAGCTTGGACAACACTGTTTTGTGAGCACCCTTTCTATGTAGCTGCTTTTAATTGTCATTGCATCTAGTGAGGGAATGTTCTAGAGCCAGGATTTGATGTTTGTCTTGTGACCATTTGGCATGACTGTTCCCATTGCTTAAGCACATCTCTCTGCCAAAAGGACCTCTGGCTTCAATTGCATTTGCCTGGGAGGAGGCACCAGTACAATTCATCCCAGTGTTACTGGGAGAGCTGCAATGCCCTTGTGGTGGCAAATACTCAGTTGTCTTTGGAGACTGTGTATATGGACATGCTGTGTCCTCATGTCAGTCCCTTGTATTTCCGTACCTCCAAATAGCCTTGAAATCATTGGCTTCCATTAACTTTAACAGAGATCTTGGAGGGTTTTTCTTTTTCTTTCCTTTTTTTTTTTTTTTTTTTTTTTAAAACCAAGCTTCACATAAGTTATGTGGCAGTAAGTGACTTTAGAAGAGATGGTGTCCAGGCTCCCTCTGTGGGGAGTTTGTCTCAGCTTAGGGAGAGGTTCAAGCTGGAGCTCTGGATGCTGAAGATACAGGGAGCGTAGATCTGGGGTGCCAGAGGAGAAAACTTGGAAAAATGAAGCTTCAGTAACCGAGTGCTTGGGGAGTTTTTAGTTTGGGTTGTTTTCATCCTTTCAGAGGTTGGTTTTATTTCAGAAAGAACGGTTTAATCATAGAAACATGAAAGAAGCAAAGGTTAGAAAGGGTAAGTTTTCCTCCTTAGGCAGTGTTTCCTAAAGTAGGTCGTGACCCTCTTATGCAGGAATTTTGCAACTGCTATCCTAAGGGTTGGAACTGTATCAGAGAGGCTAGAGAGGTGAAAGCAGGGGGTGTTAAGCAGATCCTAATACCCACTTGGGGTCTCTTTCCTCCCCCCTCCCAGCCCTAAACAAAATGATCTCCTGCTTTTCAGGAATTAAACAGCAAGCATTTGGCTGTGCCCAGTTTTCATTGTTTTGCTAAGCTGTTATGCTGGAAGAGATTAACTAGGGAGTGAATTTTCTCCGAAAGCTGATCTTGAGGGAGGTAGTGTGAAGAGCCTCAGCGCTGACCTTGATCAGAGTGTCTTGAGGTGGGGAGCAAGCATGAACTGAGCACAGAAACATTAACCCAGTGCTGCCCATATTGCAGCTGAGCAGTGTGTGTGGGTGCAGTTGGCTCTGATCGCAGCAGATACGTCTGCTGGGAGAGCTGGTTTGTCCAAGTTGTGCTACCCTAGTACAAACTGCCCTTATGTTTTTTTTTTTTCTCATTGAAGTTGGCTCATGACAGCC
The DNA here is from genome assembly GCF_023638135.1 of Falco biarmicus. NCBI lineage: Eukaryota > Metazoa > Chordata > Aves > Falconiformes > Falconidae > Falco > Falco biarmicus. The sequence goes on along the minus strand of NC_079291.1, from coordinate 56,868,781 downwards.
AGAGAAATCTCTCCTCTCTCTACCTTTCCCTGTGTATTTGTTACCTGCTCCTAAACTTTAAAAAACTTCCTTGCCAGGCTTTTTATTTTTCTCTCTGTTGGTGTTGTCATGTCTTGCCTATGCTGTTTTCACTTAGCAATGTGTTTAGCATCCTTGCTACTGCTTCTTTCCTTTTCTTCTCTTGCCATCCTGGAATTTCATAAGCAAGTTGTATGGCTGCAAAGCCTGAAGTGGCCGTGTTGCTATGTTTTCTCTACTCTTCAAAGCAGCATGGAAACCTGTCTTTGTTTGGTCCCAGAAGCATGGCACGCCACTGCTGCTACCAAAGAGCAGCTTGCTTGTGGCACATCGTGCTGCAGCTTGGCTTAATCCTTGCTTGATACGCTTTTGAGATTTCATTGTTTCTCTATAATTAAGTGCTACAGAGGAGCTGAAAGAAATGACGAATTAGTTGGAGAGGGGGGGAGTGGGGAGAGCAGGTGGTGATCGAATTGAAGAGAGCTGCCAGAAAAGTAGGAGCAGCAGGGAATTAAATGGGAGGAGTCTTGAGTTCAGATGATTCCCTGCCATGTGCCCAGAAGGATTTAGTTTGGGATTTCATTACTGTTCAAAAAAATGCCATACACTCGTAACAGATCGGGTCCCTGTAGGCTGGGGCATTGTCCAAACACTTAGTGAAAAGCCATTTTTGCCCTGAAGTCCTAGTAAGCACTGATCAGACAGTCTCAAGGAGTGGGAAGGAGCCGTGGTATGCATGGTCCTGCTTTTAATTAGTCTGCATCTATTGTTTCTGGTAGTAACATCTAAAATTAAAACAGAGCCATTCTTTGTGTAGTCACTTCTGTAAAAACCTGGACTTCAGTATCGTCTTGTGAAAGATGTGGTCTGCAGTAGTGGTATCATGTCTGGCTTGTAAGAAGCATCTCTGCAGTCATGCTTACACGAGCTAGGCTTAACTGGCACAGAAATCCTGCCCGGTGCATTGTGTTGTGGGGGGAAGCGGGTGTATGCTGAAGCTACTGAGTGTCTGAGTTAGTGGGAAGAGTCTTTGAGCACAGATATCTTATGTTGATGGGGACTATGCAGGTAGCTTTAGAGATGAAAATACACACAGCAAAACCAACTGAAAAGCCCTGTGTGACAACATAGTCCTCTGAGGTCTGGCTTGTTGTTTTCAACCTCTGTTTATTACTATGCACCAAGACATCCAAAGCAAGAAATCATAATACTGGTGCTTTGAATGTGTCAGCAGCAACATTTCTTGTGGGATCTAACGCTTTCCAAAGGAGCGATCCAGGCACAAATGTTTTTTTGTTCTGAGTTCCAAAACACTATTGCTGTAGGGAGACCAGCAGTGCTAGGAAGTGCAGACTTGCTTCTCCTGCTTTTGTAACCACCTCTGTATACTCTGCTATCTTTATCTTGAGTCATTTTGTGCCTTCTCACTTTTTTGCCCCTCCCTTAGAGAAGCAGGTACTGGGTGGAGTGGAGCAGGTCAGTGCAACCCAGGATTCCCAGTCAGTGGGAATGTTTGTGTCAGGGCTGATGCTTTTGTGGTGGAGTCTTGTACATGCTACCTGCTGGGCAAAGCGACCACAGGGAGTGTATATGGAGGTTGTTTTTGGGGTGTTTGTCCCCTGCTTAATGTGGCTAGACTGCCTGCAGCAGGGCTGAAATACAAACTCAGCTGTCAAAATCTCCTCCCCTTGCTTTTTCCAAGTGCTTATTTTTTTTTTGTTAAAGGTCTGCCTAGACTCTTCCATCCATTGCTCAAGACCGTGCTTATGGCAGTCAAACTTTGTTTTCAGAGTCCTGTGTAAATAATCTTGCCCCTATTGCTATCCTTTTCTTCCACCTAAACTTCTCCTGGTAGCTTTGTTTTGTCCCGTGCTATGGATAGTGTCTGAAAAATAGTATGTGTGCAAGTAATAAATGGCCTCATTCTTGAACTTCTCAAAACCACATTTGCTTCATGAAACAGTACAGCTTTAGCAACCTTGCTGTTTTGTGTTCTGCGCATTGCTGCATTCTGCCATTAAAATGTAAACTCTTAAGCGCAGGGAGTCAACTGGAACTGGCAAGCTGATGCTGTTGTCCAGGGTACACTTGTAATGCCATATAAAGTGAAGTGAAACTCCTGTAGCTCCACTGTAGCAGGTACTGGTTGAAGATGAGGGGAGCAGTGTCCCACAGTTCAGGGCTTTGTAATGTATTTCAGTGTGACTCTGGATGGAGCAGTTTTCCCTGTATCATTCAGGGCTGGATTTCAAGCTCTTTCCCCCACCTGGCACTTTATGTATTAGAGTTTGACTGTGACTTGGTGCAACTTAATGTGAGAAGACTATTGATGGTGACTGTAGGGAGCTTCAGTAGCCTTCATTTGAAGATGAGATTGAAAGCTTTTGCCCCCAGTTTATCTGAATATACTAGAAAAAAGTTTGAAAAAATATGCTTGTCTTCTATTGCAGAATCTGGAAGTAGTTTTTACAGCATTAAGAATAGGAGAATCTGGTAAAACAGGTGTGTTACTCTGAAGTGGAGTATAGCTGTTCTAATCTCCCTTATCAGCCCAAATTGGCTTGAGAGCTGTGCCTGGGATGATGAACAAAATAGCTGTGGGTTTATTTTTAATGGCATTTTTTTTTAGGTATTGGCAGTAGGAAGCTATTGAACTATTTTCTGCCTATGCTACCCCCTTTTTTATTTGAATTTATTCCATTCCAGTGAAGTGTGTAAATGTGGGGAGGCAGGGTGAAGGCAGAAGGGAAAGCAACAAGGCCTCCTATTGATGAGGTGACTGTTTCTGGAGGCCAACAAATACAGGCTTAACATCAACTATATTTTAAATCTTACTGTTGCAAATTCCTTTTCATATCAAAGGATATGATATTGCTGGGCACTCTTATCCCTACTTCTAGCAGTTTGAACAACTGTGCATAAAAATGTGGTATTTTTTCCCTATTGGAATTTAAATGTTCTCCGGCTGTGGTTTTCAACCCAAACACCGAGGCGGTGTGCTACTATGTGAGAACTGGAGCTGAACAGGCTTGAATGAAGCCTACTTCGTGTCTTCGCATAAAATGAGGAGGGATGGGAACAGCAATTAGTACATTAAAAATACTTGAAAAATCTCATTAGTGTTTGTAGCAAAGAGCTGGGCTTGTTTTGACACTTTGGGTGAGCATATCAGGTTAAAAGCCTGTGTGACCTCAGTGGCCTTTCTTTTAAAAGTACATGAGAAGAATCACTCCTGTAAGTAAGCTGGAGTCTGGAGGTTTATTTTTTTGGTCTGCAGAGCTGTAATGATCCCTGTGAGGGATCATAAAGATCTGCTTGTTTTCATTTGGTTAGCCCAACACTTTGATGTTGCAGCTGAGCTGAGCCAGAGTTGCACAGATCTAGGGCATGGCATGCCTGTGAGGTTGCCTTCACTGGGTTTCACCTGCCTCTGCTGTCTTTACTAACTGGCATTATGTAATTTTGTTATCTCACCTCCCTTCCTTTCTGCTGAAGTCCTGTAAGATATTGCTAACTGTCTGTCTTTTTCACCCACAGGGAGTGGAGCGACTGCAGTGGTGCAGGCAGCCTTCTGTGCTCCAAAGAAGGAGAAGGTGGCAATTAAACGGATCAATCTTGAGAAGTGTCAGACAAGCATGGATGAACTCCTGGTATGCAGTCAAAATTGTCTGGGGAGTTGTATTTCAGTTAGCATAATCTCTGTGTTTGCTAGGTGCCTTAAACAACCTTTCTTGACATGGTGTGAGGGTGAGGGGACTTGACTGACTTCACTAGAGGCAGTTCAGTTGTCCTGGTTGTGGGACACAGTACTTAAAATGTTAAAAAGATCCGACTGTTTTAGGACTTCAGACTATTTGTTTAGAGTTAAGCACTTTGTATAATCACTTTGTTTTGAACAGTTAATGTGCAAGTGTGAAGCTCTGCTGTACCTACAAGAGGTCTGCAGCTTGAGGTGGATCCAGAGCTACGTGCTTCCAGAATCTTAAATTTTAAAGGGAATGGTTTTGCTTTCTTTTCCTGCAGTTCTTTAAATTCCCCCCAGCCCCTCCTTCACCCGTGATGGGAAAACCTGAATGAATTAGCTCTTGTTCCTAATCTCTTTCTGGTACTGATGCCAGCTAAGGGATCACTCTGACATATTGCAGGCTGCCATATGGAAACCCGCACTAATCCCGAGTTCAGGACAGGAGGTAGAGTCCTTTAGAGCTGTAGTTCAGTAATTTTCTTCTGCTGTGTGCCTATTTTGTCAAGATTTTTCTGAATGGAAAATAGTTTCTGGCAGGTAGTTGTGGTAACTAAAATTTCCTTTTTCTCATTTGGCTTGTATGTTGATGGGCTGCTTTGTGTTCTCCTTTCTGTGTGTGTTAGCTTGGTGCTTCTGTAGTGCAGTAGCTGTCACATTCACCTCACATGTGGAAGGTCCCTAGATTTAAGCCAGGCAGTAATAGGCATTCCTGTGAATGTCGAGGTGTCTCCACTAAAGATGAGAAAGCTCTCTTGGGTGAAGCTTCCCATAGTAAATATTGGCTGGCACAGGTTGAGGGTAGGTGGAGAGATAAGGCCTCGTACCTCCTTTGGTTTTAAAGCAACTACCCAAGTCTTTTTTTAATCTTGTCTCTCTGTCTTTCCGCTTGCATCTTGACATTTTCTGTAGTGTTATGTCAGGCACTTGTTTTCGTAATTGCAATTAGAAAGTAGAACAGAGACAGTTCAGGAGTCCTGGCTAGCTCTACACATGTACGATCTTCAGCAAGTTGCTTGAGCCATGGTTCCAGTTTCCATCTAGTGACTAATGCTATTTTTATCATTATAGGTATCTGCAAATCTGCTCTTGTAAAGAGGAAAGGCTCCATCCAAGCTGTCACATTTTAGCGTGCCTGTGAAGAGTTGCATGTAGGACTCCTGGATGACCTGTGTTCAAATCCTCTTATGGCTCATACTAGTGTAGGAGTTCAAGATCTCTTCCCTTTTCGCAGTTGGTCTTTTTGTACTGATACCGACCCCTGATAATATTTTCAGGTCTTTTATGTGGCTTGTCCGTACTGCTCTGCCTCAGTTATATTCCTAACTATTGTCATGATGTAGTAATTGAGATTTAGTCTTCAAGTAATTGCCAGTTCCAGCTAAAAGGGTTAGGTTCAGAAAGATACGCTACAGAGACTTGGCATGTAATTTTAGATAAGTACTTCTAATTGCACATTTTAAATCTCTGGCTGACCTGTTCCTCACAATGATTTTTCTTGTTTTGAGTAGGACTGCAATGAATTGCTGTTGTCAGCTCTCCTAAGCTTCCAATTTTGTGACCAGATCTAGTGTGGGTCCTTCTGTAGGCTTGTGTATGCAACTGTAGATGTTCTTGAACTTAAAATCATGCAGAGGTGGAGGGTTGAAGGGGGTGGTTCTGAGATGTAGCAGCTTCCTGGGCCAGTGGTCACAAAGATAGATGTAGTGTGTGAGAAAGTGTTTTCCCTGGGTTTGTTCTGAATTTGTCAGTTTGAGTGTTGTTTCCCAGTGCAAGAGCCAAAAGGATGGAAGTTCCTGATTTCCCTGCTCTGCTCTTACCTTTCCAACTTCTTATCTTGTCTTCATATTTGCTTGTTCCTCAAAGTAAATATTCTCAAGCCTTTCAGTATTGTAATCTCCCTTCCTGGCAGTTTCCCCGGTCGGTTTAAATACTTTTTTTGAGTAACTACTTGTTACTGCAGGATTGGGATTTTTGAATTTTTTTTCCCCTTCCAAAAAATGTATATTTAAGTCTTTGCAGGTTACAGTGGTTTTAAGAAGCAAGTGGAAAGAGAAATATGATGAGTTCATACTGTATGCCCCCTCCTTGCTTTCTCTTCTTCCCCAATGCAGTTAAAACATGAACTCAGGCTTTTATTAGATCCATTATCCTTCAGCACCGCAGAAGGATATCAGCACTATAGTCAGCTTATGGTAAACTCTGATGTACCGCCTGGGGTCAGGACAGTGCTTTTGTATTAGAGCACTGCCCAGTTGTTAGGCAGTGGGGCAGAAAAGGGAAAATTGTGCTTAAATTCTTCTAAGATTTTTTTTTTCTGCAGTGCTTCAGACCCGTAAGCCTTCTCTACTGAAGCAAGCTTGTTTATTCCCAGAATCTGCCTAGCAAAGAGGGTTAAACAGTGTTACGTTTCTTGGGAGAGGGTAGGGAGAGCAGCAAACAGTTCTGCCATTGATAAGGATGACTTGTCTCTTCTATGACTCTTTCATTGCCTGTACTGCTTAGTGGCTGGTGGTTCTATTTCTTATGATGGAGGAGAAGAGGAAGGTTATGTTGGAGTGGGGTTAGGAAATCCACAGTGAGTGGCTCAATTGCAGGCTGAGCGGATGAATGAGCTTCCTTTAAGCTTCTATGGCAGTTGGTGCCCAGAGGCTGAGGAATCTGGGACTGTCTCCTAGCTTGTGGAGATGCTATGTTTAGGGTGATTGAGTGGTATGGCTTGGCTTGTGGAAGGTACTGATCTTGATCCTTGTATCTCAGCATGCACTTGAGCAGTGTGGGTGGTCAGGAATAACCTGCACACTTTGCGAATGCTGAATGACATTCTAGATTAATGCAGTGGCTTAATTTATTGCTGCTACAGGGTACGGAAATGTAGAAAGGACCAATTTTGTTGCACCATGAGCAAACCAACTCAAGGGCATTCAGCTCTTCAGCAGAAGTGTTAATTGCTGTAAAGAATATAAGCAGGAGTAAATGCCGCATAGAGAAGTGGCTCTTTCTAGCCCAGCTACTGAATTAGGTGATGTTAGTCAGGAATTTTTCAGTGCTTGATTTTTATCTTTTTTCTCCCTGCATGTTTTTGAATTGTCTCAGGTCTTTCTGAGACTGCATGTGTGTTTACAATATGGCTTACAATTATTCTTGCTGACCACTGTAACTGGGAGTGGAGTGTAAGGATAGGTGGTCAGATAGTATTTTTTACAATTGATCTTGGACTTTCTGATTTGTTAGTGAAGTTCCACTTCTTACTTGTCTTACAAGCCCACAGTAGTTAACAAATCTATGCAGCATTTGGTGTGTGTTTGAAAACAGTCTGCTCATGTGGTGTACTTCACCACTGGACACTGTTCACTGCTGTGTTTTGCTCTTATCTCTCCTTCCCTTTGTGGGATGCTGGTTGCATTGCTGCTGTTGCTGATCCTTGAAACACGGTGGTATAACATCTCCCACAAAATAACCATGCTTCAGGCTTTTTTTGTTATATGTGTGTTATTGTTTTAAAGAATTATTGTTCTAAAAGGCCTTAAATCTCCCCTCTGTCCAGCAAACTCTGCTTCATTTTCATGCAGTTAAAGCTGAGTTAGCTTTCTTTCATCGAGGTGGGTTTTTTCCTCTGTGCTTTGAGTAGCAGATGATGTGGGTTGTCAGCTTAGCAGTCAGTAGGAATCCCGAACAGCAGAGAATAAACATAAGCTATGGGGTATTGCACATTGGGCTTTTCCATCTGGGGGAAACTCCTGCCTGTTCAGTTCCTAGGGTTATTCAACAGGAGATGGGTTCAGGAAGGAGCATGGGAGATGTGGTATTGGTGCTCCTAGGAAGGAGCTCCAAACTCTTCTTCATCCGGAAGCTGATGGTACTGGGCCTGATGGGTCTACACACAATGGTAAGGTGAAGGTACTGCTGTGGTCAGAGGGCAGTTAAGGAAGCAGAGGGAACAAGTTTAACTGCAACAAAAAGAAATGTCCTTTTGAATTTCATGGAATTAACCTGGGGGACTTGCTGCCAATAATACAGAGATCAAACATTGCGTGAGATTAAATAAATCAACCTATAGTTGAGAAGGTTAAATTAGATAGGATTTAAAAAAAGGATTATGTACTCCCCTGGTTTAAAGTATAAGCCAACTGTTAACTGCCCAGGCTTAGTCAGAAGTCTTCCCTCTGGGCAGATAATTGTGTAACTCCTTGTTACAGCATTTTACACCTTCTTTTGAAGTCTTGGACAGGATATTGAAGTGGCTTTGATCTGACAGAGCAGTTCCTACAAGTGGATTAACCAGACTGTCTTACAGTGGTTGGGAGCAAAGCAGCAGACTGCTGTAGAAGTAGTACAGATGTTTCATCCATGCCTGTCATCTTATGGGAATTGCCATTATAATTCCATTTGCAGTCCTGAGGACCTTTACTCTTGCTCCAGGGGAGAAAGTCGCCCAGTGTCAGTGCCAGAGTCTCTGACGTATAATGCGTGGCTCCTGCATGGTTGTTTGATATGCTGTGTTATGTGTTTCTTGCATGATGGGATTGCAGCTTTATGGAAGGCTTAAACCAAAGCTGGGTAGAGCTTGGTTGTATTGTTTCTCAAAGCTACAACAACAGAAATCTTAATTACTGTGCTGTTGAAGTAGTCTTTTTTTTTTTTTTTGTTAAAAGTTCATGTTGAACATCAGGATTAATGGTGGGTAAAATCCTGAACATAACATAATGTCTTCCTTCACATTGACTGGATGAGCATGAGATGGTGTATGTAAATAACTTCAGAGAGTTTGCAATTGACTGTGTGGACAAATGGCAGATTTAAGGCATTGTTGAGATGTGAAGACTTAGTGATCTGAACAACTGTAAAGGTCAATGAAATGTTAGTTGGTGAAGTGAGTAAAGCTGGTTTTGCTTGTGTCTGTGAGATGTCACTTGCCCATTTGCTTTGTGGCTGAAACAAAAAAAAAAAAAGGCATGTATGAGTTGCTACACCACGGCAGTTTTAAACATCTGCTTCCTTCATGGCTTTGTCACTCAATACTGCAGACCTTGAAAGAGGGAATGACCTTTGAATGATGCTGAAAGATAGCCACTGAAATGGGCAATTGCTGAATGACTGCCATAGGGGTGGTTTGTTCCCATCACCTAAAGATTAATTTATGGTTGAAGCCTTCTTAATCCCTTTCAGTATTTCTTTTCCACTGTTGCTCTGGGTGGGCTAATCTAATCCCTTTTTAATCATGCCAGCCTATCTCCTGTAGCCACATATTGAGGTAAGGAGTTGAACTGGATAATCCAGAGGTGGAAGTTGGATCAGAATCTCTGATTTTGAGGTTTATGCTTTTTCCATACTCCTTCAAAAAATGTCTCGGGTTGATTGTGGATTTTTTTGGGTGTGTGATGTTTAAAAATGGAAATGAATTAATATTCTCAATTTTAAACCACTAGACTAAACCATCAGAATTTCACTTGGAGCAAAATTTGAACAGTTATGGCTGCCTGTAGGACAGGAGCTCTAAATCCTGCTTTAAAAGGACGAACAACAGCTTTAATGCCTTATACCTTGAGATTTCAGATGAGAGATTGAGTTCTTTGCCAGCCATAGTTGAAGCATTGGTGTATTCAAGGTGGAGATCACATCTGACCCGCTTTGATTTCCTGCCCCAGGCATGCTTTCCCTCTCCATTTCTTTTGTGGTCATGATTGCCTTCAAATAGGGTAGCCAAGCTGTCAGTTTTTTGGATTCCTCTGAAGTTGCAGGTATCCACATAAAAAAAGCATACTGCTGCTGCGTGGTCTGTCTTGAGTTCATGTCAACATGTAGGAAGTAAAACTAAATAAAGCACTATTTTCATCCTTGTACTTGAGAGCAAGTGTCTTTTGAAACGTGTCTCAGGGGCAGATATACACAGAGTAGAAGGTGATGGTGTGAACAGAAAATACTGTTATGGAAGTTCAGCTAATAGCTTATACAAAGCAGGTAAGGTTGTATTTCTTTTCTGCTATTAACTCAAACTTCAACTGTATGTCAGTGGGCAAATAAACTCACTTCCAAAATAGTAGATCTCCAGAAGTATGTCTGAGTTACAGGAGACTTGTAGGTTTCTTATGATTCTAAATTATACTTCACAGCAGTTTTATTAGTGTTTCACAAGCCTTGAAATGCTTCTTTTATTGCCCGCAGAAGTACAGAAAACATTTGTCAGAACCCTTAATGGAAGACATGAAGGCCTTTACAGCTAATCCCCATCTATTTGCTTGTGGTATTTGACAGTACAGATATTTTTAATATCTAGCCCAGGGTGAGCATGTAACCATCTCTAAACCATTGCCTGTGTCTAGACACGTTTTTATCAGTAATTCCTCTACAGAGTGGAGCAGAAGGCAGTGTAATTTATGGATCCTGCAATGGGGAATTGTCAGTAAGGCTGTATGTCATAACTGAAGCCATCTAGTGTGAGGGGTGGCAGTGCATAAGCAACTCGGTGAAGAGCTGTGTGCCATCCACTGGATCTGTAGGTGGTTTCAGGGGTCAGTATCAAGTGACCCATGAGTGTTGGCGGAGTGGGAGTAAATAGTCTTCTACAGCTTAAAACTTGTATATAGCAGCCCAGATAAATTCTCATGTTTAGCATTGATGTTATTACAGAGATGTAGAAATTGCTGAGATTTATATTGGAGGACTCCTAATGCGGTTTTGTCGCTAGTGACAGTGAGGGGAGCATAGCTGTAATTCACTTATTTTTTTTTTAATTTGTGTAATTTGGGGATAGCAGCCTTGTTAGAGAGGGTAGGGAGAGGAAATCATTGCCAGCTATGACTTTGTTGTGTTTGAAGAGCAGCAAACTCTCAAAAAAAACGTTGGGAGTAGTATTAAAGCTGTGCTTAGTACACACAGAAGGGCTATTGCTGCATTTTATCCCTCTTTCTGTAAGTGTGCTTTTGAGCAGAGCTCCCCAGTGTTCCTTGACTGGGATTCCTGCCTTAACTACAGCTCTTTATCCACTACATTTGTACTGCTGTAGCACAGACTGTTGTATGTACAACAAAATTGGCTTGGTTTCAATTACATGAGGAAGCATTTTAACCGCAAAGCCCACTGTGATTTGTCATGATCAGTTAAAACAAATGTATGTGTTGAGCCTCCAGGATGTTGGTACCCTCTGTGGGAGTGAAAAGGAATGTAGCTTTGATGTAGCCGATGTGAGATTAGCCTGGAAAACTACTGTAAATGGGGTGGGGGGGTCTGTGGGTGAAAGGGAAGGTCTGCCTGTCTGCTGCTATTATTGGTAATAATGTAAAAACACTGGAAATCATGGGCTGTGATGCAATTAATTATTCAGAGCTATGCTACACTGTGTGAGAAATGGTTTAATCTGCCTGTGTTACATATCTGCTAGCTGATGGAGGTGTGTAATTGTGTAGATCAAGTTTGTGATTATTTATCTTCCCTCTTTGTGCACCAAAGTACATGACAGACTTGAGCTATTTTTTTCTTTCTTTCTTTTTTTTTTTTTTTTTAAACTGTGCTTCCCAGCCCAGGGAACAGCCTGTGGTAATGAACAAGAGAGGAAGTTCTTGGAAAATAATAAAATAGTAACTAAGCGTCACGGAATGCCTGCAAAATGCTGTAGTAAATAGCTGCTCAAATGGCAAAGATCTGATCCAGGTCTAGGCTCTTTAGTAAACTTGGGCCAGACTTTGTCTGTCTCCTGAATTTCAGTAGAGTACAGTAATATATGCAAAATATGCAGTGTTTGTGTGTGTTTCTTGTGCTACTATCTTAATCTCCCAGGGAGCTGGTTCAAAATATTTTGGGTGGTCTAGCTAGGAAAGGATAAAACCAGCTCCTGTAGGTCGCTTCCGAGAATGGTGGCTTTGGGGCAGGTCTGGCTGATGGGATGATCAGCATCCTGCTTGCTGCTTTTGACCTGTGTTTCCTCTGGTGCCACTTGTGCATGTGTGCTTTTTTCAGTTGTCAGAGATGGAAGCTAGGCACTTGTATTTGCTTGCATGTTTAAAAGAAAAAAAAATTCTCTTTAAAACTAACTTGAAGTTTTAGGCTGAATGCAAATTTCAGACTCACGGAACAAGATTGTGTCAGGTTTATGGATCCATTAACAAGGGGCTTAGTCAGTGCTCTGAGCAAGTCCAGAATGATCCTAGGGTAAGCAAATGAGTTCAAAACTCAGAGCTCAATGAGTTTTGGAAAGGTTGAGTGAATAAAAACTGTTGCGCTTATGTTTACAGACAGCAGCCCAGAGTTTTATGTGTTTTTTTGAAAACATTTTTATGAAACTTATGTATACAAACAGCAGACCCAACCATCTGGGTCTTGTGCAAGGAGTATGACAGCACAAACCAGTCACTGAGGCTGACCTGTGTTATCCATGGTCCCACTTGCCATCCATTCCCTGATAGAAATTTGAAGCAGGGAAGTAAAAAGAACATTTTTGTTGCCAGCTTTGTCTCTCAAGGGGTTTTCCTGCATTGTGATGAAACCTAACTAGAAGGTATTGGAAAACTCCAAAGGTGCTGATTTATTTCCTTTTTGAAAAATAGCTCGATATAAGTGAGTGTTTGCAAGGAAGGGAGCTGTAGCTATCAGAGTAAGCAGAGGATATTGTTTCAGGTTGTATTTATTTTTACACAGTGGTTTTTAATGAATGGGTATGCTACACTGAGATGAATAGCCTACTCCCCACTCTTTAAATATCGTTTCCTGTTTAGAAGGATTCTTCTTTAATTTGCTTATTGGAGTTTCCTGGAAAGTTGGTGTGTCTTTGATTCCTCAAATGCAGCTACTCTCTGAAGAGCAGTATTAAAGTGGATAAATCAACATTAGCATGCTTTTTTGTAGCTTTGCTTGCCAGCTAAACCCTTGCCAAGGGGAAGCAGTGTGCCTTTACGCTGTACTCTGTTACAAGCAGAGCTTTGTACATGAGCAGGGGAAGAATATGCTGCATCTGTGGTGTGTCCTAGACATGTGTGAATCCTTCTTGGAGCTTTCTCTTGTACTTTGGTACCAGAGAAGTTTTGTGCTTAGAGGGAGGAAAGGACCAGGGCATGAAGGGCCCTTGCTTTCTTCCTTGTGTGTTGGGGGTTATGGCACTTGGCTCAGTGTGTGTCCGGCTGACAGTGGGCAGCGATTAAACCTTTGAAAAGTAAGTGGCATCTGTGTGTTCAGTGGAGGAATGTCTTAGTTGAGAGCAGGAGTTCAGGATATCAAGGATGAGTGTCTGGTGTGGGTGATACTGGAAAGTACAACTTGACAGGTTGGGGGGCTTGGCTAAAGCACAAAGGCCCAGCTGGGTGTAGTGCAGGGTGCCAGGCTTAGCTTAATGGGTGGCTTTTGTCTATGGACAATCAAGAAACTGCTAGGCTTTCTGCCCAAACTGGTGATTTGTGCTTGCATAATGAAAAATCAGTCAATGCTTTCTGTGGTGGTGTTCCCCTCGTAACCTAGAAAACCTCAGCCCTTGACCCATAACCAAATCTAAGGATAAGCACAGTTAAAACTCAAACAGTTTAATATCTGAGCGTATTTCATGTTGTACTCCATCTGTAGTAGCTAATGACTTTCTTATCTAGAACTGATTTCCCTCTTCTTCCAAAAGACAGTATGACAAAAGATACAGCTGTCCTTTGTGCCTTCAACCTGATTGAGATAAGCCATCTGCTTTCCTGCTGGGAAGAAACATAAGGGGTAAGAGGCCTTTTTTTTCCCAGAGGCAAATATTTCCCTTTCTCATCCAAATGATGGTCTTCAACAGATTAAGCATCTGTTGTGTAATGTCTCACTGAAAGGCGGAGTCAGCATGAACTTCTAGGGTAACAAACTGGTGTGAATCTTTGGGAATATTCTGTTTTAATTGCATTCAGGTGTTTCTGTTATGACCACTTATGTTGCCCTTGCCAAGGCGTTTTTGGTCAACTTTTTCTTCTTCTAGACAGACAGGAAGAACACCCTAAAATACCTTTGGGCCCCAGTATGATGCAGGCTGAGCGTTATGAGTATTTTTGGATTTTCTACTTTTAGCTTTGAGGTAACCTTTCTCTTTGCACTCTCTTCGAACATTGTGTCTTGAGGAAGATAACTTCTGTGCCCAAGGAATAATAATTGATGGATCCAACTGCCTAATGCTTTATTTTTCTCTACAGAAAGAAATTCAAGCCATGAGTCAGTGCCATCACCCCAACATTGTATCTTACTACACATCATTCGTGGTGAAAGATGAGCTTTGGCTGGTGATGAAGTTACTTAGTGGAGGTGAGTGGTCCAATTTCTTTACCTTAAAAGGCAACATGAAAAGCTGTCTTCCTGTTGTAATACTCTTTCCCTTGTTTACCTCCTAAACTTCCCACTTGTGAATTAAGACATTTTATAGAAGCATAGAGTTGTTTATTATCTTGAAGGTCTTTTCCAGCCTGAAGGCCAACTGTTAACAGAGCACTGCAAGTCTACCACTAAACCACGTCCCTAAACACCACATCTACGTGTATTTTAGATACTTCCAGTGATGGTGACTCAACCACTTCCCTGGGCAACCTGTTCAAGTGCTTGACAACCCTTTCAGAACTTTTCCTAATATCCAATCTAAGCCTCCCCTGGTGCAACTTGAGGCCATTTCCTATCATCCTATCAGTTGTTATCTGGGGGAAGAGACCCACAGCTACCCTGTTAGAACCTTCTTTCAGGTAGTTGTAGAGAGCGATCAGGTCTCCCTTGAGCCTCCTTTTCTCCAGGCTAAAGAACCCCAGTTCCCTCAGCTGCTCCTCATAAGACTTGTGTTCCAGACTCTTCACTACATTGTTCATCATTGAGGTGCTGAAAGTCTTCCCTGTAGTGGGGGACCCAAAACTGAACATAGTATTCAAGGTGCAGCCTCACCAGTGCGGAGTACTGGGGGACAGTCAAGTCCCTAGTCCTGCTAGCCACATTATTTTGGATGCAAGCCAGGATGCTGTTGGCCTTCTTGGCTACCTGGGCACACCTCTGTCTCATACTCAACCAGCTGTCAACAAACACCCCCAGGTCCTTTTCTGCTAGGCAGCTTCCCAGCCACCCTTCCCCCAGCCTGTAGCATTGCATGGGGTTGTTGTGACCCAAATGCAGGACCTGGCACACTGAGCCTTGTTGAACCTCATACAGTTGGCCTTGGCCCATTGGTCCAGCCTATCCAGATCCCTCTGCAGAGCCTTCCTGCCTGACCAACACTCCCCCTGCAACTTGGTGTCATCTGCGAACTTAGGGTGCGCTTGATCCCCCTTGTCCAAATCATTGATAAAGATATTAAACAGCACTGGCCCTGATACTGAGCCCTGGGGAAGAGCACTTACTTGTGACTGGTGCCAACTGGATGTAACTCCAGTCACCACCACTGTTTGGGGCTGGCCATCCAGTCAGTTTTACCCAGTGTAAAGCTTAAGCTTGTCCAAGCCATGAACTGCTGCTTTCTGTAGGAGAATGCTGTGGGAAACAGTGTCAAAGGCTTTACTAAAGTCTAGGTATGCACTATCTACAGCCTTTCCCTCATTCAGTAAAGGGGTCACCTTCTCATAGGAGATCAGGTTTCTCAAGCAGGACCTGCCTTTCATAAACTCATATGGACTGGGCCTGGTTGTACTGTACGTGCCATGCGAGGCACTCAAGATGATCTGCTCCGTAACCTTCCCTGGCACTGAGGTCAGGCTGAAGTTCTCTGGATCCTCCTTCTGGCCCTTCTCATAGATGGGCATCACATTTGCTAACTTCCAGTCAACTGGGACCTCCCCGGTTAGCCAGGTCTGCTGATAAACGATTGAAAAGTGGCTTGGTGACCACTTCCAGCAGCTCCCTCGGTATTCTTGGGTGGATCCCATCTGTCCCCATAGACTTGTGTGTGTCTAAGTGGGTAGCAGGCTGCTAACCATTTCCCTTTGGATTATGGGAGTTTCATTCTGTTCCCCATCCCTGTCTTCCAGCTCAGGAGGTTGGGTAAATACTAATATGATACATCAACATTTCAAATAAATAGTTGAATAACAATATTAACTTCAACCTGTTCAACTCAGAAATAGCTTCTCATGTTATGTATACCAGTAGTAAACCTGTGTATGACTGCTAGCCTTTTCTCCCCCTCCTATTTTGTCTGTTTGACAGTATTTCCTAGTTATTTTGTGTGTATTTGCCGAATGACTCACTAGAGTGTGTGAAAACTGTAGCGTATGACTTCAGACATTGACAAGAGAAGCCTAAGTGCAGATGTAGTATTTGAAACCATCCTAAACTTCTAGAAAAGAAATGTCACTGCCATCAAGTGATGGATCTGAAATGGTGCTTCTCGGCTCATGTTAACAAAAGTTTCTCCATCTTGCTCTGTAAGCCTAGGATAAGCTTCTGAACTAGAAAAGTGTGCAGCTACCTCCACTGAGCCCCAACCATTTCCACTAACTTTATTGTGAGAACTGCAGCTCCCCTGCAAGGCTGGTTCCTTCCAGCTTGGAGGCCTGCATGGTGCTGATGGTTACCTGCTGGTTCGTAACCAGCCATTCTGTTGATGATTCTTTTTTTTTTTAAAAGAACAAACTTATTTGCACATTGGCTGTCCTTGTGAGGAACTTTAAATTGCCTCTATTTTGAGCAGAGCTGCTCCTATGATGTCAGTGTATGCTCTTAAAAAGGGAGAACATCAGTGAAGATGCAGCTTGATTTGTGTAGGATCAATTCTCAGGGCTTAGTTTACTTTGCCCACTTGTACTTGACAAAATAACTGGGAATACTTGGGGCAATTTCAAATTACTGTGTAGTTAACACAGAGCCAGGGAAACCTCCCTTTTCTGGGTTTACTCTCTTAGACACTGGTGAAAGCTTTTTTTTCTTTTTAAGAGAGTGAGTTTGAAAACTTCTTATCATTGATGCTTTATTAGATGTCATAAAATTTTCCAGGATCTGTGTTTGTTATAGTCAAGGCAAGAAATGGAATCAAGTTCTGGATGATAATACAGAGGGCTGTTACTAAATCTTAGGCCTGTCTTTAGGAGGACCTGATTTTCCTGGCACCCTAGTGGAAAGGAACTGAAAGCTGAAAAAAAACCCCGTTTTCTTGCTTTTTTTAAAACAACTTCCTGGATTCTCTGTTATTGGCTTAATACCGAGGACTGTAAAATGCCAGAAGATGCTGTGGAAAAATCTGGCTAAACCTGTTGACTTTTTCCACAAGAGCTTGACAATGGCCATAAAACATTTGTCTTTGATCTTCAGAGCATTTTAGCAGTTCTCTTGGGGGCAATCAAATTTCATGCCAACTTTAAGTGTGTCGTGAAGGGTTTTTAATGTCTTGTGCTCATGTGTCATTAGGCCTCGTTCTCATAATGCTCTCTCTTTTCTTGGAGGGACAGGTTACAGGTCATTAAAGATACATGGCTGTTTGTGTGTGGAAAGAATCCCCTGCCAGCTTAGTGCAAATAGGTTTGCTGTGTGTATAAAAAATGTATCTAGGGGAAGGTTTCCACAACATGAGGAAATGGCATTTCAGGGGTACAGGAGCATCAGCAGCAATGTTCTTGGTCTTTTTCAGGAGAGTGCGCAACCTCCGAAGAAAATGCACAGCTACTTTAGCTAGTATTTTGACGGTGGTTTTCTGTCACAACAAAGTCAGGATTAGGTTCATCCTTGAACCTCCGAATGTTTCTGTTTGTCCTCATTTTTGTGTGTGTTTTTCGTGTAAAGCTGGGAGAGAAAAATCAGATTCTTTCTGGACCACCTTTTTGTTATCAAGGCACCGCAGATGTAAAGACCACACTAGAAAATTTCTGGAAAAATAATCATTGCTTCAGAACCAGCCTCTTGGTAGTATGTGTGATGATCTGCTAGTAATTTAATATTCATTATACAAACTGATAAAAGAGTAGTAGCAGTGTAATGTCCCCTAACGTTTCTGTGAGCCTGTGTTAAATTTTCTCACTTAATGAATCATTTGGGGGCTGGAGGAATTGCTAAAATAGAAGGAAAGACTTTGAGAATGACCCATCACTACTTTTTATGCAGGAGGGTACCTTGAGAGGTATTTTTCAGTTGTTTTCACTTTTTTCATGGCTGTATTTCAGAAATCTCTTTTTAGGTCTCATAGGCAAATTCTACGAGACAGTCTTGAGGATGGGGGAAGAAACATGTGAATTGAAGCTTTCTGACTGAAGAGCTTTTTCATTCACTTTTAATGAGACTATTTCCAGTTGTTTTTAAGGAGAGTGATTTATGTAACGAGACACTTTAAAAACGGCTTCTCATTCCTTTCAGCTGACTTCTTATCAGTAATAAAGTGGCTAATTTTGTAGTCATCTGTATCCAGTGGGAAAAATAATGATCTGAGTTTCTCAACAGGAAAAACCTTTGAGCTGTTTTTATAAACCAGAAAGGAAAAACAAAACAAACAAACAAAAAAACCCTACCCCAACCAAAACAGGGTGCAGCCTCTTTCATTCCATCTAACTATTCAGGGAGCGTGGGCTGAGATTTGTACATCTCAGTAAGCACATATGAAGTGTGTTTTGATGTCCATTCTGTATCTTGATTGTGGCTTTTGTACTTGAGAATTTCTTCTGGGTAAAAGTTCAGAATCTTATTGCTTCTCTTCCATCAGTGTCAGTGTATGCTGGTATGTGTGTTCAGGCTAAAACTAGTCTTAATTTCAGCCTACTTACACTGACCTTATTACTTTGTCAAAGCAGCCCTCAAGACAGTCTGTAATGCAAGCCTTTTTTTGTTGTTTTAAGTGCAATTTTATTTAT
Organism: Falco biarmicus; assembly: GCF_023638135.1. NCBI lineage: Eukaryota > Metazoa > Chordata > Aves > Falconiformes > Falconidae > Falco > Falco biarmicus. The sequence goes on along the minus strand of NC_079291.1, from coordinate 56,850,271 downwards.
TTCTTGGTTGCAGTCATTTTGTTGAAATCTTAATCTAGTCATATATACAGGTATTTTAGAAATGTCTCTAAGGGACAATACTCTAAATCCATGAACCATTATTGTCTGATAAGTGTCTTGCTCTTCTGTGCAGCCAGCCAGTGCATTCAAAGGTAGCTTAATTGCCTGCCTGGCATTGTGGCTGGAACTGAACTGTTTCTGCTTTACAAGTGCTGTGTTGGTGGAAGATACTGTTTTCCCTCTTTGAAAGTTACCTGCAGCACGGAGGTAGTGTACTGGTAAGCTGTTGGGGACTACATGTGAAGTTGCTAATCTGCATCAGAGCCAAGTCAGGCTGGTTGCAGTTAATGCTGAAAGCAGTTTGAACTGGCAGGCTTCACACTGAAGCAGATGTGGGGTGTAGTTGTTGCTGATGGCAGAAATGTGGCAGTGATAATATCCAGCTGGTAGTGACAAGAGGAGCTGGTTGTGTCCAGTTACTCTTGACACCCTCTTTCAGATCTGGTGATGTGTGCCTGAATCAGGTTTGTGAAGTATCTGCTGTTTCTGTTCCCTTCATTAGAAATTTCAGACTGTTCTTCCAATGATAAAACATTAGTAGGGATCTAAGCTTAGAAATGTCGACTTGGCATCCCAGCCTTTGGGTCCAGTGTTACCCATACTAAACTCCAGTGGCTATTTCTAGACAACGGCTGACTTGCTCTTTGCCTCACTGGCGTTCCAATTGTGAATTTTACTCATGCCTTTTTAAAGCCATCTGAAGCCCAGTCCTGCTCTCTAACTCCTGCAGCTTTTTAGCAGAAAGAGGACCAGCTGTCCTTTTGTTCTTATGCTTTTTCTGGTTGTGACCTGTTTGCACCCTAAATTCTTGCTGGTTTTAACAGGAGCTCTCATGTCACAGGTGACCCAAGGCAATGACTAACTGCAAAACAGTTGCTCGTATGAAACAGCCGCCTGTGGTGGCTTGCTACATTGCACAACAATTTTTAAGGTCCTAGCCTACAGCAGATGAGACCTCCAAAATATTTTTAAACTATATAAAGCCTTTAAATATTGAAAGATTTCCACACAGGGCGCTCTCAGATCTCCTGCCTTCTTGAAGGCTCCTAATTAAATCTGCTAAGGAGACTGCTGTATTGAAATAGTTAAACCTTTTATTTTCCAGAAGTTTTTAAGATTATTGATCTCTTACATCAACTTTTGATCTTGATTATCTGATGAAGTGCTTGGCCAGCAGTTCAGCAAGCCAGACCAAAAGGGAGGTATGGCGAGTCTTAGGTCTCCACCACAGAGACAGGGTATCTTGTTGGGCTTCTGCTGTGTTAATCTCTCATCTGGCCACTCCCAATTCTAGCAGTGAATTACGATCAAAGCATAAGTGACAGGTTCTTAGAAATCGTCATGTTTATCTGTTAGAGCTACGCTATTTTGAGTCCACTGGAGAGTTTTTAATTTTATTTCTAGAGACAACTTTATTTCAAACAATTAAGGGTGGGATGAGTCAGAAGGAGGAGATGGTAGGGACTATATATGTTTGCAGAATGCAGAGTGTGTAGATATATTGCCACTCCTAGCTATGGTAGGAAAAGCATGGAAAAAAAAATTAGTCTTCAGATTTTCTCCTATAAATGTCTGTCTTGACTGCAAGAGGCTGTTTTGCCCTCTTTATTGTGCCTTAATCTTGTCGTATTTCTTACATTGCCATGCAAGAGCTTTAGAAAGGAGGAGGTGAGAAGTTTCTTTCATTCTCCCTCTCCGCTGAGGTGGTTTAACCAGGGTTAAGAAGAAATTTCAAAACCAGAAACCCCAGCAATCTACTTAGATGTCTTTTCCTTTGTTTTGTATAACTTGTTCTTTCCTTTAGTTCAGTGAGTTTTTGCTGCATCTGTATTCCTCAGCCTCAGAAGTACTGAATCCAAGCAGCTGTTCCTTCTTCTTTCGTGTTTTCTTCCTCTGTTTGTCAGAGACTGACAAGATGCAGATTTAATTCTTGGCTCTGACAGTCAGGCTCACTGAAACCACTGACTTCTGCTGAGGTGTCTCAAAAGCAGCAGCAATGAATCCTGCCAGCTCCCGGTTCTCAAAGATGCACCATGTTTAGCATCAGTGGCCGTCAGGTTTGGGGCAGATTCTCACAAAGTTGTGTAGTGATCCCCAGCAGTGGTTTCCAGCCTATTTGTGCCAGGCCTCTAAATGGCAAATCAATGCAGGTACTGTTACCTGCTTTTTTTTTTTTTTTTAATGAAATTAGAGTATTAAATTTTCTTGTTCTGCTTGCCAGACAAATTTAAAAGAGGAGGGGTTTTTTTGCATTTAACTTATCCTGTATCTTTGCCCTGTACTTAAGTTATACTATAACATGCAAGATGTGGTTCCCACAGCAACTAGCCCAGCCGTGCATTTCTTTTGCCTCTAGGGGCATGTAAAATTCCGGCTGTAATACCCTGCATTTATCTGTGATCTTGTTCTAAACAAGCTTTCCTTTCTGCTCAGGTTTTCATACCCTTCTTTGCTTCAGCCCCATGTGCTGAAGCACTAAGCAGTGTCACTGACAACTGTCACATAGATACTTTCTTCCTCTCCTGAGGAGAAACATTAATGGCATTTAAGAAGCCTGCTTCTATAAGTGCTTGCTGATGTAGGTGAGGTCAAAGAAACACGCTCTGGATTTGGAGCAGGAAGCATTGATGTTTGTGGTGGCTTGCTGTTGAAAGTGAATCAGTGGAACAATTAGGACTTCTTGCCCCGAGGGTGCGATTACACAGAAGTTTTCTCCAGCAGCGAAGCTGGTTTAAGAAGTTCCTGGCTGCTTTGGTCTCCACCCTGCCTGGAAAACTGGATTACCAATTACTGCAGTGATCTCATTTACAGTATGGCTTCGTAAGCAGATGTGTTGGCACAACAGGGAGGTGGTGAACTGTGGAACTCTTTAATCTCATTTTGCTGCTGAAGAAAACACAGAATAGTACAGAGTGTTGGAGGAGACAGTTTTACTGGGTACATGTGTGGGGTGCAAGACAGGATTGCGTTTGCTAGGTTTCAAGAAAGTCCATTGCAAATGGTCTGCCTGATGTCAGTGTACAAAACCCGAATATCCCTCTCTTAGAAATTCAGGGAATTGGACTGTTCATGGGTTTCTTGAGTCTTCATTGCTCAGGTACTGCTATCGTGGGTGGAAATCAGCTACTTGCTGCTGGAAAGTTGGAACTGGCTTCTGTGGATAGAGCCAGGCCTAACTGGATATTCTCTAGCCATGCCAAAAATGGGAGAGACGAACTGTGGGGCTTCCTCCTCTTCACTCCTGGGGGGCAGTGGAGGGAGCAACGGGATGTCCGTCCAGCTGCACAAACGGAACAGACATGAGTCTGCCTGCTGCAGAGCTGGTGTGAGCCAGAAGGACTCTAGAAACAGTTGCTCACTGCATGTTTGTCTTTGACCTGCAGTAGTTACAGGTTGGGTTTTATCAAGTGAGGGTAACTTGATGTACAGCTTGTTCCCTGTGACTTCCACTGTCATTAGGAGCTATTGCAGTAGCAGCTTTCAGGGCAGACTAGGAAGCTTGCGAATTTGAGCAGGAAACCACTTAACCTTCAATTTGCTGCGCAATTTGCAGAGAGTTTGTGCTTTACTAAGTAGATGTAGTATGATTTGCAATTGGACTCAGAATATACTAAGACACTTTAATTAATGATTAATAATAAATAATAGTAAATGCTTTATTGGATTGCACAATATCTTGTAGGCTTCCTGTTGATGTGCTGCACAGTGTATATTTCATGGGTAGGAATTTGTTTGTAGCCACATTTTTTTCCGCATCAGTCTTTAAATGTCCTCTCCTATCTTCTGTCTTTTGTTGGGCATTGAGATCAGTTGCTCATCACTAGATTTCTTTAAGCATCCTTATTAATGACAGCAGTATTTACACTTACATTTAGGCTCCAGTTCTGGCTCTTCTCTGTGTCTCATTTTGTCTTTTCCTGATATGCTTCCCCTTCAGGGTTTGGAGGAGCTTTCCAGTCAGCCTCAGCCAAACTTAATTTCTTTTTCTCTCTTAAGGCTTACCCTCCTGTTCTGTGAATCTGTAGGTTCTACTTGTGCATTTCTAATGAGAAAAACCATGAGGAAACTGTTGTAATTAAACCTAGTGCCATGTATAATACACACCAGAGTACTTCACAGTGTTACCAAGAATAGTTTTATTCTAAGGAGAAATACAAGATTTTTTTTCTTCTTTTTTTAAAAAAAGACATTGTAGTGTGTTGTGTTTTTTTGTTGTTCTTGAAAATCTTGTAACTGTTCTCTAATACAATGTTGGGTGCCTTATTTCCCATGAGAACCTCATCTTCTACCCTTTAGATTATGGGAGGCTTCTGTCTTGCACAATGAGATTGAACATTTTGCACATGGAGCACAAATCCCTACTGAAACTGTATTTAAGCAGAGATTCAGCTATGTTCAGATGTGCTGTTACTTCCCCAGTTACTCTTAAACTGGTTTGGAGGCTGGCTCGGAAACTGGCAGTATGGAGAATCACGCTGGTGTTTCAAAACAGCATGATCAATTTGTAAAGTGCATGCTGTTGTGTAGATCAGATCTTTGTCCCAGTTCAGCTGAATTAGTTTCCAGTTAATTTCTAGCAGTTAATGTATTGCTGGATTGGGAACAGGCCACTTTGTGTGAAACAGTCATTTTTCCCCTTAGGCTAAGGATAGGGCTGCTAATCTGTTGTTCAAGTGTAACACAGTTGGTGTGAGAAAATTTGTCTGCATCCTAAGGCAGTGGAGGCCTTACCCTACTGTGTCACATGTTTAACTGAGATCCTTGGGAGCAACTTTGCATTGAATTTAGCGGCCTGATGCTGAAATCCCATCTCTGCCTTCTAGCAGAAAGGGTTTTCCATGATGGCGAATCTCCCATGACTTCTGCTTTCAAAGTAGCTTAGTGCTTCGCTATGGGTTTCTGCTTGGGGATCTGGGTATTCAGTTGCTCCATGTCATGCTTCCCAAGCTAGAATGCCAGAAGGTTTCGAACGCGGCTCGAAGCAGTGCGTGGAAATGCATTTTGGCTTCTTTTTTCATATTCCATGGTGCTGTGCTTTATGAAGTTGCAATTGAGTTGGGAGTTAGTACCAACTCCCAAATATATTGATCTGTGAGGTGGAAACATCACAACTTTTGTGTCATGGTGCCAGTAGCAAAACTTTTTTCCCCCTGTGCAGACAAAGTAGGGATGATCCAAATAACACTTTCTTCAACAAGGCGATGGCTCTTGGGTTGCTTTTCTGCCGTTTCCTGAACTAAGCATTTTGCTGATAGACTTTTTGCTGTTCTCCTGTCTGTAGAAGACTGGAAAATTCCTCTACTTCTTTGATCATCTTAACGTGAAAGTGGTTTTTAAAAACATGCCTAAAAAGTGGCAGGCTGGGCTGGGAGCAGATATAGCATGGGTGTGAATCAGCCCTTTCACAACGAAGGCTGGTTCTCTGCGTGCCCTCTGGTCTGTCTGACCCCCACCCCCTTTTCTGGGTTAAATACAACCTTTAACTTGGCTAAATGCAGGATTTTTTGACCAGACGCATTTGAGCACCATATGATCTGCCTCCTCATGTTCTCTGAGCCCTTTGCAGGAGAAGGGAGATGTTTGTGAACAAAGTCTGCTAACAGAGTTGTGGGTGGGAAGAGGACAAAACGAGTACGTGAAGAACCACATATTTTCACTGGACTTACAAAACAAGTGACAGTTTGTTCTCCAGATAAAGGCACATTTGAGTTGGAAAAACCTGAACAGTGAAAGTGGAGGGTGGTTTTGGTGGTTTTTTTCTTAGATGTCACAAATTTTGTTCAAAAAAAGAAGCATTGAGGCTTGTAAGCACATACTTTTTAAATACGAATACGTGACAGGCTGAATCCCAGGTGAGTCTTCGTGACACACAAAAGAGGATCCTTTTCTCAGACGTTAGAACCTAAAGGCGAGAGGTTTTACTCCTTTTTCTTTTGGTAGAGGTAATCTTGCTTCCATGCATGAAGTCCAGTGTATGTTAAAACCACTGAGCCTTTGGCTAATTAATTAAGACCCATGTCAAAAGTCATTGGAGATGAGTGTGTTTGTGTGCTCAGGTAGGCTAAAGGAAGGCTGAACACTGCTACGAGTATTCTTGCATAAAAGTTGGGGGGATGTTAGGCAACTTCACTTCTATGTTTTTTCGTTTTCCTTGTTTTTTCTTTTGTTTTGTTAGTGTCTGCTCTGTTAAGATCATGTCTTCTGCAGATGCCTTGAACCAAGCAAAGGTTTTTGGGAAGAGGAAGCTGGAGGTGCCCTTTAGAGCAGCCAAGGAGCTGATCTAATTGCTTGCTGCTGATGAAAGGGGTTTCCTCCCCCATTCACAAATGTGTTCTCCCTCCTTCCTCCTCCTCTTCGTTTGCTCTGAAACTCATCTGTTCAGAGGTTATGCTCACTAACAACCAAACATAGCTTTTGTTTGTTTGTTTTTCTCAGTTTATTTTTTGGTGGATTTAGTAGGTGGCTTGGTGTACAGTGTGAGGACAAGTGCTGGTGGGCTGGAGAAGGTGGAAAGTGCGTGGCTGGGCAGTGGGCTCTCCTGACTGCAGCTAGCTGTTAGAATAACTCGGCATGTACCGTTTCCCACAAACTAAGGGACACCATGCACCCATGTAATTGTTTCCTGTGCAGTTTGAACTGTGCAAAAGAAGCCTTTCCACATGGTGTGCATATTCAAATCTTGTAGCCTTTTTTTTATTTCCTGTGAGAATCTAAATGTTTTCACTTACCAAAGTATTTTACTGATCTGCATGATTGTTTTGGCCTAGAAATTCAGATGGGATAGTTAATAAAACAAATTTTAAGGGGGGAAGGGTTTTTTTCCCACCCTTCAGATTCCAGTAGACAAGAAAAAAACCACCCAAACCCCAAAATATCCGTTGTATTTTTCCACTTGCTTCAAGAATTTACGATGTGGGACTTGTAATCTCCCCGTTGACCAAATTCATGAGAGTAAGTTTCTCTAGATTTTGCTGTTCTTCAGATATAAAATTTTTTTTTTTTGATTGCAAGTTAGGAAGAATGAACTTTTTCTAAACTTTTCTAAAACTTTTTAACTCGGCTTTTCTAAGCTAGTACTAAGATGTTCCTTTCCTGTAAGCTTACTCTTCAAAGACAATCAAAGCTGGAACTTTGCTTTGCAGTTGTGCCTGCTTTTCTGATTTTTGAAGAGCTTTGCAGTACTGCTGACACTGCTTGGTGTCCGTAGCTGTGGAAACCCTACTACCTGACTATCCAGTCATTAAACTGTAGAAACCCAAGTTTGAACGGGCTAAGCATCCCATACTGGAGCAAGAATAATATAGTTCTGAGAACACTGTCTTCAGTCCAGATGCTGATAAAAAGAATACCGTACTCAATGTATCATGAAAACAGAACCTTGCACCAGAGGCATGTTACTAGTCATTGATTCCATTTATTCCTGGGTCCGATTCAAAGGGGTGGTTTGCTCTATAAAACATGGTTTGTCATGCAAGATGATGTAATTCACACCATGGTTGGGAGAAGGACTAAGTATGATGTTTCTAGGGAAGGATCTAAGCTATTCCAGTTTTGTACACAGTGAAGAAGTGACTTATTGTCAGAATGCAGCCTCATTTGTTCTCTAGTTACTTTCATTATTTTTCTGTTAGGGTAGTGTCAACCCTTAACATACTAGATTTTTCCTGCTATTCCTCTGCATAGAGTTTGTAAGAGCTGAAAAGGAGAATCTAACCTTATGAAGCTTGTTGCCTTATGTTTGTGAGTCCTGGCAGACCCCTGCTTTTTCCATTTCCCCCTCCTACTTCTCCAGTACTTGGTACTAAAACAGCTGTGGTGTGGGTATCTACTTAAAAATCTTCTAAGATCCTGTGTATGTATACTTTAAATTTTGACTTGTTCAAATAACTTCTCAGTTACTCGTGATAACAGGGATTTTGCAGCCCACCTTGAGGATCTGCACCCCTGTAAGGCTCACGTGTGAGGCATGCGTTGTTGCCTTGCCTTTCCTGCAGCAAAGGCTTCAGCTACTTTGATCCTAACCATTGATGCTTCCCCTCCCAATGAATTCCTCGGATTTTTATATTAAGTGATGATAAAGTATACTTAGATGTGATATGAAGCAGTTCTCATTTAAACTAAGGTATCTTACTCTTTTTCTTTAGGCTCCGTTTTGGATATTATAAAGCACATTGTGGCCAAAGGAGAACACAAGACTGGTGTCCTGGATGAAGCCTGTATAGCCACAATCCTTAAGGAGGTGCTGGAGGGGCTGGACTACCTGCATAAAAATGGACAAATCCACAGGTATTTTTCATTTTTCTCATCTTTGTACTAAAACGTGCCACTGAAACAGAGTAGCTGAGCACATGCAGTCTCATCCCACAGTGAGCTGTGAGGGCATGGAAACATGAAAGTGAAGGCAGGAGCTTAGACAAAACTCAGAATTCAAATGCCTATATAATTACTGCTGCTTTAGGAAATACTATGACTAGGCTGAGTTTGGGTAAACTTTGGGGCATTGAAAGTCCTGATATAGACAGTCTGTTTCCAAAGGTCAGTATCCAGCTGCAAAATAGTTGTTGGAGCTGGAAAACTTCAGCTGGTTTTGTTTCTTGCAGAGCTACAAATCACCAAGAGCACTGCCTTCAAGTCCTGTTTGTCTTTTTTTTTTTTTTTTTAAGGCTAGCTGCGAGATCAACATCATGAAATTTGAATTTGGGTAATTTCATTAAAAAAAAAAACAAACAAACTAGTGGAAAAACTTCTGTAGGCAAAACCCAGTTAACTAATGGTCTGTGATTTGATGGATCACTGAAATGTGTGGGTTTCTGTGCTGCTGTGTTGTTTGGGAGGTATTTTTAAATCATGTTTTCCTCTCCCCTGGTGTTGAGGTGTGGTGTAGTTCAGGAAGAGAGAATACTAAGTCAGTATGTTCTGCCATTAAAAAGAATGAGATTTGCAATCCTAAATATGTGCTGAAAATAGAGTATACTGCTTGTGGGTAATATACATCATTCCAGCCACAGACTGCTGCTGGGAACAACAGCCTTTTCTTTCTTGGGAATTTTGTGAGCTTGGCTCTCCTCTGGTACAATGCCATTATAAGCATTGCTGCTGCTGTGTTGGAGTAAGTTTCTGTCCTGTTATGATAGCTGCGCAAGAAGAGGTAATTCTTTTTGCCAAAACATTATTTTAATTAGAAAAATCCAAGAAGTATTTATTTCATGTTTTAGTCAAACTGACTGGCTTGTGTAGGTTGTTTTGGGTTAAAAACGAAAAAAATGGTTGCAAACAAGGGAAAAGAATTCCACCTGAAGATTTCTTAAATTTTGGTTTCCAGTCTCCATTAAAATTCTGATCTAAGAAGAATGGTTGTCTTCATTGAAGATGGTTTTAATTTCATAGCTGTTTGCTTAACTTTTGGTTTTTGGAGATAAGACTTCAGGCAGTTCTCGGAATTTAGAGTAAAGTGATAGACCACCTTACTTGGTGAGTACATGGTAGTTTTTCCACCTTGTCATAAGTAATTGACAAAGCCATGTTCATCTGTGACTTCCAGTTGATTTGCTCAACTGGTGTAGTTCATCTTCTGGTTTAACAAAATTGAAATATTATGTTAAAGGAGCAGTAACCTGTTAAATGTCAGATTTTCGGGGGAGGTCACATACTGATTTCTGTATTGAAAGAAAGGTTGTTCTGCATTTGACTTGCTGTCGTTAAACAGCAAAAACTAGTAATTGCGGTAAAGATTATAGAGGATATATTCATGTGTGGGTGTTTTTTTTTTCTTTTTTCTTTTTTACTGTACTCAGCAAAAAAGCAAAATGTTCACAGAAAGTTTGAACTGCTTGGTCTGAAGAAAATGTGATTCATATTGAATCATTCAGAAGCAAACAACCAAACCTGCTGTGTCTGTTCTTGTCCTACTCATTGAAGCGTTTTGCCCATTTTTAGGGAACTTCAGGAAAGTAATCAAAGCTGTGTCATTGCCGCAGCTTAAGGTTGCGGTTGCGTCTCACCTACTTTGCATGTGTTGCATCCCTGTATTTTGGGGATGCTCTGACAATTGCATAACATTTTATCAGAAAAAGCGTTTGTATTACCTCATTGTGTTGGGGCATGGTGGTCTGGGGAATTTGGAGAAGTGGTAATGGTCATGATACAGAAGGAAAGTTGTGTAGTTTTCTGCCTGTGATGCAGAGGATGGGTTTTTAACTGTTGGCAGAAAGTGGCTTACATGCCTTTGAGGGATGGAACATGTTTCCTTAATGGAGTTAATCACGTGTCTTGCGTTTTATCCAGATGTGTATACACTGCTGAGAAAAACACAAAGTTGTAGTGCACATGGGACCTTTCCTCATACATGGGGATATCTATATGGTTTTCTCATTTTGCTTAATGCTAGGGGTCATAATATTGGTCGTGGCTGATGGGTAAGGCAGGTGGAAATCTTGCAGTTGTGCCAGAGATGCTCTGAGAGGAAGTGTTTAAAATAACTAAACTTTGGTCCCATGGGTCAGCTTAAAGTATCTGGCTCTAAAGGAAATGACACCAGGTGATGGCTGAGCTGCTGAATATAGTGTCTGCGATGTGGAGCAGCTGTGCCTTGGGGTAAACTTCAGGGCAAAGCAAGGTCAGCTGTGAGGGGTCAAAATGGAAGGTCTTTGGTAAGACCTGGAACAACCAACCCAAAGCAAGCAGCCATCTGGCAGAGCAAAGTGTTCAGTTGGTTCCACTAAATATCACAACTCCATTTGTATTACACCTAGGTGAAAATGACTTGATAAAGTTAGAGACACAGGATGGGTGAATTAATGTAGTTAGCACATCTGAAGTTGGACAACCAGGCTGGTGGCAGAGCCCAAAGGGATGTAATTTTGGACCCAACTGTAATTTTGTGGGTGCTACTGACCTGAAGTGGGGACAGATTGGTACTGCTGTAAATCATCAGTGAGATCAGAGAATATATGTCTGACAGTGGAGCTGCTTGATCCTTTTAAATTATGCATCATGTTAAATGGGTAAATTAAGTTAACACATAGAAAACTGGGTTAATGAAATTCTGCTGCTGCTGATTCTTACTCTCTGTAAGCCTGCCTTGAACTTACTGCCACTTCCAATTAAGGTTTGGGGAGCTGGCTTCGTGTGGAAGTGTAAATCCCTGCTTTGGACTGGCGAGTAGTTTGATAGTATTCTCTAGAGGAGACTAGAAAGCCAAATATCTAGTGAAGGCTTAAATTATAATTTTTTTGGTTTACTTTCCTAATTAACAGCCAAGGTGAAGCTGAGACTTGAGTAGGTGCCATTGTTCAGCCACAAATGCATAAGTTTTCCGCGTTGTCCAAAGTGACTTTTTTTTGCTTTTGTCTTGCGAGGGCTGTTGGGAAGTATCTGAGGCCTTACGGAAAAGACAAAGGAGAAGGCAGAATCTGTTTCATTTTCATGAAACACTGTATAGCAAGGTAACTATTCCAGATGATCCCTGTCTTACTCTGAAAACAGCACTGCCTCCTGTATCTGGGAGTTGGCAGCTCTCTGCCTTCGTGCCATGTGCCTGTCCCTGGCTGTCTGTCCTGTGCTAGCTGCTGCCATCCCCATTGTGGTGGTCTGTGTAGCATGGTGATCCCAATGACAACTTGAAATCCTAGTGATCCGGCTCATGTTAAGTGGATTAAATACCTGGGCACTGGCCAGTGTGCTGAGGACAGAGGGCCAGACTCGGAAACCTTTGGATGAAGCTGTCATGCAGGAATCTGCTCAGACACATTTTTTTATATAAGTCGAGCAGGACTGATGTGCTACGAGGGGTTGCTCCCAGGCTAACCTTGTCTGGGTGACACACAGGGTATGTTGTACTTCTCCTTTTGGATTCTGATTCCTCTGTGTATTTGGGGATTAGCAGGAGTGTGATGAATGTCTTGGAAATAAAACTAAAGCAAAACCAACCCAAGGGGTTTTATTGCTTAAAAAGACTTGTTGGAGGGAAGTTCCAGGCTTTTTCAGGTGGTGCTCTTCGTGGCAGTCTGATGAATCATGCTGATTAACTGTTATAAAGTCTCTCTGTCTTTCTCCCTATTTTTATCTCTGAGCTTATCTTCTGTTCATGATTAGCTGTTGTGTAACTGAATATTTTAGTCCAGGTGAAATGATACGTTGCTCAAATATAACCAGATTCTCCTATTGCTGCATAATGTGATACTCATGCTTTTTTGTAAAAACAAAAAAGCTTAGAAAGTGGTTTAGGGTTGCATCCACTTGAAATATTGGCATGGCAGTGATCCAGCTATTAATTTATTTGTTGCTCTACTTGGGGGCGAGAGGTGCAACAGCACATTTGATATGCTGAATTAGATCAGCTTGTGCCCCCATACATACAGAATGTTTTGGGGTTTTTTTTGGTGTCTTTTCAAAAGCAGTTTTCTGAGCGTGGGGCAGCAGCGTACCATGGCAGCTATTTGAATGTTGCTTTGAAGAGACCCTGGAAAATAATATTCTTGCTGTGCTTTTATGCCAAATATATTAGCTTATTTTTTGGATCTTAGGATGGTTTCGAGACAGGATCAAAGCTTGTCTGCCTCTTCTACCTATATTAAGAGGAAATCATTTTTGAAAAAAAGATGCTTGTATGTGAGCACATACACATCACCAACGCTTGCGTGTGGGTTTCGCAGAAGTGCTCTTCCAGTAGTGAGTTTCAGATTTAAGGTGATGGATATATTTTTGGCAGAACTCAGCTGTCCTACAGAATTCAAGCTTAATTTTCACATAGCTGATTAATGCATTGATTGTAGTGCTGGCAGGTTTTGGGGTTAAACTGGATTTCAGTACGCTTCTGATTATATTGACTACTGAAATACTGTATTTTTTTGTTTCTGTAGCAATACTGTAGGAGAACTTTGCAGCCGTCCTCTCCATAGTGCTATAATCTCGTTTTCAGGAGTCTGTTTTGGAGCTGAAGTTGCGTAGGAGAGAATTGAGGAATGTATAATGGGATGCGGAGCCTTTAATCTCTAATTGCCAGTTTGATTTTTAAGTCAGGACACTGGTAATTTGAAAGCTAGCTATTGCTCAGCTGTGGAAAGTAGAATTTCATGTTCAGAGAAGTGTACTTTGGTCTCTTCTCTCTTCTGGTACAGAATGGGCAGGAATAACCTTTAGAGGCAGTTGTCAATATAAATTTTAAAGCTTTAATTTGTAAACAGTTCAGTAGCCAGAACAATAGAAATGTTACTCTTGGGTGTCTTGATGGGAAGGAAGAAAAAGTGCTGCTCTAGATTGTACTGAGCATTCCCCCCCCCCGCCCCCAATTAAACACCTTGCTGTTGCAGCATCAAGGGCCCAAGAACCACAGAGTTGCCACTCTGTAACAGCAGTCAGGCTGGGGTATATTGTGGTGGTTTGGCAAACCAGCATGTTCTCCTGGTGCCTGTTTCTTCCACCGCATCATCCAGAAATTCATTGGTTTTTTTTTTTTTAAAAAAAAATGTTTCCCTGTGGTTGCAGAGAGAAAATACAAACCAGATGTAAATCCTAAATCTGCAGACAACCAGAAACAATAGCTCCTGTGGAGATGGTTTTCCTCAAGGTGGATAAAGACAGCCTTTACTCTGAGACTTAAAACCTTGGCAATGAAAACTGATGGTAAATATCACTGGGATGAAAGCGCAGGAGTGCTGGGGGCCCTGAGGTCATGTCAGTGCCCCAGCCTGCAGGGGCTCCCTGCGTTACAAGGTTCCGTGTCCCGATAATGCCTGAAGCGGAGCGCTTGCTGTATGGCTGTTGCATTCAGGTATCTGTCCCTGTGTCATTCTCCTTGGTCCCAGGTGCTGCCTCTGGATTTTGTCACTGGGTGTCCTCCAGTTACTCAAAATAACTTTGATTTTAGTCCAAGGGAAAAACAACTTTTTGGTACAACTACTGTGCACCTTATTAAAAAGGGGGTGAGTTTTTAGGTCTGTCCATCCACTCCACCCCCCCACTCCCACTCCTGGCTTTGTTTACATGAAGATGAGAAGCAGGAAAGAGATCATCAACAGGAGATGGGGGTCGGGAAGATCTCTGAAAGGTTCAGCAGCAGCAAGGACAGGTTCCGTTCAATGATCCATGACTGAGTTGCACACTCAACTAACATGGTTTCTAGCAATTCCTGTGTTGTCAGGAGCATTTGATATGTGATTTGATATGTTTCTGGGGGAATAATCTTCACTCCCTGTCTGCAGCATTAATTGTATCAGGTGAAAATGTAACACGCTCTTAGTTTTTGACTTTGAAGAAACCAAGTGCCATTCACAGGTACCTACAACCACTTTGTCTGTGATGTCCTTCTCATGTTACTGCTTTTCTCTGGTGTAGATACTGGGATGAGATCACCCAGTACAGTCCTGCAGCGCATCTCCAGCAGTAGGGTAACTGTTTATATCACTGGTGTTCATCCTTTCTACTATGATGCATTAAGTGAATAAACTCACATCATAAAGATGGCTTTGACTATGGTCCCCTGTTGTAATGCAGGTATTCTGGCCTTCATGGATCCTAAAAGCTGCATGTGTGGAGATGCCTTAAGCATTTATTCAGACCACTGCAGCCTTTTCATTCGTGTCTTATGCTAAAGGATGAGGAAAAGGTCACTTGCTAAATTTGTGTGGTAACAAATTAAGCACACTTGAAAATTTTGCAAGGGTGCATCAGAAATTATTTTTGCATGTTTACTAGATCAAATTATATCCTGTCTTGCAGAGTTCTTACAGAACTTTTAACATTAAAACATTATTTAATACTTTGAAAACCAAAGTGAGACAAAACCCATGCACATTTAGGACAACAAATAGGGAACTGCCACACATACATTTATCATTTTATGGTAGCCTGGAAAGCATCACCAACTTAGACTGAGAGTGCCAAGAGGACTGTTTCTGTTGTACACATAGCCAATGTTATAACTGCTTTCTCCATTTTATAGGAATAGTTGGATGAAATAAGGAGATCCTTTCCTATGCTGGCTGTGCTTAAAACTGTCATCTTCTAGATGTTGGAGAAGGAAGTTGAGGTGGCAAGTCTCTTGTGAGTCCTGGTCGTCTTGAATTTTTCCTGTGTCATGTTGCAGACATTGCTGAGCAAGAGCTGTGGGTGGCTTCGTAGATAGGGATGGCTCTTGGCTGCGTAGTGGATTGCCTTGGATCTTGTGTGTGTATAGATAGATGTACACTGCTTCTCCAGAACAGGGCTGCTTACTCCTTTTTGGAAATTAAGACTTTTTTGAGCTGCCCTATATCAAAAAGTTTGGGCCATACTTGATCCAAGTTGATGATGTGTTTACTGGAATGGACTTTCATCTCTCCCTCGTGGCAGGGCCAAGGCAGGGAGATGTGTGAATCACTGGCTTTCCTATTTCTTTTGCTACCTGATCCATCTTGTACTCCCAACTGTGTAGTTTTGGGGAAATTCCTATTTCTGACCACACTAGGAATGTGTTTCAGCATCAGGAGATGCTGCAGCATGGTGGCATGCATTGCTAGTATTGTCATATGAAGCACGCTCATAGTGCGCAACAAGAAATAATTTGACATGAAACGTTGAAATAAAGCCATATTATAACTTGACTATTTTTCTCTGTTACCAATGACTAAGGTAGGGCCTCCCAAAAATATCTGGGCCTCCAGGATGGGAGGCAGACCTTGTGACTCCAGTTTGCTGTGTGCTGCTCTTCATGCAGCAGCTGTTAAAGGAGCTTTGTGCCTTGTCCCCACTTCAGTCCTTAGGAAGTAGGATCAGGAAATGGAAGGACTGAATAGATTAATTCGTGGAAGAAATCCTGGTACATTTTTAGCTGCTGTTCAATGGTATGAAAACTTGATTTCTAAGGCCTGCACGGCAGGGTCCTTTTCTTATGGGGGATACAAGAGGAAAAACCTGAAGTTTTGACTGAATAGGGGAAGCTTTAAAAAGTGATGTACAAGGTTAGAGATGTAGCTTCTCTCTTGCATTGGCTGCTGAAATGCTGAAGCTTGTCAGAAGCCCTAGCTGCTTGGCAAATCCTCCTTGCCATATGCTGTTATTACAACAATGATGTGCATTGTGATGAACATGTGAAGCAACAGCCTCGTTTTGTGGGAGGAAGAAGTGGGTCAGTTGCGGTTGGTATGATTAGATAGTCTCTGTGTTGGGACATAGGGCTAGATCTAGTGTTTGTAGCACTTTATTATCTGGCTGACGGAGGTGATGTGTCTGAAAACTGTTTAAGGGTTTGGTTTTAGCTGGAACAACTTCCCCCACACTGATGTGCAGTTGAGGTTACTTCAGCACTGATGCTGGGCTGGAGGTATGGTGACGGATGGAAGGTAAAATCCAAGGCAGACAGGATCTGTCATTGAACCGCACCTTCCTTTAACCATTATTAGGCTTGTAAACACGTGGGAAGAGAAGGAATTGATGAGAGCGCAAAACATCAAAGGCTTAAATTGGCACAGGACCAAAAAGCATAAGCTGGACATAATTTGCTAAGATAAAGAAAAGTTGCAGGCGCTGCGATAACAGTGGCTGTGTGGCAGGCAGGAACACATTAAGTGATGTGACACACTGCTTGCTGTCTTGCTTCATGTTGGAGACTTGCACCAAGTTAGCCCAAGGTCTGCAACTCTCTTTACTGCCTCAGCATCTTACCATCCCCTGGAGCTATTTGGATAACTAAGATGACAGTGAATTTCAGGAGGATCCTCCTGCAGCTTTCTTTGGTGAACTGTCCCTTGTCTGAGCTGACAGAGCAACTTAACCTAAAACGAATCAGACTTGACTCATGGTTTCTTGGACCCCAAACCCTCTACTTAAAGCAGCAGCCCACTTCTGAAGCATTGGAGGGCAAAAAATCAGAAGGCATTAATTGTACCTCGGAAGTGCTTTGTGGATCATTTGAAAGATGTTTTAGCTAAAGTGAAGTACAATGGGAGATTAATTTCTTGTGTAGCCCTTACTGTTTGCCTATGCCAGGCGACTGGATGCGGTTATTTCTCCCAAGAGGTCTCTTCACTGTGCTGGATGTGATCTGCCTGGATTTTAAAGGTAGGGCATGGAGAAAGCAAGTACTTTACATACTTGTATAGCTCATTTGTTGGAAGCTGACGGTCCTTTCCAGTAGGCTTTGCCTGCACACCCCTCTGTTTGCAAAGCCACAGTCTGTCAGTCGCTTCTGCCGTTCAAAGCCTTGTTTCACACAGATTAAAAGAACCCCAAAGAGCTTTTTTATATTCCTGATAACACTGGATTATTTGTCTACCTTTCTCCAGGCATTAAAATGGCAGTTAAAAAGCCTTTAACTATTCCTACCTACCTAGCCCCCACGAAGCTGGGCTTTTAGAACTACCTCTACCATTTATGAGACCCAGAGTAAATCATGAGTTGCCTTGTGCTGCTGGCATTTAGCTCTTGTGTTGAGGCCCTGATCATTCACCACGGCCCAGCAGCCAGCAGAGCAGCTCAGAGAAGAGGGTAGGAGCAGTCACTGTTCTTCCCTGATCCTGAGCAATGAAGTGTGTTGCTGGGCTGGTCCCCTGCTGTAATTTATAGCAGCCTGGCTGCTGCTGCTGGTCCTGGCTGCCAGTGGCCGCAAGGGCCTGCTGAGAGGACTGTGGATGAGCAGGGATGGAGCAAGCTGTGGACTTGGCCCTCTTCCCCCTGCTTATGCCTGCCTCAGCAGGGAGGCTGGAGAGAGGGGTATGGAAGTTGCTTTGCCAGCTCTCTGCTGTTGGAAGACCTTCAAGCTTTGGGAGATGTTCCCGCATCCAGCTCTGCAGACTTCAGTACAGCACTGTTAACAGACAGTAATTGCATCTTGCCCAAGAGTTTGGGACTTAAGGCTCAACCCTGTGGCATGAATGTGTTAGTATACACAGCTTTTCTGATCGGGAACAGGGAGCATGCTAAGGTACAGTGCTTCTAATGCAGTTGTTTTGAATGCCCTCTCCTACGTTGTACTCAATGCTGACATTTGAGGGTGTAAAAATACTACTCTGCTTGCATACTCCCAGCCTAGTTTCAGTTTTGCAGCTCTGTCTCAAAGGGTAAAGCTTTTGTGTATAGCCTGCTTTTTATATGTTGGCTTATAAGGCAAAGGGGAGAGGTGACATAGGTAATAGCATATCATTGAAGGCAGAGTAATGTATGGTAGTAGAGAGAAGAATAGTACTGATTTTGTGTATAATGTCACATATTGCTTCATATTTAACTGTATGTAGAGAAGCTGTCCTGGAAGTATTTTGCGAATTACTCAGAACAGTGTCAACTCCAGGAATTGGTTGCATTCAGTATAAATATTTTGAGTTATTCATTACCATTAACAGAAAATAGTAATTCTTGTATCTTGCACCTTCTCTTTTTTTAAATGAAACTTGGCAGAACCAACCACTCCTTCCTCATGCCAAATTATGCACTGTAGAGTTCAGTCCATGAAAATTTATTGTTACAGTTAATGTAAATTGCATCTAATGGGCAGATGACTCATGGCTCTGCTGACAGCCAGCATTGCATAGTAAAGGCACATATGAGCAGGTTGGAAGCAAAGGCATAGTAAATGGGGCCTGTCTCCATTTCCCTCTTCATATGACAGTTTTCTTAGTGCTAGGCTACAGAAGTCCTGGGATGCCACTCTTTACTCAGGTCACATGTATCATGGCTGCAGTGGCCTTAACAAACTGTCCTAGCTATTGCTTCCAATGTAGACTTTTGAACACAAGCCAAGTGTATCCTTTTTGATTTCCAAACAAAAGAGGCTTGTTTAAAAAGCAGTAAGTTAACGTGCTTCATTGCTTTTCTTGCAAGTACCAGTCCTTTTAAGTCTGTAATACGGAGTTTTATTGCATATGCCAGGATTGCAGAGTTGCAGCTGGTTATTGGTAACACTGCTGTCCATTATGGACCAGCAAGTCTTGCTTTTTCCCTTATTGTTGTCACTGCAACGACAACCATTATGTGGCAGCACCAAGGATTGAGGCCTATGGGTGAGGGCAGATCAGATCATTCAGCAGCATTTTAAGGAGTTGTGCAGGCTTTTTTGTACTGGGAACAAGGCATGAAGATACAGTTCCTGTAGTTCCCCCCTTGCCCTGTTGAAAAACTTACTGGGGTGTGTGTGTGGGTTGTGGGAACACTGCACTCAAAACTGGGGAGCATCATCTCATTGCCTTCCTGTGCTCCCAAGTCTCCTGTAGCTAGATGCTTGGTTGTAATTTTGTTGCATCAGGGATCAGTTTTGGTTATATAGCACCTAATGGCTATGGCCCAGCCCTAACCTGGAGGCACTAATGTGATCTAACTGGTACGTTAGTGTTTGGTCACACTGGGAAGCTAAACCAGTTTGGAATGCAGATGAGGAGGAATTTCTGCCCTGCTGCGGAACACTTCAAGGCAGATGTGGAGAATCCAGCTTTGCACTGGATTGAGTCCAAACCCCTTTTCCCACTCTGGTTGTGAAGTATGAGGTAAATAAAAACATAATTGTTACTTTGCGGAAGGGCTCTTGGAGACTTTAGAAGAGAGGAAGATGACAGCTACAGAGCGGGAATGTCGGAAACTACGGTAGCATTTGTTAAACAACGGTCAAGAAAGTTTACTCCATCCTTCTGTAACTTTATTTAAAGTGTGATATAATTACTGTTTATGCCACAGCCTAAAGCTGCTTCCTGTTTCCAGCATAGCAATTATGCCAGAGGCACACCATTTATTCCACCATATCAGCCCAGGATATGGTCATTACCACATTAATAGGAAGTACCTTCAAATTGGTACACTTGGCAATAACTATATCCTGGAGTAACAAAATTCTCACCATCCAGCTTGCAAGTTTATAAGCATCTCCTAATGAGAACAAACAGGAAAGCACCATTCTTCTCTCCCCTGCCCCATTGCTCTAACTGCAGTTAATTAAGATTAAAGATGGTTTTAAAGGAGGACCTAATATGAAGATGCTGCTGGTGACACCAGTATGTGCTAAAGAAAGGGATCTTTGTTCGCCCAATGTTGCTGCTGCTTGATGTTCACCTGGTGCTCTTGCAGAGGGTGACGCGATGCCAATACACTGGGGGAGGAATGGGAAAGCTGGAAGTTGCCTCTATGGTACAGTAACTCCGAAACAGTCAGTGTCCCCAGATAGCTTGCTGCCGATCTGTTTTGTTGCTCTGGGGTGGAGTGTACCACGCTGGGGTGAGTAATGGTCTTTTCAGAGGGTTGGTCACCCAGAGGAAATGCCACATCAAGTGGTGATTTAATTCTTCAGCCTGACTTGGATATTTGGCAGTGGCTGTTGTTGGCCTCCTGGATTTCTTATTGTAGCAATGACTTGTTTTAATTTCTTGAACCAGCTTGGAGCACCATATTTACTGACTTTTGTTTCCAACGAGAAATTATATAAGTTTTAATTAATCCAAGCTGAAGTTAAAAAGAAAACAGACCTCTGCATTGGAGGGGGTTAAGGAACTGGAGTCCTTTGTCTCTCTTCCTATGGGATTCAATCTGAGGGCTTGTTCCACTGCTTTAGGCACTCCCTGTACAGCTTGCTCTGTTACGGTAGGATGTTCTGGTGGTACTGAGTGCATGCTGCTTTCTGGCCAGCTGTTGCTGTGTCCATGAAACCTGCTTGAGATGGTTTGGACTCAAGTGTATGATGGTTTAGACTTGGTCCTTAGTTCTGCTTAAAAACTTCCTGGGCACTTCCTTCATTGCTGAGCGTGGTCTGCTTTGGGGGCTTGGTAAGCTACACACACTGTCATGCTGGCAGGAGAAGCTTGGGAAGGCTGTAAGGTACCACACAGCCCAGCTTACTGGGGAAGTGCTACAGCATCCTGGGCTGCCTTGGAGTACAGATGGAAGAGGAAATTTCTGTTGCTTGTGTCTATCTTCAGTAAAAGGAACAATAACTTCAGCAGGCAACCTCGATGCGTGCTATTCCTTTCCCCATAACCTGGAACTGGCAGGCAGCTTCGAAAGGGCCTCATGCATCTTATCTGTTGCAGGAGAACTGGTCTGGATAAACACTTCCAGTAGGACTGGAGAGTTTCCTGAATGCCCTCTGTTCCCTCTCAATTAGCACTGGTATGAGGGGGGATTTCTGGAGATGGCTGCGCCTGTGCCAAGCACATTTCATGCCGCGTGAGCCAGCTCCTTACCTAGGAAGCAGCAGACTTGGGCGTTGTGCTCTCATGGCTCCATGTGATCATGGGTTTGCATCCCAAAGGCATCTTCTACCTAAACATTGGCAGGAAGCTTTTCCATTCCCTCACTGTTACGGACTGAGTGCTTTGTGGGAGTGCAGGGGTTACTCAGGTTTGTATCTTTCATGGTGATTAAGTTTCTACAGCTCCGGTTGCAGTGGATTTGGCCAACAGATGCTAAGAGGGGGGTAGCATAGCTACATGCTTAATGTTGTATTTAATCCCTTCAGTTCCCTCTGTTTAAAAGTCTCCATCCATTGCAGTGCTGATGCTTTCTTGTCTGCAATGGCTGCAGCTGTTAATTGCAGGAAGAAAACGAACTAATGCTTCTTGGAGGGAAGGCTGACTTGCCCCTAAATGCATTTCTGTGTATTTGGCCAATAAAATGGGCTGGACTGGAGCTGACTGGCAGCAGTTGTTTTACCTTTGTTTATTCCGGCATCGCTGTCATAGTGTACTACTGCTTTGAATCCCATCCTGCTATCCAGCTTCTCAAGGCTATCTCACCGTACAACTTCAGTGTTCCCATATAGTTGTATTCAAGTGTTCTTGATCATTAAAACGAATTAATTTTCCTGCACTTGCTCTTACACATGTGTTTCAAACAGGGATTAGGCTCCAAGATGGTCACTGCTGGCAATAAGCGTACATTTTGCAGGACTTGAAATACTCGTTTGAAGGCTAAAGGCTACTGTCAGCTGTGGTTTGCTGTTAAAGTAATCTTTAGTGGGACTGTCCTATGGACAGCCTTTGTTCACTTCTGTTCTGCTGTGCGCTGGGGGAGAGCCTTGCCATGCCAATGTCCTTGACTGGGTACTGGGAACAATCTAACAAATGCTAAAGCTGGAGAGGATGTGTTTAAAATTACCCTGGCCTGGAACTGGCAGCGGCCCAGGCTCTTCTTCAGAAGAGCAAGGCCAGGAAGGAGGAGATTTCCAGGGCTTGACCGGGGCTCTTTGGCCAGGCCATCATGCCAGTTCTGTTCTCATGATGCATGAGGGAGAAGAGAAAAAATAGCTTCTGACTTCTGTGTATGTGTGTGTGTGTGTGTCTGAAAGGATTTTGGGTATTTGCAAAAGGCCATGGAGGGAGAATCTGCTTGGTTTGGTTTGGTTCCCCCCTGCCCCCATCTTCCATGCAGGTGGCTTCTGTTAAGGAGAGGTGTGTTGTGAATTGCTGGCTATTCACACACATCCATTCCCCAGGCAGTTGCTTTTCTTGCAGCCCGTCTTGAGAGAGCAACTGTATGTGCTCTGGGTCCGCATGGTTTCCTCGCCAGTGCAAGCTTAGCAGCCATGCTGCTGAATGTGGATGTCAGCTATAGAGGTGCTTCTCCTGGCTTTGTGTGGGTAGCAGCCTGTGAAAATAAGCTGTAAAACTTCAAAGCATGTTTTGGAGCGAAGGTAGCGTTTCCCTCCAGGATGGAGAAGTGCTGCTGTTAACCTGACAAACCAGAGTGTTTTTGGGGGTCGAAAGGGTATAGTACAGTAACTTTCGTAGCACATGCTGAATGTTCTTGTGCATTCAATGACTTTGGTTTAAAAAAAAAATAATGTCTTCCTGGTAATATTTATTTTTATCTCTAAAGTTGAGATTTCACAGGACGGATGAGTGGCCCTACTTTCCCATTCTCCCCATCTGTGTTGTACCAGCTCCGCTCACCTGACCTTTGGTAACGTGGTTTGCTTTATTAGGCCACGAGCAAACAACTTTTCTATCAGGATTTTCACCAGTGTATGGGGCTAAACTCCTTTCTTGAGGAAATGCGTGAACACCTCCGGGGCTGGCGAGCAGGGAGACTTGGGGCTGGGGAAAAATAGGATGCATTCAGCTGTAGTGACACTACATCAACTCGCCGTTTTTTGAAGTTTGCTCCCCCCCAAAAGGATATATGAGTATCAAACCAGTGCTAGGTTCTGTTTTTCATGTTTTTAACTAACTTGATAACCTGGGACAAACCTCTTTTCTTGTCTTTTGGAGGATACCCTTCTGATGAGTTTTTCAATTTTTATGTGTGTAGTACTTTGCTACTGGCTGTAAATCATGCAAATACTACTCAGTGTCTGTCTATTGAATTTACAACCGGTGTTAAGTCCCTACTGTTCCTGCATGATTGGAAGCAAGACTTGCTAATGCAAGAAACAAAAATATAAGAAACAATAACATTTTAATGTATTTTTGTTATTGCAGGAAAGATTTAATGACTTCCACTTATTGTTGCTTTATCTTTCTGCAGGGATGTGAAAGCAGGAAATATTCTTCTTGGAGAAGATGGCTCAGTGCAAATTGCAGGTAACTTTCTTGGCAGCTTTGATTAAACATTAGGTGTAACTGTGTATCCAGAGAGATAGTTTAATGATCAAGAAACCTACATAAAAATGTTAACTTCAAGAAGCCCCACAGTTCTTAAAACAAACAAACAAAACAAAAACAACAACAAAAACCCCAACAATAAAGAAACCACAGACCAAAACAAAACAAAAAACCCCAAACAACTCAGAATTTATTACATCTTATCTTAAAATACTGTTCTTTGGAATACTGGCAATCAGTATGAATAAATCCTGTGACTGTTAAGTCCTCAGAATCAATAGGTGACATAAAATTCTTGGCATATGCTAGTCAGATTTTTAAAACAGCCCGTTCATAGGTGTGGGAGTGGGCTGCACAGACCTAACTGGTTTATTACCGGTGCGTAAGGTGGTTTTCAAAAGGACTGTGGTGAACAGTGGATAGATTCATCAGAAGGAAACTGATATGTCTGATGCTGTAAGTCGCTTGTGTCTTTGCCTTAATGAAGTATCTGCCAGTCAAATGCTCATGCGCATGCTCCCCAGTCCATTTCAGTTGAACCAAGTGGCGGAGTGCCTGCTTAACTGCCCTAACCTAGCCTAGAATGGGGTGAACTGAAAGTCTTGGAAGCAGTCGTGCAAGCTGAGGGACAGGGTGGGACAGGCTTTTTAAGGCAGTTGCTTTAGCTAATACAGATGTGCCTGGAGGAGGTGTCTGTTACTGTCATGAACTGCATCAACACAGGTATGTAGGAAATGGTCCTTGGTGTGGATGTATTGCGTCTGCGGGAAAGGGTGTTGTGTAGGGTTTTCTTGGAGGGTCGTCTCTCCCCTATTCTCTTCTGGTCTTTTACTTCATACATGTTTCTACAGAATTCACTCTTCTTTCCAGAAACCAAGAATTATTATGATTATTGTAGACTATGAAGTAAGACAAGATTTTTGGAGAGTACATTATAGAACCTGCGAGACTTCTTTTTCTTCTTCCTAGTCAGTGTGCCATTTCCCTATCCCACGTATGATTCCTCTCTGACTGTCCTGTCCCTCAGGACTGTGCTTTTCCCATGAATCCTGTAGTGCCTTTCCAGTCCTTGGGCCACCTCTAGCTGGAGGGCAGAGCTCGCTTCTGGTCCTGCTACCTTAGCAAACATCCTTGTACACGTTTAACTTTTCTAGTCCCATGTTTAATTGGAAAGAGCCATATCTGTTTGTGATAACGTCTTTTCTTTTTTAGTGCCCTGACCTGCTGGCAGAGGCAATGGGTCAAGTTGGTGTGCTGGGGCTTAAGGGACAGGGCTCTGCAGCTGTGTGGCAATGACTGTTGCGTCAGGCAGAATTAATTCTGTGTTGCATTGCGTAGTGCTGACAGGTACGGGCTTCTCTGGTACATCTATGCCTGGATTTGCATCTTGGAATGGAAAGTGTAGATTTTCCCCTAGGAAGCAGAACACATTGCAGTGCACAGTTTTCTGTAGGTAGCTCTTCTCCCTCTGCAGAAGGCAGTAAGCCCTTTTACAGGACTTAAATAAAATACAGGACTTCTGTTTAAAACCTGAAGTTGCTTTATTTTCCCTTTTAAGTCTCCCTGTGCTCTTAATATCTGCTGTTGTATTTCTAATGAGGTGTAAATAATTCATTCCATGTGGCAGCTGATGGAAGGTAGGGAGTGGCTTCTAAAATGCTCAAAGGAGCAAACTTCATACAGTGAAATCCTACAGTTTTTTCCATAATGGGGCCAAGATGTAACAGTTTGGATCTCTAATTGTACAGAGCTTTAGATTAAGTTCTGGGAGGGGCTGCAAATAGCTGTTGCATTAGAGCAATGCACTGTTATTCCAAGTGTTTCTGCCAGCCTAGCAGAAGGTTGCTTGTGTTTCTCTTCCACAAGGGTCCCAAGGCTTGGCTTTTTTTTTTTTTTAATTAAGGCTCACTGGTAACAGGTACCTGTTCATGTATTTTTTTCCTGCTGAGTAATTTTTAATTGTTAAATCGTTTTAAGTTTTACTAGCCTTGTACTCGTTAGAGAGGATTTATTTTTTCTGTGATTTGTACATGTTCCCCCGGACTGAACTGTCTACTAGTGGGTTGTTAGTGCAACATTTAAATGATGAAAGATGAAATCCAGCTCTCTGCATATCCTGCGAAAGCAAGGTTGCAAGATTTGCAAAGTATCCTCTTTACAAATTCTTTCTTTGAACATGCAAAAGGACTAATACTGTAACCTTTCATGAGACCCAGCCAAGCAACTAAACTCAACCAAGGTCAGCAAGTTCACCGCAGTGGCAGGAAGCACTTTAGCTTCTGTGAAGGCAACTGATGGCTTGAAAGGAACAAAAATAAATGAATGACTGAATGCTAGAGAAGAGCCTGACCTGGTCATAGTATGGGATTTTGTTTCTGTGGGAATTTCTGACACTTAAGCTTCCTTTCCTCCTGACCCAGGATGAAAAGCAAAATTTCTTGTGAATCTTTTGAGGAGGAAAAAAATGCTGGAAGCAAACCAATCCCAATAAAGTGAGTTTTGTTTTAGTGACATCAAAGCACTTGCCTTTGACAGTAATATTAATGCATATTATGAATAATTCCATTGATCGTTGAGTGCTTCAGTTATCAGCTGGATGATATCACTGTGTTCCCATGAAACAAAGTTGTATAAGTGTAGTTGGAGTTATACCAGAGGGGAGGAAAAAAAAATAATAAAAAAAAATTGATCAGCTGTGGAATGAAGCCTGAGGGTTCGAGTGCATGGTGCACCTTCCTTGAAGGACCTGGTTTGGTGTACATAAAAAATGCAAATAATGTAGCAGGAAAGAATAACTTCAATTCTTTTAAAATAACGCCTTTCCCTTTTGCCATCCCTCTACCAAAACTACCAGTGAATAGTTAAGGAGGCTTTTATTAAATGTTTGGCCTCTGCAACTGTATTCCTGTGTGTTTCCTACTGCTTCACATGATTAATGTTTCTTGTCTCAGAAGAAATGTAAAACTTAAATGTAAATGTGAGGAATGTAAATCTTAAACTGGAAATCCTCTGAGGAAAACCCCCCAAATCTACAAAGTAGATGTAGAAAAAAATGCTCAACCTTGTGGTGGAGGAAACCCCACTGCTGGTCTGTACCTCCACAGCATGTCAGTGAATTTAATTGCTTGGGAAACTTCTGCTGTATAGAATTCATGGCAGTAATTTTGCTGCAGGATTATACAGTTCTAAGTAGTGAACACTCAAGCCTCTCTTTAATTCAGGTTGTGCAATTCTGTTCAGGCTGAACAGAAAAAGTGACTTGATGAGGGTGTGTCTGATGTTTCTCAGGTTCTGTTCGTAACTCTGAATTGGTGGCTGAGCATGGGAGGTAAGAGCACCGAGGGCTGAGGGTAGGCACAGGTAAAGGGGCAGAGGAGAAATCCGTGAGTTTAGGGGCATTTGCTGGAAGTAGGAATTACAAAAATTCTTCTAATGGCCTGCATGAAGGCCCAGCTTCAAACTCCTCCCCAGGGCCTGGGACTCTGCATTTTTACTCATGGGTCGGTCTATTTTTAACGGTGTAGCTCCTCTTGCTTTCAAAACATGCATCCACTGAACCAAGGCATAAAATTGCCTTTAACAGATCTAGCTGACCAGTGAGACCTAAATTGAGGCTGTTTGCTTCTATCTTATTTTCTCTCTCTTTTTTTTTTCTTTTTTTTTTTTTTTCCTCCAAGGGCTTGGGCTTGTGGCTTGGCACCAAGTTTTTGGAGCCTGTTAAAATTCAGAGAGTTTTGCTTTCTCAGTCTGAAGTGTTTTCCTGCACATTGAATTAATCTGTCTTCTGGAGAGAGCAGGACTCTTTCCCAGATATCATTGTTCTGGGTCCTGCTGACGGTGGTTGCAATGTAAATTGAGATAGCAGTGTTCTTTTGTGTGCCAACCCCTCCGTGGCAATTTTTTTTTTTTTTAATTGGAGCATAAAACCTCTTTGCTCTGGCATTTATTGGCTCCCTGAAGTCTAAAAGCTGCACAGGTAAAATGTACTTTGTCAACATAAACTGCATTGGCACCAACATTGCTGCATAAACCATGAGGTGACTTCTCATAGTAAGCAAGGCTTACTATTCTGCAGTTTATTTAACTGTGCTGGCCCTGTAATTTACTGTGAAATGAACTGAGAGTCTTGATAGACTGAGAGGGGGAGGGAGAGGTTGAGGAGAAGCTCTCCCAGGGTGCATGAGACTTGCTTGGTATGAACCGTGCTCCAACCCTGGCATGATGTTAACATCCTACTGAGACCAAGCGCAGATTAAATCTCCGCGCCGCCCCCCCCCCCCCCCCCCCCCCCCGTTTTATCCACTGGGATATTAAATATCACCCACCTCTCTGTTACCCACCCCTCTGTGATTGAATGTGAAGAAGCAAGGGTCTACTGAAGGCTGAAAGGTACACATCTCTCCATGTCTTGGATTTTTCTGTTGTAGGGACAATAACAGGGTATCTTCAGGTTTTTTAAACCAGTCAGGGTTATTAGGACATACTCCAAGAGGCACTCAGTGTGCCTGCCATGTCCTGGGCAAGCTGTGTTGTCAAGCCATTGAAGTAGATTGAGATTTCATGAAGTTGTTCAGAACTTGCTAATTGATACTGGGCAAATTGCCTAACCCCTCTTGCTTTATCTATTTATAAAATGGGGATAGTTCAGGCCAGGCGAAACTTGTGTAACTGAATTTGTGTAACTTTCCACAAATCCATGCCAGCTTGTCACCGGTTCTCTGTGTTCCTGACTGCTCTTAATTCATTGTACTAAAATAGCGCTCTACATAAACATTGAGCTATGATGTAGGCAGTGTTGTTTCCCCACTTTCCTTTAGGAAAGTCTAACTTTGGGAGATTAAATTGCTGTAACAAAGTGCAAGGCACGAATCTAACTTGGGGAGAGGAGTGCCAATTGCAGGGCTCACTTGAGCAGCCAGTAATGTATCACAGACACCTCTGAGCCTCTTCTCCGTTTTGAAAAAGGGGCAAAAGTCTTTTTCTCTAGGCTTGGTGGAGTGTTTTGGTGCCTCTGCTGCAGCAGCATGAAGTGAAGTAACTTTTTCTTTGTCACTTGTAATATCTGTGTTTCCTGAAGAGGTGTTGCACTGTTTGGTTGTTGAAACCATTTGTGAACTTCTCCAAGGATGGTGGCTTCACCCAGCCTGGGCTTTGTCATCCTTCAGTTACTTTATGCAGTATTAGCCTATCTTTATTAATGTGCTGTTGGGCCGCTGTTTCCAGTGTGATCTTTACATTTACTCAGCAGAGGGATTTCATACATCTTTTATGTGCCTTGCCATTATTGCAAAAAGGCTTAAACTGTGATGCAGTGGAATTGTTCTGCATGCAAATTCATTAGAAATACATGTGACTGTACAGATCTACCTTTCCAAATGAGAATTTGGGAGAACAAGTGTGTATTTATAGGTCCAGTACCACTGTATAACCATATAATCTTTAAAAGGAAAGAATTTTTTGATTCTTGTTCATCACCAATCTTCTTTTTCTCTGGTGTCTTACCACCCACTGCATTCTCAGCACAAAATTGCTATTTACCACTGCCTTCCTCTTCTTGCCAGGCTTTATTCATCTTCAGTGCTCTAAAAACTGTAAGCTTTGCAGAAAAACACGAAATACAACTGCAGATATTTTCTGACGGTGAATAACTGAACAAAAAGGAAGGTGACCAGTGGAAGAAAACTTAGTGCTGTCTTCTGAAATACTTTTATTTTTGCTTGAGGAGGGATAATATCTCAGCTACTCAAGTTTAAAAATAACTCAAAGTGATTTGAAGTCGAGAGTGGTTTATTCTGTTGTTCTTCTCCCACAGAAGTTGCGTTCTGCTTTAGGATCTGATCCAAACCCACAAAAGGAACCTTTCTGATGTCAGTAGGCTTTGGTCCTCTCTCCTAGTTAGTGTACAGTCTTCTTTCCTTTGTACTTACCTTGTAGTAGCAGGTACTTAGGCTTTTTGGGGTTAATGTGATGTTACAATATGAGATGGCCAAGGGGAGATGATTTTTAACTGCTGTCGTCTTGATTTGGATAAGACAATCTAACTTACCATACGGTAGAAATGTATCTTCCAGAGGTACGCAGCAGCAATGGTGCCTGTTGTGATGTGGTCCTGCCACAGCATTCTTGTGCTGGTGAGTTGTTCAGACTGGGTCTTTGTTTCTGCAACACAGAATAGTAAGAGGCAATTTTCCTTTCGGTGTTTGCATTTCCTGAGTGGCCAGAATAGTTTGAGTTTGACAACTTGGATACCGTAATAGTGGCAACTGTTGCCTAATACCATGCTTTTTTCAACACTAGCCTGCAACGTCCTTGCCACTGTAGAGTGTTTGGTAGGGTATGTGGTTTGCAACACACAATGTTTCTACTGAAAAAGACAGAATTGGCTTTATTTTCTGCAGAGCCTGCATCAGCAGAATTGTCTTTTCTATTCTGGACTGGTTTTGTTGTGATGTGAGAGTCTGGATATACATACATATATTTTTTTTTGTTTTTATCTTTTTTTAAAGAAGTCTTTGGTTTATATCACTGTAACAGGTCCAGCAGATGAATCTTTTCTACATTGTTTCAGCAAAATGATTAAAAAAGAAAATCCTACCATTTACATCCAGACATTCTGGAGACTCTTATTTGCTAGCTAGCAGACTTCTGAAAGTCTGCAATTTTGGAGCTCCTTTAGAATATCTGACAGTCCTTGGATTCCCAGCAGTGGTGGTTACTGGTGTTGCAAGTGGGTCCAAACATTCCCAATTCCTTCCTGTTTCTGGTGACACAGTCCTCTCTAGCTATCACCATAGTGAGCCAATATAAAGTGCAAGCTGCCAAATAAAAGTGCAAACCACTTCTGAGCTATCATACCTCTTGAATTTCATGACTTCCCTGTTTTTTAGAGTTAAATTCATTTGCAATAACCTAGTTCTGGTTTAGCCCTTCTGATGGTAGTTAACAGTGGCAGAGGGAATGAGATGCAGATTGTGCCGGCTGCTCAGGAATAAGAATTGAACCCTAACTTGTGCTTAGGATTTTATTTTATTGTTTTACTGATATTTCTTAAGAGCAGGCACTTTCTTATCTTCGTAGCTGGGACTTGGATAAAGTTAGTAAGATGACATTTGAGAAGATGGTTTCAAAGTCGTTCCTAACAGCAGAATAGCGCAGTCTGGTTGTGCCTGTTTTAACCCACTGGAAATCAGGGAAATTGATTGGGAAAACATTGAATAAATCAGCCAGGTAACAGAATAAAATTTAATTCCATTTAAGCTTTCTGTTGACCTCAGATGGCAGATGTAGGGGCACAGTTTCCAACTGGAATTTATAAAGCAGTGTTTGGTGTGAAATGTGGTAAATGCTGTGTGTGCTGTGTAAAGGACTTGCTTTTACAGCTGGAATGATTTTTCTTTGAATGGCATTTCCTTTACCCTCAAAATGACTGCATGGAAACTTGAGGTAAGATATACGCAAGTTCAAATACAGCACATCACAAGAATATGCTGATGGCACTTGGAGAAGTTTCTATTAGTATTATCTTATTTAAAAGAACTTCTAATTGCTTTTGTGTTTAGAACAATAGATCTTATGAGACTTCCTGTAACGAGGGGTTAGGTGCAAGTAACTTCACTCTGAACTTTTTAGGGACTCATTCACTTTTCAGAGAAAAAAAAGGATAGTGGATACACACATGGAAGATTTCAGAGCAAAATCACTGTTGCAGAACATGGGTTTCCAGAAAAATACAGATTGTAGTGCTGATGAGGATAGTGATCAGTCTAGACATGCTAAAACTTCAAGGTTAGCAGGAAGACAAGATGCCTCTGGGAACAGGAAAGTGCATCTGGAAGATGATGAACCCTAACGATAGGCGTTTGCTAGTGCTTGTTTTAGCCCTGTGATTTCTATGCAACTTTCTTTAATGTCAACTTTCAGTTATCAGAGTCTAGTATTTTAGTTCCTGCCCTTGGAAGCCTCTAACCTAAGTGATCTGGAATCTTTCAGCATCTTATTCTTTTGAGTGATGATTTCACTGGTGTTTCTCAAATATTGAAAGACTGCTGAGAAGGTGCTCATTGCACTGCTGCTGGAGTGATGCAGAGGGAAGCTTGGGACTGTCCTCACGTGAATGCCAGTGCTTGCAAATTGTAAGGAGGGGTCTTTTGTTGCAGTTGATACCTCAGTTAGGGTAACATCTTTAAGCCATGGAATAACATAAAAGAATATGGAGTAACTCGGTGGCTCCTGAGTAAGTTTACAGTTAACCATGTCAACTGAGTTTCAAGATTTTTCAAACCAGTTGTGGTCAATAATGTTCTTTTTTATGTCAAATAGCTCTTGAATTTCAGAGGCTTATCCTCCAAGCCTGTTACCTTGAATGCCATTTTTTAAATTGATTTTGACTGCTAGTACTGTGTTTAAAAACGAGTGTGTGGGGGTGTGTGTGCATAAAACTGCATTATAGAGTATGACCCATTTCAGGTCTAAAATTTGGCAACACATAAGCAGTGTAGTTTGGAGCAAATTAGGAAGAAATACTTAAACAGTTTTGTGTTTACAGTTTCCTCATGAGACTATTTTTTCTACAAGGAAAGTCTCCTATCGTCTCTTGAATGACTTGGTTGCCAAATCTTTTGTAATGCTCTTCTCTGAACAACAGGCTGTGTCCCATTGCTATACCTGCACACTACTGGTGCTGTTCACAGATCCTGTTTTCCATGTCATTCTTAATTGTGTAAAACATCAATGTTACCTTTGAAAGCATAGTTTTCACATAAAAGAACGATTTACTTTATAATACAATTAACCAGTGAGTGCATGGGGCACCCTTCAGACTGTGAAAGATGCTTCAGGTGGGGGTGACGCTGTGCAGGGTGCGAACACCCGCCTGCAATGCTTCCTCTGGGGTGGCTGGGCTGGTTAGCGGCGCGTGCTGCTCGGTTTGGTAACACTGCTGTATCATCGGGAACCTGTCCAAGTTCCTGTTAAAGCACTGAACGTCTCAGTGATAGAAGATTACCAAGCAAAGCATATTCTGGTAATAAAACATTCTAGAATAAGGGGCTGATAGCTCCAGTCTGCAGGATGCACTTAGGACAGTTAAATGTTATAAGGCCTAGTAAATTTTTATTTACCCAACTTTGTTGCTGCAAATATTAGCAGGATTCTAATTGAAGTTATTACTTGTTATGTATGTATAAAACGGAAATAAAGGACTGGCTGTGGGAGGCAGGTTTGTACAGTAGCAGGTCTGCTGGGGGAGTGCAGGCACGCTGTAATGTGACCAGTGGGCTGTAATGGAAAGTGGAATTTTCCTCTCTGCCAGCCAGCACTGAAAGCTCTGCTATCCCCGGTAATTAAATGGTGGACTACAGACTGTTCGTGTACCCGCACTCTTAGCTAACTGTTGCTCGTTACTCGTTTATTAGGCAACTGCTCATGCGTAACTCCATGGTTTAGTATTTCATAGGTGGCTGGGAATATGAGGGGAAAGAGGGGACAGCCCTTCAGTTTGCTTGGGATATGTTCTTAATGAAATCTTTTGTTTCTTTTCTTTTCAGACTTTGGCGTTAGTGCGTTTCTGGCCACTGGTGGTGACATTACCAGAAATAAAGTCAGGAAAACTTTTGTGGGCACACCTTGCTGGATGGCACCAGAAGTTATGGAACAGGTGAATTGTCCTCTTTGCTGATCTGCACCTGGAGTTCCCTGTTGTCATCAATGGTTGTATTGACTTCAAATTAAGATGATAATTTGGCATCCTGTAAGGCTTTCTTAAAACCACAGGATTTTCTTTGATTTGCCTATTGTAACCAGGCTTGTACTGGAGCATATTAAGTGTTCAGGAGGCTTTTGCCCTGTTGCTTCTCTTCAGGCCTCTGCCTAAGATGAGACAGCTCAGCTGTTGCATAAAGAAGATTAACCTGCCCCTCCCTCTTGCATAAATATGAGGTAGAATATAAATAGTTTCACATGTGGTAAATATGCACATATACAGCTTGGTAACATGCTCTTCTGCACTTGCAAATGTGAGAATCTGGAGCAGCTAATCGCAAGATGTCAGAGTGGGGAGTTGTTACGGTAAAATAATGTGCAGTTGACTTGATTCAGGTTTTTAGTTTTCTCTTGGCTTGTGAGTATCCAGGTTGTAAATGCTGAGAATTGCTTGCCTTTCCCCTTTCCTCCTCTGCTCTTATGGCTAGCTAAGAGATTTACTTCTTGCCATGTGGAGGTATGTCACTTTTTGTCCTCCACTACTTCTAGACTAAACTACAGAAGCTTGTCTCTGTGACTTCTGGTGAAGGCCACAAGGAAACTTTGTTTAATGTAAAAATATCATTGCACACTTCTGATCAAGATCCACAAACAGAATTATGCCACAGTCCTGACAGTGATTGCAAATGCCCTGTCTATTGTATTGATGTCCAGTGCCATAAGCATTCTGAAAATTATCCCTAATCCTCTTAAAAACAGTTTGACAGAGGGCTGGGCTCAGGGTTTGAGTTTTGATAGGTGTGCCAAGCAGAAATACAACTAACTAGAAATGTTTTTACATTTTTCCTTCAAAAAAATCTTTTTAGGAAAAAAACATGGGAAAATACTGTTTTATATTAGTAAACCCACCTTGTTTCTTTTATCTTTGCTGTTCACAATTAAATATTTTGAAGCTTAGGAGGAACTTGAATAAGACCCCTGCATACGTGTATATCTCAAATGAAATGCAGCTAAACCAGTGGTAGAACTTCAATGCATTTTTTCCTATAGCTAAAACTTCTTGAGGGATTGAGATAATTTTGAGATAGCTTAAATATACTATTGATGAAAGGCTTTTTTGATGTTTGGCCTTTTCAGTGGCTCCCCGTGGCGGCACTGAGGGGCTGGTGCATTGCAGCACTCCTGCAACCTCTTCAGAGTGCAAGTCTCACACCGTACATGACGCGCTCCCCAAGTCAGGAGCTGTCTTTGTGAACTTGCTTCTGAACTGCCTCACAGTCATGTTATTTTGGAATTTTTGATGTTGACTTAAAAATAAATAAAAATAGAGTATTCAGTGTTTTGGAAACCAGATTAGAGTTGCCCCTTGCTTTTCTGCCCTTTATGTCCTGTCCTGGTGCACAGGGCACAGCAGGATGGCCAGGACCTAATAGTGCTTCTCCAGGCTCATCGTGGTTAGGGTTGCTGCAGTCTGCAGGACAACAGGGGAAAAAAAGATCTTAAGAAAGGTGCTAAAAAGGAGAAGTGAAGGTTTTAGTGACAAAGGGAGGGTTCTTGATGAAATACATGTATTTCTGAAGAAGGGAGGTTTTTTAGGGAGTCAGGTACTTCCATGAAGGCTGTGCGCATATAACTTGTTACAAATATTAGATGGTAAGGTGGTACTTTGGAAGTGCATGTGAAATCTCTCACTATCCATGTGTATCATCTTGCTGTCTCCCAGCAGGTGTCACTCTGAGCCGCTAAATCTAACCCTGGGAAAAGGATGAAGGGATTGCTGTAGATTAGCCTTCGATATGTAGATATTATTGACTTAATTCCATCTGGTTCAGCATCATTGAGTTCCTTTAGCATGTTAAAACATGATAGCCTGGCATTGTCTTTTAATGTATGTTCACTTGACAGATTTATGGCAAAAGTTGATGAGAAAAATAGATGCTGATATAAACTAATGGCAGGGTGGTGACTAATATGTATTGGACAGATGTCAAGATGAACTGCTGTAAACTGTTTTGAACTTCATAGCTTTAATTTGAAAGCAGAATTATATGATACAATTTAAAACCCACTAAACAGTTAAAATCCCAATGGGGAATGGGGAGTTGTACAAGTGTATAGATGTGCTGCAAGACTAACTGAAAGATAAAGCTAAGAAATACTCCCAAATTATTCTCAAAATCTAAAAATAGTGTGAGAGGGGGGAAAAAAACCCCCACCCTTACAGCATATTTTTTTCTTACACTGTGTCCTTTTAAATTGTACTAGATATCTATGCTTTTTTAGTTAAATGACTTAATCTGTTCATAATCGTGGCATCCATAAACTGAGGCACTTCAAGAAACCTTTCAGACCTTTACGGCTTATGAAAATGATGCTTACAAAGTTGAAGAAATTAGTGCAAGATATAAACTCCTGTTACTACAATAAATTTGAGTTCAATTATAGTATATGAAAAATGGTACAAGAGTGGCTTTTGTTTGTTTGCCAAAATTCAAGATCATCTTAAAGGTAGTTTGCGGAACATTTTTGGCTTCATCACAATGAGTGCCTTTCTAAAGCTTGTTAGGTTAGCTGAACACAATACCCCTATTAGCTTTGCTCTGATTGAATATTCATTTTTCCATAGTCTAGTGAGAAGAGACACAAACCATTCTAAGCAGCCAAAACGCTTTGATTTTTGTAGCTGCTCTTGAAGTTAGTACATAATGTCTCTCCCCTGCAGCAGAGAAAGCAAGTGCCAAAATATTACCTAATAATAACAACGAGGAAGTTACTGCTTTGGCATATGAACTATTTTTTCCTGTGCATGAGGGGAAGTAAAGGCTATAAATTTTTCTGAACAAGCCTGTGTTTAATGTCAAGTGCAGAAGCTACTGTTAATTAGTGGAGGGAAATAATAGTCTGCAAACAGGAATGAGGGGCTTTTGACTGAGCTGGTATGTACTGAAGTTTCAGGATTAAGCATGTTTGCAGTCAAATTGATTAAGCGGTTGACTAAAAGTGTAGTGAGGTCTGTATGTCCCCAGGGGATAACAATCCATCTATTAACTATGAGAGCTTCATTATGCTCTTTAATGACTTTCTGTATCTTTGTGTAGAAGTCGGAGCCTGGTTTAACCCAGTGCCCCTTTATGTTCTACACATGGAGAGGTTTATGGCAGAGCAGTCCTAGCTGCACAGTCCATAACCATATCTTCAGCAGGCTGACTTCTAAAACACCTCCTTGAAGGTATAAGGAGCTGGGGGGAGAGGAGGGGGAAGGTGTTCTTTCCATCTCTTTGACATTATAGTGCTGGTCTTTCCAAATTCGAGAGGAGAGGAAGGAAAGGGCGAAAGGTTGTGTAATAGGCTAAAGAAAGGGATTGTAGTATTGCATAGCAAGAGGCACATGCTAACATTCTTGAATATTTTTCAGGTCAGAGGATATGATTTCAAGGCAGACATCTGGAGTTTTGGGATCACTGCTATCGAACTGGCTACAGGGGCAGCTCCCTACCACAAATACCCACCGATGAAGGTGAGCAGGTCTCCAGATACTTGTGCAAGATAAAGGATCAGTGTGTTTTGTGGAAGTTTCCAAGAATTTGGCCAGCATGCTTTGTTGCAGAGTTTGTCCTCTCAACTTGCACTTGTGGATCACGATGTTCTTGGATTTGTCTGAAGGCACTTTTTAAAAATACGCCACTTAATCAGCATTGTCTGAAACGGCAGTTCTTATTTAGATTATGAGTCTCACCAGGGTCACCATTCTTGAGGGGAATGCTGTGTGTTTTAGTCCCGGAGCCTCTGAAGGCAGCAGATGTTTTTAGGACTAGAAATAGCGGTTCCAAACAAGTTATCTGGCATCCAGTAACACTGGGATGGTGAGCCATTCCTTCTCCTACACTGACAATCCTTCTTGATACCTCTCAGAAGCCCTGTTATCAGTTAATCCAAAAGAATCTTACTTTGTTTAATGCCAACGCAGTTCTGTCAATTACTGGACCAGTGGAAAGTACCACATCAGTATGAAATGGCGCGGTATCAGCAACGCTAATATTTTATTGAAGCTGAGGTGGAGGAAGTGTTCTTGTATAAACACTGATACTTCAGAAATCTTTTTTGAATATCTTGAACTGTACATCCCCTTATAGTTTTGCTAACTTTCCCTACTGCCTGACTCTTGAACCAGGAGCTACTTTCCAACATGCTGCTCTTTCAGGGAGTCTACATCTTAAGAGTTGACCCCATCAGTTGAGGTCTGAAGCATCCTGTCTTACTGAGCTTTGAGATCTTCTTTCTTAGCCCCTTTGTGAGATCTGATGGGGTTCTGTCTCAGTCACAAAACTTTGAGCCCCTTTGGCACACCCTCCTGAAGGCTGCTTTGCTTCTGCTTCTGGGTTTCATGCTCCCTCGGGTCGAGGAGGGGTGGAGAGCCCTTTTAGTAATCTCATAGCTTATGGTTAGACTAGTTACCTGAGATACAGGCCTGTGGGTGCTAGGTCCCTCAATTTTAGGCATACTATGGGGCAAGCTTTCCTTCTCCGAGTCTTTTAACTGTTGGAGTGCTATGCAAGTTGGGTGTCACCTCTTTAGGACCTGGGTGCATCCCCTCCCACTCTGCAATTACAATAACATTCTGGAATCCAGTAGCTCCTAACACATTAGAACAAGCACATCCATGTGATGCTTTAAATGCCAGGACTTTTGCACTGGTTTAACTCTTGTGGAACAGAATTAATATTAAGATTTTTGTCACCTCTGTGCAGGGACTGTTGCTTAGCTGAGTGATTTGGAAATGCCATTAAAGTTCATACCATATCAGTGATTGTAGCAGAGCAGCAAGGCGTTCAGGAAAATGTTTTGCTGCTTTAGCTGTGCTGTTTTCATGGATACTTCCTTCTGTGCTGTAATTATTGGTAGCATTTTGCAGCAGCTTCTGTAAGCTGTACTTCTGTTTATTGTGTTTTGAATGCGTGGGTTGTAGCTTTCAGTGCAAAGATCACCTATTTAGTATCATGTGTTGTTGTATAGTAGATGGAATTATGTGTTTCCAGTTCTATGAGGTGTGAGTTCCAGTTATGCAGCCTGCAAGAGGACTTCTGCCTTTTATTTATTGAATGTAATTGTATTTCACTGCAGATTAATTTTATTAAACAGCAAAATGACACATGCATTAAGTGGCCCTCCAAGGAGAGTGGAGGAAAAAAGCATGGAATTTTGTCATGGACTGTATAATTTCACCTAGATTGATGGGCTCTTGCTGCCCTAAGCAATATAGCTGTTGAAAGCTATTTAAATGTGCAATGTGCTGCTTCCTTTTCTAAAAATAGATATTCATCTGTATGTAGGTGACAAGTGAAAATGGAAATGAGTAATTTTCTCCCTTTCAGAATATCTGAGTGATGTGAAGGAAATAATCAGTTTGGCTTGATAGGTGCTTGTGTGAGAAATGTCTTCACCTGCTCTTGGATTGGTACATGGAAGTGAACCTTCACATATTTTTTTTTTTTTTTGTTGCCTTTCTTTTACATTAATTTGATTTCTAGCTAAGAAATATCTGCAGGGAGATCTAAACAGAGCCTTTGAATCAAATGCCTCGCAGAACTGCTCGTCTCAAATGAGGAAGGCTGGTAGAAGTTCTGCTGTGCTTACACCTTTAATCACACCAAGCATGCCTGAAAGCACATCCCAGCCTTGTGTTTGTGCTGCACTGTGGGCCAGGAGATGTGATTGAAAACAATAGCATAAATGATTGGGTATAAATTAGCCTGGCTTCTCAAGGAAAGGAGGCGGAGGTAACTCTCTGTACCCTGTTGTATGGGTCTTGAACCTCTCAGCTGACAGTCAGAATTTGCAGAGGTGTAAATGTTTTGAAAATTGTTTCTACAAAGTTAGTGAATGGGGGAAATGGAGAGGAGAGACCCTATAATCACCTTGAGGAAAAGGTAGGTGAGTTTTTGCTCTCTGATGAATGTGAGGAGACTACCTAAATTGTAAAAAAAACTTTACTCTGAGCTCTGGCTACCGTCAGAGAGCTGTTGTGATGAAACGGTCCTTGTTGACTCAGATGCTTGATGAAAATGCTTGTCCAAAATACAGTGTTCCCAAGATCTGTTTCTAACAAAGGCCAAGAAAAATCTCACTGCCAATAGACATAATTCTTTCAGGTTTTAATGCTGACGCTACAAAATGATCCTCCATCTTTGGAAACTGGTGTGCAAGATAAGGAGATGCTGAAGAAGTATGGGAAATCATTTAGGAAGATGATTTCATCGTGCCTACAAAAGGACCCTGAGAAAAGGTAAGATCAGGTAGCACCCCCAACACAACAAACCTGAAACAAAACCACAAAACTCACTGTATTCCCTATTTTTTTTTAAAGCTGGTACACTGTCTTACCCTCCAGTGTTTCAGTCACAAAGGACACAGCAATCTTGCTGTGTGTCAGCAAATTCTCTTGGCTGTCCTTAATTTTGTGGATAAATGTCTGGCGTTGTGCCTGGCCCCGGGGCACACATCTTCCATTTGGGTTAATGAGAGTGCATCCCAGTCCACTGTGTGTGTAGTGTCATTCTCCCCCTCTGCCACCTCCAGCAGGTGACAGCAGTTCAAGCTTTGTACCCAGGCAAAACTGCTCTGTGTTTATAAATCAGAAATCACATGTTGGGCAATATGTGTTGACTTGTGAAGATTCATAAATAGACTTTTTAACGTTTTGCCAGTGCAAAGAAGGCTTTCAGTGTAGTTTTGACTTGCTTAATTGTAAGTAATATTTGGCTGGGGGGGGGGGCGGGGGGGGGGCGGAAATCAGGAAAACCACTGGTAAACTTTACCAACACATTTTCGTCAATACAGGTTGTTTAGAGTGACCTGATGACACTTTCAGTCTTCCTTGTGACAGTAGCTTAAATAGTCAGTGGTGTTAGAGATACTGCCAAGGAAGGGGGTGTTGCATATGTTGTGGTTCCTAGGATAGCATGTTATGTCATTGCTCAAAGCTGCACGAGGGTCCAGCTGTCGATGGCACTGTTTAAAACCCACAGCCCGTCACATAGGGTGGCTCAGACCTGTATCTGTGGAGGACAGTCATAGTATTTGCCAGTTTGTGAAACTGAAGGAATGTTCATCATGTGTTAAAATTAATGTTCCTTAAAAGACAAAGGTAAAGAGAGACACCTTCCCACAGATCAGTTTTTGTAGCTGTTAGTTTTCTTTTTTTCCTCAGTAAGCAAACTAAGCAAACTACTTCTGGAAAGTCCCTTCATAAAATAATAATAAAGACATTTTTCAGTTCCCTTTTGTGACAGATCCAGGAACAAAGGCTTCTCACGCTTTGTGAGATGGGATCTCTCTCTTCTAACAAGCTCTACACTTGAAATGCTTAATGAATCCAGTGGAGTGCTTGATAAATGCTGATAGCAGGGTTTTTTTTCCCAGCAGGATGTTTTTCATCGGTTCTAAAGCATATCCTGTCCCTGCAGGTTAGAATGTGTGCTGATCAGAATTAAACATAATAGCTTTGAATCGTGGCATACTCCTGCTTTCTTCTCAAGCACCACTAACAGGCTTTGTCATCATCCCGACTATGGGAGCAGGAGGTCAGCTGGTAAAGAGCAACTAGCAGAATCAGATATGCTCATGCATATTGTGTGGGTTTGCAAAGAGGAGAATTTAGTGCGATTGCTTTTTAATTATTTTTGGGGCTCCCTTGCTATAAGGTAGATGATTTTTTGTTAGAACAGTCTGAGGTGAAATAAACCCTGTGATGAATGGCCTTTGCAAGGCAATAATTAAACTCTATTACTATTTAAGCACAGTTTACAGTGTGAGAAATGCTGTAAGCTGGTACTTTCTCGTGTTGATCTGAGTTGTCAGAAAGTTCCTTCTAAACTGACCAAGGGATGTCTTTTTTTTTTTCCCCCCGTATTTATCCTAAAGCCATACTTAAAGGGGAAAAATAGTTTGTACTTGATCATTTTTTATTAGACAAAGATTGATCATCCTGCCTGTGCTTAATAGAACTAATTATGCACATATAATCAGGTATCTCTGAAATAACGCTGTTACTTGGACATGGTGAGTACTGCACTCCTGCTGCTGGTGATGATCCTTCATTTCACTTTTGAGCAAATTATTTGTGTGATCTATCAAACAAACTATCTCTAAGAGACTCAAGTTCCGTATCAAAATGGGAGCAATTTCTCCCCCCACCCCCTGCCTCCCAGTTATTCACTGCTTTTGAACAGAATAAACTTTGATCAGGATACACTGAGTGTTTAAAAGACTTCTGGTGTAAAATTTATTGGGAATACATTGACTGATTTTTGGGGGAATTGTGCAGGAGAAGCTGATGCACTTACGAGATGCCATGTTACAACAAGCAGCAGCAACCTGGATGACTGTTGTGTTGAAAAGGAGCATTTGTAATTCTTTTCTACATCTGTTTTTATTGACAGACCAACAGCAGCAGAACTCTTAAGACACAAATTTTTCACAAAAGCAAAGGTAAGAAAACACTTCCTAAACTTTGTGCCGAAGCTGTGGAGAGGCCTTTTCCAGAAGTATGATAGGTGTTGTAACAGCTTTATTGGCAGTTGTGGGCTGTTTCACTTAAGGCCAGCATAGCTGAGTTGAACGGGTCATTGTGAACGAACAGACTGAAACTCCTCTCCTGTACCTCCTTGTGTATGCTGCTATTAAGACAAATTATCTAGAAATTCTTGAGCATTTAAATGTCTTTCAGTGGCTTTTGGTTTTTTTTTTTCTTTGCTTGTAATGGTGCCATTGTGGCTGCCTGTCCAACTGTAAAGGCCTCTGTAGCAGTAAATGTAACTTATATTTTAGTGTAAACTCTGTAATGAGTCTGTATGCAAAGCAGTGAATGAGGCCCACTGTGCAGAGGGCTACCTAAAACTATTTCACCCTGTGTTGCATTCTGGACAATGAAGATCCTGTGATGAAAAATAGGAGACTCCCATTTCTAGCCTTGAACTTTCTAGAATTTCTAGAAAGTGAACTGCCAGTGAGTGTTTATGTAATTACTGCCTGGAGATTAGTGCATATGCAATGTGCAAGGTCTTACTGTGGGAGACAGACAGAAATAATACAAGGGAGAATTTTATTTCCATGGGAATGAGGAGATATTTCCTGTTTGTTTATTTTTTTATGGTATATTTGTGATCAAAATACTGGGTTT
Source organism: Falco biarmicus (assembly GCF_023638135.1). Classification (NCBI taxonomy): domain Eukaryota; kingdom Metazoa; phylum Chordata; class Aves; order Falconiformes; family Falconidae; genus Falco; species Falco biarmicus. The sequence continues at coordinate 56,807,842 of NC_079291.1, read as the reverse complement.
TATAGCAGAACAGAGATTAAACTGTTGAAAAGATACCTGATACCTAGGATAGCACAACACCATTGCCAATTAATCAAAGTAGTTTTCAGCTTTTGGGTTAAGGTGCTTAAATGGAAGTGGCCACATCTAGGTATCTGCACAGGAGCTGAATGTCCTGTTAAAGTTGATAGAAATCTTAATAAGTGCAACCAAGGGAGTCTAGAGTGATCCAGTTTATGAAATGTAGGAGTTTGCTTTAGGGCAAGTTTAATTGATGTCCAGGCTCTTGACAGTATTAACTAGGTTTTCATTGTCCATGATGGGATTTTAGGTAACTGAACGGTGTGCATCTGTGCATACTTGGATACACACTTGGTGTCCAAAGTAACAAGATGGTTTACACATTGCTGACCTTTCTCTGTTTGGTTTTGCAAGTTCCAGTTCATGTTACCTACTTCGTTGTGTGTAAAATCTTTCATGCTTTCATTAAGCTGCTTCAGAGTAACATATTAGCATATGTGGTGATAGAAAGTTAACATTACTATAGATGAGGCAATACTTAAACCAGCAGCCGAAGCGAAAATGTGTGTCAGTTAACACTCAGTGTTAAATGACTTTCATACATCAGCCACTGCCAAACTGACAGCTGTAACTTGACGATGGAAGAATCCAACTTCTGCACTTCTGTATTGATCTATATATTTAAATAGAGTATGTTATGTAAAAGTATGTTTTGATAATGCTGCAAGCCACTTATCAGGAGCTGACAGTGTATGTCTTGAGGCTTTCCATCCTGCATGCAAGAAACCATCATGGGGGAGTTCTGGGAGCACTTTGTGGGCAGAGATGGCAGGGCTATCCAACCTCACCTGTGTGAAATACCCAGCCAGATCCCATGCTCTTGCTGGGGTGCTTGCCTGGCATGCATCCCCTGCAACCAGCAGTTTGGCTCTGCAGCCAGTGGTTGGAAAATTGTACACTCAGGAGCCCACATGTTAGCCGGTCCAGAGCTTGCTGAAGAGGAGATTTAATACAGTAAAGCATCACAGCAGATTCCCAATACGTAATCTCTTGGGATCACTGTATTTACTTCCTCTCTGAACATCATGTGCTGTATGTTTTTTCAGCTGCTTGAAATCCTGCTGCCCCCATTCCTTGGTCTTGTTACTCCAGCATAGAGGGGTTCCTGTGTCCTGGCCTGCCTCACATCTGAGGTTTGCCTTTGACTGTAGGACAGGCATAAATTTAGATGTAAGATAAAGCAAAGGGGCTAGATCCAGGTGGCATAATGTCTGCGAATGGAAGAATGCCAAATGTCTCAGCAGTGTATCAGATGCTGAAGTACATTCTTCAATAAATCTGGTAGAATTTTAGTTGTTAGTTCCACATCACTTTGCATGCGGAAAGTGGCACTAGCTAACTGAAAAGGTATTTAGGATGAAGCATCATATACTCCAGATATGTCCATGATGAAGCATCATATACGTCCAAAGGAAGAAAGTGGTTAATATCTTTGGGAGAGTGGGGATGAACATTTAAAACACTTTCTGTTAGAAATAGCATAACAGTTTCTTATCAGAGACGCTGAAGGAATCAAAGGGCATTTTCAGCAATGCAAATGTTTGGTGTTGGTTTTTTGTGCAGAATAAAGAGTTTCTACAAGAGAAGATGTTGCAGAGAGCACCAACAATCACTGAAAGATCCAAAAAGGTACTGAAAACCTCCTGTGTTCTTGCGGTTAGTCATACTAGTATGTTATGCTTGTGTTCACATTTTTAATGATAATTACTGTGGTATGGCATTCTCTAGATAGAACTAGACATTTCAATAAAGTATTCGTGTATCCCGGCAGGTGGTGCGACCTGAAGATGCTCTTGTGCTCTGTCTCCTAAAAAAGATAACTATAGAAATTGTCTGCTTGACTTACAAGTTTTCTCTCTTTGTGCTGAGTAGGTCCGGAGAGTCCCAGGTTCCAGTGGACGTCTTCATAAGACTGAAGATGGTGGCTGGGAGTGGAGTGACGATGAACTAGATGAAGAAAGTGAGGAAGGCAGAGCAGCAATTTCACAGCTCAGGGTGGGTCCTCAAATTCCAGTAGCTCTGTCTCTGTTTTGTTTTCTGACTGTGATACATTAAATATCCCTGGGAAGCCTGTGGCCTTGTTTTAAGTATGATACACAGTAAGTTGTTATCCCTCCCCTCAAGTTCATAGACAAACCAGAGAGAAAGCAGGCTGAAGGTTGATGGAATTGTATTGATCTGGGGTTTTTTCTGTCATCGTTCTGGGGCTCAACTGGTCTCATTCAGGGATGTTGAACCAAATTAGGAACATGAATTCAGACAGTCTGCTTCCAGCTCAGCATACTAATTCACTTGAGCTACGATATTCTCTTTGCTTTTAAGGGTGCTGACTGTTTGAGATGTTCTTATGGAAGTGTCAGGAGAGGTTTTGTCCTGCTGGCCTCTCCAGGATGGAGCTGAAATCAATAGGGCCTGTGCTTATGGCAGATACCCGAAACACTCAGGGACTAGTTCTGTCCCCTTGGTTACACTGACATCAGTTAGTCCTAGTAGATGATGCTATGGCATCCCTGTGATTGGTCTAGCACTTGAAAATGCTCCAAAAACCACCATCTCCCTCTCTCCACAAAAACTCCCAAGCCCAGACAAACTCCCAGTAGCACAGGAAATGCATAATAGAAGACTAAAAGATTACTGGGGAAAGACAGTCCAGAAATTTATTGTAATTGGCAGTGTGGATTTTGACTGTAATGGCTTGCCTATTTCCCTTTTTTTACAGCTTGATTAAAATGCATAGTTCACTTAATTCTGTAATTCAGTTGGTGAGACAGTAAAGGATTTTTAGGGGAAGTTTTTCAATTTGAAAAAGGGGGGGGGGGAAGCAGTATTGGTTTGAAGCATTTATCCCTTTACAACTTTTCACATTTCTCTTTCATTGGTCTTCCTTCTACTGGTGTTCTGTATGGACACTTAAATATTGAAAGCCAGATTTTGCATCCTTTGAAATGCTTGGGTTTTTAAAGGCCACTATTGATCCAGGAATTCCATACTTCATGGCAACAGCTATTGTGACTTTTTAAAGACCTGATTGTACCCAGCTTTGTATTGCACAGTCAAGGAGGATCTCTTGGTACCAAGTGGCTACTACTGAAATTCCTGATGCTTTATGAGCGGGAATCTTCTAAATTCCTTTTGTAGGTTAAAATGTGATCAAATTTTAGGAAGCAGTATTGTAGAAAAACCTTAACTCCGTTTCAGAGATTACTTAGAACTTGTTCTGTCTTGTCTTAAGCTCAGGGTACTATGACTTAATACTGTTTACTGTGTTTTGAACAGTACTGACTTGTTTCTTTCCTCTTAATGCAGAAAAAAGCAGATTGACACGCATGTTTACAAGCTCCTTTTCAAGCCAGTTTGGTTTTTTTCTTCAAACTTTGGCACATTTCCTTGTACTGCTCTCTGTTCTGATTGCTCTAATTTGGGTTGTGCTTGACCTCTACTTCTAGGTCTCCCCTTCAAGAAACCTTTAGGATGGGCGTTGGAGCAGTAGGTCTCAGTTCAGTTACCTAAAGGCAGATGTATACTGCCATTTTGGAAGCACCAGTATAGATAAACCACAGACCTCTGGGAGACCTGTACCTTTCTGGAGGTCAGGAAGGGCACCATGGCACCTTAGACCTCACTACATGTCTGCCTGGGTACTTGAATCCTGCCCTCGGTGTCTTTTCTTTGCACACCTTTGGAGTCGCTTTCTCCTACCTGAAGATGAAGGGATAGGGATGCCTGTGCATCTCTGGCATTTGATCCTTTTTCAAGCAGTCTTATGACTTGTATCCAGACTGCCAGTGTTTGGCACAAATACGATGGTGTTATTGAGGACTAGTGTTTATCATGTGGTTTTGGCCATATTTCAAACACAGGGTATAAATTCCACCTGTCTGTAATCGCTCTGCAGTTTTAACTAAGCTGTAGGATGGAATAACTTGTGTTAACTAGGTGTCACCTTTTATTCCTGCCCATTGCACTTGGGGTGGAATAAATGATCTTTAAAGGTCCTTTCCAACCCAAACTATTCTGTGATACCATCTGTAACTGCGTTTCGTTGCTGTCAGCCTTAAAGTAAAAGGATACCTCACAGATTGACTTGATTTGCTAAAATACTTAAGTATTAACATGCACAAAAGCATCTACATAAAGGAAAAGTGTTTGTACTTTTTGCTTGTCTCCACTTTGCAGGCAAAAAATAGGGTGAATTTAATGTGTACAAATACGTATTTTAAAAGTCTCTTGCTAGGACTGCACCTGAAAGCAGTCAAATATTTGTTATAAACAGAGCCAGAAATATCTGCTCAATTCATTGAATGTAACGTTGACCAGCAAGTCACTGTCTTTTGGATATAAAGACTTACTGAGCTTCTTTCTTCTCTGCATTTACAACCTTGAATTCAAACTAAAGCAATTGTGCCATGTGGGCTCTTAAATCATTCACCTTCTGTTACTCAATAAATCTGTGCAGTGGCATGCCGTGTGGTCACATTTCACTGGTTACTCACATCACCTCTGATTACACAAGCAAAAATAAGTTAGAACTAATACATTTCAGCACATCCCCACAGTCATCCTATTTGTGCCTTAATTAGGTAAATGTCTTTTATGATTAGTCCAGTTTCCTTTCCGTCTGTTCATATTTTTCCTTAGTTTACTTCTGTTCGTCATTTATCAGGGTTAGTTGTTAGCTGTGGGGCAGGGCTACTGTTTCTGTACTTGTCTGTGCAGTGTCTAACACACTGTGATCTTTCAGACAAGTTCCTTTTTGAGTTATTCCTTGAGGCATCTGGGTACTCTCGTATATGAGTTTTGTGCCTGAAGGAACGGTGCTGCAGATGTGGAGCATGGCTGTTTATCTCTGGGAGCAATGCCACGTTTTTCATCTTGCCTGCTAACTGTCAAGTGAAGGCTCAGCATATTGAGATGGATTTCAGGCTTTACCTTTCCAGCTGCATGACTTTTTTTCCTGACAGCCTGCACATAGACATAGTCATTGGGGAGGAGCTGTTCCCTCTCCTCCTGTCCAGAGGGCTTTTTGCAAGTTGCTGTTCTGAGAATAAGACTTTCTAACCTTTTCCTGTGTTCATATGTTACAAACTGCTCTGATTGGCATTCATTAAGGTAGTGGCATTGGTTAGTGCATGAACTGGCACAAGATACGGTGGCATGATGAGATGTTCTTCTGTTGAACTTGTTCTGTCCTAATCACAACCTGTCTTTTAGACTGTTTGTGGAGAAGGAACATCTATTTTGTTAATTCCAGCATGGACTGAGCCATCCCACCTGTCTTGTCTCCACGTGGTAATGGGACATGCTAGAAGTCAAAGCTGCAGGCTATCTTAAATGCAGGGCTTTCCAGGAGTACTTGGCAGTCTCTTCCTGCTGACGTGAAATAGCGAACACAGTTGCCTTTGTTTTACTGATAAGCAAAGATCGGTTGTGTTTCTGTGACTGCACTTTCCCCTCCGTTCCACTAATCTGTTTCAGTGCTGAACTTGTGTACACCTGTCGGTTTTCTGCTTTCTTTCACAGAGAGCATAATATGATGCAGAGTCCAAGGACAAGGAGAGAAGATGAGAGATTTCTTTCTGTAAAGTAGCACAGTTAAGGCTGGTTTCTCCCCCCACCCCCCAGGTTTTGTATGGTTTAAACAAGTTTGTGAAATAGCTCCCAAAGTAGACGAAGGGGATTTGTTTCCTAGTGGAATTCTGCAGGGCAGATTTGCATGGCTTATCTTTTTTTCTGCAGGACTTGGGTAGCCTAAAATGGATTTTGCCATCTTGGTGCACAAGTAATTTGGTCCAGTCTGAGTGGTTATCAAGAGTACTGGATTTTCCTAATAGTTAACAACAGTAGCAACATAGGGCATGGTATGCCAGTGTGTAAATATCAACTGCAAGTTCTAGAACAGGACTGTATGTTTCTGGGTGGTATGATATGATAAAGTTGCCAATAAGTTGTGTGGTGTTCCTTTTATTGTGCATCTTAATACATATGTGGAACTTGAAAGCAATTATGTAGATTTCATGTGTTCAGTAGGGTTCTGACAAGTCCTTCTAGTCAGTCAGTTTCACTTTTGTCTAGGCAATGACACTTTTTTTCTGTTTTTCAGTCTCCCAGAGTGAAAGAACCTGTACAGAATTCCGAGGTAAGTTATAATTGCAAATGGCTTGCCAAAATGATGACTCTTAGCTATGGCTGTATTTTCAAGGAACATGTTTTTATTAGCCTTTGGAAACAAACCTGTGTGAAGCAGAAGCTAGTATCTAGCTGAGTCTGCTTGAAAACCTCCCTATGAAAGGAATCATTGGTTGTGTAATGCCAAGAGGTCTTCCTGAGGTAACTTTGGTGTGTATCTTTTCAACTTTACTTGCTATGGCAAAAGTCTATGTGTTGTAAGATGATGTATTGGTCATAAGAATAATCTAAGCAAAACAACCTCAACAAAACACAACTTTAAAATGTCGGTTTTGCATAGTCTAATTCACTGGTTTGGAACCTGTGCTCAGAACTGTGAAATACTTCTGTAGTAGTATTTGATAGCAAACAAAACTTCAGCTGCAACTTATGATCTGCCTTCAGTTCTGTCCTGTGTTTCTTACATTAGGAATATTAGTATATAGTATCTTTCAGTGATAGATGCTGCTTATCTTTCAGAGACTGTGCTATGTCTTTCTTTTCTCTGTGTGGAAAGATAAACAAAGCTGACTCCTAGAAATCAGTCTTTGGTTAGACTGTCCTGTTCTTCCTTCATCTGTTTCCAAGGTTTGATTATAAAGGGGGATCTTAAGAAAAATAAACTCTAAATTCAAAGAAAAAGCTGAGAACCAGAATCCCTTTGGAATTAACTTCCCCATTGTGATACATCCTTTCATATATATTGTGATTTGGAGGTCTGCTGCCTGGAATTTCAATACTCAAGGCGATTTATATTTCCTACAACTTAGCGGAGTAACTTGCAGGGCACTCTGAAGAACTGTCATCAAGTTTACAGTTCTTTGGCTATCATGCCAAAATCGGTTTCTCTGTTCTGAATAACACAGTATCTTAGCTTTTTATTCTCCTTCACCAGTGAGTAAAACTTGCAAGTCTCAGGGAAGAAGGGGTCCCTGGACATAAGGATACATTAAACTCCTTGAATGCCAGCTTGGGATCAGGTTTAGTGTCCTGGAGAATGCCCTTGGTGATGCACTTAGAGAAGCAATTTGTACATTAAATGAGCACTTCTTGGAAATCTGGTGCTTGAGTCAGAACACTTGAGTTCCTTTTCTCATTAAACCACCTTTTTTCTTGCAGCTATTCCCATCAGCTGAGCCTCCAGGTCCTTCACTCAATGCTGCAGCACAGGCATCTACTCAACTACCTCAGGCTGCAGGACAAGTACCTGCACAACCTCAAACTGCTGTACCTCCACCTAGTCAGGCTCCTCCAGCAGCCCCAGCAGCAGCCCAGGTAAGATCAGATGGAAACCCTTCACATCGGCCTTCAGCTTTGCACTTAGCTATTCTATTCCAGACATGCTAAAGTGATGTGAAGCCATGAAAGTTGCTTGTCCGGAGTTGATTTAGTGCTGCTGCTTCTGCAGAAGTTATAGCTGGCCTGGTGGCTTGCAAAAGGAAGACAGTCAGTGGCGTGTGGCAGTCTTCCATTCTTATTCTGTGTGTGAGCAGTGACTTCTTATGCTGTTTAGGGAGTGTACTCTGGCTTTTGAAGCAAGGCTAAAGGTAATAAAAAAGGAGAGTATCATTTCAGCGGAAGCTGCTTGTTCCTGGTATTTAAGGTGCAGCACAAACAGGCTCAGGTTGTGTGTCTCGGCATCACTGGCATCTATGGGATAAGAGGGGAGAGAAAAGCGAGAGGAAGAAACTAGAACATACACATTCTCCAGACATCAGAAAAGAGACAGGAGGTCTAGGTTAAAACTGTCCTTGTAGCAGTCAAAAATTGTGGAGAAACTCCATCTTTGGGAAGCTCTGAACCTTGTGGTGCTTTCAAACACTTCCATTTCAAGCAGAGAGGGAAGAATGGACCTTTAGGGGGGAAGTACAGGGGAAGTGAAAGCTTGATAACTCTAATTCTTAGCTACTTCACCCCAAAGTGTAGGATATAGGTCAGATAGGCAGGCATAGCGAAGTCAAAAGGAGCTCTGACTTGTGTTAAAAAGAGAAAAATGGCCAACCCAAATCATTACTGAGACACTTGGAACATGTCTTGTGGTTTGCTGGAGTGAAGTACTGCAGAGTTTGCCAGACTCCTGAATGATGGCACTGCTTTCATATAAAAGACACCAATGTTCATATTTGTTGGTAAGGAGAGGCTGTTGCTGTTGGAGGTGGGGCAGGCTACCATCACCCTTTGGCAGACCGAAGGGGAAGAGACTTGGCAGTGTTGGTCAGAAGAACAACTCTTAGGGCTTACTCCTTCCTAGAAATGTTTCATTATTTTTATTTTAAGGAATATAGAAAGATACATATATCACTTCACTGCAGTCAGCTCATGTTCTTGTTTACAAAACAGTTAGAGACAGGGCGTTAGTCATTTAAAAAAAATAGTGGAGTTGGGGTCTGACATATTCTTGGCTATATTGAAAGTAGTTTAATGCTTAAATCAAACCCCTTCAAATCCCTTGAAAAAGGGCGAGTGTTTAATCCCTGAATTTTATGCAGCAGTTGAAACACCAGCAGCACTGAAGGCCAGGACTCTCCATTCGGTAAAATGAAGTAGCAGTGTTGGTCTTAGTGAAAGTGTTTTGATTTGCACTAGCAGAGTATCTTGCTCCGTGCCACTAGTGCCCAATAGCTTATTTGTTTGGTAGCTTGTCCTAAGGTGAACTTCATACCTGTATCAGTGTGTTCTTCATAGCTCTTTTTTTGTCAATATGATGTTCTTTACAGTGCTCTGTATCAGTGTGTTATTCTTTGTAGCTTGTTGGTTACTGTTTTGCAGACCTCTGGGTTTCTCTATGAACCCTTGTTTGTTTTCACTGACCTGGTAAAGCTTTCAGCTTCAACAGAAACGAGATTGTGATCAGAAGCCCTGAGCTGCATTGCTGGCGCAAGAGCACCAACAGATGGAGTAAAATACTTAAAGTCTTAAACAAAGGGTTTATTTTTTTTTTCTCATGAAAAAGCAGGTGATCTAGATGAAAAAACTTGGTCAAGACCTCTAGACTTAAATTATCAGCCTAGCATTGTGTCTGTCTTGTTACTGCAGATTTAAAACCCCTGCCTCAGCATGGGCAGTACAGATGACTTGGGCAGTGGAAGAGCTGACCCTTCTCTGTTTTGTTTGGTGGGTTTTTTTGGTGGAGATTGATTAACGATTAGCCCTTTACTGAAAGTATCACAAGTGCTGTAAAGATGGACACCTCCTGGATGTTTCCTATTGAAAAGCTGCTGTTGGCTGATATAAAAGGCTTTGATTACATGTTCCAGTAATCCAGTAATTACTCAGAAGTCATTTAAAACTAAAATAAGCAGCTATAAAATTGGTGCTAAATGCTCTTAAAAGCCTTTGATTTCACAGAAAAGTAACGGAGAGTATATGCTAATCTGCCAGTTGAATTATTTTCTAGGTACTCTTCACAATTTTATCAGGTTTTAAAATCAGTTGTTTGGGGCAGGGATTAAAACACAGGAGGTCTTGAAGCTGTCGTGAGTGCATAAAAACCTTAATTTTAGATGCAAAGCAAGCAGTCTTTTTATATTTAGCATTTCTTCTGAAGTCTCCTGCCATTTTGGCATTTCTCAAAGTTGGATAGCTTTTACTCTTTTCAAGGCAATTGCAGAGAGAACATCCTGGGTTACTATTTAAGCGTGAATGTTTCATTAGTCTGTCATCGCTGGAATCATGACGCTACAGTGAAAAAGACAAGCTAAACGTTGTTTGTATTTATAGCTGATCAAGGTTATCTCTAGTTTTAAAACCAGAGGAAGTGTTGATCTGCTTTAAAATGGTGTAATCCTATTGCAGGCCCCACCTGCTCCTGCTGCCGCGCCGGTACAGGAAGATACGAAAGTCCCCATCAGCCTTGTACTAAGGTTAAGGTAAGGACACAAAACTGACCTTGCTGTCAAAGTGAGCCTTTGTAGAGAGGGACACTGGAAGAAGACTTCTGCAGTGCATCTTGCCATCTGCCTTTTAGTTAAAAAGGTGGTGGTTATTGGTTGTTTGCCAACTTGGATTTCATCCACTTTTCTGAAATTGGGACCCAGAAAAGGATGTTTCTCATCCACTTCTTCAGTTTGGCAAGCGCTGTGTACTGAAAGAGGTTTTAATATTTGTATAAATGTTCCCAAACTCTTTAACAGTGGGAAGGAGTAATAAGCTGGATTCCCTACAGGGCATTGAAGATCCAGGGGTTCTGGCCTTGTGCTGGACAGTCTTATTATTCAGGCATGACTTCAGCCAGTTCTGGGAGTGAAGAGCTTTTACCCAATTCAAGGCATGGATTCTGGCCTGTGTTCTTAGGCAAAAAAAGGATTCTAAGCACGTTGTACCATTGTTACCTATATTGACATTTCTCATTTAGGGAACCTGCCAACAACCTGTAGGCATCCTGGTTGTTGATAGGCATTGGACTGGGACTTCTGAGCATCACCTCCCAGTCGCTCCTGGGCAGTTGCATAATGTGTGTGTATCTGCAGTCAGTGAGGGCTTCCTTCCTCTCAGAGGTGTGCTCCAGGGACTTTTCTGCTGACCCATAGGAGTTGCTGAGACAGTGGAACAACGTGGCCTTATACCAAAGAGGTGACGCTCACTTATCCTGGACTTCAGCCCACTTGGGCTCTGTCAGGTCAAGAGTCAGGCAGTGCGGAGAGCCCTGCTTCCAGATGCATGCACAAGTGATTAGTTTCTGCCCTTTGAGGGGGAAGGGTGCAATGAATTGGCTTATCTTCCCAGACTGATTATTCAGTGATAGCGCTTTCTTTTGAGGACCAATCGTTTCAATGAAATGGTCTCTTCTATATAAAACTCTCTTCTTTCCACAGGAATTCAAAAAAAGAGCTCAACGATATTCGATTTGAATTTACCCCAGGGAGAGGTGAGCTGGTGGGAAATTTCAGTGTATGCAGGTAGCTTTGGTGCAGGGGGAGGGTTTGTGTTTGGTGTTGTGCAGCTGTATGGGTGTCTGCCCACAGTGCCTTCCGAAAGGGCTTGCCTTATGGTTGGGCTCGGAGCACTGCTGTTGAGAAGACCCTTCTTGTGGAACTGTTCAAGGATAAGCCCAAAGTGTAGCCCTTTGATGAATTTCACCTCAGTGTGACGGCATAGCTCAGGGTGTACACCAGGTGCAGTCAGGCAGCTCTAATATCTGTTCTGTGTAAACAACGCTGCTGCTGTTTGGTTTGTACAAGCTGCTCTTAGGTTTCTGTGATGCCTTCATCAACTGGACAATTTCTGTTACGTGGTGACTGGCTTTTGGGTTTCTCACCAACAGATACTGCTGACGGTGTGTCTCAAGAACTCATTTCAGCCGGTCTTGTTGATGGCAGAGATCTGGTAATAGGTAATTACCTACTGTATTTTCTGCTCTAACCATTTCCGTAATTTTTGGCATGTTTAAAATGGACTAATTAGTGGGTACTAGCAGAGTTTGCTGTGGCCTTGGTTCTCTACCCCAGTGGCTCTACAAAACTGCTGTTAATTCTGGTGACAGTTCTGTGCCAGTACATATAGGCAACCCCCAGTTCACAAGAATATGATCTAGTTGGAAACATTATGAAGCAAATGTTCCTTGTAATGCAAAATGAAGGCAAATCAATGCATTAGCTAAATCATTATCTGACATACATGCATTGCCAAATTACTGCACCAGCCTGTACTGCTCACAGGTCCTGCGCAAAAGAGGTCTGGGACTGCAATCAGCCAGGCTTTTTTGTTTTAAGTAGGACTAGGGAAGGAAGTGTGAAGTGCACGTGCACTAGTACAGCAACATGTGTTGAGCGGGTATGAACAGCTACCTCTAGCCATGATTTGTTAAATAAATATGTCTTTTTACATAGCAGGTGAGACTTTTAAGCTGTCAGCACTGCTTGTATATTTTGACTACAGCAAGGAAACTTGTTCACTTTACACAGGCAGCAACATCTGGGAAGGCTGCTAGTGCAAAATTAACTGGATTTCCAGGTGCAGTTGGGCAGTTTATTACTACTAATACCACCACATTGAGGAAAAAATAACTCCCGCTGAAAAAGAAGCACAGTAACAAATCATAGCATCTTCACAGTTTAAAGTTTTAGATTTAAGTAGATTGAGTCTAATTGAGACCTAAACTTCGTTATCATTTTTAAAAGTTCTCAGTTTACTGAGTAATAGAAAGAGGCCTAATGAGGTTGGGATGTTTTCTTTAGCCTGTCCTAATATTTGCCCATTTTCTTTGTGTGTGTGTATGTGATTTCAGTTGCAGCCAATTTGCAGAAAATTGTGGAAGAGCCCCAGGCAAACAGATCCGTCACTTTCAAACTGGTATTTATTCCTGTTCCCTAATTGAACAAGTTGTCACTTGCAAAGAGAAGGCATTGCATAGAGATGGCTGTGATGTCTACTGTAGGCATCTAATGTAGGCAGTCTAAATCCCTCCTCCTTTCCTGAAGCTTCCTACTGTTTGTCAGCAGGCAATGCAGGCTCTGTGCTTGTGTCCTCTGAGCAGCACCTGGGTTACATAACTGCGAGGTGATGTGCTAATACAAACATTCCCTTATCCTGATAAATAAACATTTCAAAATGCTACCAAAGGGTGTTTTCTGGGTTTGGAATGTACACTTGCCCATAAAGGGCATATGTACTTCAAGGCAGGTAAGTGGGTTAAGAAATACCATGGACTGCTTTCTTGGAGGAGGAGACTGAGGAGGGCCCAAGGGTTCAAGTACATTGTCTCTGAGGAGGAAATGAAGGGGGGAGCGTGGGTAGAGCAGGGGTCAAAAGAAGAGAGCCAAAACTAAGAGAAGATAGGCTAGGAGAAGAGAAAGAACAGCGGATGTTTCTTTCAGAGGTGGTGAAATGCAGAAGGTAGTTATAGTGGCAAAGCCAAAAGCGTTACCAGTTCATTGGTAGTGAAGCAGTAAGTTCTGTTATTTTTGACTCTTTCTGTAAGTTTTCACTTGGTTTGCCCCGGTTAGTGCACATAGCCTCAGTCAGAGCAGACATTGGCCAAACTTCAGTCCCAGCCCCTCCTAGCCTCAAAAAAAAAAAAAAAAAAAAAAAAAAAAAAAAAAGCAAAAAAAAAAAAAACCAGTTAAAATTGAGTGCTTTATTTTTAAGTAGTGCGATCTGCTGAATACAGTGAATACAGTGCAAAGCTGTCCTATGACTGCTGCCTCCCCAGACTATATCCGATGCTATGTATCACGATAAAGTGTACGGCGTGTATCAGAGGATAGAGCATGTGTGTTGCTATTTGGATCTCTGTTCCTTGTGTTTCAGGCATCTGGTGTTGAAGGCTCAGATATTCCCGACGATGGCAAACTTATAGGATTTGCACAGCTCAGCATCAGCTAAACAATGGTCCCAGGAGATGTTTCCCAACTGAGAACCCACATGTGCATATTTGTAATGCTTCTGTTAGCCTAAAAAAAAACCACTACTGCCAAAGAATTGAACTACAGCCCCCTTCCTAGAAGCTTTAACATTTTCCTTAATAGGATCACAAACCTTCCTGAAATTACCGATGGCGTTTACACCTTTTGTAAACAACTCTCATGTTTTTGTATCTGTCATCTCAAACATGCAGATCAAACACGTCATTGCCTGCATGTTCATTTTATTATTGCCTTACTTTAAAGAAAAATACTACTGAGTACGAAGCAGGGGGTTCCACTGCTCTGATGATCTTGCCTAAATGTTTGCTTACATGTGGTTTCATTTTCTCACTTGCTATTTTTGCACAAGTTTTAATACCGAACGGATATTTTTTGTTCTTTACCTGCTTCTCCTTCTATCTGAAACACCAATGTACATGTTGTTTGGGTCACCTGGAGTGCTGAGAAATCTGCTTCTCTTCGGCTGTGTTTTTTAAAACCGCTGGTTTGAGTGCTTGCACCTGAGAAAGCAAGCCAAGTCTTAACCCGTGGGAGGGAGAGCTGCCTTCCCTTGTGTTTGTGTTTTTGAGAAGTTTCTTGACTTTGAGGTGTTAGAAGTCAGCTTCCCTTTGTAAACTGCCTTAATTTTTTTTTTTTTTACCATTTTGGTTCTCTCCACATGAGTGCCAGGCATGGCATGAGGGCTGAACCTTTATTTATGTTAAGCAGTCCTTCCTCAAAACATCTTTTTTTCTGCATCTTAGATGTAGTCTGTTCTTGAAGCAGACCAATGAGGCATTGCTGTCTGGAAACCGGTCTTTCAATGATCAACAAAATATTCATGGTCAGAGGGAGAGGAGATCTGTGTCGCTCTGCACTTGGAAAAGATGCACTTGGAACTGTTCCTGAAACCCAGTCTGTTATGCCTGGCTGCACGAGTCCCCCCGACGTGTTTCCCAGTCCTTTGCAAACTGGTACCCGTGGAACCATCCCTGTCATGTTTTACAGCAATAAAGAATTGCCAGTAGAGTGGTAGTACTGGGCAAGCGAGCACCGGGCTGTGTCCCTGCTGCACTAATCGCTTGGGTCGTCAGCCTCCTCGCTGGTCCAAGCCTCGACGTTTGATCAGGATGTCACTGAAACCCTGTCACACACGTATTTAGCTTTTATTTCTATGTGGTGTTGAATTTGAGTTTCTACATGAATAATATAAATTATACTCTGAGTTTGATAAGAGACACTTGTAATGCAATATGTGAATAATAACTGGTGTTGACGTTTTTTTTTCTTACTGTTCACAGTTGGCCTTTGTAACTGCTATTGGCTGCAGAGTGTTTTCTACACAGAAATTGTAAGTCTGTAATTTAACATGCAGATGGAAACGTGTTTTGCTTCCATCAGCCACAAACAATGCAGAAACAGAGCAGGATGACTGAGTTAAATTAGGGCTTTTTTTATTTCCAAGTCTTCAGATGAACAATCTGTATTTATATATTGTTCTCTGTGAGCAGCTGTGGAAGCTTCCTGAATCATGCATGTTCTCTTTGTACCGCCCTTGTTGCTTTTAGCCTGTAGGTGCATATTGGGTATGTCCCCATGGGCTATTTGCAGCCCCATGGCTGGTGAGTGTGAAGGGGAGGGACAGGAGGAAGAGGGTTTGGGAGCAAGAGCATCCCAGGGTGCCAAGCAGAGCCCAGGAAGCAGCTGCCTGATCCCAGGGAGTCGGTGGTGGCTGGGTTTGGCCAAATGGGCACGTGTGTGTGGCACCTCTGGCCCTTTCTGCTGTTGTCTGATACAAAGCACTCTCTACGGTGTCCCCCATTGAGTTTCTCGACTTGGGAAGAGCAGGCTGGCAGCTTGATTTTCATGTCACCCTGCGCTCGCTATGGATGTATTTGGAAACCCTTAGGACAGGGAGACAGGGTAGTCTTGGTACAGTATTATTTTCCCTTCTGCCTGCATGCCATGGGGAGCTCCTTGTTCGTTTGTGTACTGGTGCTGAGAAAGGTAGGACTCTTAACTGCTCAAATGGAACAATGCAGCATCTATTTATTAAGTTATTCCCCACCTTCCCAAAGCCAGGACTTCGAGGGCTTGAGCTCACACTAACCCAAGGCTCCTTAGTTCTTTAATGGAGAAAATAAGCGAAGAAGAAACTGATGGGTTTTGCTCTATAGATCTCCAGACCTTTTGGGTAGGGATCCAAAATATTTACTTGGGCTATTACAGTGCTAGACAGCTGTCTTTTCTGATGTTGTTCCAGTAAGTGCCAATGCTGTTCATAATTGTTTTCCAGTGTCATTAAGAATTTGGTTTTTGTGCAAATTTCTGATCTGAACCTGGAAGCAGGTGGTAATTTTAAGTTAGTTCCTACTTTTAAGGACAATGCTTTGTTAATGAAAACGGATCCTCTTCACAACTTTGGTGTATTGTAGATTATAATGAAAGATGTAAAATATTCAGGCTTTTTTCCTTTTTTTGGACTTTGTATTTTACTGCATGTCTCTAATTTTTAATCAATAAAGAACAAATTGTCCATTGCCATGTGTTTGCTGTGTGGTTTACGTGTTACTGGGTTGGATGGTATATCTTGAAGGGGTTTGTCTTGAGTTTGGTCTGCAGCCCCTGGGGCATTTCTTCTTGGGGTGGTGGGAGGTTTGACAACCCCCAGGACAGACTCATTGGGGAGGGGGTGGGGATGCTCTGCAGGAGTTGTGGGCAGAAATGGAGCCAGGATGGCACTTAGGATTGTACCCCAAGGGGTTTTGTCTCCAGCTGAAAGGTTTGCTTTAAGCTCTGCATGCCCTGTGCAGCTGGGAATGAGCTTCACCTGTCCGGGAACACCTCGGGGCGACACAGGCTGGTATTGAAGTGGGATGATTTATACCTTGAGAAGCGTTAGGAGCATGAACTGCACTCTCCCTCTTCTCTGCCTCCACAATACTTGTTCTTTCTGAATTTGAGGCTTTGGGGCAGATCTGATCCGGAGGTGCCTTGGAGGTCTGTCCCTTACATTTGTGGTGGAGCCAGGACTTCAAGAAGATGTGCAGATACGTGGTGGGAGGCTGAGCCCACATGTCCTTGTCTCTTATCCTGACAGCTCCTAGCTGGAGTTGGGCTGTTCCTCTCTGTAAGCACTGGTGTCCCCTTCTGCAGCGTACTCGTGTGCCAGTGGTCATGCTTTGGGCTGCAAGAGCAAGGAGAGGTACTTGAAGTGGAAAGGTCTTGTCCCAAGCAGGTGCAGGTGACAAGACAGTTGGCAGACTGTCAGTAAACCTCTTGCCACAAGACTGAAAATACTTCTGGGACCTGGCGCTGAGCCACTGCTGTGGTTGTGGCAGTAGATTTGTCATGGTGAGTGCTGCAGTTCGATGTCCGTTAAAGCCAGTGGGCATCTGGACAGCTTTCCCTGGTCATGGTCATCCTTTAACAGCAGCCGTGGCCTCAACCTTTTAGTGTCACCTAATGTCCTGAAAAGAGAAGTGTCTGGTTGCAAGCGGACTACCAGACTCCCTGTTGGAAAGCCAACTCTCTGAAGCACTGCACTGGAGAAATGCTAGGGTTTTGTTTCACAATCTTTGATAGTTCTTGCCTTTCCCCACAAAGGAAGCAAATTTTAAGAAATGAAGGGAAATTTTACCTGAGAAGTAAAAAACCCTCGTGTTTCTCACAGGAGGTCCTTTTGGCTAATATATGGCCTCTGTTTGCAAGGTGCCATGTTCAATCAAACTCTTGACAGCTTTGTTGATGAGATTTACCCAGAGTTAGTGGGGGGGTTGTTTGAGTGAGGTCATGGTGTCTCCATTAAGTGAGGCAGAAGGTCTCATGCTGCTCAGAGTGTGGGGAGAAGTTTAAAGTTTCAGGGACTGTCAAGGGCAAGGATGTATCTTGGGAGGGGATGGGGATGGTCCGGTTTCAACCATGTTCCCCAGGCCTTTAGCTTGGGGTGCGCCCATCTGTGTTGGCTTAAAATCATGCGTGTTCTTGCTTAAAAACAAACACACATGCACCAAACCAAGCAAACAAAAAAAGCACTGGTCTTGGATGATGGTGCTTTCTCAGCTGCTTTCACTCTCCCTTCCAAGGCTCTTGGGCTTATTTTGACATTTTCTGGCGCTTTATTTCTCTTAAGGTGTTCTTTACTTGCAGAGCCAGAGAACTAGCTTGGGTGAATGTAACTTCCGTGTTTAAGACATGGAATGGTAAGGGACATTCTGGGTTCCTGAATATCATCCTCTGCATCTAAGCAAACTTTCTTTGCAATCTTTCCAGTATTTGGCCAAACCCTGCTTCAAAACGCCTAGGGAATCATGCACCAGTTTTGGCTCCCATCCGTGTCTCCGTAGGAAATCCCTTCATGGACGCTCCTAAAGCTTTTTCATGCTGCCTTACTCCAGTGCCTCATAGTCTTCCTGTGGCTGACAAGTCCACCCCAGTTACCTTCCCCTTGTGGGGTGCACACCACGAGGTGTCTCATCCTGCCCGTGCCTGTGGGCTTCCCTGCTCTACCTGCCACATCCCCATCCCCTTCTCAAAGTCTCTCCTTCCAACTGATGACTTCCCAAATGGAAAGCAACCTCACCTGGATGGTGTGCACCTCCTGAAATTCCTGTTTCCCTTAATGGTAATGCAGTGTGAGTACAAATCTCAGTGCTGAGCATTGCTTTTCCTTCAAATTTGCATACTCATGACTGCCTAGAGCCGCAGGGCTTATCTTGGGCTTAAGTACTGTTTCCAGCCCTGGGGAGGCCTGTATCTGGAGATACTGCTGCCAACGGGCCTGGGGGTGATGCTCTTTCTGTACTTGGGCTTTGGTGCACAAGATCATCCCAAATTGCAGCAGATTGATTCTGCTTGACCTTTACTTAAAGCCATGAAAAGGTGCGTTGTGGACACATGGCCCTGCTCAGGTCCGGAGGAGATCGTCTCAGCCTGGAGATGTGACTTGGCTCCAGTCAACTACTGCTGCCTCCTCACCTGTTGTTGGAAACCTGCAGTGGGTTCCTGCTCTGTCCCTTGGTCTGGGCCCTCAGTGTCCTCCAGTCTCCTATAACACGGCTCCCAGCTCAGGCTCTCCAGTGCCAGTCCAGAACTGATCTCATTTCAACTGTTGTAAATTCTGGCAGTATTTTGTTCTGTCTTCTGGCTCCTGCTTCTCCAGATCCATGAGACCCATGACTGGTGTCTGACTGACTCTCCCAGGCTTCCCCATTTTAAACCATGACTTGAACAGACCCAATTTGTGTTGTCTAGCACCTCTGCCTGGTTCAGCATCTGCCTGTTTATCTCTGTCTTTGGTATTCCCTGCTTGTGGCTGCTGAGCTGGGCTTATCCTGAGAGCAGCACCTCTCCTCTGGCTGCCTGGGGACCTGGAGTTCCTCCAGGTTTGACCTGTGCAGGTGCCCTGGTCAACCCAAACGGGTCAGCCATGGTCTGGTTTCCATCATGCTTATACGATGCTCTTCCCACAGTTGTGTGGGCACGAGAAGGAGCATCCAAGTTGCTTTGGGCACCTCTGAGGGCTTTGCCTCATGGACATCCCAAAAGGGGCACCAGGCAAATGCTGTTCCTACATCAGGAATGGGCTGAACAGAGTTGGTTTCATGTTCTCAATGATCATTTTAAGGCATGAAGGCGTCTGAGCTGAGATTTGCCAAACCTGCCTCAAGCGGCATTGCCCTGTGTCAGATTTCTGCCATCCCTGTATGCCTTCCCCAAGTCTTCCCTACACATAGCCCCCGTCAGCCGACGGGGTGGCCCAGAATCGGTGGGAAGGGTGGACATCCCATGTGCGGCTTGCTCGTGGCTGCACAGGGAAGCTGCGGAAAATGAAGGAAATGGAGTCTCCCATCGCATGGGACCACAGCCAGCTGGCTGCCCTTCCTCGTCTCCATCTCTGCCCATCCGTTAGAATCACTCTCTTTATTCCCCTGGCGTTTTCCCAGCTCTGCATCGCACTGGGCTTTCAGCCCCTCTGAACCTTGCGTTCCTGAGTGGAACCACTGGTGACCGTCTCAGCGGTTCAGCCCACGCAGCGCTCGCAGTTGCTTTGGAGAAGAGTTTTTTCCCCTGTCAATGCCACCGGCCCTGGCCGAGGAGGTGACCCATGTTGCCTGAAACAGGAGCCTTCTGCTCCAGCCAGCGCCGTATGTTCGTGGGTGGCAGAGATGATTAATGTATTACATGGTGTGCTTAGGTAAAACATCAGGCATTAAGTCTGTCCAGACTACATGTCTGTGGTGGCTGCCTACGTCTGCAGAGCTTATCTTAGGTTTAAACATTAATTCTAGTCCTCTGGGAAGTCTGTCCCAGCACTGTCCTGTTCCAGACGCAGCTGCCAATGTCAGGCGCTGGGGACATTTTGAAAGCAGTTGGTGAATTTGGGCTGTTTCAGAAATGGCTGGTGCTGCTCACCTTGTTCCCCTGCCTCAGTGTGGCTTTCCACCAGTTTTGCCAACTTTTTATGGTTCCACACATGCCTTATCACTGCGACACCAGCTGGATCCTTGCCATCGGCCCCAACCTGACCGAGGAAGAGCAGCTGAACCTCACCTTGCCCCGGGATGCTAATGGGGCGTATGAGCAGTGCTCCATGTACTCGCCCGTGGACTGGGACCTGGGCTCCATCGTGGCGTATGGCCTGAACGCCACGGAGAAATGCAGCAGTGGCTGGGTGTACCCCTCAGCACCGCCGCCGTCCCTGCTGACCGAGGTCTGTAACTGCCTTTTGACGCACTGGGGACGTGGAAGGGGAGACCCAAATGGCCACCCTGTCCTGTAGTTCAGTCAGAGCTGTTGCCAGCCATGGCGCAGCTGAGCTGGGCTGAGATTTGCATCAGGTGTCTTTTGGGGACCTTGGCTTTACCACTCAGCCCCCAGATGTGGTCCCCGGGAGGTTGCAAGCAACCAGGCTGTGATACAGATGTCAGCGGGACCATAGGTGGACCCAGTGGAGAGATTAATCACTCCTGGTTGGGACCTTTTGGGTCTCCCTGCCCCAGCTGCCCCTCTGCAGTCAGGGGGTGACTTTCCCATTTGTCCCTGTGCACAGGTTTGTGCTTGGGAGACCCTGGCCACGGGAAGGAGGCAGAGCTCGGCACTTGGCTCCTGCTCCCACACGTGTCAGGGCAAGCAGCTGTGGGGTGCTGCCGTGGGGTCTCAGTGTCGTGACGCCAGCTCAAGGTTGTTGCAAACAGCCCGAGTCCCTCACTGCTCCTTGCTCTGTGCGGAGGTACCAGGTTTGACGAGGAGGGGAAATCTTGCAAAGCCACACATCTAATGGACAACAGGAGCTTCAGCAATAAATAGTGCTCCGGCGAGCAGTGCTAAAGTTCTTTCAGTGCTTTGTGACCTCTCTATTTCCTGTACATGATCTTCCCTATATGACTTTTTCTGTAGCTGACCTCTGGACCCTGGCAGTTGCAGAACATCTCTTTAAGAGAAACTGCTTGGCCCAGGAATCAGCGTTGCACTCATCCTTTTTCCTCTGGGAGGGCAGGCAGTCTAGGAAGAAGCAAGCTGCTGGGACTTCCGTCCTATGTCCCACTAGAAGCAAAAATTGCCAACAAGGAGTGGGGTTCTGGGCTGGGGTGGTTCTGCAGGTCCCACTGCTTGGGAGAGGGACACTACTATGTGCTCCATGGGCTTGTGCCACAGAGGTGTGCTACGTGCATACCATAGAGTCTCACATCCTTGGAGGTGGGATCAGAAAGCACCTGTCAAGAACAAAACAAGAACAAGAACCTGTCAAGAACAGAAGCATTTGTGTTTCCTTCCTCCAGTTTGACCTGGTGTGTGATAGGAAGGACCTGAATGACATCTCCCAGTCCATCTACATGGCAGGGCTGTTCATAGGAGCCATGATCTTTGGGCCACTAAGTGACAGGTGAGAGAACACACAACCACCTGTCCAGGGTGTGTGCAGAGCCGGCGGTGCACAGAGCGGCACGTTGCTCCGAGCCTGCCTGGGCACTGCACCCCCTGCATTTTGTCACCCCTCCTCACTAACAGGGACCCTGACCAAAGTCCTCAGGTCCTGTGAGGTCATGGCCACACAGTGAGTGGAAGGAAGGAGAGCACAGTGTGTGCACAGGGTGCTTCACATGTCAACCCAGAGTCTAGCCTGAGCCTTAGCACCCTCAAGAGAGGGCGATACAATCCCTGCAGCCCACTGGGCTCTTCTCCATCTCCATGGGGTCTATCCAGGTACTGACCGTGTCTTCCCTCTTCCTCCCCAGGATCGGCCGACGGCCAGTCATTCTGATCTCCGTGTTCCTTCAGGGCTTGTTTGGTGTAGGAATTGCCTTTGTGCCCCATTTCTATGTGTACATGGCCTTCAGATGTGTTGTGGGGGCTTCGGTGTCAGGGATCACCATGACGCTACTGGCCTTAGGTGAGTAGGACGCCCTGGTCCTGAGACAGATAGTTGTGGCCTCCCAGAATGTAATAGGAAAGGTCTGTAAAGAAATAAAAATCATCACGTACAACTTGAAAAACACCACGGTGAGGACAGGCCTTGCTCTGCACTGTCGTTTGGTGCTTTGGCACTTTGGCATCTCCTCTGAGTGAGAGCCATGGGGAGCATCT
This sequence comes from Falco biarmicus, assembly GCF_023638135.1. Lineage (NCBI taxonomy): Eukaryota > Metazoa > Chordata > Aves > Falconiformes > Falconidae > Falco > Falco biarmicus. The sequence continues at coordinate 56,785,688 of NC_079291.1, read as the reverse complement.
CTCCCATGCCAGTACTCAGAGAGGGGCAAGAGGACAGTCTTCCTTCCAGCTCAGAAGCTCAGCGCAGGGAGAGAGCCCAGTGGCTCTGGGAAATACTGTTTTGGGCCCCAGCTCTGTCCCAGTGAGGGGCTCTGTGGATGCTGAGAGCAAAGAAGTGACATACCTGAGCTTCATGTCCTCTTGCAGAGGATTGGGACACCATGACGATAAGGAGAGGTGATGCATCTCAGGAATCACTGATGACTTCAATGTGTGACTGATGCCAGAGCTCTGATTGCTGATCTCTCCTCACCTCTAGGACAGCTCTTCTCCTGGGGAAACACCCTGTTTGCATCAGGGAAAATAATTTGCATGGATGACTCTGAACCTGCATTCTTCCTTTCAGCTACAGAATGGGTTGGTGTCTCCTCCCGGCCAAAGGCGGTGCTGATTTCTCACTGCGCTTTCGCCATCGGACAGATGGTTTTGGCAGGCTTGAGTTACGGTATTCGCAACTGGAGGCTGCTGGAAATTGCAGGATCTGCTCCTATATTTGGCTTTTTCTTCTTCATCCGGTAAATGGGATGTGGGCAGAGCTTCTTGCAGACACAGCAGCAACAAGAGTGAGGGGTGGCAGTGAGGAGACAGCAGCTCTGGGGCAGGTTGGGTCTTTCCCAGTGTGCAGATACTGGAGAGGCTTCAGCACATCACCCTGGGGTACTGGACCACTGAGAGCAGCAGCTGCTTTGCTTCAGGGCTTCGAATGTGGCCTTTGGGGCATGAAACATAGACCTGGAAAACCTGACCTGGGGAGGTGTTTAGAGCCATCCATCACATATGATGCCCCTTGCTTTCTGGACATGGTTACAGGGAGACGGGCTGTGGGGAAACTCAGCGGGTCACAGCAGCATCTCCTGGTTTCATCTTCTTGACAGGGTGCTACCAGAATCAGCTCGGTGGCTGGTGACAAAAGGCAGAATAGAAGAAGCTAAGAAGGTCCTTCAGAAGGCAGCAGCCACCAACAAGCGGTCCATCCCACCAGCACTCCTTGAGCAGGTACCTGTAACGGCATGGGGAACTGCCTGTTGTCTTCAGAGACTTTCCTCTGTGCTTGGGTTTGTAGCAGCTATTGGAGCTGAGGTCACCTGAAAAACATATTTCCATGCCCATTGGGGATGATTTGGGGATGGACTGTGGGTGACTCCAGTTTCAGCTGTGCTGTACAGGGACAAGGTCAGGGAAGAGCCACAGCTTCTGCTAACACTCACCCTAGAGCTTTCTGGAGTCTACCATGGGATATGGGAAGAACCCAAATGCTTCCCTGGCTTTTCTTCTGTGAGGATTGCAGGACTGTTGATGATGAGCAGGAGGTCTCTGTTTAGTCTGTGGTTTTCCATGCATAGATGCCTGAAGGTGAGTTATCTCCTTGCCCACCCCAAAGTCCCTACACTAGGGATTTGTTCATCCCAAGGAACCTCTCAGTCACCAAAGTAGTGCACTGGGCACCCAGAGGACAGATGCAGGAGCCCAGCTCCACTGGGCTGCCCTCCCTCCCAGAGCAGTTTAGTGTCACAGGACTGTCCCACAGAGGCTTTGCATTGACTGCAGATGGAAAAGGAGTTAGCCACTGGTCTCCCTCACCTGGTTTGACTCCTTGGCTTTCTGCCTTTTGAAGTTGAAGCCTGAGAAGCAGACCAAGTCTGGAGGTATTCTGGATCTCTGCCGGAAGAAGCAGCTCCGGAAGGTGACTTCAGTCATGTCATATGCCTGGTAAGACATCCCCTGGCCCCATCTTCTCAGACTTCTAGTTGAAGAAAACAAGGGATTGATGGTTAGTCATAACCATAAATTCACCTTGTGTTTTTTGGTTGTTATTGGTGGGTGTTTCTGTTCCTGGCTATTCAAGATGTTACGTGGTTTGTGGGAAAGGTTAGAGCCTTTCCAGCTTTGGCAGTCCTGTGGTGTTCTTCCCGTTTTATGTCCCCTTGGAAATTCTGTGACTTGGTCAAAATGTTGTCATTGGAGATCAATATTGTATTTGCTCATGGCTCACAGCTATGCTCAGTGCCAACCTGCCTGGCTTTCAGGTTTGCAAACAGCCTTGCCTACTACGGTTTGAGTCTGAACGTGACAAATTTTGGTCTGGACATATACCTGACGCAGCTTGCGTTTGGAGCAGTGGAAATCCCAGCACGTGTTGGTTGTATCTTCACGCTGCAGTGGTTTGGCAGGAAGAAAACCCAGGCTGTTCTCCTGCTGCTGAGTGGCCTGGTGTGTCTGATCATCACTGGCATCCCTGAAGGTGAATGACCTCTTCCCATCCTGAGAGGGCAACTTCTGGGACAGGGAGTTACAGAGCCCCAACTCTTCCCTTGCTGGTGCAGGTCCTGTCCTCCCAACCAGGCCAGCTCACATCTCTCAGGGTGACCTGAGAGCAGTGTCTCACTGGCTGACCCTGGTGCCATGGCCACAAGGGACTTGGCTAACTCGCCAGGGTCCATTTGGATCAGCAAACTTTTGCTTGCTGCTTATGAAAGGAGAGGGTAGAGCTGAGCCCAGTGGGCCGCCTATAAGCAGAGCTGGCCTCCAGGAAAATTGCTGTGTGGGGAGCTGGGATGATGGAGAGAAAATGCGCTGAAGATGGCCCCCAGGCAGACCTGCTCCTCGGTCCACGTTCAGGCATGGTTGGAGACTATGGCTCCCCGCAGGCAACATAGTGGTCCCTGTGCAACCCCAGCCCCCCTGAGTGGTGCTGGGCCCTTGTCCCACAGCAGTGGTCTCTCCTCCTCCCCTCAGAACAACCTGTGGTGACCACCGCCCTGGCCATCATTGGCAAGTTTACCACTTCAGCTTCCTTCTCCACCTCCTACGTCTACTCCGCAGAGCTCTTCCCCACAGTTGCCAGGTGAATTCTCCCCACGATCAGGGCTTCCCTCGACCATGGCTGGTGGCAGTGGTGGGGCAAAAGCCCAGTTGTTCCCATGGCCGACCTTGCTCCATGGCATCCTGGTGGGGCTGAGCCCTGCCCGCATGTCCCACTGCCCCTTGCTTCCCCAGGCAGACTGGCTTGGGGCTGTGCTCAATGTCAGCGCGGGTGGCGGCAATCATGGCCCCGCTGATCCGACTCCTGGGCCAGTTCCACCGGGCCATCCCCATGGCCATCTTCGGGAGTGCTGCCGCGGTGGGGGCACTGCTCTGCGTCCTGCTGCCCGAGACCTGTGGCACCGACCTGCCGGACGACACGGGGCATGGCCACCCTGCAGCTGAGGTGGGTGCCCGCGGTGCCCGTGCTGCCCTTGCGCAGGGACACGGGGTGCCAGCGCTGCGGAGGCTGTTGGCATTGCGTGGTTGGGGCTGGGGGTTTCTCCCAGAGCTTACAGTGGTGGGAGGGCAGGGAGCAGGATGCCCCACTGCGGAGGGAGGGGAGGAGGCCCCGTAACCCTGCACATGATGGTCATCCCTTCATTCCTGTCTGTGGGATGGAAGGACTAGAGGAACAGCTGGCGCTTGGCTTGCACCCTCTGCCCTCACGAGGGAAGGACCAGTGCCTCGTAGCCATGTCCTCTGGCTTTCAGCCTCTCGTAGCTCCCAGACTCCGTTCCCTGCGGGACTGGGTGGAATTGCACTCCAACAGTTTTGCTGTCCTGCTGGGAGCAGGGTGCCCACAGGGGCCCAGAGAGTGAGTGGTGAATGGGAAGCCAGGTGGCTGAAGGCCGCGTGTCTCAGAGAAGGCTGCCATCAGCTCGTAACGGGTCTGTCTTTGCTTTTAATCTCGTTTCCCTTTCATTAGGTCTGTGGAAATGCCAACAGCAGCTCTGGAAAAGGACACATGACAGGAAAAGATGGTGGCCAAGACAATGAGTGCACAAAGACAACTCACTTCTAGCGGGGCGTGCAAGCAGCTGTAGCTAAAGGCGACCTATAGCTGTGCCAGCACTGAGGATGGGCAGGGTCTCCCCTGGCAGGACACCACCACCTCTCAAGCGGTCACTGCCAATTTTTGGTTTTCTTTTTTGCCTTCCTGTATCTCCCTCTATAGCTTGTCCTCAGGCACTGCATGCTGTCCGGGGTGTTCAGCAGTGCTCTCACCGGAGAAAACCTGATGCTTTTCATTTAAGGGAAAAAAGGAAGATATCAGAAACCAGGATGGAGGCAACATTTTCTCTTCCTTTTTCCTGTCTTGTCTTCAGGAACGTGAGGCTGTAAACTTTGTCCAAGTGAGACAACTGCTAGAGCATTGAATAGACTTGCAGCAGAGTGCTGTGCTCACTAAAGAGAAAGCCAGGGCAGATGCTGCAGTGAAAAGACTCTCATACTTGCAAAAAGGAGTGATTTCTCTTGACTGTCTAGCATGATCTTCTCACCCTCTCTTAAAAACACTCCTTTTTTTTTTTTTTTTTTTTTTAACTTGAGACACTCAGTTGAGGAAAAAAAAAGATGCCATGGAAGAAACAGCAGGCAATGAGCAAGGATGTCTAAATGTCTAACAGGCAGCAGAATTTTTGCCTTGGTGCTGGTGGCTTTGAATTAAAGCATGTCATGATGCTTTGTGCATGGAAAATAGTGCTGTCAGGCTGTGGTGTAGAACCACATTAATGTATGTTCCAGGAAGCTGAGAGACATTGTGGCAGCTGGTCTCTTAGATGAAAGTACAAATCTTTCTGGAAACTATCAGGTCTTCCCACTCTGTTCTAAATTCTAGTCTATTCCTTCTTGCTGTATCCATTCCTGTCTTTAAACAGTTTAGGACTACCCTTGCCTTATGCTATGAAGAAAACCCGTGCTTTTCCTGTGCTTCCCCTCCTCTTATCTCCTGTCCCTCAAGGGGACTTTCTTTTACCACTGGCTTGGTACAGATGAAGCCCAGAAGCTGTGCAGTGGTGACGATCTAGCTTGGTCTGTATACAGCTCAAACACTATTTTCTGCTAGTGTCCAGAAGCTTTTAAAATAGACTTTATTTCTTCTCCCCATTGTCATGCCTGCATGTTTTCCATGGATCCAAGTACCCCACGGGTACGCAGTTTGATAAAACAGAGTTTTGGATAAGATCAGTGACATGCCGCACCAGGAGGGGCTGCCTGTGGTACCAGCTTCCCTCTGGCACTACTTTTCAAAGGATTTGCTCCTCTTCAGTGACCCTGAGTGTAGAGGAGCCCTGTCCTTTGCCCGAGGGCATTCTTTCCTTGGCAGAGGCTGGGGGCTTCTCCTTCGGGCTTTTATGGAAAATAAGGCATTGAGGGTAAGGGCTGAGGGAAGAGCTTGGAGCAAAATGCACAGTTATTGAGCGAACCATGGCTTCTTTTGGGAATTCTGCTCTGAGACTCTCTGTTTCAGCTCACTTAATAAATAAAGGTGTCTTAGCACATCTGATGTCCTTCTGCTTCCACCTCTTTCATGCCTCCAGTAGGCTGAAAATCCATTTCATCTGCTCTTCCCTAGACCACTGCATCTGGTTAGTTTGAAGACCACTGGATGGAGCCCATCTGGCTGAAGAGCACCTGAATAGCTTAGAATCATAGAATCATAGAATCATTTAGGTTGGAAAAGACCTTTGAGTTCATCAAGTCCAACCATTAACCCAGCACTGCCAAGTCCATGAGCAAACCATGTCGCTAGCACTACACCTACATGTTTTTCAGATACCTCCAGGGATGGTGATTCCACCACCTCCCTGGGCAGCCTGTTCCAGTGCTTGACTATCTTTTCAGTGAAGAAATTTCTCCTACTATTCAATCTAAGCCTCCCAAGCTTGACTTGGGATGTTTTACCCAGCTCAGCAGAAATGGGAGGATACCCAAGGGTTTTGCTGTGCCTTAGTGTCACTGCTACCTGGTCTGCGCCTGGTCTTGCACTGTAATAAATAGACCTCACAGCAGAGTGGGGCCAGGTGTGGTGGAGTAGCATGTGAGAATGCAAACACACTTGCATGCGTGCAAGGGGATGTTTTGGGCTCTCATCATGCTGAGGCTATAGGCAAAGGGTAAAAAGTGCCTTGGGTGACCTGAAGGGATAACTAAGGGAAAGAAGATGACCTCATAGCCAAGGAGAGGGGGCCAAAAGGCTGAAGAGAATGTGAGAACAAAATGGGGTAGCAAGGTTTGTCTGGGAAGAGCAGATGCAAGACCTTAATGGAGTGGCTTAATGGAGTGGTCACTGTGACTGAAGGGCCAGTTGTGGGAAGGTGCTGAAGGGGGCAGGGACACTGCCAAGGGTTTGCTGAGGCATATTGATAAATGTCCAAACCTTCTTCAGGCCCTTCTACACCAGATGTGGAAACGAGGCCTTGCTCCTGTGCTTACACCCTCACTCACGCCTGCCTGTGTCAGGTCAGAACCTCTTGACCTCCCTTTCCCCTTTGGACAGACCCATGTCCACGTACCAGAACCTCGGCACTGCTGAGGAAGCTGGTCAGGCAGGGCCAGAGGGACCTAAGGTGTGGAGGGGCAGCAGAGCCTGGCCTGACCCTGTTGCCGGAGGTAAGGTGAGGAGCTATGGGGGTGAAGCAGCTCCTGTTGCCAGAGGACCCCCCCAGGGAACACTCAGACACTCAGTGCATCCTCGGTGCCAGTGACACCAACAAACCATGTTGCAACTCTAACTTCTGGCTGTGGGGCAGAGGTGTCAGGATCTTGGACCTTGCCCTTCGGCTAGAGGGTGTCGTCCTCTCCTTCCTCCTGACGCCATGCTAAGAAGGCTCCAGATCCATGACAAGAGCAAACCTTGCAGAAATGGACCCAGCAGGGAATGGCTGAGGAGGTGAGGAGAAGCAGCATTAATGCTGCTCTCATGACTCTGTGCAATGAGTCACAGAATCATTTAGGTTGGAAAAGACCCTTAAGATCATCGAGTCCAACTCTTAACCCAGCACTGCCAAGTCCACCGCTAAACCATGTTGCTAAGTGCCACATCTACACACCTTTTAAATACCTCCAGGGCTGGTGACTCCACCACCTCCCTGGGCAGCCTGTTCCAGTGCTTGACAACCCTTTCAATGAAGAAATTTTTCCTAATATCCAATCTAAACCTCCCCTGGTGCAGCTTGAGGACATTTCCTCTTATCCTATCAGTGTTACCTGGGAAAAGAGACCCACAGCCACCTTCCAACAGCCTCCTTTCAGGTAGCTGTAGAGAGTGAAAAGGTCTCCTCTGAGCCTCCTTTGCTCCAGGCTGAAGGACCCCAGTTGCCTCAGCCGTTCCTCACAAGGCTTGTGCTCCAGACCCTTCATCAGCCTTGTTGCCCTTCAGTGCAAAAGCCTAGATCCTGCAAATGCCATGGCCCATCTCCAGCCATGGCCAGGTCCCATATGACTCTGGAGATTTTGTGCACCAAAGCTAAAGCACAAAATGAATATCACCTCCAGTCATGACTAGTCCAGACTTGAGACATCCCACCCTTCAAAACTGCATTTACTACCACACAAAGCAACCAGAAACAAAAGGATGCTGCAAACTTGAGTGACCAACCTTCTTCTTTGACCAAGAGTAGTGCTGTTGTTTGAGGAGATAGCTTCATGAAAGGCCACCAAACACATTCCTTGCTTGCAATCAAGCAGTGTAGGAAAGGCCACCCTTCTCTTTCTTTGGCATAGTGCTAGATGACACTAAAATGTTGTGGCTGAGCTGGCAGCAACCCACCAAGGTCATTGTTAAAAGCTGACCATGACTGCAGAAAGCTGTCCGGATGTCCACTCAGTTTAACTGTCATTGAATTGCACCATACACCACACAATTCAGGAAACTTCCACAGTTTCTAGTAGAGAAAAATACAGGTTGTTCATCTGAAGACTTGGAAATAAAAAAAGTCCTAATTTAACTCAGTCATCCTGCTCTGTTTCTGCATTGTTTGTGGCTGATGGAAGCAAAACGTGTTTCCATCTGCATGTTAAATTACAGACTTACAATTTCTGTGTAGAAAACACTCTGCAGCCAATAGCAGTTGCAAAGGCCAACTGTGAACAGTAAGAAAAAAAAAAAAAACCGTCAACACCAGTTATTATTCACATATTGCATTACAAGTGTCTCTTATCAAACTCAGAGTATAATTTATATTATTCATGTAGAAACTCAAATTCAACACCACATAGAAATAAAAGCTAAATACGTGTGTGACAGGGTTTCAGTGACATCCTGATCAAACGTCGAGGCTTGGACCAGCGAGGAGGCTGACGACCCAAGCGATTAGTGCAGCAGGGACACAGCCCGGTGCTCGCTTGCCCAGTACTACCACTCTACTGGCGATTCTTTATTGCTGTAAAACATGACAGGGATGGTTCCACGGGTACCAGTTTGCAAAGGACTGGGAAACACGTCGGGGGGACTCGTGCAGCCAGGCATAACAGACTGGGTTTCAGGAACAGTTCCAAGTGCATCTTTTCCAAGTGCAGAGCGACACAGATCTCCTCTCCCTCTGACCATGAATATTTTGTTGATCATCTGAAAGACCGGTTTCCAGACAGCAATGCCTCATTGGTCTGCTTCAAGAAAGATTGGATCAGACTAGACCTTTAGTATATGCCTGCCCATTCATCACTTGCTTACTGAGCATCTGCAGATGTCCTTCTCCAAGTCTACTCCATCCTCTCTGTTGTCTGTCTTGGACAAAATTTTCAGTCTCCTGCTGCTGAAGACAAGAAGGAAAGAGGACGGTGATACTTTTTCCATCCTGGTTTCTGACATATTTCTCTTTGCCTTAAATTTGCACCTTTTTTTTTTTTTTTTTTCTTTTTCTTTCTTAAATTGAGAGCTCCAGGTACCCACCTTATCCGTGGGGTGGCCATACCCCATGTCATCTGGCATGCCAGTGCCATGAGTCTCAGCCAGCAGGATGCAGAGCAGCCCCCCATCCACTTTTACTAGCATGTTCATCCATCACAATGATACACTGTGGTCCTCCAGGGTGTGCTTTGTCACCAGCCATTCCCTCCACATTCTTGGGGCCTGAACAAAGGTGCCAGAGCATTGCCACTCTTGAGGATAGCGTGGGGACAGCTTGTCTTGTCCCAGCCCTGCGTACGTCCCCAGGCCTCCTGAGGGCAACTGTGCTGCAGGGCGAGGTTTTTGTCTGAAGCATGAAGCTGTGACTCTTGAAATGAGGGCTGGTCCTGCTAAGCGTGGTGAAGCAAACAGGGTGAATGTGCTGCTCTCATTAATGGGTTATTGGATACATAGCCCGTCCCGGAGACTACAGGAAAGAGAAGCAGAAAAGCACATCTCCTCTGCACCAGGAAATATGGCTGGTAGTCAGTAGACTTGGTCTTGACAGCTTGTGTCCCAAGCTGTCGCTTTTCATTTTCACCATGTAGATAACCTGTTTAGTCATAAAACTAGATCTAAACTATAGTGTCTTGAGGAGAATCCTAAAATAGATTTGGCTTAGAGAGTAACCTTAAGACAAACAGCATGTTATGCACACAGACGTACAGAGCACATGGCATTTGGGGATAAGAAATGACACCAGCTTGGCTTTGCCCGAGGTTCTGATGTCACTTGAAAAGCAGATTGACCTGATGTCTGCTGCACGTCTGAGCTGCTTCCTGGACAGACTCCCTGAGTGGTTTGTATCTTTATTCCTGGAATCTGGAAAGCCGGATTGCCCTCGGTGTATGAAAATCCACGTGTAACTTGGCAGAGTCTTCTGACTGCTTTCACAAGAGCAATAAGGACAGGTTACTAGACACAAACCTGCTCACTTCGTGCCTCCTCTCAAATCCTTTGCCCTTTGCTCTGAACGCAGATAGCAGGTCTGAGCCTGCAGTGAGGTTACTGAAGGATCACACGTCTGGGTTGGTGCTTCATGAGTGGGTATGGCATTTGTGGCAGCCAGAGGGGTGGAAGACAGGATCTTAGAGCATCACCCCCTAAGCTGGTGTGGGAGAGAGAGAGGTCATACTGCTAAATGTTATTGGGAGTAAAGGAAGAGGGGAGTAAATGTTAGAGTTGTGTAAATTTGCACAAGTGATCTGCGTGTATCATATGCAAGCACCACACAGCCAAACATATCACTGGGCTCTGGATCCACATCCTTGGATGAGAGGACTTGCTATTATTCAGAGACATGCCTTGAACAGGAGGTTGAGCTAAGCAACATCCAGAGATTCCTTTTACCCTAAATTCATATCTGGCCATGGTGTGGGGTGACTTGGCCAAGGAGATCTGCTGTGGCAGAGGTGTTTTGACCCTGTACTGCTGAACAAGGAGTAGGTGCCTTTTCCATCAGCGTGCAACAAGCTGAAGCCTTCAAGCTTACCCAGCTTTGTGTCAGATTTTGACTATAAAAACTCCTTGGGGGTGACCCAGACATGACTGTAGTCTCATGCACTAATGCAGATGGGACTTCTTGAAGCTGTTCTTCCTAACATCATTAGACGGGCTTTCTTGAAGCCCAGGGGAAGCTTCAGTCCCTTTTAAACTCTGTCACCCAAAGAAGACATTTCTCATAGAAAGGTATTGTTCTTATGTCTGTCTTCGTCAGTTGGGGCTGAGTGGGTCAGCCCTGCACGGTGGAGATACCTGAGGGACAAAGATGAGGTCAGCCCTGCAAACCTGTTTTCTGGAACTAGAGTTTCTGAGCTTATTTCTCTGTTCAGCATTTTTGTCCTGGTGGATTACTAAAGCTTGCAAAGCCTTCAGAGGGCATAGGAAATCAGCAGGTCTCAGGGAAGACCTGGGGTGGACAGCTGCAAAGCCTGTCCATCCATGTACCAATGTCAAGGGCCATGGGAAGGGAGAGGGAGCATCCAAGAGAGTAGTTCAGAAAGAGGAACCATTGCCTGGGGAGGAAGGCTGGTGTGGGCAGTAGGGCAGTGATGCACTAATGCATGGAAAAAGAAATAAGAAATTTCACATCTGGGCATCAGGTGTGACTGTGGTTGGACACCCATTTGGACATCTATATGTTGGGGTGAACCGCAGCCAGAACGGATTCGTACCCACCAGCTCCTGCATTGTCCTCCTTCCTCTTAGTGCTGGCAGGGAGAGGTCAGGTTTATGGGTGTCATGTGCTAGTGACAACTTGGTCTGGGGTGTCACTCAGAGCGTCTTTGGCACAGCTAACAGGTCAGCCCCTTCCTATTGCTACAGTGAGAGGCGCTTGATCCCTGCAAGCCTTTAGGCCTCATTTCTCCATCTCTAAACACAGATTGACCAGGTTTCAGGCAGGGCTGTGAAATGGTAGCACCTCTGTCCCAAGCGTTTTGCCCCATCCCAAGGTGAGACTGACCGCAGCATCTAACGGCTTCTGTAGCTTTCAAGGACATCTCTCTTTTCCCTGATTCAGGTTAATTGAACAGTCTCCCTGCGCAGGGCACCGACACACTGCTTTGCAGCAGATGCAGTCATTGAGCAGCTTTATTCCTCCTTCAGATCTGACAGACCCAGGGTTATTTCAGCACTGGGGAGGCAGGAAAGTTGCTTTTTGTTTATTTATAAAAAAAATAAAAATAATTATTTTAACATCTTTACCTGTGGGTTTTTGTTTTGTTGGTTGTTGGGTTTTTTTTGACAGCTGATTGAAACAGGTGAAGCGATATGCTCCACAATACTTCTCAGAAGACACGTTCTTGCTTTGTCCCTCTGAGGTTTCTGGTGAGCTTGTTTATTGTTAGTGTAACTGTTAACTCCTGTAACATTTATGTTATGACAGCAAAGGGCAGTTAGGGAGGGTCAGAGTGCAACCACACGGAGAGAGCAGATGTAACAGTGTCCCAAGACTTTAAGAGACCTTCCTCCTCTGCCCTTCTGACCAGGTAACCTTGGCAAGGTCATTTCACTTAACTTTGCTCATCATCATACAATGAGGCTAATGACAGTGACCTCCTATGTGAATCAGTTTTGCAGTCTACTGAAGGAAAAATATAATGAGGGGAGTGAGATATCAAAATTATTAACTGTAGGCAAGCTATATGGTGAAAAGGTGCATGACATTTTGGGTTGGATCTATGTCTGGATGTCTAAATGTAGTTGCCTACATAGGAAATAGATACCTAAGGTTGCACTGTAGTTCATGGAGATGGATCAACAGGGTTAGTAAGAGTCCAGAGAGCTGCTGTCTGTTTTAGGGTGGGCTGAATCAGTCCCCAGACTGCCCTTGCTAATTCTCCTTTGACTCCGCTGTGGCCTTCAGCATCTGGTTTACATTAAAACACGAACATTGCAGACACCTAAACCTAACCTGGAGACAAATCTTCACCCTGCTGCCCTCAGCTTTACCTTTGCCCATTGCATTTTACTTGTGCACTTGTGGCCAAGGCTTCAGTTCCTTCCTGATAACAGCATTCTCTTCTCATTTGAGTTTCTAGTTCTTGACTAGCTTGTTGCTCACAGCTGCTTGCTGGTTGGACCTCTTCGGAGGTTTGTCTCCCCTCTGCCATGCAGACAGTGGCCACACAGACATGCTCTGAGGGACCTGGGCAGGAGGTGGTGCAGAAGATGCCCTCTGCAGAAGAGCCCTGGGTGCAGAGAATGAGGTGCTGGTTGGTCTCTCCTTGGTGGCTCCTCACAGTGAAGCCAGTTCTGGCAATGTTCTTTTTCAGGAACTGAGCACTGACCCACTATGACCAGGATAGAGATCTTAACTCTAGCTCCTTAAACCATTAATAAATCAGCCTGTGCACAACAGAATTTGTCTAGTGCCAGAGGAGTGGAGGATTCCTAAACTGATCTCATGAATCAATTTTTGTCCCACATAAGCTAATTTGTGCTGCGGGGTGGGTGTTTTTTTTAATCTTTTTTTTTTTTTCTTTTTTTTTTTTCTTTTTTTTTCATCTATATAAAGAACTCCTGATCTGAGAGGCCATCACTTAGCACATTCAGGTCTGCAGAAGAGAGACTTTCGTAATCTTCTTCAGCTCCTGATGTTTCTCCCCTCCCATTCATTTTTTCAGGAGCTTCCTGGCCCATTTTGGTTGCATCAACATGGAAAGGATCAAAGACACCCTGACTGAAGGTTTCAGAAGCATGGCTGGTGGGCATGCACACTGGGGGAAAATTGTCTTCCTGTGTAGAGAGATGCTTGTTTGTTGAGCCTTCCTCACCGAGACCTGATCCAAATGTTCCTTCTGCAGCATTTGGAGCCTGGCGCTGTGGATCCAGCTGCTGCAGCAGCACACAGCTCTGAATCCCTTTTGGGTCTCTAATCTCAATCTCATCCTGTCCAGCAAGAAGCGATAGACTGGAGGTGTCCCACAGCACTAGTGGGGCATTTGTTTCTGGTGGGATGTCCTGGCATAATTCTGATGGATTTAGACCAAAGCAAGGCAGAGTTTCTGCCTCTGAACTTTGCAAGTTTGAATTTGGGGTTTTACTTGCTATGCTGGGAAAATCTTGTCCTCCTGATAAGAACAAGTTACTGTCCTCCAGAAAATCCACGTTGTCTAACTGAAGCTTGGCTTCCTTTGGTAACTTTTCTGAATTGCCTGGTAAAAAAATTATCCCATCCTCACACGCTGTGTCCTGGACATCTGGACTCAATAGGTTCTGAATTTCTAGCAGATGAGCATCATGATTATTTCCTTCCCTGGTGAGATTTTTGCTGTTATCAGCTGGAGGCATAAGCTCTGAAGGAGGATGTAGAGGGTTTGTTCCACCTTCGGAGGTTATTGAAGCTTCTTCCTGATTTTCCTGTTCTGGGATGAGAGAGGGCCAACAGCTGCCCCACTGCTGCCGAACCTGACTATTGAAAGCTGGTTGATCATCAATGTCAAGTTTAGTTCTCTCCTGTTTATCTTCACATGAAATGCTTGTGCCGGGAGCTAACAACAGGATACCAGTCTCCTTGCCCTCAGTAGAGTCTGAGAAGCTTCCAGAGCTCTCCTGGATATGTCTAGAGAAGACCTCCATCCTTCCTGGCCGTGGCTGCTGATCATTCTTGGAGGCCTTTTGTTTTACTTGGCTGGAGGACCTGAGGTTGCCCTGGGGCTTTTCTGGCCTGTTGTCAATATTTGTTTGTGCTGATGATTGTGCAGGTTTTTCTAGTTGACTCTGCTTCTTCTCTGAGGAGTAACCAAACAAAGTGACAAGGGCTGACTGGGGCTTAGTGGGTTTCCTTTGGGTTGTTGTTTCTTTCTTGGGAGTGCTGCTTTTGTCTTCAGAACCAAAAAGTGTGGTGAAGGGTTTTTTTCCAAGCCTCAAACCTTTACCTAACATCTCTCTGCAGGCTTCACTGCTTCTGGTCTCTTTGCTGTGGGTACCAGGCCTTGATGTATGCACAGTGCTTTTGCCTGGGAGTTTCAGATCTATTTTTTCTTCACCCACTGGATGACCTCTGGATTTTTCCAAGGATATATTTGGTTTGGAAGAGTCTAATGTCTTGGATGATTGCTCAGAAATGTGAAGGATGTTTTCACTAACAAATTCTTTGGGATCCTTTGACTTGGAGTTGTTGACTTCATCATGTGAGGGCCAAGTGGCACATGCTCCTTTCAGAGGTGTGTCTGCTGATACTGGAAAATCCTTGCCAGGTGATTTTACATCATGTCTCAAGATATCCTCATGAGGGTTAGTTATCTGTGGGCCACATGTGCCCTGAGGTTCTGTTTCTTGTAAACAGGACACACTGTGGTCATCTGTCTTATGTGGCAAACCAGGTGAAGACACTCTGCTCTTTTCTGCTTTGTTTTCCTCAAATGCATGCTCAGGGCCGGGCTTTTCCAGAAACCCCGACGTGCTTGCTGGTTTCACTTCTGTCTTTTCAAATTCTGTCCCTTTGCTCTCAATTCCAGGCAAAGGACTTATGCTGGATGGCTGCATATTTCCCCCTGAAGTTACTGGTATCTGTTTCCCAGTGAACTCATTGGTGTTTGCCTTTGACTTCTCATTCACCAGCTTGGTGATCTCAGGTAAGGCACTCAGCCCTCTTGGCTCCAGGGAGCCAGAAGATACATAAGGGGTCCCTGACACACCAGAGAGGCGATGAGCTTCTTCAGCTTCATTTTCAGGGGCATCAATAGTCTCAGCTCCCCGTTTTTGCTCTTTACTCACAGTGTTCCTGGTTTTGGTCTCTCCTGGCACACGGTTGGACTGTGGGCTGTTCATTCTCTCTCCAAGATGTTGCTTGTCTCCTGCAGTAGCTGGGGTGGCTATGGTCAGTTGAGGCTTGTTATCTTTCACGGCAGGCATTGTACCTTCTTCCCTGGGTGTGCTTAAAGACCTACAGGCCTTGTTTTCCTTTCCTGGGAGCTCCGCAGCAGAGAGGATGGAGCCCCCTAAGTACATCCAGTTGGTGGGTTTAGTGCTTTGAGGTGTGGCATGGTGCACAAGGGAGCCACGAGCCAGGGACTTCACAGACTCCAGGACTAGAGGGGAGGAGGCAGAGGCAGGTTCTCTCTTCAACTGGACTTTTCCCTGCTGGATTGCAGCCACTCGCTGGGACACCTTGCCTCCTCTCCTCCCTTCTGGAATGTCCCCATCCCCAGTCTTTTCCCTGTCTCTCTGTTCTCCAGTCTTGGGCCAGGAACATGTTTGCTCTCTTTGCTTGGTATGGGTGACACCAGGTAAGAAGCTTCCCTTCTGCACTGCTGCCTCCACCCCTGATTTTCCCTCCTGACCCCTGAGCACCACCCTGCTGGCCCTGCTGCCCGCAGCCGGGTGGGTTTGCAGGCTCAGTGTGGGCTTTTTCCAGGAGCATGCTCCCTTTCCAGCCTTCCCATCTACAGCCAACAAGGCAGTTTCTGGAGGTAGCCAGCTTGTTCTGAACTTGTTCCCTAAGAGGACGGACCTGCTGTTCAACTCTTGCCTGTGATCAGCCAGCTGCAAGCCGCACCGTGTGTTGAGGGATGTCTCTCTTGTTTCAGTCTTCTTTTGGGTGCTGTTATACCAGTCCTGGGGGTGTAGTGCTCTGCCTACCATCACCACTCGCTGAACCTGAGGATCTCCTAGCCCATGCTCCAGCTTTTCTGTCTCACTTCTGTTTTGAGCTCCAGCCATCTGCTTATAGTGGACTTGGCAGTAAAACACCCCATGGAGGGCAGCATAGTTTTGCAAGCTGGAAAACACACATTGGCATAGCTGTTAGCGGCTGTGTGGGAGGGAAGCTGTAGCACTGATGGACAGGTTTTCAGCAAAACTGTTTTTCAGTGGAAATTTGGGGAAGGGAGGGAGTTTGAAGAATGAAACCTTTGAAAAGTGTCAGTTTTCTGAGGATATGTTTGATTTCTTTTTCAAAACCCAAAACACATGAAAAATTAAACATTTCCTTGCTATAACTCTGGGAGTTGTAGCCCAGGTTACGTGTAACCCTTTTCTCATTTATGGGTCAGGCTTCATACCAGCTCTTCATCCCTTCCTGCAAATGCACAGCATGGGCCATGTGGGTGAACTGCACGGGGCTCCCATGACACAGCTGTATGATGGCAGAAATGGTCTGCACATCTGGGATGGGGTGTGAGGGGGGCAAGAGGATGGCAAATAGCCTTGTAGAAAAGGGCTGGGGTGTATCATTTTGATCTCATCAGTGCAAGAAACCCATTCACACACTGGAAGGAGTCCAGCAAAGGGCCACCGGGGTGGTCAGGGGCCTGGCACGCGTGTCATCTGGGGAAAGGCTGAGAGCAGGGTTAGCTGGGTCTCGTAACGAGAAGGTTAAGAGGGATGAACTAATTTCTGTGTGTGTCTATTTTATGGGAGGTTATAGAGAAGACAGAGCTGGAGTGCTGCGGGAGGTGGATGGTGACAGGATGGGGGGCAATGGGAACAAGTTGTAACATGGGAAATTGTGATGAGATATAACCCCCCCAACTTTTCAATGGTGGTCAGATCTTGAAAGAGGGGCCCCAACCGAAAGGTTGTGGAATCTCCATCCTTGGAGCCATTCACACCTCTCCTGGACACATTCCTGAGCTACCTGTCCTACTTGGACGTGCAGGAGGCTGGGTGGAGACTTCCAGAAGTACCTTCCAACCTACCTGACTCCATGAACATGCAAAGCACCCAAACTACTCATCCAATTAAATTCCATATCAGCATTCTAAAACTGTACATTTTTCTTGTATTTTCAGCTCACCCTTGTGTAGAGGAATGAAGCTAGGTTAATTAATATTGATAATATACAGCTGTGGGCTGGCTTCAGGGGTGGCAGTTTGGCTGATGTAGATAAGGTGCAGCTGTGGCTGGTTCTGTTAAGTGGTTAAATAGCCATGGAATAGAGAATAGCAAAGGAAGAGAGACCTGGATGAGGAGAGATGAGGAAAAGGTAGCAGAGGGACTGGCATGAAATGTATATGGACCTTTGAGACTTTGTGGGGGATTGGTGGCCATCTGGGGCAAGGTGTGCTAACTACTTATTGAAGTTAACTTGGTATGTGACTGTAAAAGACCTTGTTGCAGCTTGATAGTTTTGAGAGTGCTGTAACACCCTTGCATCACCATGCAGGTTCCTGATCTACAGGTATCTACAAGCTTGAGGTGAGCAGTCTTCAGACTCTAGCAATGGAGAGGCAGAATGTACCAGGGAAACTGTGTACCCTCCTGATTTCCTGAAGCCTGCCCTGTTGGAATTACCCTTGGACTATTGTGATAGAAACTACTTGGCCATCCTTTAAAAACAAATGCAACTGGGTCCTACCACTCACCTCAGCTTCCTTCTGCAGACCTTGCAGCAGAAACATGAGCGGTGCACACAGACTTGGTCAGCGACTATACTCTCCATGGAGTAGACAGGCTGCAGGCAGGAGGCACACATTTCTTTCAACATAGTCTGAAGAAGAAGAAACCGAAGTTAAATATCTATTCATGACCACTTGGAAATGGATCTGCAAGCTAATTTGCTGAATCTTCTGCTTGTGTTGGACTAGTGTTGATGTTCTTTCTCAGGTCTGCTGTAAGAGTTTGGATTCATGCCTGACTCAATTTACTTGTCATCTTGGATAGGTCAGCATTAACTTTCAGTCAGGACAGAAAGACAAGACACTCTTGGCCCCCAGTGAGAGAAACTATTAATTTGATCAAGAGCAAATCGTTCACTCAGTTAAATTATTTCAAAGTCTTGAAGGAGGTAAGAAACATTGTTCAGAGGCTCTGACTAAAAAACTCTGGCTGAGCAACTCCTGAAATCACTGATATTATATGGCTGCTCACACAGACCACATAGTCCAAACCCTCAAAATGCAGCACATTTCAGCATTAAAGCTTCCACAGCTCCATAAATCTGGCAGTTTACTCCAAATGTTTACTTTGTGGACTGTGTTTTGTGCCATGACCTGCTTCCTCAAACAGCACTTTATGTGAAGAGCACAGGGGCTCTCTCTGGAAAGCATTGCCAACACCAGCTATTTTATTAGTAGACAGAGAAAGGGAATAAAGAAGCTGGGATGTCAGCCTAGCTGCAGAAACAGCTCCAGGTTGTCTACATGGTCAAGCAATCCAGAGGATGCTGGTGGCAAGGTGGATATCACTGTGCACTCTTTCTCACTGTGGTGCGAAGCAGGGGCTCAGCTCACCTGGTGAGTCCATCTGCAAGTCAAGCCTGTGCAAAACCTCGGAAGGACCACAGCTGGCTCAGACTGACCAGGTCAGTGCTCTGAGTGCTCCCTCACATAAGGACATCTTTGCCTTTTTTGTTGGGGGTAATCTGCCACAGTTTGATTTGATAGAGTTTTGCTGATGCTCTCTGATCCCTCCAGCTTTTTGTTTAATATGTGCTCACCCTGGTTTGCAGTGTTGTTAGCTCACAGGAGAGCCAAGTTTACTTTCTGCTCTTGTGTGGAGCAGGCTGATGACCAGATTTTAGCTTTGACCAGAGGAAACAACCAGAGGTTGCTCAGAGAAGCTGTGGAATCCCCCTCAATGGAAGTGTCCAGGGCCAGGTTGGATGGGGCTTGGAGCAACCTGGTCTAGTGGCAGGTGTCCCTGCCTGTGGTAGGGGGGTGGAACTCTGTGATCTTTAAGGTCCTTTCCAACCCAAACCATTCTGTGATCCTATGAAACAGGAAAGGTGTTTCTGTATCTAAAGAGCTGAGTTGACAAGGGAACAAGAGTCCTCTTTTATTTGCAACAGAAACCTTGGGGACCAAGTTTTCTTTCATTACCTTCATTTTGGCTAAACGTACCATTAAGGTCCAGTCATTTTTGGTTTTGTATGCCAACACTTTAAAGAGGAAGAGTTTGACATCTTCAGTTTTCTTCCCTCTCTCTAGAGGGAAGTATACAAAAAAACCCCGTCTTTCTTTCAGTCAGCAGTGATCTCATCATACCTCTGCTGTTCCAGCCCTCTGCAGAGGGAAGACCATAGTTCTGTAAGCGTCTACGTATGTAAGGGTGCCTGAACTCCCAGTATACTCAGTGGAGATCCAGTTAAGGGAATCTAGAAGGTGATGCATCTGGCCTAGAACAAGCCCATGTAGCTGGTCAGAATCAGTCAGTTAGGCAAGACAGATTTCACCAATGTGACTATGGAACTGTCAATGGGAGGGCAGTGCTGGTGAAGGTGAAGCAGAAATACGCTTTTGTGCCATAATAAGATAGATCTTTCAGGTGTAAAATGGTAACAGAGACCAGATGGAAAGTGATGCCATGTTAGCAGGTGTCTCCAAGAGAAACCGAAGCTGTGCACCTTTGCAGGGGATGCCATTTCACTAGGGGAAATGAGCGGGCGGTTTGGCAAAGAACAGTGAGTGGTGGTGGGCAGCTGCACAAACACAGCATTGTCTGTGATGACGGAGCAAAGTGCCAGTCCTGGCGATAATAAATCTCAGCCAATAGATCAACTTTGCTGCATCTGGCAGTACAGATCACAGTTACATCTAAGTACTCTGACAGGCGTGTTCTCTGAGAGCGACAAGCTCTCATACAGCACAAAGATGTGTGTCCTGGCAGAGAAGAGAGTAACTGTCGATGTATTTCTGTTGCATAAGGAAAAAAAAATGCTTTCCTTTAATCATGACCAAGGAATGAAGCAGAACTGTTTGGCAAACCAGCAAGATCTCTCTGCTCTTAGCTGGGAGTGAATGTGCTAATGTGAATGGAGCTAAAAGTGGGATAGTCTTTTATAGGGGATGTATGTCTCTTTCACTAGGGGATTTATTTTAAGTGCTCACTGTCTGACGCATGGCAAATACTCTTGCTCTTCAGAGGTATTTTTATCAGCCCCAGGAATAAGCCTTCCTAGTGGTCTGGAAGATAGAGAGGTGATTAGCAGCAATCAAATGGCACTGTGGGCAAGGAAATTATCTTAAGTCTTCTGTGACAAGCAGCTTCGGAGTGTGTCGGGAATTAGCTGCTGATTACTGCCCCGCTGAAAGTTGCAGCTGGCTTATGGCTTGTCAGTTACTGCCTTTTTTCCCTAGGTGAATTAAAATCTTCGTAGCAGGAGGGGTCAGCCTGAAGACGCCTGTGTTATTGACAGATGGAGAAGATGGTGAGCACAAAGCTTTCTGACCTGAGACTGTGTATCCTCAGGGAGACTGGTGGCTGAAATGGAGCTGGGAAGGGTGATACTTGATGTAGGCACTTCAAATGTGGCATATTTGACACCGACTGCTGCAAGAGAACCAGATCTGTAGCTGAATTTGTCCTTTGGCCACTCACGGAGGTACAGTTAAGACAAGGCCATCTGTCCTCTGTCCACTGGTCCAGGTAATTCTCCCAACCAGTTTGATCTTGAAAATACCTACCCAGCACTGTGTGAGAATGCAGTGACCACGAGAGCAAAGATGAACAATGTCATGTCTTGTATCCAAAGATCACAGAAAAACTATGACAACTCACTTGGGATTTGAAAGTTTGTATGTCTTCTGCTGGTTTATTATTACAAGGTCTGAAGCACAGAGAATATGAGCTGATCCTTCAGCTTGTATTTGAGTTTCAAATCTTGGCGTTTGTTTTTTTTCTCCAGCTCTTTCAGTGCTTCAGCGTGCCATGTATGGTGCTGAAATAATGCAGCATCTGTCCCCTCATGGTATTTCAGTTCCTGGCTGATGGAAATACCATGAAAGAAACACATCTTAAATGATCTTAGCCTCATAAATGGCTCATTGAAACATTTAGAAATTCTGTAAAACCAGAAACACAGGCAATAAAATCAGTATTTTTAAGCATTGGCAGTGCAGGATATTTGGGTTTGAGTTCCTGTGGAATAGTTTTCATTGCCCAGACAACCTGTTTGTAGCTTGCTAAAACTGCTCTGCAGCTGTCCTTAGAAATGAAACAAACATGTGTTACAGGCATCCTGAAACAAGCTAAGATGAAAAACAAACAAGGATAAGAAAACGGTGTTGGAAAAATGTTGAAGAGGAGCTCCCGATTACTAACTGTCTCTTCTTTCTGCTACTGGCCTTTCTAAAACAACTGGGAAGGTCTAAGCAGTTTTTTTTCCTGATTCCCTGAAAGCAGATACACTCAATTTATGACTATCTGCTGTTCTACTTTGACCTT
This sequence comes from Falco biarmicus, assembly GCF_023638135.1. Taxonomy (NCBI): domain Eukaryota; kingdom Metazoa; phylum Chordata; class Aves; order Falconiformes; family Falconidae; genus Falco; species Falco biarmicus. The sequence continues at coordinate 56,764,345 of NC_079291.1, read as the reverse complement.
TGGTGTATTCTTTGGTGGAACTGAAAATGATGTTTGTAGGGGAATGAAAAGAGTGGGTTGACTGACATTGATAATATGCAGCTGTGGCCTTGCTTTGATGTGCAGCTGAGCTCCTACAGCAAAGTGGTTAAATAGCGCTGAGGAGTGGGGGAAAGAAAGAACCTGGATGAAACAGACAAGGAGCAGTGTGGTCTGGCCTCTGGAGGATGGAGAAACAGCATGGAGGGTAGAGTCTGACCAATAGTGCAGCTTTTTGCTGCTTGCTAGTTTGTTTGTGTTGTGTTATTTCCTGACTGCTGTAAATTAAATTGCAACAGATGTTCTTACTCTTTCTGTGTATCTAACTTTCAAGTTCATGGGGTCCTAGAGGTAAACCAATGAGATCTGAGTATGTATCTGCTTTTTGTGGAGGAAGCAGAACTACTACTTGGTCTACAGCACCTTGAATAAGGTGTTGCATGATGTGAGATGATACCTGATATATAAAAACCTGGCTATGAGCTAGGGATGTGGAGTTGTCGGCTCTGAAACAGTCCCTTCCTCTCCAGTGTCCCACTCTTCATTCATCAGCGTGGGCAATTTTACCTCGGGGGAAAAAAGCAAATATTGACCATAACATATTACTGATGGTTTTTAAAATAAGGTTACTGTCCCATTCTGCAGAAAGGTAAACAGATGCACTGAGAGATGAGGCGACTTGCTGTAGATTAGCTAGAAGGTCTATCGCAGGGGCTGGTAGTCTAAGTCTGAGTCTAAGCCCGAGCCAGGCTGTAGGAAACAGCTCCCTGAGAAACCATCCAGTCACTCTGTAGGCTCCTGGCGTTCTCCCACACCTGGAGTAAGCTCCTTGCTTGCTTGCCTCACTCCCAAGCTGGGCCAGCCTGTGATGTGAGTTGAGGCTTATGGAGGCACACCACCACAGCTGCCTCCTCACCTGGAGGAAATGGGTACAGGTGTGTTCAGACCTTTCTTGGTGTGTACATCCCACCCAGTCTCCGCACACCTACACAGGGTCCTGGATTGAGTGGTGTATATCACCTTGGACTTAACTCAGTTTTCAGGCAAGAGTATGGATGCTGCTTGATTCAGGGCTGAAAACCCACCCACATTGTAAAGAAGATGTAGACTAAATCCCTGCAGTGATTTAGAGTGCTCTCAATATGTGATTCAACTCGTTACTGAGAGATCATTTCTAGCTACTTTGAAAGGAAACAAGCGCTCAACAAAAGAAACTCAACCAGACCAAAGTATTTTTAGAGGTAATATTTACCTTCAGAATGCAGCAATAGAAGTTAAAAAAAAAAAAGAAAACCCCACAAAATATCTAAAATCTTGAGTTGAGAATGTACAAAACAAAGTCATAATAAAAAGAAAATTGCTTTACAAAGTCTCAAAATGAATTTTAACAGTAAACATGTATGAAAGCATGGAAAATCTAAAATAAGGGTTTTGTATATATTGAATAATAAATTACAATTCTAAAAATAAAGGAAGGAAAGCAGTAACTATTCTGACTCAAGTAGAGAATCTTTCATAACAACTTTCTTTGGGGGAACAGCACTGATGATAGCTGTAGGTCTTGGCTTGACAGTTTCCAGTAGCATTGAGTACATCCCAGGAACTGAAAAACAAACTGATAAATACCTCCCCCAATCCCAATAGTGACAACAATTTGATTTTCTTTTCTCCTATTCTTTTCTTAATGGCTAAGAGAAAACCTACCCAACCCACCCATCAATATGAACGTAAGTATATATGTGTGTTTAGGATGCCCTTCTTTAGAAAAAGAAGATGGCATAAAGGTGTGTGTTTGCCGATGCCCAGGTCCTTTGGTTCTTATTGATCCTACTCATCCTTTCTTCTGCATTATTTCAGAGAAGCCCAATAAAACACCACCCATCCCCCCTCCCACCCCAACACTCCAGGGGGAAGAAACTACCCTAAGGTGCCCATGGATGGATTTTTTCCCTTGTGCTTCTAACAGTGTCAGGGCTCTGGGTTGTGGTGTAGCACCAAGTCTGTTGGGTTGGCCAGGTGAGGGTTGTTCTCCTCCAGTGACAAGGCAGACTGCGTTTGTCCTGTCTGTATGCAAACTCCAAGATGACGACCCTGAGAAGTCCTTAGGGTGCAGATGAATCCCTGTGTGTAATGTGGATAAACCAGGAGATTTTTTTTTTTTTTATTGTGGACTTTCTTTTTTGTCTTAGACACTTCTCTCTTGCTTTCCAGAATCTCCTATTTCTTTGGCTTGGAGTTGCCAAAGGTGACAAAGACAACTCCTGGCTCCTGAAAACTGCCGTTGGTGTGGAAGTCTTCACTTGGGCTCTTCAGGTACCTCCGAAACACGGGTGAGGCTGATACCTCATATTGGGGATGAGAGACCACATCGCACGTGGAAGATGTTTGTGTCTCAGACTGCTTGGTGACTGTGGTGGATGAAGTGATGATTTTGTTTCCAAACTGGTCCATTTCCTCATACTGCTCCATAACAGTCCGAGTGGCTCCATAGAGCTTGGAGCCATCGGGCCCTGTCTGAAGCTCCAAGATGCTTTTCTGCCTCCGCGGATTTTGCGGGCTGGGGACGTTCAGGGAGCAGTAATCTGAAAATCCTCCTTTCATCCCACAGTGGCAGCTGCCTTTGGAGGTGTCTGGAGGGCACCTCTCTTTCTCACTGATGGAATGGTTGGTGTTGCCAAGGGTGTGCTGTTTCACTGAGCTCAGCCCAGCTTTTGTTTGGACAGGCTCTGGTGACTTCTCAAAGGGGGTCATGTCATGCCCAGTAGACCCTGCTGATGGATGGTTGAAGGAGCTAAAGCTGCCCTGAGCAAAAGCATCTCTCTTTCCTGGAGTGTCAAGACAGTCTGGTGAAGGGATGTCCCAGGGGGAATGTGCTGTCCTGGGTGATTCTGTTGGTTTCCTGGCAGCAGACTCGATGGAGATGTAGGAAGGTGAGGAGGGAGAGCTGACGCGAGACTGAACGAGGTGGGGGACCTCTAGCTCTGCCTTGGTTACCTCAGTCTTTTCTGCCACCTTTGCACCTTCCACAGATGCTGCTTCCCCTGTTTCCAATGTCATTCCCTCCTGCTTGGCTTTGCTTGAGACAATGCTGATTTTACGGATATTGCTGCTGCTCACAGAGCTTTGGGTACTCCCCAGAGACTCCTTGAACAACCCTGAGAGCCCAGCGATGTCTGACTCGGACTTGAGACTAGAGACAGAATAAAGAGCTTTCTTGATGGCCTCCTCGATGTCCAGGAGCCGGGCAAGTGTCTGCTCCTTCAGGTGGATAATCTCAGCACTGGCCCGTTCCAGGTCCCCGAACACCAGCTCCACCGAGGGGACACTGTCAGCATCTTCCTTTGCCAGTGTCTCAGCCCTGTTCTGTTGCTTGGCCTGGTGGGCCTTCTGATGAACGACCCAGTCAGGGACCTTCTCAAAGAAGCTCTTCAGAGCTTTTACGTCCACTTTGCTTGTCTCCTCCTCAAACTCCCTCACCCGAGTCAGGATCTCTTGCAGCTCCTTCTGTCTCCTGATGTTCTCAAAGATCTCCATAGCCTCCTTGACATTGCCTTTCATGATCTCCTCTTTGTGTACTGACAGCCTCTTCCGACGCTCATCTTCTGTTTCTCTCTTGGTTTTTTCCCTCATAACAACACCTGGCTTCTCCTGGGCAGGTGTCTCTGCCTCCCCATCAGGACATTTCAGTTGCCCACTATTCTCCTGCTGTTGCTGCTCAAAGGAGTTCATCGACTGCTGATGGCAAGACATTGATTGACACATTTGCCTCCTTTCATTTACCTGCTGCAGGACTCTTTGACTATCCCATGATTCATAAGAATTAGACACACTTTCCCTTTCCACCTTGGATGGGGCATACTGTGCAATGTCACCTTCTCTCTTTGGATGAGTGGTGTGACCCACAAGGGAGGTGCTTGGCTGAGTCTGTCCTGGCACATTGAGTGTCTGTGCTCTACCAGGACAGGTTGGATGTGATACTGAAGAGCACCCATTCTTGTCTTGGCACAGATCTGTATGCCTCTGAACTACTTCACCTGGGCATCTCCTTGGAGCTGCTGCTTTCCCACTCATCATTCCCTGCTTGACTTCGAAACTAACCACTCCGTTTGTCATTGGTTTTGAAGTCTTAGCACTGTCTGATTCCACTTTTCCTTGTCCTCCTTTGCTGGCCTTGTACCTTTCCTCTGCAATTTGAAGAGGGGTTTTGGCAATGTTTTTTGGCATCTTGGTCTCAGGGCTCACACCCTGGGCGGTGACAGGCGTGTTCACAGGTGTCTCCAAAGTGCAGCATTTTGCCTGAACCTCCCCAAGGCCTGATTGTTCACGAACTTCCATACAGCTTAATTCCAGCTCTGTGGGAGGAGGCTTTGGCTTGCTGATATCCCTCAGGCCTGCAGGTTTCGGAGGCAGGGGTGGAGGGATGGGTTTGGCTGGTCTGGTTGTGCTGTTATTTGCAGAGGCAGAATGTGCCTCATGTAAGAGGTGCTCAGGTTTGGGAGGGGGAATAGGTTTTTTCCTGGGTGGGGCAGTAATTTCTGGTTTTGGAGGAGTCCTGGGCTTCTCTGCAGGACTCTGATCACTGGGTTTGCAGGACAAAGAAGGAGGGGAAAGAAGAGGGGTCTGGAATGGTGCAGAACATCCTGGGGCTTCATCTTTGCTGGTTGGTAGTGGAAGGGCACCTTCTTTGGTTGCTTTGGTTGAGGGCGGGCAATGCTCTGCTTTCATCACAGCAACTGAGGGAGGAGGAGGAAAGTCATTATCAGCCTGCGACCCTGAAGCCACTACAGCAGTCTGGTTACTAACGACTTGAGTCTCATTTTTCTTTTTACACACAGAATAGGACTGCCCTGCATTTCTGTATATCATAGCGGCTTTAAAATCCCCTCTGGAGACATTAACGTTAGACTTTTCCAGTGACTGAAGTGTGGCTTTTAAATTACCTCGGACAACATCCTCCTTTTCTACCAGGCGCTGTTCTGTGGCGGCACTTTGCAGTGCTCTGATAGCTGTCTGTACATCCCCTCTGATAATAACATCTCTTTCTTCTTGCACTGATTGCTCTTTGTAATCAGACTCAACAAAAGGGTTTATATAGGTTTTCACAGGTGTGGCAGTATAAAGGCCATCCTTAATGCTAACATCTCTACTAGGCACAACTTGGCTTTCCTGGCTCAATAGTTGTCCTCCCTGTACTTCCTCTGAAGCACTGACCTTTTTGTGTGATGCTATGCTCTTCTGAGACACGCTCGTGTGGGTCTTGGATGCCTCCTGGACTCTAGTGGTGGTGGTCCTGACGGCAGTGCTGCTGCTCTCCTGTGTGGTGGATGCTGAGTCTTGCTGCCGTACAGTTGACTGAAGGGTCACTGTCCCCTGCGTGCTGGCTGCCTGCTGCCTATAGGCTGTGTAGACCTCCTCTCTGTTCTTCTGTAGCTTGCTCTGGACATGGTGTTGAATGTTTTTTGCTTCTGCTGTTGCTAGCCTGAGGCTTTGCATTGCAGCCTGAAGATCACTCCCGAGGGCCTTTTCTTCTGGCTGCATCTGGCTGGCTTCCCCAGTCATCATGTTCTGCTGTTTCCCAGACACTTCTCCCCTCTGAGCTGTCACTTGGGTTGGAAATTTGCCTTGCATCGTAGCTTTGGGTTCCTTCAAACCGTCAGTGGTAGCTGCTTCTTTCTCTGCCTTCTTGCTGACATCTGCAACCCTCTGGATTGACTTGGTAGTCACTTTAAGCCCCCCCGACAGAATTTCTTCCTTTCCCTTCACTGTGGGCAGGGGCTTCCCAAGACACTGCACAGTGGTTCCTGTCACACCCGCTGCAGGCACAGCCTCTCTCTCTAACACACCCTCTTTGCCCATGCTTTCATATGTGAACACCTTTTCTGCTCCCTCCACAGCCCCCGGCTCACCCTCTGCAACTGCTTTCTCTATTTGTTCTTTGTTTGGTAAGATATGTATCTTAGCCCCCTGCACAACCCGTGGGGCACTCTCATCTGCCCCCTGCTCTGCTTGGGAAGAGATGAGGGATTGTATCTCCGATTCCTGCTGGAGATTCTTCAGATAGTCTAGATCTCCCTTCTCAATGCAGCTCGCAAAAAGCTGGACATTCCCCTTCTCATTGTCCTCACGCTTAACGGTCGCTGCTGCTTTCTGCTCCTGAGAAGAAGCCAACAGGTTCCCTATCGTTGACTTCACATCCCCCTTGACTACTTTCTGCTGGACAGAATGGAACAGGAGGGAGTAGAGAGTCATCTTCACTGATCCCGACTTTGTCTCTTGTAAGACCATCCCCTTTTTGATGGAAGCGTCTTGACTGAGGAGACTTTGTAAAGCCTTAGTTACATCACCGCTTAAGTCCTCTTTGCCTTTAACAGCTTCGCTCTGGTCCAGTAGCTGCAATGGGCTTACTTTGATCTTGCCCTCTCTGTCCTCCTCCACCAGCACACTCTGTGCTTCCACATTGGTTCTGTGCAGGAGCTGCAGCATGATCCTTTGCAGATGGCCTCCCACAATCTCCTCTTTCAGGACCTCTGGAGCCCCTGGGCTGCTGAGCTGGTACTTCACCATCTTCACACTCTCCATATCATTGGTTTCGATGAGGATTCCATCATGCTGAATAGCCTGGCAAGCACAGAGTGTCTCTAAAGTCTCCTTCATGGTCCTTTCTTTCAGTTCTGTTTCTATACCACCTTCAGAAGCACTAAATTTATCCAAGGGTGTGCTCTCAAAGAGCCATGTTGTACTTTTCACATCTGCACGAGGGATGGCTTCTTGGGCCCCAGTACTGGCCATCACTTCTCGGTCCTTAAGGGTGTCCATTGGCTGGGTTTCAAACAACCAGGTGCAGCGTTTTACGTCCCCTTTCTGGCTGTCCTCTCTCTGCACTGTACTGATAGGTGGGCCTCTCTCCGCATCCCCGTAGAGGGAGTCCACAGGCTGGTTTTCAAAAAGCCAAGTGGATGTCCTCACATCACCCCGCTGAACATCACTGACACTGACCATCCTCACGTACTTCTTCTGGCCCACTTGCTGGGACTCAAAGAGCTGCTTGTTGGACTGAACATCTCCCTTCTGCACATCATCTACTGTTCTGGGTACAGACATCTTTCCCCCTGAGAAGGAGTCAAGAGGCTCTGTCTCAAACCTCCACCTGGCAGCCTGGACATCTCCTTCCTTGATGTCCTCTTGGGTGACAGCCCTAATCACAAACACCTCTTCTTCCTTTTTGATCTGATCCAGGGGCTTGGTTTCAAACAACCACCGGGCGCCTTTCACATCACCTTTCATGATTTCTTCTTTCTGCACTGAGGTGACCTCATGGTATCCCCCCTCTTTGTCCTGGATAGCATATAAGGGTTGGCTTTCAAAGAGCATTGTGCAGGACTTGACATTGGCTTTGCTCATGGTGTCTTTCTGGATCTTCTGGAGCTCTGTCTCATCCACTTTGTCATGGATTTGGTCAAGGGAATAGGTCTCAAATACAAACCTTTTGCCTCCAACATCTCCCCTCTTGACATCTTTCTCTGGAGGGATTTCCTGGATGCCCTCAGAGTTGTCCTTCAAGGAGTCCATAGGGTAATTCTCAAAGAGCCAAGTGAACTTGTGCACGGATCCAGCTTCAATTGTCCCATCATCCTTCTGGGATGTTGGTTTGGTGGCTGTATCCAAGGGCTTCGCTTCAAAGAACTCCTTCACTCTGGACACTTCCCCAGACTGTATCTCCACACGACTGGAGTACCGTATGGTTTTTTTTCGGTCGGCTTCACCGACAACACCACTGCCCAGGGGTTCAGTCTCAAAGAGGTGCCGGACAGTTTTGACATCAACTCCCTGTAATTCCTCCTGACTGTATGCCTTACTGACTTGTAAATACTGCTCCTCCTGGCCTTTCAGGGAGTCCAGAGGCTGAGTCTCAAACATCCATGTGTATGACTTCACATCAGCTTGGGGCACACTGCCATCCTCCTCCTGCTTCTTTTCAGCCTTCTCATACAGGGTGTGCATGGGCTGGGTCTCAAAAAGCCACCTGCAGGTCTTCACATCCCCCCGCTGGGAGATCTCCCGCTTCACCGAGGGATGCTCCTCACCTTGCATGGCTTGGTGATGAATGACGTCCATGGGCTGAGTTTCAAAGAGCCACTTGGCTGTTCTGACGTCACCAGCCACCACCTCTTGTTTTGTGATCCCCCGTATTATATCCACTTTCTTGGTGCTTTCATCAAACTGGTCCAGGGGCCTTGTTTCAAACATCCATTTGTAGTTCTTGACATCACCACTCATGATTTGCTCTCTGCTCACAGAGGTGACTTCGTGGAAGTTGCCAAAGCTATCCTTGATGGCATACAGAGGTGTTGTCTCAAACAGGATTTGGTTGGCTTTGACGTTGCCAGCTGGAATCCTTTCCTCTTCTTTGGTGACGGGCTCAGTGTCAGCCTGTTTAATGCTGTCTAAGGGGAGAGTCTCAAACAGGGTCTTGAAAGACTTCACATCCCCTTTCACTACCTCTTCCATGCTGGTGGCTGGCATTTCTTCCTCAAATGCCTTGGAGATGCTGCCAAGGGGACAGGTCTCAAAGACATGTTTTCTTTGCTTCACATCTCCTTTTTCCTCTGCTGAAAGCTCTACTTTCTTTAAACGTCCCACCTCAAAATTGTCTTTCAGGGTCTCCATGGGCTGGGTTTCGAATAGCCAGAGTGTAGATTTCACATCACCGCCAATGACTTGTTCTTTGGCTACAACACTTTCTGAAGCTTCTCCTTTCAGAGAATCAAGAGTCTGGGTCTCAAAGAGCATTCGCTGCTTACTGACATCTGCCCCTGTGACAAAATCCGTTGAAGCCTTGAAATCCTGTTCTTCCACGGTAATTTCTCTGATGGCATCTAGGGGCTGAGTTTCAAATATCCACCTTGCTCCACTGACATCTGGCCTTCCAATCTCTTCCAATGAGATCCCACGGATTATTTGCACTTTGGAAGTGTCCTTGTTGATGGTATCCAGGGGCTGAGTCTCAAACAGCCAGCGAGCCGTTCTGACTGCATTGCTTTGAATTTCTTCTCGGCAGACAGACTTGATTTCATGGATGTTCCCAGTTTTGTCTCTGATAGCACAGAGGGGCTCTGTTTGGAAGAGCCTGACAGTCTTCTTAACATCGCCTTTTAACTCCTGGATTTCTGACTTGAGTTGTAGGATGCTCTTCTCCTCCACTGAGCAGCAGCGTCCTATAGCATCCAAGGACTGTGCTTCAAAGAGCTGTCTGGCCCCTTTCACATCACCTCCCTGGACAGGCTCCCTGAGAACCGCCTCCTGCACTTCGGTTTCATCCAAATACAGTTTGTTTAATGAGTCTAGTGGTTGGGTTTCAAACAGCCACCGGGCAGTATGCACGTCTCCTCTGGCAAGGTCTGTATCTGGTACCTTGGTTGATGTTGACAGGCTGTCCCCATTGATTGACTGGTTTTCAAACCTCAAGGAAGTACTTTTCACGTCCCCACCGGGAATGATCTCTTCTTCTGTCAGCTTCTTTGTGGCTTGATGGTCCCCAATGGTGTCAAGTGCCCAGTTCTCAAAAATCCAGCGCATGGACTGAACCTCTCCTGGAAGAACTTTGTCCAGGTTCACAGATGCCTGTGCACTGGGATCTTCAGTATTAAGCATTTCTGCCAGGTCCTCAGTCACAGCTTCTTCCAAATTCTTCCTGAGCTCAGGATGCATGTGTCTGTAGAGCCTCTTTAGCTCATTCACTTGACGCTGCTGGTAGAACTTGGAGAAGGCTTGCTTTGGAGGAGGCACAGGGAGTGCATTGAGATCCTGGCTCCCTTGAGGGGTTACCTGGACTGAGCCAAGGGCAGGAGGGGGAGGTAAGTCATCTTCCATTGTCTTGATGGCAACTTTGGATGATTTCTGTGCTTCTGACATCTTTAGGGAAACAGTTTTAAATGTCAGCATCATCTCTTACTCCCCAACCCCACGGCCGTTAATTGTGAAAACGGCAAAGGAAAAAGCCAGCCAACAAGGGAAATCCATGCACTTACTAAGCTCTGTACCTTTGGTTCAGTAGCACACAGCACTCCAAAGCATCACACCACGGCACACGCTCCAGGCTTGGTGTTAGCTCTGGTTCCACAGCAATGCACTCTAAAGCAAGGTCCCTAATCCAGGCACGTACGGTGGTTAGTCTACAGTCCCCAGGACTCAGGCCAGCTACGGTGTGACAGAGATGCCCAGTGTGGACTGTGTCAGCGAGAGTGACCGCAAGAATAACGTGAAGGCGGCTGGTTTAGGGTAGCACGCTAAAGGTTAATTTCTCCCTCCTGCTCCCAAGTGTCCAGGGCAGTGTGAGGACCTGCAGAGAGTCTGGGAACATAGGAGATGGGTGTAGGAGAAAGCCAGGGAGCTATTTGTGAAGAGGTCTTAAGAAGAAAACAGAGAGAGGGAACCAAAGTGTCAAAGTGAGCTGATGAGGACAGCCTATTTTTGGGTAGTGAGCTAGCACGATGGGCTTTGGGTAGCATCATGGGCTGCCCACAATGCAGAAGTGAGGGCATGGGGAAGGATGTTTGGATTTGTTGGATGTTTGAAGGATTAATGATGCCTTCTGTTGGACTCTCAAGTGTACCCTACACCATCATTTGCATAAGAACAGGTGCACAGTGATACAATCAGAGACTTAAATAAAGCTCTTTGGACTTGCAGACTTGTGCAGACCTGAGGCTAACTAAGGTTTACAAACTGCTGGAATTAGCAGGCCAAATTCAGTGCTCTGTTAGGAGGAAAAAGCACAGCTGGGGAACCAGAGGTTGGGGTGACACGCATAGCTGGGGGGCCAGCAAAAGTTAGACCTGGTTAGACTGAGTCAGCCTGAGCTCTGCTCCAATTCACAGCAGTGTTGGTACCAAAAAAACCAGAGGGTGCAGGTGGGATGGGGTGGGCTGTGGTTGTTTCCCCTACCTTTGAGCCTCGCTTTATGCCCTTTTTTCTCCTTAGCTTGGGAAGCCTGGTCACCGAACTGAATACCTGCAACCTGCACCAGCCTGGCATTTATCCAAAGGGAAAGTAGCTGAGACCTGTAACCGTTATCTATGAGAGACTGTAATCCTGGTGGCTTTCCTTTCGGTAAACAGATCTGCTGACCCTTGGCATGCCTGTGGAGTTACGTCTGTAGAGTTATGCTGGGAATATTATTAGTTGTTGCTCAAAGCAATGGTGCGCGGTGTTATTTCACTCTGTTACACGCAGATTGTTCCAGCTAAAAATAAGTATTGAGCATTAGTAAAAAAAAAAAAACAACAAACAACCCACCCCAGAATACCAAAATCAGCATATTTTGCAGCAAGTGTAAAATGCAAATCTTTGGCATGAGCCAACATACTTCGAATGCACTTTTTAAAATAAGGGGTGTTTTTTTGGGGATCTGTGAAGAACTTCTGAACGTGGGGAAGGGCAACCGAGCAGCTGATAGCTATATTCAGTCTGAAAGCACTGCTCGCTGCCTTCTGTGGGTATTTAAATCACACTCCACTACAGTCCACAAATATTTGGTTAGATAACAGTGCTTATCTTTAACGTTTCCTACCTTGCTTTTTTTCTGTCGGTTGGGAAAGTGAATGGAGTTGTCCTTCACAGTACTCTGCAAAAGACACAAGGAAAACTGACATCAAACTGTATAGAAAGACATGTTATCTTTGTGTGTATGTGTGTATATATATATATATATATATATGAATCAGCCACAGAGGCCTGAAAACCATTACAGGTGAGATTTTTCTTTTTTTTTTTTTTTTTTTTTTTTGTTCATCCGCAGCTCTGTACAGCTGGGAAAAACAATCTTATTCCAGGTCAGGAAACTTTGTTTCCAAAAGTATCAGTCAACAAACAAAATGCCAGACACTTTTGTTTAGGGCTGGGGGGGGCGAGCGGGGTGGGGAACGGAACAGAACAAGCATTGATTTCTCCAAAGTGAGATTTTGAGATTTGCCTATGTTTTTGCCTATTATGCCTGATTTTTGTTTATACTTCAATATTTTAAAAAGAAAACTGTTCTACATTTGTAATTGCATTAAAGACTCTGTAATTCATTGTTTTGAAATTACTTTTTTTTTTTTTTTTAATTGGGCTTCTCTCCAATTGTAATTTTCCAGTGACAGTCTCCACTCATTCAGTTTCAACTCTGACTGCTTTAGCCTGGACTCCTCCAGTACAGAGCTCTGATGCACACCCAGGAGGCTGCATCCTCTGGACAGGGACCCTGCAAAAGGTTGAGAGTGGGAGGGGGCATGAAATGTCCAGATGTGAAATGACATCCCATGGTACTCCTGGATCACCAGTGAAGCTGGGAAAATGGGAAAAACAAAGCTCAGTGCCTCATAATCATTATAACCCGAATTATCCTATGACCCCGTGATCAGCCTGGAGTGGGAGATCAGATCCCTTGATCCCAAACCAAGGGCCATAAGCAGAGGAACACAGGGAGGCTGCACTGTAAAGTTATGCCTGAGTGTGACACCTATGGACATACATACGTGTGTGGGAATGGGTACTGCATGGAGATGTTTGTGGTGCTGTGCGCTGAATATTTCCTCCATGGATATGAGTGTGCAAATATATGTGTGCAAATAAAGTAGAAATCTTATGTATGAATAAACTCTATTGGCTAGTGGATGTAGATGTGCGTGTGTTTGTCGTGTGTGTATGTGTGAATGTAGCGTGTATATATATGGGTGCGTATGTATACACAGCTTATACATCATAATACCTATCAGCACCCCTGATAACATTTATACAATACTTGCCAATGACAAAAGAAAGCTGGTCAGTTTTGGAAAACCAAACGCTGTGTTTCTCCAGATTTACGAACCCAGCCGTGTTTTCTCTCACCCTCTCAACCACTTGCTGGGCCGGGACATTGTTGGGATGCCGCTGGTGATTTGTGAGGGGGAGGACGGGGTGCGCAGTGCTTACCGGCTGTGCGGGGCTGCTGGCGTGAGCAGCAGCAGCAGCTGTCTGGGAGAGATAGAGAGCCGACAGCTCCTTCACGGAGGGTGCAGCAGACCTCCCTCGTCCTTGGTGAAGTATGTGGCTGGTGTTGTCCGATATGTCTAAAAATGACCGTGTCCTCTCATCTGAAACAGGGACAGATGTGTGCAGTGAGCTACGTGCCAGACATGCGAGGGCACAGCCAGCCTGGAGCGTGAACATCGCTTACCAAGGGCTCTGCCAGCCGCCTCCGCCACCTGCACACTGATCCCCATGGCTGCCACTGCCCTGGACCCCCAAAATTTAACACTGTGCCCTTTTGGTTCAGGGAGAAAAGATGGACATTTCCACCTCTTTCAAGACTGAAATGGACGTTAAGCCTGGATAAGAGTGACACATCAGGCAGTGACCTGATGCCATCATTCTGCTGATGGGGCACAGAGCCTGCGCCCATTCCTGCATCCCTGCGCAAGGCCATCACCAAATGTGAGTCAGTCACAGGATGTGAAGGACGCTATGCATGTTCAACTTGAACCAATTCCTCCTTTTTTTTTTTTTTTGCTCTGCAGCCCGCACTGCTCTTTTATCAGCACATAAATGCATTTACTTACCTCTCTCCTGGGAATCTGTTTCAGGAAACAGAGGTGAAGAGGCTACAAGACCTGCCCAGGGATGTAGCAGTGAGTCTTTGGCAGAGCCAGGGGGCTGAGCCCTGCTCTTAGTTTAAAGATCTGATACTCTGAGCTGCACGAGCTCCCATGGGGTGCCCACTGGTGCCCAGCATGCCATTGCTGAGATATTCAAGATTTTCCTACCTTTGTTCAGATGCCTCCCATGGAGGTGACTGCAGCTGAGGATGCCCTTATCGGGTTCATTAGGAAATGGCTACTCTGGGAGGAGGTGATCTATTAGCCAGACCTCCTGAGGGGTACATGGAGGAGCAGCTGGGTCGTTGGAGTGGTCATGCACTTTCAGATGATGCTCACGCCATACTTCCTCTTTCCCCCCTGCTGTACTGCATCCCCCTTGGTCCTCATCCCCCTAAATAGTGGGGGTTTCCCCTCCCTCTGAGGGTGAAAGCTATGTCCACCCCCAGAGAAAGGCTGGTGTTGAAAAGAAAGTAACAACTTCAAGTTCTAGCTCAGAAATTTCTTTTTGCGTTACTCTGCTAGGTGTGAGCAGAATGGCCATCTCCACCTCCCATTAGAGACATATATAGAGCTTTACACCTATATGACGCATCTTAGTCCTCCAGGTTAGTCAGGGCTGTAATTTCTCTGTTACTGCTGTAAAAACACGAGAAAGTTCTCCTTTTATTTGCAAAATTGCACTGCTGCATTTGGATTTAGTGAGGTATTTGCAATGCTTTCTGTTTGAACAATGGGCTCTCTCTCCACAAATCCAGCTATTGCACAGCCAGGAAAGGGCTGATGTACTTTTTAATATGTGCACGTTAGAAGCACTGCAGCAATTCTAGTGTTCTTTGCCTTCAAATCTCAGTCCCCAAATCACGAGATTTTGTAAATAACAAACTTAATGATTCTTTTTCTTTGTTTTCTGCTTTTTGAGTTCAGATTCTCAAGTTTTTCTCTAAAATACTGAAGGAGATCTATTCTGTTTTTATTTTAAAGTGACAACAACTAATATTATATACTAACAGGATTCCAGGATCTGGTGCTTCAAATTAAATGCCAGTTCCTACAGGAACAAATGTGCACCAAAAAGCCATGAAGATAAGAGAAGAGGGACCCCAGTAAGCTTCTCAGACACTGGTCAGCATGCTGCTGGAAGGCGCCAAAACCCAAGGTTCCTTTCGTCCTTGGTTCCAGCTGCTTCTGCAGATACACAGGCATTTTGATGCAGCACAGAGGCTGGGCACATGAAGAAGCAGTGGGATGCAATACAGATTTAGCTGCCCAGTTCTGCCAGAGGTCACTGGGACACCAGGGGAGGAAACAGAAGAAGGTATTTCCTTAATGCTTTTTTTGCTATGTCACCATGTAAATATGGGACCTCTCTCCCTGATTTCTGCTGTCCACAGCTTAAAGACTGAGTCAAAAGGAACAGCGGAGACAGTGGCACTGCTGGGGCAGATTTGGTGCAGCTTAAGACAGGCTTGCGAGGTTGCAGCCACCCTCTCATGGCATCAGTTTTTCTCTGCTGTGGTCAAGAGGCCCCAGACTTTGACCAGATCCCTGGCTTTTTGAGATGAACAGCACCCTGGAAATGGGAAGGAGAGGGTCAAGGCACCAGAGACACAGCTTTTACAGGAGCTGGTGCCAATATCTGCTAAGACAAGCCCCTCTATCTGCTGCAATGGGCTTCTCCCTTCATTTGGATGCTCAAGGCATGTGGCTGAAGGAGTCTACTCTGTAAAAACTGAAAATGAAGCAATTGTCAGTGAAAGTACCTTGGATTTCATGGTCTTTCCTTATTATGACCGTACCCTGTAAGAAGAGCATTGAAGCATGTGCTGAATTAGCTGCAGAAAGCTTTGAAGAGGGCTTTGAAAAATCTTGCCTGGGAATCTCTTTCTTTTCTCCGGCATTGCTGAATTACCTACTGGAAAGGCATAAGGGGTCCAATCAGTCTGGAAAACAGAAGCTTTCTTCCTTGCAAGGTAATGAGGTTTGGCTAAGACTCCCAGTAAGAGCAATGGGGAGAGCTGGGGAAAGTCAGCCTTGCTAGCTTTAAAGTAGAAAGAAAAACAAGCACAGATTTGCAGCCTTTCTGGTTCAGAAAATGAACACAAGCCCTTGGCAAGGGCACAGCCATGGCTGAAAAAACTCTCTTAAAAAATACCTCTAGGAGATGGGAGCACTTCACGGCAAGGCAGGGACCCTGCCTAGGCTGACACTTGCTGTGCTTAACCATTTTGGTGCTAAGTGCTTAGCGAAAGCATCCCCATGTCCTAGAGCTGGGCTGGTAACATTTAATGGTCTGCTCCCACCCCAGGCCATGGATATGAACTGATATAATTTGTATTGGCCCATGGGCCTGGGTTGAGATGCTGCACAAAGAAGAGCAATGTACCTCTTCAACCAAGAATGAGTAATGCAGCTGAAGGAAGGTTTCCAGTCCATGCAGTGGAAAATAGCACAGCCTCAGTGCTGCCTAGTCCTTTATCCATTAGCTTGGATGGATGAAAGGCCACAGGGCTTCTGTTTTAATGATGGATATAATTAGATACAAGGCATTTGTTGAAGCCTTCCCCTTATCACTGCCTTTGTTTTCTTTGTTTTTTCTCTTCTCCTTTTTGACATTTTTGCAGTGCACAGGCTGTGCACAGCCCTCTGCTTATCGCTTCTCACAAAACTGCCTGCCTTAGATAGGGGCTGCTCAAACCCGCCGGGCGGGCGGCTGGCTCTGCGCTTGCGGCAAGTCTGGTCGCTCCACGCAGCTCTGCCTGACAAAACAGGCTGCTGCCACCCTCAAAATTGCTAATTATAGATAAGAGTGAAAGAACAACAGTTCATTCCACTAACGAGAGAGCCGAGCTGTCACGTGTGTGCAGCTAACGGTGTCCAAGGGGCACCTAGGGCATCTCAAGAGTTGTGAGCATGGTGTCGCTGCACAGCATCCCATGGGAGGGATGGGGGAACTTCCCAGCTGGGGATGCTAAGGCAAAGCCAAAGGGTGTTATGCAGACTGGGCTTAGGGTGTCATTTATTGTGGATGAGACAGAGTGCATGGAAGTCCAGTCTGAGACCTGTGCTGGGTCCATGTTTCTGTCTTGCCGAGCAAAAAGTCTCCGCTGGCACGTTTGGCATCCGTTCCAGTGCTGAGTGATGCATCCCGAGTGGCGCCGATTGACTAGCACTAACTGCGGCCCCAGGGATTTAAAACCTGATACTTCAAGCATTAAATCATCCCCTGGGAGCTAAAATAGAAGAGCTCCTGAGGACCCCCTCCTCCCGTCCCACCCAGCGGCTGGCACCGTGGCCGACGGTGCTGCTATCTCAGGGAAGGATATGGGGAATGTTCCTCCCCGCTGGGGTTTGTCGGCAAAATGTCCTTCGTGCCAGTGTCTGGCGCCAGATGAATCTGCACATTTCATGTGAGGGGCTGCAATGTCAGAAGTGCTTGTAGGGAGCAGCTGTTGGGGTTTCTTGAGTTCTTCCCTTGCCCAGGTATGTGTGGCTCAGGCTCAGTTTACAGCCTTTCTGCCCCATAAGCTGCACCCCAGGCAGGCAGGGAGGGCTATGGGAGCTGGAAACTTGGAGGGGGGAAAATTATTCCTTGTATTCATTTGTACACACTGATCTTTCTAGCCACGGGGGGAATAGGCAAGGCAACAGGGGAAAAAGACTTAAATACGAATCTAAAAATTCACTGACTTCCTCTTCAGCTATAACCCATAAATCACTCAATTGCTTTGTCTCCTGCTGAAGATAATATTACAGGTCTCTTGAACCATAATCATGTTACATCTGACAGCCCACTCCCAACGAGTGGAAAACAAATCACTAACAAAACCCTTCTCCTTCCTTCCTCTGAGAAAACCCCATCTCACCAGTAACACAGCAGCTCTGGCTTGCTCTGCTTTCTATTTAAACCACTATCCTATAGAGAAACAATGCTACCCACCTGCTGTGTCCACCACCTCTGCCGCTGGCACTCCTTCGCAGCCCGGCTCCCATCACCAAACCCAGTGAGCTACCAAGCGCCTGAGTCACCTATTAAAAAAGGAAGCTGCAAGCTCAGCACCAGTCTCCCGGGTCGCCTGGCCAACCACATGTCATCGGCTTTGCTCCCAAAATCAGCCACCCTGAGCAAACACAGCTGCTAAGCAAAGCCCTTTGTGTCCCCGTGTGCGCCCCACGGCGGTCTGTGAGCTGGGGCTTGTGTAATGGGGCCTGAGATCAGCCTGGGGCTCGTACAGGGCTTGCACGAGCTGGAGGGAAAGGGACAGCACAGTGGTGCCAGCTGTGCCAGGGTCCCGTCCCTCTCCATCGCTCACTGAAGGGAGTGATGCTCGGGAGAGCATCCCACCCCAGCTGGCTGAATCCAGCATCCTCCATCACCTGCTCAGTGATGCCTGACATTGCTCCTCTGCAGATCAGCTCTGGGTTTGCCACAGTGGCTGCTGGACCTGGCGTGTCCCACGCCACGTAGCAGAGATGTGTTATGGTCTCAACCTTTGGCTGTTCCACGGCTCACGTGCTGTGAGATATTCGGCACATCCCACAGTGCAGGAGCCAAACCCCAATACTCAAAGGCCGGTGGGAGCAAAGGGAGCTGTGTCCTGGAGTTTCTTAACACCACAGAAATCAGGGCAGGAAAACAGTGATTTCTTCACATTGTTGAAGGGACTCTATTTTCCAAGGGGATGGAGAGAGGTGAACCGACACAAAAATGCTCCTGGGTTTGTGGTGCTCTGGGCTGGCTGTTTCCTGAGAATTTGGGGCCATTTCTCCTATTCCTCCCTGTCTGAGATGGGTTGTGGGTTACTCCCAATTGGATGGTCACTACCAGTTCAGTCCTCTGACTCAGGCTGTGTGGCTGGACACGTGTCCCCCTTCCCAACTGCTTGCCCCTGGCAGGCATGTCGGTGAAACCTCAACAACTCACTGTCCCCCTCCTGAAGCTGGAAGCCTGTAGCTGCAGGTGGGGACCCCATTTCTAAGAGCCTCTCTCCCTAGATGTGGGAGCTGCATGCGCTAAATCACACCTACCCCATCCTCCTCCCAGCTTTGCCCCCTGGAGAACTGGTCCTCTGACAAAAGGGGCTCCTAAATACTGGCACCGCTCCACGGCTGGGCTGGGGGAATTTGCACGGGTGGGTAAACATCCATAAAAGCTGGCTGGGAAACCAGTGCTGCCGCTTAATCCGGGAGCCTGGCAGCCCATTGGGGTGCTCGGTCAGCAGGGGAAGGTTTAAATCTCTGCCCCCAACCCCTGCGCTGGTGGCCCTGTTCCATGGGGAAGCTCTGCCGGACAGACGCATACTGAAGGTGGTGTGGGGAGCGGGGCAGGCCCCTTGCTGCCCCAGTTTGGATGCTGCTGAAAGGGTGAGTGGTCCTGGGATGCTACAGTGAAGGGTATGTGGGGAAGGGTAGTCCTGGGAGGGTGAGGGTTTGGGGAGGGGAGAGCATCTCTAGCTATTTCTCATCGGCCTCATGACCTGCTCTTGAGGCTTTAGCGCATGTTTAAATGTCATGTGCTATTTTTTTCCGAAGGAAGGGGGAAGAAGGTGGGACAAGGCTGCAGCAGGGAACACTGACGGGATTTTAGGCAGTGTCTAGTAAAGAGTGAGGACCAGTGATGCTCTAAAACATGCTGCTTATCCTTATGGGTACACTCCCTCCTGACCCCCGGATCACACTTTGCTCTGTTTGCAAACTGCAGTGTGTTCTCTCAGTTTCAGTTCTACAAAGGACAGTGACAATTTGATATTCAAGCTTTTTCTTTTTTGCCATGGATTGGCCAATTATGTGAGAGAGGAACAATTGTAAACATTTTTTTTTAAAAGGCATCATCTGTTTTTTAACTGTTTTGGTCCAAGTCACCTATTTGTTATAACTCCATGGGATAGGAATCGACCTTTAAAAGTGAGAACTGAGATTTTCACATGCCTGCCTAACCAACTCAGATGTAAGAACACCCCTGATTACAGTTAGGTAACTAACAAATATACTTTGCAACACTTTTTTTTTCTGATTCCAAACTTTTAGGAGTAGACCTTGTCCTTTCAAATAAGTTTGTACAGCATCTCATGCAATAGATCCCTGGTTTGGAGATGGGGGGCATCTCTGGTATAGATCATGAGTCTAATAACTAACATACATCTAAAAATATAAATCATTCTCTTTTGAAAGGGTTTAAGAAAGATTTTGCGCTGTCTGCAAGCCATATGTTGCAATCACTTGAGCAGCTCTGGCTCATAGAGCTGATATATGAATTCAGGGGTGGGAAATGGGCTGAAACGAAAAGCCCTAGAACCAAAGGAAGGTGATAAACAAATAAGTAAAATAAAATAATCTAACTAAAGAGCAGCTGTGTTGAAGAGGAAATAAGGAATTGCCTACTAAATTATAATCAAACAATTAACATTTGGCACATGTATAAAGTTGCATTTGCAAATCTGAGGGGGTGGGAGGAGGTGAAGGAAAAAAACAGCTTCTGAAGAGCACCTTGTTTCCTGCACTTGAGCTTCAAAATCAGATCTCCAGACAATTTCCAGCACATCTAAACTGAAGGTTCACGATCTTTAGTCACGTCTACAAATGTTTTTGGCTCCTCAGTGTCAGCTGGACTTTCCTTTGCAGAAGGAACATCACAAACTCCAGGTAACATAAACAGCTCCTGAGAAGAGCTGGGAAAATATAGCCTCAGGCAGGGCTGAGTAACCGCCCCAGGGCAGCTTGGGGCTATTTCTGGGCTTTGCAAAAATCCAGGAATGTGGAGGACTCTATTCCTGGTACCAAAAAATGCGAAGAAGCTCTGCCGAGAGACAGCTGCGAGTGGCATTGCTGGTTGGGGACGTGGCCTTCCCGCGTGGGCCAGCTGCTGTGGGGTTCTCGCTCCTTAGGGAGGGCCTTGAACGCCCCCCGGCTCGGCTGCCCAGCCTTTGGGATGCCAAGTGCCTAGAGAAGGCGGATGCAGCCCCGACTGCCCGCTCAGCATTGCCACGTTCCTCTGCTATTTGCAAAGAGTTAATAGTGGCAGAGCGGACATTTAATCAATCCCCCCCAGGCTGTGTATGGCTGGGATCTGGGGGTCCAGCACTGCCCTCGGACATGCTGGCCATCCCCTATCGAGCCCAGCTCAAGCCAGCACCGTTCTCATACCCTCCAATAGCTCTTTATGTTATTTCTACAGGAGGGTTTTGCTGAAAAGGTGATGAACACCCCTGCTGGTCACCCAACGAGAGCTGGTTTTATTTCCCTGTTTCTCTATTTCCCCTCTCCTTGCCCGCTGGCCGGCAGCAGGACTATTTTTATCCCTAAGCCCTCTGCCAGGCTTCATGTCCTCTGTGCGCTCTACCTTCCCCCACGGAGCAGCATCCTAGCCCTTGCAGACTGAGTGCAGGATGACAATCCGTGATAGCAGCTTCCCTCCCTCTAATATCCCCTTCCCCAGGGCAAGCAGCACCAAGCTCCCCACTGGAATAACCTCTTCCTGGGGAGAGGGCTTCTTGGCATGCCGCGAATACCAGACCTTTTAAGGGAAGCCCTCTCTAACCACCGCATAGAGATACCTTGGGAACATCTGTGCAGCCATGAGCCCTGTGAGCATCATTGGTTGCCCATCTCTCCTGGGATGCAGAGCACAGCTGGCAGCAGGGCTGTGGCGTGCATCTTTAAGCATTTCTTTGCCGTGCCATGGTGTTTACGCAGGGGCATTGCATGGATACCACGCGGCTCCGAGGAGCTGTTGAGACCCTGCCTTTGCTTTCTATTCTTATTATGGTGTTTCCATGCTGCTGTCGGCTCTTTATCACTGACAGCCAAGAAAACTTAATACTGTTTTGGAAGAAACAGTCACAGCCAAAAAAATTTAGCAGTATCCTTTATAGAGAAAACCCCAACCCACTTGTAGCTATTGAGTTTCCCTGACATTTCCATTTGTTTCTGAATAAGGCAAATTGCCAGTAAGAATAAGGGGGAGGAGAGAAATGATTGGTTTTAAAAGAGTAAAATATCAGGTTGTACAGTACTCAGTGCAGAGATTCTTGCTACCACGTTCAGACCCAGACTTTTGCTGGTGCCAAAGAAGGATTTTCATCCTCCTAGCAACAGGGATAGGGCATCCTCACCTGGTTTCCCCCCCAAAAGAAGTTTTTGTATCCTGCAAATACTGCATCTATTTAAAGGTTGAAAGCAGCCTTTGTGGGATGTTCCTGTGAATGTCCACCCATGTTGGATCACTGAATTGCTACTAGTGGATTATCTACCAGTTTGCCTGTACAAGGACATGGGTTCATATTTTGCTGCTTCTCATCAAGTGCTATCTGTACCTGAGGTATCAACTCCATCTCTCTTTCCCTAAATCCCTGTTTTCTAATAAAAATCTGAAGCTACTTCAGATATTTTTCAGCAATGCTTTGGTGAAAACTGGAAACCGGGAGGGAACTGGTGAAAGTTAAGGAATTTCTGTTATTCTTGCAGCAATCAGCAGGTTGTGCATCTCAGAAGGAAATGTTCACCACCACCAAATGCATGAGCAGAAATGTATGGCTTTGAGTTCAGGCTGCTGGGGTCGGACCCTTCACACAGTGACTGAAGGACAGCACTGCGACCTGGACCTGGAGTCCAAGCTCTCTTCTTCTGGCCGGGACACAGACCTTAGAGATCAAAGGCTTTGCCAAATCAGGTATGAGACACACACATGCACGCACAGGGGTAGATTTTTGGTTCTTTTAAGAGTGGTGCAGGTGTTTTTGGAGTTAACTTCCATACGTGAGCACAAATAGGGAGTGATGTGGCCATATTAATGCTGCTAACCCAGCAGGCTGCTGAAGCCCTTTACTTGGCTTGGGGTCACAAACACATTTCTCAGCCCTTCTTGGAAACCAGGAAAGAAGAGGGAGGGAAAGAAATTCCCTTCTTAACTAATCCTACTCTTCCTCCTGTTCCCTAGGCATGTAAGATAAAGCAAAGCTCATTTCCCTCTGAATTGTCCATCTTTTACTGCCTGTTGCTTAACTGCCTATCAGTCCTGAACACCGTTTTGATCTGGAAGAGATCCCCTTCGCAGTTAGCATCCATGCGCCTCAACTGAGTTCCCTGGGGGTTCTTTGCCCTATTGCTGGTCATGGTGATCAGAGTCATGGTAAACAACAGGTTTTGTTTTCAGGAGAGAGCAGACACTGAGGCCTGGCCCCATGAATTTAAGCCTCAAAGCTAGTCAAGCCAGTTTTTCAGGACAGGGGGAAAGCACACGTGTACAATGCTCTGCTTCTGCCTTAAACATACCCCAAGCGCTCTGGATGACAGTGCTGAACCAGGCCAAAGCCACCATCTGTGGAACACAGAGACAGCACCTTCTGCAGAAGAAGGTGGGATTTATCAAGCTCTGGGCCAACCAAAAAAAATCCACGGCTTTCCATGAGCTGTAACATTGCATTCATAGCATGAGGTGCTAAGCATCCTCATGTGCCCCTGCATTTTAGCATCAGTCTGAGATTCATAGTCATGCAATGCTTCACCCCGCTCTAATCTACCCCAAAATTACTTACAGGGAGGTTGTGGTAGTCCCAGCAGCTGTGTCACGCTGTAGACAGCCCCAGTGGAAAATCTACGGCAGCCCTTAGTGTATCCTGCGAGGAGCCCTGCTCCACTCCCCACACCCTGGGTCCTGTTCACTGCCTCCCAGTGGTCTCTGGCAGCTGGTTTTATCGCCGAGCACTGGGCTATGTTGAGAGGATGAACTACTTGGTCTATTTTTAGGGAAGAGTGAAATTGCTCTTCCACCAGGCTGAGTCAATCATGACTTTTAGCAATCCTAAACAGAGGGTGGGAAAGTCTGGGGGCCTGGCTTATTTTCAGAACTTATTCATTCAAAATACCCCTGGTGTAATCCAGTACGGGACAAGGGATGCTTCCAGGCAGCGGTGCAATGGGGAAGAGGCATTTCCCTGACTCACTGTCATGTCCTCAGGCTGTGGTCTGCACGGCCAGGCTTCCCTTGCCTCCAACCACCACCAAAGTTTTAAGGGAAAAGCTGGGAAGGTGACAGCTATTAGCTACAGCTTCTGGTTCCCTATTTCCTCATCAGTTGCAATATTTTAGAATCAAGAAAGAAAACAATAATTTTTGGAAAGTGAGGGGAAGCATGTATGCCAAGAAGGATGATAGAGCTATCTGCTTTATAGTCAGCTGGGAATCACCCCCATCCTTGCAGTCCCGCTGTTAGCAATGTGGTGCTGCGGGTAGCAGCTCTGGTAGGTGTTTGGAGAGGGATAATAATAAAGTACTCGGCCCCAGAAGGCTCTCAATGGCCTCAAAGCTCAGCTGGGTGATGGGTGCTACTGTCAGGGTATTAATGGGGGGTTACAGCTGTGCGCCAGAACTGGGGACCCTGGCCTGGCCATGCTGACTTACAAATACAAACATAACCAATGGCTCTGTGTGGCTTATTTTAAGAGTCTGCCTTTACCAGGCTGGGTTAGAGATATGGCTGATGTACCCAGTAATGTTTGAATCAGGCCCAGCTGTCCTCTTGATTTACTTTTCTGCAACCTTTAGAGAGCGTATGCATGAGTAAATCATGACATGGCGATGAAAGATGTGGGCTGGCTATGCCAATAGCAGAAGCCACCATCACCTGAGATAAAACACTCACTCAGAGGTGCTTAGGATCACAAAACACAGGGCAAGGGCTGCAAGAGACCCGTGCTCGGTCCCACCCTGCTGGTATCCTTCCAGGCCATGCCCATGACCAACAGCACCTAATGCCAAACATGGGACCACAGCGATGGAAGAGAGAGATGCACAGATGTGATGTCCTGGACCAGATGGGCTCAGGGCAAAAAAATTATCTATTTTATCTGCCAGCACAGAAGCTGTCATAGCCTTCCTGTGCCCCAATGCACTGTCAGAAATACAGGGTAGGGGTCCTTTCCCAAGGTCTTTCAGCCTCTCTGCAATGTGTTTGTGCAGTGTGCAGCACAGGGACATCTCCATTTCAGCTGAGCTTGTTGGTCACATAAAGATCTCAGCAACGTTGTGCTGAGTAGGTGAAGCACAACCCCAGTCCCCAAAGGGGCTCCACGCTCCTTGCTCCAAAGGGCCAAGCAACTCACTGCTGCTGATTTTCCAGTTTGAGATGCCTAAGTTTTTCCATTCCTTCCTCCTGAATACCTTTGCTGGGGTTTTACAGGGGTGTTTGGAGGGGGTGCTCTTTTCCCTATCTCTTTTCCCTATGGGTCTGCAGGTATCAGTCCCTGCAGAGGATGCTACACATCATCCGGGCTGCAGTTAAGCATGCGACAAAGTTTTCTCACCAACATCCCACCCCATCCAGCTGTAGATGACCATCTGCTGTCATGGAGGCTCCTGGAAGGGCCCAGCTCCTCCCCATCATAGCCCAGGTTCTTTAAACATCCTGCAAGGCTACGACTGACCAGCCCCTTGCTGTCTGTGTTAAGCCCAGTGCCTAGGAGGGTCATCACCCCTCCTTATCAAGTGGTCTCTGTGTTCTTTGTTTCTTCCTTCAATAAATGAGGCTCAGAGAAAAAAGCTAAATAAGAATGGGCTGAAATTTAACCAACCAGGACAGCAGGGAATACAGCCACCCTTGCTACTGCTGCGTGCTAAGAATTCTGTTTGCTGTGAGTGATGGTTGTGAACGAGGCAGCACTAGGCGTCTGGGAGAGGCTCAGACCAAAGTGGTCTGTGCTGAGTGTATCCTGTGATGTGGAGCAGGAAAGCGAGGGATGCTGTTAGGAAGGTGACAGACAGGTCTTTGGCCACCAGCCAGGATGTGAGTCAGAGGGCTGGGGATGCCTGGGGCTGGCAGCAAACACACACCCGCTCAGGTAGCATCAACTGGGTGGTGGGGGTGTCAGCAAACAGAGCAGCAGGCTGAGGACAGAGATACCTTATTTATTCCATACGGGTGGAGGGACATAAAGGCAGGAGGTGAAGGGCAGAACGTATGGGCTCAGTCAGCAGCTCATGACAGACATGCATGTGTGTATCACAAGGACACACGTGTACCCTGCAGGAGCACACAAGGTGCATGCATATTTTTATGTGAGCCC
This sequence comes from Falco biarmicus, assembly GCF_023638135.1. Classification (NCBI taxonomy): domain Eukaryota; kingdom Metazoa; phylum Chordata; class Aves; order Falconiformes; family Falconidae; genus Falco; species Falco biarmicus. The sequence continues at coordinate 56,738,652 of NC_079291.1, read as the reverse complement.
TCTCTTAATCTGCAGTATATATTTACCTGCCTGTCTGTCTAGCTGCAACATACAGCATACATATACTGGGGTGGTGGTCTGTCTGCATGCACAGCTGGCTGTTCACGCTCCTGCTGTCTTTCTCTCCATCCCTAGGCAGAGGACCTGGTCTGCTACGGGCTGTGATTTCCACATGTATCCCCCTCTCAGTGCCAGTTGCAGACTGCTCCTGTGAGCAGTGTCTTGCATGCCTGTGATATCTGAGCTACCTGACAGCTTTGCATAGCTCCTGGGGAAGGGTTTTTCTCCTGTCTGGAAGACAGCAACTAGTCAGAAAGCAGGAAATATGTATATATATATGAACAAAATCACTGGAGCACTGGGCCTTTCTGAGAGGCACAGAGATGTGGGAGGGGGAGACCAGCATCCTGGGGGTGTGTGGGTCTGTAGTAGAGGGCAGCCTGAAGCCCTTGACTGAGATGGGGTGGCTCTTGCTGGGGGCCAGGAGAAGAGGGTAGCAGGGGCTCAGCGGAGGAAAGGCTCTTTAGGTTAGATTGAGTGAGAGCAGAAAAAGCCAACTAGATGGGACTAGCCTGTGTGCTGTGATTGCTGCTGCTAGCCCAGTGGCTGGCAGAGCTCAGCCAGGCATGAGCAGAGGCTGATCACTCCCTTGCCCTCCGACTGCCTGGGAACCGCTGCATGATGCCATGGCAGCCCCCCCAAAAAGGTGCCTGGGATCCCAGCATCCCCGACTGGCTGTCACAGGGGCTGGGAGAGGTGAAAGGGGATGGATGGCACCTGTTTCTGCCTTTTCTTTCTGTGATGTGGGGTGCTTTCATGAGATGGATCTCATGCTTAAACACCCCAAGTTTCCCTCCTGGCTGAGTGGCAGAGGCACAAAGGGCTTAGAGCTGGGCAGATTGGCTACTTACAGGAGTCCTGACATTCAACTCCTGCTTGTAATGCTCCTGAAAAGCAACTGCTGAAATGGAAATAAGCTTTCAAGGATTATTTTGACTGCAGGAGCCTCTATCTTTGCAAGTGCCAGAGCTGCCTTGAACTCAGAGCTGTCTGCAGCACAAGCAGAGCCTTTTATCTTAAGTCAGCATTTTCCTCCTGCCTTTCAGATCTTTCCAGTTCACTAGTGATGTTCTCCCAAATCCATCTGCTGAATACGGTGCTGCAGGAGGGGGGATGCTGGCTGCAAAGCCCCAGGTCAGCTGAGACACGGTGCCTCGTGGGTGATGGGCAGCAGCATCCCTGCAGAGACCGATTTGGGGACCGAAGTGGGACGGTTTCGTTGTCGCTAGATGGCACCGCACCCCCTTGCAGGAGAAAGTGCGGGTGCTACAGCGAGCAGGGGAAAAACATTCCCTGCCAAGCACGCGTTGCAACGAAGCCCGGGTCGCCTGCACGCAGGATGGGGGAGCCCACTGTTTTCTGCGCTCTCCTTCGCCTCCCCTCCTTGCTTTGAAAATTCCCTGTGGGTAGAGGTCGAAACGAATACAGAATAGAAAGCGGAGGGGGAGGAGGGAATCAAATGCATTTTGGAGGCTGTCTGGATGCTCTGTAATTTGCAGTCATGTCAGGCTCCCGTTTCATCTTTGCACTGCACCGAAGTAACATCCTCGCGTGCCCTTCAGCTGAAAGCACTGAATAATGGAGCTATATTAATACATATATGCACAAGCATACGTATGTGTGCGAGCTGGGGGAACGGCATGCCTGCATGCATGCCCCTTATTTCTTTCTTGGCTGTGATTTTCCTCTCGCCGATTGCCAAAATTCATCTAGACGTTGTTAATTTTTAAACACTGAGTACTCTGAAGACTCTACCTGCAGCAAATTAGCTGGTGCCTTCTCCTTTTTAATATTAAAGGACTCAAACTTTCAGTCATTTCCCCTTGGGGAAAATAGTTTCTTCATTTGCCATCTTCCTTCCTAGGAAGTATTTTGTTCTATTGTCTAAATTTTCCAGTACTCAGTTTAACCTTATTACTGCAAACTATAGCTGGTTGGACCTCTTTAATTAGTGACTTGGTGATGTCTTTGGTGGCACAGTCCTCTGGATTACCTGGTATCATCAGTGTGGCCAGGGATGTAGCCCAGCTGGTTTGGCTACCTGGGAATGGGCTTTTCTAAGCAGTGTGGCAGCCCTTTAAGCCATGCTTAGGACTCCAACGGTGTCTCAGAGGTGACTATGCTGTGTCTGGAAAGAGGTACAGCAACTGGTGCTTTGATTCAGCTTTGAACTGTTGTAGGGATGTGTTTGCCGATAAGCCAAATGCCAGTCAGCAGAGCTGTCTTGAACATTGCCAAGATGTTGTCCTCCATATCATGGCATCCCAGACCTGAGAACCATGCTCTCTGCTTAACCCTATATCATTTTGTTGTTTCAAACCACTTGACACTGCCTTCCCCATCATAGGTCATGCGATCAGCCCCCTCCTCAGCCCTAGGAAAAAGCTGGGGCAGTCCCTGGGAGGTAGTGAGGGTGTTCCTGTAGAAGACCTTCCCTGGTCACTGCTGGTGCTCATGGAGCACTGATGTCTTTCTCGGCCCATGGGAATGACCCAGCACAGCACAGGTATAATCCCGGACATTTCTTGTCCCAGAAGAGACATGGGACAGCTGGCTCTTGTACTATTTTAGGAAGCATTACAACTCCCATCTCTGAGCAAATTCAGCATCTACATCAGAGGTAGCTGTCATATTCCCAGCTCCCTGGCTGCAGTTGCCTCCCCAGAAGGACTTCACACCACGCAAAGCCTATCCCTACCAAAGAAGAAGGGCCAGAGACTATGTGAAGTCTTTGCTATTACAAGACCTTTGAGTTAGGGGCTGAAGGGTGGTGTAAGGCTCTAAGATAGACCGTGATTCATCATCTACCACCCAGAGGAAAGGATGTTCCTCACACTGTGAAAGGCGCACTGCAGCTAATACTGTGATCATGTTTAGCGAGATAGCACAATGACTTCACATGTTTTGACATTAAAAAAAGAATCCCGGCAATGCTATGGAAACTTCAGCTCCTTCATTTGTGTGCTCATGTAAGAGACTTATTTTCCCATGCACTTGGGTAATTAAATACAGTGTCCCAAGTTCAGGCAGCATGTGAGGTTTTGTTCCCCTCCCCACCCCACCCCCCCGCCCCCCTTCTTGTGTGGAAGACAAAGAAGAAACAGAAAGGAAAGAGAACAAATCCTAGAAAGATGGGATATGAGGTCCTTGGATTCCTGATCCAGGCCCAAAGGAGGCAGGGTGGTCCACTGGTCTCAAATCCAGTCATTATGGGGCTTTTGGAGAGCTGTTGCTTTCTGCCTTAAACAGCAAAGTTTGGTAAAATTCAACCCTTTCCCATGCAAAGCTTCAGCTTGGATCTCTCGCTTTTCACAGATGCCTCTTGCCTTGAAATATCCCTGACCTGCTTTAGTCCCGATGATATCATAGCATTAGGGATCACTTACATGCCCTATCTTAAGCCAAGATGACTGACTGATACAGCACTGCTGCCAGATTCAAGGAGGAGCCCCACAGCCACCCTTAGGTAGGTACGATGAACCTCTCCCTTTTCCTGTCCTCAAAGCTGAGGAGCAGGGGGGTATTACTCATCCCAAACTAAACACGGACACACTTCTGCCTTGGTACTTAGTCCCAACTATTTTTAAATGCTGGGATAGCAACTTAGGGAGAGCGGACTCATCGCTGGCCTGGATCCCAGCTGTGTGAGGATTTGCCAGCTCTGTGCAGGGCTGGAAAGCTGCAGTCGTGGGGTTGTCTGTTCTCTGCTCCCGCTGTCCCTGGCCACACTCCTGCATGGCTAGTCCTGGCAGTACCCACACGCTTCGTGGCCAGGATCGCCTGCTCAGCCCTGCTAGGGGATTATGTGGGAAATACAGCTTTGCGCAACGACCAAGTAGTTGCGAGGACCTTCTCAGTTGCAACTACAGAGCTGGCAGTAAAGTCGCAATGATGACCGGTAACCAAAATAAATCCAACTCACAGCTTCTGCCTGCAGTTGAGTCATCGGCTGTATCTGGCAACGGGGAGATGACGGCCTGCCTGTCATGGGATGGCTTCCCGTCCTGTGGGGGAACAACAGCAGGGAAACAGGTAAATGCCCATAAACAGAGGGGAAGAACTGCACAAAGCCCCAGCATGGCAAAGACGACTGCACCAAAGGCTTTCCAGAGGGAGAGGAGGCCCTGACATTGCATCCACAAGTTGCATGTGGTTTGGACTTTTTTCCTGTAGACCTGACCCAGCTTTGGCTTTGCTCTGTTCTCTCCAAGGACAGTGCTTCCTAGCTTTTTGCCCCCACTCCCTGATTTGAGACCTAAGTGGTATTTTCTCTGCCCATCCTTGTTTTTGAAGCCAGCATCACTGATCTTCAAAAGTCAGGATTAGCCATCCATTTTCTTTACCAGCTCCTGCAATGGTTTTAGTGTCTCAAACCCAGTAGTGATTGGTGTTGCCCTTTGCTGTACTCCCAGTGAAGGGACCAATCCCACCTGTGGAGCAGTAATCACTGGGATCGTATCATAGAGAGAGATGGACATGACCATTTCAGACAGGATCTCATCCATAGCTGATATTCCACATGATAACAACTGTTGCAGCACTATCAAAACTATCGAGCTGCAACAAGGCTTTTCCCACCCCATCCCAGGTTAACTTCAATAAGTTGTTCCCGCACCTTGCCCTGGCACAGTCACCAAGCCCCCACAAGGTTTCAACAGTTCATCTACTGTTTGTGCTGTTTCTTCATACTCTTCAGGTCAGTCCACCCTGCTTCTTGCTTCTGCTGCATCCATCTCCTTGTTGCGCCAACCTCCAGGACGCTCTCCCTCTTCTCTCTCTTCTTACAGGTCTCTCTTCATCCAGGGCTCCTCTTTCATACCCCTTAGATCTTAACTACTCAGCAGGAACCAGCCACAGCTGCACATGATCCATGTCAGCCAGCCCACCGCCCCTGAAGCCAGCCCACAGCTGTGTATTACCAATGTTAATTAACCTGCCTTCATTCCTCTACAAACAGCTTTGTGGGACTCTTGTTTCCTTGATGTATGTCTCTCTCTATTCTAGGCTGCCCATTCCTACCAACTCCTTCCCTCCAGAAAAAGGATCGTCACAAGGAACACCTTGTTGGACATATGACCTGTGCCGCTGATACCGTTAAATAACCCAGAGCTGGATGAGACTAGAGATAAACTACGTGGGAGCCCATAGAGAGGGATGGGTGTCTGGATTGAGAGGACTGGGGCAAAAAGAAGTGTTGTGGCTGAGTCTCTACAGTAACGGGGCTGGAAGGAAGCTTGAGCCACAGATGACATTATGAATTTGTGTTTGCTCGTAGGTGTTGCTGGGCCTCAGACACTGTTAGCTGCTGGCTTGAACTGGCACTAACAGTCATTTCCAGCCTCTTTGGTGTGTTTGGATTTCCCAGCAGAATCAGGCCTGTCATGGCAGGTGGTACTCTTTTTCTGCTAGACACTGACCCAACACGCTGTTGAGGACCTGGTGATGTGTTTGCCAGCTTTTAATAATACAGAAAGAGAAGTGGCCTCCATGCTGCAGGGAGGTGATGTACCAAGGGGTTTTCTGCAGTAGGCTTTGTCACTGACCCTCACATCTTGGCGAAAGCTCTATCCTGATGGTAGTTCTCATGTCACAACACAGCTCCCCTGCAGACCTGCTCCTCCTTCCCTAACCATGGAGGGGTTAGCCTTCTACAGCCTAGGCAGCTCCCATGCACCAGTGGATGACGAAGCACCGCCATGAAGCCCAAGCACTTACAAGGATGACTCTGGACACATGAAGAAAATTAATTTCCAGGAGCTTTTGAAGAAGAGCAGCTACTAACCTTTGCAAGAGACTCCTTCCACTTGATGGTGGCAGGACTCCATTGTGCCTTCCTCTGGATGCTCTGAAGAGAGGAAGGGAAGGATGGGTCTTTATGGGGTTTGGTTTCCATGCTCAGGGCTTGGATTGTTGTTGTGATTGTGGCATCAGCCTCCCTTTTCCTCAAAATGCCATTGGGAGATGGTGTCTTCAGAGGAGCAAAATGTAAACTCTTACACCGTGGAGTGGCTTTGGAAATGTCAAAGCTGCTCAGAAGTCCTTTGACATTCTTTGTTGGGGCACTGATGTTAGGGATGGGAAGATCCGCCATGGACTTGCTCGAGCACATATCACTGATATGGCTTTGAGATAAGGCATAGTTTTTCCCCATTGGACTGACATTAGTCTGTGACAGATATCTTCTCTCCATAAGCTAAAAATAACACAAACATCAAAATAGGTTCATATCTGACTTCAATAAAAAAGCATCTGAAATTTTATTTCCTTCTCTTCTACTCCAAGCATCATATCTGTTGACCTTCTAACTTTTTGGGATGAAAGAGTGTCCCATCACTTTCTTCTCTATGTTCTCTGGAGTAAATGTCAGGGACATAATCTAAACTCTAACCTTTTTTGAACTGTGGAAGAAGTTTCTGTCTTGCTTCCTGTGCATCCTCCCGATTTGTCTATGGTCGTGCAAGGAAACCTTAGAGTAGAAAAAGTATGACCACTGGTTGTTGTCCCTCTTGGATCATTGTTTTATCCCCACCTCCATCCTCTTCACCTAGGAAATTGTGTTTTCAAACAGTCAGGAAAACCCCTGCCACTATCATTCCATAGGAAACCTCCAGTTTCACCTTAAAAACCTGGACTAGGAATAAATATTTTCAGATTCTGCTTATATTTAATGAGGTGCCGTTCAGCTTTTTCTAGTCTGTGGGAATCAACCCTGTCTTCTGCAGAGAAATGGGATGAAGTCCAGAGTATCTGGCTTCCAGTGTCTGACTTCATCATTGTTATTGCAGGTTGTAAGAGGCCCTTATAATAAAGCAGCACCCAACACACAAACACAGAGCCGAGAACTGTGCCTTATGCCAATGAATTTGCAAACAAAATATGAAATGACGGCCACTGATAGGTGGAAGGTGCACCTTTGCCATGATGTGAGACGAGTAGCCATAGCTTCTCGTTTGGAGGGAATTCAGTTTAAGATGCTGAAATGCAAATGTGTAAATGCACCTGTGAGCAAAATCCACTTGTGAACTTGATGTTTAAGTTAGTCAAAAGTGCCAAGAAAGCAATTTCTGCACCCTAGGGTAGAACAACAGAAATGACAGTCGGGACCTACCATCTCTGGTAGGTACTTAGTGTCATTTGAGACACAAGAGTAACCTCAAAAACCTCCAGTTGCTGGTGTAGGAGGGCAGATGTGTCTCAGTGTCATATCTGTCACCCATCGTGTCTGTCTGAGTACCTTAATGACTCAGTGTGCCTTTGCCTCAGGCTGGATGCTTCCCTTGCTTTCTAACCAGTACTAAATCCTCTGCCAGGTCCTACACCTCTTGATGGCCTTCCATTAGTCTATGCCCCTACAATTTATTCACTGCAATCTGAATGTTGTACATGAAGCTTCCATTCCATCCTGGAGCACCTTATATGTGTCAGTCCATCTGCACATACTAAAAGGGAATTGGATCTGACCTGCTCTGAGATGTCCTCAGAACAGCACCAGATATTGCAAACACCCCCCCTGCAAAAAAAAAAAAGCTAGGCTTTTGCTTGTCTCTAATTGCCCAGAACTGGAGTGTTATGTTGTTAGAACATGTTCTGTCCCACCTGGTCTGAGTCTTTGGATCTCACCTTGGGATGTTCTTCCTTAGAGCTGCCTTCACAGTCCAGGATGCTCTGGTACCTGCAGGGATCACAGGAAATGACACTTTAATTCCCTTTTAGCTTAAATGTATCTTTCCATATAGTAGACAGGCTCTCTGCCTTCCCCTACCCTCTGGAAAATATCAATCCCAATAGACTTCACAAGCAATCTTGAAGAGTGGTGTGAAAAATCCCCCAAAGAGGACTGGTTTGAGGTCTAATGGATTATTTCAGTGCAGTGCTGCTCAATCCAGCATAAGCCTGCTCCTCCCAAGCTCCGTGCAGATGTGTCCCTGGAGCACCTCATCTTCCCACTGGTGGAGGATGCGCTGGGGGGCTATACTGGCTGTAGGTTGTGTATTATTGCACTTTGCTCATACGTGGCTTGCAGCTGAAGTCAGGCTTTCCAGAAAGTTAATGCATTGTTCATTTATTCAGCTTTAACCTAATGTAAAGGGATTTATCAAGTCAGTACCTGACTTAATATAACACCAGTGATGAGTGACACCTTTGCAGAAGAAACCACCTTCCTTCTCTTCCTTGCTGTGGGAAGTGCACTTTCATCTTTCTCCAAAGACCCTGTCAGATACATGATTGTTTACAGTGAAAACTGACCAAGTTTGGGATATTGGGAACTAAACTGTCCTGGGGGGAAGTTCAAGAGACAGTCTTGACAGCTGCTCTGGCACTCTTACGTTGAAGGCGATGTACTTTGGGTTCTGTTGCTAACCTTATTTCTCTCATTCTTGGCAATGTTGTGGTCTGATCTCAGTTATGGGTTGTAACCAGAAAAGAAATTAGCCCTTGAAGGGCTTGGGTTGAAATTTGACTCTCCCTGGAGCCTTTTGGTTAGAGACAGTTGAAAGAAACCAGAAGGGGATGAGATATCCTTCTTGTCTCCTCATCAGCTCATCTCTCCAGCATTTGCTGGTTTCCCTTGTGGCACCTTACAGACTATCAAGATTAAAAGCTCTAATTATCCATTTGGGAATGCTCCGGTCGTTGGGGTTGAGGGCAAATTCCTCTGTGTCATTGTATGTGGGGAAGTTTGTTGAGTGTGTCTGGCTTTTAAATCAGGACCTGTCTTCCAAGACTTAATATTGCGTTGGTAATATATAATAGTTAAGAGCACTTATGGCAGAAAAGTGCTTGCCTCTAGCTTGAGACCTGAGACCTGACATGTTGGGATGCTGTGCTTGGGAAAGACCTTATTTTCTTTAATAAGTGAAGGCTTGTTTGTTATGGAGGTGGAAGAGGGAGCATCTGCCCTGGAAACCCCCCAGATCTAAGATGTACTGCAACCATAGATTAACCACCCACCTAGCAACCAGTTCAGAGACGGACACAGCTTTTCTCAGAAGGACTGGTCTGTGCTCTGTGCTGCTTCTTGGAGAATGGCACAGAAAAGGAAAGGACTGAGTTGGCCTCAGCTTCTCAGCTTTTTCCATGTTCTCTGTCTGCTGGCATCGAAAGGAGAGAGCAAAGGTTATGGTGCTGGATGTGAAGATCCAGGGAAAAGAGGCCAACAGTTAGTGCATCCATCTCCACTCATGGGATCGGTGTATAAGTAAAAGACTGCGGAACAAATGCTGTCTTCACTGCGAATCTCATCACATAAATTCACTTTTGAAATAAAATAGAATTAAAGAAGAGACAATTTAAATTAAATTACTCCTGATGCAGGGAATGGGTCTTTTCCACCTATGCCTACCACTTTTCTCATTCTCTTAGATCACCCTGTTCATCTCTGTGACAGGGAGAGGGAAAGGACCTGAAAAACAATTAGCTTTAAATAATTCAAAAATTATTTCATGGAAATTTTGTGTATGTATCACTGGTTTAAATTTTCTTCTGTTTGCATTTTTGCACAGACCTGAACCAGCTCTAAACTGGAGAATTAAGCACTTCTTGGCCTCTTCTGCCAAAAATGTTCTTGTTTTCCAGGCTTCAGAGGTGCACAGCAGAAGTCTCAGGCACTGGGTTTGCAATGACTGATCTGCCACTTGGAAGTACATTAGGTCATCTGAGGTTCATCTTCTGAATTTAGACAGAGCTCTAGGGACCTACAAGTTATATGTAATTGCTTTTTAATTACTGACACAGACATTTGAACTATGGGATTATTAGATACTTGTATTTAGATTTTGAAAATACTTGTTTGAAGAGCCACGTTGCTGGCAAAGTGTGTTTCATGAGCAGTTTCTGTTGCACTGGCCTGAAGATCAGGTTGTGCACAGAGCCATTGTCCACCCGTGTTTGGGTGTCCACTTCCAAATGTACTCCAGAAGGGCAGATTTTCTGGAAAATAGGGGTGTCATTCAGTAGCTTGTGAATCTCTGCCTCCCCTGGCATGCCTTAAAGACATCTGAAATCAAGACCAGAGAGAAGGAGATATATTTCTCACTATTTGCTTTAGAAATTTCTTTTTTTGTGTGTGTGTGGTTTGTTTTTTTGTTTTTTTTGTTTTTTTTTTTGTGTATGTCTTCCAGGTCATTTCCCATGATGTTAGAGAAGCGATGGATTTGCTAGATCACAGGCTCCCACCTCCCACAATCCAGGGGTTGTTTCCCATTTTTGCAGTGGTGTCGAACACTAAACAATTCCAGGTGAAGAGCCCTCAAGGGATTTACTCTGCGGCAGAACGAGCCTGTTAGGAGGGAAGCGATCCCTGATTTTCCATTTGTATCCCCCCTTTTCCTTAAATACAGTGCAGGCAGTCGATGGAAGTACACTTCTCAGCCCACCCTCAACAGTTCCCACAATCAGCACAGCACCCCCCAGTTGCTAAGGGTTTACAGGATTTCTCTAATATTAATTCATTCCATCTTCTGTGATCCGGGAGGGTTTTTGTGTAAAATCACTTACATGTTAGAGCGCTTTCCTCCACCCAAAATCTGCCATTTGATAGTCTCCTTGGGGCTCCTCAGTGCCACGCTTCTGACTGCTTCCTCTCCACCTTCTTTACAAGGCAGGAGGCAAAGTCCCTTGGCAAAGCTGCAATTAAATATTAAATGCTGATGTGCAAATGGGGATGCTGTGAATCGGAGAGCTGGCACTGAAGAGCAGAGGAGAGAGAGCCTCCTCCCTGCTCCTGCCAGCCTGTCACCAGTTGTTGAGGTCCCATGCTTCCCCATAACAACACTGGGAAAGGTCAGATCCCAGCTGGGACACCAATAGCCATCTAGACCCAAAGCTGGATTCTGATATAGGTGGAAATCCGCCAGAATCCATCCCCCCACCTTGGCTCAAGTGGAGCAGAAATGACGTCCCCTGCATGGGGATATTTAAATGCATGCTTCTGGCACAGGTCACATACTCATCCTCCAAACCCGCAAGTTTTTTTCAGCTCAGCCTGTGGTCCCCTCTGCTTGTGGCTTTGCTGGGGAGGTTTTGTATAAGCTGCAGGAGACAGCATCTCCCAGGGGTGTCAGCAACTCAATTTAGGCAACATCTAAGCCTAATTAAAGCCAGATTTGGGCAAAGTTAACCTCTTAGCCCTCTCAAAATGCATCACGGCCACGCAGAGCTGCTTTTGCACCTAACAACAACTGGGTTTCTGTGAAGTTCTTTGTGGGGATTTATTCTGTGCATGCTGGAAAGTTGACCAAGCGACAAAGCCAGTGCACGAGTAAGAGCAGATGACAGTGTGTTGCTTTATAATGAACAAGAAGGGCTGTGTTCGACATCAACAGCTGGGAAATCATTTACCCAGAAATGCCTAAGCTGAGCAAGAAACCTTTGAGGTGAGGAGCGAGTGAGTTAGGGCAAAGCAGAGATCTGGATAAACAGAATGTTCCTGTTGTTATTTTATGAAATACTAACTTGCGTTTCTCTGTGTGTTCTTATTCAGCTCTTCCTGAGACAAACCCTTTTCATCGAGCTTTTACTTCATCATCTAGACCAACCGAGAAACATTAATGATTTTAATTCTCTGTCCTGTGGGTACAGTGAGTCTCATTTCATATGGTAGACTCTTCTGGTGCTATCAGTCGTGTTAATTGCAGCAGTTCCTAAGAACCAGCCTAGAGCACAATCCTGGCTTTGTGCATGCTCAGATTTGGGCCAGACTTGAACCCTTCACCCTTCTGTGCTCCCAGGGTCTCCCTGACCTGCTGGATGTTCCCCATTGAGGAAGATTCAGTTCTGGGAGGACTGTGCAGGATGCTCTGCATGGTAATGGGAAAATACCAGTGACTTCAGTACCTGCTAGTCTATCAAGAGACAAATCTGATGGAGGCTAGAAGGCTTTCAGTCGCAGGGGCAAAACAAGGCTCTGAAACTGGGATGCATCCTTGTTAGTTATTTAATTTAGAGGAGAAGGGTTTGGCTGACAGAATGAAACAAAGGAGATTACAGTCCATCCAACAGCAAGTAAGAGAGGCTGCTAAAAGCCCCGTGAATTATTCTGGGGACTACCCAGCTATCCAGCTCCTCTCTCCATTAAAAGGCTGCATGAACCAATCCTCTGCATAGCTCTAAGGCACACTCCTAGATAAAGTGTGTTTTGAAGCTGTTTTTTGTCAGCATTACAGTGCCTTAGGCTGGTTCTTCAGCTACTGTCTCTGCTAGGGGCCTTGCTCAGCTCACAGTGGTTATGGTCTTCACTATTAGTGCACCGGGTCTGCTCTGTTGGCGAGCATCTGTGGGAAGATGGGAACAAATTGTTCATGCCAAGCAGTTTCTGTGAGCTAGGAAGAAGAGGTAAGTCCCAGTCCTGAAAGAGAGAAATGGGTTATTGTTACACACACCTGCACACTGCTGAGCTGCCCCATCTGCCCACCTCAGTCCCTGCTGTCCAGGACAAAATCCCTAAAGTCCTATTCCCCGGTTCTCCTCTTGTTGCATTGTTTGCATGCTGCTGTAAGTAGTTCTACGGGTTTGCTTAGAAAGGTGGCTGAATCAGGTTGCCTTGCCTCCAGGTACCCGTCCTGGCAGTGGGGGACTAGTTAGAAGGTGGAGGGACTGGATGCATCACTCCCCAAAACACCTTTTCTTCCCACAACCAAGGAAGGGAAATAATTTCTCTTGAAGATTCTTGGGGTTTGCGTCTTGCCTTGTGAAAAGTTGGGAGAAGTCTCTTGTAGAAACTGGGAGTTTCGATGGAATGTGATTTTTGAGCTTCAGCAGTTTCCCTGGGTGGAATAGATGGGGTGAAGAGGTGCTGCAAGGGAGCTCTTTGGCTCCCAAATGCTCTTTCCAGTCACCAGCCCAAGCAACTGTTGTCCTGTTTGGGACACAGATTTTCTTTTGGCTGCCCTGCCTCTGTTCTCCAAGGGGAGCAAACAGCAAAGCACCGACTGTGCTCCTGGAAGGGCCTTTCCAGATATCCTTAGCTCTAAATAAAATGTGGTGGCCTAGTATGCCAAGGTAGAAAGAGCAGCCAGCATGTTTCCTGCTGTTTCCTGCAGAAAGGTGGGAGCAACCACGTTACATGTGCCTCCATCCTGATGACACCTCTGTGGGGTCTTACCTTGGGAAAGAAGATAGCTGAGAGGTTTTAAGTAGCCAGGCTTCCTGCGTTCTTATTGTGATAAACAGCCAGTTCACACTCTTTTCCCTCAAGCAATGGGAATTTCCCTGCAGAAAATGAGAAGGGAGCTAGAAAGTCCTCCAGATACTTCCATGGGCTTAGGCAGCAAAGTGGCATGCTTCTCTGTTGGATCACAACTTTACCTGTTAGAGCCATCCACCCTTCCTTGTCCTGTGATTGCAACGTGGACCTTCTCCAGGGTAGGGGCTGGAGTTTTATTCCAAGCACTATGAAGCTTTATTGCCTGCCCAGGTCATCTCCTGACCACCACACTAGGAACGATAAGGTCTGCTGTTTGTTCATGTTTGCTATGGTCAGACACCCTGTGGGGACACCAGGGGCACTTGGTTTGGCCAGCCGGGCCAGAACATCCAGGGGTATCCAGGCTGGAAGTTGCAGTTTGGTGTCTCATCCACTGCCAGGGCGCTGAGATCTCCAGCATGAACGCGGGCAGGGGTGGGCAGTGCTGCCTGCATCTCCTCTGGCCAGCAGGCAGCAGGCAGGCAGCATGTGAGCCAGGCAGGGGGGGCACGGGCAGGGGACAGAGGCAGCCAGCAGGGGACTTTGAACTGGGAGCTACTAATGGTTAACACAGACAATTATTTCTAGCTGTGTCAAACTGACTGACCTAAGCCCACATGAGATTTGTGCTGACCAGACAGGGACAGCAGTTTACGTAACCACCTCTATTTATTTTTTTTTCCCCTTCTTTTTTTTTTTTTTTTTGCAGTTGTATAATGTTTTGATAGCTCTAGTCCCACTAAAAACGTGCACGCTCCTCTTTTTTCCCCTCTATGTGCGTAGCCTGTGTTGCGTTGCTGCACGCACATTAGTGCCCTGCTTGTCAGATGGCTGTGTGCGGGGATGGTGGATGGTGCACGAGAGGCAATAAATCAATTTGGGTGTGAACAGAGATCTGCTATTTGTTACAAACAGACTGATGCATAAATGTTTGGGTTTTTTTTTTCCAAAAAATACTGGTTGTGTTATGTGTCTTCTCCAGATTTGATCCACTGTCAAGGAATTTCCAGCAAACTAGCTACAAGCAGTAAAGAGCCAGAGTTTGCACTCTCTCCAGCATGTTCTCCCCATCTTTTTGGGGTAAGGAGAGCTGTTTGCCTGTGCAGCCTCAGGGTTGTGTATGTGGTTGCATAGTAAATATTTAATCCTGTAGCTGAAGGCACTGTACGGCTCCAGGGAGCTGATGCTGGCAGAGCCGATTTCCTTCCTTTGGTCTGCTGGGTAGGGCTCCGAAGGTGGGTGCCTTCGGAGAGGAAAAAATCCCTGCAGAGTCTCTGGTATTGCTTTCACTCTAGTCTCTGTCTTTTTCTTGTGTAAAGTATCTGGATCCTTGCAGTCATTTCCATAATTATTGGTTTCATGTTAAATAACCAAAAAATTATCTATCAAATGCACATGTGGAACTAATGGGGCTTATTGGAAAAGACCTGTCTTTGCATTTACAGCTGGCACATCACTCGGTCCATTTTAATGAGCTTCTGCGGCATCGGCACATGCTGGGAAGGGAGTTCACATGTGCACTCGCCCCGGGATGCCAGTGCGCCAGGGGACCGTGGAGCTCCGATTTTCATCCCAGTGCACTGAAACACAAACAGGTTCATGGGGGCAAGCATGGGAAAACTGCTGCCAGAGGCTCTGTGGATGCACGCTCCCTTTGCATGCTCCCTGCTGCAGAATGCCAAGTCTTTTTTCTGATTTTTTTCATTCAAGGTGGAAAGCCTGGGAGACTGGCTTTTCTTGGGAGACCTCTGCAGTGGCTGAGGTTTGTGATGGCTGAAATATCATGGCAGGATATCTGGTAACTTCCACTTCAAGAATTAGGATGGCTTCTGGCTTTCTTAAGGAAAGAAAAAGATTGAAAAGTTGAAGTTTTTCAGACTCCACAGTCTCAAGTTCAGGTGGAGGTTGAGTAGCCGAGATAGCCAATGTTGTAGGGTTCAGGGTGTAGGGACATCCAAGACCAACTCCAGCTCCCTCTTGGCCTCAGCTTTCTCAGAGACCTTGGCATGAAATGCAGCAAATCTTGGAGTTGAGTTAGGATGTCCCTCAGGACATCAGCATTGCCATAGGTTAGCTTCCCCACCACCGCAGGGTATGTGAGGGTGAAGTTTGCCCTGGAGTGTGAGAAGGTGGAACACTTGTCCCAACATACTCAAAAGGAGAGGAGGCTTCTGACAGCCTTTGTTTAGAGTTTCAGGGTCTGATTTGGCATAGCCTGTAGGACCTGATGGTGTTTGTGAGTAGAAAGTGCCCCAAACTGCTGCCCGGGGTTGACTGCCTTGTGACACACAGGGAACAGAGCTGAGGGACAGCAGTGGGGCTGTGTGTCCTGGTTTGGGGTATTGCTCAGACACAGCCCACCACCTCCCCGAGGTGCAGAGCAGTCCTTGAGCGATACCCAATGACAGCCTCCTGGTAACACATCACAGCATCCCCCTCTGCATGAAAACATCCTGGGCTCATCTCCACCGTGGCCAGATGCTGCACCTAGATAGGATCCTCTCAATGCTCACAGCTTCTTGTGGTGCATCTTAACCCCCGGGCTGTGAGCTCCCCCCTTTAGGACGTGACTCCTATTCCCAAAATCCTGCTGCTTAAAACTGCTTTGCCCTGTTCCCAGGTGGATTCTGTGCCCATCCGCAGGGTTGTCTCCATCTGGGAGAATCCTGAGCTGAATCCACCCTTGCTGGACCCAGTGATGTGACTGACTGCACCATGGAGCTCCCATGCTGACGCTGAGGAGGTGGGCATGGGCTTGTCCCCCAGAGCAGGATACATTGCCACAGCCGTACCTGTGGAGCAATGTCCCAGCTTTCCCGAGATGCTCTAAAAAGCAAAGGACTGTCCCCAAAATCCCCCTGATTTCCTCCACGTCTTTCTATGGGTGCAAGCCACATCCCCCAGCTCTTCATTTCACCTACCACAGAAGAGAAACTGCCCATTTATGTGGCAGTGAGAAATGAATGCTGGAGTGGGATGAAAGATGGAAAGAAAACAGGAAAGCAGGAAAGCAAGCAAGGAAAAAAGACGGGACAACTAGAGGTACGTTTAATTTTGGAATATGAATAAGCCCATGCAGCTAAAAGCTGTGTGACTTTCCTCACCCTGAGTGTTCTGCTTGTCCCAAGTGCTGCCATTTCTCAAGGAAAGATGGTCTTTTCAGGCTTTACTGTATAAACCATCTTATTCTGACCATACAGGACTAAAGCATTCTTTGGGGCTGATGATGCTATTTTGTTCACAGGCTTTTCCCTGCTGAAGAGGGTGGTTGCCTGAGATGGTTTTATGAAAATGTTCAGAGGTGGATGTTTCTTCTACCCTCTTTCCACCCAGCAAAATGCAAAACCACAGATTATTCAGGATTCAGTGTCTCATTGAAAAATATCTTTTCTTCCCCCCCCCGGGAAGCTCTGAAAATTAAAACCAGCAAAAATACATTTCTTGTGAGGAAGAAATATTTCCTGGCTGCCTCTAAGACACCATGGGGCTCTGTGTGTGTGTTTGTGTGTGTGTGTGTGTGCAGACTACTGCAGTGTGTGTGTTCTGTGCTGTTGTACTCTGTGGCCATACATCAGAGCTGGGTACAGCCATAATACAGGGCAAAACCTTCTGCTTTCCCCCCCTTTTTTAATGAGCTGGAGAATACACACTGTCCTGATTGATGCTAAAGAAAGGGGAAAAGCAAAAGGGGAAAGGCAACAGCAGCCCCTCAGCATCTCTGCTCTCTTTTCCCTGGCAAATACACCCTTGCCCACAGTTTGCACTACGTCTTGGGGTTGTTTGAAAGATGTGCAAAGGTTTGGTGACCATTAGGGTGTCTTTTTTCTCCATGCCTGCGCTAGAGGCACTTGACACTGTGAACTTTTGTACCTGAAAGTGTTGGTTCAGAGGAAAGGGACTACAGCAGAGCAGCTCTGGGGGAGCTTGTTGAACGGCACTGCTGCCTGCCAACACCGTGCTTTGCCACAGATACGTGGGAAATCTGTTAAGATCTGTCTTGGGAATGTGAGCGAGCGTAAATCTAGGTGAGGGGGAGATGCTCTCCATGGCGGGCTCAGCAGAATGGGCGAGGGGCCAAGAAGCAACTCAAGTCCTGCATCACTGCACTGCTGCTGAAAGCCACGCTGTATGCAAGCAGCAAGCCTGGCTTCACTCGCCCCTGGATTCTCAGCGGAGGAAAATGTGTGTTGCTCCACCGCTCTCAGCTGGGGGTCTGGCCTGTATCGTATCTGGAGCATAACGGCTGCATAAGGACCCAGGGTGCCAGGGAGGTGGTGGAGCACCTCCCCAGGGTCCAGCCCAGACAGCCCTGCTCCATCTTCAGCCTCTCTCCAGCTGGCTGGGGTGCTTGGCAGCTGTCATCGCCTCCTCTCCATCCCTGGGCTGAGTTCCCTCCTGATGTGTGGTTAGGAGCAGGGAAGGGGGTTTGGGCCAGGAGATTGGGAATGGGATAGAATTGCATCAGTCTTGCATGTCTCAGGACTCTAAACTGCTCTTGTTAGCCTTAAAAAGAGCTTTTTTTTTTTTTTTTCTTTTTCTTTTTCCCCCCACCAGGCCTGGTTTGACCTTCAAGATCAGATACCAGAATGAACTGTAGGTTGAAAGGTGCAGAAATGTGCTGGTTTATTGCAGCAGGCTGCAAGGGCTTGCAGGCTATAGGTGAACTGGCTGGGTATCAGTTCTATTGTACTCTAGTCCTGCACGTCCTCACCGAGGAGCTGTATTCCTGAGCCCTACGTATTTATCTTGAAGGTCTTTACATTGCCAGCTTGATGCTACTGTTAAGAAATAGATCTGGCTTCCTATCCCTGTGATCCTCTGGAAAGATGCAAATAAGGAGGGAACATTTGCATACCAAAGTGGGATCTGAGTGAGATCTATTTAGTAGTAGTAGTATTGTTATTATTAACAGTGGTGTGCTTCTGCTAGTCCCTGAAAGGCAGAAAAGGTAAAAACAAGAGATCTTGTCCAGCCTTTCTTTTCCTGTAAAGAGAAATATTTGTGCAGCCTGAAACCTCTCAGTTCATGGTGCCACCATTGACTCAAAGTACAGAAAGTGATCTCTGGCCATGAGAAATGGTGTATTAAAGGATTCAGAGGCTGCCTGTATGCATCCCACAGCTGTCAAACGCACGGAGCCCCCGGGACGTCCCCACCAGGAGAGAGGTCACCTGTCTGTAGCAACGGGGGGACATATGGAAGAGTGTGTCGGCAGGGGCAGTACAGCATGTACCCTCAGGAGCTTAAGGTGTCTCTGACAAGACAAAACCCTGTTGGAATTGCAGGATGTTGATGGAGAGGAGTCAGCGAGCCCAGATCTCACATGGTGCTGGAGAGGGGAGGTAGGTTTTGTGATGCTGCTGCCTGCTCAACCAAATACTTTTGCTGTCTGTACGGCAAACTCAGGATTACCCATGGACAGATGCTGTGTGAATAAACCTTCAGCTGCAGAGGCTCAACCCCCTGCTGTGGTCTTCCCTCTCCTTGCTTGTGACCTCTTTGCATTTCTGAGTTTCATTTCTTTGTTTATAACTCTGTTCTCTGTCTCATCTTCACATCTTCAAAGGTAAATACTCTAAAAATAGTATTTGTCATGTATTTTCCATAATCAGTATTTTTCCTCCATATAGGTTGTTGTAATCCCTTTACCCTGAAGGACTGAGGTTCACTGCTCCCCTGACTTCAGAGGGTCTTCTGTGAGATGGCCAAGGGTACCCCACACATGCGCTGGGGGAGTTTGTCCACCCAAAGAAGTCAGCCCATTGAAGATGGTGGGGTTTGGGGGCTGTTGAATTATTATTTCCAAATATGTCTATTCCAGAGAGATGTATTCCTGTGGGGATCGTCCTGGAGCACCTGCTCAGAGTTTGCTGCTGCCTGTGCATGGAGATCTGCATCCACCACCAGCTGTCCCTGGTGCACCTCACCCACAGCTGAGTGAGCAAAGGGGACAGACCCTGAGAGATGGCATCTCTGTTGTGGCTCAAGGGTCCTGCCTGCAAAGGTCTGTGTGTCCGGGAATGAGGCCCCTTGGTCCCAGCCCTTATCCATGGATGAGTCCCATCAGTACCATACACTTCCCTACTGTCCTCATCCTCAGCAGAGCACTATGCCAAATAGAAGGAAAACATCTGGGCAGTGGGAAGCACTGAAGCACCTTGGCTTGTTCAGGGAGTAAGAGCTCTCTTGGAAGATGTCTTAAGCCAGTCTCTCAACGACATTCCATTCTGGAAAAGATTCAGAGGGCAAAAGTATGCATTTTAATTTTTTTAAACTTCCAGTTAATTTTAACTTTCTGTGCAGTTTTTTTTCCCCAAATCCCTTCACTACTCTCCTCCATCTGGCATTCTCCTCCCCACAGCTCTGCCTGAGGTCACCTGGGTGAAGTGTGGTGGGCTCTGGGCTGGCTTTCCTGATGGTAGGAGAGCACCAGTTTCCCTGCTACCTCTGCATGGTCTTTCCCACTGCATTTACAGCAAGAGATGGAGCTTCTGCCAGGACTACGGTGTCACATGCAACTCCCTGTTCCATCTTCTGCCCTTTAGGCTGCGATGGTGTTCCCGACTTGTGCAAAAGGTCTGAAGGGGAGGATGCACCCAGCTCTTTTCAGAGAAGAAACCCACTTGGCCTGCTCCGAGGACACAAGAGGGCGCTTCCACCTTACTTTTGGGGAGCATTTCCTAATTCCAGGCATTTCTCTCCTCTTCACCCCATCAGCTGCAGAAGGTTGGGTGAAGGTCTGGAAAGCAGGGAACTTGTCTCCATATGTGTTTGCAAGGGGGTCAGCCCAAGGGAGCTTCATCCTTTCGAGATTTCCAGAGCCTCCCAAGGAGTAATTAAATCTTATTTACTACGTGTACAACATAGGGGGTGTCTCCACTTCAGGATCTGGTAGATTTTTGGAGGGTATCTCAAAGGACCTTGGCTTTGAGATATGCTGTTGGCTTTGATCATTCAATGTGAGAAACACAGACATGCCAAAATGGCATTGCTGGCATCTTCTCTAACTATAACAGAATTCATGGATCCAGGGGCAATTTGGTTTAAAAACAGGAGGTGGGAGCCTGTGAAGGGAGAAGGGGACAGGGTTTGTACTCGCTGCCCCAGTAGGTGCAGCAGCAGAGGGGGTGCAGGGAGCACATCAAACATCGGGTCTCCCCACCACCAAAGAGGAGGCAGAAAAGGTAAGAAAGCTGCCAGAGGTTGGGAAACCACCCTGTCTGTGTCCATGTAATAAAGGTAATTTCCTCCCCAGCGTTCTTTCCATCAGAAGGTTGTTACCTGCTGTTTGCTGTACCCCAGCCATGCTCTGGAGATGGAGACCACAAAACCCTTGACCTCCAGGCTGACCTGCAGTGCACAGAAACATCATGACACCGGCAGTAAAAGGTACTTTTAATTCACTGCTAGAGCCAAGTGCTCCGTACGTGGTGTCTGAACAACAGCCTGGGTGTCCAAGCTGCACAGCAGTGATAGCATACAGGCAGTCTTGATATTCCCTTCCCTTGTTGGCTCACTCTTGGGACCTGGATGTAGCCTGCTGTGTCAGAGTCTGCTTTCCTTCCTCCATTCCCTTTAAGGGGTGCTGTAAGACTGTTCCCAGACACGTGGTCCC
Source organism: Falco biarmicus (assembly GCF_023638135.1). Classification (NCBI taxonomy): domain Eukaryota; kingdom Metazoa; phylum Chordata; class Aves; order Falconiformes; family Falconidae; genus Falco; species Falco biarmicus. The sequence goes on along the minus strand of NC_079291.1, from coordinate 56,717,794 downwards.
CAGAGGAGCACAGTTAAGGGACATCCGTGCCATGGGAACATGTTTTGTCTCTCGTTGCAGCTATGAGAGTACTGCAGGGAGTACTGCAGCTGCACCTAATTACCTACTCATAAATAGAGCCCAATTAGCCAGCACCCAGCTTTTCCTGTGCATCTTTGTCCCATCACCTCTGTTTCAACATGGGGAAAGCAGTTTTTCATCCGTGTGTTTGGACAGGGATGTTTTTGCCACAGATGTGGTAGAAAGGGGCAAAATGTTTATAGCAAGAGCAGGGCTGACCTGGAGAAAGGCACAGAGTATGCTGCCAGCAATGTCTCCTCATACAATCTTCAGGAGAAAATCAAAGCACTGGGGTATTTTTCATCATGACAGGAGGGCTTTAGGTTTTCCTAGGGCTGTGTAGTCTCTAGGATGCAGAGACAGTGGGGTTTTTTTGTGAGTGCTGGGTGACATTGGATGGGTTACTGCCTGGTATTTTTTTTTTTTTTTTAAAAAAGGACTATTGAATCAAGATGTTTTTAAAATGCCTGTCTTGCAGAAAGTGCTGTACGGAGGAAAGGTCTTTCCTGAAAATCAGACCATTTTCTGGTGTGTAAAGCTGTGTTCTGGAACAGGATGCTCCTCAAATGCTAGTTGCATGTTAAAGGATTTTTTTTTTTAAGTGTTTTAAAGTATAGTTTTAAAGAAGCAACAAAAGCCATCGGGGGAGAAAGAAACTAGAGGTGCTTGGCATCTTTGAAAATCAGAGTGCCTCTGTTCAGGTCCTTAAATATGGAGCTTGACGCTGAAAGGCTCTGATTTCCAGAGCATCCATAACTTCTTGGGTCTGGAGTTGGTGAGGGGGCTTGTGAGCAGCACTGCCAGGCTCTGAAACTGTGTGCTTCCATTTTGGCTAGCTACAAGTGATTCACATAGATCATTCTTCTCCACTGTCTCATCCCAGGTCAAATCCAAATGTTCATCAGAAGAAAGAAATTTGGGGCAATCAGGATGAGGTTGTGCCTGCCTCCTCCTTCCCATTCTTCAGTCCCAGCCCAACTTTGGCAACCTCTGATCCTAGCCTGGTCCTTGGGCCTGAAGCATCCTCTGACAGGGCTAGAGGTGGGATGCAGGAAGGAAGCCTAAGGTGTCTTCAAGCTCAGCTTGTTGTCCTGGTGCCTAATGGGCTCCTCCCTGCACCATCACCTTGGGGATTTTGGCTGCAGAGCCAAGGCCAAGGTAGCAGGAGGACAGAGCAGGACATCGTGTGTCCTGGTAAGACCCTTTTTTGTGACCAGCAGGTCATAACCAAGCACATTTTCATTACCAGCATGCACCCTGACACTGTTCTGGTCCGGGGTGGTGTGACCCCAGGCAATGCTTGGGGCTGATTTGGATGTTGCCACACCGCTCTGGGTTTCACTAGATGGGTGCAATACATGCCACGTCTTCAGGGCTATGGAATGACTTTTGAATAGCCCAGAGGCCTCTCAGACTTGGGGATTACACTTTTAAACATGCTTAGTTCTCCTTCATGTGCATGCAAGGGTCCTGCAAAAATTAAACCCATCTGTTGAACATCTGTAGGACATCTATGTGGAAGAAATCAATGTGGTTAAGAACTTTATCATTAAGCAAACAATGCCAGGGCAACCTTTCAGACAGGTCATGCTCTTGTGCAGGAGGTGGCACAAGTATTGGTATTTAGAACTCCAAAACAGCATTAATTTCTCCATCAGCAGAGAAATATAGCAACATCTCCCTCTTTATAGCCCTAATGTCGGCAGGATCTTCCCAATGGTCTTGTTGCTTTTTCCCTGAAGAGCCTGTCTGAACCCTCCTTTCTTCTAAGCCCTGAGTTTAAAACCTTGACCTTCATATCAGGCAAGAAGATGCTGGAGAATTTCATCAGGTGAACACACACTTATTTGTCTTATTTAGCAGGACCGGTTTTCTTCTGGGTCCTTTGGGGGTCTACATGCCTTATTTTAGTTCCTTGTCCAGGACTTGGCCTTGCAGCATTTTCTTACTGTTGTTTTCACATTTGCAAATTGCCTTTTCCCACCGGGCTCCAGACTTACACGGGAAAACATCCCAGATCAGTTACCATAAACCCATAAGCAGCATTGCTTAATGCGATCCCTTTTGCAATGTTTCCACCCGTATCTGTTTATCCCCCTTGCCTGCCTTTTCACAGCGGGGCGGAGGCATTTTGCTCCGCAGCTCTTGGCAGCTACGACCTCTGCATTCACAGGGACACGCTGGCCAGGCTCGGCTGAGCGCAGATGTGAGGATGCACTGCAGATATTCTCCACTCTTTCTTGGCCTTATAAGGGAACGTTGCCCTTCCTAATGCTGGGGAACAGGGGCTGGATGAATAACTTGGAGGATTAAGAATGAAATCTGGAGCCTTTCCCCTCTCCTGCTCGCAGGCTCGTGGGCTCGGAAGGATTGTTACCATCTGAAGGCTGGTGAAATGGGTTGGCTCCTCTCTGAGCAGATCCCCATGCTCGTTCCAGCGGTTTGTTGGCAAGTCTGAATGGGTCTGGAGATTCAGCCTGGATGGAGTCCTCCAAACCAAGGCTGGAGAATGCTTAGACAGCCTGCACACAGAATCTGCAGTCACTCACTGCATCCCCACGCCGTGGCTAGACAGGGCACTTGAGTCTTCAGGGCTGAAGTCTATCTGGCTCTTCACAGTCACTTAAGCAGTGTTTTCAAGCAGCAGCTGCCAGCGCACCCTCTTCTGCTGCTTTGTATGCCAAGGAAGAGAAGACCACCCCTTGTCTGCAAGGGACATGAGTTCAGCGTCTACTAACTATTCCCAGATGCCACTCTCAGCCAGGGAAGCCTCGTGGATGTAAGGGGAAATGTGAGAAAGGTGGTCCTGTAGTCCTACCTCTGCCCTGGGAATCCCTGCATGAAGGGGTGGTGATCTGTCCAAGGGGGAGAAGCTGGGAGATAATTTTAACAGCATTTTGGAAGTGAATGAGGTGCAGGCAAGGTGGCCCAAGTGGCCCAAAGGGAGCAGAGCTCTTTGGCACAGTGTTGGGATGGCTCCTTGAAAAGGCCTCTGAGGTGGCCCATGACAAGTGCTCAGCTATGAACTGCCCAAGGCACCTCAAGTCAAGCCACTATGACCCAGATTTATCTCTGAGGTTGGCCATGGTGCCTGGTGCTGTTTCCTGGTTGAAGCTGGGCCACCCTCCTCTGGCTGTATCTTCTGTCCTGCTTGCTCCCCAGCCTTCTCTCCTTTGTCCTGTCAGCTCCCCCCTGCTGGGAGCTGAACCTCTTTCCAGATGCCTGGCTGGTCTCCCAGAAGCAGCACAGCACCATTGTAATGTGTAATTAGGCTGGAATTCTCCTCTAACCCCCTCTTTTATTTAAATTACACCAATTGTTGAGTATGCAAGAGGTTATAAACCCAAGCAGAACAGGGTCCTCAGACTGTCCCTTCTTTCCCCAAGATGTAGCCTTTTAGAGTTTTACCTGACAACAGAGGAAAAATATCAACAGTAATAATGCCTAGCACTGAAAGAGGACATGTCTTGGAAAATCAGAGTAGTGCAGTCTTCATCTTATGAATGAGATGGGGCAGAAGAAGTCTTGGGTGAGTTTACCAAGGCTACCTGGCACAGTAACACTGAAGAGGGATAAGTAGTGCTTCCAAGGCCAGTTCTAATCCTCCTTCCACTGGCCAACACTGAAATAACTCCAAGATGTGATCAGGGCCACATCTTTCATGGGCAGTTATTTAGAAACCGACTGCAGCCAGTCATCAAAATAATTCTAAATGCAGTACAGTAGTACCAACCTGGATCTTCTCTTTAGTGGCTGAAGACCAAGGAAAGCACTGAAGCCTTTTCAGATGCCCAGCTCAGAGACACCCTGCTGAATGGACACTTTGGAGATGACTGCCTCTGATAACCTCTTCCACCAGCTGGGCAATGGCAACTGTGTCTTCAAGGCTGGTTACTACAGTCACCCCTTCTGAAGACAGAAACTCCTTGACTTCATTGGAGGGTTTGACCTAATGTAGGATAGACAGATCCCATCAAGGAGCTCAGGACACTTTTAATGTTCCAAAGGAAAAACTTTGGTATCCAGTCTGCATGGCTTAACTCTTACAGGGCAATTTCTTTGCCATTGCAAGGGCTCAGGCCTGCATCCACAGTGGGATATCTGAGTGCAGGTTCATGAACTCCAGTTGCTGAAGTGACCCTGGGCAGGCAAAAATATTATGAAGACAGAAATTGCATTTGCAAGGTATTAAGAAGGCAAGCGGCATTTCTAGGAATTTCCCACTTTGGCTGCAGCCTTTAAATGTGTATAAACACATGGGAAAAATACAGGTATAGGTAAAGGTTCTTGGAAATTGCCAGGTCTCCCTTATTCCCATCTGCTTTGGGTTGTCCCTGTCCTCTGCATCAACCCAAACCACCTCCCGCCCCCCCCCCCCCAAAAAAAAAAAAAAAAATCAGACTAGGTGGTTTAAACATCAGAGCAGCTCACCAACTGTCTGACATTGTTAGACTCCATCATGCTCCTTGTCAGCGTTGATCTCATCTACGTTAGCAGGAAGGCAAGTCACTGTGAAGATAAAGCCAAAGTGCTAAAGGGTAACAGCCGTGTGACTTGTTTCCCCATGTAGCAGTTTCTGTAGCAGTGACAGCTTTTGGATTACAGGTCCAACTCAATGTCTGTCAAAGGGATGCAGTTCTCCAGGATTGGCTGCTACAGAGCACAGCTGAGACCAGCCTGAGTGCCTGAGCCGATCCCTGTTTTAGATGTTCACCCATCTTGGCACCCTAAGCAGACTGGTGTTCTCCAAGGAGGTGTCTGTCACACCAGTGGGGACTATTTGAGGACTTGAGGTGCTGTAACCCCTTCTTGGTGCCTGCTAACAATTCCACATCTGTGTCGCCTCTGCCAGAGATGTGAGTCCTATACTCCTGGTTCTACAGCTCTTACTGCAGCTGCAGTAGAAACTAGTTTTGGTTCCAGAGGGTGTTGTCCATCAGCTGAGGTATGTGTAAGAGTTGCAGCCCTCAGACTAGCTTAGAAAATAAGGAGCTTAGCAAGGTAGCTCTTTAAGCCACCTACGCTTTTTTAGGGTTGTGGACAAGAAAGCCCAGGTCTTCATCCTGATGAAGTTTGTCATCCATACCAAATCTCAAAAAGTCCGAATGCTTAGGAAGTGTCACCCCTGCCCCAGCTTAAATTATGTACTCTCACTGTTGGTTGGTACCTTAAGCAGGGAAGGGCGTAGTGAGAGTTGAAGACTAAAGGGTGGAGGTACACGGTCAGTTCAGTCCTCCACGAAGTTTGTCCCAACCTGCGAGAAGAGGGGAAGAAGAGAACTGAGGAGGCTTGGTAACTTATTGTAGCCCCTACATACTGCTTAGCAGCTCACGGCACTCAGATAGTGACTTCCATGCTCTTCAAAAGGTCGCACATCTGTGCGTCTGGGCATCACACAATGCAGCCTAGAACCTAAAATAGGACCTCATCCAAATGTCATCAAAAGGAATCTCTTGGGGTGAGCTGGTTATGTCTCTTGTAGGGATGCACACCCAGTGCAGCAAATGCATGCACTGTTCCCTTCCCTGCTGTGCGCTTTGGCTGCTCTGACAACGAAACTCTCTGTGTGGGCAGCTGAGTCTTCAACTCATCCCTCTCCAGGTGGCTGCACGGTCAGAAAGACACGTGCCATGTTGGGTGGTGCATCTACAGGTGAAGCTAAATGCAGCCAAGAGCTCCTGCAAAACAGAATCTGAAATTCCTGATCCAAATGTCATCTTAGTCTGGGTATTTCTTCCTTCATCTCTGGATTTTTTTCACTTTCTTTTGAGAAGGATCTTACTGAAATGAAAGGAATTGTCTCACAGTAGTGTTTATTACAGCCTTTTGTTATGTGCAAGCTGTCTCTAGAGCATCTCCATAGCATGTCAACTCTGAGTGCTGTGTGGCTGTATCGTATAACACAGTGATCTGTTCTGGGGGTGGGCCTTGCAGAAAGGGACATACAGGTGGAAACCCCTCAGTTGTAATGTATATTTTTCTGCCTTGGTGCAGACCAGACTGCTTTTCCAGCATGCTTGAGTTATGCATGATCCACAGCATGTCTTTTCCAAGCAGAAATGAGGTTAAAACATACTTTTTTTGTTGTTTTTGTTTTAAGTGAGAAGCAACTGTTTTTGTATAAGTTCCTCTATTTCATCAAACACATCTGCTAAGCACTAAAGTCTTGAGCTGAAAAATGGGACTCACTCTCAGGAATCCTCCTCCCCAGTGTATGAGACAATTCTGCGCTGGGTCTGATAACAGCAACATGGGTGTGTTGGTGACATGGCGAGGTCAGGGACACAGTATGGCACCTAGGTGAGAGCAGGCTGCTAGTGAGACCTCCCTGTCCAGGTGGTGTCACACACTGGTGTCCCCCAGATGGAGGATTAAGGGTGAGGCCACGGAGTTCTGTGTGGCACGTGAAGCTGGAGGGGAAAGAAATGGATCATTATGCAGCATTGCAAACACAAGTCTACCTGTGACAAGGCTTACTTGAAATCACACATTCGGGGCTCAGGTCTGGACAGGTTTGGGGCTGTGGTAGCTTTTGGAGGGTTGTATCTTGCTCCTTCCCCCACTCTGAGGGCTGAGATGCCCAACCAAACTATGTGCCATGAGCAATGGACTCTGTGATGTTTTGTTTACCTTCGCCAACAAGAACCACCAGTGAGTCTTGTTCAGTACAGAGCTGACAAAATCTCGAAAGCAGGAACCTTTGCTAAAATCCCAACAATTCCCCTAGAAATCTTTGACTAAACCCACAATTTATATTTTATTTGAAAAATTTCAAGGTAGATAACAAAGTAAGCGCAATCTTATATCTACTCCACTTGATAAATCCAGGCACCTGTATTTTATTTTTGAGATACTGCATATGGTTTTGGACTTGAGATGCAATTCTTTAGGGTGATTTAGTTCTGGGAAGTCCCATCCCAGACAAACTCAGTTCTTGCAGCCCAAATAATTAGTAGGGCTGATGTTCAGCATGCAGAGTACAGGGATATGTTAGAGACACCTCAGCTCTTGAAATTCCTGGAAACTGGGGAAACCAAAGAGAAATGGAAAGCCCTGCCTTTACTATTTTTTCCAAGCCATATCTGGGACTATTTTCTCTGTACAGCTCCTGCTGCAACATTTATGATCATGCCATAAATGAAGATGAGTATTTATTCCAGGGTGGCTGTACATCCTGATTTGGCTGGAGATTGTCCCAGGAGGTGGAGGACATTCCCACCATGCTGAAAATAACCCTTGGGGTGCTTGGCTTTAATTGGGACGTAAGCTTTTTCCCGCATCTCTTGAGTTCATCCCTGGGAACCAGCGCATCCTGAGGGATTGGGAAGCGACAGAGCTCGGGGCTGATGTTGGCACACCAACAGTTCTAGGGCACATATTCTGATAAGGTGAGTGCCCCATGTCCTGGCATCTGGTGTAGATGTCATGGTCCCCATATCTCCAGTTTTTTAACACTCACTGTGATTTGTTATACACCTATCTAGAGACATTAAACCGTTTTGATGTCCCCATTGCGACTGGCACTGTTTGTAGGCTCTGCTTTGGAGAAATCACCCTAGATAGACGAGACAACTACCTATTTCTTTTTTGCCTACATGGACAGGGAAGCGGGGAAAAGCAAAGTGCCCAAGGTGGGACTAAAACTCATGCCTCTGTGCTTGATGGCTTAATGATAAAGTCAGCTCTCCTTAGCTGGAGGCAACTGCAAGAGAAGGCTCCCTGTGCTGCTGAGAGTGGAGTGGGGTCTGGGCTGGATGTATCCTCACAGACACCTCCTGAAGTGGCAAGTGACCCGAAGCCCTGACAGCCACAACAGAGTTCAGTCTGCTCGCAGCCACAGACAATCCATTGCCTTGCACTGGGGATTTTGCTGCCATTTATCAAGTGATATCTCAGCTGTGACTACGTGTCAGAGAAATTTTACTGTGGATGCTTTATCCCCTTATGACTTCCACGGGACACCTTAATTTACAGCTTCCAGCTCTCAGCCCAGATGGAGCAGTGCAGCAATGGGATCAGGTGATGCAGCCCCTACAAGCTGGGGAAATGCTGCTGTCACCCGGTAATGGGAAGGCACCAAGAACTGTCTGTTTTCCTTTTTCCCTGTGAACACAGACATGCTGGCCTGTAACAGGAGGAAAGATGATTAGATCTTGGGACCAGGTCTCTGCCCATGCATCCCCCAGCACGCACCCTACTGCCCAGCAATGTCCTGTGCACGGGGTTACGGCACTTTTTTCCTTGTGGGCTCTGGAAAAAGGCTCTGGCTCTCTCTGCTGACCCATGTTCCCTGTTTCACTGTCTTTTTTCTGGCTCTGTCCTTTGGCAGAGAGGGGGAGGCAGGGAGTGCATGACCCCAGCTGCCTCCTAGGAGGGCTGCTTGGCAGGACTCGGCCACCCCGTCTCTGAAGTGGCTTTCCCTTGGGGAGGCAGAGGCTGCGTTGATGTGGGCTCTGGCATGCCCACACATCCATGTGATGGGCCGGGGAGCGCAGCCCCACCGCAGGCAGCAGAAACCTCTCTCCATGGCTTTACGTATCCACAAGCCCGATCCAGCTCCCTCCCCTCTGGTTCTGGCACGGTCAGTCCCACACATACCTCCCCTGTCATGTTTCCTGATGGATGTTGGCTTACACAGGGGCTGGAAAGGGCTGTGGGGATGTGGCTGGCCAGGGCAGGGGGGGAGAGGGACATCACCCAAATTCAAGGTTTTCTGGGACAGGTGAGAAGAAGCTGAAGTTCAGCAAAAAGGTAGTAGATATTAACCTCTCGTCTGCCAGTACCCGAGGCACTAGGTGCTAGCTATTCAATACGCGTCTCTAAAACCCCGAGGCAGATTCCCTGCTGCTGCTGTAGGCACAGGTCAAGCCCTTGTTCGTGCCTCTGGGCACCACCTAGCTCTGCAAATATGGCTTGCTGCAAGCCGAGACAAGTCAAAACCCACATGAACCCTGCCAAGAGGCAGGACAGACTAATTCAGCCCGCAGGATGCTTGCTTGGGTAACAGCAGCGTGCTGACTGCCTTTGTACAGACCTGCGCAGCCCAGAGCACGGGCTGCACTTGCTGTGAGCTGCTTATGAAACACGGTGGACCCCTGCCTGGAGGAGCTGGGTTCAGCCCTACCCGTATCACGGCTGAAGGAGCTCCTGAACACCTTTTAAGACAGATAGGGGCTAAGTCAGAGAGCAGCTGTGTGGGAACTAGCATAAAAGATCAGACTGTGCTAGTAATCAGTAAATGCTGCATCAGATATTCAGGATATGGAGAGCAGGGGATTGATCATTATTAAAAATCCCTGTTCCTTTATTTCCTTACCCAGGATGGCATCCACACATCTCGGTGCAGGGCGTAAGGAGGTTTTTATTGGCATGTGTTTGGACAATCTCATTATTCATGAATGACAGATAGAGGCGAAGGGAGTGAGTTATGTTGGCCTTTGCAGACAAGTGGCAATAAAATAAGTTTATGGTACCGCCTCCTGCTCCATCACATATTTATGTCCCATATTTATCTTGCTTTGTTAGCTGTTTGTGTTTGCTTGTCTTGCAAGGCCTGCCTCCATTCCCCCAGACTAGCAAAGGTCCGGATTCTGATATTGCAGCTCATGTTTTGCAGCAGTGCCTCCACTTGAGCTCCCTAGAGACATCCAGGCTAAAGTCCTTTTTGGCAATGGTGAGGGCCAGCCCCTCCTATATGTTGGCTGCCTCCAAGCCAAGTGGCTCTGCAGGTCCTTGGTGATGATCAGCCCAACCTCTCAGCAGTTCAGGACGCGACCTGCTCAGCAGACTGCTCAGATATTGAACCATAACTAGTGCAGCCCATAGGAACCTGCTCTGGTAAGTAGGGGGCTTGCTTCTCGATTCAAACTTGCATGTCTGAGATGTTCAACTTTCCCCCCATTGTGGTTGCAATGCCACAATTTGACTTTTCATGTGTGACAAGAAGGTAGGTATTGACAAGTGGCAGTTTTATGAGCACCACTCTCTCCGCTTTCCCTGTGGATTAGTATCTCTTGATTGATTTTTTTTTTTAATTGCCTCTATTAACAGCTCCCATTTTCCTAGAATAAACCCATCACCTCTTTGCACACACTTTGGTCTTCCCAACAACCATGTTTGATTGCAGGAATCAACCCTTTTGGGTTGAAACATTTTTAAGGACAAATTGATTCCAGGAAATTAATTTCTCCTCTGCCTTTGTTCATGTACTGTAGCTACCTATGAAGTATCCTCCCCTGCATCTGGCTAACAGGTTCAGAACTTTCTCGGTACAAGAACATACACAGACACATTTGTGTGTGTGCCAATCACTTGTTGGGACTAGAGAAGGACATTTTGAAATTTGGGATAAGAAGGTGTTTTCTTTCTATTCTTGCAGGATGTCCTCTGGAGATCTGTGCTGCCACCTCTCTCTATCACTCCCTCTCTCTCAAGGAAAGACGTAGGGGCATTTTAGAGATGGGGCTCGTCCTGTGAATGCTGATCTCAGTTTAGGCTTTGTAAACCCGATAGGAAGCAAGCAGAGGAGTGGGAATTTGTTCCTTGTCTGGTCTGGAAAAGAAAGATTTGGGGTGAGGAGGATAGGTGCTTACCCATGAGGTCCCAAAACCTTTCCAGTTTGAAACAAGGTTGAAAAGAAGTGCGTATAAAGCCAGTTGTGTTTCAACTTGCAGACTGGACAGCTGCATGTTTGCATAGCATCATGTCCCTGTGGCCAAGGACAGTTTGGTTCCTTGGTATCTGGACAGCACCAGAGTTTCTGCCTCCCATGGAAGGTCTAAAACACATGCCAGAGCTGGTCAGAGGGGAGGTGAATAAGCCCTGAGTGGAGAGGACCCAATTCTGTCATCTTTAAAGCCAGCAATAAGATTTAGATGGTGTCCCCAGCCAGAGAGGTCAAATGATTTTCATTATAGATCCCAACTCTGTTTTTTCACCATTTCTCAGTTCCCTGGCTGGCCCGTGATGTGCAGCCACAATACAAAGACATGAAAGCAGAGCCCTTTGTAGCATCCGACAGCAGCACGCACCCCCCATCTGTCCCCAGAGGCTGCTGGGCAGCCTGATCCCTGATCCTTCCACTGTGCTCCAGCCCTCTCCGGAGGGCAGTGATTTGCCTTTGCAATATGAATTACCTGTGGAAAGACAGACATCTGTAAGACATGAAGTAAAGGACACTAAATTATGATAAACAGAGCTTTCTATCTCACTTCATGAGGGTGTAGCGATAACTCCTTTCCAAGTCATCTCTGCTTCCTTTTCCTGAGTTATTGACACATATTCCCTTCTGCTGTCAGCTTCGATGGCTGCTGTTAACTCAGACAGAGCCCATCTTTCAGCCCTGAATAATCAAGTGACTGGGACAGATAACAGAAGGACAGTCTCCCTCTAGGACACGATGGTCCTGATGTACAAACACATTCAAACACAATGAGGTTGAAAGGAGAGGGCCAGGTGGGCAAAATGCCTGTGCGGTTACACTGTGATTTTAAACACATCATAGAAAAGGATAACAAAATTTCTGCTGCAGTATTAATCCTATGTGACTGCCTGTTTCAGCCTTGCACGCTCAGTGTGGCTCTGCCCAATCCATCTGCCTCCCCTCCCCCCCCCCCCCAGCCCTACAGCAGACAGGGGCGGGAGAGGCTGCAGGAGAGCCACATTGCTCTTTGTCATACCCTACAAGGTGGTGTGAAGGTGATAAATCAAAAAAAAAAGCGGAGTCCCAATTCCTCAGCCTCCTATTTCCTCTTGGGAAATCCCACCCCACCAGCCAGGACAAGCCTCTGGACCACTGGGGCTTAGCAGTACTGCAGGTCGAGCCTGCCTCCCTCCAAAACGACAACCCACCCTAGGTCCTGCTAACGTCTTCCAAAAGGTTGAATGATATCCAGAGAACTGGAAATACCATGGTATTTCCTTGGTGTTGGTGCTGTGGAGGTTTTGAAGGGTGTCACCAGGTGCTTTGGTACCATCTCTCAATGCCATCTCTCACGCTTTGCACACACACCAACCGGTTTCAGCAAACCCTCCGTGAGAGGCATCGCAGGCGTGCTCAGCGGGACGTGCCTGCACACAGCCGGTGCTGATGTGTCTGCGGGAGCCAGAGCACAAAACACACAAAAAAATTCCAAGCACAAAGCGCGGCAGTTGCATCTGGGCAGTTTACCTGTAGCTCTGGAAATCTTGTAGTGTAAAAATGAAACACACCGATTTGGGGAGGGAGAAAGAAACACAAAAGGTCTTAAGATTTCACTGATTTCTCCTGAGACCCTTTTTTGTACACAAAGTGTTTCCTGCTCTGTTCTTGGAAGCAGTACCCTTGGCTGGGCCTGGCCTTTAAAACATTACCAGCTGTATGCAAAACAGAGTGCAAAGTGCCAGAAAGCCCTGCAGGCTATTTACATTTGGCTGGAGCTTGCTGTGTTGGCCAAGCTACAGAGATACTTTGTTCATCAGCCTTGCAAGGAAAGCAGCTACCTCAAGCTGTTTGGTCCTGTTTATACACGGAGTTACCATGGAACGCCCCGTGCCTTACAGCTTTACACCCTCATGTGTCCAGGGCATGTTCTTCTGGGACCTGGTTTGTCTCCTCTCTCCCCTCTCATTTGGTGGGGCATTGGTAGGAAATTCTGGGATGAGGTTCTTTGGTAGATGTTGGGTGCAAGCTGATTTATGGCCGTGGTGAAGGGTTCTCTGGTGTGGCATGGATCCTCTCTGGTGCAAGCAAACACAGGTGGAGCAATGGGATGCCTGCTGGGTTAGCAAGAATATTTTTCCCAGGGTGAATTTGGAGAAAAGCAGTATGAAGCAAGTGGCAAATCCTGCAATGACAGGCATAAGAGTAACTATTTTTTTAGGAGACTTTAGGGAAAAGGCAACAACCTTTGCAACGTTTCTGGTTAAGAACAGGTTTTTGATTCCTCAGGCTACCAGCACAACTAATAAGGACATGGATTTCTTGCCATTTCTTCCTGCTATTGTTTGTTACTTTACCTGTTGTATTAAAAAGACTTCTCATAGCTGAAGACCTGCCACTAATCACCTCTGGCAAACACGTCACAGACAGGCTGGTTCACATGCAAGGGTCTAGCTGGTCTAGCTGGAGCTCCTCTTCCCCTGGCTGGCTCTGGATCTCCAGCTTAGGGCATTTTACATCTCTGCGCTGGGAATCAGTGCTGGGACAGGCTAACGCATTGCTTCCTTGGCCTCATACCAAGGCCCGGGATCATCTCTTGTGCCTGGTTGAGTGGTCTGAGTATGGCTATTGCAAAAAATTGTGTTCTCGGTGAGCGTTCAGAGGTACCACTCTGCTCAAGGCGGTGGAGATGTGTGAACTTCACAAGCTGATGGCGAAACACACCTCCCTCCACCTGAGGTCTGGTCTCAGAGTCTGAGTGAGGTTGAAGGACTTTTCCCACTCATTTGAGCAGAGCAAGGGCCTGACACAGAGAGGTGCTGCAGTTATGAGCGGGTGGAGGGGAAGCCAGCCTAAGCACTGCAGTTCTCCAAGCCCATCTGGCTGAGGTGGAGCCTGTACAGTGCAGCTACACCAGTGAAATAAAGGTTCTCCTGCTACTCCAGCTATCAAACATCCTCACTCCAGAGCAGAAATGCTTGGGAAGCAAACCAGCAATGTGTCTTCTGTCTGTGCACTTGCTCTCTACCAAAGAGAGAGTCAGCCAAGCCTGGAGTTCGTTCTATCTTGGCCAGTAGTTAATAATAACCCTGCAACAGCTTATTTTTTTCATTGCAAATTAAGGGTGGATGAATGGCCTGGATAAAATTAGAAATCTCTTCCTGAAAGGCTGAGCTGCGTTTACAAAGTTATAGCTCCACAGATGTCCTGTTGCAGCTGGGGAATCCCAGATGCTCTCTGAAGGGTGAACTGATGGTAACACAATGCACACGCGCTGCACACTCTGGGTTAGAGGGTCCTCCCCACCCCACTGGCTTCACATCACAGCCACTCTGAAGAGGTTGGTGGGACAATTCCTGATTTCATCTTCCTTTACTGCCAAGACAGACAGCTCAGCTTTCCCCTGCCATAGTGGGCAAATCCCCTGTGGGGTGTGGAGGGGTAAGGGCTAATGGGAGGTTGTCTGGGTTTTGTGATGGATGTGCATTGAATGGTCAGATCACAGGGAAGGAAAGCAGCACAGGCACAGGGAGGACTTCTAGTGGGCTCCTTTGAGCATAATGCCTAGGTATCTGCTGGACAGGGCACTTTCTAGATGCAGATAGCCAGGCAGGAATTTGCTAGGGAGGTTGTCCCTCATTGTCTCTAGTACTATGCCTCTTCCCAGGGCCTTCCACATGACTGCTGCATCCTGGCCATCCATTCTTGATGTGACATGATGAAGTGGTGCCCATGTTTTGAGGGAGCCTGGCCCTGATGCTGGTTTGTAAGTAGAAACTGATTTTTTTCTTGACTGTGAGACCCAGAGCCCACAAAAGACTCATCCATGAAAGAGGCTTGCAGCAAGGATCCACACTGGGTGAGGCTCACTGTGCTAAAACCCACCTTTATCTCCATCTCTCTTGTGGGTAGAGGGGCTGAAGGCACAACTGGATACAACTGAGCTGCTGAGACAGACCAGATGTCCCCTTCAGCAAAGCCCATTGCTGTGTGCTCCTACATCGTTTCCACCACTGAGGCTGAACATGTGAGCTGAAATCAGCATGACGCAAGATGGACAGCAGTCAGCAGTAGCTGCTTACACCATGGTAAATCCCATTTGATTGTGTCCCCACAGTCTTAGTTAACGTGGCCTCCGAGGCATTAACTAACGTGTGCTATTTAGATTTTGCTGGCGTCTAAAATGATCCGCTGAAGTCAGTAGAGATGATGTACATCAACTCAGCATTAAGCCCAGCACTTTCTGCATAGTATTAACACTTATATACCTTCTAGAAAGGCTGGAGAAAGCACAGGTTACTTTCATAATGTGGTATTAAAAAAAAAACAAAACCAAAAAAACCCCCAAACAAAACAATATGTGTTTGATAGCCTAGAAGGTCTGGTTTTAAAAGTCATTCTGGACCCTCATATAACAGTGCAATTAGTTGATACTATAAGCTTATTATGTACCTGCTGGAACACAACAGATCCTTTGAAGCAATTCAGATCTATTGTGTAATTATATAATTAGGCTACATGCCATACCTGGGAGATTGTGCAAAGAGGGAAAGCTTTCCATTTCAAAGTAACCAAGAGTCTTGGTGTCTATGGGCATTTATTTACTTTTTTTCCTGCTGCCCTGCTATTCAGAAAATGCAAAACTCTTAAATGTAGTGCTCTTTGGCTGTGTTAAGCACTAGAGGAATCTCCAAGGGGGTCTGGAATATATTTGACAATAGATTTGCTTGGACAGCGCAGACCTGCTCTGTGTGCTGTCAAATGTGATGGGATCCGGCACCTCCAGCTGCAATGGAGGGGAAGCAGAAGTCAAATAACTGGTTAAGAATGTCTTAAATAACCTGGTTGCATCAGTTTCAGTTTTTTTTGCATTCCAGATTCCAGATAATTCAGGTATTCCAGAATTATTACAGCTGGATTTTGCCTTCCTTCTTGTAAGAGCTTTTATGCCCTTTCCTCTTTGGGTGAATGGAACAGTTCTGTGTAGGACATGAGACGGGGGCTGCTTATAGCACCTCAGCATTCAGAGTGTCTGGTGGCAGTTGAGCGCTGTTTGATGTGCTGGTTGCTTGCTGGCACTGTGCAGTATGCAGGCTCCTGAAGAAGAATTGCTGGGATGAAAGCAAATTCGGTGGGCCCTAGCTGCAGTAAAATACGAGAATCAACCGGTTCTTCATTTTGGTGGTGAATCTTGACAGGTCTCCAAAACAGGACAAGGACCTCCAGAGCTCAGAGCCCGAGCCTGCACAGCCTGCGCTTGGGGTGGGATGTCCAGGTGCAGTCATCTAGAAGGCAGGTGCAAGCTCTGCATTGGAATTGGTCTCCTCAGCTCTCTTTATGTGGAGGTCTGGCCCAGGGTGTGACTCCTTGTGCTGACTTATCTAAAATAGACACCAAAGCAGAAGAAAGGAGATGCTCTTTGCAGGGACCCATTTTGCAGGAGTCCCATGTGGGCAACATATCCCACCCTGGTTCCCTACTCATCAGTTGTAGGAAACCCAGCTCACCACTGAAGGGAAACATCCACACAACTGTGGTCCAGCTTTTTCCTTTCTGAAGGGTAAACTTGTCCTCATCTCCCAAACAATCTGGGCTTAGGGAACGACTGTGTTTCCCAGCTGGGATCTATATCAAACCCCTACCCTTCTGGATCCATCAGGCCTGGTGTGGGACACATGCGGATTTTGAGCAGGAGGCCCTGACCCGCAATGCCCATCTTGGTTCCAGTGCAGGACAGTGGTTTGCGGTTCTCAGATTTTGAATTTGTTGCTGCTGGAGTTGTAGGGCTTGTGATGGACTGGAACATACCTGCTTCTGGAGCAGCAAAAAGGAGTTAAGCCATGATATGTCTTTATGGAAGGATTTGGAGGACTTGCTGCGACAGAGCCCAGGACTCCCTAGAAGCTAAGCTCTTGCCCTTGTTCCCTGCGTTTGAAGCCTGGCCCAAACTCTAAATCAAAGGGATTGTTTCCCTTGACATCAGTGCTCTGGTGGGATGAGTCCTCAGTCTTGATGAGAGCTTCCAGCTCAATTGTCATTCATCACACAGCACAGAAATGTCATTTTTTAATGATCGGTCTTCCCTTTGGAGGCTGCGTTGGACTGACTCCTTGACTGAACGTCTCTGAAGATGTGCTCCAAGTGGGAGGTGTCTCTGGTGGCATAAGTCCTCATTTCTTAATTATCTGGGCATTAGGGGAAGCAGGTCACTTTTTGCACAGTATTTGTAGGAGTATATTTGCATATAGCTGCTGTAGGTCAGATTCTGGTGCTGGTATAAATCCCAAACAAGTTAATTAAAGATCATGCATTAAACCATGCTATTTGTGAAGCCTAACCTTTCTGAACACACAGCACAAAAGGATCATCGCTAGGGCCTTGTGAAACAACAAACAAATACAAAAATTCATCTGGGAACATTAAGGAATATTTCAGCAAATTCTCCACATCCAAGATTAATTTTTTTCCCTATGAAAAGCTACACGTTCTAGCCTGTGTTTGAGCACAATATTTTCTGTCAACAAAAACTGCAAATTACTCATGTGAAGAAACCTGACCTGCCTAACAGACTGGAACATGACATGACGTATATGCACATATACATACATGCCTACATATCTATACATAGAGACTCCATGAAAACAGTGTTAGTTGGGAGATGATACAGCTGTTTTTTTCCTCAACTCTACTTTTGCCCAGACAGATATACTGAAGGATTGTCCTCGTTATGTCCTGCTAAACTGCCATGGCAAGAGGACCTTGAAGATAAAGTCAAGCATGAGGTTTAACTGTACCTTGTCTGGCAGCCCTATAGGGGCCTTTATGTTTTTCTTGCAAGGTTTTCTTCTGCCTCACCAAGGAGAGTCCTGCGAACGAGTAAGGGAGTTTGCAAACCTGTAAACTTGAGGTACACAGAGGAAATGGAGATCACAGATTTCCCAGTGTACCCGACTCTGCCTGGTGCAGAATATCTGCCCCAGCCCTAAGCGGTGCCTGCAACATGCAGAGCATCTCCAAGCCACCAGAGATTCATGCTGTAGGACATCCCTATAGACACGGGCTGAAGCTACCAGAGGTCTAAAAATGCTGAAATCTGACTCTGAGCCCACAAAGGAGAGGGAAGTAAATGTTAAAAAGGGTTTAAAAAAGTGAATGCCGACAGCAGCAAAAAATGACAGGTTTGGGTTTTTTTCCCCTGCCTTTTGAAAAAAACCCAAACTGATGGTGTGGCTATGCATTTCTGTGGAGGATGGATCACCCGGGGTGTGTGTGTGTTTAGGGGTTGGTGTCATCTATCTCCCAAGGCACCCAACACTTTGACACTTTCATGAGAATACAAGAACGAGGGAAGACTCGCTCCCTGCTGCCTGCAGCTCACAGCAGGCACCGTGGGATGCTGGGTCTCCCCCTGGTGTGCATCCCCTGAGCTTTGAGATTCAACTGCAGCTTCCTCCCTTGTGGGAAACATGTAAGAGGCACAGACAGGTTTTACTCCACCCAGATGCCTACCTTCATGAAAAGCACAGAGCTGTTGCTGTGCTGGAGACCTCTTTCAGCTCATATGGGCAAAGGGGACATGAAGGTGCTGGAGAAAGGGTGTCTTCATGCAGGTATCACTGCAACCACCTCATTTCTGTGGGAAGCTGCCTAAAAGGGCACGGTTTTCTTTCCTTTTTTAAAGGAAAACTTCCTGCTCTTACCCCAGGCCCTGGCCCTCTGCAAACTGAGGGTCAGAGCATTTTGCCACGTGTGTGAATGCCTTTGTGCTCTCTGATGCCACCTGGGTGTTCAGATATGGTCCTAAGGAAAGGATTTTCCCCTCCGAGTGGGGATCCTCAGTTTCCCACTGCTTTTCTTCCTGCTCCATTGCCTTGATCAGCTAGCTAGTGTTAAGATGAAGCATGGCCAGGGTATCCTGCTTGGCCATGCTCCCCCCATGGCAGGGGCAGCTGTTGGCTCTGCAGGGTCTGGCTGGGACCCAGCTGAAGGATCAGAGAGCAGCCGTGGGCTCCCTTGGGACCCACCGCAGTGCTGTGCCAAGCAAATCTCAGCTCAGCACAGAAACCGACCTGTGACATGAGCTTTGCAGCAGTCATGCCAGCTGAAACGCAGCCATTAAGCTGCTTGCTTCTTGTTTGTCCAACAGCCCCCGCAAAGCTGGAGGATGCCATTAGAAAAGCTGAAAAATTGCAGTGCTTCATCTTCTACCCACTTCTGTTGTCAGCCTCTAACTTTAGGCTTTAGTATCCAAGGAAAGGTATGAGTGCTTCGTTTCTGTGGGGCTGGGAAGCAGACACAGGGTCCTGTGCGCTTAAACAGCATGGAGATCACGGGATGGAGATTTTGTCTCTGGGCTGCTGAGGACTGTGGGTCCTGCCAGTGATGCAGCCAGCTCACTGCTGTGAAGGGCAGTGGGGCTGGTGGCTTGCAGAAGCACACGGATAACATGCTGCTGCTCACCCAGAGCAGTGACTGAGCCTGGTGTCCCAGCACCAGGTTCCCAGGATGCAGGAGGATGCAGGTGCTTAGATGTGGCTTGAGCAATAATAATGATTAATTATCATTATTATTATAGATTATTATCTTGGTCTTACTATTTTACTATTAATTACTATTACTGTTGGGATTGTAAGATTACCTCTGAACCCCCTACCAATACAGGCTGAAGGCAGTCCTTCCCCAAGAAATAATTGCTCTATACTCAGACTGTAAGCCAAAAGGTGGGAAAACACAGCGTTATGGTAGCTGCAGAGGTGGCTATGGGATAGACTTCCATCCAGAGATGGGAGGCTCTTCACCACCTGCAGTCTGGTACCCTCAGAGGGACTTTCCCTGCATGGCTGTGGTTTAAGTCTGTGTTGAGATGGCACATCTATTCCATATTTCTCCAAACACCAGGACTGGATTTCTCCAGCAGCATTTCTCTGCTGAATAGGTCCTTGGCTCCTTTGATCTTCCCTTGGGTGAGAGTAGATTGGTTTGGTGAAACACGCTCTACAGCAGTCCCTGTGGTGTTACACTGGCTGTGATCTCTCTGTTCTTTCCTGGTGAGACTTTAGTTTTACTTGCCTTAAAAGGAGGCAACTTTCACCACTGATATATCTGCTTCCCTTGCTCCTCACTGTAGTTTTCATCAACTGAGGGTACATCTGTATTCCTAGGAAACTAAGCTGTCCTTAACATCTAATTTCTCTCTGTCTCCTGCTCTGCAGGCAGTGATGCATCTTTGCCAATTTATTGAAGAATTAGCTAGGGATAAGGATCTGTGTAGACTTTATACTTTACTTCCCAACACCCACCATTAATAATGAGCATGTCCTTTATGACCTAAGTCTTGTTTTAAGTGAATGCAAAGTATTGGCTCTTTTCTTGATGATCCATAGCCCTTGCAGCCGCACATTGTTACCTGGAATGGTTCCAAGTGTTATGGAGCAATGCGCTGGAATACATCACAAATGAACCAGTTTTGCTTGTCTAAGTTTTGTCTCTGGGGATTTGGGAGGGACGGCAGGGGAGGAGAGGGATGAATATTTATTAGCTTTTAATCAAAGAAAGTGCTCTCTGTAACCAGGCAGGCTACTGTCTGTATCTGATCGAAGAGAGACATCAAGGTCCCTGGTTCTTTGCTATGCTGCAGCGTGTGCCTCTGCAAGCTGTGCAAATGGGTTGCAAAGCACTCCAAGAGAGGTCTGTCTCTATTTGGCTTTCCCTCCATTGGGGTTTTCCTGGACATGTCCACCCAGGGTTCACCTGGAGAAAACGGTCACTGAATGAATGGAGATAACAGCAAAGTGCATGTGCAATGACCCTGAGAGATGAGGCGCGTTTTGCCTAAGTTTGCAGATTCAGGCAATTTGTACACAGACTGTGCATCCAGGGTATCCTGGATAACCCCTCCAAACACTGTGCTGGATGTCCTGAGCAGGATGAAGGAATCAGAAAGGAGAGCAAAGAAGATACAAAGCAGCAGAGACACAGCGCTGCAGCGCAGAGGTCTGTACCCTGAGCCAGGAGGCAGGGAAGCTGCTGAGTGGTTTATGGAAGTGATTGCCAGCCTTGGTCCAGCTCCTTGCTGGGACTGGTAGCCCCCGGCTCCATAGGCTTGGCATGGTGGGAGATGCCTGCTGGGAGCGGGATGCAAAGCTAGTGGGGAGACACCATCCCTTTCCATTGCACTGTGTCAGGATAAAAGGTTTGCATCCTGCTGCTCTGTGACATGGGAACTGCATGCAGACCTGAAAAGTCCTGAGCATCAAGGTGGGACTGTGAAGCTCAGTTCACACTCGGGTGTGCCCCCTTTGAGACTTCTGTGTCATGAGAGGACAGGCATCAACGGGGAGCCCAAAATCTCTAAGGCAACATTCATAATACTGCACTAACCCAGGCACCAGCCGTGCACCAATTCACAATGGTCCATACCATTAAATTGTCATCACGCTCCTTGGCACAGCTGCATCTTCTCTCAGATAGCGCCTGGGGGCTCTTCAAGGGCTGGTGTGGGGCAAGGACCAGTCCCAGCTGTCAGCATGGCCGAGGCCACCCTGCTTAGGTTTTGGAAGGGAGGAGAAGGGACTTTGGTTTATAGGCCTGTGTCACACCATCTGGCCACAGAACTGCTCTTGGCCTCTTTTATTTACTGGTATAGACATAGTCTCCTTGTTCAGCAAAATCCTGTCCATTCCCCTCCTGACTGTAAAACCAAGGGAGTCACATACCCACCCTCTTAGAAATACAGCTTCCCAGCTAAAAGGACATCTGGTGGGAGCTCTGCTTTTGGGTTAGAGAGAGGCCAAACAGAAAGTGCAAACAGACCGTGCTGCAGGGATCAAAGATCTCAAGCTAAGGCTAGATCGCCTCGAGCTGTTTGGGGCTGAAATTTTACCCTACAAGCCCACTGTAGGACCAAGGTCTTGGACATGTGCTGTCTTTTTATGCCGACTTCTCTGGGTGCTTCTGTGGCTCCCATGGTGCTGCTGCCTGAGCATCTCACACAGCTTTCCACCTATGGAGCATCTCACACAGCACACCAGTCCCCCTATGTTACAGACCAGAAGCTGAGGGGTTAAGTGACTGGAAACCTTTGGCACAGCAGGAGCAAATCCAGCTCTCCCAAATCCCAGTGGAGGTGTTAACCAGAAATCTATATCACTTAGATAGGATGGTTGCACCACCAATGTGCCTGCACAGGACCTTGTACAGGACCTTAGCTTCAGCTTTGCAGGCTGCCAGAGACATGGGCTGAGGGCTCTCTCTGCAGCAGGAGGACCAAAGGGTGGGAAGGGGTCATGTGTGCCCTGAATACAAAAGACACAAACATTTTTCTTATTTCCCAAAGCACACTTCTATTAGCACCCTCTCTCCCCCTAGAAAGCATCCATGCTGAAGTTAGGTCTTCTTCTGACCAGACTGGGGGTATTGAGGGGGGCAAAGCATCATTAAGTTTTTACCCAAACTGTGAATATCTGATATAAACAAATCCAAGCTTCCATTTCAAAAACGGTCACACAAAACTGTCCAGGCACTGCAATGACAATGTAGCGTGGTAATGCTGCCCCTGAACACCAACTCTTTTGGGCTTGCATCAGGACACGTATAGGACTACAGATGTCCTGCAAAGACCAGTGGTGTGGCAAGAGCATCACTGCAGAGCTGAGAATGGCAGGGTCAGGTGTCTTGAGAGTGATTACAGGGCAGCAATAAAGCAATCTCCTGATTTGTGCTTTGCATCAGAGTACGTGGCAGGATTGTACCCAAATCCATTCTCTGTGACAGGGCAGGGCGAAATCACATCCTTGGCATTATGAGGGCAGAGAATGTCAAAGCAAATTCAGGATTAAAGCTACACAGTAAAAAGGAAAGCAAAACTTTCAGCGTCCTTGTCTTGTGGGGCACGCAGCATGGTGATGTTGGTGCTTGGGACAAAGGTTTGGCAGCAGGCAGTGTGGTGGGCTCGCACTGGGAGATGCTGGAGGACACATCTCACTTCTCATCAGACAGCCTGAGCAAGTGACTGAGGGCTACAACCAAGGGCCCATCAACACCTTGCAGGAGATCGGATCAAGCTCATAGGGCACAAAAGGCGAGTCCATGACCCTCACAACCCTCCTCTGTCAGCTCAGCCTGAAGATACCCCAGAGCTCTGCTGTCTCAATGGCTATTTGAGGAGCCCCTTGCCTCTGTCTCTTGTATATAGCTATGCCAGACAGCCCCCTTCTTACAGCCTGGTGCTCACTGGCATTTTGGTCCTGCCTCAGCCTTCTCCTGCTGCTTTTTCCCACCGTTGCTGTTCCTTAAAACAGCCTGTCTCCATGACGCCTTCTGCAGAGCTGCACCGCGGCTCATCCATCTCCTGCCAGCACCACTGTCTGACAGCTCTGACTAAACAGCAGCTTCCAGCCTCCTAACAAGGTCATAGGGAATAAGTTTTCTGGATCATGGAAAAATATCAGACCCTCCTGCCCTGCCACCATGCTCTCCTCTCCTCTCCTCTCCTCTCCTCTCCTCTCCTCTCCTCTCCTCTCCTCTCCTCTCCTCTCCTCTCCTCTCCTCTCCTCTCCTCTCCTCTCCTCTCCTCTCCTCTCCTCTCCCCTCCTCTCCCCTCCTCTCCCCTCCTCTCCCCTCCTCTCCCCTCCTCTCCCCTCCTCTCCCCTCCTCTCCCCTCCTCTCCCCTCCTCGCCTCTCCTCGCCTCTCCTCGCCTCTCCTCTCCTCTCCTCTCCTCTCCTCTCCTCTCCTCTCCTCTCCTCTCCTCTCCTCTCCTCTCCTCTCCTCTCCTCTCCTCTCCTCTCCTCTCCTCTCCTCTCCTCTCCTCTCCTCTCCTCTCCTCTCCTCTCCTCTCCTCTCCTCTCCTCTCCTCTCCTCTCCTCTCCTCTCCTCTCCTCTCCTCTCCTCTCCTCTCCTCTCCTCTCTCCCCTTCTGCTTTTCCAGGGGGATTCAGGGGCTCTTTGCTATGCTGCCAAGACACTGATGTAGCAGAGAAATGGAAAAAGTCTGGGTGTTCACATGAACCAATGCCATTTTTTGCAGTTTCAGAAACAAAACGGGACCCAAAGTTTCCCAGGGAAGAGCTTCAGCCTTATAAATTTTGGGATGGCTTTCCTGGGAAGCTGGGAGGCCAGTACTGTCAGCAGGGCATATTTACCATGGCTGGAGCACGGATCACTCCTGCGATCAGCATGGTCCATCCAGGCACCTTCAGATGGCTGTGGCACCTTCCCGTATGATTTTGCTTCGAGCTGTGGGATCCTTGCCTTTGTGCCGGGATTTCTGGAGCTCGTGGTTTGGGAGCAAGCAGCATGTGCACAGCACTATTGAGGACACCAGACATGTCACCTGCAAGATGCCCAGCTGTGAAGAGATGGCTTTTTGGGAACCTGTCCCATGGGAGGCTGAGATTTTTGCAGAGGTCTTGATCAAAGCACAGCGGTGTGTCATCCCCCTGGGCCCGGTGCCAGCTCCCATCTCAGCAGAGCCCTTTGATACCTGCTGGAGATAATCAGCCATTTAGGAGCTGTAATCCCACTGAAAGGCTTTAACCTCTCCTTTGACTGAAGGGCTGAAGTTCAGGTGTGAAATGTCAGGCATGGGTGCTAAGCAATTTAAGAAGGTGCTGTAAAAGAGGCTGTTTTTTTGTTGTTGCATTTCCTTTACGCATCCTCTAACGTGTGGATGTGGCTTAGGGGGCTTTTCTAGCCTCCCAGGCTCTGCCTGATTTCCTGTACACTTAACTACATTCTCTGGACCTTCTTGATAAGATTGTTTTGATTTCTAAATGTTTCAGCCAAAAACTTTTCCTGAATAAATACAGGCTTTCCTTGGCAGTTCCTTGAGAAAAAACCAAAACCAAAACCAAAAAAAGAGTATATTTTGATGCAATATTTTGACTTATTTGTTTTCCTAAGAGGATAATTTGGACTGGGATGAATCGGTGATGCAAAATGCCTGAGAATAAGCCCACGTAAATGCTGTAAAGCGCTTCATGCCTCCCGATCCCTGCAAGCGACCCACAGCCAGCAGTGCATCCTCCGTCTGCGTAGGGCAGAATGACATTAGAAATGCAAGGCATGTATAGATAGCAGGGAGTTAATCTTGCACAGGGGATTTGCAAACACATCCCCAAGGTGAAGAAGAGGCATGGGGTCAATCAGGGAAGGAGGGAGGCAGGAGGGAGTCCAAGTTGGAACAGAATAACACCTCCCTCTCCCATCTGAGACTCCTCTGCAGACAGGCTGATGTTAGTTCGACACAAGCACACACAGGACAGCACTGGGCAGCCCAAACCCAAGCTTTTATATGGCCTGACCACCAACATTTCATCATTTGTCATCTGCCCCCGTGCAAGCACTCATGCTGCATCGCTGGCACAGCAGCCGCAGTGGTAGCCACAGCAGGGAAATGTTAATGAAAATAATCTATCATAGGCAGGGCAGGGCTCGAGGCAGATAGATGAGGGCTCTGCAAGCGAGATTGTGCTTCCGAGTGTGGAGCTGTGGGTGAAGCATTTGCAAGAAGCCTTGTTTTCACTGAAGGCTCTTGTCCCACCTGGATGAATATAGCGGGGCTTCCCAGCAGCAGGGTTTGGTGGTGGTGGGTTTAGGCATGGACATTCTGCTGTTTCCCAGCTGAGGGTCTGGGGAAAGGCTACATCCTCTTATGCAAAGGCATGGCTCACTCATGAAAGATTTGGCCTCTAGTTCTCTGTATTCTTCATTTCCCCCTGCAATAAAGTCATCACTTTTGTAGTGATGTAAACGCAGCCCAAGGGTGAGCTGAGATGTCCTACATGAGAGGTGATGCCAGCAAAAGGCCTCAGTCTTCATCTGGAATGGGAAGGGTGGAGATCACGAAGAAAAAGCTGGGCACCACAGCCCATGGCTTTCCTTGGATGCTGTGTGTGTTGGGGTAGCTTCCACCATTAGTGGTGAACAGACCTAAGCCCAAGGTGACTGATCTCTTTTGCATCATTGAACTCTCCCTGAAGGGGTGTGAAGACCTTGTGTGCATCGTACAGTGCTACTCAGATACCCTTTATCAGGAAAATTGCGGTGGTTTTTCATACCTGTGGGGCCATACCTGCCTCCCACTGGCTCTGCACCCTGGTGTTGCTTGGTGTCTTTTGGCAGGAGAGCCTCTGCAGCCCATGTGTACTTCTGGAAGGACCCTGCTGGCTCTGCATCCTCCCAGACTGAGGTGCAAGAAGTCAAGAGGACCCTGGCTCTGCCCCGAATCCCCATGTGCTTTATCCAGCACAATTCTCATGGTTGAAACCATGAAGATGGAGCCCTGCCAGCACCGATGCAGAAGTCTTACCATGATGCTAATGTCTGAGCAGATCTTACCCATAGGGAAAATACTCCTCACCTCCCAGGCACAATCTGCATCCCAAGCTCCTCACCCAGAAGTGACTGTGTTTTCATTGCCACCTTGCAATAGCTTTGGCGAGGAAAGTTGATAAAGAGGCTTTGATTTTTCTTTTCTTTTTGTTCTGACAAGCAGTGGTACTTTCCTGAAGTCAGGGGGGCTTTACAGGTGAAATGAGAATTTCCTTAGAAAATGTCAGCTTTGATAGAAATGTTTTAGTACTTTTGAAAACAACAAGCTTAAAAACATAGGGGTTTTCCCTTTTCTTTCCTCCCTGCTTTCTTCCACATACAGGTGGGCAGGAGGAGGAGGAAGATGGAACATTTTCTGTTCTTATTTTCTCTCTCTCTCTTTCTTTCTCTCAAAAAGAAGAAATTAACACGTTGCCAAGAAAAACTTTTTTTTTGTCTGTTATTTTGTTCAGATTTTTTTTTTTCCATGGAAAAAAACCATCTTTTTTAAATCAGCTTCAGTTGCTCTTATTCTATAATTATACCCCAAAGTCTGGGAACTAGGGCAGAAGAGGCAGTGAGCGGAGAGAGCAGTACAGTGTAGACAACGCATGTAACGAATGTGTTGTGGGATTTTGCAACTGTCCTGTCTCAGCCATATGGTACATGGGGTTTGTTCCAAGGTAACACTGGTTCTTTTTTATTTTAAGTATCCATCAGGTTTTATGCTATTTTGCTGAAAGATGTAAAGAAGGAAGAAAAAAAAATCATATAGCTGCCATTAGGATGAACTATCTAATTAGAGTGTGCAAAAACGCTTGCCTCCTGAAGGGAGAATGAATTAAATGACCTGCAGCAGAGGGTGATTCATTTATGCTTTGCTCTTGCATTTCCCCTCTTGCGACATGAATCATTTGGCTACCAGCATGTGCAGGGAGGAGGGCAGAGCTGTTCCACCAGCCTGCGGGACCAGTTTGCAGGACTTGGACCCAAATCACCATGAACAACCAGCCAGGTTCACTCTGTAGCAAACAAGCCATTTATATGAGCTTTGGCTCTCATGGAGCTTTCCCATGGCTTTTTGCCTTATGGAGGGAGCATCGCACATCTCATGAGGTATCAGCTCTGACTGAAATGTCTCCAGAGCATTTGTGTCTCTCACCCAGGAGGCTTCTCTGCTGTTTTCTGGTGCCTCTGGGCTTGTGCTGCAGGTGCAGAGATGGAGCCTTACTCCTCTCCCTGCCCACCTGCGTTCACAAGCAGGTAGCAACTTATTGTCTTTGAGGACTTGGAGTCAAAAGGCCAAAATTGTTCTATGGGTTTGAAAGTTTTTGGAAAATCAGGACTAAGAGGTGCAAAGGCAAATACTACAGACAGAAAAGCCTCATTCCCCTAGGGAACTAGACTACAACACTTCCTAATGCTGTAATGAAACCTCCAGAAAGGTCTTGGAGATAGCTTTAATGTAGGGTTACCCTGACATGACCTCCCACAGCAGAAATTACAAGCCAAATTGTCATCAGTGCTTCCACCTCATGAGGCTGGCAGTAGGAGTGGCTCTGTGCAGCATTCAGCCCTTGCCCTGGAGCTGTGGGTGTGTGACCAGGCAGGAGAGGTGGCTGAGAGGTCTATGTCATTCCCCCAAATGCAATCAATCTCTGGACCATAGGTTTTGACTCAGAAGAAAACCTAACCTGGTTCCTCTGCAAGGCTGGGTTGAGCAGTGACCACTGTCCTCCATAACCTGCAACAGGCAAAACACATCTGCGTGGAAATGGGTGCTCTAACCCTGCATGAATCACACCAGGTGTAATGGGGATATTTTAATCTCCTTCTGAGTGAGAAAATTAATTGGTCACTGGGGGAAGGTACAGTTCAAAAGAGAAAGTCATGGTCCTTTGCTGTCTGCTGGGGCTGAGTCTTGCCTGTACCATTTCAAACCAGGGATCTGGTAAGGTCGGGTGGGTGGGCAATGAATCTGCTCATGTGGTGGACTTGGGCAGAAAGTCTTAGCATCACCTTTAGGACACAACAGAGGTGAGTACCTTAGAAATCTTCATCTGCCCTCCTTCCTGCTATGGAAATACAAACCTACAATCACTGGCTTGACCAGGTCACGCTTGGAGTCCTGCTCAAACTTGTCTCAGCTCCTCTCCTTTGTCTGGAAAAAATTCTCTGTTTGCAGCTTTTGCTGTTTCTGGGAAGAACCTATTCTGCTGGTGTGCAATGCCTGCATCTTGGGCCATCACATTGAAAATGAGCTGGTCTTCTAAGACTCTTCTCACAGCCTTAATCAGCTGCTTTTGTATCTCAGGGGGGAAAAAAAGCACTTAGGAAGGGCATGGGGGTGCAACTGGTCACAAAGACACACTATCAGGGGAGAAATTTGAAATACATCACCACCAGAGCTGGACAAAAAATGCTGGTGTGTCATTTGTTACCTTTCCTTTGTTGTTGAAAAAATATCGATGGCAGACAAAATGACCAATTTCTGAAATATCCAGCTGGCTGTTTCTGCACCTATTAATTCAAACTTCTGCATGGACTTGCTCTTCATGCTCTAAGGAAGCAAAGGCAAAATTCCCTGTTGTTTAAAGGCATTTTTCCTCTTCCTTCTCATCTCTAGGAAAACTCCTGAACAGCTGGGCAAAAAATCACTGAAGATGCTCCAGTGTACATAAGAGATTTAAATATCTGTGGGAGTATGGACACTGACCCAGACACCCATATGAAGGGTGCTCAAACACTGGGATGGGTGGTGTTGCTCCATTTTGCTGCCCAGAGACACATTTTGGGGCTGCAGAAGGGTAAGTGCTTCCCTCACTATGGCAATGAGCCCAGCTGAGAGGTTGAATCTTTGGGGTCACTAATGTCCCAGGTACATCTTAAAGAGATTTCTTCTTTGCTAAGAGCCCTCCTGGTTAAATACTGACATTTCCATTTCTGCTATAAAGCAAGTGTGAGTTCAGCCCCAGGGTACAAGGAGTGAGAGTGGACCTTGGGCTCTGACCTGCAGGTAATGATGCTGGCACCAGGTGAGTGATGGGGACGGTAACTCAGAGAGGCAGACGGCGTTCGGCATGAAACCGACCCCCCCAACCTGCCTGGCTCAAACCAGACAGCAGTTAAGTGCTCCAGATGGGGCCCTGCTACTGTAATGGGCTTAGCTTGGCTGGCTTCAGCCTCCCTCTTTCTTCTAACTCAACCGACCTTACCAAACAGCCATCGCTTCCTTTGAACATCAAAGGTCTTCATTAAAACCTGTCAACTGCAGGGCTGTGCTTCCCCGTCGGGCGTCGATGTGTAACAACGAACATCAGGGGATCCCCAGCCTGCGGTGGGAGGTCAGCCTGGTTTCGTGGAGGGGAAACTATTCATGTCATGCCACTTTTAATTTAGGATGTGCCTTTGGAGTCAGCGAGGTGGAAGGGAAGCTCGTACCAAGCTTGCAAGGTGGGTGCTGCAGCTGTAGGACCCCTGTGCTGGCAAAATCATGTATGAAAGGGCAGCCTTTCCCCCCTAGCCTGGTGGCTTTCCCCAGATGGGGAAGTGGTCTTCAGCCTTTGTCAGCTCTGGTTAAATCAGTCATGTCTCATTGGGTCCTCTGATGGATGGAAACGGGCATGACCCATGGCAACAGCTCCCCATCAGCCAGGGGCTGCAGCCACAAAGATTTCATTTCAGGAGGTCACGTGCCAAGTTCTCTCCTGCACCAAGACACAGGAGGTTTGTCTTCCTCTCAGGAAGGCTCCCCAGACAATATAGGACATTCCCTGGCAGATGATTGCAGCAGCAGCTCTCACAGAGCACTGCATGAAGGAATGGTTGCAACGACCATCCGCTCGCTCCTCATCTCTGGTCCAGCAGTACTGTAACAGTGTCCACGCTGCAAACACCATTGTAGGTGCTATCAAGGAGTTTT
Source organism: Falco biarmicus (assembly GCF_023638135.1). Classification (NCBI taxonomy): domain Eukaryota; kingdom Metazoa; phylum Chordata; class Aves; order Falconiformes; family Falconidae; genus Falco; species Falco biarmicus. The sequence goes on along the minus strand of NC_079291.1, from coordinate 56,687,864 downwards.
GCTCTCTGCATATGCGTGCATGCAGGAAAAAAAGTGGGCAAGGACTGAAAACCTCTCCTGGAGCTGCTGGAGGCACTGTGAAGATCCAGTCTATGGGTTTTGCAGCACTGGTGGGCAGCAAAAGCCATGCCTACTGAAAGTCCACAACAGCCTTCCCTCCTTCAGCTGGTATCTACAATCAGCACGTGGCATGGTGGACCTCTCCAGGTCCTGTTCACAGGATTGATTCCTGTAGAAGCTGCTGTTTCCAGGACCTTGGCAAGGGTGGTCAGCAATGGCTGTGAGCATGGAGAAGGTCTTGAGCAGTTTAAGGACCGTCCTGACACATGGATGTATCACCCTCTTGGCAGTGGGCTGTGCTGGCATGGGGACAGCTGAGTGTGGGATCTCAGAGCCTGGGTTGTTCTCCTCTGAGATGAAACTGAAGGTGGGTTTTCCCACTTGTGTGTTTAATCAAGATGCACTCATCATATAACGTCCTCGTTCCATGCAAACACACTCCTTGCAACAGGTCTGCGGTGCCAGATGTTGGTTTAGATAGATGTGCAGGAGAATCCTGACCTTAATACCAGTTTCTTTTTTTCTCGCTTGCTGGAGGAAACACTTTCAACTTCGAGGCAAGTAATGTACCGTGTTACAGCCACAATAATGTTTAACGGTTCTGTCCTGTGGTTGAGGTTAATGACTAGTTAGGGAAGCTTTTACACTGATGAATAAAAAATATAAAATAAAGCTGGCGAGGAGCAAGAAAGAGGGTAATGACTGTTGCTGGCAGTTGTGGACCCCGACCCGCAGTCCCAAGGCGGTGGATGTTGTAAAAGCCAACGCAGCAAGCCCTTCTCAGGGCATTGACTTTGCTGAAACTCTAGAGGGGAGGGAGAACAAGATGTGTAGCTGTGTGCAAGGAGCCTGCTGCAGATGGGTGAGCTTCTTCTCCTGCAGATAGAGCTGAATATATTTCTTTGGCATCCCATGGGCATGCACAGGCTCCCACACCCATACCTTGAGCCTGCTGGAGCAAGCCAAGCCACTCCAAACACAGTGGTGCTAACCCAACCACCCTTGGCAGGTCATGCCGCCTACCCCCTACATACCTTCAGCAAGGCTCAGCAAGCTCAGTTCTCCTTGTGAAAGGCCACACAAGCTTAGCTGAAACGTTCACCTGTCTCTGTGGCCACTGATGCTGGGCCCCACAAGGAGACCCTCTTTGCTCAGACAGCCAGCTGCAGACCAGCCCTGCACCAGGGCATTTTTTAAAGCCTCACCGTCTCTGCAGTCCTCCTTTCCAGCTGAACTGTCGGTGTTTTGCAACCTTTGTCTGTCTGTTGGTTGCATGCTTGCCTCCCCTCATTCTCTTTTTTTTTACAGTTGTTACTAAAGGTTTTTTTCCCCCTCCTTCCTTTCTTCTGGATGATTTGCTGCATAAAAATAAAAGGGCCCCACTGTGCCTGTATAAGTAATAAATGAGAGCCAAGGGAGAAGCCAGGGCTGGTCCATGAACCCAGGTCTCTCCTTTCCCAAGCTCTGAGCTGTGCCCAGTGCACCAGCTGAGGGGCACTGCTCTCCCAGCCTCTGCCAGAGACAGAGACAACCCCTTCATCACTGCCTGCTCAGCTGTGGAAGGCACAGGGTTGGTCCCTTGAGTGGGAGGAAAGGGCTGGGAAAGGGAGAAGCCACCCCTGCTGTCTTGTGGGCTTGCTGGCTGCGGGCAGCAGGCATGCCTTCTGGCTCCAGAGGTAGGTCCAAGCCAAGGTGGGCATCCCTTGGCTTGCAGCGGTGTGGCATCATGGTGTTGGGTGTAGAGCTACTCCAGGTATTGCAGGATGTGCCTGCTAAGCCTGGGAGAGCTTTTAGGACCCACAACTGTCCCTTTAACTTTTGTTTTTATAGGAGAGATCTGGATATTCCCCCTGCTATCTTCTTCACCATGGCTGGCTGTCACAGCTGTTCTATGCCAGCTTGCTTGTCATTAGGGGGTGCATCTCCGGACTCTGGTCGTGTATCTGTTGACTCCTCCTGCTATCAGCATTACATGTTTAGTAGGGTTTGGGTGCCTTAACTCTGAAGATCACTCACTTCAGCCAAGGTAGGGGTGCAAATGTCTCTTGGGAGTGCAAAGGGGGAGTCCAAAGCCTTAGGGCTGCAAATGCTAGCAGTTGTGCCATGTCTTGGGTGCAATGCAACCTGCAGGGCCAAGCAGGAGCACGAGCAGCCCCATCCAGCTTCTGCTGAAAACAACACCCCCCACCACCACCCCCCGGAAGATTTAGCTTCAAGAAATCAGGACTTTCCTTTCCAAAGCTCACTTGTGGGTGGAGTGCCCGAGGTCCCACCCTCAGTGAGCAGTTCACCCATGTAGACCCACAACGCTTTTGAGATATCCCAGAGAGACAACACTGTCTGCAAGGAGACCTCAACCTGCCTGCAGCAGGTGGGGGAAGCCAGGCAGGGTATTTTGGGGCACCTCTATAGCAGCAGACACTGGGCAACACTGCCTGAACTCCTCCAGAGGTAAGGAGTGCAACCTTTGTTGCCAGTGCTTGTCCCTGAACCTTGCAGCAGGGTAGCCAAAGTGGAGCAGAGGTTTGCATCTCCAGTGGAGAAGGGGGAAGCAAGATCCAGCAGAAGGAGGTGAGACGTGTTCCCCTGTGAAATGACCCAGCCCCGGGGTGTACATTGCCCAGCTCTGGGGGTTTCACAGACTGGGAGATTAAAGCCAAAAGTGATGGTACCCTGAAGAAGGAAGATACTAAGTATGGAAACCATGGGGGATCTTGCTTTTCCTTCTCTGCTGGGTCCCTGAGCAAAAGTGAAGCCTGAAGTGCCTGGCTCTGAGGATGAGGAGGTCCTGGCATTTTCTAAAGAGCAGTCCTGGGGAGCAATAGGAGACAGAGTAGTGTAGAGAGAAGACTTCCTTGCTGCCTGGCCTCTCACACCAAATCCCCTGTGGGATGGAGAAAGGTTAGGCACTGGGATTGGTGAGACCCTCCGTTCATGGCACTGCCTGGCCCATCCCCTTTGCAATGCTCCATAAAGCCCTACTGAGGGCCAGGGATGGGCCTGACCCTGGCATGACACTAATACCTTGCAGGGATTGAGAAAGGAGGGCAGGTTTCCAGGATGTGAAGCCCTGGCCAGGTAATCAGTGTGTACTCCCTCCAGAGGGTGAATCCAGCACCCACCCCTGACATGGGCACCCAGGTGACCATATGTGACTCACCAGGCAAGTGCACACTTTGCACATCATCCTGCTCAGCAGTGGCTTTGATGTTGTCCAACCAGGGCAACCACCCCAGGGTTAACAGAACAAACAACATCAACCCTAAACATGTTCTGCAAACACCATTCCTCTCCTCAACCTCAGAGCCTCTCCTGAAAGTCACCTGAAAGGTAAAACCTCTTTCTTTATGCCTAGCATCTCAGCCAGGAGTTCCAGTGCTGGGCAGAGCTGAATTAACCCTTGTGCATCCAGTCTGTGGTCAAGATGCCTTGATATTTCCAGTACACCACTTAGTTTAAGCTAAAGTACAAAACCCGGAAGGAAAAAAAAAAAAAAAAAAAAAGATGTGCAAAGCATGCCATAGAACCTCACCTGCTTTCTATAAGGCTTTTGTGTGATGAGCCTCAAAGGGCTAGAACTGACATTCAGAGAGCAGAGCAGTTTCGTTACTGCTCCCTGCTTACAGTGGCTTCTTGACCCTCTTTGGGTTATATTTATTGCTGCTGGTTGTAACTTGGACACACATTGTGTAGTCTGCAGGATAAAAATAGCTGCAGTGCCTATTTCTGTCAGAGCAGAGCGCACCAAACCTTTGTTTACCAGTTCCCTTTGGTTTAAAAATAGCAGGAGGCTGAGCACTCGAAAGCAGAGGGAAGCTGTGTGACATTAAATCCACCCAGCTAATTTTAGATCGCTCTCTGCGTAGCACTGCCAGCGGGTGTGTGTGTGTGTGTGTGTGTGTGTGCAGATGTGTGGGTCCGCAAAGGTATCCCTGTGGAAAAAGAAGGGGATGATCCAGTGTGTGCTGTCGCTAAACCTGTCACCTTTGGCAGCCTCTGCCTGCACCAAGTGAGTGTTCCAAAGCTGCCGTTTGGCTTTAGGGGTAGTTCAAAACCCAGCATTGTCCCCATCCCCTTGATGGGGGGGTGGGAGTGTGTGTCGCAGGGTGCAGGGGTCCTTGTTTTGTCAGATGGGGCGGTTATAACGTGGGCTTTGGGACAGCAGTAGGAAGGGAGTGTTCCTCTCTTCTTTTAATCCCCAGCTCCTGGAGTCTTTAGATTTTGGAGGACTATCAGTTTGCTTGATTTGTGTAATAAATATTTGAAGAAAATTCACAGCCTTGCTGTCTGTGGGAAAAGCTTGGAAATATGACTCTGAAGGTTTAGAAATCAGATCCAAATGAAGGGATCAAATACACATCTCAGTATGTTTTTATCCTATGTTCCCATGAAATCAAACCCCATGTAATCATGACCGCCTGGCCTCTCCCTCAAGGTCTGGCTCGCAGCAGGGATGGCATCGCAAGGAATAACTTTGTTCAGCAGTGACAGAGAGCCACTGGGACTTGGAAGAAATGGTTTCTGGTGGATGAATATGCAAGACAACACACTGCTGCCTCAGTTTCCCAACCTGCAGAATAGACTGTTTCCTTCCCCAAAGGGTCACACTGAAGCTTTGAATGCTCTGTAGGTGCCCTCACACGGGGCAAGTGTTTCCAGCTCTGCACTTCGTGTCCTGATCTCTACCATTTCATGCTTCACAGTCTTCGGAGGTGCTAAGGTTGTCATAGTACCTTGGTGAAGGGCTGTAGAAATATGAACAGAGAGAAAGTGCTGAGACTGAGCAGCAATTAAATCAGTTTTGTTAGGAAAGTGATTTATATCACGTAATATCTAATGCCGCTCACATGCATTTGCTATTATAAAACTGCCCAGGGCTCCTACCCAAGCCCCAGCAGGCCAGGACACCCCAGCAGATGCCGAGAGCTGCATCGGACTGTGAGGCTGGTCTGACTGTGCCTGCCCCATCAGGCGGTACTGGCCAGCTCTGCAGCACCCGTCAGCTGCTTCTCCTTCACTCAGGTCAGTGGCGACCACTCGTTAAAGGCAGGCAGCTATTTTCAGTGTTTGCCACTGAGATACATGAAATATATTGAAATTAAAACCAGGTGTTCAGCTAAGGTAAACCAGTACCGTCTGGCTTGCTTCAGTGGGGAGAGGTTCATTTGCACCACTGAAAAATCCGACCCGTTTCCTGTAAAAATTTATATTTTAGGGGAGCTCTGATGCACTGGCTGTATTTATTTATTTATTTATTTATTTATAGCATGGCTGTAGTTACTTGAATCCGGGATAATATCATGTCAGAAATAACTCTGCATGTTTCCAGTGATGTTTCAATGAAACAAATAAACTTTTAAAGCTGTTTCAATGAAACTTTTCAATTTGACGTGATGTTGATGTCACATCCATTTCCTCTGTGAAACTCTTTGAACTTAAAAAATTGCCTGTTGAAAAAAAAAATCTTAGGCTGTTGCTCACCCATGGTATAGCAATCCTGGGTGAAACCAAGGAGTTCTTTAACATGGCTTTTATTTTCTTTTCTCATGCCAGTTTCTCCCCGTTGGTGTGTGTGTCTGTGTGGTTTTAGTTGGTTGCTTTTCCCTTTTTTTTTTTTTTTTTTTTCCTGGTCTCCAGCCACCCAGCTGAAGCTCAACAATCTGAGATGCAAAGATCTGGAAACTGCAATATCTGAATTTGGTTTGAATCCTTGTATTTTCCAAGTCGAGCAATGTTTTTGTTTACTGAAAGACAAAACACCTCAGTAACAGCAACACAACCATTTGGGAGAAGCTACTTGCTGTTTTGTAGCACAAACAGTGCTCCCTGAGCACCAGCTGCATCCCTCTTTGCTACCCAGAGTACACCATCACCCCACAGGAAACAGGAGGCAATTCAAGTAAACTCCATCTTAGCAAGCAAATTGAAGATGCTCCTTGGATTTCCAAACCTGGCAGGATGGAGGGGAAAAAAAACCCCAACAAACCTGCCTGGCTTTTGGCTAAATACGGCTTTTGCAGGGCAGCATCAGGCGGTTGGCCGTAATTCATCCCCGAGTGCTATCCATCACATCCGCTGGCTGTTATTAACGAGGATGTGTGCGTGCAGTGGCAGCGCGGACAAGCTGGAAGGGGCTCCCCTCTCCTCAGCGCCAGGCTGCGGAGCGGCCGTCTGTCTTGCAGCTGCCATCCCCTCCGTGCCGCTCTGCTGCCAGGGCCCCCCACCCCGCTGCCTGCCTCCCACTCCCCGCGGCACATCTGCTCCGCTGCTTGCGCCGGCACTTCTGACATGCTCCCATCACGGATTTTAAAGAATCCTTACACTTTGAACTGCCTGTTAAAGGACTGGAGGTTTTCAAAGGATGGAGGGGCCATTCTGGTAGGCCAGGTGGGACCTGGGCAGCAATTGAGGGAAAGGATGTGTAGGGAAAGGACATGTGGAGTTTGGGACAGGTCAGAGGCATCCTGCTTGGTGAGGCTGAAGGACCTTGAGAGCACACTAGGAGCAAAAGAAAATCTTGTAGCACCATATGTCAGCAACATTGCACAAGCTCTTGCAAACCACAAGGCAAAGCTGAGGTAAATGTCTCTTCAAGGGCAGATCTGTACCTCCCGGTGCAGCCCATGTCTGGAAAGCAGCATCTCCTTTGCTCTCACTGCAGTGATGGCAGAGGGGATTTGGCTGGGGATAGCGCCTGCAGGTGAAGCATGATTTTTTTGGCATCGTTGTAGCTGGTGGAACAAGTTTCTGTACCTTCTCTTTTGGGTGCCTTTCTTATTTGATGCCAGGAGCAGGCACCCAAAAGAGTGCTTTGGGGTGCTGCTTGCGGGCTGGTGGGGTCTCACCTACACTGCTTCCACATAGGAAAGAAGAGGGGGTCAAAGGAGCATCAGTAAACACCCAGGTGATCAAGGAGTGGTGCTGAGCTGCCACTGTCTATGCTGCACCTGCTGAGATAATTTCCCAAACAAAGCCAGTAGGTGAGACTGTGAAAAGCAAGGCAGGGACCTGGAACTTCTCCGGTCCTCCTTGCAGGGAAGAAGCCCAGTGACACTGGGCTAAGTGAGGAATAAAAGGGGCTTTTCCCTCCCAAAAGAAATGTAATGTAATAAAATTAAAGGCTAAAGAGAAATATTACAGGTAGAACCCAAAGTAAATGTCTTCAGAAAGGGTCTAAAGAGATGGGTACTCTCTTCCTATCCACTCCAATAAGATAAGAAGGTTGCAGCTTGTGATGGGCCAAGAGACACTTGGGGAGTTAATGCAGATTTTGAAACACAAGACAGGAGTCTTGCAAATTCAGATCCATCCACACTAGTCCCATATTGTGGCAGAGCAATTTACTGGTGGCTGCATCTTCAGCAAAACCTACTTATTAATGAAACCATTTGGTTCATGGACAAAATATCAATGAAGAAGGGGAAACGGAAAGTTTTTCTGCCCCCCACGCAGACACCATAAAATTAAACCTCTTTGACTGCATGCCTGAATGGAAACCAGCAGTAACTAAAGGGACGCACTAGATGGACCATCCATATCCCTCCCAACCCTTATTTACTGTCATTCTGAAAAATGCACCGGGCAGAAGCTCCTGCTGTGGTGAAAAACACAGCCCCATTGTCCTCATCCCTTGAGCCTTCCCCACCGCTGAGTCAGTGCTGCGAGCGCCAGCTCGGTGGTCTGTCCTGGGGGAGGTGAGGGCAGAACATGCATACCAGCTTCTGTGGAGGGGCTGCTGGGGCTCCACCACTGGCAGCACACGCAGTGAGCCTGGGCACAGCCACACAGCTCGGTGCTGAGCCGTGCAGTATCTCCTTGCTGCCACCGCAGCAATGATGAGCCCTGGAGGGGCGTTCTAAGGGCTCTGCGATGCTCGTGGGGCACGTCAAGCATGCATGTGGGTGGGATTCATCCTGCCCAGCTCAAGCTGCCCACCACACCGGCTTCAAGGCTTCCTCATTCACATGTCGACAGGTTTGTGTCCTAAAAGGTCTTCCTGCTTTGTAAACACAGCCATTTACCTGCAGGGAATTTGAGTTTTCCTGAGGCTTTCCAAGCGATTGTCTTGAGTGTTGCCAAGAGGTGAAAGAGACCCAAATGAAAAAAGCTTTCCCTTTTTATCCTATTAAATGATTAGATACCCTGCCAGATTAGCCTGTGACATATGAACTTGCAAACAAATGCATTTGTGAAGCAGCTACACACAAGAAACGGCCGTGGGTGTTGCGGATCTGACCACCGCAGCTCAGGTATAGGCAAACCAGAGGGGAAAGATGGTTGCAATCTGTAGGAGTTGATGGATATTGAACTGAATTTGGGGAGCTGATGGATGAGTGCCAATTTTCATTCTGAGGAAATAATAGAAGTTTAATCTGAACTAGCATGCACGCTCATACTTTGGCAGAACGCTATCTGTAAATGCCCAGCATCTGTAAATCTACTGCTTTTGATGTCAAAGGGTTTTCATGTGTTTTGCAAAGTAAAATATTGACTAAATTATGACCTATTGGAACCTTCTCTGATGACTGCTGGAGCTCTGGCAGGCGATAAAAAGGGCTGCTGAGCTTTTTTGCTCAAGTTGGATTCCAGCAGATATAAAAGAAGTGATTGAATTAATCGGCTATAGAACGAGGTTCAGAGGTTGTTTAGAGGGAATTGTGAGATGGGCTGCTGCGTTAGCGCTTTTTTTAAAATGCAGCCAATGCAGATAAATCTGTAGTTTTCCAAAAGTGTTTAGATGTTTCCCACACTGGGTTGATAGCACACTTTGCAGAGGTTCTGACCTTTAACCTCATGCATGTGATCCAAGGGTTTCATACAACTTAACTCATTCAGCCAGCTTTTCCTTGGTTTTCCAGTTCTGTTTCTGTCCTTCACAGCTATTTGGTGTCACATCTGAAGGTCTCTTAGAAGAGAGACCTGATCAAACCTCAGTAAATGCTGCTTCATCTTGGCTGAAGGACCTGAGAGAGAAAATTGTCCACAATACATTGACTCATCCCTGCTGCAAAGTGGATTGTGGGGGTGTCCCTGGTCCAAGCAGCAGCAACTTGGGTAGGGTGCAAACGGTTATGGGTTGAAAGGCACTGGAAATTACTGAATTTTCCCAACTGACTCGGGAAGAAGAGCCCTGAAGGGCTAACTCTCCTCCCTGCTGGATGATGACGTTTTCTTTAAAGGACAGATGACCCTTGGGTTGGGGGAGCTGGTGTTGCCTGCCCTGATTCAGATGTCTCTGGTAGGATGGTGGGAATTTTCTGAAATGTATTTTTTCATTAGGAAATGGCCATTTTCTAAGCCAAAGCTTTGGCTCGCAAGTCCGGCTGACTTGGGGAGCAGAGTAGGAATTACAGCTGGAGGAAAGCAAACGTCCCTTCCCCTTCCTGGGACGCAGTAACTGGGTCAGTGCTGAAGGCAGTCTCCTCTCCAGCTATGGATGCTGGGGTCAAACCTTGTCCCTGTCTTGCTCAGAGCAGCGACTGGAATGTCAGCCTCCACTCACCTCAGGAGACTTTCCTTAGCATGTAATTGTCTGGGTGATTCTGGGGTTTGCCAAAAAATTTAAAAGCCCACGGGTTCCTTCTGATGCCACATGAGAAAGTCTTTCACATCTCTAAATCTTTCTCAGAGAAGGGAAAAACATGTTAAACATCTGGGGCAGGATTCCTTTATTATTATTATTTCAAGCCAAGATAATGCATGGCATTACATTTAATGCTGATTGACCAGAGAAGAAAATCTGTTGCTCAGAGTGTAATGCAAAAAAATTCTAACAATGCATGAGAAATCCTGTAATAACAGACCTACTTGAGAATTTGAGTGGCATGAAATGTGAAGTGTACTGTTACTTTAATTGTATTTTTATGCAGACGTACTCAATTCCTATTAGTGGCAGAGTTGTGTTTGCATTTGGCCGGAGGCAAAGAATTACTAGTGGACAGTTTAATCAGGATGAAAGAAGGAAAATAAAATTAATGTAGCATGCGCTAGGCTCAGACATTTGTGTTGGAAGAATTTTCACATCTTTATTGTGTGAAGGTTGGCCCTGTTTATTTTAAAAACCTGAAAATGAGGGTTGAATGATTTCAGACTGGAGTTACGGTTGCCAGTCATTCAGTTCAAGGGTTGAGGTTAGTAAATGAATAATTCTAGTTTGCCTAAAAGTCTTTGTTGGCAGTCAGTGGTTAAAAATCAAGAGCTAGAGATGCTGCTGTTTTACTCCTGTGTAAATCCACCCATCCGTTATTTATATAATTACTGCTTTGAAGCCAAATGCAGATGGGGATCCTGCTGGGCTGGAGAGCCCATAAATACCTTTAGGTATTTTGTAAATGCCCTGAAACATTTCATACCTGCATGGGACAGAACAGAAAGTGGAATCAACTTGCCCATGTCCTGCCAGTGGGTGGCCAGTGCCTGATCTGGGAGTGGAGCTCCAGTGCAGGGCTGACTGGACCAGATGTTTGCAGCTGTATGGTTGCAGCTGGGGTCACCGAGATGAGCTGTGCTACCTGGGGAAGGTGATTCCTCCTGTCCTCTGACAGACACCTGAGGTGGATGTGTCAGACAAGTTGCCCCATAGTGGTGTCTACTCTGTGAAGAGAGATTACAAATACTATAGAAGACAGGTGGAGCTGAAGGCTGAAACCTACCTTCCAGGTGTTTGAAGTGAGTAGAGCTGAATCCCACCGTGTCTCCTGACACCCTGGGCAACGGCTGCATTGTCAGACCAGCTCTGCTGTGCTACTCACCCACCCAGAGCCCCCAGTCAATACCAGCCACGGTGGCATTGACAACAGTGTCAGTGCAGCACTGTCTGCAAACACTAAATTGCCTGAAAAAATTATAGCTGGAATAAAGGGAAAACTGTAGAAACTTATTCTGGCAAGTGGTAGAATTTGTGTTTATATTTCTATCAGCTCTGGCTTCCCTACAAGAATTCTGCCCTGACGTGATCAATCTGAGAGGAGGAATTTTCTTTGCTCGGCCTCCATTTATTTTCTCATTTAATGCTGAGTCTGTTTAGACAGGAAGGACTTGCTTCCAGACTGCGCAGTCAATGAACGATTCATCTTGTCCAAGAGCAAATTAAGCAGAGTGAATAATTAAATGGAAGCACTCGACCAATATTTCTCAGAGCTCTCTTAAACAATTCCCTACAGTCTCCTTGCATCCTCCCCCATCCTCACCCTCAGATGGCTTCAACCCATCTATTCAGCAGCACTGTGTCCGGCGTCAAGCCCAGCCCGTGCCAACGCTGGCCAAAGGTTATTGCCATCTGGGTGGCCAGTTTGAAAGGCTTGGTGGTCTAGCTCCTGTTCCTACGGGAAAATCTTCTAGACCACAAACCTCCCACTCCATTCAGCCGGTATTAATAAGACCTCCTTGCTGAGAATGGGATGGGGATTGATCGGGCAGAGTGAATAAGCTTGGCAGAGGAGATAGGTCTTCTGGGAGAGAGGCAGGCAAGCACTCTGGAAGCCTTTCATGCTGCTTCCTCCCAGCATCGCTGCCCCTCAGTGGGACGCGGGGCTCCCCCCGCCAGCACTGTCGGTCTGGCATGCGTCCCCGCCTGAGCAGGGGAGGTTAAAGGGAAATGTTAAAAGTGGATTTCAAGCCAACTGATTGCATTGGGAGGCTTCAGATGAGGATGCTCATGCCTTTTTCAGGTGCATGTGGGGATGAATGTGGTGTGTTGGGCAGGCTGGGAGGCATGGATGGTATTGGTGGTACATCATAAGCACTGTACACTGAAGGCAGGCTGAGCATGAATGGAAATCTGAGCCATCCCAGTCACATTTCTTTGTGGGCTTCACAGGCTAAACAAGCAGCAGAGGTTTCTGCAAACACAAACAGCCACCTCCCTCCTCACCGTTTCCTTCAAACCACCTGCCTTGGCAAGGCAGGGCCCTGAGAAGGCAGATCACGGTGAGTTAATTCAAAAGTCCTTAGTAATGGGACTCCCAGCTTCAGTTATGCTGGAGGCAGCAAAAGTCAAAGACCCGACAGGGGACTGAGATGCAAATAGCTGAGACCACCTGGCTCCTGAGACCACCACCATGGAGGACTAGGGTAGGACATGGTGAGATAGTTGCTGGGTGATCCTGAAGGTGTCTTGAGAGGTGAAGGGGACGCTGACAGTGATTGTTGATTTAGTCGATTTTGGAAAGTGATAACAGCAGGTAAAAGATGAAAGAGATGGGGACTTCTTCACTAATAAGCCAATACATGCTGCACTTCTGTGCTAAACTGTTGCTAGAACTGGTTGGGAATTTTTCAGACAAATGTATTTTCAGCAGAAATGTTTTCAGTTGATGTGTCAAACACCCCACCCCCCCCATCCCCACCCCCCCACCCCCCTTTTCATGGAATTTAGAATCATAGAATCATTTAGGTTGCAAAAGACCTTTAAGATCATTGTGTCCAAGTGTAAATTTATTCAGCCTTGGAAATTATTTTAGGGAAAGGCGGGAGTATCTTCAGGTCTACATACCCTTGGCCAGTTATCGTCTTCCAAAAGGCCAGTGCCAAGGGATGTGGAAATCCCAGGATCAAGTCTCGGTTTCAAACAGACACTTGAATACAAAATGGAGCACCTCTGGTAGAGAGTTTAAGAAGCAGAACCACTTCAGGAGAGTTCCAAAAGGCCCCCTGGTCCATTGGCCATCTGGCCTGGACACCCCAGCAATGGGGACCTGAGCCCCAGGCTCCCAGGGCACGGCAGAAGCACTGCCACCATGCTAGGGCTTGGCCAAGAGGATCATTTCACTTCCATTTACAAAAAGGAAGCTCTGGGCTTTGTCTCACTGAGGAATGGGCAACCTTTGGAAATCACAAAAAGTTTTAATGGGACTCAGAAACCTTTTCCCGCCAAGCTCTGATTTCCACCGCATTATAATAAGCACATCTGAGAGAGGAGAAGGCGGGGGGTAAATCTCGATTTTCCCATAACGCTGTTGCTGTCAGACAGGCAATTTTTCACCACCACGGATGCCACTATGACAGAATTCCTGAGCTGAAAGAGGCCCAGCAGAGTGAACTATATCCCAGTTGGGAAGATAAGGAACTGCAGGACATTACCTAGAGAGATATAAATTGTAGTAATCTATTTGTTCTCTTGCCCATGGGGTCCTTGTAGTAAACAGGGAGTGCTGGGAAGCGGGTAAATTCTGACACATCATTTCTCATTGTTCCCAAGGGATGGTGAGCAATCCTAGTGCTGGCAAGCCAGACAGGCAGTAAATGTTTCCTAGAATACAAACAGTGGGAGCCAGTACATAAAGGCTGCAAAATCACTGTCAAAATGTAATCAGCTGAAAAAATAAAGCAAAAGCAGAGACCAAGCCATGGCTGTGCAGCCACAGATGTAATGCCCTAAAGATGGGAGAGCGAAGGGTATAATGAGCACCCATGGGAAAGGGAAACTTGCCCCTCCAAGGAGGTGAGCAACTTCTGTAATAGGAGCATACGATGTGGCATGCAGGGACAGAGAGGAGAGCTTTCCAGAGGTCTACCATGCAGCTTTGTGTCTGGTGCAACTCAGAGGTGTCCTCTCCTAATGACTCAGTTTATCAAGTCTGATGATGCTCTGGGCCATCTCTTTGCACCTTTTTTTCTAAGAACTCCTGCTTGCAGGTGAAGGTTAATCTTCACAAAGCACCATTAAGACCCGGGGATGTTAGACCTGGAACAGAGCCAAACTCCAGCCTTGCTTCCAAGTTGTTGGAGTCATGTATTTCCAAGTGCTGACAGCTTTTTGTGGAAAAGCATGGGAAGCTGGCAGCCCCAGAGCCGGCCCCGGGGTTCACTGAGCAGGCACACCATGGTCCCAGGCCTGGCTGAGATAACCACTGACATGCAGACATCACATTTCAGGGTCAAGCAGCAACCCAAGTCAGCTTCCTAATGTGCATGGAGAGCTATGCACCACCTAGATATCGTGCTAAGTGGAACAGTCAGAGGGCTCAGATCAAGATGGTCTAGTTCCTTCTGGACTTTTCACCACTTGTCTCAGCTGGGAAGTAGTCATTGACCTTGAACAAATTGTGGAGATAGCAGGATGCCAGCAAAGACACTGACAGCCCTGGACAGCATCCTCCAAATGGGCTAAAAAGCCAGCAGAGGACAGAGGCCACCAGCCTGTGGGGTTCAAGCTGGTAAATGAATCCAGACAATATGGAGAGATAAAAGTGAGAAGAAAGAGACCACCTGGAGATGTGAGCTTATACCCTCTCAGCCCAGGCCCATGCTGCTCAGCTGTTTTTCTGCCCTTCTTCTGGTCTCCATGGCCCATCACCCCATTGCTCTGCTTCCCTGCCTGGAGCATAGCTCTGAACAGGCATCTGCCAAGTGCAGCTTGCATTTTGATTGACTTTTGACTGAGCTTGAGAAGGGAAAACTTGTTCTCCAGCCCTCTGCTTGACTTTCTGCTTCCCCGTGGCAGTCAGACGCGTCACGTTGTTCTGTGACCTTCTGGGGGACGAGCCAGGAAATACCTTCCTGGCTAAATAACGAATCTAAAAATCAATTTGTGGAGAGGTTGGAAAGCAATGAACATACAAATTAACCAGTGGATGAGTAATACATTTACATCTCGTGGATCCAGTTAACTACAGAGCAGGCAAAATTTATGACCTACTGAACTCTAAGTATGAGGCTTAAAGAAATTACTGCGAGGAGAATTATTGGGCTAGATACTAGACACCATTCCAACCTTCATTAAGGTTTTCATGTGCTCTTTAAAGTTTCTCCCCAGCAGTACCTATTTCCAAGGCTGGGAAAAAATCAACCACTGAGATCACTTGAAAAACACTTTGCCTCCTCCCTCTCATTTCCCCAACTCGTGTTTTTATTTTCCACATAAACCTGATGGTCAGACAAATTACTTTACAAGTGAGATTCTGATAATAGGAATCATGCTGTAAGCCAAATGCTGATGATCTGCAGATATAGTGTTTAGGGAAAAAAGCTTTTGTGGGTGTGTGTGCATGCATTTAGAGAGATGGTTTTACTTTTTGGGTGCGTTTATGACATTTTATGACACTTGCTCTATAGCTGTACAGACACACAGCCCAGGCAGACCCCTAAATTGGTTCATCATGGTTATTGAGCTCTTCCGAGTGGTTCTGTCAATGGTGGAGAATTGCATGAAGCCGTCAGGCCTCCAAGGTGTGGGCGTGTTTGAGACTTCACAGACTGTTGACAAATCACTGTGAATAATTTTTACCATCCTGTCACTTGAGAATAGACACCTGTGGACACCAGCTCTGTGGGTCATGTAGTCTTACTGGCCTCCAGGCTACAGGGAAATGGCCAAGCCCAAACAAGGGTTGGACACCTGGACTCTCCACTCCTCTTTCTCCTGGAGTTGCTCTCTACCAGACAACGAGGGACCAGATCCCTTTCTTAATGCCTTTGTGGACAGTCCTAGTCTTTAAGGTTCCCCCGGGAGAGGAGGAGATGAGAGAGGACACTCCTCTGTTTGTTTTCATCTGTGGCATATTAGCTGCTTTCCTGATGACGGCTGCTCTTGTGCCAGGAGGTGCAAAGTGGGTGAGGAAGCAGGTTGAGGCAGGCCCAGGTCTGCTGGTTGTCCACACACCTGCATCTGAGCCTGAAGGCACTTTCAGAGCCCCAGGTGAAACTGAGCCAGGGATAACTGTGGGTGAGATGTGCTTGAACACACATGGTCCGATTGTGACCCAACCCTTGTGAAGTAGTGTCACACCATCAGCACACCCAGGCTCTCCCTCTCCGGAGAGCTCTGGAGATGAAGCTGCTGTCATAGCTTGAGCCCAGGGGTTTCAGATATGTCTTGCTTGTTTTGTAAATGTGCTCAGACCTGTGCTTGCCTGTCAGGGTAAAGGGCGTTTTTCTCTTCCAAGTGCCATAATTTCCCTTCTGCTCTCCTGTGTGGAGTGGTGTCCTCCACAACAGTGGTTTCCTCCATAGTGGTGGTGTCTAGAGTGCAGGGTAAGGGCAGTTGTGGTCCCCTGATCACCCAGATGGGAGAACACATTGCACCTCACTGTTGTGGCCTGGAGAAGGGGACATGCCACCTCCAGTCTCCTCCCAGCACGTAACTGGGGCGCGGACAGGGTGCACAGCTGGACCAGGGTGCTGGAGAGCAAACCCAGGCTGCACGGTACTGCCTCTGATTGCTTTTCATTTGTCCACAGCGGCAGGGAAAATCATCAAAGGGAAAAGAAAAAGGGGTTTAAAACCCAAGCCAAATAAAAATAGGTCCCAAGTTGCAAAATTTGTATCTGAACTTCCTGGAAGCGTTGAGACTTGGGGTGGAGTTTCATTATGCTGCTCCAGTGAAAATGCCATATGTAAATCTCCGACATGAAAGATCACGTTCCCTTGTGATCCAAATAGACAGGGACATATTACTGGTGATGTTCCAAGCAGCTGCACCAGGGTAAAGATGCTTACTAAAGACAGGATTGCTGGATATACATATCCTTGCCTGACTAACAGATTCAGCTCTTCCCAGTGGAGGGATGTTAGAATGCTAATTTGGAAGAAACACAAGGAAAAGAACCGCCGGTTCCAACACTGGCCAAAACAAGGTAGTGTTGCGTGCTGGATGCAATATATGATAACACATAAGAATGAGCAATTCTTTGGAAATCCCCTTTCCACAGAATTTTAAAGGAACTGAAAGCGAGAGGGTGAAAGCCCGAGAGGTTTTTCCTCCTTCTGTGGAAGCTGTCGGTGCTGTGGTCTCAAAGCAGGGGCTAGTAGCAGGGTCCCCAGGCCCTGGGAGTGCACAGCAGTGTCTGGGTGCCTGAGAAGCCTTTCCATCCTTGCTTTGGTAAAGTGGAGACTGCTTCCTACCATGGCAGGATTTTGCATCTCTGCCAGCTCCCTGGGTTCAATGCACTTGTGGGCTTGGGAAGCTGAAGTCGGCGCTCATTAAGCAAGTATATAGTACAACTGTGTACATAGAGAAGTTAAATGTCCTTCTGGAAGAAACAATGATGTTCCACCCTGACAAAGCTACAAAGATGTGGCAGAGGTCTTTGGGGACAAGCTGCAAAGTCCTCTTGCAGATACACTTCAGTCGGAACACTGCTCCTCATCTAACTGACAGTGAGAGATAGCAGGAACCCATCTGCTCAGGTACAGCCCTCGCTAGGGCAGCTGGCACAGATTTCCCAGCACAGAAAACCACCTGAGCTTTGTTTCTGGTGTGTTGCAAAGAGGAGGATGTGACATCCATCATTTTCATAAACAGAATTGCCACATGGAGTGTATTTGTGTGGCCAGATCCTATACACAGGATTATAGCCAGCCAAGGAATTTCTTCCCTGTTGTGTCTCCGGGCGTTTAGACTGGGAGGTCTTTGCAGAAAAAATGATCTTTCCATTTGTTTTCCATCTGTGCTGTGCCCAGCACTGTGGCACCAGGACCGTAGGCAACAGCCCCACGTGGTTCCTGGTGCTGTGAACAGTGAGAAGAGTCACTGCAGCTGGTACCTAACTTCCCAAAGGCAGAGCTCTCCCTGCCCACCCTGCTCTGCCAAGGTGACACTGTCAGCTCCCCTACAGCGCTTTGTATTTTAGTATCTACTTCTTTTAAAGGTCTCAGAATAAGGCAATTTCCCCTGTTTTTCCTTTTCCCCGTGTTTTGAATTTAGCCTTTGCAGCAATCTCGTGCTCCAAACAGTAAGCTGCAATGTTATGGTGACACAGGAGAGACTCTCAAGGACACATCAAGCTCTTGCTTCCAAGTCAATAAAAGCCAGGACTGCACATGCCAGTGAAGTGTCCCAGTGAGAGGCTGGGGACAGCTGTCTTTTTCCAAATCAAGGTGTCCCTGGTCTTCCTGTTTGTTCTCCCATTGTGTGTTCCAGCTGCATAAGTTCCCTTGCACCCATGTCAAGCAAAGTGAAAAGCCCCCTTGAAGCTGATCAGAAGGTACTCGGGTCCCTTGTGCTGGCCCAGATGTGGAAAAGACGGATCAAAGTCCAGGTGATAACACATTCAACAGCCTTGCTATTTTCTATCAGTTTTCTGTGTACATTTTCTATTCCCACAACGCAGAGTTGTAAACATTTTTTTGTAAATTAAAAGAGGGCGTATTTTTTTCCCCCCAAATAATGGGAAACAGAGTAAAACAAATACTCATTTTCCCATATGAAGCAGGGAAAAGGATTCTTTTGAGCCAACTCTACTGAGCAGCCTACATTAACTCCTCCACCGTGTGACCTAAAGCACTCCTCCGTTGTCCTTGAAGGAGGCTAAAGCTACAGCAAAGCTTACAGCCTGTAACAACCTCATTTATGCTTCAACCACTAAAGGAAAGTAAAACCCCTGGTTGCATCGGGTTTGCATATATCATGTGCTGGTCTAATCGCCAGGCTGTGGGTAGCTGAGCATTTTCTACCTGCTCAGCTCTGACCACTGCTATTCATGATGTTGTTCTTAACCTTGGCAAGAGTTCACACTTTGAGCCTGAGCTTTTAATGAGGGCTGCCAAGCTCCTGGGGGGCTCTCAGGTTTGCAGCATCTGCAGGGAGTGCAAAGAACTATCTCAGGGCACACCACAAGAATGCTGGGAAACAGATAGGGGAAGCTCGGTGTTGGTTTGTGCTGTTCCTGATAAAGCACACACAAGGTTGGGAGACAGAAGTGATATATATGTTTTTCTCACACCATCTGATACAGTTGGGAAAAACAGGCAAGTTTGTGAGCATGACTCTTTCAGTGATGTCTCCTTCTTCTACCAAACAGCTGAATGAGATTAAA
This sequence comes from Falco biarmicus, assembly GCF_023638135.1. Lineage (NCBI taxonomy): Eukaryota > Metazoa > Chordata > Aves > Falconiformes > Falconidae > Falco > Falco biarmicus. Next base: position 56,669,049 of record NC_079291.1, on the reverse strand, counting down.
TAACCCACCCACAATTTGTGTTTTGTAGTTTACAGCTCCAGTGAATAATGCATTTAAAGGATCCCCTCTCCCCTGCCCCCCCACTTAAGGATTCATCATTTATAGATTTTGGGAGCACTTGAGACCTATTAAATTTAATGAACCTGCTCTCGAGAAGGTTGTACAGACCCTCAGATAATAAGGGCAGAGGAGCAGACTCCTCTACACTTACATTTTCAATTAGGCTACACAACAGCCCTTGCATGCTGGCGATGAGGAATGGGAGCAGTTGCTCCATCACTCTCTTGCTAGATGGCACTTCTGGCACACAATCTGCCAGCATTTGTTGCCTATGAATTATGGTTTCTCTAGCATCTTAAATCCTTAAGCTTTTTGGAAGTTTTCTGGAGGCATATTTCCTTTCTACTAACAAAACACTGTATCAGGACTCTTGTCTTTTGATCAGAGTGCTGAGAGGGAGGGAAGGCAGCCCTGAGTCCTGGGTGGGAGCCAGGCCAGCAGGACCAGCCATGTGTGATGCCTTCTCAGTCTTGCAGGTCCCCACATAACATAGAAGGTTCTCTCAGGAGGTCCTGGGACATGGTGTGTGTGTGTGTGTGTGTGTATTTGAAAGGTCTTATTGCAGCAATGCTTTCCTGCACAACCCTAGTTTAGTGTCACTGTTCTGCTCTTTAGGGAAACGTCACCTTGGCTGGTGAAGAGCCTGCCTACAGTCCTGCCCTGAGCTGGAGGAGACAACACACAGGAGCCAGAGTGGTGGATGCCCAGAGAAGCTTGTAAACACTTTAAAGCCTATTTGTGCTTTTCTCTTAAGTTTATTTGCCTGCTATAAACATGATAACAAGACAGTAGCTTGGAAATTATTACTAACTTGTATTTTTGCAGAAGAAGCGCCTGAACCCTATGCTGGTGAGTGCTACACAAGTATGACTGTCAGCAGCCCTTGCAAAACTCCTGGTTTGAGCAGGCAAGGTGGCCACAGCACAGGGAAACAGAAAGGGCAAGCAGGGAGATGGAAGAGTGAGGATGGGAACTAATGGTCAGCCCTATTAAGGGCTAATTAGCGAGGACTCTGGAAATGGGTAGGCTTAAGTGATGAATTGTGATAGGTGTTGCTGTGGGGTGTGGGAAAGTGTTGTCAGGTTGGTTGTTGGGGTTGTGGCTCTCTCCTAGCAAGGGAGAGGTACCTGATGCCCTATGCTGTGAGCAGGTAAGGGGGGCAGGTAACGTTGGAGCAGAGAGGACAAGGGGGACAAAAAAGCCATGGTGCTCTTGTTTGTGCATGATCCTGTCCAGGGACTGTTACTAGAAAAGAGAGATGAATCTGTAGGCTTTTTAAAAAATCCTTTTATTCTTCTGCTGTGATTTGGTGTGCTGAGGCAGTGCTTTGTTAGAAGAGCTCATCAATACAGTAAGAACTGTGTTGTCAGGTGAATGTCTTCTCTCATTCCTCATGCGCTGGTGCAGTTTGCTTCCGTGCTGAGTCTTCTGCCACATCCCTCACTTTGGCTGCTTGTTTTCTAGAAGAGCCTGCTGGGCTTGCTGGAGAGCAGGCTCACCTGCAGTGGGTCCAGCTGTGCATGCCAAGGGCTTTGGCAGCTGCTGCATTTAGCTTGGCCACAAGAGCATCAAAACCACCTCTTTGCTCATGAGGGCTCACTTTCTATGACAAAGCTTTGTAGACAGCAAGGCAGCCATGAGGGCAGCTTGCCACAGGGCCCACAGGGGAAGAGTTGCAGTCTTAAGTCATGACTGTTGGAACAACAGTATAATTTTTCATGCTTTAAAAAACCCTACTATGTTCCCTGGTGGGGAATTTTCTGGTGTATGCCAAAATATAAGAACATGGACACAGGGGAGCTTTTCTGAGTGTTATATTTGGTGCTGGTAGCCCCAAGCATGCTGGGGAGAGATCCCTCAGCCCTGAGTTTCACAGGGTCACTGGTCTGGATGCTCCAGATCCAGACAATATTAGCATAAGTCCTCAATTTATCAGCTCAGTAAGACCTCCTGCCTTCCACCTTCTTCCCCATCTGAGACCATCTAGGTCCAAACCTCCAAGAAATGCTCATTCAGGCTACCCACTGGCCTCTTTTTACAGTGAGAAAGCAAGCTAATTGCTGACATATCTCCATTTCCACTTCCCCATTCATCCACAAAGTTCCTGGTGATGAATCATCTTGTCCAGCACCAGGCAAGTCTTTGCAACACCGAAGGGCCAGAGCATCTTCCTCGTGCCACCTGGCCAGAGGCACCACAAGGCTGGAGCTGTGCCCTGGAGTACATCCAGGTAGCATCTCTCAGAGGTGTAGCTCAGACATGAGCTGTGCCAGCTATGGAACACAAGGCTTTTGTTTAATTCTTGCAGAGGTGAGATGAGTTTGAGGTAAAAGCTTCCATTGCTGTGCTGTCTCCTTCCTCTTTGATAGCAGCACTGATGCTCTCCGGGTCCCTGTAGCAATGAGGACAAGTGATATTTGTTTAGGGAGCAACCTGATGTTCACTGCTGTGCAGACGGAGCTGCAGAGTCTCTTCTGCTGTCAGTGTTGTCTGGAGGAGCTGGGTCACCCAGCCCGGCCAGGCTTCCTGGGAAATTCCCAGGAAAGCTCCATGCCTGAGAGTCTCCAAGAAGCTGACACATGTTTGGCAGCCCTGGGGGAGGAAAACCTCATGCCCCCTGGATAGCCCTGGCTGGGAATCCCGCTGGTGACTCAGTGCTGTGGGATGGTGAGTGTTGTTCCAGTCTCCAGAGACTCCCTCCAGCAAAAGCCCATTGGTGACTGGCTCAGGAGAGAGCTGCTGCAGCAATGACTGTTAGGGTAGCAAAAGATCTGACAGCAGACCCTCCTCCAGGACCAGGCATCTCTCATTTCCCTCCACCAAGGCCACCATCACCTAGGCTGAAGGCTTCCTAAAGCTGCCACAGGCAGCAGGTTGGGTAACCTGGTGCTGTGACGGACCCAAGCAAGGAGCACAGGTCTGTGATGAGCTGCAGGCCAGGGCACTCTGAGCCTGCCCTGACAGCGAGGGAGGGAGCTGTGTATTTGGGGGGCTAAGGAGAAGGGAAGAGCCATCAGTCAGGAAGGCAATGGTCAGTAGGGAGCCATTCTTTGTCACCAAAAAAAGACCTAAAAAAACTTCAGCTCTTCTGCTCTGTACTGTTCAATTACCTCCACAGCTGTTGCAGACCCAGGTCTCATGGTGGCTTTCAACAGGCATGTCAGCTTGGAAGGGTGTTTCAGGCACATGCAGGGGTGCTGAGCTTTGCAGCAGGATTTGACCACATGTGTGCATGGGGTTCAAAGGTTTGGGAGGAAAACAGCTTCCAGGCCCTCATGCGTATTCCTTAGGTAGCAAGCACAACAGCTTGAGGGCATTACCACATGGTTTTACTTGGCTGGTACTAAAACACACCAGGGAAGGTTGTTGGTTTTTTTTTTGCCTGAGAACATGCATGGTTCTTATGCAGCTGGTGTGGTGACAGGAGAGCTGGGCTAGGAGGGGTGAGATGACATTGTTAAATGTCTCGTTATGCTGATTCCAGAGGAGTGCATCCCCCAATGCAGTCAGAGCACGGCTCATTCATCCTAACAAACACAGATGTCTGAAATACGGTGGCTGAGTCATGTCCTCCCAACTGTGAACTTTTTCTCCATTGAGTACAAAGTGAGCTGGGAGCGACTGGCTCGATGGTGGGAGCTGACATGTAAATACCTAGAACTGGGAGGTGGGTCTCCTCCAGACTAACCACAGTGTAGCGTGGAGGCAGCCAAGCTGATGTTTAACTGACCACCATGGGCATGGGCAGAGGTCTGATGCAGCAGCATGGTACTGTGTGGTCTCGGGAGAGCATGGCATGAAGGCAGATGTTTTGTGAGGAGCATTGTCCTGCTGCTAGGACCTGGATCAGCTAACTCAGCAGGGCATCTTTAGAGGCACTCTACTCCATTAGCATGACCTGGGAAACATTCATGTACCTCCAGGAGTTGTCTTCTGCTCCTGGCTATCTCTACTCATGACTGAGGCACAGCTACTGTCTGGGTGCTATAAACTCGGTAAAGTCCCAGCTCAAGTACAACATTGGTAGTTTAAATGTCAAGGGAGCATTTAAATGCTCGCGGCTTGGCAGCCTTTTAAAGCCACATCTCTATTGTCTCTCAAGCCAGTGACATTCATGGGCTGTGTAAGCGCTTCTCATCTGCTCCAGTGCAAAGGCATCCAGCCTTGTTCAAACAAAGCTAGCTTGGGCCAAGCCCCTGTCTTTGCATCAAAGAGGATGAAGGGGGTTCATGCTTCCTTGTAGCCTGGCTCCATGCTGACCTGCAGCTGAAGGAAGGTGATGAAGGGCCCTTGCCCATCAGATGCGGAGCCCACTGGGTGCAGAGGGTAGTAGCCTGTTGGGAGAGTTTGATGAGGATCATGTCTCAAGGATTCCTTAAAGGAGTCTGCAAGGAAAGCAGATGTTTGACCCTAGTACCCAAGGACCTGCAGGAGAAAAGTGGTGCCAGTCAATGAGTGCCGCATCCTCGAGGAAGCCAGGATGTCTGTGTCCAGTATGAGATTTTTTTTTTTCCTGGTCCATCACTCACCAGCTTAGCGGACCCAGATCCAATTCAGAGCACCTCACGCCCCTCTTTCTGTGCCCTGGAAGCTGGCAGAGCCCACACAGCGGCATTGTGATGCAGCATTCTGGATTGCCACTAGTGGCTCCTTGGGGAGAGGTTGTGACCAGCACCTGCTGGGTGCTGGGAGCTACAAATCTGGCAGCAGGTCTGATGTGGGACAGCTTCACCCTGTCTGCATGAGCCTTGAATTACGCTGGACAGCATGGCAGGGAGCAGGTCTGCCATCTCTGGGTTTCACCACAGCACCGGCCTTCCCTAGGGCTTGGCTTTATTTCCACCCATGCTACCAGCAAAAGAGCCCCTTCTTCCTCATGCTGCAGGTGACACAAGGCACATGCTGGGACCAGCAGCCGATCAGGATGTGCCCACTGCTCCTTTTGCCGCTCCTAAGAGATGCGGGTTGGTTTAAGGAAGATGAATACTCTGTCTCCTTCTCTTAACCAAATGCTCAAGCAGTTTCTGGATAGAGGTGAGGGTCTGTGGGTGACTCTGGCTCCTTCACCCAGAGCAGCTGTCACCAAACAGCCCGGTCTTGTGTCCATGTGTCTAGCTTGGAGTCTGTGGCCAAACTCTTCCATCACTTGCAGGAGCAGTGAGACCAAACCCAATGACCCCATGAGCCACCGTGACAAAGCGACGGCTGGCCCCGGCGTTCAGTCTCAGCCAGATGTCCTCACACATTATGTACGTGCCAGCGGCTGATTTTTTCAGATAAAGACAGCAGTGTTTCCAAAAAAAGCCTCTCTGGAAGGAGTCAGCTGCTTCCCGCCCCGGGGTTAGCCATCCCCAGCCTGCACCCCCTTCCCTGGGGAGGTGCCTGTTGGGGTTCCCCATCCTGCCCTGCCGCCTGCTGAGGAGCAGATCCCTTGTCCTTGTCTTGGTCTCAGTTGCTCCGAAGTAGATGCCTGTAGCAACAAAGCATCTCCCTGTGGATGGGCTGGCTTCGGGAGGGGGTGACTAATACATCACCTGCAACTGAAGCTGGGGACCTTTTGTAACTTCTGTGGCAGATAGGACTACAGATCATTCCAGATGAATGGAGCCCTAAGTAGTTACAATTCATATGAATTAATCAAGCTGTTCTCTGCTGTGTACATCATTTAAATCACTAAAGCACTCCTACTGGCATCACTTGGTAGCGGCCTATTTTCATGGCAGGGAGTCTGTTTATAGCGAGGCAGTGCTCCCCCCTCCTCCCTCCCGCCCCAGTGTGGGGTGGGGAGGGGGATGCTCAGTCAAGGTGCTGTCCCGACACCTGCTATGCTCTTCCTCCTGCTGCCCCACTGTGCTTACCGTGCAGAGCTGGGAACAAGCTCCTTGTGGGAAGCACACCATTAGCACTTTGTGCAGTAAAGCCCAGGGGACGCAGCTAAATAGAGATAGAGCTGCCTCCAAGGAAAAAGCTCAACAAAACCAACCCCCCCCTCCTATCAAGTTGTCATAGGATATGTTATGAAATGGGAGGTGGAAAGCATAAAGAGTGGAGTGTGTGTGTGGGGGTTACTTCTGAGTAGGTCTTGGGAGGAAGCAAACTGCAGGAGAGATTTTCCCTTTACCAACGACTTCCCCTGAAATGAAGAGAGCCACAGGGATGCTTGTGCACAGACAGGAGGTAGCTAAACAAGGCAAGGATGATCAGGACTTGTTCTTGTCCAAATCCCTCTTCAGCTGTTTCTTTTCCCCCAGGCTAAGTCAGCCCTGCTCCTAAGGGGGTTGCTGTCTCTGCACAGCCCTGGATCCTCCCCCAGACCACACCTTGACCATCTCTTCAAGCCCAGGTAAGCTGAAGGCCTGCCTGAGGCCGAGTCTGCAGATAAACTGTCCCACAAGGCTCAGGCTCTGGGTTTAGCCCCAACAAAGCAAAGAGTAGGAGGTCATGCCATGGTCCTCCCTTCCTGGGCAGGGTAAGCCCAGCTGCATTTCCACCCATTTGCCTTGGGCTGACTGAGGTAAAGATCATTCAGCCAGGGTAACCCAGGGGATGCTGTTAAAGACGTACACGTGATGTGGCCCAGGTCTTAGGTGTGGGGAGCAGTGCCCTTCAACAGAAGGTGTAACTAACAGTTAAAGATGTGACAACACTTTCATGCCTCCTAACTACACGTGCACAAAAGTACCTGCCTCCACTTGATCTGCCTGGCTTCTGGCCTCTAAGTCCTTGGGAAGAACGCTGCATTAACATGGGTGAATTGTTTCTTGTCCCCAGTATATTCCTGGTGTCTTTGTTTAGCTCTACCCTGTGCAGAATAAAATGCCTTTAGATGCCAATGTGGGAGGCATTTCATAATCCCCTGAGAAAGATCTTATCCTCCAACCTAATGATAGGATCAGAAGTGTTCCCAAGCATCAGCCCGTTGATCCTGCAGTGGCAGTTGCACAGGATGGGTCTATATGCAAAACCCAAGGTGTCCTTCAGGGTGACATGTGCTTTGCCACAAAAAGGCTTTAAATCTTTAATGGAAAAAGTGCACTTTGTTCCTCTCTACGAACACAGTAAAAGGCTTTAAATAATGGCTGTTCATGTGGCCCTGAAAAACGTTGCCATGTGGCTGAACTCTATAAATCTGGACATTTGCTGAATTGATTTTGCCAAGAAACATACTACGGCTGAAAAATGAGCTGGAGGGGTAAGACAGTGGTTGCTTGCAGATGCCATGCTGCTGCTGCTCTGTGGAGAGCTTTGTTCCTCTAAAAAAAAAACCCAACATATTAAAGCTCACTGTAGTAGTGGGAGGGTTTTGGGTGGCTTGAAGAACTGCTGGATAAAGCCAAGATGTTCTAACTGTGTAGGAACAGGGTGAGCTTTAACTCAGTCAGTGGGAGAGGAGAGAAGAAGAGTTGAATTAGATGCCATTACGCAGAACTGCAAATCCAGGTCGACAGCCGTGATGCATTCCCTCTCTGGTTATGAGAGCAGAGAGCAGCTGCTGTCTCTTGCTTCCAAAGCTGGTGAACATGGCGTGATTTTTTTTTTTTGTTTGTTTTATTCTGTTTTCCTGATATGCTGCTGTAATTAAAATGCTCTTGCTTTGGCAGTAGCATTCCCTTATGCAGTACTCGTTATACCCGTATAGATTTATTCATGAGTAAGCAAAACACCAAATTATGTTAGGGGTTTTTTTTTGGTTTTTTTTTTATGACGATATTTAAGCACAAAAAGAATCAAGCTGGTAACTAGAAGAGTTTAAATCCATGCCTGCACTTTTAGAGATACAACTTCCCAAGCTCATGAGTACTAAGAGCCTTCCAGTGCATTGGATCTCTTTGCAATCCAACACTGAGCAGCTTCCCCAGACACCTCGGGAGGCAACAGCGTGTCTGTGCCCCTGGACATCTACGTATGGGCAATTTCATTGAGCCCATCGCTGTCCATGTTTGATGACCTTAAAAGGTCCCAGACGTTGCTGACATTATTGACTAAGTCTGCATTGACTATGTTGTGAATCTTGCTTCCAGGTGGACATGTATGTGTGGGCACCCAAATGTGACTGTCTTAATCTGGAAGCTGAACTACTCAGTGTCCCACAACAGTGCTTGGGGGCAGATACTCTGTCCTGTTCTATTTCTGCCTGACTCTAAGATGATGCTGAGGACGTAACCCACGCACAGCTGCTGGAGGGGATTCCCTTGATGCTAGAGGCTCCAGAAGCACCTGGATCTTTAGCTTTCTTCACTGTTGCTTCTGACACAAGAGGATGGCTTTGGGCAAGAAACCAAAAGAACTTAGCAGTTTTGTTTATACTATTCAAATCTAATGTGCCTAGTAAAGTCTACTAGCATGGAACATCCCATTTTCATTTTACTGAACTCGGTCAGCATTCAAATTGAAGGGAGTAGCAAGCTGCCTGCTGGGAATGGGTCTTTCCAGGAATTGTTTGGGACAGTGCTTGTTGACACAAGCATAAACCAGCCAGGGATTGTGCTAAAGATCTAAAAGGGTAACTCATCCAGTTCCACTAGCAGGAAATATTTCCTGATACTGCTTAATTTGCTAGCACAGGTGAAGACAGAAATAGCAAGAACTCTGTATTTTCCTCCCCTCCTGCCTAGCTGGTACGAGAGCTACATCCTCCATGTAATATCTTTGGAGGAGCTATCTGTATTCTGGCTCACTTCTTCTGTGTATCTCACATGACGTAGAATATTCATCTTTCATTTTCTTATATCCTTGTTTCTGGGTGTACCTCCTGAATGCAAATTGTCTATGTCATCAGACAAAGTGAAATTGTCCTGAAAGACTTTGAGAAACCACCTTAGAAGAACCTGCCACCCAAAGCATGTAACCAGCACAGAGAAGATGTGTGGTCACAGCCAGGTATCTTCATTGCTAGCTCTTCCTTGTTCAGTGCTACCTGAAAACTCTGGCACAAGGGAAAGAAATATATTCAAGTTTTTAGCCAGTTTTCAGGCCACACCTGTTAGCCTTCTCTGAAACCTCCATCCCTGGCCATTGGAAAGGCACACTATGGAAACCAGGCAGTGATGGATGAGGAAACTGAGAGCAAAGGTGGTGCAGGATGGGCTGTTCCTCTGGAGTGAGCTTTTTCCACTAATGTGGAAAAAACCTTTCCATCCATCTTCCCATGTTTCAAGTGTTGAGGAGTTGAGGATTTGTTTCTAAGTCTCTGTGCCCAATGATAGATTCACAGCATGGGATCATTTTTTAAATGCTTTGTGGATGATTTTAGCAGCCAAAATGTGCCCGTTGTTCCAGTAAAAAAACCTTCTTCATTTCCAGCCAGAGCCTTTTATTTCTCTATAAATATTGACAGGAAGGGTGACTCAAAAGATAACTGTATCCAGGACTGTTCACTGCAGTATTACTTTGCTTTGGATCCCACTGTGGTCACTCCTTACCATCATGTTGTTGTTATGTTTGCAACAAAAAATGTGGTCAGCCAAGCGCGTTTCTTACACGTTATGGTATTATCTGTAAGCCAGGAGTTGATGCTACAGTAAAAGGTCCTCTGAGTTTTGCTTTATGTGAATATGTTGGGGTTTTGACCCCAGAAAACTACAAATAAACTTGAGAGGAAAGGACAATTTTGTTGTCAATGCTGGAGTGTGTTTCAGCTCCTCTCTTCTCCTTCCTGCACAGCATGTGGCAGATCCCAGTCGTGTCTCCAGTGGGCATTGAGCCACCAGCAAAGTGGAGCAGTTGCAACAGGAGATCCTGAAGGGCCACCTGTAGGACAAGCCATGTTGGAAGAGAGGACATGTTTATTCAGATACTTCCTTGAAACTCTGAGTTGCAATTAATGGACACTTTGCAAACAAAGAGGGTTATCAGACAGTTCCCATCCAGGTGCAGTGTGGAAGTGATAGCTGCAACACGAGCACTCCAGAAATGAGAAAAGTCATTTGTCTGTACAAGGACCATTTCTGCACAGTGCTGGCCAGTGGGATGAAGATAGCTTCAATCTACATGGCTGGCACCTTCCCCTGTGGCTTTGGAGGAAAATTTAAACAGGCTATTTTTCAACAGAGAAAAGGCTGTGCCCTCCTTTCCCCTCCCCCTCTTCCCACTGACATTTTTAGCTCTAAGTCTTCAGGCTGCGATAGATGACAGTTGCGTTTTGTGGCCAAACAGCTTCCCTCTTTCAAACCGGACAACTTTTGAAAACAAAGCACAACGGGAAAAAGTTGGTGAAACCAAATGCTATTTTCATGGGGGCTTTTCCAAGACTACCACTTCTCTCTTTGCTTCACCTTTGACAACAAGGCACAAATAATTTCAACTATAGCAAAGTTCCAAGCCATAGTTATGCAGACTAGTCTTCTCTCTTGCTCACCTTACTTATTTATTTAGAAAGGCAAAAGGACAGTGTGAGAGGCTGAAAAAAACATTTTTTCAAGTGGCCCTGTGCAAGATGTATTTGAATACCAAACATGACGATCTGTAGGTCTTGAACTGTTGAAATATTTAGTAGTCTTTTGTGACATTGATTCAAAATCTTTTTAAGGCGGGAAAAGATGGTTGTTACCAGTTCCCCCCCAACAACACAGAGCAGAGGCCTCTGATCCATAGCTGTTTAATGTCAACTTTTTAAAGTCTGTTGAACAGCTTTTTCTGTTAGAACATGCTCAGTCTTCATTTAAAGTCACTGGGTGATGGAGAATCCACTGTATATATAGATACATTGTTGCAATGGTTTGTTATCTTTGCCATCAGAAGATGCGTACATCATTTGTAGCCTGAATTGGATTAATCTTACCTAAATGTTGGTATTTACAGTGCAGATATCCACAGCTGAGTGGGTTGCCTGGGAGTCCTTTCACATTCAAAGGAGAGAAAAAGGCATTTGGTGGTGGGATCCATCTGCCCTATTTAATCTGTTTGCTTTAGGGTGAGAGACCCCCAGCCCAGAGCCCGTCAGCTGCCTCAGCTGGGTACCTATTGGCAATATAAGGGCCTGCAACTTAGACAAGTGCTGCTGGATGCATCCAGCTAACGTCTGGCTGCTGGTAGCCCTTTCTCTGCTGTTCACCTTCAGCAGTCTCGGCCCCCACACAGAAGGAACAGCCTAGACTCAAGTCACTTTTTACTGGCTTGGATAAATTGAAGGGATGGAGATTTCTGAGGCTTTTCCAGACTTCTTGTCACTGGAGCTTTTCCCTGTGCTCTTGCTTTCAGTATAGAAACAGCCTCTGTAAAGGCTCTGTAAGACGGGTCCTGCCACTGTGCAGGTAGGGCAGTGTTCACTGTCATACACGCTGCCTGATCTTTCCCCTTTTTACACACCCAGAGTTAATGTTTGCCTTCTGAGTGTTACATTGCACTGGGAATTCATACTGTCTCCACATCATTTGGGGAAGATGTGATCACCTGCATCCTTTCCAGAGAAACATCCCTGACCAGCCAGCACAGCGTGTACTGACCCTGCAAGGAACGGGGTTTTTCGTGTGAGCCACAGTCAGCCATGTGCTCTTTGCTGGCCCGTGTAATTATCTGGTGCTCTCCCTTTTCCACCTCTTCATTTAATGTTGTCAGCACATGCTACCTGAAATGATTTGGGTTTCATTTTTTCTTGTGTTCTTGCTGAAGTCACCAGGAGCATGGACCCAAGGACGTGTCCCATCTTTTGGAAGTACTCCTGGGGAATAAGACTTCCCCAGTTTAAATAAATTGCTGTAATGTGTCATCAGCTGCTTCCCTAGTTTAATATGGGCTATGCTGACTGCATGGATTTGGGTGCTATCACTGGTGACTGAGCCATACAGCTTCTGGAATCTAAGCATTTTAAGGCAACAGCTACTCATGCCTTCCAGCTTCATGACTTCACTCTTGAACTGACAGATGTCGCTTTCAAGAATCTTTTAATCCCACACCTTGATGTTAATTGTGCCTCCAGCTTTTACCTCCTTCCTGGGTGCTCTCAACCCTCCTGCTTCCATGATGTTGCTTGGGTCACGTGTCAGGCTGACCAGCCTAGAGCTCCTGCAGGGTCATGCACAGGTCCTGCAGAAGGCCAAGTTTTGCTAGGCTCCCTCATACCATTCCTTATGAGCAAATATGAAGCCCTCCGGGGCAAACTAAAAAGCCCTTTTCAGCAAAGTGCATAAGCCAAGGGAACTTTTAAATCGTAGGACTCTGCAGGGGGGTTCATCAAGTGCAGGACGGAGAGTGTACAGGAATGGCAGGATTCATCTGACACAGCTTTAGATGTCTCCAGTGGTAGATGTCCATGTCTGGGCTGCCCTCTTCCCTGGACAGAAAAAAATCTCTGTATGTATATTTGAGATGTATTGTCAGAGCCCTAAAGTAAACTGTCAGCATACAAGCTTTAGGGTACCTTTTGGATGAGACAAGAACATAAGGGCAATTACAGGTCCGTCTAGTCCTGTGTTTCTGGCGGTGGCCAGAGATGCAATTCTAAGAAAGAACATGAAAATGGAGCAATCATGAATGTCAGTTCTCTGCAAGGTTTTCCCAGTAACCCCAAATGCAACCCAGAGGCTTTCTGAGCTGGATTGGTTTCTAGGATCATAGTGATGATGTGTGATACTTTGAAATTTATAAATTCTTCTCTCACGAAATTCTCGAATTTCTTCTTGCACCCCTAAAAAGGTCTAGCAACCACAGTGACAAGATCTGCAGCCCAACTCTGCACAGGGCGAAAGATTTTCTCCTGCTTGTTTTGAACAGATCTCCTGCCGCTTCTATTTATGACCCCTAATTCTTGTATTGGCAAAATCCATGATCAGGCCCTACTTGCCTTTTCTCTTTCTTCTACGTTTTACTGCTTCTGAACAAGATCTGAAAGCCAGGCAGAGGAGAAAGGACTTGATTGTGAAATGGATTTGATAGCTCCATGCCTTCTGCTAGCCTTGGAGGCCTCTGAGAGGTGACCAGCAGTGGAAGGATTAGCATACACCCTCCCCTGCCCACCACAACCTGTTCTTCTCATGCAGACATTTTCCCTGGGGTGGGTGCAGTATCTAATCACACTTCCACCAGGCCAGGTTGTTTGGACAGAAAGACTCATATGAAGCAAGCAGCAAAAGCCATGCAGTGAGAAAAGAAAAAAACCAAACCGAACTTTTAAGGGTCCTCACACTGAGTATCTGTTGTGCAACACATACACACACACACACACACACGTGCGCGCACACACACACACACACACAGAGCCTCAACCACAGATCTTATCAGGCTGGACCGTTTCTGTTTTCACCGAGAGGTGTCTTGCTGTTCCCCTCCCTCAGCCATCTTCATGCAGCAGTTGTGGAGTTTGTAGACTATTTTGGTAAGTAATCTTCAGTTCTCTGCACTGGAAAAGGTCATGAATTCCCGACTTCTTAATAAGAAACATGGCTGCAATGTGACTGTCCAAACAGAGCAGAAAACTCCAGCAACTTTGGCACGCTGAGCTGAATGGGGGAGCTGCAATGTGACCTGCTCTGGAACAGTGGGTGTCCTGGTGTCATCCAAAGTGGTTTCCTCGCCAAGGATGGGACGTGCAGACCAGCCAAGAGAGGTTCATCTACTCTGCCCTGGATAGTTGCAAGGGCTCGTGACTCTCTGTACACCAGAGTCATGACAAGTGGCAAGTGTGGTCAATGCTAAGAAATAGGTACTGCAATCAGATTGAAGCCTACTGGAGTCTTCTCCATCTGTAGGCATTCCTGCCCAGGCATCGTGGACATTTGGGAATGGAATTGGCATCACAGCATCCTAAAATGAAACAAAGAAATGTGGGGCTGGCTACTGGAAAACTGTGCCTCAGCTCCGTTTTCAAAAGCATTAATGTTTGCTTCCATTTTGTGTGGTTGGTTTGTTACCTTAAGGCCTAATAGAGAGGAAAGCTGGACTGTTCCTGAAACATTGTCCCCTCTGCTTTCTGACGTCCCCAGCCTGTGTCTCCCTTAGCATCCAGATGCAGCCATAAGCTTGGGGAAAGGACAGGCACTTCAGCATCTGGGTTCTTCAAAGTTGGGCTAGGCAGGAGGAGCTCAACATCCAGGTCTAGCTCCCTGTTCCCAGGGAGGGGTGAGGATTTAAAAACACCTGAGCATGGCTGTAGTCTGTTGTGGGGATCTCAAAATCACCAGCAAAATAAACAAGAAACATCTAAACAGCCTTACTTTTAAAGCGAGGCAGAACGATGATGTCCTGTCCTGTTTGATGCTGACTTCCCAGCAACTGCTTCCTGCGCTGTGCATCCCCCTGTGGGCTGCCAGATTGGACTGGGTGATGTTAAAAGGCAGGAGGGGAAGAAAAAAAAAAAAAAAAAAAAATCACCACCCAGGTGTCATGAATGAGTGGTTTAGTTTGCTTAAAGAATCACATTCAAAAGAATTAGTGAAAATAGTTTTAAGATTAATTTGTGGGAGTGCGACTTCACGAAGGCCAGTGGCAGGGTTCACTCTATTTCTTATTTCATGGATGAAAAATACAAAGGAAAATTGAATTAGAATCGAGCTAGAATGATCTACACAGAGACCAAAGATGCAAAAGGGTAAGGGAGACCCTGCCATTGAGTCACGAGGTTTGGAGTAGACCCCCTTCTTTCCAGACTCCTGGTAGAGCTAAGGTGCGGCAAGGTCCAATCCTAGTCTCAGATTTGGTCAACGTTTCTGTCTAAAGGATGTTTAAGGTTTATTCACAGTTTAAAGTGGATCTTTTAAGGTGGATCACAAGATTTTAGCAACAATTAATCAGCAACTAATTTAATATTTACAAAGTGAATCAATAGGTTTTACTACAACCACAGCAGTAACTTAATTATAGATAGGGTATCTAAATCTATTCACACACAGAGCCACACAGGCACAAAGAGATAAATATATAAAGATATATGTATATAAATGTACAAAGGTATACATGTTAAAAATTCCGCTCGAGTTCAGTGAAATACTCATGTCAAATGCTTTGGCATTTCTCAATGGGCAAAGGGTTGAGCCTCGAGGAGTTGGGGTTTCAGCCGAGGCATCATTGTCAGCTTTTGATGATGGTCCTCTGAACTTCACAAGCTTGAGTGTTTGTGAGCTCTGAGTGGCGTCCCACTCAGAGGGAGGTGCTGGGCACAGCCTGCTGTGGTCCAGGAGACCCCAAAGGGTCTCGCTTAGGATTGCTCTTTATAGGCTTACAAGATGACTCGTTTTATCATCTGTAAATTTCCATTCTGGCCACAATCCAGGTTGGTAATTTTTCAAATTTCCAATAACAATGGTACCATCCTACTCAGGCTATGGTTCAGGTAAGGGATGTTCCAAGGTTGTCAGGGAATGACTGATTATTCCCATTCTTCTTCCCCACCCTGGCCAGGCACCAAGAGTTCCTGGTATGGCCAGGGTTGTTCCCCACCTGAGCTGTGCAAGCGTTGCTGGTATGGTCAAAGAGGGACACTTCACAGCCCAACTCATTACACAAAAGCCAAGGTCTGAAGAAGATTCTGAGATCACAGAGTGGCCCAGGTGAGAAGGGGAGATGCACCACTACATCAGCTTACGATACCTTCGTGCCAGGGCTGGCGGTCAGTGTCAGATACTGTGCTGCTCCCGCAGGAGCCAAACTGTGGTCCCAGATAGGAGCAAACCTTTGATGACAGCACAAGCCCATCGCCTCTGAGTTGATATTTGAATTACAGCATGAGTAGGGAGCTGGCAGAGAGCAGGGGGAGTGGAGAGTGGCAGATAATTTATGGGTAAGGTCTTCAAAAGAGCTCTGTTCCCATTCGGGACAATGGGAGTTATTGGGGGCTTCGCATGCTCTTGCCAATCTGGTCACGTAAGCACGAACTCCCTGATTTGGTTTATGAAGAATACCCGTCAGTCTGACACTGACCTCTAAAACAAATAGAGTATTGCGGCACGCTGATGCCCCATTCATCACCCGGTGACAATGGGAGCCAGGGCCTGTGAGCGAACAGCGTTTCATTCAGGGGGTGACTGAATTGCTCAGAAACACTGGTCGCAGTGCTGCCGGTACCAGCTCCGTGCTGCCCTGCAGGCACGCTTCTGCTCCCTTCTGACACTCAGCCCCCTGGGAGGCCTTGGGATGCCACGGCACTGTGGGGAATCCTGTTTCCCAGCAGATGGATGGGTTTAGCCGCAGGGTGGGACAGCCGGAGTGACTCAGGGAGGGCCAGGGGTGGGAGGGATGAGCAGGGCCTGGCCACTGGCTTGCCCAGAAGGGATGTCCCACTTTGCAAGACGTGTGTCCTCAACCTGGGCTGAGCCAAGGGGCAGTGCTGTCCCAGAGGAAAAAAGATGCCTGAGGGGCTCTGGATATGGTCCTTCGCTGTGCACTGATGGAGGAGACCAAGAACTGTGAGCATAACACAGCTGTGTGGAAAGGCAGTGGAGAAGCAGGGAGGCAGGGATGAGCAGAGGTAAGGAGCTGGGTCTGAAGGCTAGCTGGCCATGCTGTGCCATTGCCAGGGAGTTGGCATCAGCAAACAGACCATAACAGGGGGACTAGTATATCACTAGCTAACTTGGGTGGCTTCTTTGTAGCAGTCAACAGGTCCAGGATGAGTTTTCTCCAGTTGTTTCTGCTGTCCACAGCTCTCTTTGTTGCTGTTCCTGTGTGTGCAGAGGAGATGGGTGGTGGTGGGAGAAAACCACCATATCAGGCTTTGGAGGAAGGTGCAGGGACCATTTGATGGCCCTTTGTAGGGAACCAGGCCAGAGGAAGGTTTTCTTCCCACTCCCTAAGCCAGGCTGGGCTGAGTGCTAAAGGATGAAGGTGTATATGCTCACTTAGGTTTTTTGTCATTCACGTTCTCCGTCAATGGTTAATTCCTCCTGAATGAGCCTCGGACTATTTGGTGATTGCGTCTGCTGGTCACGTATCCAGATCACAAAAGCAATCACAGTTCTACATATGTTCCCCATAAGGACCTCTGCAAATGACCAAAGTGAATATGCAGCGAGTCGTTTCCATGTGCAGATATTAGCATGAAGTGTGCAATTACAGAGATTCCTCGAGCAAATTGCCTGTGTGTGCGCAGATGTGAATGTTCACACTGTTAACAAGCCCAGCCTTTCCTAGGCAGGCATCGGGCCCGAGAGAAACGCTCCCACACATTTTTGTAGGGTGTTGTTTCAGGGACTAATTCTGCCAAGGACTTACCTCTCTGAGAAAGGGGTCTTGTGCTGGTGCCTGAAAGATTGTAATGTGCAACGTTACCTTTCAACAGGCATCTGTGTTACCACTGAAATGAAATGATGGCACATTAAAAACTTTACAGCGCTGTTGCAAAACACTTGCCAAAACAAAAAAAACAACACACCCAAACTCAAAACTCTGAGCTGCTGCTGGAGGTTACTCTGAATTACGCCTGAAAATAGCATATCCAACATAACTTGGAAGCAGACACATGGTCGCTAGCAAATCTAATTATCTTCTGGAAAATAAACCACCAGTGCCTGTCTGAAAGGCTCAGGGGTGAGTGTAGGCATTGTCCCAGCATTCGGGGGAATGATACATGGATTTGTGGTTTCTGTAGGTCGTGAAATCACAGTGCCCTTGCCAAGAGTGCAGTTGTCTGATCGTGTGAAGATCACCCACCTAAATGCTGGCTTGGCCTGCCAGGGATCTCAAATAAAGCAAGCAAGGGCAGCGCTGTGAGAACTCATGTCTTGATTTCCCAGCTCAGTGCTCAGAGAGGGACAGTGTTATGGGGATGAAATGACTCAAGGCGAGTCACCTGGTCCATCATGGCTGTTACAGCACCTTCGATACTAGTGGGTGAAGGAAGCATCTTCCTTCTCCTCTGAGTTGTGTCTGGATCATGTCTGTCTGTCTCTAGGGTGGCAGAGGGAGGCTGGGTGCCTGGCTCAGCTGGCTGGCAGGTAGGAGACAGGGCTGTAGGACACCTGGGGACATCCTGCTGGGTCAGCTACATAGATGGAGCAGCATCACCGTGGCTGCTCAGGCAGCACAGCAAAGCCTGGATGGCAAGCATTGAAGCAGGGACCAAAGGCTATGCTGGAAAGTTGTATTCTGGAAATCTCTCTTGAGATCTCCTGTGGAGGGGAAGGACCAGGTGAGACTGCTGCTGGCTGGCTGGGCTGCTGGGAACCAACATGACCTAGAGGTAGGGAGCTTCAGTCTGCAAAAAAAGCCTTCTCTGTGCAATCCAAGAGGGCAATTTCTACTTTAAAATCATCTGTAATAAGAAGCAACAGTCAGGAAGAGCCCAGAGGCTGTCTAACAGGGCTAAGACGATATTATACCATGCATCTGGACCACCTTACAGAGCTCATTTTGAGGCAGAACTTGAACCCCTTTGCCCAGGGCTCAGCAGGTGGGGGATTCTCACTGCCACGTAAAATAACATGATGAAAATATGGCTCTTTGATAGTAAGAACATAAGAACAGCCATGCTGAGTCAGACAAAGCCCCATATCCTCTTCCCCACTGTTGCCGTGAGTGGCTTGCCTAGAGAAGAGTTTAAAACAGGATTAACACATGTATTTCTCCGAATGCTCGCTGAAGCCCCAGCCACTTCTCTGAGAGGGATGTGGCTTCTTTATATTTATGAACCTTCATGGGATTTCTCTTCCATGAATTTATCTGATGTCTCCTGGATGCTCATGTACATTTTAGCATCTACTCCTTCCTGTGGCACGGAGTATCACAGGTGGACTATACCTTTCAGGAAGACATCCCTCTGGTCTGTTCTGAACCTGGGTTCTCCTATGTTGTTCTCCCCAGAGCTGCATGGCTGCCCCAAGAATCTGGGCAGGCAAGGGCACCAGGTGAACCAGGGCAAATGTGACTGTGCTTGAAAGCATCAGTGGTTAATCATGCAGCAGGCACAACTACAGGATTTGCAGAAGAGCTTCCAGAAGGTGATTCAGTCCAGCTAAGATTTGCACTGCCTTCTGGGGATGGCTGCTGGCTCAAGCAGGAACATAGGGTGATTGTTATCTCAGCAGGTCAGGAAAGAGAAACTCAAATTTAGGTGGGCAGCCCCAGTCCTTCATGTTCAGATGTACCTATTGGTGTAAAGAACCTGAGCTGTGAGTGAATACTCAGGCCTATGGGTACGTGTACTGTGATGTGTCATTGTACAATAAACGTATGCAAAAAAGGCCAACGTTTGCATAAGTTTCCGTTTCAGCAGTTTATGGGTGGGTCAGCTCTGGAGAACCTGGAAGGAGATGGCTGGACGTAGGCCACTGCAAAATGCATATGAGGTATCCAGCACATATTCCAGCACATTGTGGGCTCTTTGAACTGATAAGCCTGCAGGGCAGAACACAATCTTGGAAACTGTGCAGTAAACGGTAGAAAGAAGTTGCTTAAAATAAATAAGTTGTACCATTTGGAAAGCTCTAGAGTATGAGAACATCATAGGGAAAACCACAAGGGATGGGAGGAAGAGGACCAAGGATTTACAGGAGACCTTTGATGTTTTGAAGCAGCAGCTGGAGACCAGAGAGGATATGCAGAGCACCTGAAAGGACACGCTGCCTGCCTGTAGATGGGCAATTGAATCTGGCCCCAGCTATCAGAGAAGGCAGGAGTGGAAATCAACTCAGAGGTTGCATGAAGATGTCTACAAGCATGTGGTTAACTAGGGCAGAAGTTTCTGGTGCTGTTTGAAATGCCTGACAGTATCCCACCTGAATGGGATGAAATGGCATGGGATGCCTGCATCTGGAAGCTGTATCTCACCTCACATCAGATGAGTTCAGAGATGGCTTAACTGACAAAAGGCAGGTATCTACCCTGGGGGAGCTGAACAGCACTCTAGCTTCTCAGCTGCATTAACTGGCTCTTCTTTCACAACAAGGGGAATTTAGGTGCCAGATCACATGTAGACACTTAGATGTAGATGATTAAATTTAATTTATGCCTATCTTAATCTCAGAGAATTGACTGTTGGTCTCAGCAGCATGAAGAACCATGAGAAAGACCTGCAGAGGTGGTCACAGCATGCAGAGCTCACAGCTGGGGCAATTCTGCAGCAGGGAGGACCCCCCCACACTTGGTGGAAGGGATTTGCATAGTGGGGCTAGTGAACAGCTTGTGCTGAACAACTCACTCCCCTTGCAGGCATATCCCCAAGAGTTACAAACACAAACCACGGAGAAGGTCCCTAACTCACTTCATCCCTTCAAAATCTCATGCAAGAGCCACACCTTGTCCAACACCAGCCAAAATGTTCTTCCTCAGGACTATTTATTTTCAGGATTTTTTCCCTGGGATTATTTCTTGAGGATTTTGTGATAAACTGTGCTAAGAATAACCCTAGTTGGAAAGATGTGGTTTGGCTGAGTGAATAGGTAGCACACTATCCTTTGAAGCTTTGCTATCAACGTCTGTGAGACTTATCCTCTGAGCACTGAACATGTAAGAAGCCCCCAGTATGGTGAGCACGGCCTGGTAACGTGGCAGAGAACAATATTGTCTGTGTGGGGAGCATTCAGCATTTTGTGCTTTTGCAAAAATCAAAGTACTGTCAGAAGCTCGCTGACTTGAGCCTCGAAGTTGCTGCAATCCAAACTAGCGGTGGTGCAGTTGCAAGTGCTATGGCATTTGCTCCATGCCATGTTCCATGCTCATTCTTAGGGGACATTGTGTGCAAACCATCTCCTGACCTCTGGTCTACTTTACGTTAGCAGAGCTGTGCCTTCAAACTTAATCCCTTGACCAAATTTCTTGAGCCCTCCTGTGTTTTTGGCTTGTGCACCAAAGGCTCAGTTTAACCTTTTGCAATAATGAAACACTCCCTGGGATAACGCCTGAAGTCTTTGCCTGGTTAGCAATTATTTAAATACTCTGTTATGAATAGGATCAAAGCCTTCTCTATTGAAACACTTCATTCCTGATGCCAGAAGTTGTCACTGCATGACAAATGGATTGCCTGTTCTCTTCTCACAAGTGTGCTCTAACCAGACAGGGCTGGGCAGCCTGTGGGATGGGGAGTTTAATTAATAACAATACTTAATTTCTACAATGCAGCACTTAGGGGAGGATGAACATTGCAGCAGCTGCTGTGGCACAGATGATGTGCCTGCCTCCGGTGGCCAGCCGAAAGTGGCTCGGCACGCGTGAAGAACGGCTCCATCAGCAAAAAAGCGCGGCCGCATGCACCATGTCGTGCAGGCTTGATAGCGCGTCTCTGAGAGTTGCCTGAAATATTTCAGCCAGGCCAGTTTTTTTTCTCAGTTACTGAACAGCAGAAGTGTCATCGTTCCTCCAACTGATAGTAGCTATGGAAACTGTGACATCACCGCCGACATAGCGATACATAAAAATTCAAATGGCTGGGGACTGGTTGCTAGGAGAGCTCCGCTCGGGAAAGTCATCGGGCAGGCAGCCAAGGGACGGGAGTCTGCTGAACATGTTGTACTTCACCCTGGTGATTTCGCTCTCCTCCCCCTATTTTCCCTTTCACATGCAAAGCTTCTCTTCCCTCCTTGCTCCCACCCCCACCCCCCCACCCCCACCCCCCAAATTCACCCTTAAATTATCTCAGAGATTTTGACAACGGGCTAATGAGCTGGTGTAGTAGCTGCACGTTACCACGATGTGTGCAAGGTCAGGAAAGAAAACCATATACTGTACTTACCATCAAATAAAAGCTATCATCAGCCACTTTCATAGCACCCAAGTTATTATAAATTGCTTTTTGGATCACTTTTGGGCAAGGGTTTTCCACTAAGTTTTATGTATACACAAATGAGTGGAATATCTCTGATTAAAAATCATCAGAAATTAAGTTAATCTCAACAAAGGACAAGGAGTAACCTCTGTTGTGGGTAAAACCTCGTATTGCAACTGGTCTAAATTTGGGAACTGCAGTGTTTTCCAGCAGTCTGAGTCACACCTGGTGTTTGGAGAGCAGACACTTCTCATCTGGTGGCTTTGGACCACTGTTGGTCAAGGGAAACAAGTGAGTAGGGCATGGTGTTGCTTTCAATTAGATCAAAATAGTTAAAAAAACCTGACCAACCAAGGAAATCCTTCCTTGGGCTCTGAGAGTGTTTGGTGAGGCAGCTTGTTTGTTCATTCCAGCATTGCTGATGGCCTAATGAAGGGTCTTGCACACAGATCTGGTCCCACGCTGGTGCATGCATCTCCTTTGGGTCTACCTGTAATAAGTGCAGAATTGATATGTCCATGCTTATATGCAATAGATTCAGGGATCCAGGTTTAAATTGGTGTTTCTATGTCCATATAAATAGACATATACTTTTTTTTTTCTTTCCCCAGACTGAAATGTAACTTGCAGAGGAAGCTGTCAAAGTAGATTTTCACATGGCCACCCAAGTACTAAAAAATGACAAGATCTTAATAAAGGCAATATTCATACTGAATAGTCCTGGTAACTGATCAGTGAAGTGGTGTTTGTGAGCTTTGCCTAGGAATTACTTATCAAATTATTTGCTAGAGGGCTTTTTTTTTTCTTTTCTTTTCTTTTTTTATCCCCCTCCAGAAACTGAGTGTGCAAAATTCTTAAGAGTGTAACCAGAAACTGAGAAGGTAACAGACAATAAAAAAAAAAAAAACCAGGCATTGAATAACATGTTATCAGCAAGTCTCTGATTCCTGAGAAATGCACGTGCACTCAGACCACTCCGGCTGCCCACATGAACCCAGACACAACCTGAAGATGCACATGAACATCAAATGAATATAAAATTATTTTCATTTTTATGAACTGAGTTGTGACCTATTAAACAGCTGATATATTCCACCCCAGACACAGCTGTGATTTAACTGATTTGTGTTTATCAAATGTACAGGATAATGTGGATTAGGCAGTGAGGTCTTCTTGACCAAAACAGTAGATATTTGAGTTAAGAAGTGCACCTTCTAGTGTGGAAGGTTGTTCACCAGAAGTGCAGCACACTCCTTAATGTGTGTTTCACTTTCTTGTGCTGGTATCCCCTCCAAGGGCCTTCCTTACCCCATCTGCAGCAGAACTTGCTTGTGCTGCCTTGGAGATCCATAGTTCACTCTACTGAGCTTTAGATCTCCTCTGACTTGAATACCCCACTCACATTGACACCTAAACTCAAACATCTTCATTTACTGAAAGCTGCTCCTCCAGGAACTGCACAGCATCATTATGATACTGGCTTAGTAACACATTTCTGGCTCAATATATCAACTATGATGAAGGAAGAATAAACACGAACAGGACCAAACCCTCTAAGTCTGGAAAACATCAAAAGCTCAGGTACTCAGCTGTAAGAGTGGGCTTGTCCAAGCTCTCAGTACTTCCTAGAGAGACTTCCTTCAGTCAAGACATCTGAGTGTAGTCCCGAGTCCTGGACTCACCTTAAACCCTGCTATATACTGATCAGTCTGGATGGATCAGGTCCTGGAGCCATTTCAGTCCGTATATGTAAAGAAACCTGCATAATGCATGGTAGGTACATGAACTTCACTTCCATGTCCCTAAGTTGAGTGGCACAGAAGAAAAAACAGAAGGGCTCTATGTTCATGCCACTGCTGCTTCCCAGGTCACCTGGTGCCTCTAGCAAAAGTATTGGAGTTATGGAGAGTGTGACGCTTTTCCAACTACACGCTGTCACTTGAAATTGTTGAACAAAAGCTGATCAGCATAAATGCTCCATGAACTTTTCTGTTCATTAAAAAGACACTTTTGGTGGTATTACAACTGGTCGTGCCACCCCCCGCCCTCCCCCCCCCGTTCATATGTACTTTGCATCATACCCCCCAAAACTGAATAGGATACTTAGCAATGAATCTGGAAGGAAGAAGGGAACCCAGGCTTGTGTTGGGTTTAAATGAATGTTTTCTTGTACCAACGGCGTCAGCACAACCATTTGGTCACCTGCAGGACCAGATTACTGAAAATAATGTGGAAGATTGTATAGGTGTAAATGCAAGCTTCGGGAAAGTTGATCAGTGTAAGGACAGAAATCATGGTACATTCAAGCAACGCTAGCAGGTTTATGGATCTGAAGCAGGTACGGAGTAAGAGACTTGGGGTTCTTGGAGACCATACAGGCTACTCCATCAAAGCAAGAGAGTGGAAAGTCACTTTAAAACGCCTGCACTAAAAGTGACAAGAAGTGCTCAGGTAATTGAGGTCAGTGTCATGAAACATGAAATGTGTCATGGAGGTTGCACCTTCCAACCTGCCTTTGCTGGGTGAGCTGTCCTTTTGACATCAGAGTCTGGCAGCTGTAGAAGGGAGTGGGGTCTAGACTGGCCATGGATATGCTGAGCCGTGCGTTTGCTGGATATCTCCTGATCAGGTCGCAGCCATTGGATTTGTGTCGCCTTTTGAAAGGAAGGTGAGATGGACTTGCAGATCTGTGCCCTCCCAGCGCAGTTAGCAGAAGATTTTCCATCTTATTCCAGTGGAATGAAGAGTAAAATATTAAGGCCCTGAGCTAGAGGGAAGATTTTCCACTGGACTTCACAAACATTCCTCTGTTCAGTGTGGTGCTTCAGCGTGGTCAGTCTAACAACCTTTTATCTTCCTCTTGCTTAATACGGTGATTACAGTGACAACTCTCCTGCATTTTATCTGAAGGTATGTGCATTTCTATGGGATCAAGCTACTGTTTTCCTAGCTTACCTTTAGGGGATGCAAAATACTTTGGACAAGCTGCTACATATTTCACTGTCATTTTAGCATAATGAGCAAGGCTTATTCTTTTAGTCATCTTGATTGAAAACAACAAAAAGTTAACCAACAGCCTCTTTTAATAAATACAGCTGTAGCAGGATTTGAACTTTCCTCCCTTAAAATAAGGTAGGCATTTTACTATCCATTAGGATACAAGATCTTTGGCTACCTTCCATGGGAATTTAAAGGCATTAAATTAGCTACAGGAGGGTTTCACTATTGTTCCCTAAATGTAACAGGAGCAGATTTAAATTTACAAGGGGAAAAGCTAATAATTAAAAATTGAACATAAGGGCTATAAAGTACAAAATGGGTTCCCTTGGACTGGCACACAAAACTTCATGAAAAGCGGAGCTCCTGCTGTGTTATGCTTTTCTAGAATGACTAAAAATAGGTTGTTTAAAGGTGTTTTTTGTTGCAAATTAATTGCTTGTGGTTTCCATGGATCTTGCAGCCTATAAAGATGTCCCCATCGTGGTTTCCATTGATTATTTCATTGAGGATTTCCCCTTCTTCCTGTTGTTACCAAAATTACTTACAAATGAATAGAAGTGTTGGTGAGGATGTTGTGAGAGCCACTAATGCCCCAGATTTGTCAGACCTTAAGCACTTAAGTCACAGATCACAGCTGTCTCCAGTTCCCTCTCAGATTTCATGCATTTGCCCCTTTTCCACATAATGTCCCATGGGCCACTGGCAGCCACCCAGCCCAGTATGTTTCACGGTCCCCATCTGCATGAGGTCTGCGGGTCACAGGGATGTGCTGCTTGATCTACCTATATAAGCCCTACTAATAAAGAAAAAATATACTGCTCCCAGGGGTCCTTTCAGACTGGAAAAAACATTGTCCTTGTCTGTTTTCAGCCCTTGACCACTGAATGAGAAAGACCTATTGGCATTTGCGGCATCCTCGTGTTTTACTTCAGGAGATGGTAGGGACCGGGATCAGGTGGTGTTACTGTAGCTTTGCCAGGTCCATGCGATGGAATTGTACCTGCCCTCATGTCAGATCATATGTCCAGACAGGTCTTGGAATGAGAATTTGGGCCAGTAATTTGACTGATTACTCTTGGAGGCATCAAAAAAGACAAGCTGAAAAAAGGTCTGCTGGCAGGGCATGGAGAGCTACCAAGGGAACTTATCCTCTATTGCCTACTCCACCAGGGAAGTCCAACGATGCAAGTGATGTGAAATCCCAGAATCCCATCTGTCTGTGTGGAAATGCCACAATACCCTGTACTGGGAACAACGGTCAAGAGAAAATCTTGTGTTTCTCCTGCAATGGGATTTTCCTTTCTGGACGTTAGCCTGTTCATCCCAGACTGCGTCCTTTCCAGAAGCACCTGCTGCTCCCACCTCTTTCATCTATACAGTTTCATTCATCTTCTCATTCCCTTTTTCTGCAAGCCACCAGTCTGTTATTGTTACTATTTTTAACTTCTGATCACTGCAAAACTCTTTCTGCATTTTTTCTGACTCTTGGTACTTTTGTCAAACAAGCAGTTGATTTCTGCTGCCTTCTAGAACTGGTCTGGTTCTTTCCTTAGTGCTCTTTTTTCACTGATTTTTTTCACTCCTCTAAACTTTTCTCTGTGCAGACTGAATTTCCTCCTACATTTTCACTCCTAGTCTGTTTTCAACCGTGTAATATAAACGCCAGGTCTCTCCAGGACAGCTAACCCTGTATGTTGGACATCATACTAGGCTATTGGTGAGAGGGTTATGAGGTGCCTAAGGAAGAAAAAAAAAAAAAAGAAAAAAAAAAAAAAAAAAAAGAGTTGCCCAGGCAGCCACTATTCTGGCTTCAATAGAACTTCATCCACAGGAAAATTTTTGAGGATAGTAATTTTAAGCTTAGAAGAAAGCAGAAAATGGGATACAAAGCAGGGTGAGGATACCAAGGGTAATCTCCAGAGTTTACTTGCATAAGATCAGGGTATTTGTAGTGAGGTTCTGCATTGGAGCTAATCTCTTTGGGTGCAAATGTATTCGCTGATCTGAAGGATGCTGTGAGACACCAACGTTAGTCAGGTCACTAGTGGCTAGGGATGGGCTGGGTCTCCTACTGTAGGAAATGAGGGCTGAGTAAGTAACGGGGAGCATTTTGCTGAGCATATATGAAATCTTACTTGGACTGCTTTGGAAGGGACTGTTTCATCTTGTTTAGCACTGCCCTGCAAATGAGCTGTTTAAAAACATGAGTTTCCCTTCTTTTCGAGAAGGACAACAAAAAGTGAAAGATTTAGAGTTTCAGCTTAATAGCAGGAAAGAAGGGAAGGAAATCTGTTATTTACTGCTACGTTGCTGGTATATAATAACATATATAACTTAGTGGCACAATCTGGGTTCAAGCATTCATTATCAAGGTTAGATAGTTTCTGAACACAGTAAAAAGTTTCTCTCAGATCTCTTAGTACCCAGCACAAGGCCTTGTGTGGTGGTGCATCTCGCCCCCTCCCCTGGGCTGCTCTAAGATCTCAGAAAGCTCCGTTACATCTTAACCTCTGCTTGATGAGTTGGGCAGTTAAGCATCCCTTGACCCTACCAGCAACTCTTGCATGGCAGAGGTGGCAAACTGCACTGGATGTACCAGAAACATCCCTTATCTGCACACTACCACCACCTGCTAGCCTTGGAGCATTCCTTATCTGGACCGTAACATCCCTCACAAGCCTGAGAGCACTCCTTCTTATGACTCCAAGTGGTACGATACCACCATCCATGGGATTTGGAGAAATATTCCACCAATTACCAGCTCGGACCGTGCCCAGGATGGAAAGTTTCTGATAACTGTAGCCAATCATCTCTGAACCTATAAACAGGGGTCCCGAGTGAGGCGCTTTGAGCTCTCCTGGATG
The DNA here is from genome assembly GCF_023638135.1 of Falco biarmicus. Taxonomy (NCBI): domain Eukaryota; kingdom Metazoa; phylum Chordata; class Aves; order Falconiformes; family Falconidae; genus Falco; species Falco biarmicus. Next base: position 56,641,497 of record NC_079291.1, on the reverse strand, counting down.
ACAGCAGGCTGTGGGCAGCATCTCCCTGTGGGTGGGATGCCTCCCAGAGCTCGCAGCCTCCCAGCTCTGTGATACTGGAGGAAGCGCGGCCAAGAGCTGACGACGGGCCCTGGGCCGATGTTCCTGCTTCTCGAGGCTCGACCCTGCGCCTGCTCAGAAAGGCAAAGGCATGCAGTGTGAGTATTTCACTGAACTGGAGGGGAACCTTTAACGGCCATACCTTTGTCCATATACCTCTGTACTCCTATTCCTTTGTGCCTGTGTCTATGTGTGTGTGAAATGATTTAGTAACGGAATAAGTATAGTCTAAGTACTGGGACTTTGCATCCATGGTTAAGTCACATCTACAATTTAAGTAAGTCCTATTTGATTCACTTTGCAAATGATAAATTAGTTGATGATTAAGTGTTGCTAAAATCCTATGATCATCATAAAAGGGGAATATTCCTTGTATGTTTTTAGATATAAACCATTGTCCCAGTCTGAGATTAAGATTGGATCTAGCCGCACCTAAGCTCTATTCAGAGTTTAGAAAGCAAGGGGGTCCATTCTGAACCTCGTGACGCAACAGGAGGGTCTCCCTGATTCTTATGTTTTTAGCCTCTTTTTAAACCATTCCATCTTAATTTTAATGTAATTCTTCTTTGTGCGATTTATCTACGTAGCAAGTAACAGAGCAAACCTTGCCATTGAACTTTGTGAAGTTGCATTCCCACAAATCCCTAGTAAAACTTTCTCGCTCAAACCTTTGATGGTGCTTCTTTAAGTGACTTATCCTAAACCACTTGTTCCTGACAAATTGGCATAGTTGGCGGGATGGCAAGTGATAGCACTGATTACTTACAAAAACAAGGAATAAATCCAAGTCCTAAAGTCTCTCAAGAATGGACTCATGATAATTGGCATGATGGGAAAGCTGCAGAAGTTAAAGGTGGCCAGGGGCCATGGAAAAGGAAAAGGAAGTATTTTGAAAATGTTAGACCTAGAAGCTGCTTGTCAGGATAACAAGAATAGCAATAAAAGGCAACAGCACCTAAAAGAAGGCAGAAAGGCAGCTGAATTAGTGCTGTGTTTGGAAACTGAGCAGCTGCAGAGTGTGTTACAGAAAGAAAGGGAAACACACAAAAGCTAGAAGAAAGGATTGAGATGATGCTCATGTGAGCCCCACACCTGCCTAACTTCATGTGACGTAAGAAATTAATACTGCCCCGAGAGGTCTAGCACGGTGATATTTGGGGTGATCCTGACAACAACATCCCAAGGAAAATATTTTTTTAATTCCCTCAAACCCCTCACAATATGAAGCCAGACCCATTATAAAACCAGAAGAAATTACTGGATCTTGGGGTAGAATAGGAGACTGTACCTGAAAAACAGCCCCATTTGCTACAATTCAGATGACTAATTTACACTAGTGCTATGGCCGTAAGCCAGGAGAGACTGAATATTTATAGTAAGTATGTTTAAACAGGAGACAGAATCTTACTAAACGGTGACAAAGCCAACGGATTTTGGGATGTCTTTTTATAGGCTGGTCCTAAACCCCCAAATGATGCCCACTCAATTACAAGTAGGGTGGCATACTGGGCTGGTAGAATCGATGTATTGGAAAGAGGGAAACCCCTGTTAATACCCATTAAATCTTTGAATGAGCTCTCTGCAGCTATTGCAAAAGCTGCCTGTATACAGGCAATACATGAATGCCGTGCTATTGATGCCCCTATATTGGCAACTGTAAATCATGATATGCTAAAACCATTAATTAAGGGAGCCCCTGCTGTGCTCAAACCTTATCTCATTGCAAAATGAGATGAAATTAGAAGAGACAGGGACTTCTGTGCCCTGTTGGCCCTGAGAGATGGGAAAGCCCTAGTGTGTAGAGAACACTCCAGAGAAGTCCCCACCTGGGCAACATTAATGCATATTTTAAGTCATGGATGAAAAATGGGATGGGATCTATCCAGCAAAACCAAAAATGTAAGTCATAATGTCAGGCAAGTTATACCATCATCCTGAAACAGTTCTCAGGAACCGGGACCCTTTGATCATCAACCCAGGACTCAGAGGTGGAGACAATTATACAATCAAGCATGGGCATTAGGCATTCCAAGAGTGGTAATTCAGAGGAAATCTGCCAGCATTATCCAAGATCTAATTCATGCAGTGCAGAGACATGATAACAGCAATCGGAAGGAAAACACTCCAAACACTTAGACAGCACCACCGACTCCGAGAGGGGGTGATAGTCCCTCTATTCCCCCAAATTCCAGATCAAAAAGTGAATAGTGCCTGGACGACCATTGGGCTTGTCTGTCCAGCAAGGGGAACCTTATCAATGGATTGATTATAACAGTCCATACATTCTAATTCCAATTGGCCCTTGGCAACAATTGGTAAAATTTTTAATAGATACAGCTGCACAGATTTTAATATTAACACAGCAGGATGCTGAGTAGCTGGGTATATGGACCCAGACAGCAAAGAGTTAAAATCACTGGAATAAACAGGGGAAGTGTTATTTGTCAACCTGCCAAGGTTAATTTATGGCTCCCAGGCGAGAAAAGCATGTCGTCTATTCCCTTGGCAATTAAAGATGACAAAGAAAACATTTTAGGTTTTGATGTGTTGAATGGCCAAACCTGGTGCTTGCTGGATGGCAGCGTATGGTCCTTCGCCTCAAACAGTGACCCCAACAAGGTGCACACCAGGAGCCCATGGTGTGCACACGCTGCCCAGCACCTGTGCGCCCTGATTCAAAAAGTAATCATGGACCACAATACCCAGTTCCTGCTGCAGCACGAAAGGGAATTCCTGAAATCATAGTTGATTTGGAAAAATGACAAATCATCTGCAGAACCCACTCCCCATCTAATTCACCAGTTTGGCCAAACCAAAAACTGGATGGGAGATGGCATTTTGTAATGGATTACCAGCACCTAAACACCAATACAGTCCCACTAACAGCTGCAGTACTTAGTATTTCCACCCAAACAGCCACTCCACAAGCAACTGCACATGATGTAAAAGCTATGTTCTTTATGTTCCCCTTACAAGAGGAGGATAAAAAGAAGTTTGCCTTTACTTGGCAAGGTATGCAATATACTTTTAACAGATCCCCACAAGGTTATCAGCACTCACCCACAGACTGCTCATGCTGGGCTTGCTGAACTTTTACAGTCTTACTTTCTCAGAAGGTGAAGCTGTATCAATAAATAGGTGACATTCTATCTGGAGAAGATTTCTCTGAAAAGCTAGGAGAAGCAGCAACAGCAGTGTGGCAAACGTTACATGAAGGAGAAGCTGAGATCCCATCTGAAAAATGTCAGGGACCAAGCAGAGAAGTAGGTTTTGGGTGTCTGGTGGATAGCAGGTAGTGCAATGATTCCTCCAGATACCTTGAAAAAGTAGAACAATTGCATATGAGCTGATTTAGGAAAGAATTACAATAGCTTTTGAGTACTTTAGGATATTGGAGAAAACATACATGTGAATTTTCTGTCATTGCTCATCCACTATACTCACACTTAGAAAAAGAAAAACCATGGAAATGGAACACAGAACATGAAAAAACAGTCAAAACTCTAATACAGGAAATAAAAACATATCCGTTGTTGGGATCTGTACACCTTCCACAACTCTATTATAGCAGAATGGGGTTTTGCTGAACAGGGTACTTACTGTACTCTATTCCAAACTGGTCCTGATGGAACAAAAAAAGCTTTATTGTTCATCTCAATTGAATTTAAAGAGACAGATCAGAGATATTCTGAGTGGGTAAAGGGACCTCTGTCCTTACTGCGATAACATTACAACCAGGACAACCTGTTATGGTAAATATACCACCAATTGGAACTGTGCCTATTGGTAATAAAACCTCATGGCCACTTCCTTGGGAGGCTATTGATAGCAGTGGAGTAAAATATAAAATCAGTACAAGATGGATTTATCCTGCATTATAAAAGGGGTAACCCATTCAGCCTTCCCTGCCGAGAGCTTTCTTTTCTCTTACAGGAGAAAATGAACCGACAGTAACAACGGCAGTATACACCTGACAGTTCCATTTTTCTTCTTAATTGGGACATCTAATTTTTCCAATTCAAACACAAAATTTTTGAGACCACACACTACTAAATTATACCAGAACTGTTGGGATCACACCGCAAGATAAAACCAACTTTCATCTCGCTACTTAGGTTACACATGGATTCAAAGCATACCTAAAAGATGAACAGAGATGAAAAACACTATGCAAAAATAGGAATTGGGATATTCACAACAGTAATGACATTCATCAAATGCTATCATTTCAAGCTATACCAGGGGAAGAGGTAAATATAGGATGTTGGGCAGTCAATGGTTCTACCCATGAAAAACTCACCAAAATTAAAATACACTGTACTGACTTTCTCTAAGACAAGAAACAATGAGAAATCTCGCTCTAAGATCCCAGAACCAGATTGCTGGTACCATTTCCCTTTTACACAACCTATATTTGCATTTGCCTTTGAGGTCATCATGGTGTAGAACTATTGTTTGATGTTATGATTATTGAGCATGAAATGTGGAATTTGTGTAAGATGAGGTGGCCATGGGTTAATGTGTATATCTTAACAGCCATATCTGGTCTAAATTTATCTGTAGTAGCACCATAACAATGTACCTTTTAGTCAGCAGGAATGTACGTGTACGTACGAGAACTCTTTGTGGTGTTATACTCACAGACAACAGTGTGGAGATACATAATCACCCAAATACCTGTTTTTGTAATTCTACCAGTATTAGTGGATGCAACTTTCACTGTTCAGCTCCGATCACAACCTACCAATTGCTACAATAGAGCTACACATCCTATCAAGATTTACTACCTACCCCCATTGGAATAAATCCTACATTGATTAGAAAACTATTGCTACATGATGAACTGAGTCAGTTGTTAGAACAAATCTGGACCAACGGACAAAGAACCCTAATTACCATCCAGCATGATAAAGAGAAGATTCACCATGTCCTAGAAAGAGCGAAGAAGGATGGATAACATCACAGGTAGGATACTTTACTCAGATGATCACAGATAACAATGGGGACTTTGAACAGAATGCTACATCCCATTGTAATTTTACTAATTTCTGTCATATTATGTTTGTTGTCGAACATCATTTTATACATTAGAGTGCAGAGGACAGCTAGACAGATGGTAATGTTGCAAAAACCTCCTCACACACATAACATTGCTTAATCACATTTAAACAAAGGTAGACTAACCAAAAGTTTCCATCAAATTGCAATTGGAACATGGCTTTAATCTATTTATAAGTGTTGCAGCACTCTCCAAAAGGTCTTTTACCATCTCATACCAGCATACTCTTCATACAGTCCCTCTACTGTCTTCTCCTCATCCAGGGCACGTACTCTCTCCTACCTTGTTTCTTCCTCTCTTCTCCTCTTCCTTAGTTGCTCTCTTCTCATTGGCTCCCAACCACTTAACCAGCCACAGCTGCACCTTATCTACACCAGCCAACCCACCGCCCCTGAAGCCAGCCCACAGCTGTATATTATCAATGCTAATTAATCCAGCTTCATTCCACTACATATAAGCAAGAGGTATGAGACAATCAAATCACCACTCTGTAAGAGATGACTTGACCTTAATCATGACATCTTGTCTCCTCCTCTTCTGGGTTGCTTTAAGATTTCAGAAAGTTCTGTGAGGCTTTAACCTCTGTGTGATGAGCTGAGTGGTTCAGCATCCATTGACCATACGAGCAACTCTTGCACAGCTGATGTACCAGATGTACTGGTATATACCATACATACTGTGTGTACTGTACATACAGTACAACTGCACTGGATGTACCAGAAACATCCCTTATCTGCACACTACCACCACCTGCTAGCCTTGGAGCATTCCTTATCTGGACCGTAACATCCCTCACAAGCCTGAGAACACTCCTTCTTATGACTCCAAGTGGTACGATACCACCGTCAATGGGATTTGGAGAAATATTCCACCAATTACCAGCTCGGACCGTGCCCAGGATGGAAAGTTTCTGATAACTGAAGCCAATCATCTCTGAACCTATAAACAGGGGTCCCGAGTGAGGTGCTTTGAGCTCTCCTGGACGACAGCAGGCTGTGGGCAGCATCTCCCTGTGGGTGGGATGCCTCCCAGAGCTTGCAGCCTCCCAGCTCTGTGATACTGGAGGAAGCGCGGCCAAGAGCTGACGACGGGCCCTGGGCCGATGTTCCTGCTTCTCGAGGCTCGACCCTGCGCCTGCTCAGAAAGGCAAAGGCATGCAGTGTGAGTATTTCACTGAACTGGAGGGGAACCTTTAACGGCCATACCTTTGTCCATATACCTCTGTACTCCTATTCCTTTGTGCCTGTGTCTATGTGTGTGTGAAATGATTTAGTAACGGAATAAGTATAGTCTAAGTACTGGGACTTTGCATCCATGGTTAAGTCACATCTACAATTTAAGTAAGTCCTATGATTCAATTTGCAAATGATAAATTAGTTGATGATTAAGTGTTGCTAAAATCCTATGATCATCATAAAAGGGGAATATTCCTTGTATGTTTTCAGATATAAACCATTGTCCCAGTCTGAGATTAAGATTGGATCTAGCCGCACCTAAGCTCTATTCAGAGTTTAGAAAGCAAGGGGGTCCATTCTGAACCTCGTGACTCAACGAGAGGGTCTCCCTGACTCTGTCATGTTTTTAGCCTCTTTGTAAACCATTCCATCTTAAATCACACAAAAAAGAATTACATTAAAATTATCCATGTAGCAAGTAACAGAGCAAACCTTGCCATTGAACTTTGTGAAGTTGCATTCCCACAAATCCCTAGTAAAACTTTCTCGCTCAAACCTTTGATGGTGCTTCTTCAAGTGACTTATCCTAAACCACTTGTTCCTGACAAATTGGTGCTTGCAGAGCATAAGGACTGTGAAGCTGGTGCAATTCTCAAACAAAACTGCTGGCAGTGTGCGTGGCTGGCCGCGTGTTTTGCAACACACTGCTCGTTAAAGATCAGCTTCTAGCATTTTCTGCCCTGGCACATTGATCATTGGCTGCAGATGGATAGAGGGGAAGCGATATGTGTTAGGGTTTTAGCAGAACTTTTATGTGTTGAAATTGTCAGTCAGTTAAGAGATGACAGGAGATCAGATCTGAGGCTGTATTTTACATGTTTTGAATGGCACTGCGGTTCAAAAGAGCAATTCAGACCGACTGTCAGTACAAGCACCCCTGTGTCAGCCTGGAGAGATCCTCTAATTCATTATTCAATAACTGCTTTTTTCCATTGACTGTGTAGGGATCAAGGATCTGGTGGCCTGAGGTTGTAGGAAGTCTCAGTTTCTCACTTATTTCTTGAATTCTAGTTCCATACTCTGAGCATTAGTGTCTCAAGGTCATCTTCATCTGGGCTGTCTACTCAAACAAGCAAAGTGGTAGAATAGTCAGTTTGATCCAGAGCAAGACAAATTCAGCCTGGAAAGTCAGTAGCCCCTGATATTTTTCTTGTGTTTCCCACAGGTCCTCTGGGTTGCTGTTTCTCCTCCAAGTTTTCAGCTTCCCCACATTCAGTGAAAAGTCAATTTTCCAACGCCACTTCCCCATTTAACAGGGAAGAAAATCACCTGACAGCCCTTTTGACATCACACTGGTGCCGTGTCACGTCACCAGCCGCAGATGGGTGGGCACAGTAAAGCTGCCAGCTTGCATTCGAACCATCCATGCCCAACACATTGGACTTTTCCACACTCATGTTACTGGTGTGAGACTCAGTGAAGGCAGCGGTTCTTGGACTGAAACCCTGGGTGATTTCACTTTGCAAAGTGTTTCAGTCGGCAGCCAACAAGACTCTGACTGAGTACTCTGTGTTTTATTTTTTATGCAGAAATAAATGGCAAAATTCCCACGCTTTTCAAAAGGAGAGTACAGCCTTGAGTCCGTATGTAATGCATTACTATTATATGGAAATACTTGCTGGGCTCTGTTATTGGTGAGATTCAGAGTTTTATTTTTAACCGGTGTATTTTATTTTATTTTGGCACTGCAAATAAACTTTTCAGTTTATTCGAGGAAAGAAATAAAATTTGGTCCAGGACAGTTTAGTCTATGGCTCTTTCCATAGTATGAAAATCCAGAGATTTGGGTCAAACTATATTCCTGAACGCAGGCTTGGGAAAGGAGGGGTGGGGGTGAACTCAGCTCTGCTTTGCAGCCCTGATCCCAGTTTCAAACATAATCACCTCCAAATGTTGCAGATTGAATCTCTGCTGGACCGGGGAGGTGGGTTTGCTGGGGGAAAAGGCAGGCCAGCAAAAATAGTTACCATGATCATTTGCCGTGCTGGGAGGAAGGGGAGGCAATCTCAGTGCTCCCTGGCATGGTGGCAGCTGTGGGTGACATGGGAGGGGGTGGGCTGAGCAGCAATTTGCGCAGGTCACGGCTGAATCCAGCCCTCGTGAAAGCACCGCGCTGTGACTGCCAGGCTGCCTTCAGCCCCACGCGTGAGCGTGGGATCTGTGGATGTTCCTGGAGCCGGCAGCTGCATCCATAGCTGGCTGCCTTCCCCCAGGGCCCTCCTCACCTGTGCACATACTTCATTGCAAATGCAAACTGCAGACCAGGATCCTCAAAGGGGTTGCCAGCAACTGCAGGCTGATTTATGAGCTGCTGTCAGATGCAATGCGATAGAAGGAGGTTTGCAAGCTTCCCAGGGAGACCAGGTGGCTCTGAAGAAACCTCTCGAGGTCAGGGTTGCTGGTAGTAAGTGCCCTTGGCTAGTTACAGCTTGGAGGTTGTACTTTCTGCCGCTGAACATCTGAAGGAACCTGAGGCTGGGAGGAAATGGATGGGCGGTGATTCTTCACTGCCCCATCTCTTGCAGACAGGAGCTGGATTGCTGGGGGCAAGTTATTCCCTAACTGGGCATTACCGGCATTAGTGCTGTAGCTGACCCAGCAGACCCAGTTAGGGGCCATGGCCATGTTCAACCACATGAGCTGAAAAAAAGTAATCACGTGCATTTTGAGAGATGGCAGTAAATACAGCGAGCAGATGTGAGGAAGGAGGCACAGGGAAAGGCTGTGACAGAGCCTCTCGCTTTCCTCTGAAGCATCTGCTTGTGGTCACAGCTGTAAGCAGAGTGCTTGACCCTGGGGACTGCTCTAATACAGTGATTCCTTTGTGCCTGGCCCAAGACCAAGCAGCTTCCCTGGGTCAGTGGTCAGCACTGGGATGTGCTGTGCACTGAGCAGAGGGAGAGGCAGAGCCCCAGGAGTGGCTGTCCACTTACCTCATTTGAGAGCAGTGTAGATGACCAGAAAGAGATAAATAAATCCTACCCCTGGCCCACAAATGCAATTCCAGGGGTCAATGCCAGAATTATGGTTTCTCAGCATCTCTGCTGAAAAGCTCCAGACTGGCTTTGCAAGCGGGGTGGGCAGATGACATCCTGCTGAAGGTCTCTGTGGTACCATTTGTCATGATGAAGAGGCACCAGGCTAGAAGCAACCTTCTTGGCTCATTCCAGCCCTGATATTGAAAGTGGCATATGCTGTCTCCCACAACTTGTGAGTCTGTTCACATCTCATCAGGAGCTATGCTGAGGTGCTGTGACAGCTCCCTATTTATACAGCGTGGCTTATGATCTTCTGCATTTGTCACTCCACACGTGTGTCTCATGCCAGGTTTCAAGTCTCTGATAGGTCTCTACTGTTGCCCAGGAAGGTCATGATCCTTCTTGGCCAAAACTCTCTCCTTGAGGTTTGATCGTATTTTCCATTCTTGTTTTGGTGGGAATCCAGCTTTCAGACAAGCTTTTATAAAACTGCCTTTTTCTTGGTCTCCCACTCTCATCTTTACTTTACATTTTAATTTGAACAGGCCTAGACCTTCCACACGCTGACCCAGGCATCGATGTGGATCCAGATGGTTGCACTGGGATCTGACCTCCAGCAGCCCAAAAGTGAGCCCAGGGCCCGCAGGAATGTTCCCACAGCAGAAATCCAAGGTAAAAATGCTCTATGCAGTTTGCTCAGAAATGGGAGGTTTCCTCCCAGGGAAAATTTTCTTCCAAGGGCTCAAGCTGCTACAAAAGAGCCCTTTTTGCTTCAAGTGTATCTGTGCAGAAATGCCAGCCATGCAAAAAATAAAACAGTCACTGAAAAAATGAAAAAAATCCCCCAAAAATCCATCCCAGGCATCTTTGTCAGTTTGCACTGCCCAGCTCTGCTTTGTGTAAAGGCCATAGGGACCCCTTTGAGTAAGGGCACGGGTGCTGGTGTGGCTGCATCCTCCTGCACACATGCCAGTCTGCTCACTTACAAGGAGGCAGAGGGGAATTTCTCACATCAAATTGCTGAACACCATGGAGGGCAGGGGGCCGAGCTGTGCCAGCCCACAGGCCAACCTGAGCAGCTGGCTGCCCCCAGCCCTGTCACTGCCAGCAGAGGGGATGCTGCTCTGCCACACCATTGCCCGAGCAAGCCAGGCTTGTTGTCAATGACGGATGCTGGCACGTTCCCCAGCCGTGTCCCTTGGAGAGGGTGAAGGGGACTCGGCTGGCTGAGCCATCCCTCCCAGGCTCACGTGGAGTGAGGCTTGGCAGTGACAGGTCCCCGTGGCATCCCTGCGGCTGGCAGGGCTGGCTGCCGCCGTCTCAGCGCTAATAGGATCAGGGCTTAGGGAGGGAGCCAGAGTGGCTGCTTGACATCGTCCCCCGTGTTTCTCTGCCTGAGGAAGAGTCAGCTCATTGCAGGGCATGTGGGACTGACACCTGAGCTGCAGCATGCAAGGCAGCAGGGGAGGGCAAACAGCCAGGCTTCCCTGGGTCCTAGCCACCTTTTGCCGCAGGGTTGGCCTCTGGAGCTGCTCCATGCTGTCCTTAAGTAGAAATCTCTCCTCAAAGAAGTTCACAGGGGGTTGTGAGTTAAATGCGACTCCTCCTTGGCCCCCTGCCTGCCACTGAGTCCAAGCTATGAGTCAGGGAGCAGGGGGAAGGAAGCCAGGGGATGCAGTCATGCTGCGGGGGGAGTTTTGCACTCCAGAGCCTCCCTTATGCACGAGTGGTGGTTGGAGGTGACTTTTATAGGTGGAAATATCCCCATTGAGCACCACTGCTGGGTCCTGCAGTACTAGAGACTTGGGAGTTGCTGCAAGGCAGGGGGTCCGGGCAAAAGACCCCAACACTGTGCTTAGCACTGAGCTGCAGAAAACCTCCATCCCTCACTGTGCCCGGGAGCACTGTGCATTCTGTGGGATGCTAAAGATAGCTCATGTGCCCTTCCATCAGCTGGTCCTGCCAAGGGGGGACATAGGCCTGCTGGAGCTGCCAAGCCCTTGGCTCACCTCAGTAACCACTCTCCATGTGACAGCTTTGGAAAGGAGAAGGGGGTGTTTCAAGTGACTTACACGTTTCCCTGGGCCTGGTTGTGAAAAACTAGCTCTTGGCTGCTCTGCATGGGACCAGCTGGAGATCCTGAGGGAAGCTGGGAGTTGAGGTCTTGTAGCAGATGCTTACCTGTGCCCTTACTGCTGTGGCTGCTAGGTAATGGGGAAAGGGCTAGACAGATGTGTGGGGCAGCACCCTTTCCACAGCTAATTAAGTGACTTCATTTTGTTGGGAATAGACTTTCTAGTAGGGCCTGTAGTGACAGGACAAGGAGTAATGTTTTAAAGTAAAATAAGGTAGATTCAGACTAGATATAATGAAGAATTTTTTTATCAATGAGGGTGGTGAAACACTGGAACAGGTTGCCCAGAGAGGTGGTAGGTGTCCCATCCCTGAGAACACTCAAGGCCAGGTTGGGCTGGGGCTCTGAGCAACCTGGTCTAGCTGAAGGTGCCCCTGCTCACTGCTGGGGGTTGGACTAGATGACCCTTAAAAGTCCCTTCCAACCCAAACCATTCTCTGATTCTGTTAAGTGCATCTTGGCCTGCTTTGTGTAAACAGGGGCAGAGCATGTGAGTACAAAGCAAGGCACCAAGAGATGAGACCCACCTACACCAAAGTGGGAGGCAGTGCAGAGCTGCTCTCAGCCTGGGCAGGCAGCTCGGCTGTGCAGTAGTTTTGGGAATGATTCATGCAGGGTGCTGTGCAGGCATGAATGGGATCCAAGTGGGGCTTGACAGCAAGCTACAAGTCAAATCCATACATCTGGGGCATGGAGCTGCCCTAAGACTCACTGGCTTTGCCTTATTTAAAAATTCCCAAACTGGGACACTCTGCAGTCCCGCCCCCCTTCAGGATGCTCCATTTAGAGACAATACTGCATTCCTCTCCTGAAATCACTTAAACCCCAGAAACCAGGGATGCTGGCATCTGTTTGGATAATTTGGCTGACTGAGCATGACTTCGATTCATTTATTTTTTGAGAGGGAAATATCTGGCTCAACTGGAGACTAATTCCTTTGTTCTCCTGAGATTTTCTTTAATAGCTAAATCGCAGCTTTCTTGCTCACTCTCATACCTCTGGAAACAATTGAATCAATTCCTTGTTTATAAAATACCTGTGTTTGTGTACAGTTGACAAAATAAAACCTGCCTTCTATTTTCCTGCCAGATCTCGACAGCATTAGTCTTTGAGGAAAATTTTCAGTTTATTTTGTGTGTGTTTCTCACTCTTCAGCTGTGAGAAAGATGCACCTTTAGAGAAATGGGAAATGAAGTCCAGGGTGAGATACGTTACTCACCTTAAGGAATTCAGGTCCTGACCTACATCCATTTTTCATCCAAACCTGAACCCGAATACACCTGATTTTCACAGACCGATATCTGGAGCTGGACTTGAAACACATGGCACAGACATCTCTATCATAGATACAGGGCCTAAAGATCCGCCTTAATAGCTATTTTTCAGGTGTCTGCTGCCCCCCCCCCCCCCCCCACATTGCTCTAGCTGTGATTCATTTTCTCTGACCACAGTCATCTGATGGTGTGGGGGATCCATACTCTTTCAAACTGAGCAGCAGGATGGCGTGAAGCAACCTCTCCTTGCAGGAAGGGTTCCTCTGATCTATTTTGGATGTCTGCTTTGGGTGAGAAGAATCACACCAGGACCTCACAAACCTTTCAGGGGACCTGGGCATAACTTGCTTTCACAAAGATATTCACCTTTGGTTCACAAAAAGCCATGGTTTGGGGCTGGAAAAGCACTGCACAGCTAGATCTGATGGACACATGTGAGAGTGGGGAGCTGGGGCTCACCGTGGGCAGGGTATGCAAGGAGCACCTGGGATGCTCCATGTGAAGGACATTTCAGATGTGCCTCTCTGCACTAGAGAGTTTCAGACTTAAATGGAGAATGAGAAATGAAAAGAGTACTTATAGTCGTCCAATGTAGAAGTAACACCCTGTGGTTTAATCAGTTCATGTCTATGTTCTAATGCCAGGCTGGGAAAACATCCCAGCTTCTCCCAGATTCAGGACAGTCACCCTTGGCAAACACAGCTCAGCGTTAACATGAGTTTTGGTTCTCCCATTCAACCTTTGGCCCTCAACCTTGTCATGCTTTGCTGCTGCCAGCAATGTTCCCTGGGTTCAGTCCTCTGCTTCGCATGCAGGTCCCCAAGGCTTTGCTTTCACCAGAGACCCACCTGGCATAGCCATTCTGTCCCAGCCCCTCCTAGAAAGGAGCAGGGATTTTGAAAAGAAAAATGAGTGCACATGCAAAACTCTTCTGGCACATTCACGGTGTCTTTAATTCACATCCTCCATTTGTTTGAAATAGCAACCTCATGTAGATAAGCTGCAAATTCAGTTCTGCCAAATAATCAAGTGAATCCCTGCATTTCTTAATGCTTAGCAAACTGTTTGCTCCTGGCTTTCTGGCTCTGACAAGGAGCCCCTACCAGGTTTTCTGTGCCTTGAATTACCTGGTAGCCAGTCACAGCAGGGCGCTGCTTCTGTAAAAGCAAATTTAAAAAAATATTTCCCCTGCCAGGATCTAGGCTACAGAGAGCAGTCCAGGGCGGTTTTTACTAACTGAGGCATTTTGACTGCCTGGGGTGTTTGTGAAACATAGCACATAGGTTAGAAGAAACAGCGCTAGTCAGGGGCAACACCGTGTGTCCTGCATGGGAAATGAGAAGGACCTTGGTTACTGGTTGCAAGAGGTCACAGTAGCCAGGGAGCTGCTAAATGTCTTTAATTGCTTTCAGTGCTCAGTAACCACTAGCACATCTTGCTCCTTGCCTGGGGGGGACTGAGCTGCTGCTGTATAGACTGGCTGGAAACTGGTCCCAGCATGAGGGAGTTTGAAAAGTGCCAGTACATTTAAAAAAAAAGATGCCGTGAAAAGGAGCCTTATCTTCAGGCTGATAGAACGTGTAGCTATTTTTACTTCAGCATACCTAATTTTTATGTGTAATCTAAGGTAAACACGCTGCAAAGGGAAGGTAGTGCAGTTTTAGTCAGCAGTAAACTTCTTAAAGCCAGCTCCAAGGAGGGGGTAATCTTTCCCTTGTCTAGTTTGTTTGGAAAGAAAATTGAACTTGCTTGTTCTCATTGTGTGTTTACCCATTGTATGCACATCGGTTCTTGTCGGTACGAAGTACAGCTTTTTCTGCAGTGCAAATCAGCCAATAAACATATTCACTTGCTTTTGCTGGTTTCTTGACTTTAAGTGATTAAAAAAAACCCCAACCCTATCTTTGCCAAGAAAGCATTTTCAGCTGAGTTTTGCTGTGAATAAATAAGAAAATGAGCTTCGTATTGCAGTGAAAGATGAGATTTCTATTTCTTGTGAACATTTGTGGTACAAGCTGTGCAAAAGCAGGAATATTTTCTGTTGCATCTCATGGTCAGGGACTCCGTGGTCTCTGTTGCCATCAGCACAGCAGTGCAGCCCCCTCCCCTTGTTTGCAGGGGGTGATGTTTCTATGAGGCAGGTGGGCAAATTAATAATGTTGAGAATTGAGTCAGGCATGCAGCCTTGTAAAAGCCAGTGCTTAAAGGTGCTTCTGGTCTGGAGACCAGCAATAAAAGAGAAAAACTGACCATGCTAATGACTAATTATTTGTTTTGATACAGAGTAAAGTGATGCTGTAGGTAAACATGCTATCTCTAAAGCCACATTAGTGGGAACATTTACTTACAGGTGGCTGTATCTATTGCCTGATTAACCATTTATGAAAACACATAATAATAATGTCATAATCCTCCACCACCTATTAAAAGTCCAGAGACATCTCATCTTTCATTAAAGAATAAGATGATGGGAATTTCCTTGGCAAAGGTGGTCTGGATGGTACAAACTACACTGATGGAAGGGAGAAGACACACGTGAGCTCTCTGCAAGCAGAGGCTGGTGGGACCCAAGTGACAGAGCCATCGTTTTCCTGCCTCCTCAACTCTTGTCCTCTCAAAAAGTTAATGGAAAGCAAGGCAGTGAAGTTTTGGGGTCTACCTTCACCAGCCGCTTAGTCATGATTTTTGAACCAAACCCGTGAGATGTGATCACAGAAGTGTGTAGGATGAGGTGAAAGGCTTGTTGAGGGGAACCTGCCTGGCACCTTCAATGCATCTGCTCAGATCTGTTTTCATGGGAAAAGCTAACCAGAGCTGAGTTCATTGTGCCAGCATGCTTCCTTGTGAGATTTTCAGGGGCTCCAGACCGTGATGACACCACTACAAGGCTACTTCTTCTTATAGCATTTCAGCTTCTCCCAACTGGAAGACATCATGGAAAAGAGAGGGAAACCCCCTCCAGCCCAACACACAAAAGGCAAATATTCCCTTTTTTAAGCACTGATTCCACATATGTAGAGTACTCTGGGGCTGTGGAGGTGGAATATGTTTTCCCCTCTTGGTTTTTCCTCATCCCTAAGCCCTCGGTCCTCTTCAACGTTTCCTTTCTCTCCATGGTTACTCTACACAAACAATTTCCCTGCTGACATGGTCAATGCAGAGCTGCCATAAATATGCACTGCAGATGCAACGTATTACTCACCCGTGGGGTGACTCATCTGGAGCAAGTTGGTGAAGAGCCATACTGGGGCCTGTGAGTCAGCAAGGCTGCTTTGCTTTTGAGCTCACACCTACGGGGAGTGGAAGCACGTCTCAGTGACTTTTTTTGGAAACCCCGGGAGCTCTGCACGGGTGGCCCTGATGGCTCATTCAGGAGATTACTGGAAATCGGGGGAGGAAAGGCTTCGGCTGGCTTTCCTGTTGTCACTGGCAGAAGGAGAGGGCTTGTGTAATGAGAGGGTGGCCACTGTGATGAGATAAGGGATTCGAGTCTGAGCCCTCCCATGGTGGCAGCCCAACCCTCGGTCACTGGAAGCCAAGAAGATGTTAGCACCTGCAAGAGGGCAGGCACAGCAGGCTGCAGATAGCAGAGGGAAAGCCATAGAGGCACTGTCTCTTTTTCAGGGCAGAAAGCAAGCTTCATGTGACGAGCCCACAAACCATGAATTTTCTCGTGGTGCTGACCCTTACTCAGCTACAGCTCAAATGTGTCCTGAGTCTGTATGGTCTCAGCGTCCTCAGGATGCTCAGAAGTATCCTCTAGTTACCTATTACTGTGGTCTGTTGATTCCTAGACATTAGATCATCATTCACAAGAATTCAGGGAGCCTGCACCAAAATACTTGGGTTTTCACAATGACAAGTTAAAGGTTAGTCAATTTTTCTTAACAATATAATCTGTCACTAAATGGGCAAACAAAGGATGAAGCAAGGCAGATATGCCATGGGAAAGTTATGTGTAAAACTGATAGGACCCGTTTGCAAATGTGAATGCAGAACAGAAATGAACCCAAAGGTATAACAAGGAAATACATGTACTTACAATCAAAATGGAAGTTTTGTGCTCTTTTGTTCACTGCTTCCCCCCCCGCCCCCCCCCCCCCCCCCAAAGGATAATAGGCAAATTAACTACTAGAAATTTGGCATAAGTCTTCTGACTAAATTCCATGCAAGGCTGGGACATCTGCAAGTGGAGGACGTTGTATGAATGTCAGGACAGGAATGCAGTTGGGGCATCAGATCTCTCTTATTTTCTTAAGAAGTGATTTAAAATATCCTCATCTAGCTGAAACAGATGGCTACAATCACACCATTTTATCTTAATCCGAATAAGGAAAAATTTGTTTCCTGGCTTCATGACACTCAAGCTGTTTCTCTTAGCTTTTTCCCCAGGAAAAGCCCCAAACACTTCACACCTTTGACATTCTCAGGTTCCTTACCTGGCCAGACTAAATCATGCTAAATTTCCCCAAGCTGTCCATAACAATTCAGATATGCTGATCTACAACTCATACTCTGCGCTACCCCCAGCCATTATCATGTATTGTTTCATAGATCATCCTGTCCTAAGTGCTATACTGAGGCTTCCTGAAAGAGTTGGGCTTAAACAGGGTGTCTAAAGGGTGTAAAGCCCTTATAGGTAACATTTGTGGATTGGTCGGATTGTGGCAGGTCCAACTCGAAGCCACTCGGCTTTGCTGAGCAAAGCTGGGCCAGCATGCTCGGGCTGGCTCACCCCCAGAGCACCCAGTGGTGCTCTGCCTGCACCCAGGCTTCCCTGTTTGGTTTCCAGCATGGCCTTAAGATCCAGGATTAGCTGGGGGCATAGCCCCAGACCCCAGAGGCTGCATCATTTGAGGGGGCATTCACCCTAGCACCCTGCAGTCAGGAGGCCAAGGGCTGTCTCTGGGTTATGGCGCCTTGGTAGCTCCTACCCTTGGCCATGGCAGGCAGCGCTGTTGCCTCCTTTTCAGTGAAGAACTGTTTCCAAATCTACGTCCTCAGGCTCCAGAAAGGGTCGGCTCAGCCTGTCGTATAGAGGAGATAAAGTTAGATGATCCCTTATGCACCGTGAAACGCTCCATGAAACTTTGTAGGGGATAGAATATGAACCTCTTTTAAATAGACTCCCTGTGACTGCCTGGGGCCTGCATTTCTCATTAAGATTGCTTTTGTTTTTGATGAGCAAGGGATTCTTGGAGAGCATAGCTTCTGTTCCTCCTTGTATTTAAATCTTTCCTTCAGCTCTGCACCGTGCTGTGTCTTGGCTGTTGTGGTGACACCTTTGTGGGACTCTTGCTAACCACCAGCCTCCGAGCAGCCCGTCTGGCTCCCACTGTACCTTGCTCGTTCCCTGCTTTGGTGCCCAGGCTCCTCTCCACACTGGCAGGGGATGGTGCCTTCACACAAACCCACTCCGAGCCAGAGGAACAGCTCACTGGATGCAGAGGCAGGAGCGTGAAGATGTTTTGTCAGGCTTCTTGCAATGGGGAGGGAAATAGCCATCAGCTGCTGCTGAAGCCCATATGGTGCAGTAGAGCATGAGTTTGGTTTTGTGGTGCTTTCCAGAGGGCAATTAGCAGACTGAGGAGGTGTTGAGTGGACTTGGGTGGAAAGGGAAGGCCTGCTGCATGAGAAGAGCAGGCATGAGAAGCTGAAAAGCTCTCCTGGTGGAAGTGGAAGGATGCAGGCATTCTTCAGACTACTTGTCAGCCTGGGAGCCAGGGACTGCTTCCAAGAGGTCCAAGAGTGGTAGCTGAGAAATGCACATTAGTAGGCTTTATTTTGCTTTGCGGGAGTCTGCTGCACAGCTGGAAAATGTAATTAGGTCCTTGTGCAGTAAAACGAGTTGCACGCATGCTGCTCCAGGCTGAGATTAGAAGGGGAATCTGGGAACAGGTTAGGCACAGGCTGTGCTGCAGTGGAAATGTGCTTGCTGTGAATCTGAGAGGACAACCTTCATTCCAGAAGCCATCTTCTCTTGACCCCAACCGTTTGCCTGGCATGTCCAAGGTAGGCAGAAGAGTTCGTTGTAAACCTGGAACATCTCATCTGTACCTCTCACTCCGGGTAGAGTGCTCAGCCATTTCTACAGCCTGAACAACAAGTTTACAGGACAAATTGAGAGATCTAATGAAGGAACAGACTTGGAGGAAGAGAGTGGGACAGAGACAATCCCAAGCAATAGAACCATTTTTACAGGAGATGTTCTTCCCTGATATGGGGGTAAGAAACAGAGCTGAAAGAGAGCAGTGTGTAGGCAAGGAAGGTCTCTTCCCAGTCAGTGAACTGGTGTGGAGAGGCCCCAGGTTTGCAGTTCCTGCATATCCTGTGTGGTTAGTTGCCACTGCTGGAGAACGCTCCTTCCCAGCACCAGGTGAAGATTCAGGAAATTTTGTTTCCAGCATTCTTCCTCCATCTAGCAAGTAAACAGAGCACACAGAGTATTACCCTGCGGTGATGCCTCCAAATGGGAGATAATTACCCATCACTACTATCAGTCATTTCTTCAAGCTGTAAAAAGCTGTATTTTTATCTATAGGTTCAGATTTTTCTCTAGACCTACGTGGGAATAGTCAGTACATTTCCATGTAAAAGAGCTCTTGTTCCTACGTACTGCTTTTTTTTTTTTTTTTTTGTTTTGTTTGGTTTTGTTTCCCCAACCTGGAAAAAGTCCAACCAAGAACAATAGTAAGACTCCAAAGGTTGCAAAGTCAAGCACCCTGGTGCTAGAAGCTGCCAGAAATCAGGCTGTTCACATCAGTTCAGCTTGATCTCCTATTTTGATTTCCTTTTACAAGATGCTGCACATTTCAGCAGAGGGCCCCCACCTCACCCCACGCGCTGGTTGGGCTGTGAACCAGGCAGTGCGCCGTAAAGCAAACACTTTCTCTTGTGATTAAGGCACGGTGGGGGTATCCAGGAGAGGTAAATTATATTCTTGGCTTTGCTACCACCTTTTGTTTGATGTTGAGCTGGGTGAGATATTATCGTAATGGAAGTGTACAATGGCTGAATGATGGTGGTGGCTTGACAGCATGAATTATGGCCTTCTCCACTGTAGCTTTTTTGGTCTGTACTTTGCACCCTTTGTGTTCTTGCAACGAAGCTTTTTCATAGCACACATCGCCCTGGAGGACTGGGTAGATCCCTGTTTTTTTTAGTGTCCTCAAAAGAAAGCAGCACCTCAGTGACTGCTGGCTTGTGCAGCTCATGGTGATGGTGCCTTTCCCCACTTGAGGGCGATGTGACCTGATCCAGTGCACACACCAGCAATTCGGTGTGAAACGAAGATGACAAAATTGGGGCATCAAACGTTGGGTGTCCAAACGGGGCCTAGGCACCTGCGTTCCCACTGTAGCTGTTGGAGATTCGGTCAGTACAGCCGGTGGAGTCTGCAGAGAAGGTTGGCTTTCTCTAGGATGGCCAGGCATCAGCTGAGCGCATCTACAGATCCTTGCAGTCACTTGGCTGTTCTGGGTAGGCTCATAAGTGCCTTCCCACAGTACTGCCTTGTGCCTCTGGGATGGCCTGGAGTATCCTCTATGGGCTCCAGCTGCTGCCCCAGAAGGGTCTCCCAAAGGTCCTTGGTTGTGCCAGTTGTGTACAGGTGTGTTGGCTATCTTGAGGCATATCAAGTGGCACTGGATATCTAATTGACCACACCAAGGCCCAGATCTCTGCTTACAATTATGGGAACTTGGACATTTAGATCATGTGTAGACAGAGGCACTCAGCTGCCTGCCTTTAAGGGTCTTGTTTTCAAGCTAAGCCCTGCCCAGGTTTATTGATGTCACCGAAGAAGGGAAGATGTGTGGAAATGCAGGATGTTTTTGCTAAGGGGAATGCACGCCCACCTTGGACTGGAAGGAAGGCACTTTGTGAGTCAAGATCTCAGATCAAGAAGCAGCTGATGAAGTTAACTGAAAATACAGGTGATGTTCATTCCACTGCCAGGTTGCATTGTCAGGCTTTGCTACAAAGTAAGTGCCAATGGGGCTTTTTAAAGACATAAAACTTTGCTTTGTAGAGGCCCATGACACTCCTTATGGCAAGAATTACATTTCAGTTTCTGCAATCGAGCAATGGACTTTCTTTTTATAGCCCAGGAAGGCTATCTTGCACTCCAGGAGCATGGAAATATGCAAGGAGTACCTGATAAATGTTAGTTGATCTTAATGATCCACCTTAGTTATCTCTGTTTTATCTGTCAGGTTGATCAGCATTTACTTTTCTTGTTTGCAGAAGGAACAGGAGAGAACTATTATAGATGGAAACATTTCAGTCCACTTAAAACTGCATGAAACTAAATTAGTGTTCCAGTGGCAACAGAAGCAGACATTGCTAATTAGCAGAAGCTTAAAATACCCAGGCAGCAAAAGTCTGTAATGAAATAACTAGATCACCATTGTCCCTAGCAGTAGGGAAAGTGTTGCAGGGCTTTCTACCCTATATCCATGGCAGAAGCCTAGGAACTCATGCTCCTTTCTGGAGCTTGCCTCTCATGACCATATCAGTGTCCTCACAGGTCCCTTCCTAAAGCCATTTGTCACATGTAACACCTGATTTTTTTTGAAGCAGAAGGGTATATATTCTGCCTCACTGGCTGTAAGTTGTTCTGACGTGGTGAGAGCTGCACAGAACGTACCCCCTTTTTGGGTCAGTGGGGACAGGAAAAGATCAAGTGCCAGGTCTTGGAGCAGAGCCCAGAACTACATACCCTTATCTCCTTGAAACCAGTTAAAGTTTAGACCTGTAACAAACAGTTGGGTCCCAAAATACTTCTGTGGGTATCCCGAAATACCTCTTATCTAGCTCCTTGGATCTAGTCATCTCTGGTGGCCAATCTAATAACACTTTAGTTGAGTTATAACAGGCAAGGATTTGGTTTGCTTTGGTAAAACAAAAAAGAAAACTAAAGTGCTTTCTTGGTAATTAATTTATGTGTTAGTGAGTTAAGAAAATGGTTCTTGGATCATTTGTTTCATGTGTGCCTCTGTCTCAGTTCTCAGATGGACAAGGTACTGCTGTTCTTTTAGCCTTTGATATGGGGAAAAAGTTATGACAGAAGGGAACTGGCAAAGGAAAACCAAATTCCAATGGGGAGATTTCACACTGGCATCTGGACCTCACTCCCACCAGATGACAAAGAGGCCAAGAGCTGAGCAGGGCTCGTGACAATTGGAAAGTTTCTGTCCTTGCCTAGGTAACTGCACTGGGTCTGACAGAGACAATCCTTCCAAATACATCTTGTGGGGCTCCCCAGCCTTGGCTGTGGTCCTGTGTTTTCTCCCCAGACATGAAGCAATTGTTCTGCTTACCTGCATCCCAGTGAAGCCATCCAGAAAGCCCTGGCACTGTGGTGGCTGACCCTCCAACCATCTGCCCGTGACAGCAGGAGCCTTCTGGCTGCCTTGTTGTGGGAAGCACATGGTGACATTTTTGCAGGAGGGACTTCTGCTGAGCAATCAACCTGCAGAAGGCTGAATTTACTGGTTACATCTTAAAAGCTTCCATGTAGCGCTGAAAGTAATGGGAATATACATTCCTGCTGGCCTGCTTGCTGCTGATTTGACATCATGCCACGTGGGGGAGGTGTTGGAAATAGGCAAATACTACAGATTTTTTTTTTTTTAAATAAAATATTAAATAATTCACTCTGAGTTGAGAGGGAGGAGAGCCAGAAAAGGAAATACCTCAGGCAGAGAATTACTACTTCTGTATCAAAGCCAGCAGCTCCTTACTTTAATATTTAACACCCAGGAGAGCTGAGGGGGAGGATGCTGAGAATGGGTGAATTTTTTCAAAGACACCCAATCTCTAGTGATTTTCCTTGGGTGCATTTTCCTAGTAAATATTCAGTTTGATGCGAAATGTGACTTTTGGTCATCAGAAGCACAGTTACACATTCGACTGCAAATTGCTGAACAGTTTGAACTGGAAAGCAAAGTTTGGAGAACAGTTGGGAAGGGAGATGACACCAACCCCTACAACCAAAATCCAGCACTCATTGCTGTTGCTTTTCTTATGAGAAATCACAGAGTGAAACTCTGGCTCAAAGGGATTGTTCAAGGTGTTGGGAGAAGAGAAGGCAGAAGGAGTAGGCAGCTTTTTGCTCTGTTTAGCTACCCAAAGGAGGGCTATTGAGAAGAAGTGTGCAACGAAAGAAGATGAAATGGGCACAAGCTGCAATGGGGGAAATTCCTTTTGGACATAAGGAGAAGTGTCTTTCTCATGAGAGCACTGAAGCTGTAGAAGAAAAAGCCCAGAGAGGGCGAGGTATTTGCATCTGTAGAGACAACCAAAACTCAACGGAGCAAGGCCCTGAACAACTAGATGTGACCTTGAAACTAGACCTGCTTTAATCAGAGCACTGAGCTACAGACCTCCAGAGGTCCCTGGCAACCCAAATTATTCTCCAGTTCTGTGAAGCCAAGACAGAATAAAATGAGGAAAAAAATCTTTCTCATTTTCCCCTCATTCCTCTCCCATCAGCACAGTTGGAGGCTGGTGTTCTTGTGCTTTGCCATGCTTTTTACTTTTAATACCTCTGGCCCATACAGGGTACTAATATCCATTTCAGCTGCTTTGCTTAATCAATTAAGCTAGTTTGAAGTTATTTCAGTCCCCAGTGATGCTGTCTGCATCAGTGACAGTGAAATCAATTGCACTACAACAAGAAGCACTCTTATTGCATTGCCAGCACTTATGGGAATGTCTTTTGATGCTACGAGGGCAGGGAAACTAATCAGACGAGGGCCAGCCGAGGTACAAGGTAGGTCTACAAGCCCACCAAGGGAAAGACAATACAAAGGTGAAGGAGTTATTGAGCAGGTTGAAGGTTGTTGTCAATGTGGTATGGTACGTATACAGGGATCTGCTCCCTCTCTCTGCTCCCTTAACCCACCTTGCTGATAGGAATGGTATAATCTGAGGTTCCAAGACCAAATACAGGCTATTGGATGCCAATCCTGTTACTCAAACCAGCACCATGACAGTTCACCCGTATCTGGTAAGGACTTGCATCAAGGTCTTCTCAGAAAGGAGCAGTATTTTTTTGGCCTGTTTGGAGGTGGTGTGCAAGAATCCAAGAGGCGTAGTGTAGTTCTGGGGTGGGGAGGTGTGGGGTGTCTCTCTTGCTGCAAAACCCTCGGGCACTGGGAGTTCTTAATTTGTGTGGGGCTTGGACCTTGCCTGAGAGGTAGGAAAGCAAAACAGTCCATCACACCGGGTGTTAACAGGGCAAATGCATTAGGAATGCTTGTCCCACGTTTGGATACCATGGGGCTCTGGGCCTGATTCTACCTGCTGACTCCAGCAAGAGAGTCTACAGGCTGAGTTTGTTTGGCCTGAGGTCACCTCCCATCCCTGTAAATACCTGGAGAATTGGGAAAGGGCCAGGATGCAGAGTTAAACAAAACACTTGCTGGCATGTGTGTCTTTTCCTGCCCTGGCAAAAGTCCTATTTGAGTGGATGTAGAAGGCTTTTGTCCCAAATATTTACAATATGCTGCTGAAAGGAACTGTGGGGTGTGACCTGGGGGTCTTCTCCCCACCTCTTTGCCAGAGGGAGATCCAAGACAATGCAAGGGAGCTGGACTTCCTGCCAGGCTGGTCTCCACCTGGGGAAGGGATGAAAGAAACCAAACCACAGACAGCAGATGTTCCTTATATTACTTAATACAACCCACCGCGGGGGGCAGGAGAAGAACCTGTAGTGGACAGACCAGCTGGAAGCTCTGCTGGGGAACAGCCTTCCTACAGCTCTTGGAAAAAGCTGGGACGTGGAGTGGCCAGACCCTCAGCCACGTGCTGGGTTGCTGCAGCCAGCTCAGGCCCTCACTTGCTGTGGGTCATCACATCTGCTTTGACTTTTCTGCAACCAGTGAGAAAAGGGGGGAAGCTCATCCTTTATCATTTATTAGAGGAGGGTACGTTTCCTCTGGAGTTTTTGAGTCCTCCAGTGAATCACAGAGAAAGCTCTATTCCTGCCCAGCACCGCTATTCTGTGGTTTCAAAGGAAACTGTGCAAAAACGTTCATTCTTTTATTTGTAGTCTGTCCCAGTAGGACTTTATTGGTGTCTCTCCTCTTAAATTCAGAGACTTTTTGCTGGCTTAGGGGTAGCTGGTAATTGACTTACAGCTGCCTCTCCACAGGAAATTGCAGTATCACATTCCCTTTTATGTTGCTGCATCATGGAAACATTCCCATGGATTTCAGGGAAAAGAAGGAATTCAAAGGTGAGAGTGGGATAGAAAACTACCTGTGTTTGGTCCTGAGTCTGCTGCTGCTTGCCCTGAACATCAGAGGGGATCAACCTTTGTCCTGATAAGGACTGTCATTAATAAGCGCTATGTGGTGATCATGGTCATCAAAGCCCATGCAGGGGGCCTTCACGTGGGTCTAGATAACTATTGTTCCTGAAATTTTCTTGAAAGGCCACTCTTGCTTTTGCAGATGGTGGTTGTGTCTCCTTGTCTGTTCTAGAGGATGGTGAGAGAAAGAACCTTGTGTTCAGTCCTGGCTACAGCCCAGCCCAGCCCATGGTGTTACAGGAGCCAGCCTTGGTCACTTGAGTGCCCATGCAGAAAGGCATGTCTGCACCTTCTCATGGCTTGTGTCTCTGTGGATTTACCAACCACTGAACAGTGAAGGAGGAGACAGTTGCAAGGCTCAAACCCCATACTTTGGAAGCAAGAAGCACACTAACAAACCTAGAGGAGCAGGCAGCCGATGCTAAGCGTATTAGCTACGATTACAAGGGCTAGCCAGCTTCATTCTTCAGGGCAAAACTGATCTCTGGGGATGGCCAAGAAGGCCGTTTCCCCCATGGAACTAGATTATACAAGCAGGTGTACGAGCAGGTTTTATGACTGTAGTGCAGTAACAGCTGGAGGCCTTAGCAGTGGATCGGGTTTCTTGGCTTGGCCCAAGATTATACATTACCACAGGGATTGCCAGCGCTGCACAATCTGGTTCAAATCAGATAAGAACATCTGCCTTTTCCCGCTGCCCTCCATGGACAATACGTCAAAACTGGCCTCCGGTATAATTCTGCTGGAGCCAAGTGCCGTTTACCTCCGCGGATAATTTGGTCCAGTGTGTTGCAAAGTGTCAGAGCTGCTGGGGCTTGAATTCCCATGGCCACAGCTGCTCACGGTGGAGCTGGCAGAGGAGATGTCTCCGTCATTCGTCGCATGATTCCTCTTCCCCTCCACAGCTTCAGCAAGTGAAGCAGCTTCCACCCAGCTATAAAAGGCTTTTTCCTTACATTCGTCTACGCACAGATGCAGGCTTGCTGTGGTATAGGCACATGGACCACATGGCTGTGGCTGTATCATGTTGCTTGAGCATCTCCAGACTGGCAGGATGATTGATGTTCCCTTGAACAGCCCTACTGTACCTCTTTCTTCTAATATATTGCTAGTGTGGAAGTCTGGTTTGATAAATGCTCATGGTAAGGATCTAGATAGAAATGACGATGCTGAAGCATCCATGCACATGAAAGCATCTTCCTCACGACTGTAAGCAGGAAGCCCGTTCACCTGGGGGAGCCACCTTTGCACGATGACCAGCTGAGCATGGCCCACACTCCACAAGCCCCTGTGGAATATCATCAACCAGCATCAGCTGATGGGTCAGGACTGTCCAAGTCCTACAAGCCATTTCTGAGTGGGCACAAAGAGTGCTCCAGCATTTTTCAAAAGAACACGGCAGTCCCAGAGCTGACACATGAGATCACAGTGAGTACTGCCAGGTTGTGATATGAGGAACCCTGTATGTGACATGGCCAACATTATGATGCTCTTGTCTGAGTGCACTGATTCAGCTTTGCACTGAACAGTAAAACTACCAAGAAGCTTCACACCAGCAAACTCCAGTGGAGAGGCGGGGCAATTTCTGAGTAATTGGAGTTCCTTGAGGTTTCTGGTCAAAGTGTCACGACTGTTCAGCCAGGAGGCTGGAGAATAAAAGGCTATCATGATTACATGGCAGTATAATTTAAAGCCGTAACTCCTGGGACTGTTGCTGAATGATCAGGCAGGGGCTGCTGAAGAGCTGTGATATGAGACAAGCTGACCTGGGGAGCAGCTCAGCAGGGAGGCATGTGGCGTTGGGCCTGGCAGGGTGGGTGAGCACTTGGGAAGCTGTAGTTTTATCTCCTCCGAGATGCCTTGGCAGTATGTACAGGACGTGGCGTGCTGCCAGAGTTGGAGATGTCATTGCCCTGGGGGGAACAGAGCTACAGGGGCTGAGCTGAGGCGTTGGCAGGTCCGTTGCAGCACGGCTGGGTTGGCTGCTCAGAAGCTGCGGGAAATGTGCCTGCTACCAGTCTGGGGGACTAAGAGTAGCCAGGGAGGGGATGGGCATCAGCTACATTTCAGCTGGTAAACCAGGTCCTGTGCATGGTCTTCCATGGCAGCACAAGACTGTCTGTGCTGGTAGATGGTGAGCACAGTACCTGGCATGGCCCTACTGGCACTGCCCAGGTGATGCTCAGTGATGGGGGCTATCACAGGCTGGAGACATCCCCAACAAGCATCAGTGATATGGCTGTCCTTTTTGAAGGACAAGAGCATCTTAGTGGAATAGATGCAAACTGTGCTGCTGCACCCTATGTCCTCGGAGCTGGAGAAGAGGCTTGTGCCCACCCGGTTGGCCAGTGCAGCCAGGATGGTGCCAGGATGCAGAACTGGGTCTGGTAATCAGGGGACTCCTGGTTGTCCATCATGTGCTCAACCCACTTCACAGAACGGCCTCCTAGAGATTCCTCTGAACTCTCCCTGGCTTCCATCAGGTTAACACATGCACTCCTCAGCTCTGCAGATGCTCAGGAAAATTCAGTCTAGGTGGGATCTGCACTGGGAAATAGCAGTTGAGCACTCTGCATTGCTACGCTGATCTCCTGCAAAGTGGGACTTTATTCGAGTGTGTCTGCTTTATCCTGATTTAAATATCTTGACAGTGGCGCAGCCCCACAGCTCTCCCGAACCACCATCATTTGAACAGCACTTTGCAAAAATACAAGCTGTGAAATTTCCTGGTGCCACCTGGGGTTGCTTGAGAAAAAGCAGTGAAAAACTGCTGCTGGCTACCGTATTACAGCACAACAGAGCTGCAGGCAGACCGGCTTTTTGGTGTTATCACCGAGTTAAAAGTGATGAATAATAGAGTTAAGAAAATAAAAGCAGGTTCTTGCTTGCGCTGCCCGGGGAATAGGGCATTCTGCATGGGCCAGCACGCAGAGGTGAACAAAGTGTTAAACCCTGGCAGAGCAGCTGCCACTGACCTTCTGGTCCCAGCACCGCTAAACAAAGCTCCTGTTACAGCTGAACTTTAATACCAACTTCTGCTGCTCCAGGGATCCTCGCAAAAGTACATGCTGAACTGCAATTAGCGTGGTGCAGCTCAGTGGGGAATGGTGGAAAAAAGAAGATGATTGAGGGATGAAACCCACTGAGCCCACCGTGTCCCCTCCTTGGCCTCTCCCAAAAGCCATCCTCTGTTGTAGGAGATAGTTGAGGACTCCTGAAGCTGAAGGGTGTTTCAAGACCAAGGTTTTCAGTAGCCACTGACTGATATACCCACCTTAAATTTTTGAATTTCCACTCAGACTTTTGGCCTTTACAACATCCTGCAGCAATGAGTTCCATGGATGAATTATGTGTGCTGGGACAACATGCTCCTTTTTGTGTCCAAATGCCTAAAATGTCTAAAATGTGCCTAACTGCTAGTTTTCTGAGTGCTCCTGTGTCCTCTGACATGGGAAATAATGACCAACATTAATATTTGTATTTCCCTCCTTATTCATGGGTTTACAACCTGTAATATCGTATTCTCAGAGATTTCTTTCCTTTCAGAGGAAGAACTGAAAGCCTTTCAGTCTCTTCTCACATGGGAGCCTCCCACAGACTAAATGCTGGGCATCCTTGCTGCCCTCCTATATTCCTTCCACAGAAAGTAGAATTTTTTAAGGCACTTCCCAGAAAAGGTCTTACAGGTATGGTCCAGGCTCTTAGTGGGACATAAAGATACATAAGAAACATTTTCAGCCGATGGCACTTCTCATCTTCCATTGGGGATGTTGGAATTACAACCCACAGGAAAAAATGCACTTATTTCTGTGTAAGACTTGATAAGAAGGATGAGGCAGACTGGACATAAGGCATCTGGAGTCTCCTTGTCTTTATTTAGGCCCCCACACTGGGAGGAAGAAAAGAATTTGTCCTGTGAAATAATAAATAACACTCAGCGGACTGACATGGGGATGAAGACTGGTTGTGGCTTGGAATAAAGAAACAGGACAAAAAATAACAAGTTTGGCTTGAAATACCAATAAACATGATCTTGATGCTTTCTGCGTGCAGCTGAGTTCAGTTGTGGTGCCCAGTTTTGACAGTTTGAACTCGAAATTTGCCTTTATCCAGCTCAGAACATTTTGTGCATATACCCAGGGCTGGACCAAGACATCCACCGTGTACATTTTGCTGCTCAGGTCAAGAGCTTTTCTGTGCTTTGCCCTTACTGCTCCTGGCCTGTTGCCATTCCACCGACAGCAGGGCGAGGGAGGTGGGAACTGTGTGGTTGCTGAAGGTGGACCTTGCTCCCCAAGTCTGCAGGCATCTGGGGATGTATCTTGGGAGACAGGTGGGTTGGCCATCAGAGGTTTACCTAATAGCACATGTCGATAGGGTTGTGTCTGAGGTCAACCCTAAGATCAGCTCATTATTACTAATATTGTTTCCTGGGCCCCAGGAAAGCAGGGAGCCTGGAAGGACAGGAACTTTTTTGCTTAAGAGCTGAGAGACTCTTTAGGCTTTTTTGTTCCCAGTCCAGTGGTAAGAAGTATCCCAAAGTGTTTGAGCTCTGAAGCGCATGGCACGCAGGTCCTCGGGAATAAAAGAATGTGCAGATTACCATATTGGATCATTCTGGGCATGTAATGCCTTGTCTTGGCATGGTTGGTGGCTTCAAGAAAGCTATGAGAAACACGGGATGAGTACACTGTTTTCCCTACCGAGAGTTTCTCTGAGCTTTTAGTAGGCAGTGTTCATGGACTTACCCCCTCCAGGGCACAACAACCCCTAGGTGCCCTCAGCATCCAGCCAGGAGAGGCAGTAAACAGTCTTTTTACCATATATTTGTTAAAACCTATGTGTTTCGGTTTGGAGAAAACCACCTTCTGTGGAAACTGGTTTCATCAGACAGCTTCTGTCCTCCTCTAAGCAATATTTATTACTTGGTGTGGCTCTTCACTTTTCAAAAGAAGTCCAAACTTAGCTCCAAACTGACATGTGCCTCAGGATGGCTTTGGGATGGAGCAGGAGCACAGCCCGGAAATCACTTTGGTCACACCACAGGTGTTTCCACTTTGCAGGAAGAATTTGTGGTTGAAGCCATAAAGCCTCATGTGAGGAGATGAATGCCTTGCAGAGGAGGTCACTTTGGGAACCTGGAGGCTGTAAGGCAGCTCCTTCCCTTGCCAAGACAGCCACAAGCCTCCTCTCCCATCACGATGGAAGGCAGTGTTGTGTAGCATTGCCAGGGCTCCTGGCTGAGTCACGCCATCCCTGGGGCTTTTCACCAGTTCCTGGGATATCATGAATCCTCACCTTCCATTCTGAAAACCTGCGAACGTGATGGTTGCTGGGGAAGACTTGAAAGCATGGTGCAGGTGTAATTGGAAGGCTTAAAGCCTCAAAACTTACACTAAACCTGACACTTCTTGGTTTCAGAAACCTGGTATGCGTGAGGAGGCAGACAGCAGCATTGGTGCTTTTAGCAGTAACATTGATAATATTAATTAATGTTAACGGAGTCACCATGCTCCAGGATTTCATTTGCATTTGTTCTGTAGTAGCAACTCATCCCGGAGAAGGGTCTCCTGTAGGTGCTGGAGAAGCGATACATGAGACCACTCTGCCCCAAGGAGCTACCGGCCCAAGTGCAAGGGCTTTGACTTGCAGTGGCTGATCCTTCTCCACAACCACTCGACCCTGTCCCTCACATGGCAGCTTCCAAGCCTCTGCCCTCACCCACCCAGGTTATCAAAGCTAATGAACATGAGGGTCTTGCTTAAGTTTCTGGGATGCAATTAGCTCAGCACCTCCCAGACAATTTAGGGATCCTGTGGTGGTGGTACCCACTCCCATTCCTTCATTTTAATTGTGTTTGGAGAAAGGATGCTGTAAGCAGAGGTAGAACAGACATTTAGAGAGGTGCCTGGAGCATGCTGAGACTTTTCTCCGTGGGTGTCTGTCAGGAGAAATCACTGCAGCTGTCTGGGGGATTTCTTGCCTCCCCCTGCTAGTTCTCTGTGTAACTGGTGACAGACTGGTATGCTAGGTTCATGTGTACCTGTGATACAGTGGGAGTCATTTTGGCATGTTTGGAGCTCTTGTGCATCATCCCAGGTCAGGAGGATTTGCAGACTTGGTTGCACCACTGCCAGTATTTGTCAGGAGCTGAATTCATGGCATCAGCAGCAATGATGGCCAAGTTTCCAATCTGGTCGATGCTTCGGAAGACTGCCAGGACTGAGTCCTTACACCCAGGACCTCTGGGAATGTGCCTGGGGACTGGCTCATCCCTGTTTCACACCACCCACGGGCAATCCTACGCTCTCAGCATTCCCCTCCAGCTCTGCCTCTCCATCGGCAGATTCTGTGCAGTGGTAGGAACCGAAGCCTGAGGTCTCCCTGCCTAGGGCATCCCCCTGTAAAGCTGACATGAGGAGCCCTTGCCAGCTTCCCAGGGCCACCATTGCAAATTGAAAAATGTTTTTGGAGGCTGCCAGACAGCCATTCGGAGTGGCCCCATGGTGCTCCGTTCTAAGCACCAGGTTTCTAGGGTTTTTTTAATCACCTGAGTCGATAGCCTGGTGCACTGCATGGTACAGCCTGGACACAAAGAGTATGGAAGAAAACATACCCCAAATCCAAACCTCCAACCTCCACAGTCGCTTTGGACTCCAGGAATTACCAGTAGATGCATGACTAGCAGGAGAGAGGATGGGAAGAGCAGAGGTCCATTAGCAATTCCCTACCCCCAGCATATGGCTAATTAAAATTTCTAATTAAGGCACTGTGGGGGTGAAGAAAGGAAGCTCTTGGCCGAAAGTCCCCCTCCTTTTTCTGTATTTCCTTCGATAGCTTTATAAATTTCCCCTCCAAATTAACTAATTAATATCACCTAATCAGTTAATAGAATTAGCTAATTAGATTGCTTAATGGAATTTCTGAAGAGCAGATTTAGAAGCTCTTAAGGAGACTTTAATCACTTTTTATCTGGGAAGCGGGGCACCAGTGCCTGCATTCATTCAGCAACTTAAGGCAACCACCGTTATCAGCAGAAGATTTCTGAAAATCACTAATCAGGTTTGATCCTGCTCCAGAGTCACAGCTACAGCCACCCGGGCTCGAGCGGTCAGGCTGAGCCCTGCTGGCTCTCCCCTCCAAGTTGCTGTTGCCTGCATCTGCTCGCATCAAAGCCCCACCACTCTCAGGTCCTCGGTGCAGTATTTTAACCGAATTGGCGGTGGGGCAGAGCACTGTAACAGGTCTCCCTGCAGGAGCTCGGGTGGTTTCTTAGCCCGTGGTGTTTTCCAGGCGTGTTTGCTGATGGTGTGCTTAAGTGGGGGGGAGTGATAGCAGATCACTCAGCCACTGCAGCGGTTCTGTTCACAGAGGTCAAAGTTTTCTCGCGGTCCCCTCCGCTCTGGCGTGCAAGCACACACCTAACGTGTGCACACATGCACACATGTGCTGCCGACTGCTCCTCACAGTGAGACGGCAGCGAGGGGCAGGGGGCGAAATATATGTTTGCTGAGAAAAGCACAGTGCTGGGTGAGCTTGAGCCTGGCCACGCGTGCTGTGGATGTGCAGGGTTTGCAAACAGCGCTGAAGGTAAGGGTCTCCAAGAAGCACAGGGCAGCACTAGCAAGTAGTTATTTGTTTAAGGCTGGGCAGTGAAGAGGGGTGAGAGCAGGGCTGGGTCTGCAGTGGTGTCCAGCTACAGGTGGGCTAGTCTTGCTGGGACACCCACAGTGATTCCGGCTTTGGGCACCGTCCCTTGTGGCTTTTCAGCAGAACAAAGTGGGAGTGAAAACTGGAGGGCTTGTCTCTTCAGGGACACCATATGGAAAGGGAGATCTTTGTGATCCAAGGTGAGCCCAGCTCACCAAGATCCTCACCAAGCTCAGCGTGAGGAACTGGGGCAAAATGGGCTGGGCTGGGAGATCCCGTTATGTTCGTGCCTCCACACCGAGGGCTAGTTCCTGAGCAACCTGCACTGCTCCTTGGGCTTGCTGGAATTGGGCTGATGTCCCGCAGCCCAATATCTTGCTACGTGCAGCAGTGGGAAGGGAAGCAGGGATCTGGTCTCCACACAGCATTGATAACGTGGTTTTGAAACAATTTCCAAACTGTGTGCACCTTCCAGCCCCCATGTAAATTGGCTTGTTATGAGGGAGGCTGTCAACAGCCACAGCTGAACGTGGGATCCACACTCCTGGTTGCGTCCAAGAGCCCGGTGTCTGTCTCAGGCAGAAGTCCAACCTGGCCATCTGGGATTCATCCAGGTGTGTGTCCCCTGGGGAAACTGTGTCCACCCTGCAGCAAAAATAAGACTGGCACAGCCTGAACTGCAGACTCCAAAGGCGGTTTAATCCATCCCTGTTTTTGGACACCACGACCTGGGATGGCTGCAGCAGTCAGCAGCTGCGCTGTTTCTAGCAGTTGCTGTTATACGGATTGTGTGATCTTCTGTTCTCACCCTGAGTGTAGCGTGGGGTATAAGGACCCGATGTCAGCTCTCACCATGAGGTAAAGCTCTGCCCCTCTGTTACTTGTGCCTGTGTGATTTAAGATTCAATTAAACAATTATACTGTGTTAGATTCTTCGTACAATGACGTGCTCTAGGGACCACTGAGAGGTCACCATTTTTCAATGGTTATCAAGGTGGGCTCTGTCTCCAAAGCTGCCTCTGTGGCATTTTAGCTGGGAGCTAGCATGCTTGCCTGGATGCAGCTGTCACGGGTGGCAAAGTGGAGCTGACAGATAAGACCAGCACCTGTGCAAATACAGCTGCAGAATGATGGTGGGCTCCTGGAGAGACATCAGCCTCTGCATGGGGGAAAACCAGAATGACACTGGACCAGGACAGCAGGCAAGCATGGGACTTCCCAAACTTGTTTTACTCTTGTGTTGGAATGAAACAAGGTTTTTGAAATATTTCCCTGTGATGTGACATTTTCCTGAGCTGCAAATGCTCAAGTCTCTGCCCTGCCTGAAGGCTGAGAGGACAGTTTTATCTCTGACTGCTGCAGAAAGGGACTCAAGCCATAAGCCTGGCAAGTCTGAAGGTCTCAGGGTGGTGAGGGGTGTCTCAGGTAGGTCAGCAGCAAGGAAGGAGCCTTTCCAGAGCCTGCTTCAGCTTCCTGCTGTGAATTACCATCAGGAAGAGCATGCTGGTATGTGCTGGCTGTGCAGGACCAGTGCGTATTGCCTCCCAGTCAGGCTGTCTGATGCAGACACCTGGGTCTTTCCCCTTTGCCCCTCCAACACCCATGAAATTGATCCAATGAAGTTCCCATCAAACCCAAGCCCTCTGAAGAGCACACTGTGTTGGGACTTAAGTCAGATATGCAACACCATGTTCCCTTAATAAAGAAATCTAGGCAAGTATCCAGGGAATTTGCCACCCCTGTTTCCCCCTTTTTGCTGGTGGATTTCCTGTGAACAAGCCAAGACCTCAAGATTTCCTCAGCATCTGGGATTTTTCTGCCATTAACCTTTCAGAAGCCACCCCAGCCCAGGGTCGCCTGCAGCTCAGCCCACGTGGTGGTTCTGTGGGGGAGGGGACATGCAGTGCTGTGCGGTTGTTCTCACAGGGTGGCGGGTGACCAGAACAAGCCATTTACAGGTGATGAGGCAGCAGCTCATCAGTCTGGCTTCAAAACCCTGAAATTTTATGTCAAGTGAATAGCAATTAGAAGGAAGGGTCTTATGAGGAGGTTTCAGGCAAAATTACCTCTCTCCAGTGTAGATATCTGCACCTGGTATTAATACTGTTCTCTGTGGAGAAAACTGAGAATTTTAAACAGGGTGATTTGCCTCTTCCTTGGAAGACATAGAGAGAAGCCAGTGAATGGACCCCATGTGATGATCCTTCCAAGAGCAGCACAGAGATACTGGAGCAACCTAAATGTCATGACACCTCATCTTTGAATGTCTAGTTGCTGACAGGCTTCACTTGACCACACTGAGGAAAACATTATCCAAGATTGTCCAGTCCCCAAGATCTGGGCCTTAAAGGGACAACCCAAGAGGAGGAAAACAAACCAACCTTCTCCAGCTAACCAGCTGCAGTGCTGAAAAGCAGCAGGTGTTGCTCAGATCAACGCACCTTGTTGTATTACTAGTGCACTATGGACGTGTTGGTAGTCACTAAGAATTACTGGGCTTTGGGGGCAAGGACACCAGTTCACATTATCAGGCACGAATCAGTTGCCATAAAGGTTTTACAATGTGAATAAAATAGTTTCTGTCCCCTCCAAGGCTCCACATCCCACCGGTATCACAAGGCAATTGCCCATGGCACAGAGAGGAGGAGCTGGAGGCTTTCTTGGAGCTAACTATAGCCTGAAGAGTTACAGTCGTTTTCTGGTGGGAGCACTAGTTTCCCCGAGATGAAAGTGGTGTGATGGTTGAACAATATTTATTCCACTGGATGCCTGGTGGTGTGTTTCCTGATGGGCAGAGGGGTTCAGGTTTGTCCCTGTGCACTTGCACCAGGAGCACCTCCATGAGTAGGTGCCTGCTGCTGTAATGCTACCTCTGCCAGCACAGCAGTGAGATGATGAGGACCGTATGGCACCAAAACAGCATCACTGCTCCTGTAACATCTCTTAACCCTTTGGAGGGCATCTTCTTCCAGGCTGAGTAGCATGACAGGTTTAAATGGCTGTACTGGGGCCAACCAGTGCAGCATCTTGGCTTTGATAGCAGTCCCCTGCAGTTGCCCTGGAATGAGAGGAGAAATAAAGGAAATCTGAAGCGGGTCTTTCACCTCCCTATCAGCCCAAAGTCTGGCGATAGGTGGATTAGTACATTCCTGGTCCACAGACCTGTGCCCACAGTTTCCTATTTCAGGTCTCTTGATGGACCTTAAGGAACAGGTCTAGTTAGTAAAATTTCTCCAGCCTTACACAGCAGCTTGTGCCCCCTGGCATATGAGTTCATGAAAACAATAGGAATATAATTCCTTCTAGCTGTCCGTGCAGATTTCTTAACCTGCCACGTGGATTTCTGTTGCACTCTCTTAGCAATGACAAAATTTATTTCACTAAGAGTACCAAAATACTGCTGGGAAATTAAACTTCAAACAGTAAAATAGGCTGAAAATGCTTAAAAACTGCTGGATTAGCCCATCCCTGCCAGTAAGTAGATGCACAGAGAAAAGCTGAAAAACCAGAAAAAGATATATAATATTTCCATAGGACGCTTCATGAATTTAACAATATGTTGTATGGAGTCTTTCTGAGGCAGTGTCTCTAGTTTTAACAATCCCTGATGGATTTTGGGGAGGGAACTTAACAAACTCCTTTATGAGCCCCTGTGCATTTCTAGCATCCACAACATCCTGCAGCAAGGAGGTCCAAGCTCAACTGTGCGTTGGTTAATGAACCACATCCTTTTGTTTGTTTAAGCCATATGCCTGTTAGTTTTACTTGTTGGTCTCTAATTCCTGTACTGGTGGAGACCACGGACACCTGGTCCTTGTTTATCTTCTTTGAGACTCTGATGAGCTCTTAGACATCACATCCCTACTCTTTGCCCAATGACTTTCAAAGACAGACAAGTCCTAGCTTATTTGATCATTGCACAGTCTGTTATACAATGGGCATTCCAAAACTGTGTTATATTTGTCCATTCCAGATGTTTCATATTCAGCAAAACATTTGTCACAGCAATCTTCATGGGAACTTCTGAAAAACACGGTAGTATGTGATCGTTTTGGAGAGATGGACTATGATGTGAGCATAGCGGTACAGTGAACACGGTAGGAGTAAGGATAAAGATTTTCACTGAAATGCTAATCTCCAAATAATGTCTTCTATTTGTACAGGCTTTCTAAGAAAAAAAAGAAAAAACACAACCAAAACACGAAACCAAGAACTTTTTTCTTAGTTAAAACTCCCCTGAAATGGAATACCCCAAGCAGGGTTTGGTTTGCTGTTGAAGTCTTGCTCAGGGGTTGTATTCTGACCCAGCGTAAAACGGTTAACACTGGAAAGCTAAAATACCCCCCTCCTGGACATTCCTTCGGTGTGTCCTTTTTCACAGGCTCTGACTCCTGCACTCCTTGAACATGTGAACATTTTCTGGTTTCCAAAACTGCAAGCTTTTATTAACTTTCCCCTAGTTGGGTCACTAGCAAAGCTGTGTAAACAAATGACCTGTAGCCATAATCTTCTTCAGTTCCCCCTATTGATTTCACTCTGCTATTTGCCTGCCAAATATTAGCAAACCTTTCTTCAGAAACGGAGAAACTTTTGAACGCTTCTCAGATGGGGTGAGTCAGGAGAGACTGAAAACAGTCTGCTAGTATCTTCACATCACAGGCTGGGGTTAAGAAAGCATACTGGTTTTGGCTGGGATAGAGGTAAGGGTTTTTAGAGTTGGTTGTGTGGTGCTATGTTTTGGATTTGTGATGAAAATGGTGTTGATAACACCTCAATATTTTAGCTATTGCTAAAAGCCTCAAGGGCTTTTCTGCTCCTCACCCCAGCTGGCTGGGGGGGCACAAGGAGTGGAAGGGGGCACAGGGACAGCTGGCCCCAACTGACCAAAGGGACCAAATGACATCATGCTCAGCAATAAAAGCTGGGGATGAAGGAGGAAGGGAGGATGTTAGGAGTTATGGAATTTGTCTTCTGAAGTCTCATGATGGAGCCCTGCTTTCCTGGGGTTGGGGGAACACCTGCTTGCCAATGGGAAGTAGTGGATGAATCCCATATTTTTCTTTTGTTTTACCTATTTCACTGTCTTTATCTTGCCCCCATGAGTTTTCTTACTTTAACTCTTCCTATCCACTCCCCCATTCCGCTGGTGGGGACTGAGTGAGTGGCTGTGTGGAGCTGAGCTGCTGGCTGGAGTTAAACCATGACAAGAAGACAACCACATTGATATGGTTAATAAAACTTCAAGGAATATCACCTGTGACAGTCAATGATATTTCGATTTTGAAAGCAGTACATTTAGCAGTGTGAAGGAGACAACAATGAGGTGGACCAGTTCACTGCTGCATCTTGAAAGCCATTTGTGCCATGATTCCGATGAGCAGACCTACTTTGAAGTGGTTTCCCCAGAGACTGGTCTTCCTCCACGACTGTTTAGTTTTGTATAAGTCATTTTGCAATGATATAGAACACATAGGGGTGAGGAAGCCTTTATGACTTTACAGATGACACAGAAATTTGCAGTCTAGCAAATAAGGAAGATATGGGTTACTCATACTGAGATATGGATCGTGTACTTAACTGGTCATGGTTCAGCAGGATGCTTTTAGTCCAGCTAAATTGAATGGAATACCTCTGGGAGTCAAGAATGCAAGGCTGTGCTTACAGAAAAGGAAGCCCTGTGTTTGAAAGCAATGTCTTCAGGAACGACTTCAAGGTCATCTGTGATAACCTCTCCAGATGAGCTCTCAGTGCAATGCCATGGGGAAAGAAAGAAAAAAAAAAAGATATTCTTCAGATCAGTTAAAAAGGTAGGTAATGTCAGCTGGGACAGGGCAAACACTGTCTTGGGAAGAGTACTGTGCTGAGTCTGGACATGTTGGGAGAGGAAGCATGAAGAAGAATTCAGAGAGACACCCAGAGCTGGAGAACAGCACCTGAAAATCAAATAAATTCAACCTCGGACTAGACCTCCGCTTCCTAAGGCTGGGCACAACTGAACATTGGGCGGTCTGGAGGGAGATGGTGCACTGGGCTCTTTCCAGACAGGCTGCTGAGCTTGTGCTGCAGCTCATCTTTGAGGAGACCTTATGTAAGGGTGGAGCTGGAGGAGCGGTGGCCTTCTGGACCAGTGAGGCTCTGGCTGTAATCTCCCATTTTCCCCACTTCTTTTCAGGTCTGGCAGCTGTTGCGAGTCCACAGTAAGACAAACCTAATGAGCTCCAGGCCATCCCGAAGTGTGCTGGGAAGGACTCCTGTACAGGAGTCTTTGGGTTTCAGAAGGACAAACCAGTTTGTGACTCGCTGCCCTGTGATGCAGGAGCCCGCTTAGATGAGCCAATGCTCCCTTACGCCAGAGATCCCTGTTGCCCATGTGTGGCTACAGAGATATGTATGCTCATTGCAAATGAGTGTGCAGCTACGCGTCCCCGGGATGCTCGGCCCCGCTGGTGACGTCCAGGGCAGCACCATGACTCCTCTGTTCACTCAGCCAGATGGATTTTTTTCCCCCTGTTCATTTGCCCTTCAAATTCTTTGAAGCACACAATTTATACAGGCGGGAGTTGGTTGCCTTTTGCTTCCCTGCAAAACAAAAGGAGACAGAGAGAGAGAGAGGATTGTATACATAAAGGAAAAGCTCCAGAAGAACAACCTTACAGCTGACAGCTCAGACAGGGTCTCCCCCAGGGAAGGGAACACATTATATTAACCGTGATACACTAAGGAGCCTTGCGCATACATCACTTTCCAAAATGTTTTTAAAAGTTCATTAACTTCCAGTGGAAAGTTGTGGCTGCATCAGTTGCCTTCGAGCCATTTTTGCCGACTCTTGGCCCTGGCTGGGGAATACTTTGTTGATTTAGACGGGTCTATTAGAAAGTGTAAGTCTGTTGGGATATATAAAAGGCAAAGCTTCACTCCCCTGAACATTTCCTTAGTGCAGCACTTTAAAAATTGCATGGGAAGCAGGCTTTGAATGCCTTGCTGCTTTTTAACTGCTGGACTTTCAGCTTGAATGTTTCAACTTGGTTAGTAACCTGTAAATGACACCAATAAAAAGGAATCTGAATGGGGAGGGAGGAGAGAAAGAAAAAGATGAGATCCATCCAGCATTTCTGCTGCTTCTGGGAATTTGTTTCTAACCACTAATAAAAACACCTGGTACCCAGCGAGGACCATGTGTTGGAAAACGGAATGTGACCCACTTGCCCAAGGGAAAAGTGATTTTTTGGGGGGGAAAGAAGAGGAATATGTCTATAATATCCAAGCAGGGAGAATAGTGGGGTGAAATATTTTCAGGGTTGTCTGCACTACTTTTTGGAGGTGCTCTCCCAAACCAGCACTCCTGGAGCTTCGGATAGGGGTGAAGCATCTCCTCCTGCAGTGTCTCGCAAGGCTGGGAGCTGTGCTGCCCATGGAGGACCGGGGGATGCAGCTGCGGTGCGGCACTGGCTGGGTGCTCGGGACCTGCCCTCCTGCACCCTGAGCTCTGCTCCAGCCGCCATCCAGACGGCTTTTCCTAATGTTCCTGGGACTGTGGAGGGAAATGGAGAAGGTCCTGGGCAATCAGGCAGGGCCTGTCCTAAACACATACCCTTGTGAAACTGTTAACTAGGGTTGGCCTCAGCTTTTGGGGGGATAAAAATTGACCCTTCTCCCACCCACCCCCAACAAATAATGACATTTTGTATTTTTGTTCCTATTTCTTTCATGACCCCAACTGCCAATATTTCCTCAGATGCTGTGTTTTCCCTTTCTTTTGATTCTCTTATCCTCAAATCTGACGGTTGCAACATTAGGAAAAGAAAGGGATTAAAAAAAAGGAAGGAGATAGTCAAGCTGTCATCTTCATTTAAAAGCAAGAACAATACAAACTGTTTGCTAAATGTATTTAATGCATTTATCCTTCCCCCCTTCTTTTCAACCAGACCAAATATTGCTTGGTGGCCAAAGAGAAACTGCTGTATTTTTCTGGCTCTGACATACGTTGTATGCTGTTAAGCCTAATACATATTTATTTAAAATATTAATGCAGATGACTGAGCACTGCCTGGCTGATAAGCGTGTTCATTGGAGACTTGTGCACATTGTCTTCTGTTGCTCTCCAAGCCTTGTTCAGGAGCCTTGTTGGAAGGAGAAATATACTGGAGAGTAAAGCTTTGCTTCCTACCCTATAGGAATTTTTTAATTACCATTTTGACAGAGAACAAGTTTAACTGGCTCTTCAACCACAGAGTATAAGGTCATTGCTATCACAGACCATAAAGAAGATACAAAAATGAGGTAATAAAGTATATGGGCTGTGTATGTCTGGTAATTTAACATTATTCTTGTAACCCTGTGAGTCACCTGTGACTAATTTAAAAATGCTGATGCACTTAGATGAAAGCCTCAGTAAACCACCTAAATCGGAGTGTGAGAGCAGTAAACACCGGGGGTGTGGAGGAGGACAGAGATGAGGAGTGGATCCAAGCTTTTATCTGAGAAGATGCAATCAAGATGTGCCTTCAGCCATGGTTTGCAGATCCCGAGAAGAGCTGCCTGCTTTGCACAGGCATCCCAATGTGCTGTTCACCCGCTGCACACCTGCACTGTGCCCGAGTGCTCTCCCACCAGGGCAGAAGCTGAGGACAAATTCAGAGGGTTTTGGGTAGACACAGGCTCCCAGGGGTAACAACCAGTCCTGGGGGGGTGCAAGTCCTGGGCTCCCCCTGAATAGGCTGCGGGGGTTACTGGGTAACTGATCCCAGGGCAGCACCTCTTCAGCTGCTTGCTAAAGCAAGCATATATATATATATATACATATATATATATTTATTTTTTTTATATATATGTAAAATACCAAATAAAGGGAGGGACCGAGACAGGAGCTGCTGCTTCTGCTGCGCTGTGCCTGAGAGACACTGCCTGTGTCAGATTTGGACTACTGCTCTTTTGGTTTCTTTTTTCCCTTCACCAGCAGCCATTTGTTTGGTTTGCAGCAGTTGGTATCATGGGGCTGGAGATGGAGAAAACTTTTCTTGCAGGTAAACAATATTTTCAGGCAAGTGTCCCAAGCCAGTGGGTGTCGGGATGGGGATGCACGGTCAGGCAAGGGTGCTGGCTGCAAAGGTGTCCATGCGTCCTCCATGCCCCTTGGCCCCAGGGACTGAGCTCTCAGCCAGGTTACAGAGTCATTTTGTCCTGGTGAAACCAGTGCAAATCAGCTCAGCCCCCAAAAGGCCTTTTTCTTCCCCATGCCCCACCCCCCAGCTATGTGTTCCCACTCCTTGTCTGGCAGGGACCGACGCACAGCTCACCCTGGGGTGAGTTGGTTTGGGGAAAATGAACCAGCGGGACATTATTTATTTGTTTGGGATGTTTTCTGCTGCCTTAGCTCTTCGAACCAGCTTCCCACAGATGGGGGGCAGGTACCTCCAGGGAGAGGATGGGGATGCCCAGAAGGACTGGGGTGCAGGGCAGGATCCTTAATGATATCAGACCCAGTGGGTTAAAGATTCAGGGAATGTCCCACATCTGGAGAGACCTCTTTCTTTCCCATCTACCCTACCCCATGTGGGGATGCATTAAGACCTTACACATGCTGGTGCTGAGCATTTTGTTCTCATGCAGAACAGGCACCGGGGGGCATTTTTACTGTAATACCTCAGTTATTTTCTATCCACAAAGCCAAAATTTCCGGAGTAGCTCTAGTCCAAACACAAACATTACTCCTAAAATCATCATTTTGGGTTGTGAATTAGTACTGGCTATGAGGAACCCACTTCTGGAGCTCTCTT
Source organism: Falco biarmicus (assembly GCF_023638135.1). Lineage (NCBI taxonomy): Eukaryota > Metazoa > Chordata > Aves > Falconiformes > Falconidae > Falco > Falco biarmicus. The sequence goes on along the minus strand of NC_079291.1, from coordinate 56,598,997 downwards.
TAGGGGGGAATGAGGTGAATTCCTGCTGTGGAAAGCAGGTCAGGAAAGGAGAGCAGATACATAATCATGGGGGCTGGGGACACTTGAAGGAAACAACGATGGTCGATAGATATTGATTCCTCTCTTCAGTGCACTTAGCTGCTGCAGGCTGGAAAAGAAAAGCCTTTTGTTCCTCCTGGGAAGATGTGGGACATGGGTTTTGCTCGGCAGCACCGGAGGCAGATGGGTCAGAGATTTTTTCGTGTGCTATATGGCACAGAGAAGGCTGGTCCATGGTGAGGAGGAAGGGATGGTCCCATGCTGCACAGCCCCAAAACCATATTTTCTATTGAAGTCTCAGCAGACTAACCCACCACAGCATTACTCAGGCCTCCTGTGGGATTGCACAGCCCTATAGGACACATGCCACTTGATTTTGGAAGCCATGCCATTCTGGTTAGTGGTAATGGGGAAGGTCTGCCAGGATCTGCTTGGCTCTGCTAGCAATTCTGCTCCAGGCTTCGGAGTGGTTGTGCCTTACCTAGTGCAGGAGTCACCACTTTGGGGGTTTCCTGCAGAAGGCAGCTGCAAGAAGAGGGAGGTGTGATGGACTTCAGGGTGACATAGATGCAAAGTCCCTCAGAAAAGATGAGGGATCTGGAGGATGAGCCACCAGAGCTATCCAAAAGAACCCTCAGTGCAAGCAGGAGAGGAGTGGACTTCTGTTAGAGGCCAGGCTGGTCCTCCTGCTGTCAGGAGGCAAGGTGATCACCTCAGCAAAACATCCTCCCTTATTCATTCCTTCCTTGACACAGCCATCAGACCGATCATCTCTGGACTGGGAATCTGGAAATGCCGGTTTCCCTCCCGTCTCTGACCTGGCCCGTGGTATAATTTGGGTTGAGTCACTCCACCTCTCCCTGCTTCCCTTTCCCCTCACTGCTTTGTCTTGTCAATAAGCCCGTGAGCTCCTTGCTGGCAGCGCTGCCTCTTGTGTGTTTGTTCAACATGTAGCACGACGAGACTCCAAACCCCACCATGACCTCCAGCCTTCACTGCAGTGCAGAAAACCAGGGTTTATTTCAGGCAGTCTTCACAAGAAAGGCCTTGGTTCAAACACCTGAATTTCTTAATTCCCTGGAAATGCAATTTCTGTCCCCAAAATAGTTGTAACATTTGGTTCACTGTGACACTGAGAAAAAGGTGACCTGGGAACAAGCCTACCTGAGTGTCTTCACAGCATAACAAAGTCTGCCATAAGGCAACAGGTCTCAGGGAAAGATTTCAACCTTTGTGACATAAATTATATCATTTTTGGCTAAAACCTCAACATTTACAAACGGTGATTTGAAAGGGAGGGGAGGAAAAGAACAAGCTGTTTGCTTAGACTTGGTGACAAAGAGGAGAATGTCATTGAATGTGATGGTTTTGAGCCAAAATTTATGTTTTGACAAAATTCCATAGTTTGTTAAGAAATAATTCTTGGTTGCAAGACGTCGATTGACCAGCTCTGTTCCTCTCTGAATCTCAACAAGATACTTAGTGCTGTGCAAAAGCAGAGAGACAGACCGAGCCTGTCCCAAGCACCATCTTACATGCAGACTTTTATTCTCACTTTTGATTTCTTTGCTTTGCAACGTATATTTTGAGAAATGGAGGCAAAGCCTAGGAGCAAAATTGCCCAGTGTGTGACTTTCTGACATATAATCAATTGCCTGCTCACTGACTACAGCCTAGCTGTGTTAATATGTCCGTGAAGTCCTTCAATTTATCAGGCAGGGCAGCATCATCTCTGAACCTAGAGCTGGCTGGCAACAGCGGAGGGGAGCAAAGTAACTGGATACAGCCACTCTTCCCTGAAATAACTTACCATTCAGTCTATATTCATGGATTAGCCTGTGCTGGGGTTTTCAGCCTCGGCTGGCTTGCAAACCATGCGCTGTGTTTTAGTCAGGATGTGTGAAAAAGAGAGTTTGGGTAGGGAAAATGTTAAGCAGTGTATAGTAATGAGGTGCTGCTAGATATTTTTTTGTGGAAAATTTTGGAATAAAAACCTGGCAAAACTTTATGGGTCAAATTCTTTCCTTTTTGGTGGACAGGTGATTGCCTGAATCATCCAAACCCATTACATTTCTTATCTTGTGGGTAGCTGTGACACAGGTATCATCCAGTTTAAAGAAAACCTATGTGGGAATTCTTTTTTATATGACTAAACCACATTAGAGATGCTATTGTAGACATGTCAGGAAAAACCTTCTCAGGGCACAAATGTGGACCTGATTGAGTCTTGGATTTTTAAAATATTTGCCTTTGGGATGCTTGGCACCCATATGGGAAGCGGGCAAGGAGCTGGGATCAGGCAGTTCACCAGGCTGAGACAACAAGTTGCCGTGGCAAGAGGATGGCAGCAGCTGAGGTGGCCCAAGACACAGACTTACTCTGGTTTCTTCTTTCTTCCAAACCCACAGTGGACCATGGGAAGGATGAATTTGCCCTTTGCAAGCAGCCAAGCTTTCCCCCCTGTTCTGCCCTTTAGCAATGACAATCAGAGCATTTCTCCGCCAAGACTTTTCTTCTTTGTTCCTTTGTTTTCCCCCTGCTCCCTCTTTATTTGTGTGCTTCAAGGAGTTTAGCTGGAGAGGGAGTTTCACCAAAGGAGGTGAGCTGAGCACCCCCCATCTGTGCAAACTTTCACGAGCAACAGTCCTCAGTGCAGCTGAAGCTTGGGCTAGATTAAAGAAAAATATTATGGGGATTTTTAATTTCCCTGTGTGGAGCTGGGAGATGAAAAGCCACCACAAGAGAAGTTTGCCAGGGGCAGTGAGTAGATGAGAATGTCAAGTCCAGTGAGAAACTACTGAGAAGTACTGGAGCAGCATTTTTATTCGAAAGGAGTTCTCATCTCCAGCACTCACCGCTCCAGGCACCAAGCTGGAGTACAAAATGAGATCCCCAGGGTCCTACCAACAGGACAACATCTAAGGAGCCCCGCTCAATTACAATGGTACGGCTGTTGTCACTCCCCATCTCCCCACGTTCTCCGCATGAGGGGAATGAAACATGAGGATGGGGGCTGCGCTGCCAGCTGCCCCACACAGGCTGCAAGGTGGGGAGGAGTGTTTCTTGGAGTGATGTCGGGTTTTTCTTGAAACTGCTGCTAATGAGACCCTCTTCCTGCTCAGGTTGCTGTGTTATCCATCATCTTTCGGTGGCTACAGCACGTACACCAGGTTTTATCTCCTAGGCCCTGAGTCTGTATCACTTGGCTTTTCACAGCACCTCTATTCTTGATGGAAAATTTTCAAAAGCACTGACTTCACTCAGATCCTAAACACCACCTTCAGCAAGACTTCAGATCCTCCATACTGTTTCATGAAGAATTTGAAGGGAATTCGGTCAATCAGGGCCCTGCACAGACAGGCTGGGCATCCCCTCAACCCCAGCCTGCAGGGATTGCCGTTGCTACTCTAGACCTTTACAGTGAATGACCCAATGGGAGTCAGGCAGTGCAGGTAGTACCAACATCCATGGTTTAGAATTTATGAAGGGAAAAACCCCCATGTGATATATTCCTGCTGTCTTTTCTGCACTAAGGGCATCTTCTTGCTCAAGGTACTGGAGATTCACATCCCAGCAGACACCCCAGAAGCATCCCCAGTTAACCAAGCTCAAAGTAGAATAGAAAAAATAGCAAGACAGTTTGGACATGACGTTTCAGTTCACAGTTTCTTCTGACTGTTTAGTGAAAATAAAGCAGCTTTCAGGACTTAAAAAATTACATATTTTTAGTGTTCTCTGCTATATATATATGAGCATGCGTGTATGCCAATTTCAACCAAATTTAGCAGGAGGAGAGGTGTCCCAGAGTCTCCTAAATGTTCTGAGGAAAAGGAAGGCTGAACTAAGGAACCTGTATGGGTGAGATTCCTAATGCGTGCCCCAAAGTGGGAACAAGGCTCACCTTTTCAAATATCCATCTTTCAAGCTTACCTCCCTCTCCTACACCAAAATCCTGGGACATAGATGCAAAGGAAGGCAGGTTTCCTCAATTTCTGCTTCCTACCGAACATTCAGGGAGTGTGTGGCTAACACTTGGGATTTTAGAAACTAAAAATGAGCTGAAGGCTCAAACCCCTGTTGCACATCAAAATGCCACAGTGCTTTGGTGCTGCTCAGTCCTTCTCATTGCACTGGTTAACTTGAATTAGCTTGTTCAAGAATGATGCCTTTTATCTGGTTGTCACATGCATGCTTAATGTGAACAACAGCAAGAAGAATAGCAGAAAAATAAAGGCCTTTGATGGGGATTTATGAAGGTCACGTGTCTTAATTTTGCAGAGGTGGAAGTATGCACGGAGGGCCCATGGGAAAGTGTGCTTGGCAGGCACCCGTAAGTGTGGAGACCTGGAGGAAACAGAGCAACTAAGCGGAGAAGAGGCAGCTCCTGGAGGGAGACAAGAAGGAACCAGATGCACCTTCACAGAGTGGGCTCTTCCCTTGAGGACCAGTGGATCCAAAGGTGTCTCCTTAAAGCAGCAAACAGGCTGAGAGTTAAAAGTAGATGAACAAGCCTGCAGTTGGATTGTCAAGCTGCTACCAGTTTGGTGTCACAGGTGCCTTGAGGGAGTATTTCAGATGCTCCATCACTGGGTGGTTATGGAGTCCTGGGTGGATGAAAAGCTTTTGGATTGCTAACGAGAGCTTTTGGAAGAGGTGAGACCAGTTCCATCAACACTATGGGGTTCCCAGTGGGCAGGGTGACCACAGCCAGCACAGATATGTTGCATCCATTATATCCCTCAGGAGAGACCTCAAACACAATTTCCCTGCAAAACCCAGTCCTGCAGGGTCTGTTCGGTGGAAACGGTGCAACTGTGAGAACCACAGCACGTGCCTCCAGGGAAAAATAACCCTTAGACCCTACTGCTAAACAGATCCTTGCATCTCTTCCTCGAGATGTTGCGACTGGAAGTGGGACCAGACAACACTTTCTTCAAGCCTGGAAACAACAAAGTGCACTTTAGGATTTAGAGATAGGCAGCGGGTGGGTGCAGTGGATGAAGGGTTGCATTCAGTGAAGAGTATATCCAGGTTCTCTGCTCCTGCAGTGGAGAACAGGCTGCAGATGAAGGCACTGTGGGTCCCCTTTGCTTTATCAGTCCTGTCAGCAGGTTTTTGCTGTGCTGGCTGCTGTTTTCCCTCTCTCTTGAGAAAGCTCCAGCCTCAGCACCCAGGAGGAGGGCAGTACATCACCAAGGGAGACACTGAATAGTTTAGGATGGGGACTGGACCTGGCCATGCCTGCTGCTTTAAGGAGAGAGGCTAATGATCTGATCCCTAACAGTAACGTATCATTGCATATGTCAAACTCCTTCTGTTCAGAGCAGGCACTTGCTTGCTGGATCCCGAAGCTCCCTTGCACCAGCTGATGTGCAAGGAGGGCCCTTTCTCTCTCCGCCTGCCTCTCCCACCCTGGCCCGGCTCCTCGCTTCCCACCTTGCTGATGGGGTCACAGAAATGTTTCCTCCAGGTCAGTCTCCCGTTGGACCCTGGCCAGGTCTGCAAAAGCTACAGTAAATATCAGTTCATTCTGTCCCAGGAGGAAAGTGTTGGTAATGAGTGATGGAAAATGCATGTGAAAGACCATGGGGCAGACACTAGGTAACAGAGTCGTTTGGGGACTTCGTTCTTGGATGCTCTCCTTCCCACCCCTGCATCTTGTTCACATTATCTCCATGGTAGTTTTCCTTCCCAGCACCGCAGGATGCTCAAAGCAAAACTATAATTTTCCTGTTCCCTCCCAATCGAAGGACTGTGGTGCACACAGATTCTTACAGAAGAGTGCCCTATTGAAGGCTGCTCGGCTCCAGTCATAAAGCAATTTAGCAATCTGCCATCTTAAACTGTCTAATGACAACTCTTGGAGCAATTGGAAGATTGCGGCCTTCAGTGAGCTCTCCATCTGAGTGAGAGCTGGTTTGTGTCTCCACTCTCTCAGCAGGGCTTGGCACTCACAATGAAAGTCAGGCTGCTCTCCGTGCACTTGGCATGGCATTAATGCAAAGGCAGGATGCAAAGGGTGCGTTGAAGAGTGTCCAAGGCTACTTCTATACTATTAAATAAAATGGGCCAGTGCTTGCTCCCTGGCATGGGCAGCAGCTGGCAGAGCTTACATGCCTATGCATAACCCTCCTCCTTTTTGGGACAGGGTGGCTGTATCCAAACCACTCATCGAGGACGTGTCCTTGGCTCAAGCATCAGTCTGAACTTGGGCTTGTGGCAAGAGCTCAATGGCCAAAGTTTGGCCAGGGACTGTGCTCCCAATGGCCTGGCTGATGCAGGACATGTTTGGGATATGCCTCAGTTTACAGAGTTTGATGATGTTTGGGTATCCCCACACTGGCTGTCACGTTTGTAGCCTTGGCTCCCCATTGCTCTGCTGGAGGAGGGGGCAAAGCAGTGTGTGGTGGGTTAGCACCTACTAACGTTTGCTGTGCAGCATGTTTAGAGACTCCACCTGGGATGCTGGGGAGGTTTAAACACATAGGAAGGATCTATCCAGTCCTATCCCTGCTTTGCCATCGAACTGGGTAGAAATAGAAAAGAAGGTCCGAGGTACTCCATGATGAAAATGAAGAAATGAGGCCTGGAGGGACCCAACAACTTCTGGCAATGTTGGAGGAGAGTGACCATAAGGAGCTGTGCTGTTATGTTTTGCTAAGAGCTGGATGCCGGCTGAGGAGAGATGGGGCAGGCAAGGCTGGGGTTATCTCATCTCTAATGAAGCTGTCAGTGAAATAGCAATCAGAGTACACTCACTTCCCAAAAGTAGGCTAAATCTGGCTGAAGAGATTACATTTTTTGACACATTCAAACCTGCCTGGGAAGCTGACAACATTCTTGCCTGAAGAAAGAAAAAATGGATAAAAGACACGATATGTTATGTGTAAGGCCAGGACAGCACAGAGGTTATGGGAAGAGAGGCAGTGTGAGTGTGAAGCTTCACCCCATGACTGTGAGGAAGGCTCCTGCTCTGGGTCAGCTCCCCCGCCACACTCTGCCTCATTGCATGCTTGGGCAGACCCCAGTGGACCCCCTTCCTGCATCACCTTGGTCGTGCAGAAATTCATCCTCACCATGGGTACTGGAAGCAAATTTCCAGCTCCCCATGCATGGCCTGTCCTTCCCACAGCTGGCCAGGGCTGGCACTGGACAAGGGGAGCTGGAAGGGTGGGACATCTCATACGCTGACATTTGGAGACTGGGATGCAGTGCTGCAACGAGAGTGGATGGGTGGTGAGAGCAGGGTGTAGCGCATCTGTATTGACCACTGGCTTGCCTGGAGAGAGTGGTGATAAACTCAGAAGAGCTGAGGATTGTGGAGAGGGCAGAGCATCAGGGATGTTGACTGACAATGGCCTGGCATGCTTACAGAATCCCAACAAAGTACTTCGGTCAAAGCGCTCCACTGGTGTACATCAGGACTGGTTTCTTGTTCATGGGGCAAATAGGGGAAACTCACAGACCCACATTCTCCTCTGGTTCTCCAGTTGCAACTCATCCCTGGTACAAACTGTAGGAGTCTTGTCTTACCAAAGCACGCGGGAGCAGCCCCCTCTCTGTCTCAGGGCTGTGATAGGGAGGGTATGGGAGATAAAGCCAGCACGTGGGGCTCTATGCCAGCAGTCACGCTGCCAAAAGGATGTCATGCTGGAGGATGGCTGTGACACCAGCTGCACCAGGGCGGAAGTGCTTAGCCAGCTGTGGGACCTTGCTTGGGGACCACAGCATCACTTGCTGCCACCGCCCCCCTTCTCTGCATGGCTCATAGCAGCCAGAGTCAAGAGTCTGAATCCACGGAGGCTTTTGGCTTCAGCTCTGCCCACTGTGGCTTGGACTCCACAAGGCAAACTGATGAAATCCCAACCTGATGCTGGAGCCAAACAATCCTGCAATTTGCAAAGCTATTTGATTGCACAGCCCAACTCAAGTGTTATCACCCCAGCCAGCTCCAGGGATGAGCAGAAACTGGAGCTGGGCCGAGGCCAGCGATACCAGCGCTGGGCTGAATGTGCATCTCTGCAACACTTGGAGCTCTGGCTTTTATCTGTATTCCTTTACAGCTTATCATGTTTGCACTAGGGCTCCGCAGATAACAATCTATTAACTGTAAAGTGAATTAGATCACTGCCTGGTTATTTCACTCAGCTGAGGCCAAACTGCTCTTGTCCATTCAGGAAATTTGTGTTACTTTATTCTCTCTGTGCACGAAAGCATGTCACTCTAATTACCTCCCGTCTCATTCAGCCCAAGCAACTCCGAAATGTTTGCAAGGCAGGAGAGCTATAACCTCATTAGAGCATGTTATCATAAGAGATCAGACACTGGCAGGGGCTTGTTGTGACGAGCTGTTCACAGATGTTTTCTTTTGAAACTACAAAAGGGGAAGAGGACTCTGAAGCCGGTGATGGGGAGCCTTGAAATAACCCACTCCGGTAGCAAGGACCGTAAGCAAGTGCACAGGGTCTCACCCTGCTCCTTGCTCAGTCTGCAAGGGGCCGGAGCGAGGAAAGCTGGTCTGGGCTGCAGGGATGCAGCATGCAGCTGAACACCCTAAAATGGCCCATTCCTCACCAGATCTCAGCATGGGGAGAATATTTTTTGAGTGTGCAGGGGAAGGTGTGCCAAAGCAAACAGAGCTTCTGGGCAGCAGATAAGCTGCCAGCGGAGGGTGAGTGGAGGGGGCTGGCGGGGAGCAGGGGACATAGGTTTGGGCTGTGATGGAGCCTGGCTTTGCTGCTGAACAATCCTTTTCCCAAACTCTTCTGGTCTCTAATCCAGAGAGGCTTAACAACTGCTTTCTGGGTTTTTTCCCTCCGTATAATGAATATTTCTGACAGAAGCAGAAACAACTTCTCCTCTAACCACAGCAAAGTAAAACATCAAACGAGACAACCCCTTATTGCAAGCCATTAATCAAATTAATGAAAACCAAACTATTTTTGGTTGCATATAGACATTTTGCATTGAAAAGTCCATTTTGTTCCAGGTTAGAAGAGAGGCAATTTGAAGTAGCCACGGATCTGCCAGTGTGGGAGCAGAGCAGGCTGGTAGTGACAGGGAGGGCTGTCCCCAGACACTGTGCCCCCACCTTGGAGAAGGAACCTGGTGAGGGCCAGCGGTGCTGACGGGGAGTGGGGACCAGCTGGTCATGGCAAGTGAGCACAACCCTGCCACGACACCTGCTGTACCACTGCTTTAAGGTTACAAGCAGTGCATCTTCTTGCTTGTAGATGGACCTTGAGCATTTAACAAATGCCACTGAGCAGTTTCCCAGTGAATCTAAATCTCTTCATTTGTGTCAGAATAAACTTAAATGATCCCTTTTATTATTAGCTGTTGGAGAGAAGCTGAAGCCATTAACGTTTAATCAAGCCAGTGCCCATGAACAACTCACTGCTGTTGCATGTGCCAGGCCCATCTGGCAAAGGCATAAATCCCACCTTGCCAAGGGTGCCCAGGCAGATTTTGGCAATTTATTGATGAAAGCAATTTAATGGAATGTTAATTTAAGTCATCAGGATAGAAATGTGCCCAGGCAAGACAGCTTCCAGGACCAAAAGGGTTAATCTGACATCCCAGTCTTGGTCCCATAGGATGCATACATTGGAGCTGGTGGGATTACAGCATGAGGACAGACCTGCAGCTTGGAGACATTTTATTTCTTCACAACCAGAGCCACTGCAGATGGAAACTGCTCATTCCCTGATCATTGCTTCAGCAGTTTCTTAACTTACGTTCGTATTGACCCCTGCTTTCTGGGGACCTGGCTGCCCCTGAGGCACACAGAGTCAGGACAGCCTCATACAACACCCACTCCCTTCCCCGTGCCCATTCGGGTTTGTGGGAAGCGGTTTCACCCTCAGTGAATGCTGAAGTGAGGCAAGGAAGGCCCTCGTCCAAAGCCCTCTGTAACCAAAGGGAGGTTTGGGATGTTTTTTTTCTGCCTTTGACTTCTGCTGCTTTGGATTACACCGATAGTCAGCAGTTCCCAGCAGGTGAGAGCTGATCAGTGCTGGGCAGTAGCCAGACAGTCTAGCCGAGCATTTGCACATGCAGATGCACTCTAGCAATGCTTTCCAAAAGGTTTGGCTTCCAACTGAAGGTCCCATTCACCTCTTGACCATGGCCCAAGCTGAGGTCCTCGCTTTAATTAAACATAGACCGCAACAAAAGCTGCCCAGCAGCTGTGCACACACACTGCCCTCCTCCAGACACCTGCAGGAGACACCAGTGTTAAAGTCACGGACAACTTTCTGCCTGAGCTGCAGTACAGACTGGTGAAGCCACCGTCCCCTTCCACCTCCAGTTTTCTCCCTTAGAGACAGCCGGACCAACTCTGACTTCCAGATGCTGCAGTTCCAATTTGGAAGCAGCCACATATCTCTTTATTATTCAGGCAATGACCTCGGATATAGCTGGAGGGCATTGCCTGGCCTGTTGGGTGCAGGGAGCGGTGGATTTCAGCACTCCCTTGACACCAGGAGTGACAGAAAAGCATAGATCGGGCTTTTCTTTTTCCTCTCTGTTTGCTTTTTCTGAGTTTTCAATTGGAAACTTTTCTTGCAAGTACCTCAGAGGCAGCCCAGGCAATGAAGCCCTGAGATGGAAGGTGGTCAGACTTCAGTTGGGCCACATACAGAAGCGTTGGCTCTTGAGCCCTGAGCAGAAATCCTTCAACTGATCCCTGCTGTGGTGTGTGGAAAGCTGAGGAGCTCGTTCTCCTCCAGGACTGATGCCGTGACTGCTCACAAGCCAGTACCTACAGGAAACACAAGCCCAGGGGACTCGCAGACGCCCCTGACCTCTGCAGGAGGGCAGCGCTGGAGGCAGAAGAGCAAAGGTTGCACACACACATGCAAGCAGACATTGGCTGTCAGAGGAGAGCAGCTGTAAGATGGGAAAAGGGAGAAGTCTGCTCTGATGGACACATCAAAGCCCAGAAATGGGCGAGGGAGCTTTCCCAGCAGCAGGACAAAAGGTGCCTTTTGCATCTGCAGAGTCACCGAGTCTGTCCTGTTGCCCTCAGTCTCCTCTCTGGCTGGCGAAGCTGTTGCAAAACCATCTTCCCGTCTAAGGCTCTGGCTTTGCATCAGCCCAGCACATGTACAAGACGCCTTCCAGAAATGTGGAGCCAAGCAATGTCTGCAAACATAAAGCCTGAAAGAAGCCGGTCTGCTCCCAAACCCTTTTGGCTCTTTAAGGAGCAGAGGCCACAAGGTGACAGAGGGTGGGGGATAGATGGCAAAGGGGCAGAAGCCTGCTTAGCCCAGAGGAGCCAAGCACAACACAGGGGCATTGAAGACACGTACCTCTTATAGTTGTGGAGTGATTTATGGAAAGCTTAAAGAAAGAATTGCCAGCCTCTCTTTGTTTCCATGGTGCCATAAAAAATGGATGGGAAGTGACTGGGCTGTCTTGTAGTTTGAATGTTTCATTGGCATGTCGGGGAAACCTCCAGAGGATGCCTCGAGGGCATGAGAACTGGCTGATGGAATGTGCTCGTTTGTTAATTTAATAGGGTACAGCGTTTTCCCTTAACACCACACATGCAAATCAGGGTGGTGAATCAGGTCAGCACATCTCCCCTGCGCTGGGAGTGCTAGGACCCTGCTCTCACATGGCATCTCCTGCAGCATGCTGGGGTGCCCCACCCCCACCTGGCAGGATTAGGCTGCGGGAGAGATTTTGGACTCCAAAGTGTCTAGTGGGAAATACGAAACACTATTTCTGTGGTGTGAAAGCCAGGCTGAACAAGGTGGTGGTATGCAAGGCAATACCAGCTCTGCCGGCTGGAAGAGAACAGATCAATGTGCACATTGATGGGAGTATCAAAAAGGGCAGGTTGCATGTGGTTCATCAGGGACTTCTATCAATGATTCCTTCTAGATGATTAAGGAAAAGACATACCAGATTTATTTGGGATTAGTAAACTTATTGTAGCATTTTGAAACCAAGCTACAGAATGCCACGTCAGGACATGATTCCTTAAAGCTCCCAAGGTGCTTCTTCAAATCCCACTGAGAGCATATGCACTGTATATACAGTTTTAGAGACTAAAACTGTTGCATTTTGATCCCCGTCAATGCTTCCAAAAGGAAGTTGGTGAATCTTACATAAACATTGTGTGTGAGTGCATGCATACGTGTGTGCATATGCACCCTAAAATCCAGTGCACAGGTTTTGCCTCATCTGTCACTAGAGGTGAGTCCAGACCTTCCACTGAGCTGAATGATTAAAGTCTTATTTTGGGAAAGGTTCAGTCCTGTCACAGGCTCTTCAGGGGATAGAAATAATCCAAAATTAATTGAATTCAGTGGAACTCTGCTCATTTAGACCAACAGAGGACAGCTAAACTCGATGACTTACCCCATTCCTTCTCCTCCCTGCAGCCAGGAAGGGATCCCAGCTGTAGCTTTGCACTTCCCGAAGTTTGTGCAGCTGTTCTGCAAAGCTGCAGCGTGACACTGGGCATGGGCTTCATGTCAGCAACGTTCCTGCGTGCCAGAGGGGGGACCTCGATGCTGGCACAGATGTGCTTTGACTGCTCTTTGGGGAAACCATCCAGCAGATCCAAGCTCGGAACATCCTTCACCTTGCTGCTGTCTCCACCACATACGAACGCCTCCTGTGCGTGGGTGGCTAAGCTGGCCCTGCTCCAGCTACAACGTGCAGCCAGCCAGTTTCATTTTCTGTTGCCTGTTGGCTTTGTGCTCGTCTTCTTCTCTCTCTGTCTTGTGCATTCTCAGAGCACATGGCTGGGTTTCAGGCTCTTTGCCCTATGCTGGAGTTCTGCTGTTCCACTAGCCAGGGAAAAAAATGCTAAGACGTTCCCATCAAGCTGCAGAGCCAAGAGCTCATGGTGTGTTTTGTTTTGTTTTGTTTTTTAATGGGGAAGGGAAATTACTAATTTCTATTAAGACCTTGCTGTTATGTGGGAAGCGCTTTCTTTGAACTCAGAGTTTTGTTCTCAACCGTACAGACTTTGAGGATCCTGGAAGAGAGGTTTCATGCTTTGAGAGGAACTTTAGCAACCTTCTCCTTGTCACCCCAGCTGCTCCCAGTATGAGCCAGGAGGATAAACACAAAGTGAGAACCTTTCCTAGTAAAAAAAAAAAAAAAAGGAACAACTGTCACAAAAATCTGACTGAAGCTCATTCCCGAACAATTCAGTGCCAGCTGCACAGCAGGAAAGCAGATCCAAACGGACAGTTGCAGGAGTTGTGTTTGATCTCTTACACAGAGGAGGCCAGGGGCTGCATCAGTGCCAAGTCCTGCACTGCTACCAATAGCTTGCGGATGAATGGGACTCTGCTCCTGGCAGGACAACTGATGTTGATTTAATGACTAGGTGGTGAAGAGCATACCATGCCTCTTTCTAATCACCTTTCGGTGTTGTATTTACTCCATCTGACTTCCACTGTGTGCTTCCCTGTGGCTACATCTATATTACGGTGGGTAGCTGTGGGCTTGAGTTAGCAGAGCTGAGTGCCCCTGTCATTTCTGCAGCATTTCCAAACCAGCTAAAAGCGGGACGTGTAAAAGCCCAGACTAACTGCAAGTGCAGATCCAGATCACACAGCACCCACTCAGACTTGAACCAAGTGCCTGAACTTGCTGGAGTTCCTCCAACAGTTGTCCTGCTCAGGGATGGCATTTTAAATAAGAATCTGCTTAGGGAAGTGAGTTTTAAACATGCACAGACTGCCTACCCTGGAGTAGAGTATGGATATAACCAAACAAATTTCAAATAATCCTGATAGTCACCTTACCATGACACTGGGATTTATCACATATAATGTAAAACCTGCCTAAGAAACAAGAGAAATTAGCCTGATACTCTATTTCAACTACTGTTCTCTTGTGTAAAGCACTTTTTGGGTCTGTTTGAACTATGTTCTCATGCACACAGTGAAGAGGGAAGTACAAATCTATCAAAGGAGATGTTACGAGAGGTTTTTCAGCAGGATGACTGTGACAGGATTGTACTGTAGCTCTGTAGCACAGTATCTGTAGGGTGCTTCAGTACAGCCGTGGAGACAGATGGCTAGTGCAAAGTGAAAAATCTAGTTGCATCACACTACCCAGCAAGTACTCGTCAGGATCCGCTGCAAAGCATGGCTGATCTGCACCTGCAAGTCTATATGTACATGTCAAGCATTCTCAACCGTGTCCCTGGAGTGAGCAAATCCAGATATTTTTTTCCATGTCCACTTCTACTCCAGATGTTTTGAGAGGATGTACAGCATCCTGTAGCTACCAGTTCCCATCATGTGTCCAGTTTAGTGTCCTCTCCAATATGTGGCACCGACCTCTGCAGTGTGATGGATACCAGACAAAGAGAATTAACCTTTCCTCTGTTCGTATTTAGTTAGGAAGCAGCAACCTTTCAGTGCTCCCTGATGTACCAGATATGTCAGAGCATCCCACTCTGACTTCAAAGGAATGTCACAGGAATAGGAAGCACAGAACCAGCAGCAAAGCAATTAGTGATACGATCTGGTGGGGCAGTTCCCCTGCTCTGCTTCCTAATGCCACTTAGTGTGTTTCCATTAATGTTAAAACACTGTTAAAAGAGATCAGACACTGAGAAATTAAGTCCCTCCTAGAAAGAACTGGACACCACTTTTCTGTGGATTCACAGTGAAAAATCTGAAAATCCACAGCAGTGGATTTTCAGCAAAATGAGGCAGAAGACAAGAAACCAACACAGGGAATGGATTTAAAGCCTGCACGGGGGGACATTTTTCTCTTGCATGGGTATTTCCCATACAAGTCAGTTTATCTGAGTTTAAATACAAGAGAATCAAACTCTCTGCCTGAGATCCTGCTCTTGCTATACAGTGGGACGTAGGCAATTGGCAATATAAATGTAAGTAGTCTCAGAGCAGTGGGAAAAGTCAAGTCTGGCTTCCTTTAAATATATCCTACCACAATAACTACAGCTCCTCTATGGCAAGAGATACTCTGTGCACTGATTTATCATTCATGTTGATGGATTAGCCATTTCCACATGCTAAATGGCCAGCTGGCCATTGCCAAACATTTCTGCTTGCTTTTCCCTTGTTTGCTAATAATCCTTTGCTCTCTACTAGCCCAGGATCTGTGTAGCCAGCACCTGAATATGGTACACTCTGCTGATAGGGAAAGTACAGATGAGATTTATGCCGCAGTCCTGTTTCTACACCCTTCTAATATCCCATCCCTGTCCTTGCAAACCTGGGCTCCTGCTTTACATCAAGTGCCCCTTTCACCATGGGTAGGAGCATTTCAGAGCACCTTTCCCTAAGAGAGGATTTTATCTGCCACCTCCACAGGCTAAAGAGGGACAAGGAAGAGGACAGGCACCCAGCTGTTATCCCATTCGTTTGGCATTGCAAGAGCCAGGTAGGTGACAAGACCATTAAGAGGCCAGGGATGCCCAAGTGGTGGTGGCCCTGCCTGGTCCTTGAAATCTGGCCATTACTCGTGATTTTGGGAATTGTTTTGATATTGGTGCACATGCCTCGGGGGACACATTGCCCCCCCTAGTACGTGAGGAAGGAGGAGTGATGGGTGGTGGATTTGTTGTGGACAGTGGGTTCACCCTTGTGTGTCTGCACCTGCCTGAGGGGAGGACATTCTGCTGCCTGTGGGGAGTGAGACCTGTTACACCAGTCTTGTCCAGCTTTAGTCCATTTACATTCCATGAAGATCTGAACTCACGTCTGCATTAGCAGTATGTAAAAACTGGAAGCCTGCTCACACTGTCCACTGCCCTCTGTTATTTACTACTCCAGTGTTTAAAGGCTCTACAGGCTTAAAGCAGACAAGGGGGGGGGGGGGGGGGGGGGGGCGGAAATAATCAACCAGCAAACCACTGCACAGGGTGAATGTTACCAGCCCAATAAACCACATTGATGCTACCCATGGGCAGAGGTCTGGATGCTGATTCCCCTCTACAGGAGCCCTCAGATTTCTGTGTAACAAAACTGCCTAAAGTCTCTGTTTGGAGAAATGACGAGAAAAGGGTTATTCCCCTCCCTTCTTCAGCTTTTCAGACTGTGAGTGCTCCAGGGCAGGACCTGCTTGGTTGTACAGTGGCTCAAAGGGCACCGGAGCTTTGCTGCTCCTTGCTGGGGCAGCACCGTGGCTGCTAGGTTAGCATGGGCTGCTTTATGTTATTCTCTGCCCTTTCCATGCCCTGATTTCAACATCGAACAGCGATCAATCCCCTAGCAAGCACAGGGATGGTTTCTTACTATTGCCCTACGTGATCGGCAGATCCTGCCAGCAGCAGGGCATCGTGGCTTGCCCTAATCCTAGAGCGTGCGGAGGGTGTCCAGCACCATGCCAGGATCAGAGCTGGCCCAGCATGGGGCCAGCCTGACCCAATTCACCTCCCTGCTCTGGCCAGGAAGGTGCTGCTGGCGCTGGGGTGGGGGGTGGGGGGGGTGTGGGGGGGCAGAGGCAGTGGGGAGGAGGGGGAGGTAGAGGGAAAACATGCACACTGGCATCTCCACAAATGAGGGCAGCCAGGGACAGAGCCTGCTTGTAGGCAGAAAAAAAAAGAAGGGAAGATGGAGCAGGAGAAGAAATGGAAGATTTCTTCCAGGAACAAAACCTGTAAATGAGAAGGATGCATTTCCCCCAAAGCCTTTTTTTTTTTTTTTTTTTTTTTTTTTTTTTTTTTTTTGCCAGTGTGCAGGAGAAGCGCGCAGCTCTCTCCTCATGCAGGTGTTTAGCAAGTCTTATGGCTCACACAACAGATTTAGGCTTGTGGCTCTTCAAGCTCCCCTCTTTTTTCTCCCTAAAGTGCCCTCCATGCTCAGCTTTTCATTCTTTACGTCTCCGGCTCTAATTATCTTTTCTCTCCTGCTGCTTCTGATGAATTGCTCCGTTTTTTCATATCTTTGGGGCCCTGCTGCTTCTTGGGGAGCTAGGCTAGAGAGTTATATTTCTCATCCCTCTCAGTCATTACAAAAGACAATGCTCTCAGATGAGGACATTCATTAAACTGATTTGGGATGCTTGGTCTATCTTCACTGTGTGTGTTTGCATTAGTGTGAAGAAAATAATTAAAATGCACAGGAGGTGTAGGCTAGAATAATAAGAAAGGCTGGCCCTAACCTTAGGAATTTTTGGGGCAGGGTACCCATTTACTTTTTAATAGGTGTCTCCATTACTGCAATTATGAAACACATTTGAGTGTTTTCTTCTTTACTCTAGTGCCTTTGCATGTTGGGGTGTGTGGAAGACACAAGCAATGAGACCGTGCACTCAGAGCTGCATCTCCCCAAGTCCTGAGATCACCACAAGACCCTGACATTTAATAAATCATTAATGCAGGTACGGTGGGGGAAGGAAGAATGCTTCTTTGCTCTATGAATTTGGACCTCTTTAAAGCTCCCAGATCGCAACTTCTCTCCACAGCCAGATAAACTCAAAATTATTCCCAGCATAAAAGCTGGGATGACCCTGATTTCAGAAGTTGGGGATTTAAGGGAGAAAAATATGGAGAATATGAAACACACAGAGATGGAAGTTCCAGGAGTGGCTTTTTATTCTGCTGTTGTTATAGGCAAGCAACCCCAGAGAGACACCCTGCAGTGAATGAGCACAAGGATAGGGTGGTTTCAGTGGGGATGTTGGCATCGATCTGGGGACCATGAAATCACACTTCTGCCACAGCCCCTCTGGGTCGGGATCAAGCCACCTACTCTCGCTATTGCTCATCCCCAGTAAAAGTCTGTTAACACTTGTAGTGTTGTCTTTCTTCATTTGTTGGTCTTGAAGTGCCTTGGGGCAGGGATGGCTTTGGTGGCACACAGCACCTGATGGACAGCAGCCCCCCATGAGGTTTGAATGGTGCTGGTGCTGCTACCGGGCTATGGGGAAACCT
Source organism: Falco biarmicus (assembly GCF_023638135.1). Lineage (NCBI taxonomy): Eukaryota > Metazoa > Chordata > Aves > Falconiformes > Falconidae > Falco > Falco biarmicus. Next base: position 56,581,077 of record NC_079291.1, on the reverse strand, counting down.
GGTTTATTCAGATGCCACTGAGATCTCTTCTTCCCCTTGGAGCTGAAATGGTCACAGCTTGCACAAGCCAAAGGGAGACTCACAGGGCCCAGGAGAAGCAGGGCACAATTAGTCTGGCCTGACTCCAAGCTAACGTGCCTAATTGGCTCTGCACTCATGTCCGTGGGTGAGCAACCCTGCAGGCATGTGTCTAGCAGAAGAATCAGGTTGGCTTCAAGGCTTTGAAAATAAATGGGCTGCCTTGGGTGGAGTTGCACTGAGATACCAAGCCAGGGCCATTAGATACCATTTAGAGATTCACAACTGGCTGAAGACCAACCGTAAAAAGGACTGTACTGGCTAGGACCTCACCAGTTCCTACAGTCTCCCTCCTGGTCTCTGGAAGGGTTTTCTGTCACGCCAGCATTGCTGCTTCCCTCCCTTTGCAGCATCCTTGCACCAGGTCCCAGATGGGACGAGAAGGCAGGTTCTCATGGCAGAGAAGAGTCGTGTGCAGGTAGGTACCACGGAAGGGTGGCGTGAGGTGAGTCAGAAAGAGCAGGTTCCATACTCTGTGTGACCTGGTGCACTTTGTGTCACCCCTCTGGCTGGGTGGCCCTTGCTGAGGGCATCACCGTAGTGGGATACCCCTGCGTGCACGTGCTCTGCATGTGTCTCATAATAGCAATGGATTTTGAGAATGGGATTCAGCTGACTTCAGGCAGACATCTGTGTCTTAGGCTCCTGTTCTTGCTCTTTAGTGAAGGCTTGGTCAGTGGTGTCCAGGGTTCAGCTCTTCCTAAAGGAGACGCCTTCAGTGGGGCTAAAAGTATAAGCACTATGAACGCTTCCCACTCTACATTGCCTACCATCAAGAAGGCAGGAATGTCTGGCTCAGGTGAGGATGTTCAAGGTGCAGGTATCTAAACTTAAGCTGCCTAACATGATAGGCAAGCTACTGGGGTCTGGAATAGCAAGGCTGGGGGTGCAGAGCATCTATTTTGGGATAACTGAGTAACAAGAAACCATCAGCAAGCAGACAGGAGGATTTTCATTTGAAAACACTGCAACACGCACAAATATTCCTGTTCTAGCAACCTGTACTGAGAGAGAAAACGTGCAAGAGAGTGTGTGTATGCGTGCATGTGTATGCACACCAGTGTGGGTGTGAGAGACAGAGATACCCAGAGAGAGGGAGGGTGGGAGGCAGCAAGAGATGATTTAGTATCGCTCACAAGGTATGTCCTGTACTTGCCTCATCTCCAAGGTCTTGGCACCAGCACATTTCTCTGCAGAGAAGCCAGAGGTGCGTGCCTCCAAAGTGATACTCTATCAAACAGGAAAGCCATTTACTTTCTGCTGGTTCTGCAGATTTTCAGTGCCTGCAACTGCAGACCTAAAAGTTTATCTTACCGGAGGAATTTATATGGGGCTGTGAGATGGGCTGGTGTTATATGGCTCTAAGTAGTTACATGAAGCCTCTGTGGGCTAATAAAACAGTATTAATTGTATTGCTAAGGTTGCATTTTAAACATTAAATTATGGATGGCTTGATAGCATCGTGAAAGCCAGCATCTTGACATGACCTAACCATTATCTATGGAAATGGCTAAAATGCCTTTTTACAATGTACTCCGGTTGATTTAACTCTTTGAGGTGACACTTCACATTAAATTATTTCCTCAGGCAGAGGGAGAGCAGTGAGGGTTTCTCCTTCCCCTCCTCCAGCATCCCTGCTCTCTTCCTGTGCTGTTTCTGAGCTGCTCTTAACCTCCCCAGCTTAGCAAATGGAGGGGGATAAACGCAGATGACACACCATTCCCCACTTCGTGCAGTGCATCTCTGATGGTGCAAAAGAGAGGACCCTGCCAGGCGCGAGGAGCAGCAGGAGGTGTGGGATTGCAGGGAGAAGCTCAGAGGAAGCCCTGGTGCAGTGGGAGTGAGTGCTGTGCCCTGGGGGGGTCCCTGCCCAACTCTGCCCTCAGCCCAAGGGAGAAATCGGAGAGGGAATGCACCGGGCCTCTGTTAATCTAATTAAAGGGGTCAGCCTTAAAGGCCAATTACAACGCTGAGAGTGTCAACAGCGATTCTCCCTCACTGGGTGTTTTAGGGGCAGGGGCAGGGCTGGCAGCAGAGCCTTTCTGGGCTGGGAATGGCATGTGCTGCCAAGGAGGAAACACAAGAAACTAAGAATTTAGTGGTTTTGTGTGTGTGTGTGTGTGTTTTTTAAAGGGATTGATGAATTCATCACTGGAGGTGACTAGCTAAGGAGCAGATGAACATCCCCACCATGTCAGGTGAGTCCCACTCCAGTGACCCTCTCCACTGTGATACCCACCCCGGTATTTCCCCCTGTGCTTCCTGCAGCAGGCAAGGCACGGTGTCCCCGCGGGCTCTGTGGTGGGAGCCTGGCTGGTGACACACTCCCATCGCAGCAGCGAGGGCCCCTAACTCACACCCCCAGCTGTGCAAGGTACAGCTGGCCGGTGGGGCACCATGTGGGACCCTGGCGTGCCCGGCGTCCCATGGCTGACGTGTGAGACTTGGCAGCTCGGTGTTTTCAAAGCTGCAGCTCTGACGTGTCCCTGCTGACCCCAGTAGAGCAGCTGGCACGCTGCTCCTGCTCCCGGCTCCTGAGCTGCTCAGAGCCCCAGCTGGAGACCTAACACCAAGGGGGATTTAGGAGAAGCCCTTGGCTCACCCCAGGACTGATGTACTCAAGCTGAGGGAGATATTACACATTAGAAGACGAGAATTATGCCTTCTGCCACTGTCCCCTCTTGTCCCTGTGCAACACTGCCCTGAGTGCAGTGGGGTTTCTGCTAGGATGGAGAACCCCGTGCCCACTTGGATTCATCCTGCACGCCATGGGACCTCCTGCTCCACACTCAAGAAAACATCCATTCACTGGCAGACACAGGAAAAAAAATGCAAATCTCTTCTGCCAGCAGCTCACATAGCCCACCCGTCCTTGCTCGCCGTGGCAGTGTGAAAAACCCAGTCGTGACCTCTAGGAATCAGAATAGGTAAAGGATAAAGCTTGCAGCCTGGTGACCTTGAATTTTTATACTAATAAAGCCAATTTGATGGGGGTTTTATAAAAGCAAAAAAAAGTAAAAATTCCTTTCCTAGGTTGCAGTCCCCTGAAAACATTTTGACATTAGAGACCCATCATGCCTCCTTTATTACAGAGTGATCATTTATCTTAGAAGCCGGTAGCAGCTGCTCGTGTTACAAGTGGAGATTTCTTCCCTTTGTTTTCCTCGATGTTGCTCTCCTGAATTTTGGTTCAAGGGTTGATTTAAGTGGATCTGCATTACAGACTGATGAGATATTTCCAGTGAATAAAATGACTAATCGTGGCATGTTTAATGTCTTTGGTGGATCAAGATAGCTGCTCGTTTCTGGCTAGTTTAATGAGCCCCGCTTTGTAGAGCTTACAGGCTGAGAGCTGGGTTTATGTGGTACAGTGTACCCAAGGGAGTTACACTGATGCAAAATATATAGAAGAATCTCATCACGTTTATGTTCCCCGCAGCCCCCAAAGACCCCTGTTACAAAGCAGCTGCCCTGGGAAGCCAAACTGTTACATAAATCAGCCCAGAAAAGAAGACCCAAAACAGGAGCCCGAGTGCCCAGCAAAGCCAATAATAACTTGAATATGAAGAAGAAATAAGGAAACCCTGCCTCAAAAGCTTGGAGGGTGATTTATGGGAAGTGTTTGGTAATGTTTAAATTTGATTTAAAAGTTTGAGGGCTGAGATTTCCTGGGAAACATGTCTTCTTGGAGCACAGAGGAGCCATTCGGATGCTGGTGGGACAGGAGACACTGCATGTACAGGAAGATCAGGTGTGTCCCTGAGGCAGCTCCGCTCTCTTGCAGGACTTACAAAATAGTTTGTTAAGCTCAGAGCTGCTCTCCTTCCTCAAGAAAAAAACTCTGATCCTTCATTCAACCTGAAATCCTCCGTTGGGTGTCTGGGATTGGCAGCCCCTCGGTGAACCGGCCCAAGAGCTGCAGGTTTGGGGGATTTGGATGCCTGGTTTGACTCAGCGAGATGCCCTCTCCAGGATGATGCTCCTGAGGGAGAGAGCTGGTGACAGCAGTGCCGTGCTTGCTGGTCTGTCATGCGGTCTATGCAGAGGGCGCCTGGCTCTGTCCTGTCTGTCTGCCCTGTCTGGGCCAAGCCAGCTGGCGCTTCTGTTCAGGCAAGCAGAGCATGACTGAAGCCTGGTACTTGCCCAGGCTCTGCTGGTCTGTGCAGTCTGGGTATGCAGAAGCAAGCCAGCTGGCTCCGGGAACACCACTGTGGGCTGAAGCACAGCTCCTAAAGGCAGAGAAATGCAACCCAAAGAGGCTGAATCCCTCCTTGACCTGCATGTTGTTGGAGAGCAAGGGTCAATTCCTCCAGAGGTAATGGGAGCTTCTTGCCCTGTTCCTGCTGCCGCTTCCCAAAGAGATGAAAGGCAAACCTCTGGCAAAAATTATGGTGAAGTGTGGCCTGAGATTTCCTAGGAAGCTTTGGAGTCTGTTTCTTGCTGAGAGGAGGTTGCTGCAATCCTACGTGAACCGTAACACCAAGGCAGCGTCTGCACAAAGCGCTGAGAAGTGAAACCACCACTCCCCACCCAGCTTTCTTCCACGGTTCCCAGGCTGACACAGAGGGCTTGGCTCATCTTTACAGCGGCAGCCGCCTTCAGTTCCCAAGGTCTGCTCGCCCTCCTGGATTCTTCTTTGTTCTTCAGACCACCAGGACAGAGACACATGCAAAACCAGCCCTGCCCTGGCTCTGCAGCGGTGGTCCCCATCTCCCTTCAACACAGGCTTGCGACCTTGTAAGCAATCCAGGATTTCCTGCTGCCATTTGCTTTTTTCTGCACAGACCTCTGTGATTTGCTCAGGAACCCCAGCAGATATCCGTCAAGGCCATGCCCTTTCCAGCTGGCATTTGTCGGGTGCTTCTGCTGCTTGCTGGTGGTCCATTAATCACTCCCCCTGGCAGAGTCACTGAGAGACGATTTGCTTCTTGGCCTTTTAGCAGCAGTCAGCTCATGCCTTTTTATGGCCAATTCCCTCAGTACCTCCTCTTCAGGTGGTGCCTTGTAATACCTTTATGGAGGGTTGGTACTGGTGAGCATCTATGTGGCTACACATGTCACGCCTGTGTGTCTTTCGTACACCACTGCTAGTACACAGCTAGTGACAACAAGAGGTCGCTCCTGTCAATGGGTGACCATCTGAAGATTTAGGAGGATGGTTTGGAGCAGCATCTGAGAGTTCAGATGCTTCTCTGAAGCTTAGCCAAACCCCTTTGGCCTGGAAACGGAGCTGGGAAATATAATGAGATTAGGCTGTCGAGTGAGATTTACGGCTCATCCTTCTTCCAGCTGGGTCAAAAATACCACAAGTGCAGCCTCTTTGAGAGTGCATCGGTGCCTTTGCTCTCAGATGAAGTCAGGGAGGGGAGGACAGGTGGGTTTTCCTTTCAAGTCAGCGGCTGATTATTTGTTTGTGGGAAGTTCAGCTTGTGCTGCAGGCCCGTTTGTAGCTGGGGACATCTGCATGTTGATCTCACACTCTGGGGATGGGACTTACCCTGACCTCAATGGTGAAGGTAACGCTTGGGGTGCACAGCAGATCCTGGGGACACTGCCCTAGACCTGCTGCTTGTCCATATTATTTGCAAACCTGGTTCGCAAGCTCCTTATAGAAACCAGATTTTGTCTCCAAGGGGTTTCCTCACTGCTTTGCCTGCTGTGCTTCCAGCTTGGATAAAATGGCGATGCAACATGGAGATCCTCCACTGCTGCCGCTGGCAACTTCCACCGACTTTCTGTTCCTGCTTAAAGAGCTGGGCTAGCAAAGACCTGCCATTTTAAAACTGCTTCAGCCCACCCCCAGCTCCTTCAGGCTGACATGAGTTAGGGCTCCATCGCGTGAGCAGCACAGCTGCCAGGGAGGAAAAGGCAGTCCGTGACAGAGGACTGGGTAAAGTCATCTCAGCTGCTCCGGCTGGCCCTAGAAAAGGGCATGGGTCCATGCCCTAAGCCTTCTCAGGGCGTACAGTAGGGCACCTTTCAGGACATTTTCATCAAGCCACAATCTCTGTCACTGTGAATTTAATCCAATGTTGGGAATTGTGAAGAAGTGGGGGACAAAGCAGAAAATGTCATTATACTGGTACAAATGTCTCTGGTGCACCCACACAGGCTCACTGGCTGATTCAGGTTGGAAGGGACCTTAGGGTGGTGTTAGCGGTATGTGCTGTTTTGGTCCCACAGTGCCAAAAGTAAATAGGATGTTTGGGAAAGATGCAGGGACAGTAACAAGGTTGGCTGAAGGTCTGGAAGGAGAGATTCTCCAGTTTGGGAAAGAAATGGCCAAGGGGAGATACAAGAGAAGCCTAGAGAAGTCATGCAGGATGACTGACTGCTCATTGTCTTGTATAATAGAAGAATTAGGGGCATTGGACAAAAGTAGAAGCTGGCATCAGAAGCTACATCCTCCTGCTGTCGTGCTCTGGGGTGTGGGTGCAGCCATACCCCCCAAGGCATGATATGAGCAGCTGTGAAGCTCATCGTGTGCCACCAAACTGCCCTTCAGGCTCAGCTGAGGAGGATGCTGTAGGCTCACCATGGCTTTCATTCACACATGGTTGCTCTTTTAACCCGTGTTGAAGGCTTTTGAATATGATTATGTAGTTGTACCGGTGAAACTACTACTTAATTACAAAACAAGTTAATAACCACTGAAGTCAGCAAATGCTGGCAGCTGCTATCTATTGTGTATCAGCCATCATCACAGCCCATGGATTTACCTAGGAAATTCAACCACATCCCTTCCCAGTGGCCCAGAAACCCAGTCCTTATCTCTCTCCAGTTTTTTTTAAGTTCATAGTGCCCTGAGCAGGAGTGACACTGAAAACTACTTTTCTGCCAGGGTCTGTCTTGTAGGGTGAAGTTGCTGGTGTCCAGTGAGATGTAAACCTCATAAGCAGCTTCTCTAGTGGGTGGTGCTGGATTCTTTGGTGGCTAGTAAAAGAAGAGCTCAATATTGTCACCTTTACCCAGGTGCTTATTCTTAGGATTAATGGGGGTCTATTGATGGACTCAGCCTTGGTTCAGACAGCCAGACACAGCGAATGTGTGCAAGTTGCATTTTCTGAAGAAAACAGTGAAGAAACCATCCATTTAGCACAAACTCTCACTTTGGGCTTTGCAAGCATTTTCTCTTCTCCCATTAACTGGATAGCACAAGCTGCTCATCACCTGCTTTCCTTGTCAGGGCTGGTACTAGCATGACTTATAGTGTGGTGGTTTATAGCCACAACAGCGTCTGAATTACTGATCATTCACTTTTATAGTGTACTGTGGGAGGAGGAAGCTTTTTCTCCTTAAAAACAATCATTTCTCTTAATAAGCATACCGTGCAGCCTGAGGGAGTGGAGCCCACACATCCATGCTGATCTGGAATAAGCTTATGCCAGTGGCATCCCAATTCAGTGGCTGGGGCACAAAGTTATAGAAATTCCCCATCATAGTGGGTTTGCACAGTCTCTCCTTTCAGACTTCAGCAGAGACACAGAGAGATGTGAAACAAAAAAGCCCTTTCCTTAGGTATTCTGGATCCTGCACGTACTTTGCCCAATCCCTTTTATTTTGCTTTTCTACTTCTTTTTTCTATTATTATTATTATTATTATTATTATTAATGTTACTAAAACTAATCAACTAAAATTCTATGGAATTAAACTTCTTTTTCCTGAAAGAAGCATGCCCTAGATTCAAATCAGCCTGATTATTTTCAAAGAGCCACTTTTAATTTTTCAGCTCGGCATTGCTTTCTGTTCCCAACATATTTTGATTTCTTAATAGGATTTTTTCAAAACAGTGCTCAAAATCAAAACCACTTCTTTTGTCTCCCAAAGGCATTTTTAAATTCTCAATTAATGAAAAATCTCCCAACTTTTGGCTTCCATGGCACAATGAAAGGGAGCATTTGGAAGTTTTGAAGTTGCCATTGGCCAACAAAGCCGGGTGCGTGAGCAGCTGCAGCTATCGAGAGCCTCTTCAGCAGCTGTGAGCAAGAGCTGTAAGTCGGCTCTGTCCACATCTGCCATCACATAGTTGTATTTTTGCCACTTAAAGGAAGTTTTAGCCTTCCTGTGCTCTGCAGATTGTCCTCATCTGAGTGCAGCCAACCTTGTGGCCAGCTCAGCCCTTTAGCAGGTGGTCCGGCAGGGGTCCTCCGGTGGCCGACCTTACCTGAGCCTCCTTCTCTGCACGCGAGGGGATGCTGGTGACCCCAGCAAACAGCCCTTGGCCCAAAGGGCCTGTTTGTGGGGCAGATGGTCCCCTGCACCTGGGGCCCTCCATGTGCCACCGGGGCTGCAGCCCGGTGGGCGGGTGTGGAACACACAGCTGTGGAGGGGTGGCCTTGCCAGATCTGAACAGCTGGAAGCATCCATGCCCCCTTTGCTATTTCTTTCCCTCCCTCTTTCTCTCCATTTATTTACTTTCCTTCCTTTGCCTTTCTTTTTCTTTCTGTCTCTCTTTCTGTCTTGCTTTCCTTCCTTCTATTTGTTTTTCTTTTTCTTTCTCTTTGATTTTCTTTCTGTTATCTTTCTTTCTCTTTTCTTTCCTTCTCTTTCTTTTTATCTTTTTCTTTTTATTCTTTTCTCTTTAGGTTTGTCTCCTCTCTTTATTTTTTACTTTTCTTCCTTTTTCCTCTTCCTTTTGCTTTTTCATCCTTCTCTTTCCATCTCTCTTTTTATCTTTCTCTCCCTTCCCTCTTTCTTTGTGTCTCACTCCCTTTTCTCTCTCTTCCCCCCTTTTTTGTTCTCTCTCCTCCCTCCCACCTCTTTTCCAACCCCCATCCCCCTTTGGCCGCACTCCCCAGCTCTCACTAGGGTGCTGCTGCCTTTGCAGCCATCCCCATGGAGCGGTGTGGGAGCTGTGGTGCTTTAGTTGAGGATTTCCCACCTCCACCCTCCCCCACGACTCCCACCCCTGCAGGAGCACAGGGAGACCGGTGACATGAGAGGGAAGAATTATCCTGGGGGCTGAACCACCTCTCCTTTTGTCACCTTCCTGGGAGATTGGCCTTGTCCCAGGGCAAATCCCCTTTCTGCCTGCTCTGGCTGTCAGGGGGTGTCCTCACCCTGGCAGCCCCTTCGCCAGCCCTCCCCAGCATAGCCACCCCACCGCCAGCTCTCGCTCCGGCCGGTGCACTGGGGCACAGAGGTGCTTTGGACTCGTGAGGTGCAAGCAGCCATCTGCATCTTCCTGCGATGGCTCGGAAGGCGGCCGGCAGACTAATTTAATATAGCTTGGTCTCAGTTCTTTTAATTATGTCTTTATAGTCTTTTAATTAGCCAGAATCCTACTAATTTAAACCACTCTTGTTCAGAGAGACTTCTGCTGAGCAGCTGTTCTCACTCAGAGCTTTCTCTGGGTTAGGAAGAGGAGCCTGCGATGTTTGCTTCTCCCCTTCAGGCTGTTTTTCTTATTTTGCTGCATCAGCAAAAGGTTGCTGAACAGAAATGGTTCCTCTGAGATAGAGGAACGTGACTTACAAATAATTATTTGTATCTGGAACCTGTTTACAGGCTTCAGACGATGAAGAAGACCAAACCCACGGTGTTTCCTTTGCATATGATGCCACTCCAGCTTTCCTTTATACAGGAAAGAGATTAGAAACTTTGACAACCAGGATGACAAGCTCATATGAAAGGCAGGGCTCATCCTGGATAATAAAGGTCCTGACAGCCAGGCTAACTTCCAGGGAATTGGACAGAGGGCTCCAGTAACTGCTGGTTTATGCCCATTGTATGCCAGATGGCTGCCTGCAAACCAGACCTGTGCTAGCTGCTGTACGGTCTTGAGAAAAAAGAGGGTTCCCTGCTGCCCAGCACAAATGAAGACACCAGCCCAGAGGCTCACAGGGGACACATGAACTTCCTCAGCAACCTTTCCCAAGAGGACTTGAGCACAGGTCTCTTCTGAGATGTGGAACTGTATTGTCTTTGCCACTGAGCTCCAGGGAAAGAAAAAGATCCGTGAAAAATGCAGCTTTCTCCATCAGCACCAGCTGGTGCTCCCAACAGTGGTGGGAAGCACAGGGCTTGGGACTTCAGGGCTGCTCCATGGCTGCTGGTGGCACACGTCACCTTCCCGTGGCTCAGCTTTGCTCTTGGCAAACATGGGGTGTTGTCCAGCTTCAGATTGTAACAGGCAAAAAAAAAAAAAAAAAAAAAAAAAAAAGAAAGAAAAGAAAAAGGAAAAAAAAAGAAAGAAAGGAAAAAAAAAAAGGCTGTGCAACAGCTGTGAAGGATTATCAGTGTGTATCGTGCTGTCCTGCTCTGCAAGAATAAAGTATGCTCTAAAGTTCAGGATAGGCATTATTGATTGTGTTTAATTGCTTATGTCCCATCCTAGGCAAGGGCAGCAGCATGCCAGGAGTAATACAAATACACACCGGGAATGATCTCTGCTAAAAAAAGCCTGCCATCAAAGTGCAAGGCAAGAGATGGCAAGTGGGAGCCAGCCTGTTTTTCTTCTTTAGTAATTGCTCCAAAACATTATTCTTTTGAAAGCAAATACCGAGGATGGTCCAGGGAATTGAAATTCACCGCGGCAAGGCAAGCAGACAGCCCCGCTCTTGCTGCAAGTCAGGAGGGATGTGGGAAGAAAAGGGAGAGCCGAGGGGGAAAAGCGTCACCGTCGTGTGGCTCATTATCATGACTGTTTTGGTTGCTGTCTAAGTTTATAATCCAGGCTCCGTGGTACCGTAAGAGCTCATTAATTTGGAGTCTGCATTGGTGAGTTAAACGCAATTAAGAATAATCAGAGAAATGTCATCGCAAAATACACTTAGTGGATTTCTTTTCAAAGTTATAGTATCACTGTAATTATTGGTGGTATAAATCCATAGCGCTTCTCTACACAGACTGTGGTCATTCTTGCAGAAAGACGAGCCCTTTGTAGTAGGAAAGCTGGCTCCAAACGCTGCCGGCAGCACTCGGCTGGTTGCTGCCAGGGTTTTACGATTAGGAGGCACTTTAGCAAAGTGCAGATAAGGACCAGGCTGGATTCGGCACCCGAGAAAAATAAATGACCTGTGCTACTCAGTGCCAGCTGTCGTGGAGGTTACAGAGTACAGCTGGACCTACCTATAGATAAATTTATGGGTGATAGGAGTGCAGGAGTGGCTCCTGAATATACCGGTCTGGACACAGACCTGGCGTAGGACATCTCTAAAGTGGTGTTTGCTGGATGATAACTCAATGGATGAAACACTTCTTATGTACTATACCTTTCCCTAAGCAGCCCCTACCTGTCATACAAGTGATGGGGTGTTCACCTAAAAAAAAATCAGTTTCCAGACCCAGGCTGGAGGGTGGAGGTGGAGGGGCAGTGGAGCAGCGAGTGCATTGCTGTACAGCTCACAGCCACCACACCATGAGGAACGGGGACAGAAGTCCTCTCCCTTGACCTCCTCCTGAGCCAACTGCTGTGTACACTGCGGAGTAGCCCCGACCATAAAGCTGGGGGACAGAGAGGTGGAAAGCAGTACTCCAGAACTTCCCACTGACCCTCTGTTTAAGGGATGATTACTTCTTTGACTAAGTGTCTGTTCACTTGCCAAAACAGTTGGGAAACCAGATACTTTTCACCACAGTACAGCCGGTTCCTGTTTGCAGATGTTGGGATGTTTTAGGGGAGAATTATTTTTTTAGTTTCCACCTGCTTTTAGCCAAAGCATAATTAAATCTAATTTTTTTTTTTATTATTGAGGGAGGGGAAAGAATACATTTCTGATTATGCCAAAGACCTCTAAATCTGTAAGAGGGGACTTGCCACCCTGAGAAATATGTGCTCTGCGAGGTGAGCTCCACTGAAAGACGCTGAGCATCGAGGCTGGAGGGGTGTCCCTGCTGGGAGTAAAAGACATGCAAACCTGTGGCTGTGTGCTCTGGGTTGGCTAAGTCCATTAACCAACTTGCTCAATCTAAAAATGCAATATATGCCTTGGTATCAGATGAAACGCAACCTTCTCTTTTCATCCATTATAAGGCTGGTGCTACAAGCAGCCTTGGCTCTTTGTTGCCCAGCAAAGCTGGGATTTTTGGTGGGGGCAAGGAAAGTTAGATGCTCATGGAGAACCAGATGCTTGCCTCGTGCTTGCAAAAGTGCCTCTTTTTCTTGGGTGGGCTGAATTTTGCCAGCTGCTGTCATCAGTCAAGTTTACAGCCTTTGCTGAACCTTGAGGTGGCCAGGGAGGTGGCAACACAAGCACCCTGCCAAGCATTGGGTGGAAAAATTCACACCTCTGTGATGGTGTTGTGTTTTCTCAGGTCTTTTGCTGGTACATCCTTCAAATTCCTCACAAAAGTGTGAGTCTGCCTGCAGGAGGGAAATAGATGCAAAGGCATTTAACTGGTTGCCACCCATTAATTGTCCCATAGTGATGGCCAAAAACCTCGAAGGAGATTCCTATTGTTATTACTATTATCACTACTACTCATAATAATAATTTTCTACATTATGGTAGTACCTGAGGTGTAAGATCAGCATGAGTCCTTGGTCAGCATGCAGCCTGATCTATAAACCCCAGGGATATTATAATCCTAAACCCAAACCTAAAGCTTCGGTAGGGATTTCTCCAAGTCAGACTGAAAACCAGCTGAGCAAACCTCCTCCTAACCAGAATCAAAGCCCCTTCCTCAGCCAGCCACCAAGTTTTTATTGCCTTTATTTGCATTTCTTTCCCACCACATCAGTCATCCCCAAGGTGCCCAATGTTTCTTGCTGCCACCTGTAGAGGGAACTGTGCATTATAGCAAAACAGGCAAAAATAGCCTGGTGTGTCCCCTTCCAGGAAAGGGTGTTTCTCACCCATCCACCTCTTCCTTAAGCAGACCTCATGTTTTCCACTCGTATCGCTTGGTCTCGGGTGGGCTGGCATCAGACTGGGCTTCCCGTGCAAGGCAAGGGGCAACGCATGCCAGCTGTGGGCAGTAACCAGAAGATGCAAAACACCATGCGATCCCTGGTTTGCAGATGTGGTGAAGTATGGCCTGACTCAGAGCCCCTTGAAAGCAGCAGAAAGATCTGGCTGAGGCTCAAAAAGCCAGTGGTTTGAATCTACTAACCTACTTTACTTCTGACACTGAAGCTATGGAGGAAATGAAACCAAAGCTGGAGGTGGCTGATGCTGAGGTCTGCGGGTGCCCAATCCCTCCTCTGAGATATGTCCCTCAGAGAAGTTCCTGCATGTCTGGAAAATGCAGATCTCCTTGGAATGGGATAAAATGTTGTGGTGGTGGATGAATATCCCCTAGCCTGCATTTGTCTTCATTCCCCCGTGGGAAAAAAACCAAACCAAACCAAAACAAAAACCCAGACAAGCAAACAAAAACCTCCACCCACCCTCTACGTATTTATTTGGTAGCATCTAGAAGATTAAAAAGGAATTTAACTGGGTTTAAAAACCTGTAATTTTTAACACTCTTGGAGCACAGCAGCCTTGAACACCCTGGGTCTGTTCTCTGCCTTACAAGATATAGCAATGCAGAACTCTCCCCATTTTTTAATTTGGTTGTTGTTTTTTTATTTTTTTTCCCCCTAAGGCAATCCACCTGCAAAAGTAGGGAGCAAATCACTGCAACCTTGTTGAGATTTTTAACTTTACTCATTAGTTCCATCCCTGTCTGTGCAGTGGAGAGAAAAGCCCACCCTATGCCTTGACAGCACCACCCTATCCCTCAAGGACTTTTTGCAGATCTTCACCCAACCTCATGGACCCGTGACGGTTCTTTCACATTCACAGCCATGGGACGGACCCTTGTGGTGGTGGGAGATAATTTGACTTGGGCAAGCAAATCGCAGCCAACTACACACTAATAAGAATCTTCACAGACTGTGGTGACAACTTTTAGCCAGACCGTTTTCAGGGCAGAAGCAGGGATGAGGTGTCAATCTTTCCTCCTGCTCTTTGCCTCTCCAAAGGGAGCAGCATCCCTTGCTGACATTAAAGGCAACCGAGCAAAAGGGCACGAATATAGGCCAGACTATATAATTATATAGGGAGGAAAACTGGGATGTCTCTTTGTAAAGGCTGGGAATGTTCCACTGGAAAACTAGGTTAGACTGAAAAAAAGAAAGAGCCTCTGTAACTCAAAAATAGCTGGGAGGTTTAAGTATAATTTTCCAGCCCTGTGTTATTACGGTGCTAATTCAGGTCTGAGAAATAAATGTAGGTAAAGGTCTCCCAAGGTCAAGAGGAGAAACAAATCACACCCACAGCTTCCTTTTCATAAAAAAAATCCCTTGTGTTTAATTGACGGATAGATTTATTAATTAATGAGTTTAGAAATCAGGCAATTTTTCAGGTTGCCTGGAGCACATCCTTTCACCTGGAAGGTGAGTTTTGGGAGCAAGCAGAGCCTGGAGATGCCTCACATTACCCGGGAGCAGAGATGGAGGCAGTGCTTCTGCAAGCAGGGAGCTGGGAGGAGGGACTCAGGGGTGCTGCACAGCCAGCAAGGAGCTGTGATTTCAGCTTGCATCCCTGCAGCCTTCCCTTAGGCAACGAGGGATGGCACAGCTAAGGCCAAGCCAACTGCCTCAGAAAGCCCAGAGCAAGTTTACTTCGATGCTTATTGCTCTTTGAACTCACCTTCCTTTTTTTATTTATATGAGGCTGATGAAGATTAGCTCCCTTCACAGACCGCCACCATGCAAGGTGCTGCGCAAGAAGGTGCCTGTGCCTAAGAGGGAACAACGTCAAAACCACATCAGCCTGCATCAGTCCACAAACCCCTAATTTTTGCTGAGAGCAAAGTGACCGGAGCCACTCACATCTCTGACCTGCCATAGGAGAAGATTGCTGCTAAGAAGCATCAGTGATGCAAGGAAGGAGGAGGAAGTCAGTGCAACCATTTTTTCCAGGAAGGCAAGACATTTCCCTTCCCTGTCTGAAATGTGCCTATTTAAACAAGCGCTAGGAAGTTGGGCAAAATCAAATGAGCTGGTTTTGCTTACATCAGAACCAAGAACCCAAAGCCTTGTTGCTTTGACATCTTCCAAGCTTCCTCTTCATGTGAGCTCCCAAGCAGAGGGTACATCTGTGGGGAAGGGTTACCAGCAACTGGTCTTGTTTCAAATCAATGTCCACTTGCTGCTCCATGGCAGCGGCTGGGTATCTGGTGGCAGTTTCATCATACAGCCACCTTGAAACCCAAAACTTGATGTCCAGACCTGGAACAAGGAGGAAAATTTCTGGCTTTAAACCCAGAGCTCAGAGCAGGAAAGTGCAATACTAGAAATGGCTGAAACAGTTTGAATGAATTGTAATTTTTTGCCAATTTTATCTGCAGTTTCTTCTTTCTTAAATGTCATGCTTTCTCTGAGACTTGAATTGTTTTTATCTTGGTTTCCTTAGGACGTGGAGCCTGTGCTATCATCAGCCCTCCCAGGGGCAGGCAGAGTGGCCGGGGCAATGAGGCTGATGAGGAGAGGTGCAAGGGCTGGAGGGTGGGCAACGGCGTTACAGCTCAGCCACGACAGGCAGAGCCAGAGGAAGGCAGCCTCCAGCAGCCATGCACAGGACCACTTGGGTTTTAATTGCTTTTCTTCTTAGACTCTTTCTTCTGAGCCTGGTTCCAGCAGCACTGCCAAGCCCACTGATTTTTCCAGCCCAGGCTGCAGGCTGGAAAAGGCTGAATAGTCCCGAGCAGCACTTCTCACTTGTGATTGCTCCGGAAGCCAAACCTCTGTCCCTTTTGGGTTTTATCCCCAAAGAGATGAGAGGTAGTAACTTTTCTTTCTTTATGTTTCCTTGAGATGAATTTAAATCCCAGCCCTATAGATTTTTGAGTAGGAGAGTTCAGGCCTTGCGCGTTACAACTGTTCACCTCTAAATGCATCACGATGAAATCTCTGTGGCAAACCTAAGCAATGCTCAGGCTAGATGTATGGTGGGCAAGAAGCTAAATTCTTAGACACCACCAAAATCTCAGCTTTTGAAAAAAAATATGCCCTAAAACTCCAGGCCTCACAGCAGGATTTTCACTCTGCCATTTAGACTGCAGGTCTTCAAAGGGCAAAAGTGATTTAAAGGCTAACCGAGGTTTGCCCTGGCTGGTGCAGAATGCATTGGGTGGCATGTGGTGAGATGTGAAACAAAATGAAGTCTGAAATACCAGCAAGGTCAGCTGTCACTGTGCAACAGCAAGCAAAAATCACCAGTCTTGGAGAAGTTCCTTATGTTTTGCTCTCCTGCATCATCCCGTGCTGGGACAGAGGACAGGGATGGTGTATGGACAGTTTAGTGAACAGCTTTGCTTGATTTGGAAGGAGGAGAGTGCCTTAGCTTCAGCTAACACAGCGGACCTTGAAGCTGTGGCTGTTTTATCATTTGGGAGCAATACAGCTGCAACCTCAGGCCAGCAGCTGTGCTCTTGTGAGTTTTGGACCCCAAAGAAAATGGGAGATAAAAGTTGCCTTTGATCTTATTGGGCTGGGGTTTTATTGCAGAGTCTCTCCGTTTATAATTTACTGCAATCGTAGGTTGGGGAAGGATAGGGACTGGGGGAAATGGACCAACACAGCTCGTGGGAGGGGCTGGTCGTTTGGAAAGCTGTGTCTTAGAGCCAATATGACTGTCTGCTGGGTCAGACGGGAGGAGTACAAAATATATCCATGCCTGAAATTGCTTGGTATCAGGGATCCATCCAGAACCCCTTCCTTATCTCTTGACTAATCATGCCTGGATGAGGCCAAACTGGAGCTTGCTTCATCTCACAAAGGACTAAACAAACATTCTGGCTCCCAGTGATGCAACTCGGAGTTGATTTTTCCAGTTACTCAACTTCTCTCTCCCTACGTATAATGCGCTGAACTTTGAAATAAATGCCTCTGTCAGCGATTTCAGCAATTTATGTCAAGAAAATCTGGATGCATCAAAGTGAGACATAACATTTTCTGACACAGCACAGGAATAAAGCTGCAGCAGTACATGTAGCTCCTGAGCCTTCGTCTCAGCTCTGCCACTGACAAGGTCCATGGCCAAGGGCAAGGTAGTCGAGCCGCCTGTTCCTCAGTTTCCCTGCTGCTGAAAAGGCGATAGTCACATTTATCCCAAGCAAAGGAAGCGGGACTGTATCACACAACATACCTGTAACACTGGTGGAAGCTGTCTGTGAAGGAAAGGAAATGTGGACTCTGCTGTCTCAGCAGAGAGGATGTTTTATTCTCAATTTGTGCTAAAAAATGCAGCATGTAAGGAGGTGTTGCTGATTATTCCTAAGAATCAGCAACATACATTGCATTCAAAGAGCCTTTTCCATATGCTATTTCTGTTCTCTTGGCTGCTTCCCAACACGGGTCGTTACCTCCTGCTTCTTACAATTGCCCCGCTGCTTCTTTCCAATACAGCCTCCCCCTTTCCCACCCAAAATGCCTGTACAGGGCTGCAAAGAGCTTGGAGGGCTCAACCCCCAGAGAGACTGAGTGCCCCAGTGGGAGCCGAGGGCATTTGGATTTTCATGAGAGCAGCTCCCAGCTTGAGGGATCAGACCCAATACTCCCATTTTCATGCAAACAGCCTTGCTAATGAGAGACAGCTCTCCCTCCAAACCCCTCGATGAGAATCCCAGAAGCCTACAGGGGAAGAAATCCAATGCATCCTTGTGATTTATCTAAAAGAGAGGCAAATGCAGGAAATTAAAAGTGCCTTGAGGTTGCCTTTTTTCACCTTATGAAGGTTGGCATCGATGAGCAGATCTTTTAGGGTAGTATAACCTGCCCATGACTCTTTACAGCAGGACACAAAATGGCCCAGTTTTGCTTGTGAGATTCCCAGCAGCAAAGGTGATGGGTTTGTCTCATTGCTGCTCCCCATCCGGGAGGCACCTCAAGAACTGTGGGGCTGCCACCCCCTCTGCCCACTAAGCGCCACCTTGGAGGGGCTCAGCCCTAGCGGGAAGCTGCCACCAACAGCAGCCCAAGTTTTCGCTACCTACACCCCCCAGAGAGAAAGGTTCAGCCTGAATTTGAGACACCCCAGCTGGAAAACGCAGACTTTGATGAGGTCCTGGGAGAGAAATTCTCTCTCTTTAGACATTTCCACAGCACTTTATGAAGACCTCTTTAAGACAACCTGCCTTTTCACCCTTTTACCTTCACAACAACCCCGCAGCATAGGGATGTGCTATTTCTTTACAGATTTATAGAGAGGGAGACTGAAGTGTAAAAGAGCTAAATAAATACCTCTATTGCATTCACACAGATGATCTGTGGCAGAGCAGAGACCTCACAGAGTCTTTGGTTGCTGTCCAGTGGAGTAAAATGTTCCGGATGGCAAAATAGAGTGATTTTTGGCTTCCCATACACTCTCTCACATTATTTGAGTAACATCTTCCACATTGATGAGGCTCCTCAGCCCAAGGCAAGACCCTTGTGGTGTCCTCCAGCCTGGGGCACCTTGCTTTCTCCTTTCATTTCAGAGCCACAAGGAAAATGCTTATGTGGAGGTTTACTCCCTAGATCCACCTTCAACAGAAACATCTCTTCTGAGCACTACCAGGAGAGTGGTTCTTGTACCTTTTGCTTCAGTAGCTCAGCTGCGAGTCAGAGGCACTGATCAGAACAGAAGTGACCTCAGCTGACCTGAGCTGGCACTTCTACAGCCTCATCCATCATCTGCAGGTGCATGGGCACGTTCCCTCACAACCCAGATACCTCAGTCCTAGCTTATCTAAAAGGCTTTTTCTCCTCTGCCTGCTCCTGTAACCATCAAGGGAAATGTTGAGCCTTCGTCCTATCTCACAGAAACGTTTTTTTTTAAAGTGCTGCACTGAGCATGAAGGTAATACTTAAAATGAGAGGTTTAGTGAGTGGTGCAATAGACTGCTGATGCCAGGACTCGGGTGAAGTATCCAGGAGTTAGCCAGGCATCAGGGCCTTCATTTTTTCCAGCTACCTTGACCTGCAGGAGGGAACGCTCCATTACCTGGCGTGTTAATGCACCCTGCTACAGTGAAACCCAGTGGGAACACCTGGGCTGAAGCCAACTGGAAGGGGCAGAGGGGGAGTCTTTGGAGTGACTTCAGGAGGTTTGGATCAGGCCCTGGGGAGAAGGTGCTTGTCTGAGGTCTCGAAAAGGGTGTCAGTGCAAGGAGCGGAGTCAGACATTGGTGCTTGCTTGGTTAACTGTGGCCTAAGGAGGGTCTCAAGAGCACTGGGACACCCAGCGGGACACATCCTCAGCCAGTTTAGCCTTGTCAAGCTCTCCAGGCTCAAGCTGCTGAGCTGCTTCTCCTCCACTGACTCTCAGACCTTCCATAAGTTAAAACAACCCCTGAAGAACTACACCTTCCCTCTTCTTGTCCCCAGCACTAGTTTTGAGCTCCCTAAACCCACAAGATAAATTAGTCCAGATAGAGAGAGCCTTCAGAGGCAAAGTGCAGCTGTAGACCTGATGTGACCCACAGCTGTGAGTACTTGGATGAGCCCTATCCGAAACAGAAAGGGCCTGCTTGTAAAGACAAAATCTGACCTGTAGGAGCAACACAGAACAGGAATTTCTCCAGAGGTCAAGAGGAGCTGGCTGTTGCTCCTGTCAGCAGCATATACTTGGCAGGATTTTTAATGAAGAACCTGAATTGGTTTAGTACAGAGCTGGAATGAAATGGAGGTTTCTACCCAACTCCTCCCATCACAGCTGCAGAGAAAGTTCCTGATCCCCCAGGTCAGATCTGGCTTGTCACCACAGTGTCCTCCTGGTGCAGATGTCTCTGTCTGGCAGTGCCCACTCTGAGCTGCATCTGCTTTTGAGGGGGAGCAGACAGCTCCATCCATGGCCAGGAGCACGGAGGAGGGACCTGGAGGACAAACGCAGGATGCTTGGATCTCTCCTGACTCAGGTATCACATCAGCATCATGATTTAGGGTTTGTTCAGACCTTAAAAACTGGAGCTCTGCCCATTTTAAATATGAGAAGGTAAGCTCTGGAGGGCAAGTGTACAATGTGGTTCTCACACACACGAGCACATCCACGCAGCCTGCCTAATGTGGATGTGGAGGAAGGAAAAGCCTGCTCACGCTGCAACAGAAATAATTCTAATAACTTTTGCCATTTGGAAGATTCCCTTGAGTTTCTAATTCAATTTTATCCTTTAATTTCCCCTCTTACACACAGGGAGCTCCCCTGGAACTGCTCTAACGCCATCCCACTTTCCCTTTGGTGTTTTCAGCACCGTACAGTTATAGAAAGCTTTTACGTTCCCCCTGCCTGGTGATGGATGGAGCAGTACCGAGCAGATAGGAACCCTTGGTATGGCTCCTCCTGTCGTTGCTGGCACAACCACTGGATAGAGAGAACAGATGAGCAAAGGGACAAACGCTTCCCATCTGAGCTTTATCTAGAGCTCAAATGACTGTCCTTTGTTCCTTCTCCATCTGTGCTGTTCAGAACGAATGAATCAAAGCAGAAAAGCCAGCTAAAGGGATTGCTTTGATTCCCCACTCCGAACCCGGACCTATGGCACACCGGTGGCTCACGTTGCTCAGCCTCAGCCTGGTTCCACCACCACCCGGGGCCGATGCTTTGGGCTCTGCTCCTCTGATCTGGCAGCAGTTCACAAGCATAGCAGCAGCCTAATGGCTTTATGGACACTAGCTAAATATATAGCCCGGCTAACAGACTTTTCCAGGACACACAAGCAAAATCACGATGCCCTGCAGCAGTCAGAGGTGCGTGGCACACAGCTGCTCTGGAGCAGAGCCCCAAGCAGAAAGCTCAGCAAGAAATGGGGGGCATTTTAATAGGAGTGTTTCAGTGAGTGCTTCCCTTCAGCTTCTGCTCTGTGGAAAATGTATCTGTCTGGTTCATCAGAGGCACCCCAGCCACACTTGTTGGCCACTTTACAGCAGCCAGGGAGATTAAATCCAGCCCTTCCTGTGCTAGAAGCACAGGCCCTCTATTATCCAAATGAAACCTGACTTCCTTAAGCAGACGCACTGCAGGGCTTGTGACACACCGACGAGCCATCTGGAGTCCATCCAGGACATGGCTGGCTTTTGCCCACACAAATACACCGGCTACAAGTCACCCAAATCTTCTCACCATCTGATTTGCACCGTCACCTGCTCTCTTCCCTTGATTTCAGCCCTCCCAACGCAACTCATCTATGAGTCCTGCTACAAACAAACATTACACCAAGAGCTGTGGCCCAAAACAAAACAAGGCTGTTGGGTTAAAGCTGTGGCATCCAATTATACCCAACGATATTAATCAGCCTGAGTGTGGCAGCGTGTTTAGCAAAGCCGCTGCTTCTTTTTATGAAGTCGTTCTGGTGAGATTTTTCTGCGTGTGCCTTTTTAATGTCAGTGCATGTGTTTTGAAACCACAACAGTTCTGTTCCTGAGAACAGATGGTGACTGGGGGCTCTTTCAAGCCAGCTGCAAGAGGAACCTGGCCAGGGCCTTGACTGCTGGGGCAGAGTCTCCCACCTGCAGGGTCCGTCTCCTTTCCCTCATCGGGAGGCGAAGAAGAACCAGCTCTGCTACAAAATAAAGGTAAAATAAAGGCCTACTTTGCAAAGCTCCCACCGGTGTCAAGGAGAATTCCGCATGGTTGCAGATTAATGGGCAAACCCTGGGCATGGGAAGTGCTGGATTTGCCAGGATCCCATGGAGCACCCAAGGGCACAGCAGAAAATGCACCCCATGCACACAAACACACTCTCCCCCTAGTCAGGACCTCAAGCTGATGTCAAATCACTTTTACTGCGGCTTTTATTACCCTGGCAGCAAACCCTGCTTAGCACAGAGCAGGCTCCTGGGCCATGATGTCCAGATTGCCAAAGCCAGTGAGCTACAATGCAGCCTGCAAGGATGGCCCTGCTCCCTGCCAGGTAGGGGAAGAGGAGGGGTGCTTTGGGGGAGCAGAGGCTGCAGTGTGGGGTGGTGTGATTGAATCCTACCTGAAGAGTGACAAGAAAACCTCATGCGGGATGTGAGAGCAGAAGGAAAGTCCCTTGGACAGGAGGAACCAGCTCAGCACAGCCCACAGCACCAGATCACACTAACAGCATGACTCTGCTCTGCTGTCCCTTGCCTCCTCAACCCCCTGTCCTCCCACATGCCAGTGCCACAGTTCATCTCTGCCTGGAACCATCCTACCCTGCAGTGAGCATCTCCATAAGGAGTCCAGCATCCCAGTCAACATTGATGGCTGTGGAAGGAGACAGGACCCTGCAGACAGTGGTTCACAGCCTTGAGCTCAGTCTCCTTCGGAGGAGTTTCTTGCCTTGCACAAGCTACAAGGAGAGCCCGTGGTGACCATGCTCACAGTTAGTTCCCTCAGTTATGTGCTCATATTCCATGGCTAAATCAGGATCAATGACCTGTAAAGCAGATTTTAAGTAATCTTCTGAAATTTGCCTTTGAGGGAGCAAGGACACCTCAAGAGCAGGCCAGCAGCAACAAACTACATACTTGGCCCCATGCACAAAGACCTTTCCTCCATGAAGCTTCTCTCCCTTAACTATGTTTCAGCCATGCAAAACTTCATCCCAGACAGCCCTGGGGAGACTGGGAAATTCTGCAAATACAATACTCTGGGATTAACAACCATGTTCATCAATAACAGGTAATGTGACCTGACAGGTATTGATTTGGCAGTGCAGCATCACATTTGCTCAGTATGTAGGTCACTCAAGCACAGGCACTTCAAATAAGTGTGCAGCATGCCCCGTCTGAGCCACGGGTACCGGGCAGCCCTTCTGCAAACAGCATGGGTCACTCCTCCTGCCTCCTCCGTGTGCTTTCATCCAAGGCAAGAGATCACTTTCATTAGTGTCCAGCGTTAATAATATTTCCATTGATGTCTGGGGTAGGGGAGTTTTGCATTTTTCAGAGTGCCAGTGTTAAGGCCATGTGTTTGCTTCTTTCCCCTGCCTCCATGTCTTCCTCCCCCCTCTTGCCCGAGCACGTCTTTCATTTGCTGTGATTGTGGGGAAAATGGGAAATGAGCTGTGGGGGGAAGGGGGACTGCAGCAGCTGAGGTAAGTGGGCTTGGATAAGGCAGACACACTGGGGATAATAGGGGGTGGGAGAGGTTTTAGGACAGGAGGACTGAGGGATGTGAATTTTGGGGTGAGAAAGGTGAGAAGGGAGAGCGGTGGAACAGGACACTATGGGGTGTGGGTGCCCTGTTAGGATGTTGTTTGGGAGCAAGGGTACCCTCTGCCCCTCCATCCCTCCATCCTTCACCTGTCCACCCCTCCATGCTTCCATCCCTCTGCTGCTCCATCCCTCCACACGCACACAGAGGAATGATGTCCCCCTGCCCCATGAGAAGCCATAAGCCATCCATCTCCCAACATTTTTAACTTTCAAGAATAGGGCAGTGCTAAATACATCCCACACAGTGGTTTCACTGTCGGGTGAGACATCTGCCTGTGCACCTACCCCCACTGCCAGGGCAGACTTTAGGAACGGGCTCTGCGTTTGGGATTTCTATTAAACCACCTTGCCATGTCATTTTTCCTTCTTTTTCACTCCCCTCTCTCCAACCACAACCACCTTCAAGCCAGCTCATGAGGGAAGAGGAACTCATGTTGACATTTTTTTCTTTCTCTTGTGGTTCCTCAAATGATTAATAGAGAATGTGGGACTCGTGCACTTCCCACTTAGGAAAAACCAAAATAAGGCTACGGGGAAATTCTCTGGGTTCCGTCTTGCAAAGTTTTAACCAGATCATCCCATAAATGGGGAGTCCTGGAACTGACTCCTGACTAAAGAAAACTAGACATTTCCCTTCATTCAAAGAGGCTGTCAGAAAGCAGCTATGCTTCATATAGCAATAACAGAAACACCAATTTTATTCTGGTGGTTTTACAGGCAGCCAGAAAACAGGATGAAATTTTGATGGCAAGTTTTGCAAAGAAATGTAGTGGTTTAAGTTTGCTTTTCCATGGGGGGAGGATGGTGGAAAGTAGTCATTTGAAATATTTCAAAATACTCAGACATTGTTTTGCTCCTATCTGACCTTTCTGAAAAACTGTAGACACCCATGGAAAGGAGAGGGAAATCCAGACTGGGCTGCTACACAGGGCAACCTCGTGTTTCACAATTTTTTCTGTTCAGGGTCCCCAGGGTGTGAGCTGCAGGGGCGGGAGCAGGTGCTGCTGGAGCGGTTGGGCTCTGAGACCAGCAGACATTGTCATTTAGGGCTTGGTAGCATCAGGTCATGTTCTCAGTACCTGTTATTTATGTTATGCCTGATCCAAGTCTCGGGTCAAGACGCATCAAAAAGTCACATCTTCTCCTGACGTTCACTTACTTTAAGTGGTGCAGATGAAAGCTGCCCTCAACTTTCCCTAAGACACTTTATGGTATCATCATAAGGCTGAAGGAAAGACCCGTTACGGTTTTGATTTGTGGATTGTGGACAGTGAGCAGCTCATTACTGTCCTTGTTAAACTCACTGTTGAATGGTGATATGGATATGGATATGAGCGATTAACAACAGTACTGATATTTTAACACTGGAAATTTAAAAATGAGTCATTGGTCCTCTCCCAGATTGCAAGGTTGGTTTAAAGGTTAGAAAACTTGTATATTAAGTCTTTGAAGCTTTTCTTCCTAAATGAAGGGCTAGAAATCTGCTTTTAAAAAATGAAAGCAAAGATTCCAAGATCTGGGCAATGGAAAAAAGCCCAAGAGCCGGCAGCCTGGGAGCCTTGAATCCTGCCACGGAAAAGATCAAAACACTGGATTCCCGTAATGCAGTCTTGATCATGGGATGCTCCGATGGTTTATTTTGTCTTGTGGGCTGTTTGTTGAATGGAGGAGAGTTTCTCATGGACATATCCCAGTGCTCTGTGTGTGTATGGTGTGTGAGAAGCAGCTCAGCATTTTTATCTGCTGTCTTTGGCTTGTTTAAAAACAAAGGAAAAACAGCAGCATCTTGTAAGGCTTAGAAGCAAATGGTAAAATTAAAAGGCAAAGATTTGTTTTGGGATAAGGCTGTGGGACTGAGCTGAAATCTGTTACACATGCTGCTCCAGTCTTAACTTTTTGTAATTCTGGAAGGGATCAGAGAGCAAAGCTGTTGACTTTGCTAAGCGTTTGCAGGTCAGGCTGTGGGGAAAAATCCCTTCCATGCTCCAGCTTTCTTATGCCAAGGAAAAAGAGAGCAACATCCCATGCTGTGCAGAGGGGCAAATCTCCGTTCTGACCTGTGGGAGAGGAACCTGCCCTCCAGCGAGTCTCTCAGCATGGAGATGGGGTGGGGATGATGGCACAAGTGGGGCGAGAGCCTGGACATGGAGCTGCTGGGAGGTGGGGTGGCACTGGGGTCTCATGGGTGGCCCAGAAACTTCACCACGGCTGGTGGGGACTGCTGAGCTGTTTGCAGCTGGGATGCAAGTGTTGGGTGCTGAGTAGACCCTGCTTGGCATCTCAGCCTCAGCACCAGGCAAAGCTGCCATGCCAAACAACTGCTGCAGAGCATGCTGAGTCATAGGGAATAAGAAAACCCAACGTAGCAGTTCAGGGTGAGTGCAGACCTGCTCCAAGTGCTGTAGCACCCATCGCCCTTCTGCCTGGCATGGCCTGCATCACCCCTCAGGGCTCCCAGCCTCAAAATCCAAAATGTGCAGCGCGCTGAAAGCAAGAAAATAAGGGGAGAAGAGGGAGATAGAGGTTTACAACCTACCAAACTTAGCATCCAAGGATAAAGGATGCTGGCTGAAGGGAGCAAGGAAGTGATGGAGGGATGGAGGGAGGGAGGGATGGAGGGATAGGCTAGTTTCAAGAGATCCAGCCTTTGGATTGAATTTTGATCCACATGATGTATGGGCAGGTCCCCAGTTAAAATAGACTGTACCTTTTCTGTGATGTGGCTTCGAAACTGTCCTGATCCTCTTGATTAAACACACACACACACTCACACACTCACACTCACACTCACACTCA
This sequence comes from Falco biarmicus, assembly GCF_023638135.1. Lineage (NCBI taxonomy): Eukaryota > Metazoa > Chordata > Aves > Falconiformes > Falconidae > Falco > Falco biarmicus. Next base: position 56,555,110 of record NC_079291.1, on the reverse strand, counting down.
CACTCACACACACTCACACACACTCAGACACAGACACAGACACAGACACAGACACACAGACACAGACACAGACACACACATGCACGCACGCACACTCTCTGTGTCTGTGAGCCTTGCTGTCCCTTATGGAAAGGCAAATTGTGCTAGCCCAGCTTTTATAGGGAAGGGAAAAGGACAAGACAATTTTTATTGTTACCCTTGTTCTTTTTGTAACAGGGGCTTCTGCAAGCACCAGGGCTTCCTGGTGATTTGTGTTTCTTAAAAACACATTGAAAAAAAGGGTGCTGGCCTTACGTGACCTGCTGGAGCTGGGAGCCAGAGCCAGGATTAGGGCTCTGGTTCTCAGCTCCTAGTCCTGGATTCTCCTTATTAAATGACACCTCATCATTACAATAATGAGATCATCCCTGTTATTTAATTACATTCTCCTTGTTGCTACAAATCCTCTGTGTAGCAATCCAAGCACTTGCTTTCTAAGGTTAGCAGGAACACAGATATATGTTTCCTGCCTCGCTGTTAAGATGTATATCACTTACATCTGGCCTGACATCAGCTTTTTCCTACTGCGGCCCTGGAAAAGGTGAACTCATGCATGACCATGCTCTGAGCAGCGAGACTGCCAATACTCACCCCTTCATTCAAAGATTCAGACGAGGGCTTAATTTTGAAACCCGTGGGATTTCTCAAAGGCTGCTCACACCGGGGGAGTGAAGCGGCTACAGAACCGAGCCGTCTGGGGCTACATCCCATTTGCTTCTTGCAAAGATGTGGCTTTTTAGGGTGCCAGCCTGAAGGAGGTTCCCTTCTCCAAGCGGGATTCAAACATGATGAGGTCAGACTCTTTTCCCACCTCTCTTTGGCTTTGTGCAAGAGACACTCTTGTCTCCACCTTACTAAATCACAGACCTTGAGGGTGGGGAGATGCTACTGACAGGAAGACCTGGTGCTTCTGGTGCTGTTAGTGCTGCGGCAGAGTCTGGTCAGGTTTTTACTACCCATCATTAGCTCCTGACACGTGGGGGAAAAGAAGAGTTCCAGGAAGAGCACTTGTTAGCAGAAATCCAGACAGGCTTGTTTGCAGGGATGCACCCCACCACAACTTCATTTTGAGAATGGGCACAAGGGTGGCAGCAGCACCACAGGAAGACCACTTGTTAACTGCCACCTAAAAGTTATCCCACAAAATGAATAGCACTGGAGAAGAAAAGCCTGGGTTGACTTCTTGGGTGATGGTTGCAGGGTGATGGATGACTTTGGGTTGGATTTTTGGCAACCTCTCCAGCCCTGGGCAAGACTGGAGATCATTGAGTTTCTGGTTATGAGGAAAAGGCAGGCTGTGCGAGTTGTGGCATGGCTCGTGCATGAAGCGCTGCCTGCCACAGCTTTTGCCAGCCCTGGCTACCAGGGCTACCAGCAGTTCCCAGTATGGCTCTTGTTTGTCTTGGCACTGCCCCATTGGGTAGGTTGGTATTCCCAGTTAGGCAGCCCAGGTAGTGAGGAATTTGTGTGATTTACCCATAGTTGCGCTGAAGATTTTGGCCAAGGAAGAATTTAAACCCAGGCAGGGAAGATCTACAAGTTTATGTCTTAATCACCCAAACATTCCTTCAGAGCTTCTTTCACTTCTCATATCTCAGGAAATGATGCCACACATCTTTTTTACATTCCTCTTCAAGATGCTTTTAGCTCTGTTGCCTGCAAGAAACAAGTAATCAAAGACTCCTCCTTGTTCTGGGTGTTAATTTTTCATCTCTCTGCCACGCCAGGCTGGGCACTGCTGCTTGCTAAGCCTGAGCAGATGCCCCAGCTTCTCTCCTCCCAACTTTTCATTGCTTCATTACAACCTTGTTCCATGCCGTCAGAAATGAGCCAGTAGCTCCCCAGGGCAGGGCTGTGTACCTGGGCCGACTGGGATGGTCTAGCATACTTTTCAGTACGGAAATCATTAGCAAACAAGTCATTAATTAATAGCTCAGATGGATTTTTACTGGCACATGAAGCACTTTACAATGGCTGGGATCATTAAAGGATCCTCTCTTATATTTAAGTCTAAAGTAATATTGCTAGAAGAACAAAAAAATAAGAGGTAATCCCTCCTACACCCCTGAGAGATGCAGAGACCTCCCATCAGACAGACAGATGCTGTCTTTCCTCCAGACATCTGGAGAAGGATGCTTTGATGCTGATGGTGGGAAATGTTCTTGGCTTGCTCTGGTTGGATTAGAAACCACCACTATCTGAGACAGCGATTTTGCCATGTCTTTCCTCCCAGCAGTAACTGGGATTGGAAGAAATCATGTACTAGGAGAGAAATGCCGCCCCATAACTGCATCTGGGTATGCAAAGGGGTGAAATATCATCCTGTTAGTATCCCCAGTTAATCTGCAATTGATCTAGTTGCTCAGCTCCTTTGCTTTCTCTCCTCACCATATGAACTTGAGCCCTTTGATGGGTTTGAGCAGCAACAGTGACTCTAAACACCTGTGAAACAATCAGTATGCTGGAAAACCAAGATGTAAAATACCTTGCTTCTATTTATTATAAAGCAACCCCTGCCGCACACAGGCAAAGCTGGAAAATGTGGAGGTATGGCCTTTGCTCACCACCAGAACCTGTCCTGACCCAGGTATGCAGGTCCTCAAGATCTTTAAGTCCATGGAAGGCTGGTGGGCTGGAGGAGAAGCCACTGAACACTGAACACTTATCCTCCATTGCCATCACCCATCAGCCTGCAGCACAGGGAGGAATGGCAGATCCCAAAGGAGAAATATTTCCACTTGGAGCTTGGCGCACCTTGTGCGGCACGGGGCACAAAGGTTCTGTGGGTACATTGCTGGGTCACAGAATCACAGAATGGTCGGGGTTGGAAGGGACTTCTGGACATCGTCTAGTCCAGGGGTCCTCAAACTTTTTAACCAGGGGACCGGCGCGCGGATGCAGTGGCAGGCAGCCATCTGTGGCTGCTTGGTTTCCCCCCCCCAGCCCCCGGCAGGGGAGGGGGGGGTGGGGGGGTTCTGTAAATACCAGGGGCCGGATTGAGGACCCTGGGGGGTCGTATCTGGCCCACGGGCTGTAGTTTGAGGACCCCTGATCTAGTCCAACCCCCTGCTAAGGCACCTAGAGCAGGTTGCACAGGATTGCATCCAGGAGGGTTTTGGATGTCTCTAGAGCAGACTGCATAACCTCTCTGGGCAGCCTGTCCCAGTGCTCCATCACCCTCAAAGTAAATTTTTCCTTGTGTTTAGGTGGAACTTCTTGTGTTTCAGCTTGGGTTACCCTCCTGGCCTGGGAGACACTCAATCATTCAGTGATAAACATTGATTAAAGTAAATCAGGGTGGGTATTTCCCCCCTCTCATGCAGAAAGAAAAGCAATAAAAACCATGATGTAATATTTTCTTTTAAACCCCCCTCCCCATTTCCCAGAACAGGGAAAAGCAGACAACAAGTTTTACACACAGGCAAGCACAAAGCCTGTCTTCCAACCAAGTGGGGTGCCTGGTTTGCATGCAAAAATCCCTGTTTTGCTAAAACATCTTCTCCCACTAGCAATCAAAGATAAAAAAGTTTGGTGAGAAATTTCCAGCCAGTTCAAGTGTCCGTTAAGAACCCTGAGTTTAGCTATCCTGGCAGAACAAACAAACCCATCGGACACTCTGATCCTAAGATAATATGGCCATATACTGCCTCAGACAGACAGGTTGACTCAAAGTCCAGAGTTTAAAATGTGTTTGACTTCAGTGCAATAAAATCAGAAAGGAAGCAAGAAACCTGAAGCATTACCATAGTTGTTAACCCATAGTGCTGCTGCGGTGAATATCATATTTGTATGCCTGAATGTAACTGAACTCCTTGGCGTAGCCTTTCATGTACCTGTAAAGCAGTGTCTACATGTACAGCACTCTGTAAATAAATAATGCACAGTAATAACAGTTAATAAAATATTCTGGATGGTGGGCAATTTGGCTGTTCCACTGGATTGCTACTGACAATTCAGAGATCTGATTTATGACTTTGAGGTCATTCTGGGAAATATTATACCATAGTTTTGTCATCCTGTTGCCATGTTTTTCTGATTATTTGTATATGTTTCTGTTGAGCAAAGAAAAGCATTATTCCATTATACTACAGACCTGAAGTTAGAAGAGAACATCATGGTCCTCTCCTTTGTGCTCCTGTAATTTTTTGCCAAACTACTGGTTTTCCATTTGTGGTCTGTGAGTAATGGTGGGTGTAAAGGCTATTTCAGAAGGATTTGTAAAGGTGACTAAGAACAATAAAGGGTTTGGTGGTTTTTTTTTTCCCAGAGGTCTCCACAAGCAACTGGCTTAGACAATATCTCAGAAAATACTGAAAGCTATTTCGAAAGTTCCAAGGAGCAGGACCCTCCTTGTATTCATTGCCACCATCTGTTTGCGTCTTGCTTTCCATTTGTATCTCTCCCTCCAGACCTCTGCATTTAATTTTGGCTTTGTCTGTCCAACAGGAGAGCTCTGTGTGGTGAGAGAGGTGATGCTCTAGTGGTTTACAGCCTACAGCCCTGGGATGCCTGGCAGGACAGTGATTACTCCTGAGACTTTCATGGAAGAGCCTGGGAGAAGGGCATCAGCTGCCAACAGGCTGGAATTTGCCAGTCTGCACTATAAGGGACAATTCACAGGGACCACAAGTCAATGAAGGTAGAAAACACCGGTCTTTGATAAACAAAAGATCTGAGCTTCATCAGAGTCACACTGTGTGGCAGTGTCAGCAGTCCTCCGTTCATTTTTTTCTGCACTCTTTCCAGATTTGCAAAATTCATGTAAAAGTCCAGGTGCTACAAGTGGGTGTATTGCTTCACTTACACCTCATTAACACTGCTTGCAGAGGATCTTGCACCCTCCCGGTGACCAGGTCCCTTCCTTATACACTGACTGATGCCATAAGCTCTCCTACCCACAACATCCCACCATAAACCCATGCCCTGTGGACTAGCACCACCAGCATATCCTGAGCTTCCATGGAGCTGCTGACCTGCAGTGGATGAAGGACAAATATCCTTGGCGTCTTGGCTTGCCTTTGGTCCTAGTCAGATACATATTGTCCAATGAGTCAACCTCAGAGCTACTGCAGTTTTAATTTTTCTGTCCTTATTCTTCTTCAGCCTTGCATCAATCACTGTAGTAGTGTCTGACGGAGGTGGTGTAGATCTTAGAGTCGCCTCACTCTGTCCCTTGAAGCTGCAGTGAATCCTCTAGTCCACAGCTAACCACACAGCTGCAGCAGCTCCTCCACACAACACTGGCTGTACTTTCCTTCTGCCAATAATATTAGACTCTAGACTAGGAGGAAAAGATGAAAAGTCGTATTTCTAATATGTTAAAGAGAGCAGAAGAGAGTTCAAGTGTCACTGTCTTTGGATCTTCCACTATCAAAAGGGAAGTTAAGGGAAATTACATGATGGTCTTGGGCTGAAGACCATGAAGGAGGCTTAAAAGTCCAACACTCCCTGCCAATGTGGCTCCCTTTCCTGTCTCCGCATCTGATGACTTGTTTTATAGAATCTTAGAATTATAGAATAGTTTGTGTTGGAAAGGACTTTTAAAGGTCATCTAGTCCAACCCCCCTGCAAAGAGCAGGAACATCTTCTGCTAGATCAGGTTGTTCAGAGCCCCGTCCAACCTGGCCTTGAACGCTTCCAGGGCTGGGGCACCTACCACCTCTCTGGGTAACCTCTTCCAGTGTTTCACCACCCTCATCATCAAGAATTTCTTCCTTATATCTAGTCTGAATCTACCCTCCTTTACTTTAAAACCATTATCCCTTGCCCCATTGCTACAGGGTCTGCTAAAAAGTGTCCCCATCTTTCTTACAAGCCCCTTTGAAGTACTGAAAGGCTGCAATAAGGTCTCCCTGGAGCCTTGTCTTCTCCACAGGTAGAAGCATGAACAAGGCATGCTGACCAGGTATCTTAGACACTGTAATATCATTGCAAACACCAGCATTTCTGTTTATTCCTATCTTTAGTGGTTCAGCTTTATTAGATACAGCTCTCCAGTGGATATGAAGATACAGCACTTTGGACTTCTGCATAGGGACCACAGCTGAGTTGTCGTAGTGGGATAGAGCAGATGGGTACGGAGGCAGCTCCAAAAGCCACCTGCATCACTGGGTACCCATTTAGACAGTCGCAGTAAGCTCAGTACCCTCTGCTCGGGTTGCTGCAAGAGGACATTTATCAATACAGTCAATGGGCTGCAGGGAGTGACTTCTCGTGGCCTAAAGAAGACACCTGCAACAGCTCAGATGAATCATGCCCTGCACATGTTTGGTTTTGCCCATTGGCTGTGAAGGGGACTTTGAGGGATGAATTCAGCTGAGGAATTCATCCCTGTCCTGTCAGCTGGTCCCTTCCAGAAACTCCATCCTCAGACCCTAAAGGTCTCTTGCCTCCACTCCTCTGCTTGAAAGGCCCCAGGAAACAGCCAAAACTTAATTCCAGAGACAATTAGAAAAAGGCTTCTTATTTCCACTTATGTCTCACTTTTGTTTTGCTAGGCAAAGCAAACCAAAGAACTTCAGTCTCCTGTCACCAGATGCCACAGCCAGCTTTCCGCTGCACCTGCTCCAGTATAAAGTTGCATAGTGACAATTCCCCATCAGCAATGATGTTTGGAGATCTCTATCAAGGCAGGTGTTCAGCAAATGGTCTCTTTGTAGGGGACGTACCCCACTCTACTAATTGCCAGTACAAGAGCTGTACGAAACAGTGACACAAGGCTTTGCAGCTTAAGGCAGTGCATGCGGTGAATATAATCTTCTTCTGCACCTGAAAGTCTGTTTTAAAAACATTGTCAGCCCATCTACATGAACTGGCATGTGGAAACAGGTTGCAATATAGAGCATTCCTGCTCACCGAATGAAGTTGGGTTGGGTGCACTTTGGGTTGCCTTTCTGGTGGTGTGGGTGAGCAAACCCATCACAAGAAGCCTGGGAGCAAACACCAGATAGAGCAGCGCTCCTGCAAGCTGCAATATCAGCAAGTATGGAGGTGGAAACCAGAGCTGGGCAACAGGCAGAGACTGTGCTTTGTGAAGGAGGTGAGGGTTTGATGTATTTGGTCTTGCTATTATACCCTTTTTAAAGTGACGAAGGTACTTCTTTCTGGCATTAGCCCGAGACTCCATTTGGCTACAGTTTGCCTTTATGACATAAGTTAGAGATGTGTAAGTGCCAGGTCACCAAGATTATAAACTGTCTCCTAGAAATGAGTTTGATCCTGCCTTTATTTAGCTACTGCTTTCAATCATTAGAAAGGATCATCATAACAGGCATTAGCAAAGTGGCAGACGGGCAGAAATCTGCATTCCTAGCCAGAATGACTTCCCGCATCCCACCTCCCCTCCCAGACTGTTGCACTACATTTGAAAACCTAGATCTGAGCTTCACAGCTCGACTTCCATGTTTTCTCACAGTTAAAGAGCTGAAAGGCCTTGGTTTTGAGAAAGCAGGTATGATAAAGCACCTCCTTGGGCAAGAGGAGATTTGCAGTCTTGGGCACCTCAAGGGCCACATTTATTTGTTACTGATGGGGAAAAAGCAGGTACTTTGTTTGCTTGCTGGATGACTGCAGCACAGAGACAGATTATCCCCAGCCAGCTTTCATCTGATTGCTGCTGCTGCACAGCATCTCCTGCAGCCTGCAGATGCTGGGGCTGCTTTATTGTTGGAAGCCAAATGGGTGCCAAAGATAAGCTTTCTCAAAGGAACGTCCCTCTCTGATGCTGCTCTTCCACCGGTGGCACGCTAATAAAATAAACCCGGTTGTACACAGGCCATGTGCGCGGAGCCCAGCTCCCGGACGTGGAATTCCTGATCCTCGCCAACTTTCCCCTAAAGCTTCGTTATTCCAATAAATCACAGAGCTGAGTTATGGGGCACTGTTTGGTGGGGGCTGCTTTTAATTGCAGTTTTAGGAACTGTGGGAAAGCAGAATTAATGCCATATGTTTTTTAGGCTTTCGGACCAGTCGTGGGGTCTCGCTTTCAGTTTTGGCTGGGATTCAAACATCACAGCAAATTTTCAGGTTCCTCTGTGTCAAGCCACAGCAAGAGGGGGAAGGGGAGGAGGAGAGATGGTGGCAGGGTGAGGGAGGGTGCTGCTGTGTGGGGATGTGTTCCTGGGGTGGAGAAGCAGAGAGAAATGAGAAAGGGCTTCCAGAGGTGAGGAGAAGCACTCCAGGTGAAATCCATCTGCTTTCTGGCCCTCAGCACGGACAAATGAGGTTGAAACTTGTGATAAAGGGGAACATACCAAGAAGGGGAATGGAGTGTATGGTACTGGGATTTTTTTTCCTGGATATTGGTATCCCTCACGCTGCTTCTTTCACCGATTTGCCTTCCCACAGTGTTGTCAGTGCTGAGCGATGTGGTGCCTTCTCCCTGCTGCTGTCAGGCTGTGCTGTGGGCATGCATTTATAAAGGATGAGCTCAAGAAAAGTTCCAGGTAGGGCTTACACACCATAGCACTGATTTTTGAGAGCACAGGTCACCCCCTGGAATGATGGGACACATGTCACAAGACAGCCAGGCTCTCTTTAGCTGTTCCAAGCCTTCTGGTCCCAGCCACCATGACCTTGAAGACTGTGTCTTCAGGTGGCTCCAGACTGGTTCCTTCTGGAAAGAACTGAGAACTCAAGGCTGCTCGAAGAAGACAGCTTTCATCCAGCTACAAACCTCTGAATCTTCTCTGCTTTGTTGGCACCAGGGCTTTAGCAGGGCCAGTCCTGGATGGTGACCTGTGTCAATCCATAGCACACTATCACCTGCCCAGTGCACACTTTGGGAAGAGCAGGGCTTGGGATGTGAAACACACTGGCTTGAGAGAGGAGCAGGCACAGCACAGCACGAACCACAACTCCTGTTCCCTCTGTATCTGCTATGGCTGCGTATTGGTAGATGTTGTGTGAGCCTAATCCCTCTCTGTTCAGGGAGGACGTGACCATGGCCAACCACTTCAGATGAGCACCAGCCACCTGGCAACTCATCACAGTCTGTCTGATGAGATTTACAGACTTACTACACTCAGCCACAGGCTGGCACTTGCAGATCCTCACGATGCACTTGCTGAGGCTGAAAAGGTGTAATTTTGCCTTTTCTGATGCCAAACCAGGACTCAACTGTCCTTGTTGCAGGTGATGGAAGTGATGAAGCCCTCAGCCCCTGGAAACCTGGTCCAGGAATATGTTGCCTTTCCCTTCCAGACCTCACCCATGGTGTACCAAGAAGTTGTTTAGCCTAACACAGAAATAAGACCACCTATGAAAAAGAAAAGATGGCTTTTTGCAAACTCTGGGCATCATGAGAACTGAGGCAGCTGAGAGACCGAGTGGTGAGCAAGGTCCCAGCTGAGCACGGAGGTCCAACACACAGAGGCAACCTCTCTCTTTCCCCTCTGTTACTGGGAGCCAGGAGCTGGGAACCTGATGTTGGGACAACATCATGAACACACGTTTCCCTCCTCTCTTCTTTTCTGACTTGCTTTTGGTTTGGGTTTAAAACACCCTGAAAGCAGCCTGGGATGTCCTAGTCATCAGTGGTGAGGGAAGACAAGTCTTGTCCAGGTGAGGAACCGTCCAGCACGTGTGACCACACAACTGCTGTTTGGAGAGTGACTAACTGTGACAATTACCAATGGGAAATAACAAAAAGATGACTCTGGCCAAGCCAGAAGTAATAATTAGATAGCTCATTTGTTAATTTGGTATGAGGAAGGGAGAATCTGTCAGATGACTCAGCTCTGACAGGGGAAAAAAACGTGCATGTCACAGTAGTCAGATGGATTTTCCAGGTCTGAGGATGATATTGTCCATTCTAGATGTTGCCATCAGTGCTACCAAAACAGCTCACTCTGAAATTTATCCAGTGACCAAAAAGCACTTGCATGTAATAAAAGAAGGGTTGTGATATGCATTAAAAAGAACCTAAGGAATTGTTCCTATCAGCTTTGAGTGGGTGTAAATACCTGATGACTTCTAGGTCTTGCCAGTTATTGGGAGTGACTTTATTTTGTGGAAAAATAAAACCTACACATTTCAGAGATGCTCAACATCTTTTGAGAAAATCGCTCTCCATCTTAAAATGCATTCACAAGGATACATAAATTTTCATGAAAAGCTTTCAGTGAAACATTTTAACAAATTGCATTTCCTCAGTTTCACTTCAGCAGTGTTAAAATGTTTTGGTGACATACAGAGATAATGTTTCAAATTGTTTTGATTCATTTTGGTTTACATTGCAATATTAATTGAAACATTTCCAATGTGTGTTACATTTTATTGTGCTGGGATTTATGTCGGATGTGCCTTTGTTATGTTTGGTTTTGACATTATCAAAGTGAAATGTTTCAGTGGTGTCAGACTGAAAGTCTTTTACATTCTTGTTCCATCAAATATTTTAAAATTTTATGGTTTGTTCAGATTCAGAATGATAAATAGGAAGCAAATATGAATGTTTCCCAGAGGATGAAAATTCTAAATTCCAGCCAGCTCTGCCTCTGTGTTTAGAGGGAAACCATGTTTTCTGGGCATTAAAACTGCAACTTTGGAGATCTGGTCTGTCTCCCAGTTCCACCACTGCCCTGGACAAGTCACTTAAGACTTGACTACATGAGGAAAGAAACTGGAACAGCTACCCACAATCGCCCAGAGTACATGCATTTACTCCATATGAAGGGTGAATTCATCTCTACAGCAGTTCTCCAACACGGGCCACTCACCCTAAACCTGGTTTACAAGGGACTTGTAAGTGAAATGTCAATTGATGTCAGAGGAACCTTCCCTTATGCTGACCGCAAAAGGAGCCCAAGATGAGCACCTCAGCTGAAGGTGTCCAATGTTCCTGTGATGAATCCCCCTTCTGGTACCTGGTGCAATGAAATTTGGCCCAGCCTCAAGACAGCTTAGACCTGTGCACCAAGGCTATGGCTACACTGCTGCCCTCTGTGCCTCTGGGCTGGCAGCCTCTGTGGGGCAAAAAGGAGCTGCAGCCTGAACGTCTACCTGTTCCTCAAGCAATCGGGACCTGAAGCGAAGGATCACATCCATTGTTTCATCTGGCCGTGGTTTCAAGCTCTACAAGCAGCATGGAATTTTAAGTTCATACCAAAGTTCATTCCCCAGTCACTTCCTTACATAAAAACCCCTTGATCTACCTACCCATCCAATTCATCACCTGTAAAATGAGCATTATGCTAACGCTGCTTGTCTCAGCTTGGTCCATGTAGATTTATCAGGAGCATCTCTTTCTCTGTGTACATTCAGGGATGAGCACAAGGCATCTTTGGTCTTGTCCAGACCTCATTACAACCCAGAATAGTTGTCCTTTGGGTTTCCCGCATCATGGAAACATTTTCTTTTTGTGTAATCAGACATAGCATCATTTAAATACTTAGAAATGTCTCCCTGGCAAAACAGATTATTTTTTCCTACCTGTCTGTCCAATCACACTATACATCTAGTTTGTAGTTCTATGCTGACAGCAGCAAACTACTCAGTCTTTTAGGACAGTATTGGACACGACCCATGAAGACCTCTTGACATTGACACCTAGGACAAAACTCCCATCTGCCTTGCTGGGAACAAGGTCCTCACCAGCCGATGAGCAAATCCTTGTCATGTCTCCTGGAGGGTGTCCCATCCCTCCTTTAGCAGGGTGGGAAACTGAGGATGAGGGGTGAGGGCAAGAAGGGATAAGGAGGACTAGTGCTGGTGGTTTCTCCTCCCAACCGCCTAGTCTGTGTGCCAGCCCCAGTGCCTCACTGGAGATGGCGGAGAGAGGGGAAATGAGAAAGAGCCACCAAAGACAGACAGCACAGCAGTTTCAGTTGTGTATTTCAGTTCACCTCAAAGACCTCGCTACTTTATTTTTGTCTTATTTGCCTTCACATACAAGTTTTCTGAAGCACTGTCTCATCTGGGGAGCCCTTCAGGAGGTCTGTGGACCTGAGGGTTAACTCCTTCCTCCCCTCCACATCCACAACGGCTTTTCAGGTCACTTCACTGGGACAAGAAGTGTGATGGGCTATTTGCTCTCCCCTTTCTAGTTGCCCACCTCATTGTAAGTTAGTCAACCTGCTGTGATACTGCCAATGCTGCCAAGTCCAGGAGCTGAACCTCAGATCTCCTCTACATCTTCTGACTTGTTTTTGATGGCTGCGCAATTCTTTCCACTTTTTTGCCGGCTTCCTGGGCTTGTTAAATAACAAAACAAAAGATAAAAGCTCAAATAAAGTTGCAGCTGCTCGGCACCAGCCCAGCTCTTTAACACCAAAAGGGTGTGCAGGCAGAGAGGGGCAGCATGTGGGTTCTCTCTTCTGACTCAACAGGGGAAAAAAAGCATCAGAAAGAGCTGATTTTGCAATTGGCATGAAAAGCTGTTGGACACCTTGCGCTTCTTGTCTTTCAAAGTGATAGGCAGCTACCCCCCCTTCACTGCTCTTCTGCTTCAGAAAACAGCTCTGAAATGGGAGGTGTTTGCTGCCGCTTGCAGTAATATCTGCTCCACTTCTGGGTTTTCTCCTCTTCACAGGGCTCCTTTCATAGGTGCTACAACAGGACATTAGAGCTGCTGTTCTGGGTCAGTCCAAGGGCAGAAAAGAGAATTAAAAGGTATTTCCCAGCAGCCTGATGATCACCAGGCTCCCTCCCTCACACCTACTGGGTACTGGATGAGGCTTGAACTGCATCAACAACTCAGCAGAGGTTTCGCTTCCCTCATGCAAGAGGTGCAAATGGATTTCATGGAGAAACTGGAGTATGAACATGCTTGTGTTCACACTGGTGTTTGCTAGATTGAGCTGCATCCCTTGACAGTTGGGTCCCGCAGTTAAAAAGAAACAGAGAAGTCATGCAAAGGCTGTAGACTGGCAGGGGCTGTGGTTGCATGTGGCAGCAGCACATTTATACAGGTTTTTGTCCTCTTTTTAAACCAAGACCAAATGCTGAGCATACAGAGAAAGAGGTCACAGCAAAAGCCATCTCTGGGCTGATCAGACCCACAGCATCACGACGTAAAGCAAGACAAAGCACAGATCTCATCCTCCCTCATCACTCAAGGCCAGAGGTAGTCCTCTTGTGAAATCAGTCCAAAAGGAGCTGCGATGGGGCTAACCTCTCTGTGGGAAAAAATTTTTGAGTAGTCAGTCTGGCCAAGAAAGAAAATCAGAAATCTGTCACCAAATTACCTCCAAGACCCTCCCATTACCTGATGTTTAGTACGTGTTCAGCTCTGAGTGCTCACTCCACACTCCACACACACGAAAAACCCTACAAACAGCCTACGGGTTGTTAACATTAACTTAAGTGCCTTAATTATCTGCACAGGATTTTATATGGACAAGCCATGAAGAATTTAGCTCCCATTTCTGAAGGATGAGCTATGTCCAACTTCATTCCAAGACAAACCCACCTGTTTAAGCACAAGTCTGTGTGTGCATGCTCATTTTGAAATAAAAATGACTGCGTTTTATCAAAGGCTGACTTTCACCAGCAGGATGAAGCTCAGTTTTTCAGACCAACGTGCAACACTTGCACTGACGGGACAAACAGTGCAAAAACCAAACGTGTTTATTTTGGTGCAAAATTTACATACAGAAAGGTCTCCAGAGCATTTACTGTATGACTTAGACCAAACAGCTTAATTTTGGGCTTCCATTTCCTCTTCTTTAAAGTGAGTGTGATGCTGTTTGTGCATTTTTCGGTTTAAGTAGCACTCAGCAGGTGCATCAAGCCTGCAGATGCTGCAGTCCTGGGCTTTGCTCGATGGGCATCGGTGGGAAGGAGACCCACATCTTTGGAGGGGATGTCGAGCTCTCCTTCACTTTGAATGACTCTGTATAGACACAGTAGCTTGTCACTTAAACTATACGAATAGACTACGGAAAGAAACAGGTACCTACCCAGACTGCCTTGTTTTCAACATCTGGTTTAGGACAAAATGCATCGGGGCCTTTTTAATCCATACTGCTCATTCTCATATTTAATGTGCGTGGGACTTACACACGATTACAGTCTTGACATCGGTCTATTAGCCATGAAACCCAGCATACCACTAGCAATGCCTCTCAGAACTCTAGAGCCCCAGCCATAGCAGTGGTTTATTGGGGTGTCTGCCACCCCCATGGCATAAGCTTAATTATTAATGGTAAGTGTGGAGTTAAAAGCAGGGGGACAGTGGTTGCTTTTTACATCCCCATTTCTGTGAGGAGAGAGGCAATTTCAGAGGGGAAAACTAAAATAGCACAGCACAAAGAGGAAACCACCTTCCCTGGCTATCAATCAGGAAATCAAAACCAAACAAGGGTTAACTGGGCAGAGCCAGCACTGACTGTAAGTGGGAGGTTTGGGCTGTATTTTATTGTTGTCATTAATTTCCTTCCTTTTATTTTCAGTAGATGAGCATAGAGTTATTTACATTAGACACAGCTGTGCCTCACTGGGATATACCATAAGAAACATCAAAAGTAATAGAAAAACGCAGCTGAAGGCACATGGATGATTTCTGGTACTAACATCACCAAGCACTTGTGCCTTTTTTTCCCTTTGGAGCAGAGTAGTGGTGATGCCAATTGCCCACATCTTTGCTGGTCCATCTGTAGGGTGTCAGGAGGGATGAGCCACACTCTCACTTTATGGGGCATTCGATGCTAGGGACGCGCCAGCTTATCTTCTTTACTTATGCTTTTATTGCAGAAATAAGTAAGAGCCTTGGTTTGAGCTGTTATCAGTAGGCTCCAGAGCTAATGAATTGGAGCAGATCACACCCCTTGCTGCACTTCTCTGCTCAGAAGAAGGCTGTGTACCCATTCTCCTTTTTGCATTTCGAAGGGTGGGTTTTTTTCACTCAGATAAGGGCTAGAGCCCTGCAGAAGCAGGGGCATGGAGGTGGCAGAGCCTGCGTGACTCTGCCTGAACCGCTCCCTTTCTTTATACATTTCCTTTCCTCCTCCTATTTGTCTCTGTCAGCTAATTAGATTATTAAAACATGTGCCTTTTGTGCAGCTCCAGGGATGGTGGGGACCTGACCTCAGCTGGGGGCTCAACACAAACACTTGGTCAGAAGGAAGGGACAAGCTCCTTACATCCACCTCCAGCCCACTCCCTCCTCTGCTCCCTGGGACCTTGTTTATCTTAACGGCAGCTGAGTTTCCCAGGGAAACCCAGCACAAGGCATTCGCTAGGCATTCATTCCTTTGTGCAGCAAAGCCAAATGTAACACTGCCGGACCATTTTTGAAGAAACCCCAGTAAATTCATCAGGGCTCATTGCTCCCCTCCCAAGGCTGGTCCTCCAGGGCAGCGAGGCATCTCTGCCATGGTGCTGGTGGAAACAGGCTTGCAGAAAGGCTGGGAGCCTCAGCAGGAGCCAAAGTGTTTCAGACTCCTGGCACATCCAAAAGTCAACGCCTCACTGCTACACGGCTTCCTTCCCACCCAGGTTTCTGCGCAGCCGGCCAGAGGCTTTATTTATGGGCTGGGATGCTCAGCAGCGAAATAGTTAGAGCTCTTGGCATCAGGGGTCATAATTACCCTTCCAGGTTAACACCCATTGAGATGAATGGGAGCACACCCTTTTCTGCGGGTGTTATTGTTGCAGTCTGCCTGGCTGCAAACTCAAAAGCGAGAGTTTACCTTGGTTTGCAACCAGAAAGGCTGGAAACTACTGCCTCTCTCCCTCCTTCTCTCTTTTTTTTTTTTTTTTTTTTTTCAATAAAAGGGAAAGGAAAGTTTGCTCTTGCAGATTTGTGGGGTGGGGAACATGGGGGAATGGTAAAGCAATATAATTTGGGTCTGATGGTGCTGAGCACCTATGAAGTCTTCTGGCTTTGGGGAGCAGGCAAGGGCTGAAGTGCTCTGGGAGCAGAGCTCCTTCATTCAGCCCGGTTCCTGCTGCAGCCAGGGAAAGTTGTGCTATCTTTTCCTCACATCTGAGAAGAAGCTGAACCTAATAAGCAGCTGGAGCTGCTAAACCCCAAAGACTGCTGGGGCTTGTGACACTTGGCTGCTGCAGGCAGACCCTGGGGTACAACCCAGGGGCAGCAGCACTGTGGCCATGTTCCTCTGAGAGATGGAGCTGGGCTGTTACTGCGGCTGCAGCATGGTTTGGACATCCCTTCCAAGGGCATGTCAGCACACTCCCTGCCTTTCCCCCAGAACAGTTCAAGCAGGTGCAACCATGAGCGATGGAAAAGGTTTGAGACCTGACCTGGACAGGGGCACCTCCACCTCCTGGTGCTCCAGCCATCAGGTGTTCATACGGGTACAGCAGATGAGCCACTGACCCCACGGCAGAGGTGATGCTCACCCCACCTGCCTGCCAGAAATTTTGTTCCCACCCGAGCAGAAGCGGTTGGCTGGGGAGGCAGCATGCCTGCTCTTTAAACCCCAAATCCCATCCTGGCGTGCCTTACCTATTTCGGCACCCGTTACCATTCCCCGCTCTGACCTGGGAATCTGCAATCAGGGCAACTAAAACCAGTCGGGTCCACAAACCAGCGCTTGGAGGCTGTGTTTGCAGGAGATGTTTACCAAGCAGCCCGGAGGGACACCGCTCCACTAGCTCGGTGTTTTGTGTCAGGATTAAAAACTCACCTCAGGGGCTCGCGTGCACTGGAAAGGGCTCGTTGGGAGCAGCAGCACAACACCGGTCCTTCAGGGAAGATACAGGCTTTGCCATCAGAGGAAAGCTTTGGCAGGGGTAGTCTGGAGCAGTTCCTAGAATAAGATAAACTACCCTGGCACGAAGGTTTTGTTTCTTCATTAACATGATTTGGACATTTAGCAGGGGGACTAAGGGGGACTGCACGCCCTGCGCACAGCATCACCAGCATGCATGTAACCCAGAGCACGTAACAAAACCCAAGCAAAAATATCTTTAACAACCCACCCTACCCCCTTGCAGCTGCTTTCCTCTAGGGTGCAAATAAGAGTGGCAAATGCCCATGTGCCAGGGGTTATTTGCAGGAAAAATTATGCTGGCTAGGGGTTTGAGGGTGTTTTCATCTGTGCTTTTTAGTAAAACAAGGTTCAGGTACAGGCTGCCTGGCGTGCAGCAGGAGCAGCCCTGAGGCCTCAGACACTTGCGATTTTCATCCCCCCAGAGCTCCTCTGTATTTGGACAGGCTCTTCTCAGAGGTGTACAGCAAAAGGAGGAGAGGCGACACTCGGAACTTTACAGCAAGGCAAAGCTGGCTAGACAGAAGAGGATAAAAAGTGTTCTGTGCTGCCCAGCAGACTGGGTTAAAGTTTAGCTGCAAAAAGCCTGGAACAACCTGATCTTGTGTAGCCAAGGCCCCATGGGGATACCGGTAGGAGGATGCTCTGTGTGTGTGATGCAGACACACACATATATGCACAAACACAGACACAGCTGGACAGATAACCCGGGAGCAAACCATCTCCTATAACCTTCTCCTTCAGCTCCCACAGGTGGTGGGGCCAGGGTGGTGGTGGGGTCTGGGCACCCCACGGGATGGCAGCACCCATTCCTGGGGACTCTGCTCCTCCTGACCCCACATCTGACCGCCTGGCCACAGCCAGCCCCTGTACCCTGCAAAATCCCACCTCAAGCACAGCTGCCAGCACATGCAGGTCCAATTAGATCAAAATCAGGAGGCAAGTCCCCGAATTCTGGAGGTGAGAAACAAAACTACAAACAACGGTCTCATTTGCCATGTTTAATGGCTACTCTTAATCATAAAGGCTTCTAACACGTTGAAAATAAATTCTGGTTAAGAAAATCTTGTAAAACTGTGGACTTTGAAGAGGTTTTGTTTTAAGAAAAAATATTGGCTAGGATGGGATTGTCCAAGCAGCTGGAGAAAGCTGGGCGGTGTTTCTGCAGAAACGAAACTGCTTCTGCACCGGGTGCAGTGTGTAAACACCTTAGTGGCCCCAAAAGCGAGGGAGTAAAGTGAAATCACATGATCTTCTATAAAACCCTTAGGAATCAGATGTGAACTGGTTCTGTGAGCTGAGGATAATGCAGATGGGTAATAAGTTAGGGAAGAGAAACTTGGTTGCAGAGAAATCCACTCCTCAGTAAATCCTTATCTAAACATGCTGCTTAAAAATCCCCAGCCTGTGCTGCTGTGACTCCACTCGCTATTGCTTTCCAGAGCAGCAGCAGCAGGTAAAATACAATCAGCAGCCCTCTTCCCACCCAGTTACATCAAATAAAGAGGTTTTGCCAGCCTGACAAATTTGTATGTTTGCAACCAGAGATGCAAATCGAAGTCCGCCTAGCAAATCCCTGTGTGGCAGTTTTGCGCAGCGACGACTTTGTTGTGTGCTGTCTGTTTTTCCTGGTTCAGCTGGGAGTCAGGCAGTTTATGTGAAAGCAAAAGGTGATGCTCCACTCAAAAATAAACTGCTGCTCAAGCAAGAGATTGTGGGCTGCTTTATAGTCTGAAAAAAAGAACCCAAGAAGTACCGGTGCAAGTACCCATGTGCAAAACCACATTACTGTGGACATGCGCTGATGCGAGCTGTGTTAGCACCACTCTTTACATTCAAGTTGTTGCAACAAGTTGTGTTTGTTGTTTTCAGAGCTGTGACAGTGGAAAATGTCTACAGCAGGGTAACCCAGCCCATGGGCACCCACAGCTGCTCAGCACCAGCAGCTTTTTCTCCTTTCTCCACAGCTCCTTGCCCTGTTCCAGATCCCACAAGCGGGCTGGAGGCACCTCAGGTACTTCTGCACGGTGCTGCAGCCAAGTGCCACACTGCAGGGGATGCAGAGCATCGGCGAGACCCAGCTGCCGGCTCAGCGCCGGTGGGCTGCGGGAGAGCGTGCTGCCTGTGCACGGGTGAGCCAGGTTAGCTGGTGGGTAAAGTCAGTGTGGTTTTGTGGTTGGAGCCCAGGCCAGCACAGCAGAAGAGCTGAGCTCTTGCTCCATCTGTCACCAGCTTCCTCTGTGAGCTGGAGTGTTTATTCAAACACAAGAGACTTGGAAAAGAGCTCGGAAAGCTGTTTTCTTTCAAACCCAACCAACTGCAGGGTGGATTAAAATGGTACCGTCAAGAAGGCAAAGCAACCTCCCTCTCCGTGGCCATGCCCACGTAATGGAGACGCTCTCTGCTCTGCTAATATTTACAGGCAATAGATTTGGTCAGACTCTAATGATCACCTTTCTTGCTTAACAGGACTTCCTTCTCATACCCATCTGCGGTACTCATATCCTCGGCTGTCAGCTGTGTAAATTTGCTGAAAAGCAGAACTGCACAAATAACTGATAGGGGTGAGGGGTGGCCAGACCGGAAAAAATAAACTTATTTGCTGTGGGGCAACCAGAAACGAACATTTTCCAGCTAGGAAGGGGGAAATCAGCATTTTAATGAAATAACTTTGTTTTGAGCCAAACAAGCACTTTGTCTGACCACAGTGATCTCTTAAGTGTTTTTATAAATAGCTCAGATAATTTGTTAACATGAGAGAAGCTTCAAAGCAAAGTGAAATATTTCTACTGAAAAACAGCGTCTTTTTTTGTTGTTGTTTTCTTTACTCAGGAACAATTTCCTGAAATTGCTTTCAGTCGGTGAAACATTGCAGTTAAGCCCATCTGCATATTTTGGAAAAAAAAAAAAACAACCCACCAACAATTGCCTTTTTCCACTTCACATTTTCTCTGGCTGTTAACTTAACTGTATCCTCACCCATTTCATCCCCTTTCCTTGCTTCCTCCTTTTCTCTTGTAACAAATGTGAATTTCCTGTCTTTTTTTTTTTCACCCTAACCTATTACCTGATCTGTGCTCTCTCAGTCCTGACCTCTTCTTCCTGCAGCTGACCTTCCTATCGCACCACTGATATCCATTTATCTCCTCCTCCTAAAAACCCACCTCTTCCCGTTTTCTTTCCCATAGCCACAGATGCGGAGCAGCCCTGGGGAGGCGCGCTGCTGGGCGTTACAGGAATAAGAGCAGCGAATAAGGAATAAATTCAAATCCAAGCTGTACAAGGCTGGGAACGGAGTCCTGCTGCAATAATCCCTGGGTGACATTTATACTTTGATAACCTGAACAAAAACTCTGGATCCCACACCCTTAAATTGTGGGTGTGAGGTCAGCATTGCTCAGCGTTCATTCCTGAGGTCGTGGCCTTAAATTAATGAGGTCACTTCATCAGCCTCTTTGTGACAATCATTACCTCTGCTCAACGGTCAGTGCATCGGGCATTCTTAAAAAATTATTTTTCTTAAAATAAATAAATAAATAAAAATTAATTTTCTTAAAATTGGACTCTGACCTCCAGGTCCCCATCCACCCTGGTGCGATGCGATAAGGGCTTTGCCAGGCTCCACAGGCTTCCCAGGCTGCTCTGCACAACAAACATTTAAGGATGGCTTGGAGCCAGCGCTGGGCTGTAACGGAGATGTGGTGTTCATGTGGCTGGTGTCTGATCACATCCTGCAGGCAGGGATCACTAGGAAAAGCCAGTGCTTTTAGGAGGGCAACTCTTCAAGCAAACAGGACTCACAAAAAGAGCTAAATATTACCTTCTCCCCGCAACTCTTTTGTTCACAGCTTGCTGCTACCCTCCTTGTAAAGGAGCAAAGCAGTGGGACATGTGAGCTCTTCTCCCTGGGATCCAGGGACAGGACACACAGGAATGGTTCAAAGCTGCACCAGGGGAGGTTCAGACTGGACATTAGGAAGCATTTCATTACCAAGAGGGTGGTCAGACACTGGAACAGGCTTCCTGGAGAGGCGGTTGATGCCCCAAGCCTGTCAGTGTTTAAGAGGCATTTGGAAAATGCCCTTAACATACTTTAATTTTTGGGCAGCCCTGAAGTGGTCAGGCAGTTGGACTAGATGGTTGTTGTAGGTCCCTTCAGACTATTCTATTCTATTCTATTCTATTCTATTCTATTCTATTCTATTCTATTCTATTCTATTCTATTCTATTCTATTCTATTCTATTCTATTCTATTCTATTCTATTCTATTCTATTCTATTCTATTCTATTCTATTCTAATTCTATTCTATTCTATTCTACCTTTCATCAAGTGGATAGGTAGGTATTCGACCACTCACCCTTTAATAACCATGTCTGGGCTCTACAGGGCTAAATTTTCAAAGGTATGTTTTTTACTCTGATGTTTCTCTATCCAAATTCACGTTAAACCCAGAAATAGCCCCTGGCCACCTGGCTGTTCAACGGGCACCTCGAGCCCATTGAACCTAAACAGGCTCAGTCTCCCTGAGCCACGAGAAGACCCTTAGAGCCCACCACTGGTTTAATCCACCGACTTGGACCTTGCCAGTGGGGTTGCCCCAAACAGGGAGCACCAGCCCTGCAGACATGCAGCAGCACATGAGGTTTTTGCGGTGCAGAGGATTGTGTAGTGCTGGGGTTCCCCGAGGCATGGGGAGTCTCCAGGGTGGGAGGCTGGCACGTCTGCATGCTCCTACCCTCCCAGGCAGCAAGGTCTGGTGAAACACCACGACACTAAAGAGGAACCGACAGGCGACCTGGGGGAAATGATGGTCACTGAGAAGCATCTCGGTTTTGTCTGAATTTGCCATGTAAAAATTCCCCCTTTTGCAGCTAACAAGCTGCATGCCCACTTGTTATGAAGAAATATATCTATATACATATAAACGTATATGTGCGCTATTGCACAAAATGTAAACACATGTCTCTGTGTGTATATTTACACGTATAGATGTATACATCTACACAGACATATTTTGATTTGAGGCATTCAGTGTCTGTCCTCCAGTAACAAGTGTTTCCAAACTATAGTGAATTTATTTGCAGAAAAAGGACAATTTTAAAAATCCTTTTAATGAAATCCCGATCGTTTAAAATAATGGATTTTAAAAGAAAATTTCCAGCCACTGCTGTGGATCAGCATTGATGAACCGACCCACAGAGGGGCACACACTGGCATGGGTGTGGTACAGGAGCTGTCAACAAACTCTTGCAGGGGGACCAGAGGTTTTACTGCTCATTCTCAAACCAGTTGTCAAAATGGAATAAATGGGCCAGAAAAATGATCTTTTTTTGTTTGCGTAAGAGCATCTGTGCTAGGGCTTTTAATTATGGTGGGAAAGGGTGTAAGCTTTGCTGCTGTACCTCTGTGTAAATTGCTACCTGGCACAGCTCCAGCGTCTCCGCTGAACCATCCATCGACAGGTAACTGGTGTGTCCTGGCCTGACTGCTTCATTTAAGTAGGTTGTAGTTCTGATGTTCTGGAGCTCCCTGGACCCTCTCGGGGTGTATTTTCTGCCACTGTGCCCTAGAACTGGGACCCTGTGGTGCAGATGCACTGGCCAGCCTTTGTGGACATCGCACATTTGTTGTGCCTCTCTCCTAAGGTCAGACTGCAGTGGGATGGTGCAACACTTTGCAGGAGCTCAAAGCACAATCACTCTTCACTGTAGCACAATAGAATAAGCAGCTGCAGACACAACAATGCAACATCTGCAAGCACTTCCCTGCCTGAGGTTTGGGGTTTTTTTCCCCCCCTTATGTTCTGCTGACTTTATTCATATACCCCCAAAATGTCCTATATCTTTCTCCTCCTACACAGGGTTTCTTTTCTAAACCATTCGCTTCTCCCCCCATCTAAGTAAGCTTTCTTTTCCCTGTGCAGGTTCTTCAATTCAAAGGATGTCTGTGTTACAAAAAAATCCTGCCTCTTTGTTCTTTCTTCTACACAAGTTTCCTTTTAAGTGGCTGGAAAGACCTTGATTTCTCTAAGTGCCAGAACCCTTTGTCAGGTTGGCTCTCTGATCAGGCTCCTCGGTGGAGCTAAATCCCTTGCCAAGCTTTCCCACATTTAGCCAACAGCCCCTTTAAGTTGAGTCTTGAAAAACTGGCTTGTCCTCAGCAGCAACTATCTCTTTGTCCAACAGAGCTCCATTTGAATGTGTAATCATCAAAGTTTAATGAGCCTCTTTTGTGAGCCTTGTTCCAGGTGGAAGGAGTTTTAGATTTATTTTCCTTTCTTGTGGGTTTTGGCTCAAAAATATGTAGGCAAGAAGAGAAAGAGCTCCATACCCAAAGCAGAGTTTGCTGCTTGATACCTGTCTAAGCCTTTCCAAAAAAGTTGCACCAATAATTCAGAAAAGGTGCAAGGAAAGACAGGGGGGGCCGGCTGTTAGCACCCCACCATCTAGTAGCTGCTCGGTGCTTGAACAGGCCATGGTGAGAGACAGCAACAAACTAATGAACTAGAGTTTGAGAAAGTCCTTGGCTTGTTTCGATCTTGAAGGTCTCCAGCTACAACTTCACCTTTGCCCACTTTGCCTCCAGCCCAGCTCTTGTGCTGTGTTTGTGCCCTACTTCTGACCCTTCGAGGAGCAGAAAAGTCTTAATTACCAGCCCGTGACCAGAGAGAAGGAGCTTTTCAAGTCAGTGTTTACCTACCTTGGAATAAACTCAACCAACCCTCTCCCAGAGGTCCACAATTCTAAGGAAAAATGACGTTGATCAAACACTGCCTGCCTTTTCGGCTAGCTGGTGGCTCTGGCATGTCTGCTCTGATAATTAAAGGAGGGAAAGAAAAAAGGCATAGTTCCAGGAGGGGAAGCCACTGTACTTCCCATCCCTGGCTGCACAAATTCTCAGTGGCTTCAAGGCTGACCTCTATGGATGGAGCCCAGGAGGCTTCTCCAGTTGAGCCTCCAGCCGGAGTGCTGGGGAGGGGGTTGGTGACTGATAGCTGTGCTGTCAAGATAAGTTATTTGCCAGAAAATCAGATCAGGGTTGTTTTTTGTTGTTGTTGTTGTTGTTGTTGTTGTTGTTGTTTCTTTTTCTTTCTGGGACAAGAAATGTTGCTAAATCAGCAATGTAAATCAATGTAAAATCAAAGTAAATCAATGACGGCAGCTGCAGAAGATTCAAAGCTGCGGGCATGTTAGTGCCGTGCTGTAAATCTCTGCCAGGCACTTAGAAGAAGAGGTCACTACATGGCAATTAAATTAAAAAAAAAAAGTAGGCAAGGGACTGCATTACTGGTGTAAAATAGATGTTAATGGTCGCAGTGAGGTCACAGGGTCTTCTGAGCTTTATCAGAAGGGGTTATAAGAGTCTATACGGCCTACCTTGGCCAAAGCCTTGTGATAACTTAGAGCAGCAGGTAAAAGAGCCCACCTGGTGCTTAGGTGCCCAACTGAACCCATTAGGAGTAAGGCACCTAAATGTTGTGAAGGGATCTGCAAGCTACAAACTATGGGCTCAGCAGACCTCAGGAAAAGTGAGCAGACCTCAAAAAAGCTCTGGGCTGGCGTGTGACATGGGGATGCATTGCCCCTGGGCAGGTGGCTTTCTTGCAGATTCTCTCCATCTGCATCACCTCTTGACTTCATCACCCCCTAAAGTGGAGCCCACCACTTTCCAGTGGCTTGCACCTCCTGAGCAGACCCACTCTCAACATGGGTCTCAGAGGAGTGGTGGAGCATCCAAGAAGGGCTCAGGGTGAGATGGATCTCAAGAAGTTGAGTTGTTAGTAGGTACTTTGCTGTGGGGTTGCAGAAACAACAGGCTAGCTGTGTCCCTGTCTTGCAGGACACCATGTACGGTACAGGACCCAAAGGGGCACCTAGGCTTTAACTCAGCTCAGCGTCTTGAAGGCTGGTGCAACACGAGAGGCCAATTAATCAGAACTGGGTGGGAAAGTCACAACAGGATGCAGTGAATTCTTGGAAATCAGGCCTTAAAAAACAGGTATTATTTCCTTGTTTCGTTTTTTGTGAGAATCAAGAAGAAAACAACAAACCCAGGTCCTCTTTCAGCAAATGGGTTGTGCTGCTTTGCCAGCTGGGAAAGGACATCTTCAGCAGAGCTGAAGCAGCCTGTGGCTGTGGTCTAACAAACACCTCCCAAAGTATGTCTGGAGGAATAAAAAAAAAGAGAGATAATCTGGCTGCATTTGCACAGCCTGTTTATATTTGCCTGGTGAAAATGCTCTGACACATCAGTTTGCTGTGAGGAATGGCTGTGGATGCCAGCTCCTCCACCTACGAATTCTGCTGCCTGTGGCCTTCAGATGTTCAGTTCCCAGGTAATGAGGTCTGGTGCTCAGGTTGTCCCTTGGGTAGGACCACAAGCCATTTTCATGCTCCTGGTGAGGACACCTTGAGTGGGGTTGATGTCTGACAATTGCCAAGAACAGGAGCATGAGTCAGAGATGCCTACACTGGCTTCCCACACATCCATCCACTGTGTCACCTCAGTGCAGCCAAACATTTATTGTTCTTACTGCACTGCTCTGCCTGGGCTTCCCAGCTAGTTTAGGAACTCCCATACAATGAGACACAAAGCAGGGTCTTCACCCAAGCCTGTCACGCAGCCGTACATGCAGGTGCTAGGAGAGTTCCTCAGACCCAAGGATGCTGTCTTGATCTCTGACCTGAGATGTCAGCTTGACCCCTGCAATAGTTCTTTCAGTGTCCACCCATTGAATAGAGGCTCACCTAAATTTAATAAACCCTCTTTGCATGCCTTATGCCGGGCGCAAGGGTGACCCTGTCCTTCCTTGAGGGCTGGAGGCAGTAATCAGATAGAAAAAGTCCTTATAGCCAAAACTGTTTTCTCTGTGATACCAGTGTTGCAACACTCCACCAGTATTAGTGACACTGCAGGACAAATTAACGTCTTACTCCCCCAGGAAGAAGGAACCTATAGGTTACAGCCACCATCTCACACCTCTCATGCTCCACAGGTCCCTCCCAGTCACATTAGATCAATTTAATGGGACCTCCGTGCAGCTTTGGAGGTGTCAGGAAGAAAAAGCTGGGTGCTATTTTTATCTGATTATCATCCAAACAAAGCAAATGTGACAGGCTTCAGAATTAAGTGCAGTATTAAAACCAGTTTGGCTGCCTTATTGCCACCACCTGAATGAATGAAGCACCTGGATGGAGAAGGCAGGTCCCGACAGACCAGAGTTAGACATTTGGCAGCAATATCGAGGGCATCTCTCAGCGGTGGAGTAGTTAACACTCACGGGCATTTCCAAACCAAGTGTTTTAATCGTTGAACACCAGTTAGCAATGCCTGTTTCGATGAATGCACCCGTGTCTCTACTTTCTCTCAGCACTGCTATTTCCAGCTTTCAGCCAAACGGCACTTCGCATTTAGCTAATTACTCTGAGAGAGCAGCAGGCTTTCTGGGGCTGCAGATTTCGCACAGTTTCTATTAATATCCCCCAGGGCTTCCAGGTTTGTGTTTCCTTGGGATAACACTGATCTCTTTCTTTGCCAGGACCACTCAGGTCTTGTGCATCGATTTACTGCTAACCACTTAACATGGCAGCTAGCTAATAATTTCCCTTATCACATAGCCCTCCTGATAAAGCTGCTTTGCAGCAGCAGTGAGGACCACTGCCTGGTTCCCTTAGATCTGCCCCTGGCTCCAAAGGAGATCCGAGCCTCCCAGCAGAAGAGGAGCAGATGCCTTGGGCTGGAGCTTGGTGCTGTCCTGCCCCTCACCATGACTCTTACCTTGCTGTCCCCAAGCACCCACTGCCTTGAGCTAAACACCACAGCTCAAGAGGGCGTGAGGAAGGTCAGGAGCCTAAAACCAGCTCCCAGAAAACCCAGCAAGCTCAGAGAGGGAACACTGAATGTGGCTGACAGGAGGTGCTGAGGAGAGAGATGCAGCACCGGCACCTCTGGAGCTCAGCATCTCACCCTGGGCTGCAGGGTCCCCACAGTGTGGGTGCCCAGCCAGGCTTTCCAATGGGAAAGGCAAGAACAAGAAAAGCCTCCTTTTCCCCCGAGAATGGAGGGATATGAGCCTGACATAGGAAAGCCCGATATATAACCCTGCAGAAACCCAAAGGCAGCTTTTAAACCCCGCCATGAGTTTGCAGCATCCTCCTCTTGCCTGCACATAGCCTTGGCTGGAGGTGAGGATTCAGATGGGGCATATGCATCTTGGTTTAAATAGCTCATCTGGCTTTGCCATAAATTTACAGGGATTACGGTGAATCAAAGGGTGCACGGCTGGGCGTTTAAGGAGTTTTTTGTTCCTCTGAATTACATGAATCCTAAAAGATCTCTGGCATCAAAAGCACACATTAACCCCAGCAACTTTGTTATTGTCAGAAGAGGCTTGTTTTTATTCTCTGTTGCACGATCCAAAGCTTAAAGTCAACAGAGACAGGTCTGTTGACTCCACTGCACTTTATCAGCCTGATAGCGGAGCTCATGACCATCTTCTTTAAAGCAATTATAGAAAACTTGAGATAGAGGTAGAAAATTTTTAAAAAGACAAGTACAAGTTAAGTACATGTAAAAATGTGTCAAAATGTACATTTGTCCCTGAATCCTCCTGGTAGTCCTTGTGCTCTTGTAGTCAGTTTCTTTGTTTTTAAAGAGGTTTTCTTTCCCACTTCTTGAATGATTAACAAGAATAACTCACTAGTGAGAGCTGGGGAAACAAGGTACTAGTTGCATTAGCAAAAAAGTACTGTCCTATCCTACACAAAGAGAGAAAGGAAAAAGAAATAGCTATAGTCCCCTGATTACTTATAGCCATAGTCACTGGCTGCCCAGCACCTTATTTAAACCAGTGGCAATCCCGAAACTCAGATCACAACTTCATTGTTTTTCCAAAAAAAAATCCAACATTGTGTTAGTGTAAACTAAAGAGCTGCGGGCAATAAAAGGCTGTTTTGGGGATGGTTGGCGTGGAGGTTACAGGCGACAGCTGGTGGGTGTCTGATGGGGCTGCCCTTTCTAGCTACCATCTGGACTTTGCATAGGACATGCAAGAATAAGCTACTTATACCTTAATAAGGAAAAAGCCTGTAAAAATGGGATGGGGGGGTGGGGGTGGGTTTGGCTACGAGATCACTTTGCAAATAAACAGGAATGCGAGCTTGGGCTTTCCTGCTATGCTCAGGCTAAGACAAGGACAGCAGCTGGAGAATGAAAGCACCTAGAAGTTGCAGGGATATTTAAACATTTTTCCCCTGATGTGGAGTAATTTTTTGATTTTTTTTTTTAAATAATGATTTGGTTGTTATTATTATTATTATCATTTAATCACAGCAGAGTCAGGAACAGCAATGCACCCGTGAGCTTGATTCTTCCACCCAGGCAAACCAAAAGGCAAAACTATTGCTGCAGTCCATGGGGAAAGGGATGGAGGGGGAAAGGGTTGCAAAATTAGAAGGAAATAATGCAGAAGAGAAGCACAGGACCAACAGGCATTCCATGCAGGTGTGAATGTGGTCTACTGTCAGCCCACAGAGGTGCCCATTTACGCTTCCTTTGGCAGGAGGACTGCATTTTGGTGAACCAGATTTACCCCCTCACTTCAAAAAGAGTAATTTTATTGGGCCTGGGTTTTCCCCACAGCCACTTGATGCTTCACAAGTAACATAAAGTTGGCATAAACAGGCATTAAACTCACTTAAATATCAGCTCCTCTGCA
The DNA here is from genome assembly GCF_023638135.1 of Falco biarmicus. Taxonomy (NCBI): domain Eukaryota; kingdom Metazoa; phylum Chordata; class Aves; order Falconiformes; family Falconidae; genus Falco; species Falco biarmicus. Next base: position 56,526,684 of record NC_079291.1, on the reverse strand, counting down.
GGTGGGCTTCAAAAAGCCTTTAGGGCCCCTTGAGCTCAGCTCATGGCTCACCTTGGCTTGAAGGTGACCAGAGTGAAGTTATTACAGCAGCAATGCCCAGAGCTGCCAGCCTAAAATAAAAGGTTTTGGCAGCCCAGCTCTGCCCAATCTGCCTGCAGATGTTTTGCATTGCTCCTCTGCCCCACCAGCCCCGGGGCCGGTTGGACAACCTGGTCATGGTGTTGGTGCCCAAACGGGTGGTGGGTTGGGTTCAACCCCAAGCAGCTGAGCTGCAGGGGGAGCTGCTTTTCTGCCAACAGAGATGGAAGCTGCCACGGCTTTTCCTGCCAAAGCTCATCTGTCATAAGCCTGTATTTGCTCCTCCAGATCCCAGCTCTTCCACTCCTTGCAGCTGGCCAAGAGGAGGCAAAACTGGTCACCGTGCCACACTGGCGCAGCCCCTGCCTGCAGCAACCCCTTCCCACGGGAATCCCCGGCTCAGGAATTGCAGGTGGTTTCCAGTCCTTGGACTGTGGCCTCGCCGGGAGCCTGGAGGCACATGATGCCTCTTCTTCCAGCTCCTTCAGCCCATCCCATCCCCCTTGCCCTGGGGAGCAACATCCCGTGGGATGCCATTTGCCAACTTAACACTGATGCAACCCCTTGTCTTCTCCATTTTCAGAATTTTTGCCCCTAAACCCCTTCCCCATTTTAGCGTGCACATGCTGCCCTGTTGCAATTAACTCACAGCATCGTTAAGTTGTGGGGAAAGCACACTATCAAGCTTTTTGCTCCCTACAGTAGTGTTTAAGCTGTGTTTCATCCCCTCTCTCAAGCAACTTGCCTTCATATTAGCATCTAATGTTACCCGTTATCTAAATGTACTGGGCCATAAACCCGCAGAGAGGCGAGCAGATAACCAGCAACATCAGATGGTACTTGGAAAGCATTTTGTTCCCGATTAAAGCCAAAACAAGCGCTAAAAGCTATTGAGGGAAAGTGCAGAGCATTTGATTTCCCTCTTTTGCTAACACACTCAGAGGAAGAGGTGACGAGTTTATGGAAATGGCTGCAATTTGCAGTCAGACGTGGTGCATACATGAATAGGAATTGGAAGCAAGGAGCCAAACAAGCAATATACTGCAAGGATTTCTTCCAGAGATGCTGATGGAGCTTATACAAACCAATTAGGCCCTCTTTGAAGAGGAACTCTATCCCAATCCCCACACCTTTTATTTCCTAAGAAAGTGGTGAGGGTTTTTTTTAGTAATTTTTTTTCCCTTTCTCTTCTTTTTGATTATCCTGGGGGGAAATGTACCTGAACATCCAGGGAATTGCTTCTCCAAATTCTTAATGGTTTTACCACAAGGTAAATTTATGGGTGTCAAATAAGTTGCTCCTTATGCCAATGTCACAGAAATAGGAGTGTGTGGGAGGGCTGGTGGCTTCTGCTTAGTGGGGTTGCCAAAGATTGTGCTAATTAACAATTGGAAAGATTTAAATTTTGGAGGTGTGGAAAGGTCCAGGGAGGCAAGTCTAAGCTCATCTAAACACTAGTAAAGGCTGTTCTCCATGGACCAGCTGCAAAGGGACATTTGGGCTGGGGAACTGAAGCATGTGGCTACCGTGGGCTTTCTGAGAGACCTCCAAAAATTGTGTCTGGCTTAGGTTCAGGCACGTGCATCACTCAGCCCTGCCACGAGTGAACCAAGCCTGTATGGGCTCTGACAGCACCTCCAACTGCTCCCTGAGCTCAGGAGCATTGGTGGAAGTCAATGGAAGCTGCTTTACCTTGCACTACTTTAATAGCTCTAGGCTGCTTCTGATGCCCGTGGCTGGTGGCCACCTCCTCGTGGCTGTCTCAGAGCTGGGCTGTCCATTGTTTTACCTCTTGTGGTTATGTACATTGGTGAAAAGTGGAAGCAAATCACAGCTGAATGTAGCAGTGACAGCAAGAGGCTGAGCTGGACCTTGTGTGGTGGGAGGAAAGGTTTTCACCAGCCTAACACTGTGTGTCTGTGCCAGTGGTCACTTGAAGTGAACGTGGCCCGTGGCCTGTGTATGAGCTGGAGCTTTACCTGCAGTCTGAGCTGCCACCTTCTTTCCTACGTGTGAGACTCAACCAAGAAGGATCTGTTTTACCCTGCTGTAGCTCCAACAACACCCCATGGGAGTCTCTAACATGGGACCATGTTGGGGAACCTTCTCCTTTGCAAAAGCTGGAGATGCCAGAAGGAGATGCTTCTTTCCCTGCAGCACCGTGGCATTGCTCCCTGTGGTGGCCAGATGTCCAGAGCTGGCATTGCCGGGCTGCAACAGCTCCACGCCTGCTTGACAGCTAAACAAACCCATCTCAGGACCCTCAGCATCACCAACACTGCAAAAGGTTTTTCTCTTTAGGGAGCCAAACTAATCTGGAGTCCAGCAGCTCAAGCACGAGTGAAGCCTCCAGCCAGCCACGCTGCCTGACGTGCTCTGCCTTGTGCTGGTGGGAAAGCCGGCAGCCAGCTGAAACGGCAGCATTTTCCAGCATAAACCCAGCTGCCAAAGCAATGGGAAAGGCCTTTTTCAAGAGGTCGAGCGTGTTGATCTTAGCTCAGGTAGCTCTTCAGAGCTGGAATGTGTTAAGGACCAGCCTCTGGAGCAAACCAGCAGCTTATTTGAGGTGAGAGGGTCTAGATGGAGGGAAGTGGGGGCAGAAAGAGCAGGTTGGGAATGTCTCCATCAGCACAACTGAATCCAGAAGGAGATGCATGTTGACAGCCTCAAGCATCTAGCTTTTGACAACTAATTTGGCAAATTTGGGCCCGTGTAAATAACTAAGAGCAGATGGGTCAAATGGTTTTTATTTCCTAGAATTAACACTAGATACAAGAATACTAAAGGAAGTTGCCTGTATATCCCCTCCGCGGGAGTCTCTGACCCTCTCATTCTTTCTCTTTACCGTTCCCAAACCAGATACTGCTTTCACTTTTGCTAGAATAAATAAGTTTGACTGGAGCCACAGGAGATATTAAACAGCACACATGAGAGCCGAGGAGGACTAGCTCTTTTCCCACCATTTGCTGTGTACACGCAGATAATGAGTTTGCCTGTTACTTGCTTTTAGTCTCCTGTCGCAAGTCCTTTCGACGCGGGGTGCTCACCCGATGACATAACATCTCTCCTGATTTCTGCTGTAACAGAAATGCATTTGAGATCCCATTTATAACTCTGTTTGCACAAAATGTGACAGTTTTAGCTATATTCGAAGACCAGCCTGACCCTGGCAGCCGCTAACACTGTGATCAGAATAGTTATCAGACAAACCCCGGGATGTGATGGCTGGTTGCGATGCTGTGGCTGTGGAGGAACATATCTGTTCTTGCAATAATGCAATCCACGCAGCACGGGGAGTGATAATCAGCAAAGCACAGCCCTGCAAAAACAGAAAAGTGGAGTAGGATTCGTCCTGAAGTCAGGCACACAAGTCTGAGCTAGCCGTTCTGGACTCCCCTTACGGTCCATGGGGAAAAACAGGTTCTTTCAAAGAGTGACTCACCTCATCCTAAAATAGGTCAGAGGAACTGCTCTCCAGCAGTGTCTATAAAGGGAACCCGAGGGAGACTAGTTCAGATGTAAGCAACTTATTTTCACTTGTCTGATGCTCATTGGTATGAATCTCAGCCAGGCTGCACAAAATTTTCCAGAGTCAGTGGGAGTCGTGTCAAAGGGCTTTGGACCCAACAATTGATGGTCTGAGTCAGATTCTGCATTTCCCAGAAAATCCCTGAATGTAAAGAGCAGGGCAGGGCTGAGCCAGAATGAAAAACATGCACCTTAGCCCTGTTTTCTGGAAAATAACAACAGCCAGGCAGCGCATCCAAACAAGGGAATTTTATCTTTTATTTAAGAAAAAAAAATGAAAGGTGTAAGACACTGCAGAGTTTGGTGTGGCATCTTTTTTCATGGTTATCCTTCCACTGAAAATGAGGTCACACATCTCACTGCCACAGTTCCTGGGACTCTCATCGTCTTTCAGCCCGATGCGTTCTCCTTCCTCCAGATTTTCCCCTTGATCTAAAATATGTCTAAAATATAAAGTCAATGAAAATCCATGATGCTTGGAAAGATACGCCAGAGCTTCACACAAATCCCTTGCTGGGAGAAGGGTACCACATTTCCACATTTCTTGCTAACTCCTCCCCTCACCCTCTCTCAGCAGAAGCTGATGACAGGATTATTTTTTATCAAGATGCAGATACTACACACAACCAGCACAAAAGATCAGTGATTAGCCTTTGGATAAGCAGCCAAGATTGCTTTTTCCTGACCTTATCAATCTGGTATTTGAATTTCTAGGGAGCTTTAGTGAGTGGGTTTTCTTGGGAAACTGAAATCCTTCTTTTTTAACCCTCATGCAAAGTTTTTTGCTAACTTCGCTGAAATTAGTCTCTCATTCAGGATAAAATCAGATAGCTGACCATGAGTTGTCTGAGATCAGGAAGGTCTTCAGGTTGCCAGGAATTTCCTTTTCCTTCCTTTGCCCCACATTTCAACACAGCCCATAAAATGCGAATGAGTTTTTTCCTGTGGAGTAGAACAGGGATGAAAATACCCAAATGCCCGTGGATGTCTACCTGCAAGCTGCGTGTCTGAGTTTCCATTGAAGATCCAGGGTGCAATTCTGCTGCTTAAGGGCAGACATCTGGTCCTGTCTGAGATGCCTGAGGGCATCTGAGATGTCTGCACAGGGCTGGCAGGTATGACACAGAAGCTACAGGAAACTCTTCTTGAAATCCCCACCATTTGGTAATCAGGCTCCAGAGTCCAAATAACCCTTTTTATATTCAGCTCCAGCAAAGGATGAATCATTTAGGCATTCAAAAATGCAGTTGTTGGGGCATCTCCTGATAAGTCCTGAGTACCTGGTGTTCCTGCAAAACTATAGATCTGTGCAAGGAACAAGAGATCTTGTTCCCTTTTAGACTCTCCTTAAAAGAAATCTTCAAATTCACGACTGAACTGTGCAGAAAACACATAAACATGATTGTTTATGACTGCAGGGGAAGAGGGGATATTTTTCCTCTCCCTGGGGCCCTCCAGTACTGTTTCACTGACTGAACAGGACACTTATAAACAACATCTCCTGGGGGCTGAGGAGCCAGAGGCCTACAGCCTGCTTTGGGTCCACATGCCTTGGTCTCTCCTTGCAGTTCTTCTGGACTTTTGAACATGAAAAACCCCACCACGCCCACATCTGTCAATCTGCAAGGGTCTGGAGGAAGCACACCGGGCAGTTTGGAAAGGCAGGTCCATGCAAAGTGTTGCTTTCAAAGCAAACCCCATCCATGCCTGCCCTTGTGGTGGATTGAATCAATGCTGAAGGACTGAGCCAAGGGGCCATTGTAAACAGGAGCAATGAAGCTCTTGAAAATCAGCCAGGTGCCTTTGCATTGCAGTGTGGACCTCAGAGTGAGGCATTCTGGTGCAGAGAACAACCTTCCACATGTTCAGCACTCTGTTTTCCACCTTCTGACCTGTAATGATCCTGAAAGGATATTTTCTGAGGCTCCTTCTGCTGCAGACTTGTAGATCCTTTCTCTGGTAGAAGCCGATGCAGGAACTGAAGTTGGGATGAACACTTTTAACAGCATTTGGTGGTTTTCTCACCTACTTTAGCCTCAACTCCAGGAGGCAACACAAGCACCATACTAATTCCAGCCAAGCTTTGCAACAAGATCCTGTCTCTAAGTGCTTAGTAGACAGTAAAAGTATTGTGGGATCCCCAAAAAGGAAATCCCACCAGGTCTAGGTGAAGCTCATTGATCCCAAGCCCTGTTTTCAGGCAGAGCTTAAGCTGAGCAGTTGGCTCTCAGGTCTTCTTCAGTGAGAAGCACAGAAGAAGCCACAGAAAGGTAGTAAAGGGAGTCCTGGCATGTCGTACAAAGCAGAATAGACCAAGTAAGCATGAGGAAGTCATGTTTTGGATATAAGAAACAGTCAGCCAGGGGAGGGTTTGCTTTGCCAGTCAGCAGGTCTTATCTGCATGCTTTGCTTTGGTGTGGAGGAGTCCTCAAAGGCTGCACTTCCCAGTGAGACCCTGCTGCCTGTCTCCTGTGCACAGGCAGTTCGGTGGAAAGCATTGCATTTATTTTTAGTTTTGTGTAGCAATTAGGCAAGGGGTGGTGGTGGGGATGTTCTAAGGAAGCAACTTTTGGACAGTTTCCTTAAAAAGATAAGACCTATCCCATGTCAGTAGAGGAAAACAGCACAGAAAACTACTGGGAGCTTTTTGTTATGTGTCTTGCTCTTGTGAAAGTTGCCTACTGACACCCTTGGATTAAAGCCAAGCGTCTATCTGAACAAGAACCTTCTTCCAAACTGCCTATCCGCCCCAGCCAGGTATGTTCCCTCTGATCCCCGGGGACATTGCAGACAGGTATTTCCTGGGCCTGGCTGTGATTCCCCCAGTTCCTCTCCATCACCTGCCACCTGGGATTCACCACCCCACCTCTCCATCTGCTGACGGGATCCTGCGACCTCTTTGAGCAGCTTCAGACAAAACCAGAGCCCTTGACATGGCTGGGAGGTTTTGCACGAAACAGATGAGTGCTCAGCAGACCCATCTACTGTGCGACCCTGGGGAGGGAGTGGTAAGACCAGGGAAGGGAGGAGGCAATTGTCTTGCACTGGCACAGCTGCTCACCCAGGGAACAGCTATTCAGACTTAGAAGCAAACAGATGGTTTTCTCCCACCAACCAATCCATTCTTGCTTTTTCTTCTGACACTGCCAAAAAGGGTCATGACAAGAATGGTGATTCTCCTCTGCATCCCAAATGGACATACATTGTCCCCTCTGACCCAAGGGGAGATGATGCAAAAGCACAAGTGATCAAACTCAGGCTGCAAAAGGCGGATAACGCGGTTTCTTGACCTGTTGACTTGGGTAAAACGATCAGCTTTCCGTGTCCAGCCTTGGGTCTGCTCGTGCCACTGCCACACGGCTGTTCCCCTGCGAGGCTGCCAGCCACACACAAGGGGAAATAGGAGGCTTCTGACCGAGCCAGGGACTGAATCGTATTTCAGCAGCTTGAGCATATCCGTGTGCTCTAAGCCAAGAGGCATGCAAACTGCTCAGCAACGAGCAACTGCTGCAGCAGCCCACAGACAAAATGAAACACACTCGGGCACGTCAGCCGCTGACCCACCCACCATGGAGGTAACTGTAAGACTCTGTTATCACAGGGTCAAAGCTGCATCTTCCGCTTGGGAAATAAATGTCACTGCTTTGGCGTGGTAGTTATATAGAGGCAAGAGACCATTATCCGGCAATTACGCTCTATCTCATCGACGTTATCTCTTAATTGCATGTTTGCAAGTGCTTCTGCTTGCGGGGTGGGTACAAGGAGGAAGGTGAAGGGGGGTTGCCTGTCTGGGAGATATGGAGTACCCAAGGGACCTGCACCATTGCCAGTTCTTAGGATCTAACAGTACAGTTGCACTTTTGCACCAGACAAGACTTTATCCCTGTCTTGGCCCAGCAATGAACTTCAAATGGTACCAATGGTGCAAGTGGTACAGACCTGCACATCCTGGACTTTATCATCGAGCAAAACTCTCAAAGTGCCAAGGATGCTCAGATATACCCTGAAAAACTGACTTCTTATGGAGAAGCAGAAGAACAATCATTCAATACACAGGCATTTCCTATCTCCTCCCTTTCCTTTAGAATTATGTACAAGTCTGTGGCCATCCAGGAACATCTGGTCCATCATTACATTGCACAACATGACCACTTGCAGCTTGGCATCGCCTGTAGAAACAGAACTCAGAACCACTCGTCCTTAAAAGCATCTGACACTCCAGCAAAAGAATTGTCACTGGTGGCTGCCAGAACATGGTGTATGACACATATTTGCAGTGTTGCTCCTTTCCAACGTACGGCAGCAATGCACGTAAACATCTGCCTGTGTATTACAGTGTGGCTGATTTTTAAAGACTGGGCCTTGCATCTTGAAAGACAGTTCAGCACATAAATCTGAGGAAATCAATCAGGAATTGTGTTTCTAAATACTTTGGCTGATGTGTGTATCTGTTCCTTAGTTTGAAGACCTGTGCTCTCTCTACTAGATGTTGCCACCTCTCCAGTCCTCTAAACACTATGTTTTGGACCTGGAACCACAGTTCCTGTTTAGGACATCATCACAGCTTCCAAACAAATTAGTTTTAATATTTTCAGGTATTGTGATTAGCTGGGTGCCTTCAGCTTTGGTTAACTCCAAATTCTGGTGGTAGCTGCTGTTGTACATTGAGTTTTCTGTCACCAAGATAGTCATCTCGATACAAACCCATAATGTCGACATCTGGCTGAAGGTGGACCTCGTTCATGTAGCACAATCTTTCCAACACCCAAGCCTGAGGCCAGACCTCGTGTAGCAGTGTTGCTGGAGTGACAGAGGAAAACCCCAGAACTGAGAAGGTGTGTTTGACTGTCCTTGGCTGTCAAGAAGCTGAGCAATGAGATGACTTGGCTCTGGGACCAGAGATGACTCTGCTCACAGACTCTTCTGGTACTAGAACCATCAAGAGACAGGGACATCTCACACCATAGGGATGAGGTTGATTGAAATTGCCACTGGTGTGGCAGAAGCTAAGCACTACAAAATGGGTTGCCACCTACCAATGCTACTTGCTTTTTATGGCACCATTATTTTAACTGAACCTCTGGTTGGTGATCTTTTCAATTGCTTCTTGAATTTTTCACTGCTGCTTAAAACCTTTCTGAGATAATAAGTCTTTTAAGGTAATTTATTTTAATTTTCTTTTTTTTTCTCTTCACATATTTAAAAAGTAATCATGCTCCGCATTTTTTCCACCGTGATGCTATTGGAAATCTGGTCACTTCAGAGTCCCTGGGCACACATCAGCGCCTCATGACAACCTGGAATATTTTCTGCCAGGACTGATGAGGCACGACAGATTCCATTGAAGGGTATTCCTCCCAGATAATTCCAGTTTCCAAGGTCCCAGGCTTTGAAGATAAACTTGTTGCTTGTTTGGTTTCCTAGCAACTTCTGCTTCGAGGCAGAAATGCATTCCCAGGACCCCGCTCTCACTGATGCTCAGAGCGAGATGTGCTCTGCTCCACTGAAGGCAACTGCCTGAAAACACAGGAGTGGAGCTGTTGCAGAAAAGCTCGGGTTGGATCAAACCCTCTGATTAGATCCATAAGTCTCCCCCAGACCATCATTAAAGACAAATCTCATTTTAAGTTAAAACAATACATCTGGCCAGCTCTGAAAGTGGAGGTAGCTTGGATGTGGTTGGTTGTCCAGGTTCTCACTGGGGAATTTGGCACTGATCCCACTACACAACGAAACCGATAATCCCAGGTCAAACATCCTGGCCTTCAACGGAGCTTTAATCTAGGCTGAGCTCCGATGAGAAAGTCAAGGATCCAGCTTGCCGTGAAACATGATGGGGCAAATCATCTTTACCAGTGAGACCACTCAGGTTTAAATCTAGAGAAAACAGGAGATTTGGTCACCTGTAAGGCACGTGAGTCAGCCTTGTTATTTTTAATAAAATGGTCAAAAGAACAAGGGGAAAACCCACCTTAATCTGTGTCTTGCCTGTTTATGGATATTTATTTCATTATTTCTTCTGGTTATTACAAGCTTACACCCACTTCAACGTTTATTTAGGTGCTTCAGCTCCAATGTCCCAAGGGAACTCTGCAAGCTCAGATTCAGGTTCACAGAGCTGCATCCAAGGTGGGTGAAGGGTAGACCTAGAAGATACTGAATCTGATTCTGCTTTGGTTCTTGCTTGATCTAAGGTTTTTAGAGGCACCACTTATAGGGTTCCTGGTGGGACGAGATCTCTCTTCCACTTGTGTCCCAGTTGAGAAAGTAAAAAGATGTCATTTCTCCAGCTCAACAGAATTATAGTGAAAAGAGTGGTATGTTGGTAGCAAAGAAACTTCTAAAGAGACCCTGAAAGTCATAGGTTTTTTGTGTGTGAGGTGCTGCACCGAGAAATAGGAACAGGACAATCTGGTGCTAAAGCCACTGCCACCTAAGCAGCTGCAGCATGGAATGAAGTAGTCCCTTGCTTTTCACACAGGCAAGGCATTGCTAAAATGTTTTATGGTCACAAGAAGCAATGAGTTCTTAATCTTGGGTCTGAACAGGGGTCTTCTGAATCCCAGTGTTACACTTTTACATAGATACTTATTCTGAATTTGTCTAATAAATTTAATCAGAGCTGTCAATGATCATGTGAAAATTTTTGTCCTATTTCAGCTAACTCAGGGCATTCTTTCCTGAGGATAATCTTTAGTGAATATAGCACTGTATTCTTACAGGACTGCATTATGGTCCAGGGAACAAACTGAACATATTGTTCAGTCTGAATTATATCATATTACTGTCAAGGATATTCCTTCTAAAAGCTGACACCTTTTAATTACCTCTGTGAGACTCTGGGGAAAATGGTATCCTGGGCAAAAAAAAAAAAAAATAAATGTTTGGCACCCACTTTGTTAGTTTAGCTTGATGTTCATTTCTAGCCATTCATATAGGGCTGAGTCATAGAAGAGAAGCCTGTAAAAGAAGCACAAACAAGCTGTCTGGCTTGAGAAAATTGGGAGCCATTTAAAGTGTGCATTGCCTCATCTCCTAGTTAGTGGCAGGAGCTATTAGTGACTCTGGAGTCTGAAACTAGAGAGGGCATTTTTCTGCCTGAATAGTTCTGCAGATAGGATGAAGATGGGACAAAAAACAAGCTCCAGGAGAGAAAGAGACCTTCCCAGGCAGTGCTAGAATCAGACATACTATCGGAATCGGATGCAATCATCCCTCACCTGCCCAGGGCATCTCTAAATCTCACTTGACAATCTTTTCCTTCTGTCTTTAGGCAACATTTTTCACCTCCGCTGAGTTAGTTTGAAACCTTTAATTCCATTCCGCCTGTTCTTCCAAGAATGTGGTGCGGCAAGTGGAAACTCATCTCCACATGGGAGAAGAAGGGGGTGGGGGGGCACTGCATAAAAATTAAAATATTGACAGTAGTAAAGTGTTGGGTTATGAACAAAACAAGCACACCTCGGGCAAGCAGCATGGTGCCAGAGCTGCAGTGGAGCGCGGGGTGTCCCAGGAGGGTTGGCAGCTGTGCCCTGGAGCGATGCGCGCAGTGCCACATAGGTGGGCTTGCTAGGCTGGGGCTCTGGGCTTAGCAGGAGATGCTCCAGGGCTGAGATGCTTTAGAGGAAGATGCACAAAACCCCGAGTGATGTCAAACCGCAGGTGCAGGAAGCTGGTTCTCCCCTTGCCAATGAGGCTGGAATACACCTGAAGGCAGCATTACGATCCCTTTTAACCATGCGTCCTCTCGGTGTGTGTGCTCCAATTTACCCATGTTTGGAAAGGGACATTCTCCCTTCTTGGGCCAAACCAGTTGCAGCTCAGCATGGTGGAGGAAGGGTTTGGTTCTGCCGATGCCATTTGGCCGCGTAGGCTGTAAAGCTTTGGCTCTGCTCTGGCTGCAGATGCTGATCCAGGATGCCCGTCCCCCTTGGCTGAAAAGTGGAAGGGAAGAGGTCAGGCCTGAGCAAAGCACCTTGTTCTTGTTCTCCCTGGTGATAAGGTACCAGAAAGGTTGTGCAAGCCCTATCAGAAGATAAGAATGTGCCTGAGGCCGTACGCTTAGTAAGCTCAGTGTAAAATGGATACTTTCTGATGTAGTACATGGGGTAATTTAAGCCTTGAAGGTTTCTAAGGTGTTTTGGGCCATCAGAGCTCGAAGAGGGTGAAATACAGCACACGTCCGAGGCAGGGACCATCAATGCTGCATTGGTATCAGGTGAAAATAAGAAGCACAATATATTCAGGGAACAGGAACAGAAAAAAGTGACTGTGGCAATGCTGTCCTTTCATGGAAGCTGAGTCTCTGCTTCCCACGCTGATGCACATTGTAAGGTCTTTGACAGGTACACAGGAGCAGCTAGGAGAGTGGCTTGCTCCAACATCTGGAGTCACGGTGCCTTTCACTAAGAATCCTGCTTTTGGAGACCTTGCAACTCTAACCCTGAATGTATTACCCTAAGCCCAGATAAATAAGCCTGGGATTTGTGTTACAAGAAAGCTGATGCACTTTGGGGAGCAAGATGAGTTCGGGAAAACCAGTGAACTTAGGATGCTCAGCTTCGGAGGAGTTATGAAGTGGAACAGGAAAGCTGGGGATGTGCTCAGAGAGCTTGAGCCAGGAAAGTGGCCACCACTGCAGCAAAGCATCTGCTGCAGAGACGTCTGTGCCAGCTGTGGGATTTTGCTAAGGAGCTGCTGGTGACCCAGAAGAGCATGCCTCCCTGTCCAGGTGTTCCTCCAGCATCATTGCAAACATCTGCTAAGCGGTATCTAAAGGGACAAGCAGACTAGGGTGCCTCAGTTTCCCAACTGGAAGGATGGGATAATAGTGCTCATGACTTTTGCAAGGGACTTGACCCCTGCTCCCAGGCAATGCCAGGTCAGACCAGGCAGCAGCTCTCATTCCCAAGATGGATTTGCCATGTTATTTCATTTTCTGGCCCAATCTCCTATGCAGTGTGTCTGGTTGAGAAGATACAATATCCCTGGAGAGTGCAGTGGCTGGGAACTTGGTTTTAGCTTCCCCTTGCCTCAGCAGTCCTTAGCTGATGGCTGTATTGGTCCTGCCTTGCCATGGAGACGTGTTTCTCCTGAACGACGTTATCACAGATGAGGTGAGAACTGTCTGGTTTTTGGACGCAAGGGGACGGTTCAGTCCTTTTGTGAGAGCTGATCAACTGCAGTAAATAAAGTTGCATCTTGTGGGAGTAACAATTAAAGCCCATTATAACCTGCTTAACGAGTCAGGGACTGAAGTACCTGGAAGAACTTGCTCTGTCCTTCCCAAGTGCTGTTTCGCTTTACCCATTTGCCCGATTTGGGAGAAAGATTGTATTCCAAGGGGGGTTAGCTTGCAATTCCTGCTCTCACAACCAGGGCAGTGGTTCCCTGTTCCTAAGAATGATTAATATCATAGAAAGAAAGAAAAAAAAATGTTTCCCAAGTGATCCTTCTGAATTAAGTATTTTGATTCACAGGACATGCAACACCTCGTGTGTTCAGGACAGACAACTGTTTCAGACCAACCTCTGAACAAACCAAAACTACAACTCCGATGCTTTCAGCAGAGACACCTGGAAGAAGTACGAGTCAGTATGACATCTCTACATGTGAACCTGCCTTGAGCTGCTTGGTGGAGGTGATAGTGTAGACGATTGCTGGCTCATGGCAAGAGGTTTGGAGAAGGGAAAACAGGGGCAGAGAGCCCATGTCTGCATGGCAAGGGCAGGGTCTGAGCTGGTGGGGCCTGTGAGCTGATGACTCACGGGTGGGATCCAGGAGTGCTGAGCCATGGAAAGCACCTGGGTTTCTGAGTGCCCCCGCTGCAAGGCAGGAACACTCAAGAGCCACCTCAGACATTTTTTTCTCATTTTTTTTTTCTAGAATACACACATGACAGGGCTTATCTCCACTGATTATCACTCTGCTTTCAAGAACTAGAAAGGGAAAAAAAACTTTTTTTTTCCTTCCTCTCTCTCTTTTTAGGAGTGCTGCTCATGGCCGTGGTTTTTGCATGTCTTCTGGATATGATCAGAAAGGAAACATCGCTTTTCCCAGGTCTTAGTGCAGCTCAAGGCATTTGTTGATTTGGCTTGCATGGCTTCCTTGGATGCAGCAGTGTTTTCATACGGGGCAGCGTTGGGACAGATAGTGTGTCAGCCACGGTTTGCATATGCCAAGGGGGCTTGTTGGGTTCATGTGCTTATGGCAAGGCCACAGCATACAAATAGGGGCTGGGGTTTTCTGTGCCAAAGTACATGTCCATGAGCTGCAGGGTTGCCACACCCTATGGCTACTTGTCTGGGATATTGGGATGCCTAGAAATCTTGGCCAAATCAGCAAAGTCTTCACATGCCACAAGGACACAAGGTTAGGGATGAGAAAGGGGACACATCATGGGGAACTTCTCTACCAAGGACAAAGCTACCCCTGATGTCCTGGCTCAGGATGACCCAGGTCTTTTTTACAGCTGGGTCAGTGGGGGGCAAACAGCTTTCAGCACATGTCCGAGATGACATGAGCCAATCTGTCCACCTGTGTCCCCATGCCACCATACACAGGGACAAAACCAGACTCCTTCACTTTGCTGTGCTCTCCAACAAGCCAAGTCAAAAAGGGAAAGCTGTACTTAGATGTTACACCACCCTGTTTGCAACAAGTAAGACTGGTAATTATTTGCTTTCTGCTCCTGGGGAAGGGCCAACATTTTTCAGGGAGGAAAATGCCATCAAACCAAACCTGAAATACATGTGTTGGAGATACAATATCTATTCAGAAATGGATGTTCTAAGCTGAGATGACACTGTTTGTTTTGCTACGGGAGGTGTTCACTACAGGTCTAGTTTGTGCAAGACTTCCCTTCCCTCTCTGTGGACTCAATAGCATCTGCAACTTATTTCAGGTGACAAAGCTCTTGTCTTCCCTCCTCTCCAACATATAAGGTGTTGCCCTTCAAGAAGGACAGGCTGCAGGACTGAAGCTGGGGAGTGGGTCTTGCATCCGCCCCTTGGCTTCCCTAGCCAAGACAGAGCTGACAGCCAGCCAGAGCTGGAGGGAGGAGAGGTTTGCGTTGCTGTGCAATGTGAGGTGGGACAGGTCTGGTATTGTAATGTTACTGGCTGGTGCCCAGCACCATGACTTATGATGTGTCCTGCAGGCAAGACCATGTGTCCTCTTAGCTACCCATGGGAGAAACCGTATAGGAGGTGGCAGGGTCATCTTTGCTGTCCCCACACTGATCCAGGAGCTCAGCTATGCTAATTCCCATCCCTTCCCTCTGCTGTTTTAGCTCTGAGCTGGCAAACCCTGAGGCCTCTGTAACTCCAGCAAAGAAGATGCTCAGATTTTCACCAGCTTGGACCCAACAGCCTCACGGCATGAGGGGTGAACCAGGGACATCCCTGCAGGGCTAGCTCACTTACAGAACAAGGCTTCATTCAAGTGGCTTTGATTTTTGGCGGATTACACCATGTGAGTCCCCTGCTAAGTATTATGATGGAGGGAGCCAGCCTTAGGTTAAAAATAAATATCTTCAGTAATTAACAGAGAAGGCTGGGAAACTTCTGAGCACTGTCCTTTCTCAGGGGCTTCAAACCTTGATTTCCCAAACCGGGGCAGTTTTCTCCAACTTGCTTTTAGTTACACATCGACTTTGCTTCTCCAGGGGGATTTGCTGTTGTTTGCGTTGCAGTGACGTGGAGGTATTTATGGTCTTAGACTTCTGCTTATCTGATCCACCCCTGCCCTCCACACTCCTGGTATGGTGCCAATCCTGAACTACTTTTCATCCCTCTGCTTGTGCCCCTGCAGAGGATGTAATACCCAAACACAACAAAAGCCAGGTAACTCTCCCAAAGAGCTTGTGGAGATTAATTTCTCATTTTCATGGGGCTGCAACAGAGGCAATGTACTGACTTATTCTCTTTTGGACAGGGCTTTCAAGAATAAAAGTCTTCCTGGTGTTTACTATGGTGGAAGAAAGCATCACTGTGACCACATCGCCACCGTTACAGAACATTTCAAGTGGGACTCTGGCTGTTCTCCAAACTGCAGCCAGTATCTGACTTACTATCCCACAGAGGTTTGTTGTTGGAAAATAACGTAATTGACTTTGTCCCGTTTCCAATTTCACAGAGAAATGAGTTGTAAGAGTACGCAGGGTACAAGGGCTGGCTGCTCCTGGAGTTTATTGAAAATGATAAATGTCGTAATCAGTTCGAGACTGTACAGTACGTCTCTTTGTACTTTCTTCCCCTCCTGCCTGCAGGATGGCATCGCCACGGGCTGGTGCTGCCCGGTCCCACTGGGGAGCTGTGGCCGCTACAATGGAGGCACCACTCCAACTGCATTGCTGCCCTGGAAAGCCACCGGCTCCCTCCCCCCAGGATCCCTGCCTGGCTTCTAGCCCAGATAACTGACCTTTCACTAAAGATTACCTATTTTTACTGCTCCTTAGGATGGGAGGAAGAAAAGACCGAGGTTTGCAGACGCAGGCCAAGCCAAGGTGGTGTGTTGTAGTGGGGACAGGGAAATTACTTAGGGCAAGTTTAAAAAATGAATCTTTTTGCTAAATTAAGGTAGTCCCCAGATAAACCTGGACCTTAATCTGTTTGATCCAGTACTAATAAAGCACAACAGACCCTGGGGCCCAAAGGCTACTGGGTAATGCTACATCTGAGCTAGTAAATTAGAAGTGCTTGGGACCATTTCTGGGCTCTCAGACCACAAACACAGAACGTCCTGTGTCCATTAACCTGTTTTTGGCTCTGAAACGTGGCAGCCACATGCAAACTTTGTGTTGGAAATGGTCCCTGGCCTGTGCTAATCTGCAGACTGTCCTGGGGAGATGTTTGGGACAGGGCAGAAGCGCTGGAGGCTGTGCTGGTGATGATGCTGTCAGGTCCCATCCCCAGGAACACACCCTGACACCAAGTGATTTGTGGAGACACCACCCCAGCAGATGAACCAGCTAACATCCCATTCCTTTGTACTGGGGGGAAATGAGGCACAGAGCGATGCCGTGACTTGACAAGGTCCTGAAGAAAGTCTGTGTCAGAGCAAGGACTGGTTCTTCATCACTTTTTGTTATTCAAGGGGAGGACAGGCCTTGTGAGTTGCCTTTGTCACCTCCAGATTTTCTTTTTGGACCTCAGAGAGGCACTGGATGTGCTTCCAGTTTGGGGATGTTCGTCTGGCCATTTGGGCAGCCTATGGTCCACCCCTTGGCAGCTGCTGACACAGCACAGGCAGAGCTGAGCACTGAAGCTCCCCTTTGCACCATGTCACAAGCATCACCCTTTTTCAGAGCAACCTGTGGACATTTGGGGCCAACTTGGGAAGAAACACCACCCTCAAGCCAACATGCAGGAGACCGCAGTTTGATCACGACTTTCCTATCTCCTCGGACTGCCTCATATCTCCATTTGCAAAGCAGACGTTGTCATCTTGCCTTGTGTGTGCAGCTGTGTGGAGTCAGATGTGACAGTGATATCCATCCTACGGGCCATGTCTAGATTAACAAGTAATTGCTACATCTAGATTAGCAAGAGAGCAACAGGAGAGTATGAGGAGATCAAACAGACTGGTGCTGAGGGCTCAGCATCTACACGATGTGCAGTTCACAGTGGCTACTCCAGGTTAGATTTATTCTGGTCACCTACATGGAAGACCCCCACGCTGCACACTGTCTGAGGCTGGCTGGAGGACCAGTTACTAATTTATTACTTTATATCCCTATGAGGGGTTGTAACAGAGCTTCTGGTTTCATTTCCACCTGGGGGGTTTGGATGTCGGGGGTGGGAGGGGAATTGAATTTGTGTGCATCAGAGCTGTTCTGCAAACTGGACCACTATGAGCTGAGGGAGGCCAAGCCAGAGAGCTGCTGTGGAACAGCATCACTGCTCTGAACCGAAATGCTAAGGCAGAGGCAGCCAGAAGCACCTCAGGCTTGATCCAAGGTTTAGCAGAAAAGTTCTCATTTACTGCAGCGCTCCCTGAACCAAGCCCTGAGGGCTTGTCTGTATGCAAAAATTAATCTGGATTAGGACGGGGCAGGAATTTAAAAGTAACTCTTCTGGAATAACTTCACTTTGTTAACAGACAAGCCTCTGGATGGTTTGGTTAGGAAGCGTCACGTTACATCATATTTATGATGATGAAATGCATTTCAAGAGAATGTCCTTGCGGTATTTGGTCACAATTACGCAGCAAACACTTAAAAACACATCCATTCCCTGCAGGAGGATAAACAGAGCTCCATGCAGATTTGGACTGCTTTCTGGGGCTGGCTTGCCAAAGCAGCTCAAGGGGTTTCACCATTCCTTTCTTTTCCTGAGAACATGCATGCGATCCCACCTGCCCAGCACGCCAGCTCCTCTACAGCAGTGTGTGATGGCTGCTGGAGCATCAGCCCAAAATGTTTACATGGTCATTACTCCACAGCTGTCCCATACACCCTAGCTCCGATCCAGAAGCACTGCAGAGCATCAGTTCAGAGCTGTGTCCGAAAGAGTAAATCCTGCTTAAGCGTGTCTCTGCATGAATCCAAATGCTCTCCCGCAGTGAGCTTTAATTACACCCTCCTGGAGTGCAAGTGGGTCCCCCTTTTCAATACCTGCACCTCTGCTTGCTCTGGGAGTCACGCATTAAGTACAAAAAGACCAAATGCCCTCATTAAATTGGACATTGTTGAGTTGAGTGAGAAAAGCCTACGGCCTGGCAGAACCACAAGACCTCTTTAACCCAGTGTGCAGAGGACAGGAGGGGAAATGGAGATGTCTTGGTGTTGATGAGGTTTTCTCCTCCACGGAAACCAATGTGAATGGCAGCATCGCATTCAGGATTTTTCCTCCTACCTGAGCGCTTCTGCTTGGCTTTATTTCCAGCCAGGTTTAAATGGCCTGTTAAATATTTCTACAATACACACCCTCTCTGAGAGAGTCTGTTTGCATTCAGTTTGAGTTAATTGTTCCCAAGCAACAGTTCATAAGCATAAAAGTTTCCACATCTTAGTTTTTTAGCTCTCTCACCATTTATTTTGTGTAGCGATAACATTGATTTCAGCTCACTTTCTTTTTTTTGTTAGCCTTGCACAAGGACAAACAAGGAGGCAGAAAGGAACCTCCCTTCTCTGCTGTGAAATGGAGTCTACTATCAGCCAGCTGAAGCAGAGCAACGAGCCCTTCATCATGCTATATATATATATATAGCCTGGTTGGCAGAGTACATTTTCCTTAACATGTCTAATCCCACAAGTATGTGGTGGCTTGCTCTGTAAAAACCGCAGCTTTTCAGGTGCTAGAAAAAAAATGCATCTTCCATGTTACTTGATAGTTTGCTCACATCCCTATCTGCTGGAGGCAAGCAATTGCTGACCCTCTCAGCTTTCTTTAAAAACTACTTGCCTTTCTGCCTCTCCTGGGAAGACTGAAACTTCCTCTGAATATACCCGCCATGCAACACTGCAAGGAACAATAACGTGCTCGTGATTTCTTGGTTTACATTTTTCTGCTGTAAAACCAGAAAATGAGACCTGAATTACGCTTTTCTGTTTGCTTTGACAGACACGCAGTCCCAGATTCCCAGGAGACTGGCTTATGTGTGCTGGGCTTTCCCACAGCTTCCTTAGAAGAATGGGAAGAGCTGGTGGAAGCTGGGTTTTTTATAATGGAGCTTGTCAAAACTGCGGTATCAAAAGTTATCATTGCTTCCCTGGTCCAGCCACCCTCAGATGCAGAGGTACAGCAGCTGACTTACTGGGCAGCAATGGGAATTGAATAAGACACCTCCAAGTAGGTGGGAAGGATTCTTCCCCATCCTAAAAGGCTTTCTGAGGTTTAAAAAATGTGTTTGTTCTGGGATGAAGTAGAAGAACCGAATTACCACCTTTTTGTAACCTACGTGAAAGGGTTCACACAACTGTATCCCACTTAACAAAACAATTACCTGCTCTGCTCGAGACCAACTTCAAACCCACTACACTGCCATCATCTCCTATGTCTCCAGTGACCCGGCTATAGGGTGATCTGCAGCCTCCCTCCTCCCTTTCTTCTGGAGTTCTTCCACTCTGTATAAACACTGCTCATTGATGCAGCTGTTGGGAGACTTCTCACCTCCCAGGGGAGTGCTCTAACCACAAAATTATCGTCACCCTTGCTCTCCACCAGTGGGTATTTAATTATTCTTACAAAATGAAGTAATTTCAGCTGGAGAAAACAAGAGGCACCCAAGTCAGAGTACCCCGTAATTATCACAGCAGGGAGCACTCTCCTAGGACATGAGATTTCCCAATCAGACGCTGAAAACACTGGGCTGTGGAGGTTGCCGGGAAGACAAATGCTGTTGTCTTCTCCTCCATTTTGTGAATGGTTCCTCAGATTCCCAAAAGTAATAGAGTTTGAGATGTGCGTGTATCTGTATGTTTCTGCAAATGCTGAAATGAAGTGCTTCAATGTTTCCAAATTTTTTCATTTAATCCAAAAACATTTGAGAATATGCATCATATTTGGCAAATAACTGTGGCCACCCTGAAACCACATTTTTAGCAAATAAATGATTCACTGAGTAAATTTAGCTCATCTTAAATGTCTATTTATATCACGGGAACACACCCTGTCACTGTTGGGGCTTCACCATGTTGCGTACTATCCAGAGCTTACAGCCAGACATGCTCTACCACAAACAGCCTGTGAGGGAGAAATAAAGCCCTGCCTATTTCACAGGCAGCTTTTTGCAACAGCACAGATGTCAGCCTCGCTGTCTCCGAAGAGCTGTGCCCTACCCTGTAAACCTATCTCAGATACCTCCCATCATTTTGGGACTGGGAAACAGAGCATCGCCTTGCCAGTCTCCTCTCTGCCACCAACAGAGCAAAGCCATCCATCCCTTTGTTAGTGCCCTTTCCCAGGAGAGTCATCTCTGAGAAACCTTCGCCTTACACTAGCAACACCCTGCAAACGCCGCATGGGTTAATCCCCTTGAGCCAGCATCCCGTAATGAAAGGTTTCACTCTTTGTCACCTAATGGTCTTGTGCCTAAAATACAACCCGAGCTGCCTTCACTTGAAATGTTTTTAATCATTGTGGAATAAAAACCCAGCCTGGCTAGTGCCAACCAAAGAGATGTTTGTCTGCTCAGCAGATTTTATCAAAGCTTCCTTGATGTCTTTGCCTTTGTAATGCTAAGCACTTCACTGTTTGGCATATTTAAAGTAGGATGCGGTACATGTGAAGCATTTCACAGAGCGATGATGTATCGAGTGTGCTTTAGGAAGTAATGAAAGCAGCAGACTCATGATTTTTGAGCTTTTAATTACTTATTAAGTGGCATGACATAAAGGCTATGGGGGAGAATTTTTTTCAGCATCCAACTTATTGACTTTGAAGTCGGTGCCTAAATACCCTTTGTGCCTTTGAAACGTTCCGTCTGCTCACAGGGGAGCGTGCTGCTGCTTTGGGCTTTGTTTCACGCTGACCACATTTGTTCAGAGGAAAGGAGCGGAGGGATGGGAGTCTGCTCAGACACAGGTCTCTGCCTTCGACATGGTGGATAAAGATGAGGGACAGGCTAAATGCGTGTCCTTTGACAAAGGGTATAGAGAGAGCCTTTAGCACAGAGCCTGGAGCAATGAGTTCTGACCTGGCCTTAAAAATGCCAGCACTACAGGGGGCAAATAACCATAGCAGCCCCCAGGGTGCTTTTAATGAGCTGAATCGCAGTCCAAGTCCAGCTCTCCATCACTCACAAGCCACTGCCACAGCTGGTTTTAGCAGATGTCCCCTCTGACAGAAAGGGCCCAGCAAAGCACAGTGGTTGGCCTCGTCACCGTCTCCTTCAGGTCTGGTGTGACTGCTGTGACAAGAATGCCATCCAAAGCTTCAGGAGCAATAAAGTCGGGAAAGGCCAAGAAGAAGAAAAGACCCTCACATTCGGGTTTGGGATTCTGGGGGTAGTTTAAGTGGGAGGGTGTGTATGTAGCATCTTCCAAAGGGAAAGATTTTCCTCCCACTTATTATCGTGAGAATATTCTTAATTTCACAATAAACCAGGAGACCGTGGCCTCCTAGAAGGGTTTCTCTGTGATGGTAAGGATGAAGCCAGGTCCTTTCCCCTCCGTCATCTGGACCAACACTCATTGTGTCTCAGCTGGGATGTCCTCGTGATCAGAGATCTGTTTGCTCAGACAGTCGGTAGCTGACCCAGCAGTGAGTATTCCTCTTTTTCACGAGTCCTGCTGGCTCCAAAAAACGCTTGTAGATCATGAACATGAGATGCTCACTCTGGCTCCAGAGGCTGCTAAATTGCTGAGGGTCATGTCAAAGCTGGAGCTACATACATGGAGAGAAACTCACTCTGTGGCTGCCCAAGGCACCCTTTCATCCTCTGGTCTCTAAAAAGGAGGTGTCATTCTAGCATCTTCAATCAGCATCAAATGCTCCTTTCAAATGAAAAGAAAAGGGCGGGGGGTGGGGGGGGTGGGAAGGAAGAAAAAGAAGAGACATCTGCCTGCTGAAAAATTACCCTCCCCACTGAAGGAGAAATGAAACGCCAAATGTGAAATATGTGTATTTTTATCCTCACTGAAGGAAAAAGCAAAGCCACAGCTTCCCATGTTCAGTAAGTGACCAACACAAACATACAAGGACTCGAGTGCATTTCTACCCCCTGGAAAAGTTTTCTTTAATTAGGGCAGACACACTGTTCAGTCAAAGCAACATCAATGTCCAGGCACACAATTTGCTTAACCCACTTCTTATAATCTTTGCTGCTTGTTCAGAACTTGCAGGAAAAAAAAAGAGTGGGGAAGACCAAAATTTACTCTCTTTACAACAGATTTTTTTTCCCTCCCAAAGAATGACAAATACCATTGTCCTGCTTCTGCAATTTTCTGAGCCTGCAAAACATTGTCATTTAACTGGATTTTTCTTAGTACTGGTAGGATCTGCGCAGGGTCACCCAGCCGGGCAGCCGCAAGGGGATTTCATTCAGTAGTAGAATGACTCACGCTGCTTCCCAGTATCACAAGCAGGACATGAAAGGGCTGTGTCCTGGTATTTCTTCTGAAGTTTTATTAGGTCATATTATTTAGAAAATCTACTGCATAAACCAATAATTAGTTTTTAAAAGTCCTGCAGTCTACATTGCTCATGATAGATTAATTTGCAGTCCTATTTTGGGTATAATTACTTTGCATTTATTACTACAGGTCCAATAAAAAGCAGAGGTGGATCCTGCCTGAAAACAAACAAACAAAAAAAAACCAAACCAAAAAACGAAGGCAAAGGTCTGAATATTAACATCCTCATTTTACTACTGGGAGCTAAACTTCAAAGGACTAAGGGCCATGTAAAATAAAATACATTTAAGCTCAACATAGAGACGCTGAAGACTCCATTTAACAGAAACCCAAGTCTGAAGGTGCTGTGAGCACCTCGCTTTTAGATTTGCAATCTCTTTGGGGGCCCAGAGTTACTCCTGGGTGCAGCCAGCTGGAAGTGGCATGGCGCCTAGGTCACGCTCAGGTCACCCTGAGCTCCGTTAGCATCCAGAAATGAGCCAGTCCTCTGACTAATGCCCCAGAGGGATCCTGCCCACTCAGTGCTCCTGCACCCACATGGATGGGATCAGCCTGCCCGCAAAATGGGGCACTGAATACCCCTTTTCTTGGAAATCTGCTTGTGATGTAAAGCTCAAAATCCCAGGAGGTGGGAAGCCGGTGTTTGATGTGCTCCACAGCCTGAGAACAACATCAGCGCTCCCCATCCCACAAACGTCCCTGAGCAGCAGGTCAGTAGGTTGGCCCCGGGGGCCACTGCTCACACACGCATCAAAGAAGTCAAGTGCAGGTAGGTGCAAGGGAACAAGGTGGCAGTGCTTTGGCCCTTCTGCCTGAGCTACCTGCACATCTGGGAGAGCCTCCTTTCTAACAGGGTTTCAGGATCTCTCCTCTAGTATCAGTCTCTAAAGATCAGATGCCACAATGTTGAAATATAGGGTTTGT